>NC_081312.1:171537468-172787468 GCF_026419965.1 Kogia breviceps
ATTCCAATTTGCAATTCAAGATTATGCATTTCATTTAGGTTTTGTGTCTCTTTAGTATCTTTAATCGGTAACAGCTTCTAAGCCTTTTCTTTGTCTTCCTTGACCTTGACCTTTTGAAGAATGCAAGTCCATTATTTTGTAAAGCATCCTCAATTTGGGTTTGCTGATATTTCCTCATGCTTGGATTCTGCTTATGAATTTTTGGCCGGAATACCACAAAATGTCCTTCTCAAGGAATCATATCAGGAGTCTCTTGATGTCAATTTGTCCAAATACTGGTTTTTATAGCTTGGTTAAGGTGGCATCCACCAGGCTTACCCATACAAAACTAATAGAGATTCTGCCAAAGAACAAGTCTGGGGGAATCAGTAGCTGCTTGCTCTTGTGAAACTTCTTTCTCTTGCTTTGTTTAGGTTGGTGGTTGTTTTGACCTAACATCTAGGGAATGCGTTATTTGCATTCTGCCTGGAATCAAAACAAGCTCGAGTTATTCTTTTACTTCTTGCTTGCTATTCCCGGCTGAGGGCTGTGTTGATGCCTGGGTGGCAGTGGGCCTCTCCCAGCCACCGTCTGGGCAACCACCATTATTCTGCATGCCTGCGGTGCCCAAATGAATGGAGGTTGACCAGCTCTGTGGGTGGGAAGGAAAAGATTTGCAAGACAACAAGGCCCTAATTTTCATGGGAGAAAGTCTATCCTAAACCTTACTTCTGGTTCTCGAAATAATCTAGTGAGAAAAAGCTTTTTGAAAATGAATTTCAGCCAAAGAGCCATTCAGAGAGTTCAGTTCCTGAAAGCGCTGGCATCCTCCACCCCCTCTGTCTCTGCAGCTCTGCGGTGTGCGATCTCGCGCAAGTTGTGGATGAGTTGAGACAAGTCATCAATATTTCATTTCTATATTTATAATGCCACTGTAATGCAAGTCTGACAAAGCAAATGTCCATTAAGCAAAAAGGAAAAAAAGAAAGGAATTTGCTCCAGGGCGTTTCCTGGATGTATTCACACTGATGAATTGAGGCCACATCCTCAAAGAGTTCATTATATCCAGGTGGGTCCTGGTGAATGCTTCTGTCTCACTGCAAACTCAGCCATCAGTACCCAACTTCCAAAGTTACTGGAGGGATCTGAGGAAACAAATACAGCCCTGAGCCCCTGACACGTGAACAACTGTTGTCTGGAGTTTCATTTGCCCCAGTAGTTTAAGGCATTTAGAGGCTGAATTATGGATTCATCCTTCATCGTGATTTATTAATCTCAATATTTCGATGCACCCTTTTCAGAGACTTGAGTTCTCCAACTCAGCACCATGAGAGCAAGAACCTTGAGTAGCTTGCATTCCTGGATTTTTCTAGGTTTCCCTCTCCACAGAATTCAGACATTAAAAAAAAAAAAACATTACAGATGTGACAAGTGGAGTGGAGAATGGCCCAGGGCTACAGAGGAAATTCTTCAGTTCTTGTTGCTCCAGTAGCCAGAAGTTTCTCAGGGCACACAGACAAAGTCTATGCAGACACACAACTCGTCTTCAACCCCACCTGAGAAATGTAAGGATTGCCCTTGTCACAGGGGAGCAGTCCGTCACTGCGTTAGCATCACCCTGCTTTACCTCTGGCTCTCACTTCCAGCTCTCTCCACTTTCACAGTGAACAAATTGGTCATTTTTGACACATTTATAGAAGTTTATACGTATCCTTTTTTGTTGTTTTACACTTTGTCTGGGATTCCTGGGATGCTTTCCTTACTACACCCCTCTTTTCCTTATACGTTCAAGATTCACACCGTCACTCTCCATTTCACACCTGTCTGTCCTCAATATGTCTCTCATTAGAATTGCTTATTCTTTCTAGTCGTCTTCTGGGGAGTGAAATATGCTTGAAATAAGACCCTGGTGACTTCTGGCCATGTCTGTTTGGAAGGCCGTTGAGTCCCACCAGTTCTGGGAGGCCGTGAGGTAGAGGTTGGCAGTAGACCCAGGCAGGCAAGAAAAGGTCATCCTCTTAAGGGGATCCTGAGATGTTTACCCACCTTGTTTCTGGATGAACCTTTATGGTTGATGGGAGCAGGCACCTCTCAGGTATCTCTCTCCGAGATACTTCTGACTGGCTTGGACTTCTCAGCCCCTACTTAGTTAGAGACAAGGACAAGGAAGGTGGCAAGGAAGAGAGTCTGAGTGAATTTATTGTGAGTCAGAATTCCTCAGTAACATTGTCTTCCAGACCTCCATGCAGCTCTCCATCTTCCCACTTTTCCCTGGAGTAACGTTGCTTTTCCTTTCTCTATTTATTTACTTTTAAGATTTTTTTTATATGGACCATTCTTTATTGAATTTCGTATAATATTGCTTCTGTTTTACGTTTTTTGGCCGCGAGGCATGTGGGATTTTAGCTCCCCGAGCAGGGGTCGAACCCATACCCCCTGCATTGGAAGGCGAAGTCTTAACCACTGGACCAGAAGGGAAGTCCCTGCTTCTCTATTTAGCATGATGCTTATAGTCTTTGAAGCTAAAATGCTCCTTAGAGCTTTTCTAGTCTAGTGCCCTATTTTGACAGATGATGAAACTGCACCTCTTTAGATATAGGAACATGGAAGAGAATAGTAGGAAAGCTGGGGTTTGAAGTCAGAGAACTGGGGTTCACTTCTGACTCCATTTACTTAAGGTTCAGTGCCTCTGAACCTTAGTGTCTCATCAGTAAAATGAGAGCAATGATTTTGGTCCTATGAACTTTCTGAGAATTAAAAGAGATAACATATGTAGAGTGCCTAGCACAGTGACTGGTATATAGTAGGTGCTTAATAAGTATTCATCTCCTTTCTCTTTTCTCAGTATGTTCTCCAATGTCATCTTTGAATGTCTCCTTATTCTCTCCCCAATACCCTTCTCTTAAGTGACTCTCCCAAGAAACCACCTTGCTTGTTCTCTTGCTTTCCACCTACTTCTGTCTCTCTCACTGTTTCTCTTCCTGGTGAGTCTGAAATCCTACTTACAGCTCCCCGCAGGCTTTCACTTTCATCCACCTACGAGGATCATTTCTTTCAAAGGCAAATTCTGGAAGCATTTCCTGATTCCTACAGGCTTCAGGCCCTTTCCCCCTTTGAGCTCCCATCTGTCTTCCCATCTCCATCACTCCCATTGACTTGCCACACTTTGCCTGTATTACTGGTTCTACTGGTGTGCATGTGTCCTACCTCCTGAGCTACAATGGAAGATCCCTTTTATTTTTATTCAGGTAAAATTGACATACAACATTATATTAGTTCCAGATGTACAAAATAATGATTCAACATTTGTATACATTGAGAAATGATCACCACAATAAGTCTTGTAAACATTCATAACGATACATAGTTACAGGATATTTTTTTATGAGGAACTTTTAAGATTTACTTCCTTAACAACTTTCAAATATGCAGTGCAGTGTTATTAACTATAGTCTCCATGCTGGACATTACATCTCCATGACTTATTTATTTTATAGCCGGAAGTCTGTACTTCTCAACCTTCTTCACCCATTTCGCCCAGCCCTCACTCCTGTCTCTGGCAACCACCAATTTGAATCTCTGAATCTGTGTGCTTAGGGTTTTGTTCTTGTTTTGGCTTTTGTTTTTAGATTCTACATATAAGAGAGGATCATATTGTATTTGTCTTTCTCTGTCTGACTTATTCCATTTAGCATAATGCCCTCAAGATCCATCCATGTGGTCACAAATGACAGGATTTAATTCTTTTATGGCTGAATAATATTCCACTGTATTTTTATGCCACATTTTCTTTATCCATTCATCCATCAATGGACATTTAGGTTGTTTCCATATCTGGGCTATTGTAAATAATGCTGCAATAACCACAGGGGTGTATATATCTTTTTGAGTTAGTGTTTTCATTTTCTTATGGTAAATACCCAGGACTGGAATTGCTGCATCATACAGTTGTTCTTTTTCTAGTTTTTTGAGGAACCGCCATACTGTTTTCCACAGTGGCTGCACAAGCTTACATTCCTACCAACAGCACACACGGGTTCCCTTTTCTCCACATCCTCACCAACACTTGTTATTTCTTGTCTTTTTGATAATAGCCATTCTGACAGGTGTGAGGTAATATCTTATTGTGGTTTTGATTTGTATTTTCTCAATGATTAGTGATGTTGAGCATCTTTTCATGTTTCAAATAGCCATTAGTATGTCTTCTTTGGAAAAACAGGTGGTATGTTAGATTCTCTGCCCATTTTTAATGGGATTGTTTGGGGTTTTTGGTATTGAGCTGTTTGAGTTCTTTATATATTTCGGATGTTATCTCCTTATCACATATATGATTTGCAAATATTTTCTCCCTCTTTCAGTAGGTTGCCTTTTCATTTTGTTGATGGTTTCCTTTGCTGTGCAAAAGCTTTTTAGTTTGATGAGTCCCATTTGTTTATTTTTACTTTCATTGCTTTTGTTTTGTTGTCAAATCCAAAAAACCATCACCAAACCAATGTCAAGGAGTTTCCTGCCTATGTTTTCTTCTAGGATTTTCATGGTTTCAGGTCTTACATTCAAATCTTTAATCCATTTTGAGTGAGTTCTTGTGTATGGGGTAAGACTGTGGTCCAGTTTCTTGCTTTTGCATTTGGTTGTCCTTTTCCCATTGTATATTCTTGGCTGCTTTGTCAAAATTAATTGACCACATATATATGTGTTAATTTCTGAGCTCTCCACTCTGTTCCATTAACTTATGTGTCTATTTTTATGCCAAAACTATACTGCTTTGATTACTATGGCTTTGTAATATAATTTGGAATCTAGGAGCATGATGCTGCCAGCTTGGTTCTTTTTCAAGATTACTTTGGCTTTTGGGGGTCTTTTATGATTCCAGACAAATTTTAGGATTGTTTGTTCTACTTCTGTGAAAAATTGGAAGATTCCTGAGAGCTACACCTACTCTCTATATTTTTTAGTTATTATTTCTTACCAGGTCTCATAATAATCTCTCTCAAATGGTGGATACACAATAAATATTCATTGGTAGATTAATAGATTCCTGTTGCCTTTTCCCCAAGATACCTCTCCTTTATGAGAGGGGAATAATATACCATGCGTTGAATATTAGGTTGCCTTTTTACAGCTAATGGAATGTCCAGGAGTAATGGCACACTAAGTAAAAGGGTGCAGTCCTTATGTTCAGTGGCGGTGCCACAATGAGGGGTTATGGGCACACCACTGCATCTGCACGTTGGTTTTTCTGTTTGCACTGGGAAAGCACAGAAGCCTGTGTCCATGGTGATGAACTCACCTTTTCCCTCTTGGAACACAAAACCATTTCCCATGTACCTGTGGGCCATCTCAGACACCCATCCATCAGGGCTGGAGAGGCCCTATTAAGCCATCCAGGCTGTTCTACGGAGAGGCAGCCTGCTCCCCACTGTGCATTTGCCAGCCCTTCATTCTTTTCATTTGAAGCCCTTCAGACTGAATTTACAAATGGGTTTCAAACTGGATCACCTAAGATGAATTTCTGTGCTCAGTCAGATGCTAGCAGTGTATTACTTGGGTTGTGTAAAATGGGAGTTTAGTGAGGTTAATTTCTCCCTCCTCCCCACCTTAGGCTAATTATTGAAGAAAGTGTTTGCAGACCTGGAACTTCTCATAATTCATCCTGCCTTCTGTTTCTTTAGAGTCGGGGCTCATAAATCTCTGTTTGTGATGACATAATCGGTTACAAGAGGAATGAGGTGGTATTGCCAGCCGAGAATTACAGCTACCGACAGACTCTAAGCAAACCAAAAGAGACTCATCCAGAGAGATATACCCCCGCCCTTTTCTTCCCTGACTTGCTGGAGTCGATGTGTTGAAACACTCTCATGAACAAGGGTAGCCACAACATATTAAACTAAGAGAATTTGATGCTTATTTGAAAACACAGACTCCCAAAACCTTATGAAGATAATAAACATACCCTAAGAGGAACCAGTCGCTTCAGAATTTATTGTCTATTAGCATGTGTAATGTTAAAAAATATATCAAATCAACATCTTTCTCTTTAGAGATCACTTACCTTTGAAATATAGTCAAATATAATGTGATCTTCCATTTAAAATTTCTGCTTCCCTCCTCTCTTTATAGTGTCTATGAATTTACATCTCTTTGACATACGTATATATTATGCATTCGAAAAAAATTATATAAAGAAAGTGAGAATCGTGGTGCATTAGAGCTCTAAGAACATTTATAAGATTTAGTCCAACCCCTAATTTTAGAGATGCAGACGCTGAGATCCAAATGTGTGTCTGAGAGCTGTTAGCTGAAGGCAGGGTTAGTGTCATAGATGAGGTGGGGTCCAGGCTTCTATCCCCAGCCCAACAGTCTGGGGGCCACACTGCGCATTAGCGAGATGTCAGGCAGACAGACATTTCCATTCATCTTGGCACACTCCCATCAATGGTTATGAGAATTCTATTATTAGAAAAAAGCTAATGTAAGTATTCTCATTTCACACGCAGGAAATGGAAATGAAATGGAAAAATATTGACGTTCACTACATAGATCATTGAAGTGGTTCTACTATCACTGTCTTCATCTTTATTGTTTTGATTTTTTATTTTTTGGCCACACAACGCAGCTTGCAGTATCTTAGTTCCCTGACCAGGGATTGAACCCACACCCTTGGCAGTGAAAGCATGGAGTCCTAAACACTGGACCGCCAGGGAATTCCCTGTCTTCATCTTTAAAATGACGGGGTTGAGTAGTTGATCCTTGAGTCTTCTCCACCTGAAATACTCAAGGATTCTAAATCTTGCTGAATATTCTCTGTGAGGTTTGTGCTTTTCCTCTCCTGAAATATTGCTCCTTAACAATCCTAAACCTTCATTTTCCCCAAATACAAAATAGAGCTAATTATATTTACCAGGGCAGTGGTGACAGTAAACAAGATGATATGCATAAAGCATATTTAATTCCTTGAATGAAAAGCAATGAACAGTAAACCACTTAGAGCAGCTCAAAAATAGCAGTAACTGTAGAACATAATCATCTCTAAATCCATGTATGGATTACTCTTTGGTGGATTATTTCTAGGAAATGTTCAATGTCAGGTTGACTCCTCTGCCCCGCAGGATGTATCAGGACAAGTCAGGATGAACTCAAGGAAACACTAACCACTTTTAATATTTAATAAAACCATCTATTATTAGAAAGGTAATTTGCTATTGCTTTGAAAATATAAATCCCAATGCACTTCAGACCTAGGGTTTAATGGCATTTTGCTTGCCATTTGAGAGTACGTATATACGTTCCCTCCCTTAGCAGAGCTATGTGAGGGCCTATTATAATGCCTTTTATAAAATTCAAAACATGTTTTTTGTGTATTATAATTATTTTCCCCTTTATCATCTCACTTGCAAATATATCTGTCAAGATACTTAAAATTGGTTCATGCTCTCAAATGAACTTTCCGTGGCTTGATCTTGGCATCTATTACATGGACAGGCTAGCTGCCATCACGGATGTGGCTTGAGCAGGGTGATCTAGATCTGACTCAACATAGCCCTGTAGTCAGCTGATTATTTGTTTACAATGTATAAATCCTTCTGTATATAGTTAATGGCAAAGAGTAAAAACTTGCATTAGGTAGGAACACAAAGCCACCGGGGTTACTCTGGTGTCAGGAATTCCTTTTAAGAAACAGAAGGGAATACACCTGAAACTAACACCACATTGTAAATCAATTATACACCGATAAAATTTTTTTTAAGAAAAGGTTACACACAGCATGATTCTATATATATATTATTTTTGAAATAACAGAATTATAGAAATGGGTAACATATCAGTGGTTGTCAGGAGTTAAGGAGTGAACTGGGGCAAGAGAAAAGTGAGGGTGGCTATCAAAGGGCACAGTTCCTTTGGTGATGGAACTGTTCTTTACCTTGACTGTATCAATGTCAATAATCTAGTTGTGATGGTGTGCTATAGTTTTGAAAGATGTTATCATTGGGGGGAAAATGGTAAAAGGCACATGAATTGTTCCCTGCATTATTTCTTACAGGTTCATGTGAATCTCTTAAGTATGTCAAAATTTTTAAAAATGAATGCAAAAATAAGAAAGAAAGAGAAGAAACCAGGGGGGAAAGGTGGGCATGAATTTTTGTCTGTGTGGGTGAACCCAGCCTGTAGATAATAGTATCTCCACATTATTTCTCTTGCCTATCAATCCTCACCCAAATTGAAGGAGTTAAGAAGATATTGTGTAAACAGTGGAAGTTTCAAAGAAGACTTAATGAACAAATTAAAATATTATTGAAGTATTATGTACAATTCGCCACTCGAATCATTAAAGGGAATATAAACAAAGTGACACCTTTCTGAAGCGGGGCAAGCAGACTTGAAAGAATCCATGTAGTCTGAGGAACAGACATGGAAATGGAGACGTTGTACCTGGAGATGACAGACCCAGTGGGCACATGTTAGGTGTCTTCAAATATCTGAAGTGTTGTCATGTGGAAAAATGACTTTAATCCTTCTACTTGGTTCCTAGGGATATGGAAGGGCAGATTTTAACTTCTTATAAGGAAATGTTTACTAAGGAATGGAAAGATGGGGAGATCCTGTAGACCATGAGCTCTCAGTAACAGAGGCTTGGGGCACAGTGTGGGTGAACATAGTTTAGGGGAGGCCAATGCTGGTGGAAGTTTGGACTGGATGACCCTCAAGGGTGCTTCTATCTCAGAGATGCTATAATTTTAACAGAGTGGCTTTGGCTAAATGACTGTTTAGCTCTCTGTCTTTTCACCTATAAAATGAAAGATTGTCACAATCAGTAGCTCAGCGGTCGTCACTCATTTTTTTCAGAATGGTAAATCTCTTATTTTCCCCTAAACGAAATCTTGTGTAGAACTCTAATGTAAAAAAGGAGAGGGAAGTTTTTGTGTTTGGAAAAGGGGATTGAAAATCTGGAGCTCTGGCCCTTGGCCTTCCCATCTCCTCCACCCCTTCCTCCCCTTGGGCAGCTCTGAGTACCTCTGCGAAATCGGGAAACTAGTCTGAAAACCACAAGATTAAATGCTTTCTGATATTCCTAGCATAGCTACAATTTTATGATTGTCATATAATTCTACTACTACTCTCTAACTAGCTTAATAAACACTAAAATTTATTTTTCAACCTGTTTCAGGCTTGAGGCTTCCAGAAGGGAAACTATGTAGCAGAGTGGTTAAAAGATCAGCTCCAGGATCAGCAAAGCTTGGGTTCAAATCTCAGCTCTGTATCTTAGTTTCATGACACTAGGTGAATTGCTTTGCCTCTCCAAGACTCGAGTGAAGAATGTAGAGAAAAGACCCATCTTATGGAATTTGGGGGAGGATTTAAAAGATCATTTATGAAAAACTCATGTTATTTTTGAAATGTGAAATAAGTGCTCAACTCGGTGGCTACTTTATTAATAAAAAGACCAAATTAGACTGAGCAAAACATTTTCTTCCATATAGATTTAATTTCTTTTTAAAAAAATTTTATTGGGGTAGAGTTAATTTACAATGTTGTGTTAGTTTCATGTGTACAGCAAAGTGAATCTGTTATGCATGTACATATATGCACTCTTTTTTAGATTCTTTTCCCATATAGGCCATTACAGAGTATTGAGTAGAGTTCTCTGTGCTATACAGTGCATCCTTATGAGTTTAGATTTAATTTCTTATACCGGTAATAAGAGTTAGAAACCAACAACCTTATCATTACCTTCTGAAGCTTGGAATAAGATAGGTCCATCTAGAGGAGGAAATACAAGGACATTGACATCAGCCTCCAGCACCACCACTCACCCTTCTGTATGACTTTCATTAAAGTTCTCGGCCACCTTAGGACTCTTCCCCGTTAATAAATGAAGCTTACATTTTCAAAGTAAAGAGATGCTTTTAAGAAGGATTGAGGTTCAGTTTATCCAAGAGAGCCTAACTTTTTTTTCCCATTTATTTCATTATTTACTTATTTGTTGAGAGATGTAGTTGGTGTGCAATGTTTATATTGTATACATACAATATTTATATTTATTTTCAGATGTACAACACAGGGATTCACAATTTTAAGTGTTGTATTCCATTTATAGTTATTATAAAATATTGGCTATATTCCCTATGTGTGTATCCTTGTAGTTTATTTACAAGACAGCCTAACTTTGGGGACAACTTTCCCCAAAGCCAAAAGCTTTCTTGGGAAAATCCCGGAGCTGCCTCTAAATAACCCTAAGACAGGCCCTAAGAATAACCCCAAACATTCTTGTTTGTCCTTTTTTTCTGTCTAAGGATTGCCTATTCTTTTTGCCTAAAGCGGAAGTATATTTGTGCAGCAAACATTGCCTGCACACTTACTCGGCATAGAGTTTTGAAGAAAACAGGAACCAGAATAAATCCTACCTTTATAGAAGTGATGGTTTTATTCAGACGTGCAACCACACAGTAGAGGTTCTTCTAAGACGATTTGCAGCAGCCCTTTATATCCCCGGGTTCCAAGCTCCAGCACGAACTCTCTTGTTTTCCTCCATATTCCTGAGAACTCCCATCCTTAAAGATTGGAGGAAACGGTGAGAATACGGTTAATATGCTTAATTCTCCTCCTTCTTACCTGTCATTTAGGGAGAGCTGATGTTTTCCATAACCTTAATAAATTTAAGATTCAATCTTTAGTTGATGGGATGCATAAGAAAGATACTTTTCTGCAGCTTTCTATTCTGAAGTTTTGCCGAAACTTGCCGACCTTTGCTCTGAATTATGGAACCAAGTATCAGTATGTAGAGGAACGTTCCTGTAAAGAAAAAAGAATACATAGTAAACACTGCTTCAAAACAACATAACAAGCAACATACAGAAAAACAAATCAAGGGCAAGGAGCTCTTGCCCTTGGGGAAAGGGCTCTCTGGGTAGGTATGCTTCATTTGGGTTTGGAAGGAGGTGGTAAGCATATGCATACTGGATCCCATTTTTTTCCGTTTTCTTGGAAGTTTTGAAAGAAGGCTGAGAGTACAGGTATAGATTGCGACTGCCTGTCTAAAGATGATACCAAAGGGTAAGTGTGCTTTGGGGTTTAACAGTTTAACATACGCACTGGAAGCTCTTTACTGACTGGTTACTAGGAGACAGCATGATTCGTTCTTCCCTTCTCCTCTGTGGCCAACCTCCCATCATTTATCAGCCCGCACATTGGATCAAGACTGATAGAATCTTCAGAAAAAATTATGGAGTGCTCTATTCTCTTAAGGAGGCACTAAACTGTGGAAATAAAATGATCCCTGAAGATGAGTTCTACTCAAAAAGAGTCCCCACATATGTCCTGTATGCATTGACAGCCTAGGGCTTTACTCCTGGTAGAGAAACACAAGATAAAATAGAAACTATATATTTTTTAAACAGCCCCACACATGACAATATCGAAACCAATATGGACAGTAAATACTGTATCTTCCCTAGAGATTTTCTCCCCAACTTTCTGAATAACTATATTTAATTATAGCCCAGTGTTCCTAATTTCCATAAAATGAGACACTTAAATACTCCTTTAATAATCTTTCTAAAGATTCGAATAACTGGAATATCTTAATTGCGAATTCCAAACAATCAGATCTTCCAAGATAATTATAAATTAAAAAACAAATTATAAGACATTTAAGAAGTACTGTGGGTAAGAATTGACATAGAAAACGTTGGTCACCTATGCACCAACCACTACCTCTAGGGCATCAGCTCTAATGTACAACTTGTTGGGAATTTTAATCAAGGAACATTTAATGTATTTTCATAACAGCATCTTTATTGTCAGAGACAAAGCCTAGATAATATAAGCCTCACCTGATAGGAGAAGAAAGCGTTATTAAAGATCAAAAGAATAGGAAACTATGCCTACATGGGAATGATTGCGTGCGTGTGAGAGCTAGGGTCAGCGGTGAGGCCAACGCACAAGTGTGAACATAAGTGAGGGGAGATGCAGCAGGTGTGTATTTTGCAATATTTGCTGAAGTTTTCACTCTGTATTCTGCCCTTACCTTCTTCACCTGTTTGAGCAGATATCAAGATCAGTGCCTGCTGGGGATTTGCAGCAGGGAAGAAAGCAAAAATTGTCAAAATTGTACAGCCATTGAGAAGTACAGTGACTCAGGAGAGAGTGTCTATATGCATCTTCTGGGGAGATAAGGGGGGCGGGAAGGAGGGAGGTGATCTCCCTCTGAGCAACCCAGATCTCCCCAGTTCAGGCAGGTGAGGTCTTGCTCTCTGCTCTGGGCACCGTCTTGAGGCTGACGCGGGGCCTCAGGGGAGGTGGGCAGGTGATGCCCCCAAGACTCGCGGCCCCAAGCTCCGCATAGAAGCTGCAGAGCAGAGCTCATCCCGTGCCCTGGGACCATGTGCCACCAGGCAGACGGAGGAACATTGGCCACCCGAGGTCTCATCATCAGATCCCCAGACCCTGCTCAGACACGCTGAAGGTGGTGAAAAGGAAGCCCCAGCAGTGGCTCAGCCTTTCTTTCCTCCAGCGCAGGGGGAAAATGACTTAGAGATGATGTGAAGGTGATTGATGGATGGGAAACCACCAGACTGTATAAACTAAGATTCATACCTGCTACAAAAGTATAGAGCTTTCTACCATGTATCCCAACAAGCACGTGCTCTGAGACAGACTGCTGGTCTCTGGCCCCAGCTCCACCACTACCTAGCTGTGTGTGACCCTGGCAAGTCTCTTAACCTCCTTGACCTCAGTTTCTTCATCTGTAAACCTGAGATGAACAATAGCATCAATACCAATCTTACATGCCTGCTACAAGAATGAAGCAAGGGCGTCTGAATCTTTGACACAGAGCCAAACCTCAATAATTATCAGATATTATAATCATCAGGAATGTTATTATTTATCAATAGTTTTCTTTTTTTTATAATAGTTTTATTCTAGAACTGCCCCAGTTGTTACCTAAATGTGAAGAAGAGATTTATACCTAAAAAAAAAATTTCAATTGATACCCCAGTTATTTGTGGATTTTCTTTCATCATAGGCTTAAAAAAATAAACAAATACACAAAAATCTCTTTCTTCCTTTCAGCCCCCAGGAGACTACTAAATCGTATGTGAAACTAACACATCTCAGGGGAAGGGCTCCTGGGAGAAAGATTTTTCCTAGATCTTCAATAGTTTGTTGAGTCCTGACTAGGGGCTGCCTCCCAGCAGCCAAGTCGGAGTGCCAGCTCTGAGGGTAGCAAGTCCAGCCAACTCTTTTTTTCCATCCAACGGGAATGAGATTTCTGATACCCAAAAATGCAACGGGTTCTTCAGGGTCTTGGAACACGTGCCAGATAGAGGAGGGAGGAGGATAATTCTTTCTTATAAATGACACATACGGGAGTGCTCTGAGATGAGCCGGATTAATTCTGTGGGAATTCAGAGTGCAGGTGGGTGCAGGAGTCTGTGAACTGTCATCCCTGATTTACACTGGGAGGACAGTTTATGAAATGAGCCTGTATTGAATGGTTGTGACAATACGTAACGGTTGTGAGTGAAATAAGCAAGCGATTTGTCTACAGAATTGTCTGAGCGGGACTGAGGGCCCTGCAGACAGTCCCCAGGACATCACAGGCCAGCCTCGGCCCCTGACCTCTAAGTAAGTGGAAAGCTAACGGGCTCTGGACCTGGTGGCTGTGACTCTCCTGGGTAGATGTGACGCAAGTGGACAGAGGTGGGCAAGTGTACACTACCCCCACCCATGCAACAGTGCATGCGTTCACTGATGACTATTCGTTCATGGCCTTGTGGACCCCATTTCTCTAGGTGGCCTGTTCCAGTGGCACAAACCGTGGGCTCCCCAGCTCTGCACACACAGGTCAGACCCCTCTTAGGACAGCCCCACCTCCCTGCAATCCTTCACCTTTCCCATGGTCTTGACCCTTAGCATCTCCTACTTGGCCCCTTGAAAGTACTGGGGCCAATGTCTTGAGTTTTGACCTGTAGAGCTGCCCGAGCTCTCCCTTCCTCATCATATAAGTTGCTCCAGACTCCAGGCCTGGGGGTACACATGCCCCGCCCACCCGCCTCCGCACGGGTCTCCTGCTCTTCGGTCAAGGAAAATGTATTCAGAGAAGTCCTGGCCCTCAGGGTGTGAAGCTGGTCCAGGCCCCTCGGAGGATACAGAGGCTCTTTCTTCCTCCATGGGGTTATTCCCTCACAGGAAGATGGCTACAGAACCGGATAGCTCTGCGGCAAATGGCACAGAAGGGTTAAAATAGATGCAGGTTATTTGAAGGGGGAAGAGGCTCCTGGGTAGGAGCCTCCAGGAAGATCCTCCGGTCTGGAAAGGGAAGGAGAACTGTGGCGTGTGGGTCAGGGTAACAGGCTGAGCAGAGGCTTGGACTTATAAAAGGAGTATTTGGGAGGCTTTGAACCTGGGTCTGAGGTCCCCTCAGAAAACTGTAGCAGGAAGACAGCAGCTGAGTGGGAATCAAGACATTTTACTCTTTTGAGTTCTTTGAAAATAGAGTATTATCTAGAAATAACTCCATAATGTAACCTTGAAGAATAGTCATGGGACATGGCAGGGGGGACAGGGGGCTCAAAGGCCAGAAGCCCCAAACCCACTGGGACTTGGATCCATCTCCTGAGGCCGCTGTAACAAGTTACCACAAAATGCGAGGCATAAAAGCAACAGAAAAGTATTCTCTCACAGTCTTGAAGGCCACAAGTCCAAAGTCAGTATCACTGGGTCGAAATCCAGCTCCTTCCTGAGGCTCTGGGGGTGAATTGCTTCCTTGTTCCTCCAGCTTTTAGAGGCGTCGGGCACTCCTGGCCTGCTTATGGCTGAATCAAGGCAATCTCTGCAGTGTGGTAACATCGCCTCCTGTGTGTGTGTGTCTGTGTGTGTGTGTGTGTAGACCCTCCCTCTTATAAGGAAACGTGATTGCATCTAGGGCCCACTGGACAATCCAGAATAGTCTCTCCATCTCAAGATCCCTAACTTAATCACAGCTGCAAAGACTCTTTTTTTACCGTATAAGGTAACATTCGCAGGTTTCAGGAATTAAGGCGTGGATATTTTGGGGGGCTTATTTTTCAGCCTACCACAGAGCTCATCATTAAACAGACTGTCTTGAATTTCTCAGCAGTTACTCAGTTGTGTTTTACTGACCCAAAGGGATTCTGTCCTCCCCAAGTGCCTCTGTCCCGTTCGGACCTCTGGCCTAGGTCTACAAACTAATGCAGACCCCACTTCGCAAAGTCCTCTTCGCAAACAAAACCTTTCCAGATCTTACCAACTTCATTAAGAAATGTAGAGAAACAGGTCAGAAGCTCTTCGTAGACAGTCGGTCTCATTGTGCATGAGAAAGCGGTGAAGCTTTGTAAAGGGATGACCATTTGGAAATGCCTTTAGAAATCCAAATACAAAGACTTATGATGGTTTGACATTGATTTCATACCCCCATCTACCAATTTCCACTTATGTCTTTGTTCCTTATTTTCATTATTTTAATGTATTACGTCTGACAATTGTACAAAGGAGCCCAACTGTGCATTTCAGGGTCATGATAGCACATCTTAGGAAGTTCAAGCCCCCGTCTCTGACTGTATGCTTTCTAATACCACCCAAGGTGTGCCAAAATTGCCCACAAATGCACAGTCTGTCAGGTCTTATTGCTCAAATGAAACCCACTTCCACAGTAGCACGAGGAGGGAGGGGGTAGCTCTCCTGCTATTTGCATCAGCACTTGTCCTTGGGAAATGCTGAATCTTGGCACTGAAAGAAAGTGCAAAAATGATCAATTTGTCACCTAATATGGACCACTGCACTCACAAGACTGCAACTCCTTATATTAATGGAGATTAACATATAACTTTTTTAATTTGGAGCCTCATTACACAGTATAAATAAAAATAGAGCCCCAACTATATCATCTTTAATTGCCTCTGGATAGAATGCTGACTGTCTACTGAGGTCTTGGCCGTGGAGCCAGCAGAGCTTGTGCCTTGGTTTGAAAGCAAAGGCAGAAAAGATATGTGGGTATCATTAAGAGAGGGCAGAGCTGGATGCCAACTAATATCACAGTTGAACAAAATGTGTGAACAAAAATATGACGGGCTTGTCAAAGTGATGCCTTCCTGTGTGTGGCGCTGGAGGGAGGTCCACATTCACCCACGTGAGTGTATGGGGCCATCCAGCGCTTCTACTCAGTGTTCTAGTTACCAAGAGTTTGAAAATAGCCACAGTTTTCACTCTTAGTCTGACAGAGACCCAGAGAGAGATGTTGGTACTCAAGCTGCGATTGCTGAGTCTTTTAGCGTCCCTCTGGACAACTGATTAAAGCAATTGATCAATACTGAAGTTTGAGAAAAACTAGTGTGGGTATGTTACAGACAACGTTGCATGAATAAATAACTCAGACAATGGCATTTGTCTTACTATCAAGCTCATCCATAATTTAGCAAGAATATTACCCATTAAAAGAACACCTAGGATGATCTGTGCCAAAATAAAGAGTTAATTGGTTTCTACCTTCTGGGAAGTCTCTCAAACAAAATAGGGAAGGGAAAGTGGCTACCTACTATAATAATAAATGTAAAGCAGCTCCTAAGCCATACCCTCATCTGCTGGAGACTTTCCTTCAATTGCACTTCAAGGAGCATCTTTGGGGTCCACCTTCTACAACTCAATAGAAGCTTCTAGAAAGGTCTTTTTCTTTTCCAAGTAGGGATCAAATCTGTATCATAGAAAAATATAATTCACTGCTTTAAAATTAATTCACTGAGCACTGGCTATAGAGAGTATAAGTAAATTCTTCCCGGGATTGAAATGTTTCTGTAGTATAAATGAAACATTACACGAGGCATTCCTCTCCATTCTGGCAGATACGGGCTTCAGTTATAAATGGCTAATGGTGCCTCATTTGCATGCTCCAAGACTTGGGGGTGGTCAAAAGGGCACGAGAAATCAGGACCCACTCTGGGATGAGAGTAGTTACAAGATGACACCCCAAAAGGCCAGCAGATAGAAGTGGTGTGATCAAGGGCCAAACTATCCATTGAAACAGATGGTTCTCGCTTCACCACTGAAGAAATTAGGTACAAGGAAATCAAAGCGATTCCATCGAGGCTCAAGTTGGGAGCCCAGTCAGCAAGTTTATACTGAGGTGATTGACTCGGTAGCTTCTAAATTTTAATGGGACGATGCTAGTCATAGACCTTGCATTCAAGGCTGGGGTCTTGGTTGTTACAGGGTAAAAAAAAAAAAAAAAAAAAATGACATCCTTGTCACAGTGTGGATGGGCACCAGCTTTTGCGTCACCAGTTAACCTGTCATTGGATTTCTCTGAGCCCTTTAGAGGCACACGGATAAGGTTGGAGTGTGTGAAAATCATTGCTGAACCCTATCATCTCCAAAGGGATATTGGGGAAAAATCATGTCTTTCAAATAATGTCCATGCTTATAGTGAATCAGTAATTGTTGCATAAAATAAACCTGAGTATGTTCTTAATGTCCTCTAGAGACGCTGTAAGTACCGTTGGCTAGTATTTATGGTCTGCAATCAAACAGGAGTTGAGCCATAAATCATTACCCTGAATATAATATTTTTGTTTCATGAAAGTCTGAGCTTTCAACCCCAAAGCAACAAATCAGTCCACTTCTTATTGAGCCTGTCACGGCGCCATCCCTGAGTGCAGCCACATTTATTACCATTGTCAACTGCCTCGTGTGAAGCAACAGGAGAGGAGGGAAGGAGAACATCAACATAAATTGAAAAGCAGCGCTGGGAGGGTAGTGGCCTGGCTGAGGGGAGAGGTAACACGACTTGGAGGCTTCACCTCAGGGTCACATTTTTGATGGCCTGTGTGCTGATGTGGTGATCAAGTTTCCACGTCACCAAGAATCCGGCTGTTAACTGTCACCATCGCTGAGAAGCTTGACACGAGGGCAAAGTGCTCAGAGGAGTTGGAGGCTGAACTTTCAGCCTTTTGACTGACCCCTGAAGCACTGTGGGCTCCTCTGAGGACAAGCCTGCTTCTCAAGGAACTACATTCTCTTATCTCCAAGGGAAGTTGGAGGGATCTGAGATGGGTAGGTATTAGCTTGTTTGTGGAGGAAAGATTTTACCTCTAGGGATTTCTCTTTGACAGATTTGATGAAACCTTAAAAATGCTTCTTCTAAAACAAGAAACTGCTGCTTTCACTCTCATGGGGAGATCACGGTGTGGGCAACAGCCTTCCGGGGAGTAATGCCACCAAAAGAGGGGAAAAGCCAGATTTCCAAAGGCAGAAGGTAAATCTGTAACTGGAGTAACCACCCGGAAGATGCCGAAAAATATTTGCTGGAGACACAGAAGAAATCTGGTCACAATGTGGAACTTTCCTCTGGTGTCTCAATAAAACCATCATCCTCTGGAATGGTTTTTCATATGTACGATACTTGTAAAATCAGGCTTCTGCTGATGTCTTAGGTGCGGATGCAGAGAGATACCTTTTATTTTCATCTTCCTCATTCAAAACAAACTCTAACTTGAGCATAGGGTTTTACTAGGTAAATTATCGCATTAGAGGACTTTATATGCCAACACAGACAAAACTGGAACATGAAAGATAGACACAAGATGTCATTAAGGAATTGCATTCAGATGCTTCCAGAATCCTTTATCTTACTCACATATGTCCTTCTTTACTCCACCTAAATGGTCCCCAATATAACATGACTAAGGAATTAATTTTCTTTTATTCTGTTTTAAGTTGTTCTGATGACACTAGTTTAAAAGTCTTCAAGGAGGGACTTCCCTGGTGGTCCAGTGATAAAGAATCTCCCTTACAATGCAGGGGACATGGGTTCAATCCCTGGTGAGGGAACTAAGATCCCACATGCCGTGGGGCAACTTAGCCGGCGCGCCACAACTACTGAGCTCACATGCCTCAACTAGAGCCCGCGAGCCACAACTACAGAGCCCACGTGCCCTGGAGCCTGTGCGCCACAACTAGAGAAGAGAAAAAAAAAAAAAAACCCACACGCCACAACTAGAGAGAAGCATGCACAGAACAACGAAAGATTCCACATGCCTCAGAGAAGGTCCCGCGTGCCACAAATGATACCTGACGGAGCCAAAAAATAAATTAAATAAATAAAAAATAAATACATCTTGTAAAAATAAATAAATAAAAGTCTCCAAGGAATCAGAAACCAGTCCTTGCCAAAAAACTTGAAATGAGTAGTTTTGCTTACAAAATACCACGTGCACTTTATTTCTACTTCAATGTGGTTCTAATCATGACACTTCCAGCACGCTGCCCCAGGCCGATCTACCCTTAGCGATGCGAAAATTCAAACACTATTGACGTATTTATAAAACAAAAAGCCAGCATCTTAGTCTAATGTTACAAAGAGCGTGGCGCTGTCGTTTTGTCGAGAGAGAGCAAGTAGAGACAGAGCGTTGGTGTTCAATGAACATTAGGTCAGAGGAAGGCCAAATTGCTGCTGGGTCCACGTGATGTGAGGGCGAGGTGTTTCTTTTCTCTGTGTCTCAGCTCTTCCATTTGAAACAGAGGGCAACTCTTTCCCGGGGGTGTGCTGGGCGTTCGAGTGCTGAGGTGCTGCACACAAGAAAGCCACGCCCATCCCTCCCTTTAATTCAGCTTCAGACAGGCCTGGGTTAGGGAGCTGTATTTCTCTTGGAGCGGAACTAAAAATGAATTATGGAGAATTTGGACATAATTCAGAAGAACAGTGAAGATAATGTGATGCCTCCGAAATGAATTCCATGAGAAAACCAAAGAAACTGGGGTATCTGGGGGATAGAAAGATGATTGTGAAATCTAAGACACACAGCCCTCACACGTAGTAAAATGTGATCCATAGAAATTCAGCACACGCAAATGCACATTTATAGAGCCTTCTTCAGAAATGGTCAACATTCTGTACCTGATTACAGGTGAACAAACAACAGTTTGGAGAGACTTAACTAACTTTTCCTTGTTCACGCTGCTAGTTCAATGCCACAGCTGAGATATGGATGCGAGTTCTTTCTGACCCCAAAATCCAAGCTCTATGGAAAATCATAAGGTCGAATACATGAAGCACTTGCTCTGGGGTCTGGCACACAGTAAGTGAACTAAACCAGGTATGTATTAACTTCTTGAGTTTGTGCCACTAGTTTTGCTAGATATCCATCTACTTTGCCACCATTCCAGAGCTTCCATCAAACTAGTAGTTGCAAAAGCCAACAAATTAGACACAGGAACTGAATGGCCCAAGACACTTCCTGTAGAATACTGGGGAGACAGTTTGCCCCACGGGCAAATAATGCTTTTTATTTATATAGATAATTTTTTAAAGGTTGTGTGTGTATATATATGTATATGCATGTATATATGTATATTTGATATTTCCTGGAGTATTCCTCAGGAAACCTAGGTTAGAGTTCTCTAAATACAAATTACAAAAGCAAACAAACAGGGCTTCCCTGGTGGCGCAGTGGTTGAGAGTCCGCCTGCCGATGCAGGGGACACGGGTTCGTGCCTCGGTCTGGGAAGGCCCGTGAACCATGGCCGCTGAGCCTGCGCATCCGGAGCCTGTGCTCCGCAATGGGAGCGGCCACTACAGGAAGAGGCCCGCGTACCGCAAAATAAGGAAAAAAAAAAAAAAAAGCAAACAAACAAAATACAAGATCTTCAGAGGGCCGGGGCCCCTGTATGGGGCTCCCTTCGTGTTCTGTCATTCCAAGAATGTTTAGCTGGATGAGATTTTAGTGATTCAGCGGATGAGATTTTAGTGATTCAGCAGATGAAGTCAGACAGCGAGAGTAATTGTTCTCAACTTGAAGACTATTTAGTAAGTGAAGAGAAGACAGTTTCTTCTTTAACCAAGATCCACACAACTAAGAGTCTTCCAGATTCAAACTGCAATACCCAGTCAGTTTGAGTGCCAAAGAGAAGATGCTGAAAGATCACGAGACAGTCTGTTATTCCAAGACTGCCAGCGACAAAGAAGTCTAGAGGAACTTGTCGGGGAGCATTGAATGTGTTCCTCTTAAACTCAACACTTCCACAACTCCATTTTAAGTCCACTTTAGTGAATTACATTCCGTCGAGAACTGCCAAATATACCAGCAACAAATATGAAGAATTACCGAGAATAACACGACTCTTAACTACTATATTTTTTAAATTTCAGTTTTATTAAAGTATAATTGATATGCAAAACTGTAAGATATGTATTTATTTTTCTCTGTCAGAATTGTGTTTCCTGTTTTTATCGTGGATCATAAGCTTTTAGCTGGCTATGAAATGAAATTTGAATATAACTTTCACACGCTTTTGAAGATAGATATATATATGTATATATATAACCATAAAGATTATCCGAGAGTATGCTGATAAGATACATCTCTATGCTGGAAATATTTCTAAAATGGGTAGCATGTGATTCTAGAAGGTATTTCACCAATGCCTAGTGTTTGCTGGATTTCTTTATTGTTCACGGAGGTACTTTTGAACACTCAGCTACTTTAGATTGTCTCCTGTTTCATGTCCCATCTTCCCATAGCTAACTCCCCACTTCCAGATCTGAGCAGAGGCTAAGTCTACAAGGCGACCATACAACAAGTCAACCTGCCCAATCTATCTAGTCAATCAACTTGTAAGTTCAGTGGGAACTGACACATTGATTGAATTCACCTGGAAATTAGGTCAAAATGTTCAAGCATGTATATGCCTTCTGTTGAGGCTCTGATTCTTAATAGGCTAGTGCCAAGGCTGGATTCCAATTTTAGTTCACTTGTAAATGAAAGTTGGTGTCCTTTGAACATTAAGGGCTAATAATTATTGAGATTGCTGTAATTATGATTCGCACAGCTTAAAAGTTAGGAGTATCATTTTATTTGCTAAATGGTGTTGTTTTATTCTACATGTTTACAGTTACCAAGCAAATAGAGCTTTGAAGGTATCTGTCTCTCCTGGGACCCCCATGGAAAATGAGGTGCTGTGTCGCATAAGACAGTCTTGGCAAATGCCGTATGTAAACCAAAAAGAAAATCCATATGGTGCACAACATCTCTCAAATGAAAATAAGGCTTCCCAAGGAAGGAGCCTTGGGGGATTCTGAAGTCAAATTGCAAGGAACAAATGTGCTATTTTAATTTTGGCCTTAAAACTTCCTCTCCTGGAATGGTCTCAATCTCACAATCTCTGTTCAACAGCACGCTTTAAAGTAGAAACTCGTTTTCTGGTTTACTTTCTTCAGAAAAAAAAAAAAATCATCAGGGCTCTGGATGAGATTTGCAACCCCTCCTATACCAATCTTAGAAGCTCAAGAAGATTCTATAACTCAATCCCTAAGCAAGCTGCAAAAAAGGGAATTCTCCAAGAGAAAAGACATTTTTTTCTTTCCTTCCTCCTCCTTTGTTTGAATTTCTGGGGCTTTTTCCTGGGCCTCCCGCTGTTCAGATGGGTTTTGCCCCTTCCTCTTCCCATTGTTGAGACGCTGCCCCCCCCACCGCATGGAGCTGCTGCCCTGGTGCAGCAGCTCGCACTGGACCTCTGTAGTTTCCCTGCACCTGGGAATGTGTATCTCCTTCCGGCTGCTCCTCAGTGTGGCCAAGGCTGTCAAGGGAGATCCTGCAGGGCCACATGCAGCTATGACAATTTGTCCGTCTTCATTATCACAAGCTGTGTGGCAGCACCTCTGGAGTGAGGGGTCAGTGTGGCTTCCAATTAAAACTCCCTATTGAAGAAGGATTTATGTTTGGTCTATTTCAAAACACATTGGGCTGCAACTTATCATTTAAGTTGTCAAGCTGGGAGCACTTTCCTTTTTAAGCGCAAAGGGTTTAAAAGCCATTAATTCATTTTGTTTAAGATGTAAAGACATAAACGAATGAGTGGGCTGTTTGTTAGTTTGTTTGTTTTCTAAAGAGGAAAAAAACCCACTTTGGTCCAGATGTTTTCTGGATACACTGAAACCTTTAGAATGTGAGTCAGATTTTCAGGGATTTTGTCCTATTTACCGGGCATTTCTGCTTTCAATGTGCTTACTATGGGAACGTTTTGGTGAAAAAAAAAAAAAAAGAAAAAGAACAGACAATTTCAGATGATCCTCAAAATCATATGTTGGGAATTTCAAACAGAGTCCAACTCTTTTAGGGTTGAGGTCCATTTCTAAAGGAGAAACATGATTTCCTGTTTTCAAGGGTAAGAAATATGCATTTTTAATCATCCTGAACACAAAGTCGAATTCATGTCGTGACATTTTGATGTTGTCAGCACAAACAAATCACTTTCAGGAATGAAGATTCTATTATTTACCTGTGATTTTAAAAAATTAAAGAGAAGGGAAAACATGGAAAGGAACAACATATTTTCAGGGCACATCCTGGCATATCAGATTCAAATCAGGTCTGGGGAGGATCTCTGTCTTTGCAAAATGAGAGCTGAAAGGGGAAGGAGACAACAGCAAGATGGGAGCATGTCTCTTGCCGAGAAAGACCCAAACGTTTCAAAGCCAACATGTCTCGGCTCATTTATCTTTGGTAAGAGCCATCTCTTGGCCTTCCTCTAATCTTGTTTCATTGTTTTCTTAGAGAGTGTCCTCGCTGAGGTCTTCTTTAGTGAACAATGAAAATCTTTAGATTTCTCATCTCTTTTTTTAAAAAAATTACTTTATTGAAGTACTGTTGATTTACAGTGTTGTGTTAATTTCTACCGTACAGCAAAGTGATTCAGTTATACATCTGTATACTTTCTTTTGCATGTTCTTTTTCGTTATGGGTTATCACAGGATATCGAATAGAATTCCCTGTGCTATAGGGTAAGACCTTGCTGTGTATCCATTCTCTGTAAAATAGGTTGCCTCATCTCTTTTTGATAACCGTAAGCTTACTCCTCTCTAGAACCCATTCTTGCCCCTGCCCCACGCCCCATAACTTGGGCAAAATCAATTAAGCTCACTCACTCCATCTACTTAGCTAGATCCATTAACTGTGAAACCCAGAGTCCTGACATTCACAATCCCCATCAGGCAACCTCGGGATGAAAGCAAGTTAATGTAGCTGATGATGTTGTCATCATCCAGCACTACTTTGCAGCCAGGGAGGAACCCTCAGCAGACCAAAAAAAAAAAAAAAGCCCAGAAACACAAGAATTGGAGGGTGTGGAGAGCCTACACCTGCCCCTTCATCTCAGCTCAGACCCTCGACACCACCCAGGCTGATTCTGGGATCATAAGGTAATAAAGAACCCCAGTTTTCACCCTCTAACTACAGTGGTGTCAGAGGGAGTCTGAAAAGGATCTCCTTTATGTTAGGAAGACTAGGAGATCTTCCTAAAACCTCAGAGAAGCAACTTTAAATGTCAAAAGGAGAATTATTGAGAAGTTTCCTTTTTAAAATGTGGTTGAATCCAGGAAATTCTACTGAGTTGTGTAGCATCCCGTCAAGATTAAAGACATATAATGATAATAAAATGATAATCCTAGCTCCTATTTATTGAGCCATACCTACCCCTTGCCACACACAGGATGCTAAGAACCTGACAGACTTGATCGCACCTAATCCTCACAGCAGGGACGATTTTATAATTATTTTGAAAATGAAATAACTAAGGAGAGGTTAAGTAATTTGCCCCCTGGACATAAAATAGTGAAGCTGGGATTTGAATGTTGAGATCGCCTCCTGAATCTTCAGGCTTAGCTCTCCCCAGAGTGTGGCAGATAGAACGCCTGGTTATCCCAAACGTGTCCGCTGAGTTACAATTCAGCGACCCCAGCGGCAATCTCTGGTTGGATTTTCCTGTCTCCAAGGGTTGTGATCCACTCTTACTCAAGTAAAAATGATGTAATGCCAGTTCTTAAAGGAAGAGAGAGCATTATGTGTGGGTGACTAGAGTGCAAGTTTACAGGGTGGAGTGTGCATTTAGAAAGGAGGAAAAGCCATTAAAGGAGGCACTTGGGATCAATTTCGTCACTATTAAGCCCAGTATATGAATTCATAGCCAGAGAAGTGTTACTGGTTCAGAGTTCCCTGTGTGCCAGGGGGGACCACTGGGGCCTTCCAGTAACTGGGCAGTTGGGTGACTCAGAGGAAGAACATCTCGCTGAAGTAAGGGATTGGGTAAGTCCAGTTCCTTTCTACAGAGTTCTGCTCAGCTTTTCTATCTGCTTTGCCAAGTGTGTCAATGTTATCAAGCAAAGGCTGCTCATAAATATTGAATAAAATGGGTTTGACTCTGTTCTGCCATGGGTGGGCCACCTTGGCCTCTCGCCTGGACTCTGTTTGTGCCTATAGAGTCATAGGGCAGGGGAAGGAGCAGGAGATCTTGGCGGAGGGTTGCGTTTGTTTGTTTGTTTTTATTCCCCAATTATTTCAGCTCCTTTTTACATCTAAGGCATTGAATTAGCCAAAACACTGAAATGGAACTCAGCCTGGACCCAGAGCTAATAGTGAAAGAACTTCATCTGAGAACAGGTTTGGAGGGGTTTGTCCCCCCAGATTCTCAGAATGTGAAGAATTGCCGGCTTCATTGGCTGTGAAGGTCAAGGCTTTGTCCAAAGAGTCTTTGTTTCTCCTCTGGGTGGAGGAAGTGAGTCAGAGTAGCAGAGGTGCCAAAGTGGGGTGGGTGTGTTGTCCAAGTTACCCTGCAAGATACGAGGGCCCAGGAGAGCGATTGTGTTTCTGTCTTATCAGCCCCCAGATTGCTCATCTGTCCAGGCTTTCTTAGGAATCCAGTGGAGAAATTGCAGGATTTGAGTTGTCATCCAGCTTCCCTCCCTCCCTTTGCCCTCCATGCAACCCTAGCTATGGGAGTCAGGAAAGCCAACCTTTTTGAAAATGCAGCAGCCTCAGGGGGCTGGAAAAAAGCTTTTCCTTCCGGAAGTGCACGTTTGGTGCACATTTGCTTCGTCCCGTGACTCAGAACCTGCCTGTGTTTGCTGTCACCTGAGAGAGTTGCTCAGAGGGTAAACAGTCGCTTTGCCAACTGCAGTGTGATTCTTAATGTCTTCAATCAATCCATGAGAACTGCTGGTATTTCCCATCCAAGACACCAAATACAAGTCCCATCTGTGGTCTGTGTGTGTTTCACAAAAAAATGTTGTTTAGACGGATGGGGTGTAACCTCTGACTAGGAGGCTCAGTCCGAATGGGAGAGGTTCATCAGTATCCAGACCGCTTGGCCAGGCTTCTCAGATCCAGAAACCAGGCTGAAAGTTTTGCAGAATTCTGTGGGAAAAGACGTTTGAAATACATTTTGAATTATTCCTTATTTTAATCAGGCTGAAAATACCCAAACATAGCCTTTCAGTCTTCTATCATTGGTCTCTGTCCCCTCTGTCAGCACAAACTTATCAACAATGAGGAAGAATTAATCTCCCTCTAAATATCTGGCCTCTTACATATTTATCATGGCTTGGACTTGGGTTGGCTCCAGTTTGGGGGAAAGATCCAGATTAATGATTTAGTTACTTTGATCCAAACCAGATTTCTCTAGTTGGAATTCGATTTTCTAAGATTTATCTTTGCCAGGGAGAATCTAGAGGCATTTCTTTTTTATTCCAAGTTGGAGCAACACAGTTCAGGAGATTACACTGCAGGAAAAGTACAACGAAAGACTGTTATCAAAAGTTAAAGATGTGATCACAACATAGTGTTGAATGTTAGGGGGTTAATAAATATTCTGCCTGCATATTGACTATTGTATAGGTTTCTAACCTACACAAAAGCCCTTATCCTATCAACTCTGAAATACAACAAATCTTCACAGTAATCAAATAAGCAGAGTGCAAGTAAATGCCAACTTATATTTGAAATCAGTGGGTAATTATTCTAAGGGTTTTTTTGTTTTTTGTTTTTAAGATAGGGCAGTTATTCCCAACCTAGATGCACATCAGAACTAGTTGGGGATTTTTTTTTAAGTGCCAATAGATAGATCCCTTCCCAGTAAACTCTGATATCATAGGTCTGGTATGAGGTGCTGATGTCACATAATGAAAATGGGATTAGGAATTAGACAGAGCTGGATTCAAATCCCAGATATACTCCTTACTAGCATAAGACTTTGACCAAGGTACTAAAACTCTTTAAGTACCAGTTTCCTAGTCTGTAAAATGACAGTGTAATAGTGCCAGACTTTCATGGAAATATATGTGCAAAGATCTTAGAAGAGTGTCAAGAACATCAAGTGCTCCAGAACTCTTTCTGAATGAATAAACAGAAGACCTCAAAAACGCCTGACTGCTCTTTGTGTTTAGTTACTAAATCTGATACCTCTTCAATAACACTGCAGAGCCCATCCTCAACTGTCTCTTTTTCTAGCCATCAAATGGAGGATCTTCCTTTTCTGCACAGTTTTGGACTATTTTGCACAACCTTGATGCCACCTTCCCTCATTCCCATGCCATGTGCCTCTCACATTCCATCCGAGAGAAACCCTGCCAGAGTCCACATAAGTACAACCTGAAGAGTGGAAGGGCTTATGCACCCCGGGCAGAGCATTGAGTGGTGAGAGATGGAGATGGAGGATAAACATTCTCGTTTTCTCCTCAAGACCTACTGACCAGATACAGTCTATGCAGCTTCTTGAAGGATGGACCTAGCAATCAGTCACAGTCGGTAGAGACAATTGTAGGCTCACCTCTTCCCTTTTCCCTCCTTCTGCAACTTGGGATTGCGGTTCCTAATGAAGAAATCAGGCTCTGATTTCTGACAAGCTTAGTCTAAACAGTTATCCTCTTGACAACAGGGCTGCACATTGTAATACATTTATTATCTTGCTTTCCCTAAAGTCCATTTTTTAACCTGCTTGAAATTGGAGTTAATTATGAAATAGTAGACCTTATAGTTACTGTTATGGACTGAATGTTTGTGCACTCCCCCAAATCTGTCATTTGAAACTCTACCCACAGTGTGATGATGTTGGGGCCTTTGGGAGGTAATTAGGATTAGATGGGGTCAGGAAGGTGGAGCCCTCTTGAAAGGGATTAGTGCCCTTATAAGTGTCATGAGAGAGCTTGCTTTCTCTCTCTCTCTCTCTCTGCCATGTGAAGAAGCAACGAGAAGGAGACAGCTTCCACCCAGAATAGGGCTCTCATTGGAGCTCATCCACGCTGGCACCCTGATCTTGGACTTCCAGCCTCTGAGACTGTGAGAAAGAACATTTTGTTGTTTTTAAGCCACTCAGTCCATGGTACTTTGTTACAGCAGCCCAAGCTGTCTTCTCAGGCTCTCATCCTCCATCAGCCTGGATGGAGGTGCCCAGGAATCTCTCTGTGGTGCTCCTATTTTCATTGAAAACACCCAATGTATGTTTGCATAGGTACATGCATGTTTTATGGTCTCTTTTAATTTTTCTCTGCTTTCATATTGTTAAAACTCTATCTCCAATACCAGCCACTTCTTGTTTTTGAGCTCTGTCTCACCCTCTTCCTCTCTAGATTCTCTCTTCTAGACAAGAATGGTTATTATGATCCTGGTCATCACCAGGCAAAGCTCTAGAGAAGAAATAGCCTTTTTTAAGATACTGATACTGTAAAACCATCTAACATTGTTCACAATAGAGTGGTGCCTGTCAAGAGCCACTATCAAGTCTCTTTCAGACACCCAAGAACTGGAAAGTTACTGAAGACTGCAAGTCTTTTCTCCGAAAACCACATCCTATAGAGACACAGCCAGCCCGGGTACTGCTGCGGATCAGGATAGACATAAACCCAACCCCTTTTCCAGCACCTTGCCTTTTGAAGCTCCGTAAAAGATGTAACCCCCCCACTTAGGTGCTGATGCCATGCTATGCATCTGGCCCCTTTCCTCCCTCTGAAAGTGAATAAAACCTTTCTTTTTTTCCCTTGTTAATTTTTCTGTGAATTGTTTCACAACCAGTGTTGGCTCACCTAACAGATACAGTATTGGAAATATCCTGTACCTTGAAGCTCAGGAGGAGCTGAAGAAACCCAGCAGCAGAGCTTACCGTGTTGCCATGGATGATGTGCTTTAAGATTAGATATGACTTATAGCCAAAGTTTCCAGATGGCTTTAAAGATCACTGAAAGTTGGAAATCCTGCAGTAATGTATTCTGAGCATTCATAATTTTATATATATATATATATATATATATATATATATATATATATATACACACACACACACGTATATACACACACATATACACATAATCATGACATTGTACAACCTAAATATACACCATTTTGTCAACTATACCTCAATAAAGCCAGAGGATAAATGAACAAATAACAGGAAGAGTTTCTATATTAGGTAATGGATATTATCACAAATATACTTGTCCAGTAGAACCTTTTAAATATTCCCTTGTACTCCCATCAGCAGCAGCCCTTATTTTCAGCCCTTGTCCCTCGCAGGATATACAACCAGAATGACTCCTGCCCCAGGAAAAGCCATACAAAGTGTCTGCACCAGAGGCAGAGTTGCAAGCCTTGTCGCCCATGCATCACGAATGGAGTTTCTAGATGTTGACAGGTTTCTGATCTTAAAACCTGGGCGTGGGACTCTGGAAATTTCTCCTAGCTGCTGAGCCTCTGTCTTATTGTACCTGCTACCCTTCGTTCTGACTCCTGACTTCTCACCTGTGAGGATTCCACTGCTTTCTTCGTTCTGACTCCTGACTTCTCACCTGTGAGGATTCCACTGCTTTCTAAAGGCCTGGATTCTGCAGATTTCAGGGTTCTAACTTTCTCCCTGACCTGTGAAGCATCAAAGGCTCATGTCAAAAATGGCAAAGAGAACTACACCTCACTGCCTGGGAGCTAGAGAGTCTGCTCTTGCTCTAGACTTTGTTGGGAGGGAATAAATGAAAGTGATTCAACTGTCTTTTCTATTATTTTTGGTATTTTTACACTTCCTCCAAGAGGATGAACTTCATGTTGTTCTTAGCTGAGGCTTAGTAGATGTTTGCTTTTACCCACTTCCTAAGTTAGCCAGACTCTGAGAAAATGGGGATCATAAAACAAGATACAGTGTTTCCAGAAAGTATAAAAAGATTTCTTAATTGATTACCCAGATCTGCCACCAATGGATTGAAACTTGGAAGATTCTTGAAGCCTTAAGAGAATGATTATATACCTGCTGCAGGAATCCCAAGGAGATTACTCAAAATGAATAGGGATTGGATAAGTCTTAGGAAAAAAAGGTAAGTATAGTTAAGGCGATTTGAACTGGAGAACAGAGGTAGAGAATTGTTTTGTAAGGAAATGGGTGGGCTTCCCATTTACGCTGCCCTGCGCTCCTGAAAACTCCATTATCCCAGCAGAAAGTCATAGAGGAACAGCCTGTCCATACACATCTCTACACTGAACCTTGAAAATGCCCAGCATCATTGCTAGAAACCATTGCATGAGCAGATAAATGCGTGAGAAGCAAAGTATCGGTATTCAGGAGGTTGCATTGACTGAGTCAAGAAAAACACATTTGAAGTAACAATAAATTAATAAGTCAATGAGGATTGCCATGATGACCCTGGGTCATGGCATCTGTTTTTTTCTTCTAGTAACAATACCGATGGCATTAATACCTTGATTGTTGTACTTCAGTAATAATTTTTGTGACCACCCTGAGCTCTATGGCTCTCCTCTGGTCTTAGACGAATGACCTATCTTTTTCAAAGAAAAATATGATACTGAACGTGTCCTGAGCAGAAACTGGAGAGCAGCAGTGCAAATAAATACATAAAAACAAGCTGGTCCTTAAAACGGGAAGAGTGGCTTAGAAGCCAGCATTTGGGTTAATGCTTTGGCCTTGGTCCTTACACCAGACCCCAATGAGTCCTTTCTAAAGCACTCTGACGCTTGTGTATTTGAACTCAGATTCTCTAGATCACATTCTAAAATGCATGTTTCAAGGTACAAGGCTAGAATGGTCTATGTTGTATGTGGCTAGACCTGCCAAGTGTCCAGGATACAATTACTGCTCGTCCCAAAGACTCCTGTACAACTGTATCCAGGAGGCTACTTTAGGGAACAGTGTCTTGCGTAGGTTTTTGTTTCTTGTGTTTTTTGTTTGTTTGTTTGACCCTCTCAACTGGACCATCGGCAGCTAATGCATGGACCGGCCCTATGCTCGTGTAGCTACAGTGCTCTTTGAGAAGGGCTCTGTGTCAATTACCCTAGTAGCTCGTGGACTAGTTGCATACTGTTTCCTTAATGAAAATATTTGGGCCACTGTTTTCCTGAGCCCGCGTGCTTCCCTGGGAGTCCAAGTGACACAGCTGCCCCTGACACAAGCCAAAGGCCATTGCCACCTCTCTTTCTCCTATCTGCCATGTTGGCTTCAGTCTAACATAGCTTGGGAAGGTGGAAAATGAAGAGTGTGCTTCCACTGGATATCATTCCTGCCCCCCTCCAAAATCTTGCAGCCACTAGACTTCAATAAACATATCTAGCAAACCATTTTATAATACAGGGTCTTGAGCTCTCATGCAGCAGCACTTAATTCTCACTCAGATTAAACAAAGAGAATAAGTCTAACCACTCAGAAGGCATGGCATGAAGCTTGGGTCCGAAATGAGCTTTCTCCAATGGAGTGACTGGCGTTAACGCTGTAAACAATGACCACCCGCTATTCTCTTGAATGCATCGAGGAGATAAGGAACACTTTATTATTTTAACTAGCATGCAGCCTCTGGAGGCTATCCTGTAAACATCAGTCACCAAATTTATGACTTGTAGTAATATCTAGGAGGGGACGAGACTGCGATGTCTTTAAGAATCCCTTTCATAAAATAGGAAGTCAAATTGAACTTTAATCTTTAGAGCAAAGAAAGTACATCCTTTTCCATGGGGAATTAAAAAAAATGTGAGCAAATTGTAAGTGACTTTTAAAACATACAATAAGACTGCCAGCCCTATTCAAGGGCAAAAAATAATTGGCACTTTATGTCAGTATTTTCCATGAATTATTTGAAAAACAGATAAAATGTGTCATTTATTTGAAACCATGTCCCACTGTTCTTCAAAACTCCTCTCTCCTGAATAAATAATCACCTTTCACTGGTGATTGGCACGCGTGTATAATGCCAGCTTGGGCAAAATATGTCAGAAAAGCCATGGGTTGGTTTTATATGTAATGCATCCAGAGTCCGTGGGGGAAAGAAAGGAATTGGAAAAACAAAGGAAGATGCTCAACTCTGTCACCCTGGGGTGACAAGCTCAGATGTCTATTCTTCCTCTGGGCACTGAGTCCTGGGGCCTGGGAGAGAGTTCTATGCAGATAAATCTTAATGCTCACTGGAGTCACAAACCGCATTTTTTGTCTCCATTTGAAATTTCAGCTCTTAGTGAAACATTTCTCTGACACTTACCCTTAAATTAGGTGAAAAATCATCTCAAGACAAGCTAATTTGTTGGAGAACAGTGTGTGTTCCTGGTGTTTCTCATCTTTGTGACAAAAGCTGAAAACCTAAGCAAAAAGATTTCCATGGTCGAGAGAAGAGAGTGATGCGTAAAGTTTGCCAGCGCAATGTGCTGTAGATTGTGCGTAGAAGGGAGGTTAGCTATCTCAGAGACAAATATTTTGTTATTTCTTGGCAGGAGCATTGGGAGTGGGCGTTTGAAGTTAAAACCCTGAGTCCTGCTTCTAAACGATTCCATGTCCTTCTTCTAGCAGCCACGTGACATTGAAATCTACAGCAAATTAAGCAAATGAGTAAAACATGTAGCACATTGAGATGTAGGCAAGCTTAACATATTAGTCCTTCTGTGTATGAACAATACCATGAGGTAATATATATAAGAGCAACTCTGGAAGTTATTTCATGAAATCTTTCTTTAAAAATCTTTATAAACACCCTAAGCCTACATCTATTCAAAGTGTTAGGTTAGAAGGTATATACCGGTTGTGTTGGTTCATTTTCAGAGAACACACATTTTCAACACATCTCTCTTTATTTTGACTCAGACGTTATACGTGACTGGAGCTATTACCCTTTTCTCCTCTCAGGAATCACTCACCCTACCAGGAAGGGTTAAGAGAGAGACCACCACTGAGCAGGGGGCACAGGGGTGGCACGTCCCCACAAATGCCATTCGGAGCAAGTAGAAGTTCTGAGGACCCTTCTCGTTCTGTCCCAGCAGAGGCCACGTCCTCAGCCCCGCTGTTTCCTGCAGGTTCCCCTGGGCCCCTACTCAGAAAGCCACCTGAACTGCTCAGCTGGGCCTCGAGGCCCGGGTCAGCAGCCCATGGGACTAACTATCCCAGGGACAGTCCCTTCCCCTCATCTCGAGCTCTAGACTAAGAGCTAGGCTTCTGTCTTGTCCAAGCCATGTTTATTTCAAGGCCACTTCCTGGTTCCCACTTCTTCCGAGGTAGGGCCCTTCCTTATGCTTGTGCCACAGGACCTGGAGCTCAGCCAGAAGTGGGGACCCAGGAACGTGCCCCCAAAGCCCCCTGTGCTGTCTGCCCGCTTCCTCGTGGTGCCCGCGTTGCCACGGCCATGCAGATCTGGGGTCTTGGACACCACCTAGTCCTGTGGACTCAGGTGGTGAACTGCAGTGCCTTTCCTGCCTGGACCCCTGGCAGTCCTGGATCGCATGTCTGTGCTCAGATGCCCGGCCTGGTTACCTGTATTTCCTGTAACTCAGTTGGTCTCCAAGCTCCGGTCCCATTCCAGTTTGTGTGTGTCTCCACCTCCAGTGTATTATTTCAGTGGTTTTCTAACTGCCGGGTGACCTGACTAGCTCTTCTTCTCTGGGCCCTGACCCCTGACCCACAGCAGCCAAGTGTCTACTCCATGACCCTGTGACCCCCTTCCTCCCTGCAAAGCCCCCCCCACCCCATCGCAGGTGGTGGCCCTACCCAGACTGAATCCATCCTGATCTTTGCACATGGGATTCAGAAGTGTGTATGTGTGTTTAAAGGGAGAGACAGAGACAGAGAGAGACAGAGAGATCTGACGACCTACCGTCCCAGTTCGAGGTCCTCCCCTAACCCCAGCTGTGTGAGTGACTCCTCTGTCTAGGAGGTAATTGTTATAATCATCATTATGACTTTGCTTGACCTCATCCTTACTCAGGTTGAGTTCTTTCCTTTGCAACTAGAAGAGTCCTAACTCGTGCAGTTCCCCAGAGATCTAAGGGTCTGCTAATTTCCCACAGGAAAACTTCGTGGGACTATAGCACAGAGCCTGGTGGGGGGCTGGCTATCCTCCACCCCCTCTGCCTTCAACCCAACCCCTCTATCTTACCTGTTTCATATATTGGGATGTCACACATTATTTTACTTCAGACGTGGTCTGTTGACTTTCTGTTGCTAAAAAATGAAAACCACTCCCTGAGGACCTGGGGGGGCCCCCACTCTCCCACCCTTTTCTACACCGGGGCAATGGGGTTCCTAAGCTTCAGGCTTCACCTCATCTCTGACTGGGAGAATGGTCTGTTCTAGATAATTCCTGAGGTTACTGCAAACATTGAGATGCTGTGATTGACTGAGCCCCAATCCACATTTTCTCATCCTTAGTTCTCTCTTTTCTGCCTCAGATCTGCATAGACATCTGACATTTCAAGGGTCTGGAACCAAGCGTTAGGTCTAGGAAGGACCATCTCTTCTTACGATCGCTCAGACTCCCTACAGAAAATATTATGTGACTACTATCACCATCTGTCTCACAATTCTGTAGTTTGACAAGCCCAGTGATAAAAGGCAATACACGTGATAAATCCTCTTATAATAACATGTAAAGTCTTGTTAGAATGATTTTTGTAAGGATATTTTGTTCTAACACTTGAGGTTTTAAAAAGGAACAATCTATTGCCTGTTTTAGAAAGTAATTTTTTATGTGTATAAAGATCTCCATAATGGAAATTGTTGCTTAAAAAAAATTAATAGGCAAGTAAGAAATAGCCTCCAGTGTTCTGGAAGATAGGAAAGATCCCTGATTTTGTTTACCTGCTCTTATCCTTGCAAAAGTCTAGGACTAAATTGACATTCACAGAGTGCTGCTTGAATCGTACAATCTCATTTACAGCATTTGGAGCTTTCCCATTAGCCTTGGAATTTGGAAAAGTTCATTATAATTGGGGTTGGAGGGTTACTTCATGTACTCCATCAACTCCTGTGCCAAAAAATCTCTTCACATGAATGATATCTCCACCCAAGTTATTACAGTTTTCTCTGAAAATTATTGGGCAATAAATGTTTGAACATAACTCATGTGATATAATAATGGAATTAACGTTAAGTAGAGATATAATGGCTTCTTTGATTAATGGATTCTTGGACAACACAGCCAACTGAGACTATAATATCTTTTAATTAGAAGTGAGAACAATTTTCTCTTTCAAATATTGGTACCGCTTACCTGGTTTATACCTAACCATGGGTGAGATTATTTATAATCTAAATGAAAGTACTTATCTGGCAAACTGAAAGCTGGGTTGTGATCCATTCCACATGGCACAATTTGCCTGCTTTGTCTTGTCTATTTAAAGAAAAGCTCCTGCACCCACTCCCTATGGCCCAAGTCCTTGGCTGTCTGTACTCGACCCAGCGAATTCCACCTCTGACTTTTTAGATGCTCCACTCCACCTCTTTTCATCTTGTTTTCACATTTTTGTCAGCACTAGAACCACAGCTCTTATCCTGATACAGTTTTTACAGACAGTCCTCATGGAATGTGGCTAATTTTAAAGTCACTCATTTCCTTTTCTCAACTTAACAAGAGATATTTGTAAATTCTTTCAGATTTTTGTCTTTCTTATTTTCCAGACCATTTCATTGAAGAAATTGGCATTTTGAACTGTTTTATAGAAGTGGAACCAGAGGAACATGGAAGTAATAATCTTATCCAAGGAACATAGGGCTCAATTGCAAAGAATTAATTAAAACTATCATGTCATTTCTTTGGTCATTCAGCTGCGAATGTGTTCAAAGACCTGGTGTCTGCCGTTGGCCACAGTCCTGGAAACATGTTCAGAGAACAGGAATATTCTCAGTGTCAGGCTACGAAACGAGGTGTTTGGGGAGACCAGGAGGCAGTGCTGGGTGGCAGTGGACTGGGAGTGGCCAGGGTTGGAAACTGGTAAGGTTTTCCTGCATGAGTGTCGTTTCTGGGCAAGAAGTGTTGGTAAAGCTTAATTAATGGAACCCTGCAGCAAAAGCAGACAAAACTTCTCGTTGGGAACTCAATAGCCAACACATTCACATGGATGGCAGAGGACCTTTTGTGCTCACTTCTCCAAGTCTAACACTGACTTGGTATGATCACCACCATTTGCTCCACAGACCTTCTCCTCCACCCTGGGACTGAGGGACTAGTCAACTGTACCCAAGAGAATCCAGCAAGCTCCCACAAGGACATTCCAAAGTCTGATGGCCTTTTTCACTGATCACCCTGGAATTAAAATTCCATAGCTCTTAGTAACAGTAGTGATAACAGTCATTGCAGATTCTCTGCTGCTATAACCTTGGATAATTTAACTGGTGTTGGTGGTGCTGCAGCATCTCAGGGAAGGTGGCCCGTTGGCATTGAAGCCATTCCAAGGACAGTGCCCTTGGACTATTCTCTATCCTGCCTTTTAGGTAAATTGGAGAAATTCAGTACTCAAATCAAAGCCAGCTGAAAAATTTTAAAAGTCATTTTTCATGCCACCTGAGGTCTTTTCATGGGCACGTGAAAAAATTAGGAAAGCAGGGACAGGAAGATAATAAGTATCCAACTTAAGTAAACAGGAACATTAGGACTCAGGTTCATTCTGCTCTTCATTTTTCTCTGAACCAGGTCACCTCTTCCTAATTAGGACTGAAAACTACTCAAGCATAGAATTATCACGGCATTTAAAGACTGCTGTGTTTAGGGGCTGCCATTGTCCTATAAAAATCTGCATGTAGAATTGAGCTCTAATCCAAGGATATTTGACCTCTGCTGTACCAAGGGCTCCATTTGCAACCTCCCAGAAGGCCGGGGGCTGTGCCTGATTTGCATGTATATTTACATAAATCTACATATGCCTGGTTTGCAGGTTTGGACCATGAGTTGATTACGTCTTGTTTGCTTTAAAGTTCAGAATTGAAAGCAAAGGTGAAGTGTATAAACTATCCAAGAGAAAAACATTTGTTGCCCAGGAAATTTCTTTTAGGAGTCTCTTCCTGAATATCTGAATATGTCTTTTACAAATGAGGATGTAACTAAAACTCAAGTTCTTTGGGAACTGAAAAGCCCTTTAAAAGTAATTGTGGTCAGTCCTCTGACTTTCATTTCCATGGGGCCATAATGAAACTTCTCATCTATCAATTAAATGTTAAGCATTCTTAAATAATATTATAAGAGACTGAGTTCTCATCTTGAAAGTGATACATGCCACATGTTAAATGATTAGAGAAAAATATAAGGGAGACCTTTGTTTTACAGGCCGCCTCTGTTACTGGGAAATCCAAGGCTGGGCCATTCTAACTGAGGTCACCCCTCTGGATTCTTATGTCTTAACCCCATCAGTCTCCCATCCCACCCCACCTCACTGCAGCCGTCAGGTGGCCAGTTTTAGGATTCCTTTTATGAGGCAGATTTACATGGCCTTTGTTCTTTGATACAAGAACATTCCTCTGCCTTGTACTATCGTGTAGAAGACATAGAACATAGGGATTAAGAATAGGAGCTATGAAATCACGTAAGTGTAAGCGTGAATTCTGACCCTGCCACTTATGCCCTATGTGATTCTTGGTAAATTGCTTCAATTCTCTATGCCTCAGTTTCCTGCTCTGTAAGATGACTTAATGATACTACCTCAAACAGTAGTTGTAAGGATTAGATGAGATAATGTACGTAGCGTTGACCCATAAAGAGAACTCAATCAAGGATGAGTATTATCATTATTACCTTTAATTATTGTTATTTGGTCTTTTAGCCAATTCAGTACTTATGCAGAATTGGTCAGTTTTCTCCCAGTTCTGAGATTTCCATCTCCCACTACTCATCGTGTCTCTTACCAACAATTGTAACAGCTTGCTTGACCTCTGAACAATGCTCTTACTTTTTAATACATTAGAGATAATTTTTGAAGGATTTAGGCTAAATGTTCATAGAGCCGGACCGTGGAAATTCCTATGGCATGATCCCACTTTTCCTGCACTAACACCACTTCTTCCCTGCCATTTCTCCTCGACTTAAAGTAGAACCCATTCCTACTGGCTGTCTCTGGGATCAGAGCTGGGACCCTTCTTCATACTGTAGTACGAGGACAAGTTCAATGTCGTTTTCATTGAATCATTGGACGGTGCTGGGTTCAGTATGGCCATTGCATACTGAACCTAAATTCTCCAAAACACTTTTTTTCCCAGATGTTTTGTATAACTTACCAGGAACTATAAAAAGGAAGTTTAAACTCATTTCTCACCAGCTGAAATGATTTTATATGTAAATCAAAGAACAAGAGGCATGCCATCATATTGCAGAATTCTTAGGGGAGGTATACTCAGATTAGACCCTTTCTGGACTCCTAGTTATATTCTATGATACAGACTTTAGGTACAGTAGATCATACCTAAATCTGGGATTTGCCAGAGATAAAAGCTAAAGATTCCAAATTTCATGTTCAAGAGTTACTGCATGACAAAGATAGGTAGAGAACTACAGGATTTCATTAAGTTGAAGCTGTTCAACGGTAGACTAGATTCCCACACTGGTCAGTGATTTCTTACTGTACACCATGATTCTAATGCCCAATGAAAGTAATAAGAATTGGAATCCTTTGCAATAGTTGAAAGTACAAATGGTATATCTATAAATTCCAAAAGTCTGCTTTGTTGAAGAGGTTTATAGAAGGTGAAAATCACCATTGTGGTATTTGAACTATGCCTTGAAATAAGTTATGGCTTGAAAACAGAAGAAAAAGGAAAGAGTGCATGGGATGATATATTCAATGATAGAAAGGAGGAAGTGACTGGGAGAGAGAATAGGCTGAAATGGACCTCAGAGGAATAGAGTTTACTTTTTAAAGCCCTCGCTTGGTATAAATCATGCTAGTATTCAACAGTTGCTTTATTTCCCAGAAGTTTGAGTTATAACTAACCAGTAATTCTCATAATGAAGTTTCAAGCCATTCTTGTGTTCATTGTGAAGCTAGATCACCATCCTTGCACCAAAGATGAGGAGACGTTCAATTATGCGACACTGGTAACAATTGGTCACCAACCTCTGCGTAAGTTGTTTTGTTTGTAAATTGCTGTGGAATTATCTTTCAGCCTCTGTCCTTCAGAATTAAGCTTTTTGATCCATTTTGATCTTTTTTCCCTGGGTTTCACTTTCTACTTCTTAACTTATTTGATTCTTTACTGAACTACACGAACAGTAGATCTTCTTGTGGCTAGAAGTAGAAAAAGTATGATAAAAATATATTGCTTCTAAAGAATGAGTGGTTTGTGTGTGTGTGTGTGTGTGTGTGTGTGTGTGTGTGTGTGTGTGTGACATATATGCTGTTTTACAGCTTCTTTTTCTTTTGGCAAATAAGCATTTTTTCCTTTTGTTCCACTTTTCCTGCCAGGGAAACTCATTCCTCTACTAAGTGAAACAACATGAAAGGAAAGAAAGGATGCAGTGACTTACAGACCCTTGTTAAGTAACCAGACTAGAGTAGCCAGAGTAGCGGATGAGGAGATGGATGTGGAGTTTCTAGGTTTGATCTGATCTTCATGGAATTGAAAAGAATTCTTCTCACCTCTCTGTGTTCCATTCTCCTGCTTAGAGAATGGAGACGAAATTCCCTTCTCTCACTTCACGAAGGTTATATCTGGTGGACGGAAATCTACTTTTAAAGAAGAGCTCTCTATAGACCATATGTTTGTCTATCCCCAACTTTCTTCAATGGTCTCAAATTAAACAATAAGGCTCCTGTGTCTACATAAAACCATGAACATTTCCTGGTAATTCTAACATTTGAATATTCAAGATACATTTCCTACATTGCCAAAGATGTACAGAAATGCTACAAAAATCCTTTTTTCTGGCCATACTCTAGATTTTTGGTGTTGAAAATGTAATAAATCAGTATCCAGTTCAATGGAATATTTTATTTTGTGTGTGTTTCTTGTGCTCAACCATCTACATCTTTACAGGGAGTGTTGAGGATTGGTTGGTGTGTTGAAATCCCAGCATCACAGCCTTTCCTCCTAGCCCACGATTATCTTTCTTCACTTGAACAACAATCGCCCTTGTTATCATGTGTCTCCATTTGTCTCACATAATTTGCCTCATTTTCTTCATTTTGGGAGCTTCCATAAATATCCTTGCAGTCTAACTAGGCTTAGCAAGAAGGGAAAATGTGTTTGACACCCAACTGTAGGAGACATGGTTGCAGAATGCTTTTGTTCAGGATTCTTATTTCGGAGATTAAGAGGCCGTGACGCTGAGACAGAGATTATGAAAGAATACCCATGCCAAACGAACCCAGAGGAAGATTTCTAATGACGTTACTCGTTGGTGCTTTGATATTTCCACCATCATTTCTCACTTGCCTGGGCTGCTGAAAAAGCCTCCTACCAGCTCCCAGCTTCCTCTTTTTCCCCATGAAATAGCCAAAGTGATCTTTTAAAGTAAAAGTCAGATTGCATCACTCGCCATCCAAGTCTTCAATTCCTCACCATTACACTGAGGATGAAGTTCTAACTTCAACTTGGCTTAAAGACCCACCTCACTGGGGCCCTGTCCTTCTCGGCTCCTAGCTCCACACCCACCTCCTTCCTTGCTTTTCAGCACCTTCTGATCTCACACCTCCACTGGGCTTTTATGTCTGACGTTTCTCTCGATGTCATTCAGGTCTACATGTGGATGTTACCTCTCAGACAAATGCACATCTGTCCCCTCTGCTATACCCTGCTTTTCTTTTCTTCATAGCATCACCTGAAATTATGTTAAACTATTAGTTTGTTTTTAAAATGTCTCTCTTTTGAGAACAGGGATTTTTTGGAATTATTCACTATTGTGTTCCCCGGAACTACAACCACACCAGGCACATAGTTAGTGCTTAATAAACATTTGTCAGATAAATGAATAAATTCTTATATACACATCATACAGGCTTCTTATAGCCAGTGTTATTCTTCTTCAGAGGGGAAAATAACCGTTCGTCTCATTTTTTACGAATGAGCTGTTTTTGGAAGATAAAATCGTTTTGTTATCGATTTATATGAAACCTGTTCATTCACGTCACAGGAAGTTTCTACATTATTTTCTCCCCAATAAAGCCTGAAAATGAAAGAGTTCATCATCCACCTGGCAATCCTTCACTAACATTGGACACAACAAAGAGGAACTAAGACAGAGATGATGACTGCTTGGGTACATAGGAACAAGAGGGGGAAAGAGCAAAGGCATCGGTAGCATATAAATAGATCACCTTGGTCCCTCTTCTGTCTGGTCCTAGAAGAAATATCAAGATGCTGGCAGAACTCCTAGTAATTGAACCCAAGACTGCCAAAGCTGTGACTGGACATAGCTGAGGGGAAAAAGAGGTAGCTTTCCTTTGATTCCATGTTTACTTATTGCAAAGTTGATGGGGCTACAGTAATATTTGTCACTCCAGAAGACCTTATTGAAAGACACTGAGAGAAAAGTCTAAATTTAAACTTTCTTAGAAATGGCCCTGGGAGAGTGGGGTGTTCTTTCATTATAACAAATTATTCTAGGAAGAATCAAAGGGGAAAAAAATGCTGTTCTCGTTTTCAGTGAACCTAACAGAGAACATTTTTCTCCAGACATTGTTTTGCTGGCATTTGATGAGAATTTACCATACCAAAAATTCACAGATTCAGGTCTGCCAGGATCAATCTGAATTGGTAAAGAGAATGTTCTTGATTTTTGATGGAATTTATAATTATCCAGTAGAGTTATGCTACGGAGCCAGTCTCTGAATGGAATCAACCAATCCAAACTGATAGCATTTTACAAAGGACCATAATGCACCACAAAGATATTTGCAAGTTCCATATACTCACACGTTGTTAGAACCCTAAATTCTTGATTCTCCCATTACTTCATTAATTTAGTAACTTTATTCAATAAACATTTAGTAAACACCTACTGGCACCAGGGGCCACACCAGGTCAGGGGATTTCAACGTATATTCTTTTTCTCTTATAGTTTAGAATCTAGTTTATTTTGAACTTTCCTAACATGTGGCAGAAAATTTGTCTGGGAAAAAAAATAAGAATTTTCCTCATGGAGAGAAAATACATTTAGAACTCTTGGTGGAAATCAAATGGAAAATGACAGCTAAGACACAGAATGAGATTTCTTAGATTTAATTTTGGTCTCAGTGTAGTACAGATTGAACAAGACTAAACTATGGACCCAAGATTTAAGTTCATCAGTTAGTTTTCTTTCTTCCAGTGCTACCTACTTCACCTCTGAATTCAAGCCAGCAGTTTCCCAAATGTTTGTGTACTCAGGACATAGGTGACAGGCAAGAGGAAAAGTTTTACCCAAATATTGCATTATTATTAAAAATGACACACAACAAGGGCACCGGAAACCCTTCTCTTTAATTTGGTAAATTGTTAATTCCATAATATTGTAAAAGTTGGATACATTTGTTAGATTTCTTGACCTTCCCCAAGTTGGGAAACTATATTTGCTTCTTCCTATTGCAAAGTAAGAGGGCACAGAGTCCTGTGGTCAGGAGTGGACAGGATGTGGGATTGCAGGCATCAGAGGTATAGAATTTCTGACTTGCAAACTCCTGAGGATAACTGCTGACTCTCTCAAAGGTGACCAGAGTGTATGGATTTTTGTCCCTTTATTGGATGGAGTTGAGAAACTGTTGCCAAGCACACTGCTTGAACTTTTTATACAATCATATAATGGATTAATGTGATTCCCATGAATGAGTCTATTTTTGCATACACACTCTAAACACTGAGCGTCCAGAGGAAATACTGTCTTTGGCTTACAGAGATCTGTGTGCATTGCATTCTGAAATACACACACCCAAAGCTGAGTTTTCCCTCAGTGCAGGTGTTTCATTTTGCCCACTTAAATCTAGAATATTTGAATTGGAAGGATCTTTAAAAGAGACAGTTTAACCCAACTCCTCTAAATGCCCCAAGGCCACTCAGTGAATTAGCAGAGGGGCTAAGGCTAGAACTCAGAGCATTTGGGTCCCAAACCATTGCTTACCTTAGGATGAGGCCTGGTTAAGATGCTCTTGGACTCCCTCTAAACACCTATTGAACAGCCCAACGTCACGGACTTAAAAAATTCACATACGGTCTTTATTTTCTGCAGCTCATCTGAGACCCTGGAGAAAGGTTTTCATTACTTTGAGTCATAGTGGAATCTAATACTTTAATTTGTTTAAGCCCCATGAAGTTCAAAGGTTACAAATGGAAGAGGGGTGAAAGGTTATAGGGGGTTCTTTTCTCAGTCCTTTTAAGCAGGTAAAGTTTACGTAGGGAAGATTCACAGTGATGGTCAATGGCAACAAGCTGCCAGTCACCAGCTCTGACACTTTGTTAGGAATCTGTGTGCCCAGGACAAGCCAGAAAGCAGTGTTGGGAAGCAAGAATGAAGACGCCCTTTCAAGCTGAGGTACATCTTTACATTTGGAGTACATTGAGATACAAGGTGCTCTTTCTCTAGGCTTCCAACTCCAGTTGAGGTTCTCTAAGAGCAAATGGGGTGGGGTTTTTTTTGCATTTGAAAGGTTCCCTGACAATAAGGTGGGGGAACTGTGTCTCCATACCCAGGAAGCCAGGGAGAAACGTTTTCAGTTATTTGGGATTCTGGAATATATCTTATGCCTGCTTTTTCAGTTTTAAAAATAAAATGGTTATGGGGCATGGCTGGGGTCTCAGTTTCTGAGATGGGTACTGATACTTGATCTGAGAAGGAAGACTTGATACTTCATTGCGAGGCCTTGTGTCCTTCTGGGCCCAGGCTCACGCTGAGTAGCAAAGGCAGATCAAGTTCAAACATGTAGGCCTGGGTGAGAGTGAATATTAGGAATCCTCCCCAGGTCTTCAGGTGAGGAAAGAATGAGTCTAGAAGGCTTTTTTCTCCTGACACTTCTGGTCTGTCTCCTCTTTCATCCATATCTTTTTCATTCCTGTCTCAGAGAAAGAGATATCCAATGTTTATTTATTTATTTATTTTGCCAAGGTCAACTCACTCACTATCCTGGCAAACTTGATTTGATCCTACCTAGTTATATCAATTAATTCTCACTGTTTCCCTATCTCATTAATCCCTTCTTTTCTGCCTACATTCTCGTTTAAACCTGATTTGAAAGGTCGTGTGGGGCTAGAGTCATGTAAACCCGAGTCTGAATTCTCTGTCCTTTGACAGCTGTGTGTCCTTGAACAAATCACTCCTCTCTTAGTTTCCTCATTGTAAAATGAGAATAATAGAATCTATGTTTTCAGGGTTTTTTAATAAGATAAATGATAATGTATATGTAGTACCTGCCATATAATATAGACTTAATAAACAGTAGTAATTGGTTTTTTTGCTGTTATTATTATATAAGTAATATAATAGTATATTATTATCACTAATATATTATTATATCTCATCTCCTGCTAGATAAAAATCTCCTTTAATATATGGGAGCATTTCTTCTTCATTACTTGAGAGTATCTGTCATAATGTTATGATATAACATATCTTCACTAAGTGTTTATTGAGTAAATGCGGCCAACATTTTGCTACAATGATTTGAGAAGTGTGAAAGTTTGCTTTGGATGTCCAAGGCTTTAGCCATTTGTCCTTTTTGAGCTTTTTGACATTTGTTTCATAACTCAGTAAGGCTTAAGCTATTTGTGGTAATTTGCTAGTGGCTCAAAAGTCTCAGTGGCATAAAAAGTTGTGGTCCAGGGCATGCATAAAATGTATGACTTTTGGTGTTCATGGATACTAAAAAAGTGGGACTAGTAAGATATCAGTAGGAAGAATAACAGGATTTCAATGCACACACAGATTCCAATTTTTGTTCTTGAAAGAAGAGTGAGACTCAGCTTTTCATTGTCTTGCCTTGAATTACATAAGACAGCACCATGTGGGATCTGGAGCGCACCCTGCAGATCATATGGCCAGAGTTTCTCAAAGTGCTTCCAAGTATGCTAATTGTTATGCAAAGAAAACAGAGGAAGAAGTCTGTGGCCAAATCACTTTGGGGAATTTTGGCAAAAACAAAGATAAGCAAGTTCCTTTACTACAGGACTGTGAATATTCTACTGGGGATACAATGTATAGTGATTTCCAAATTCATTTGCCCAAGGAACATTGTATTTCAGAGTATATCTCAGGATTATTGTCAGGAGTGATCTGCTTCTAGCCTCTTTATTTAATAGATGTGGAAATCAAGTTCCAGAAAATTAATTTGCCAAAGATTGCTCAGCAGTAGAGCACAAAGAATCTAGACGTCTTTATCCTTATCTGAAATTAGTCTTACTGTTTATTTTTGCTTTCTTGGAGAAATAATAAAATTCACATATGAATGTCTTACAAGCTTACACTAAAAATATCACAACTAACTTTTGAGAATTAAACACATTAATAATAATGAAATTATTTTCCCGTGAAATTGGGAATAAAATTACTTCCAAAGTTCTATTAGGAAAATTGGTAACTGTTTTGTTTTTCTTTTTACTAGAATTCCCCAAACAAATTTCTCTGATATTCTACTCATTATTTTTATAATTAGGCATAAAATGATTCATGCTTTATCCATAATTTAACAGATCCTTTTGGTTATTTCCAAATAAGATTAGTCTTCCTGCATATTATAGATAAGCAGTCAGTCATTTGTGACATAACGCTCTTCTTAAAAATAATTAGGTTTGCAATGTGATATTTAGAATTTCTCAAACTGTCTGATAAAAATAATCAAAAAGTCATAAGAAATGTAAAAATCTGCTGTCAATGTGATGAATCTAAAAGAGTGTGCAAGTCAAGTTATAGCATTTCACTCACCGCAAGACTGTTTCTCTAGCCGAAAAAAGGTTTTCAAACTTTTAACCAAGAGTAGCTAATGTCCACTAGTTTCTCACTAGATTAAAAAAAAAAGACAGTTTAGGACCTGAGTCTAAGATAATCTTTAAAGAAAATCATTGTGTGTTGTTATTGATGATGTTCTAAGTACACTGACCACAGGCCACGGGAGCAGGTGATAAGTATCTTCACACGTATTGGCTTCTCCACACGTAAAAACCAATGACTAGAAAACCATCAATTGAACCAGCAAGGTTCAGTTGATAAAGGTTACTTGGGCCTTTGTTACGGCAACAGGAAGTAGACTTTCAGTACCTCCTCCTCTTTTGATTATGGGAGACAATCTTCATCCATATAGTTGGAAGCGCATAGGTCACCTTTCCAAGCAATAATGCTAAAGACCACAGCATGGAGCGGCCAGGGGCTGCCCTCAGACACGGTGCAGGGCATATGGACACTCAGTTACCCCGGGAAGCTTTTGTTTTTCCCTGGAAAGTTGTACCATTACTTGTAAATGAGGGATGCCCATCTACCTAAGCTAAAGAATATCTCTTAAATTTTTAAAACAAGTATTTGACAGTAAGAGGGACATTGTTATATCTGTGCTGTTGGCTGGGAAAAAATTACTTAGATATTCTTGGGTTTCTGAGAGTGTTTAGAATTGGTATTTGTTTAGAGACTTCTTGAAATGAATGTGCCAGAAAATGTGTGTCTAAGAACAGAACTTGAGATCTGAGGTATGAGAAGGTTATGAGCCTTGTGAGTTAACACACTGGCCACCGACCAACACATTGTTTCATCTATCTTTGTGTCATCCTCTGATGTGCAGCCGAGCGCGCCAGGTGGATGTTTTCTATGTAGCAGCCCTGGTTGGGCTGTTCCTGAATCTCCAAATGAACTAGAGGCAGCATCCAGTGCAGGTCCTGCACTTCTCAGCATCTCTAGTTGCTATGGTATCAGGTGTCTTGTACATTCTCAATAAATACTTGTTAATTGGTTGATTGATTAGCTTCTGACTTCACCCTTTAGCCTCAGTAGCTAAGTTTCTCTCTCAAGTCTCAGGACTGTCTCTAAACTCTATATTTTCCTCGTATTTAGCATTCATCTGGTGTCCCCTCAAGCCATTCTGTTATTTCAGATACTGCCTTAGCAGAATTTCTAAATGCCAAAGGCTTTTTTTTTTTTTTTTTTAACAACATAGAAGGGAGATTGAGAATCATAAGTATGCTGCCAGCCCTGGAACGTTTGCCTAGTGACCTAATTTCATGGGAATTTGCCAGGCCAGCTCCGTGGAAGAAATCCAGTCCTATTCCACCAGTTTCCTTAGGTTACTCAGCTGACACGCTCCACAGCCATCTTCTTCACATTGTTGTGACATTCAAGATACTCTCTCCTGAATACTGCTCTATTTTAATTTTGCTATATTAAAAAACCGATAAGAAATAAAGGTGTACTAATTTATGTTGCTTAGGCAAATTTACACATTATAAGGAGCTTAACTCAAATGGTATTTCTTACACTGAATTATGACAGACACTTGTTTCTTATTACTCTAGACTTCTGTCACATGTATTTTGGATAATTTCAGAAGTTTATCAGTGTAATTTATCCGGTACATTATCTAGACCTGTTCCATAAGATGTAAGTTACTTATTGTCCATCACAGATTTTTATGTACCTTCTTGTCTCTTGTTTGCCCACTAGTTCCTTCTAAAGCCAGATCTACAGTTATTTTAGACAACACAGTCCATTTGACATGGTAGTATATTGATCTGACATTCTCTTCAGAAAACCAATACCGAAGTACTGTGTGTTAGTACACTAAGAATTGTACGCTAATTCTGTTCTGTCTACAAGCATATAACCTTTTCTGAAGAACACTCTACCTCTTTTATCCCTCCATCTGGAAGTACTGCAATGGCCTTTGGCCAAAAGAAATGAAGTTGTGACTCTCTTACTTCTTTATAGCCTGCCCAGGGACATTAATGAAGGTAAAGTAAACCTACTCTATTATCCCAAATGGCTTTTCAAATAATTAGGAGATTTTAATAATAGTGTCCCGCTGATGCTCTCAGGTTTTCCACAGGCACTGCAGCATTTCCGAAGTGAATAAGATTGCACCGATGCTTCAGGAGAAAAGATCTCACTCTCACTACCCATGACCTTCAATTCATACAAATGCTGAAAACAGCACCAGGCATCCCATTACTGAAATGGACTGTCTGGCATCAGCTTTGCAGTTTTGGAGTCTAACACCATTTTGCGGTGATATCTTTGAAAAAAGTGATTCAAATTTTTAAAGAGGCAGATACTTTTGAGAAGGTTGGATTTTTGACGTTTTGGTTTTTTCCAAGCTGGTCCCCAAAATCATTGAGTCACCTCCAACTTCTCTATCTATATAGAAGGTGATGAAAATAGATGGCAAGACCTTAGGTATTTCAGAGGAGTAAAGGGATTATGTTAAAGTGGCCTCGAAATGAATCCACAGCCTTGAAAAGTACAAACTCATAACTAGCAACTCCACTACTAAAAGTTCATCCTCATTAAGTAGAACCAATAATACATACACGGGGCTTCCCTGGTGGCGCAGTGGTTAAGAATCCGCCTGCCGATGCTGGGGACACAGGTTCGAGCCCTGGACCGGGAAGATCCCACGTGCCGCGGAGCAACTAAGCCCGTACACCACAACTACTGAGCCTGCACTCTAGAGCCCACGAGCCACAACTACTGAGCCCACGTGCCACAACTACTGAAGCCTGCCTGCTCTAGGGCCCACGTGCCGCAACTACTGAGCCCGTGTGCTGCAACTACTGAAGCCCATGTGCCTAGGGCCTGTGCTCCTCAACAAGAGAAGCCACCACAGTGAGAAGCCTGCGCACCACAACAAAGAGTAGCCCCTGAGTAGCCCCTGCTCGCCACAACTAGAGAAAGCCCACGTGCAGCAACAAAGACCCAATGCAGCCAAAAATACTAAAGTAAAAAGAATAAAAAATCTTAAAACCTAAAAAAAGAATAATGCAGACTCACATTTAAATACAAGGATAATCATCACAGTGTTCTTTATAATATTGACATTTTGGAAGCAAATATCCAGCAACAGGAAAATGGTTAAGCAATGGAACACACTACAGCTATAAAACATTTTGTTGTAATATATGTTTATTGACCTTCACAATATTTTACTTGAAATAAAAAAGCAGATTATAAAATCGTTCCTATCATGAATTTTTTTAAGAAACAGTGACATATTAATGTGGTTGATGTATTGAAGATGGTGTTTTTAAAAATTTTGTCTGCATTTTCTGATTATTCTATAGGAAATATGTAGTATTTATCAAAAAACAAGGAAAGGAAAAAATAGGATGTATTACAATTCATATTAAAATATGTTCTCCTCTTTCTTTTAAATAAGACCTTAAAGGGGAGTGGAGTGAAGTTGTCACAAAGGTGGATAAGGATGCCCTGATCAGCCTCTGGCACCCTAACATGAGGGGAGAGGGGAAGAGGGCTTGCTTTGAGGAGGAAGAAAGGAGCAAGTAAGCAATTTCTTAGTGTGAACAGAGCGGTGCGGTACTCCTGTGCATCTGTTCACATCCAACCCCACAGGGTGTGGTGTTCCTAGATGTCAGGGGATGGGAAAGAGGCAACAGTTTCCAAACACCATCCGTGGAGAACATTTTCAAGGTGTTGGCTTCTAAGAAAGTTTCTAGAAGCAATGTCATGCCTTTTCAAGAACACATGTAAGCACACACACACACAAACACACATACACAGAGGCACACAAAGAGGTGACAGCATTTCAATTTCTACTTCCTAGAGTAAGTAGATACCATTAGTTGGGAATTTTATCCACTTACTTCTTCACCTGTTCTTTTGTCCTTTTCTCTTGTACAGAAGAATGAGTTCCCTTTTGAAGAATAGTCCCTTCCCCTCTGCTCTTTACCCTGACACCTCCCACCTCCTAAAGAACCTTGTTCTTTAGACCATTTCGGCCCTTAAGAAATAGAGATAAACTGCCTGGGATTCGTGAACGATTCTAGTACCTACAGACATGTTTGTGTCCAGGAAAAAAGTTTGAATTCAAAATATAAATAATGAAAATCAAATGTAATAAATAACAGAATGTATATAAAATGTAACATTATGTCAGCATTGTGAACTTAATATTCATGAACATTTCACTCCATTTGAAAACAATTTGTGAGTTGGATGTTCTCCATTTTCCAAAATCCTGACTATGCACATTAAGTGTTGATCAAGAGACTGAATTATAAATTGAGTTATCTAGAGCCAACTCATTTTGAAAGCAAAATTATAAACATCCTTTTACTTTTTTTCTTTGTGAAAAATGTACTTAACATGAGTGACTGGTGTATTTTAATATGTTTGATCTGAGGTCGGGAAGGATCTCAGTATTAAGAGTGCCGAGGCTTCTAGCCCTGCTGCTCCATAAGCTATGTGCTCGTCATCCTGTACCTTTTTTCTCATTTTGTCCTAGCTCCTTTCTCTAAGCAGTTACATATGATCTCACATTGTACCATTACCATCTACGTACTGTCCTCACCTTTCGGCAGTTGCCCTATTCCTCTACTCCTCTTCTCAATTTCTCAAATGTGGTCTACAGAGATGGTCTGTATTTTCTCACTTCATATTCACTCTTTAGCTCAAGAAATATTCTTTCTATCATAACCATTCCACCGAAATGGGATGTCCTCACCAAAGACACCAACAATCTCGTTCCTCAATCCAATTCATAGATTTCAGTTCCTTATTTACTCACTTTATCTTCCTTTTTCTTAAAACACAGTTGCCTTGGCTTCTGTGATATTTTTCTCTTGGTATTCTTCTTACTTCTCTGGCTGCTTCTTGATCTTCCTTCAAGATTCCTCTTTATCCCTTGGATGATGGTGTTTGGGGATTTTACCCAAGGCTTTCTCTCTTCTCCCTCTACATACTCTCCCTGGGCATGTCCCCTGATACATCTACCATCTATGTGGCAATGAGTCTCAAACCTGTAGCCCCAGTCTAGCTCTCTCTCCTAGAGTTCAGACCAATATGATAGCCAGCTGTCTACCGGTCATCTCCAATAGTGTCTAGACGATGGCGCTAAACAAAATTTCTATTCCTCATCCGCATGCCCCACTCCCATCTCTTCTTCCTTGTGCTCCTGATATCAACAAACGGTACCAAAATCAAACGTAGCCAGAAACTGGGAGCCAGCTTTGACTCCTCAGCCTCCCCTGCCTGCCATAATCAACGATCTAGAAGTCTTAACTCTTGTATCTTCTACAAATCCATCCCCTGTTCTCCATCCCCAATGCTGCTTTCCTAATCTAGGCTGCCATCATTCTGTGTCTGAATTACTACAGCAGCCTCTGCCATCAATCATTTTCCCACTCTGCTCCACAAGTGATATTTTTTAAAATATGAAACCAATTATGATATGTCATGGCTTAAATCCTTCAACATTTTCCCCAGTACTCTCAGGAAAAAAGTCCAAAGTCCTTCACATGGTTTACAAAACTAGCAAAACCTGGTTCCAATATGTCCACAGCCACATCTGCTTCCCCTCTTCCTACTCTATCCTGTGAGAGTGAAAATCTTGTCCTCCCCAATCACTCCACATCCTTGCTTGCTTCCAGGCTCTCATGCACCCCATTGCCATGGCTGATAACACTCTTACCTATGTTCCCCCATCTAAATGACCCCTACCGGCTTTTCAGATTTCAGTGTAGAAGTCAGTTACTACCCTATGCTTTCCCTGATGCACCAAACAAGAAATAGATAACTCTCTTAAGTGTCACCAAAGTATTCTTTTTTTCTAATGGGGCTTTTGTACTGTTTATAATTGCTTGGCTACTTGGCTATCTCATATTCTCACTAGGCTGTAAACTCTGGGAGGCCAGGGTTTATGTCTATACTGTCTAATATAATAGTATAACAAATTCTTGATAAATATTTGTCAAACATGTAAAAGAGCAAGCACCAGGCTTGGCTGCTAATTGTTCTGACTTCAGTAGGAGACTTCCTGAGTTCGATTTCCCATCTAACAACTTTGTTCTTAACCATTGTTATAATGCTTTCCAAAACCATTGAGAAAGTGCACTAATATTTACCAAGCACTTTGAAATAGTGAGATAAATGCTCCTAGTGAAGGTGGCCTATTTTAAGTAAGACCTGGGTCTGACTACACAGCACAAAATGGGCTGCCTTTACTGCAATAATGCCATTCAAGGTTATTTGTTGCAAGCATCAAAATTTACTGCTCGTGGGGAAGGAAGCCACCGACATCCAGAGCCAGATTCAGACAAATGCTTGCTGCTGTTTGCAGCAATCGGTGAAAGCCTCTGAAAGCCTCTGTTCCACATGCTTTATTCTCAATAACATGGGGCACAGTTGCTGCCACATTTAGGAAAGTAAGCAAAGAGGTTGTGTGATTTCCTTCCCAGTTATAACTTACAGTCATGACTGAACCAGTTAGCAAATATACTTTGTTGATAATTAAGCAATATTATTTGTGAAATTTTGCACAAGGGCTGCAGCAATATTAGCTTTTCACCTGTGATTGCCAGGTTAATTCATAAAGGAAGCAGCGAAAGTGAAAGACATTCCATATTATTAGGGTGAGTAGTTAATTTGAAGGCAGGGGAATATGAAATTTAAGCTTAACAAATAAAGGGACTTTGGGCAGAGTTTGATCAGGCATCCAGAGAGCCTCCTTTTCTTACTGTGAAAATGGTCTGAGTCCAAAGGGACAAGAAGTGCCTGCAGCTAGACATTTGGAGACACCATTATTTTTATGTGCTTCCTGTACTGACATAATTATGGCTATGCGTCTGTACTCTTGCTTTGGCATAAGCACCAGGAGAAGCTTCTTTAAAATATGAGGTCAATACTACCTATGTGTGACTCAAGATCTTTAGGTAGAGGGAATATCAGTGCATAAAAAGAAATCCTAGCACTTTAAAGTAACAGCATTTATAATACACATCCTTGCAAAAGAAAAGAACTAGAATTCGTGATTTTGCTGAAGTCTTCTGGTGGATGTATGTCCCCAGACCCACATAACTGGAGCAGGTTCTAGGTTTGACTCCCACACTTTTGCTTCAAGCTAATGAACTATAAACTTCCATTTTTTTCCCTCTTTACATCTCATTTAAAAAATGGTGCAGTGGTATTTTCTTGAGGACCGGAGAGCTACTTAGTTCACGTTTGCCAAGCACTTTGAAGATGAAAGGGACTACATGAAACCCAGAATTACTACTATTATCACCACAAAGCTCAGATCAGCTCAGAAATTTAGGAATGATTCAGGAACCCACATTCCAGATTCTAGTGAGATTATGTCTGAAAATAGTCAAACCAATTCCTGCAATGATTCAGATGCTAAGGATTTATGGGCTTCAGCATGACTGTATCCCAAATCATGCATGACAATAAAAATTAGACTGCATTCCGACTGATAATTTAGGAAACAAGTCATTGAAGGAATCCCAAGGAGTTTTGTGTCTGTGTTCTCTCCGAGGCCAGATCCGTGCACAGTTAGACTGAAGAGACAGCAATCAGCCAGCCAAGTGAAGAGTGGTGCAGGCTGAAGGCAGAAATTGCCAAATGCACCAGATAAAGTATTTCATAAGTCACAATGCTAGAAACTAAAAAATTTAGTAGGGACAAATCCACATCAGGCAACTATCCTTAGCCCTTCTTTCTTGAAGGCCCTTTCCTGGGCACCATTGCTCACAGTAATCTCTCATTAATTTTTAAAACATTTTTGGAAGAAAATGTTAACTACAGGTAAAATGCCCTTAATTGGGTTGAGGAAGTGAAACCCTTCCCTTCAAGGTCCCTTTTAGTTTGCTCCTAGTTTGCTGAGAGTTTTTTTATTTTTTAAATATTTTCTAATCAAGGATGGATGCTGGATTTTTGTCAAGTGCTTTTTCTGTGTCCATTGAGATGATTATTTGTTTTATCTTTCTTAGATTAATATGATGAATCATATTGATTTTTTTAAATGTTAAATCAGCATTCCTAAAATAAACCCCATGTGGTCATAATATATCATGACTTTTATATATTTTGGAGTTTGATTTGGTTAAATTCTACTCAGAATTTTGCATGAATGTTTTTAAGGATATTGTGCTATACTGACCTTCTTTTTTTTTGTAATGTCTTTGTTTGCTATTGATGTTAGGGTAATGCTGGTCTCATACAACAGGTTAGGAAGTATCCTCTCCTTTCCTGAAAGACTTTGTGTAGGTTTAGTATTATTTCTTCCTTAAGTATTTGGTAGAATTCACAAATGAAACCATCTGAGCCTAGAGTTTTCTTTATGGGAAGGTTTTTAACAACAGATCCAGTTTAATAGCTATATTTAGTTTCCATTGATCTATTTCCCAAGCATCTTTCTGTTACTGTTTTCTAATTTCTTTGAATGGTGGTCAGAGAGCATACGTTATATTACTTGGATCCTTTTAAATTGTGTACTGAGACTTTCTAATGACAGAATATGGTATATCTTAGTAAAATACCATGGGTACTTGAAAAGATGGTTTATTCTAAGTCATTGGCTGAAGTTTCCTATAGATGTCAGTTAGATCAGTTGGTTGCAGTGTTGTTCAGATCTTTTATATCCTAACTGATTTCCTGTCTGCTTGTTCTATCAATTATTAACAGAAGAGTATAAAAGTCTCTGATTATAAATGTAGATTTATCTATTTCTCCTTGTATCTCTGTCAGTTTTTGCTTCATAAATTATAAAGCTCTTTCATTACATGCATAAATGTTTAAAATTATTATGTCCTCTTGATTAACTGACCACTTTATCATTATGACCTTTTTCTATCCCTATTAATATTCTTTGCCTTGAGATCTACTTTGTCTAATATTAGTATAGCCACTCTAACTTTTAAAAAATTAGTTTTTGCATAGTATATTTTTGTGATTATTTTACTTTTAAACTATCTGTACCTTTATATTTAAAATATGTTTATTGTAGATAGCATTTAGTTGGGTCTTGCTTTTTTGTAATTTAAGGGCCTCTGCCTTTTAGTCAGGATATTTAAACCATTTCTATTTAATATAGTTATATATGTAGATAAATATAAATCTACTATCTTTCTATTTGTTTTCTATTTGTCCTACCTGTCCTTTGTTCCCTTTTTCCCTCTTTTTAGGTTATGTTTTTAATCAACTGCATATTTTTTTTATAATTCCATTGCATATCTTCTAATCATTTCAAATACTTTTTCTCCCTGGCTTCAGGTAGTCTCCTCACATACACAATCTGGTCCATACTCAGGTAAAAACCAGAGGACACCCTCTGCACACCTGCAGAGTTCTCTCTCCTCTCTCTCTCTGTCTCTGTCTCTGTCTCTCTGCAGATATCTCCTAACAGTATGGTATCCTGTGAATTCTACCTGCACTGGTTCCCTTAACTCTCAGCTCCTTCTCCACAAACGAGTGAGACCACCAGACTCTGCCTGGGTTCCACTTCCCTACACAGTGGCTTGTAAGTAGCCAAGGCAATAGCTGGGGCAATTGTAGAGCTTACCTCATTAGTCTACCATCCCTCAAGGATCATGGTCCTTTGTTGTCGAATGTCCAATGTCTTGAAAACTGTTGCTTCACATGTTTTGTTTATTTTGGGGTTTTGTTTTTGTTTTTTTTGGTTGTTTCAGGCAAAAGGGTAAATCCAGTTCCTTTTACTCTGTCTTAGCCTGAAGTGATTCTAGATGGAAGGTGATACAGTTGACAATCACAAGTTATTCTGATGCAAATTGGACACATTTTGAAACATGAGTCTGAAGATTTTCTGAAACTATTTGTTGAATGTCCTAGAATATTTAAGAAAACTGGTTGGAATTTTTTATTATGTTAATTAGCTCCAAAATTTATAGTGTCATTAAAATATTAAAGCAAAGTAACCCAGAAACAAATAGCTAATTCTTGCTCCAGAGTAACAATCTCTGAAAACACTAATGTAACGGCTCTCTCAAGGGTTTAGTTAAAAGGAATGCCTGTTAGATTTATTTCATTTTCAGAAAAGAGAGAGGTCATTATGGCTTAACAATTACCCAATTCCCTCCTAGATTTAATCTTAATCTATAAACACGGGCCTATGTTTTGAAGACTATTATGCTGAATGAAACAAACTTATTATTGACATTGGTGGCTAAATGTTTACCCCAGTGCCTGGAAGATACATACACAAAGCTAATTTAACACCATGTGTGATTATCTGAAAAATATATGTCTTCCATGTAGTGTAGTCTAAAAATATTTCCTTAGGGCTCTGAAAAAAAAATTGTTTTTAAGAACAAAATGAATAAAACCATGTAAATACTTGTACATTTTCCATATGTCAATTTTTTTTAAAGGGCAGCTTTTTTTTCTTGGTTGTATTTCTCTCTGATTCTATGATATCTTTATGATGTATCAGCTATTTTCCCTTATTCTTTCCCAAACCCTTCAGTTTTCAAGAGCACCTGATATGAATAATGCCAGTGCCTTAGATTTCTGTGTTAATGGCAATGCCTGAACTTTCTCTGGATCAGATTGCTTGACCATCTATCTTGTTTTTTTCTGGACAGTCTTCACTTTTGAATCATCTCATTTTCTTTAATGAATTCCCCAAATTCTTCAAGTCTAATATATATATCTATATTTGCACAGATATAGATATAGTATATTTATATATTATATATTGCACATATATATATATAAGATTTTAAGAGTATATGTTCACATATATATGTATGTATGTATATATGTATTGTATATATAGTTTCATTTTTACCTAGAGTTAATTTCCTTGATTTTAAGAAGAGGAAAAATAGTAATATCCTTCAGTTTGAAGGAACAAAGAACTGTCCTGGGAGGAAGGGAAACACACAGCTTTGTCAGCTTGAATTCTTTCTGCCTTCCATACCTTTGAAGCCGAAGCAGGTAATGAAGATGAGAGCCTTCCTGAGCCACTGACCCTCTCCATCCTCCTCTTTCTGCAAACCTACATAGAATATAGTCCTCCAATTTAGTCCTGTAAGTTTCAATTCACAAAACCCTAACTGACCTCAGGACTCTTACAATGCCTCTCTGATTCTGGAACATTCTCAGGGTTAGCCGCCCCAGTCTCTCAACTGGTTTCCACAGTGCTTCGCATCCTTCATGTCCCTCTCCTGTGACTGGCTCTGATCAATCTGTCCACTTCAACTTCTGAGGACTTGTTTTTACTGTGACCTTCCTGTGTGTTTTGATGCTGGGAGGGGCATATCACCGTCACGACAAGTTGTCCCTCAGTTTCCTGAATTTCTTCGCCTTTATTTTCAAGTTGCCATTTCCTGTTGGTACTGTGAGGCACTGGCACACCAAGTGTGCCTTTTTTTCCTCTGCTCTTCACCACCCCTCCTGGGAGACACGCTGCTAAATGAACGTAAGCAAATGGCCGAGGTGGTGGCGAGGCTTAGAGATGAGAAAACCTGAAGCACGTCCAGGTAGAAACTGCTCCCTCACCTGTTTGACCTCTACTGTGACTTTCTGCCATTAAATGAGATGAGAGAGGGCTGTGAGGCGAGGGAAGTGGGTGTGGAATTTGGATTGGAGTAGGAATTAGGAGAAGAAAAAAAAAATAGATTCTAAACATTTCGCAGAGAAATGGTAGAATATTGAAAGTTGAGTCAATTGAAGGGGAGGAGATTGGGGTATTGGCGAGGAAGGAAAGAAGAAACATCATACAAGGAGCTGGATGTGACAGGATATTTTTCACAGAAAGAATCATGTTTTGCTGGGACCAGATTTTGTCCATGTTAGGGATATTTCCACACTTAGTTCTGTGAAATGCCTGGAGGTACTTTTTCTTTTTTCTTACAAATGTTTCTGTAGATGTGTAGGTTTGCTATAAACTGCTTTCACAATGCAAGGGATTTTTCCTATAAAACTTTCCAAGGTACCACATTTCAAAACTCTACGTATGAGAAGATGGTACATATGAGGACATTGTTATAAGATATTTTAACTGAGCAGAGAGAAGAAGCTGAGACAGGTGCCGGAAGTTAGGCGTAGATGTTGCCCACATTTGATGTCAGGCAGAGTCTAAATGTAACATCTTTCACAGTGTCGCATGCCAGCAAAAGGCAGATTCTTATACTGATGATCGTAAGAAATCACACATATCAAGCTTGATCTTGCAGTCCATATGTATGCAAAACACCAATCAAAATGATGGGAGTTTGCTTGTGTAGACTTGGCAATATCGTACACAATTGATGTTTATTTACCTCGGTAGCTACCTCATAAATAGGACACATTATAAAGTCATTTGTGGCTTCCTAAAACGTTCTCTCTGACTTCCTATGTTTAAATCTTCTACCGTCTCCTCTACTTTGCCAACCCATTTATGAGAAAATGGGTGAGCTCTGCTTATGTCACTTCAGAGAACCTTGCCTTTATTTAGGAATCAGTCAGCTAAACTGCCAAGATTTTAAGAGTTCATACCATCTATCTATATTAATTTCAAGTTCCTTTGTAAGGAAAGATGCATTTTTTATTTCTCTATCTTTACCAGGACAGTAATAGAGCTACTTACCAATTTTTTTTTTTTCTCAGAAACAATGAACTAGGCCTCATCTGCCAGGAGGAAGAGGGTCAATGAGAAATGGGAAAGTTTACTGGCCATTAGCAAGGTCACAAGTCAGGTAGTTAAATCCTAAAGAAAGTTTCATAGGCCTGGGACTGCCTATTTTTATGCTGTAGATACAATAGGGAAAAAGGTAAATATAGTCAGTGATAATTCTCTCTTTTCTTGTCATCCACCATCATTGATTCAGCTGACCTCAAATGTGTAAGAGACAACAAGCTTTGGAGACAGGAGGGCTGGGTGGGAGGGGAATCAGGTAAAACAGCTAAGTCTTTCTGGTTTTAAAAGTCCAGGTCTGAGGACAAGGGAGTGTACACACTGTTAGCTGTACTAAGTGATCACAGTTTTTGAGCATATTTTAAATAAGGGTCTCTCAAACACTCTCCCCTCTGTACATATGCCTTTCACAAGTATTTAAAGCAGAGATGAAGACTTTCCATACTTTTCATAGCAAGTCCAAAGCTCTGTAAGAAAACTAGTTGAAATTTTTTCTAAAGTCGGTCCAATTAAATAGGGTAGGTTATTAGACCCTTAGTTCCCAATTCCATAGTGTTATTAAAATTTCATAGATAGACTTTTGGTGGTATGTATGCACTCATGCACAGACATACACATTTTCCATCGGCAGAATAATGAATTAAAATAACATTTTAGTGTTGTGAAGCACGAACACAAGGCCTGACTTTGACATCAGCATGTAGCCTTGGCCATCACTGAATTTCTCTGGGCCTTGGTCTCCTAGGCTGTACAATGGTGGTAGAGAGAAGCCCAGCCCAGTAGGGGCAGTTAGTAATGTTGAACTAAATGAAACCCTTCCCTTCAAGGTCCCTTATGGGAAACTTGCTTATAAATTCTTCCAAGTTCCTTTCACTCCCTACCATTCCATGAGAGGAAGGGGCCACCTCTAGGAGAATTATTTGATTTTATTTGTACTTATCTTCCCATGAAATGTTTGTCCAGGTTCCAAACATAACTTGTCTCCAATCAAACTTAAAATAACGCATATCTACCTACAATATATATCTGCTGAACAATGAGACCCTGCAGAAAAAATATTAATTTCTGAATTTCATAAAATTTTGTTTTCCAAGACATTTATCTTTCACATGGTAGATAAATATTTTTTCAGTATTTGACCATTGACCTAAAGAATTCAAGTGTATTTCATTTTTTTCATCTTGATCTTGCTGTCTCTGTCTTGAGTCTAAATACTAATTAATTTGAACACCAATTTACAATACTAAAACTGACCACACATTTTAAAAAACTATATCTGGAGAACACTGACTCTTACCTGGAATAGTGTTGTTGACATGGTGTCTCTCATTTTTCACTTTCTATAGTGTAGCGTCTTTACTGGAGTTTGTATTTATCTCTGTATGAAGCTGGATTTCACTTTACTTTCTCTTTATGGTCTTATCACATCATTTACAAACATTTTATCTCTGTTACACAAAATAAATGGAATTCCAGGCTTTTGATGAAATGTCATGCTGAAATGGATGGTCCAAAAATCTATATTTAAATGACGGACTCCTGTTTGAGGAAGACATGATAAATGTTTCATGCACATACACTAAAGGATGATGGATTTAATGACCATCCCCTAACCAGGGAATGCTATTTTGGAATAATTAAATGTTCCATCATTTGCAAGTCTAAATAGTCCATTGTTCGTTCCTGTTTTTGTCTGTCAACAAATCTTTCCATTTTCTAAAGGAAATTTATCATTAAAACAATTGAACACATAGCAACATCCCACCAGAGTGTGTTAGCAATAGCAAATTTCATGGGACTCTGATTCATAGCTACAGTTTAGGAAGACCTAATTTATGTATAAGTCTGCTTCATATATGACAAATATGGCGAGCATTATTTAAAGGCGACTGGTAGATATTTATCTTCAGGTATTGAAGTGATCTTCTGCTTAAGAGGTGGCTAAGCCACCTCTTTTTGTCAGATGAAAAACTCTCATGGAGTAAAAGAGCATTAACAAAGTATTTTGTAATTAAATAATAATAATTTTACAATTTATTTTGTTGCTGATCCTTCTATTTTAGAGGTTTTTACATTCTAAATTCCTTTTTAACTCTTAATTGTTGAGGAATTTCAAAATAATTGTATCTAGTTATCTATATGTATATATGTTAATATAAATTTTAATATTTAATTCTCCTAGGCCTTGGTCTTTTAGCTGCAAAGGGCAGTGGAGAGAAGGTGTGGGACTGGAGAATATTTATTTATATCTGCATAATATATTATATATATATATATATATACTTATATCTGAATAAATATAGCATCTTTCTCATGAAAACATTTTCTTATTTATAAAACATGGATATAGAAAAATTTCCCCAAACTCTATCGAAATGCTTATCCTTGTGTTCAAGATCTTTATATACCTCTCCAGATAGACAGATAGATAGAACAACTATATAATGGGAATGACATAGTTAATACATTAGTAATACATATGAATAGCAAATCACTTAATTGTTGAGTTAATGCTTCTCACCCTTATCACTGGCACAGTAATGTTCATATGAATTATTTCCATAAAGCTGCATTGCATGTATGTTTTTGAGAACCTAATGAAGATTTCACAATTTCTGTGACTAGGTCCTGGAAATCAAAACAACTAGACCAATTATCAGGAAAGCCTGGCCGCATTGCTGACCAACTTGGATCATGGAATTATTGATCCAGATGCTACCCAATTAATTATTAAGATGGCTGAAAATACCAGACGGATCATCCCACGACTAACAGATTTTGATTGCCTTGCCTGTGCTGTGTGGTCCATATGTGGAAATCAGAACATTTGTAGATAGTAGGACTGGCTGAGCATGACCAGATGGGTTTTGCCCAAGTTGGGAAAATCGTGGAAGCCATTCAGAACTTCCTATTTATCAATGCAGTGGAGAGACATGTTGGTGAATTTGATGATGGAATTGATTCAAGCAGCAGCAGTCATGGAGCAAGTAATTCATTAGAAGCTATGGTCTGCTTTTAAGAACTCTATGTTGAAGGTTTCCAAACTCTACTTGAATGGACAGGGTTTACTGCAATCCTTGTTGATTATTTTACTTAATTCAAGCTTAGCCAGCTGCCTTATTGATTGTGAATGGCTTAAAGCAGTTCCCCACATTGGAGCAAGGCTGTTTGAAGATACATAAGTCTCTGTGTATAGGTTGTAATGAAACACAGTGATCCAAGACCATCAAATCTGACCTGGTCAATTTGGTATTTTCAGACTCTCTAAAGACCAAATGTACTGCAATCCTCAAACTATTCTTGGAAATTTTAAGCCCAATTTATATGTGATTTCTATCATTAAAGATATAATGATGCTAAATCATCTGCAATTTAGGAGATTTCATGAAGAGAAGTACCAATGATTCAACAGTCTGCCCCTGAAAAGGTAAAGTCTTATACTGAAAATAAGCTTGTATTAGTGGATATAAATGGATTTTTATGTTTCCGTGAAAGAAAAAAATCTTTAAGGCATGTTTCAGTAAATGTTTTGAGAATAATTTAAAGAAGAGAAAAGAAAATGCTAGTCATCAGAAATCGGAAAGTTAAAGCATTGTTTAGCTACAGAAAGGTTGATTTCTGATTTGTTATGAGTTCTATCTTAAGTATTTTTCAATATATTTTATTAATTAAGGTGGTATTATAAACATTAAAATGTTGGTAAAAGTATAAATATCAAAATCATGCCTTGACTCAAAATATTATAAAGAAAAAGTCAATCCAGTGTTATCAACAGTGATTCACATGGATTTATTGGAGTATTTGTTTGATTAACCAGAAGTTGGTTATTAGAGAAGTAATAAAAGTAAAATATACCCTCAAAATTTTTGATTTAGTGAATCAGTGTAGACATCATAAATTAATTGCACTTTAATCATAATCCTAATAATAAAAGAACATTAAACCATAATTCAAATTTATGGGATGCTCACAGAGAAAGTTGATGTAAAGTGGAATGGAAAGACATGGGTGCCTTCATGCAGCAAAGCTTTGGTTTGGATTGCAGGAAATATGGTGCAAGCTATTCCTAGAGGAGAGAAAACATGTCTTATTCATCTTTTTATTCTCTCATAGTACCCTCCTCAATACCTTCTTATAGAATGAATGATCTTTAAACAATTATTTAACTGTTGAAACATTGCACAGGAAAAACAGAAAAGAGAAACCACTAACCAATTGTTTTAAAAAATGGGTTTTATTGTTGGATCTGTCCTTTGCTTGTTGCTTTTTGTTGCCAAGTCACTTAACCTCTTACTCTTGTATAAAATTAGAACTAGATCTTTCTGTCTACTTCTCAAGATTGTTGAAATGATCAAACAAAAGATGTATATGATGCAAGTGCTTGGAATATGGAGATACTAAAAGAATGAATTGATGATTTCACTATTTATATCTGTAATTCAAATCAGGCAAGTTTGATTGGATATGTTAGTAGATCAAATGCTGACATTGGCCACCCAGGAAGCATGTGGTTGGAATCACCATTCCAGTTTTCTTTAACAGAGAGTTTCATCTCTGTAGGATGGTATCCATTGTGAAGGAAACTGGATAAGAAATGTTTTAGGGTTTTTGTCAATAGTACAGATTCAAGAGTCTAACTCTTATTTTCAACAGAAAATAGAGGATTTTAAAAATTAAGCTAAGGAATTCCCTGGCAGTCCAGTGGTTAGTCCTCCATGCTTCCACTGCCGGGGGCCCAGGTTCGATCCCTGGACAGGGAACAAACATCTCACAAGCCCCAAGGCACAGCCTAAAATAAAATAAAATAAAATAAAATAAAATAAAATAAAATATTAAGCTATGATCCATGAATGTTACTTTAAAACTAAAACAAACAAAACTTTAAAAAATTGGGAGTCGATATAAACTGAATTGTGTTCCCCCAAAATTCATGTGTTGAAGCTCTAATCCCTAAAATGATAGTAGAGGGACTTTCCAGAATTAATTAAGGTTAAATGAGGACATAAATGTTGAACCTCAATCTGATAAGATTAGTGTCCTTCTAGGAAGAGGAAGAGAAGCCAGAGCTCTCGTCCACTTCTTGTCCACACCAATGAAAGACATGTGAGCAGGAGGACAGAGGGTGGCCGTGTGCAGGCAGAAAAGAGGGTCCTCACCAAAACCTGACCATGCTGGCGTAAGCCAATCTCATAAGTCATTTGACTTTCCACTTCTATTTGGTTCAATTCTTTTTGTTTAGACTTGCAGAGTTGCATGTACAATCTATATGCTAGTCCTTTAGAAGTAATGTAAAATGAAACATCTTCTCTCAGACTATGCCTTATCTATCACCTTTGTTGAATAAAAATATTTCATATTTATGCAATAAATTCCATCAATTTCCCTTTATGATTTATAGCTTTGCACGTTATTAAATAAATCATTCTTCAAAACAATGTCACAAAATACCCCTTACATTGTTTTCTAATAGAGGTGTGTTTTGCCTTTCATGTTTGAAACTTGAGACCATCTGAAATTTATCGCAGTGTATGGTGTGAGATAGGGATAAAATCTGATTTCTGTACCTATGGCAAACTAATTTCCTCAGCACAATATATGTAAATATTGATATTTCCCAATGATTTGTAATTTCTCTACTATCATACACTAGGTTTCCATTGTGTATGTATCTGTGTATAGGTACACATAGTGTAGTGTATCTTTTTATGATTCATTGCTCTAGTTGTCTGATCATATCTTGGCACTAAAAAATGTAAATTTTCTCTCTAATTTGACTATTAAAATATTCTACATTGTGTTTTAAGTGTGTGATACTTTTTCTATCATTTGCTCTACACTGCATTCTATATGCCTTTTAGTATGATTCTGATATTTCCCTTTAAATCTGAGAGTTCTCAGTCTTTTTAATTGCTAAACTTTGTTCATTAATTCCATTTATCATCTTTATTTCAAAAAACTTGAACTTCATAGTTGTTTTGCATACATTTTGTGGCCATCTTCCTCACTTTGGGGCTGTCATCTGCCTCTTTTTATGATATCTTCCCAGGGTACCAAGGGTTTATTTTATACTTTTATCTGCTTGTTATTTTATGCCTCCTCATTAGAATGTAAACCCCTTGAGAGCAATGAATATAACTGTCTATCCCAGTTATATTAATTGTTCCACTAATAATGTCTGATATATACTACACCCAAGATATATGTATTTTACAAACAAATGTATAAATGATTCCCTGTACTAGCTAAAACAGGTTATGTTATGCTATAGAAATAAACAATCTCAAATCTTAGTAGCTTAAAATACCTGAAGGCTTTCCTCCACTCTATTTTTCCTCATGTACTCAGGCTGATGGAGTGATGGATTATGGTTGCAAAGAGTCAAGGAAGCGGGTTCAAGATGGGTTCAGAAAGGTAGACAGGGGCCAAACCGGTTGCCTTTAGAGCCAAGGTATGGATTTGGGGTTTTATTTTTACTGTGGGGGAATGCAGTGAAGAATTTTCAAAAGGGGGTAAAACAGTATGATTTACCAGGTTACTCTGGCTGCTGTGTAGGAAATACAATGAAGGGGGACAAGACCAGAATCTGGAACACCACTAAAGAGGTGTCAGCAGAGTTTCAGGCAAGAGGTGATAGTAGTTTAGAGGCAGTGTGGGTGTGGAAGGTAAACAGAAATAGATGGGTCTGGCACATGTTCTGGAAGCAGAGTTAATAGATCTTGTGATGGATTGAAAATAGTGAGTAAGGGAATAAAAGAAGTCAAGGATGACACCTAGGTTCTTGGCTTGGGCGACTGGTAGATGTTGAAATATTTTGCTGGCCAGAGGCAGACTGGGAATATGTTTGTAGTAAGAAATCAAGAATTCTGTTTTGAACAGGAAGTTGAGAGCCTGTGAGTCATTTAAATATAGACGTCAAATAACCAGAGGAGCTCAGGACGGAAGTAATAAATTTGGGATTCATTATCATATAGATGATAGCTATAGCGATGGGACTTGATAAGATTACCTGGGGAAGAAGCAAAGATACAGAAGAGAAGGGGGCTGGGATTATAACTTGGATATTGAACAGAGGAAGAAGAGCTAGTGGAGGAGACTAGCAAATATCAAATGAGGGGAAGAGCATGATGTTAAGGAAACCAAGAAAAGTGTTTTACCAAGAAGGAAATGTTCAAGTGTTTTTGAAAGGTCCTAAGAAGTCAAGTAAAAAAAGGAAAAGGAAATGACCACTGGTGACTTTTTAAAGAGAAATTTCAGAGGAAAATGGGAATAGAGGCCTGATTGGAGAGGGGTGAGTGCTGAAATGAGGTAAGAAGTAGAGACCCACTACAGAAAATTCTCTCTAGGGGAGAAGGTGAGCAGAGGATTTAGACAGAAAAGCAGAATGTATCTTTGTTTTCTCCTTTTGTCACAGAGGAAATCAAGAGTTTGACTCAAGTGAAAAAAAAAAAAAAATGAGGAAAAGAAAAAAAAAAATCAGTTCCAAGTGAAATTTTCACAGAATCAAATGGAAGTAATAAAGTAGTTGGTTTTCTTAGATTAAACTTTTCAGGTATAAATTAGTGATTTATTGAAGAATTTTCATCTGTTTTGCAAAAGAGCTGGAAAACTATGTAACCAATCAGATTTGCACATTTGTTCATTATTTTATATTGCTACTAAAATGCCAACGGTAATTTTCAGTTGTATATGAAGTACTAGTAGCATGACAATATTCTTGTAATTTAAAAATTATCGCATGCCAATAAAACTATTAAATTATAATTTTAAGCCATGAAAATGAATAATTTAAAGGGTATGAGGAAAGCTTTCACTTTAATAAGTTCATAAGGTGTCAAACTTTGCAATTTATTACAGATTCTCTAGCCAATTTGCTGTAATTATTGTGAATGAAAAATATTTCTTTGCCTAAATATTCTGTTTATGTATTGCTTTCTAATGATGAAACAAAAGAACCAATCTGTTAAAGATGTTCTTTAATTGATTCCAAGGGGAATACTTAGCATATAATTTGCTGACTGGTTCTATGCAATTCCTGATTTCTACCACTCAATGACATCCATAATTTTATGATGACAAACAGTATAATCATATAGGAATGGGATTCCTAAGCACTAAAGTTCCCAGTTAATTTTCACTATCAACTGTGTGGTTTACTAGAAAGAACACTGGCATTAAGACCCACATACTCTAGGCCTTCCTCAGCTATTAAGCAGTTGTACAATCTTGGTTTTTTAGCTTGGTTAAAAACAATTTTTCAGTTTTAAAGATGGAGATAAAAACAGGTTCTTCTAGTGAAGTAGGACCTTTCAACCAAGACTACAGACCCAGGAGTAGGTAGGCAGACAGATGGATAGACAGATGTACTGCCTTTTATTGACAGACACTTGCCCGTCTTGGGAGAAAGGAAGGTCCCCTACTTCAAGGGAGCGTCAGCTTATAGATCTGTTCACTCAATTCCAAGTGTGATGGGCGTCATCAGGTATTAACGGGACAGGATTCCACCACCTAAGAGGAAGGTGGTGGCTTTGTCTGGTCAGGGGAAAAATACCAGTTCTGCCCGGCACCTTCTTTTAGGGTCCTAGCTGAGCAGCATCGTGGTCTTACTGACAGTGGTCAGGGACCCACCATCTGGGCTGCATGGGCCCCAAAACAACTCACCAATCCTCTCAGCCACACCCTAATCATTCAATTATCACATCTGAATTTTAGCTACTACAATACAACCTAAGGAAGTTGCATGTTCTTATCAGTGATTTAGGGCGTATATGCTTTGACAAGTTAGGGGAGACTCGAGGCAGAGTGTTTGCTTGAAGAGGCAGGTCTCATGAGGGTTTGTTTGATTTCAATTCAATTTTTAGGGGTTCATCACTTAGGATCTACTTACATAAATAAATTACCATATATTCTAAACCTTAGTTTGCTCGATAGCAAAACAATGATAGAATTAGGAACCATTCAACATCCACAGTAGGATGTCTGTGAGACCCTCAAAGATGACTGTGAAGGTTCTTAGGTGAGTTTGTGCTACTTTACCAATAGAAGTCTGCTTTAGTTTCAGTGTTCTAATATTAAAATTCTAATCACATTGGATATTCGTTACAATATAACTCGTGTGAAGTGTAATAACTCCTAAATCCTATGACCCCGCAGAAAAGTGTAGTGATCTGTTCATACAGTCAAAACTTCTCTTAGCTCTGGAAGTCATGATGGGCAGAACAAATGTGGGCCCGTGACATGGCCCTGACATTAGGAAGTAAACATCACATGATGTCATGTGCATAGAATACGAAATGTGAAAGCCAAGTCATTCTTTAACCCCATCTGTCACGCGTAAGGCCCTTTATTAATGGGTTCTGCCAAGATGGGGTCTTTACTACTAAAGAGACATAGAGAATTTGGACTAGGTCCAGAGGAGAACATGACAATTATTAATGACTTAGAAGAAGGACCTATGAAGAAAGGTCAAAGAAACTCAGAACTTTTCATAGAGGAGTTAAGCATCTTCACAATTCGAAAGTGGGTAGTTAACCATCAGGGAACACAAAATCAAGAAGAGTAGTCTGGCTGTGAAAGTTGCCAAACGTTAGGAGACGTTTCCTAGAGACAATGTGGAATCTTGTCTGGAGGTGATTATGGGTTTCATGGTCTTTGGCTTGGATGGCTTCAATCTCCTCTTAACTCAAGTCATAGGCTTCAACTCATGGACCTCCTGAGGTCATTTAGAAAGGGGTGGTGAGGCTTATCTGAAGGGAGATGTTCGTTCTCTGTGTCAGAGTTAAGAGATGAAATCAAAAGGATAGAAACTGAGACTGCGTTTTCATTCTGGTAGCCAAACTGTCATGCCCTTGATGTAATTTGTTGAAATAAAAATCCACCCAGTTCATAAAAAGTCACTTGAATATTCAGTTTCAGTTTTAGTTCTTTCTGAGAGGCACCCTGTTTAATGTCCCACACATACTTACTGAAGACACCCTGAATTCATCTCATATTTCCTTGTATCTGAACGTTTTCTTACGCTTTCCTTTCCTCCAGCAATGCTTTTGTTCATCCCTTCCATCTGTTAAAATAGTACTATTTTATTTCCTATTCCTCACGGCCAATTCAAGTGGTATTTCCTCCAGGTAAACTTCCTTAGTTCTCTCCTTCCATTCTGTTGGAACTAATCTCTCCCATATGCACATATGGAAGTAGAGCTTCTATAGCATTTTGTATCTTTATTTTACTTCTGCTTTTGAAAATAGATGCTTAATTATTCATTCATTTCTCTTCTAGAGACAAAGTATCTTGAGGACAAGAGAAATTATTCATTCTTCCACTCCCCATAGTGCCATGTATAGAATAAACAATAATATTTCTCAGGAAGTATTCTCTGCAATGATGGGCCTATGAGTCCTTCTACATTCTTTTCTTCATGACTAGGATATACTTTCTTATCCTAAGAAAAGTAATCTTGTTTTCTCCTTCAAAACTCTGCCTAGGACTTACATTCTCAATTATAAGTTTTAAAACTAATCCCACTAAGACATTGGTTCATAGTAGTCTAGACTCAAGACCGTAGTCTGTATTAGTTACCTATTGCTGCATAATAAATTACCCCCAACTTTTAGTGGCTTAAAATTCTTATTATCTCACAGTTTCTGTAGGGCAGGAATGGAGGCATGGCCCAGCTGGTCTTTTGCTTCCTATATCTCCCAGGTTGCAATGCAGCTTCATCTGAAGCATCAACTAGGGAAGGATCTCCCATGTGGCTGTTGGCAGGATTCAGTCTCTAAAGGGCTGTGAGCTTGAGGTTCCTTGCTGGCTGTTGCGGGGAAGTTGCTCTCAGTGTCTTGCTACACCAGCATCTCCAATATAACTGCTGGCATCATCAAAGCCAGTAAGAGAGAGAATCTCTAGAAGGTAGAGCTTTTGCCATCCCACTCCCGTGCTGTGTATTTATTGGTTCTCAAGCCACCTTAGACCACACAAGCTATTCGAGGCTGAAAAAAAATCAGTCCTTCTCCCTCTGTGACTCCTACTGGTGCATCGCAGTGTACAAAGCATGTCTGACAAAAGGGGTTCCTTGGCAAAAGTTGAGTAAGTTTGAGAAATGCAACAAACAATATAACTCTCCAGAAGTTTCACAAAACAAATAAATCTACTAAAAGCTCTATAGTATGTTAAATTTCCATGGTAAAGAAAACTGTTTAACTTTACTTTTCCAGGGTTTCCCAAATTTGTTTGGCAAGGGACCCCTTTAACAACCTACAAAACTAGCGCTCTGCAGAATGCACTTGTAAAAATATGGTATCATTAATTAATATAATGAAAAGTAATCACTTTTGAGAATGTACCCAGAACATGGAGAAACTGAAAGCACTTGAGGGACATTTTATTTCATGTAACCTACCCAGGAGAGTGGGACAGAAGGCTGAGTGGTACAGTTAGAAGCAGGCAGTATTGGGCAAATTCCATGAAGGAGTTTGATAAGCAGTGGATGGGTGAGTTTAGCACACAGGTGTGTACATCCAGCCAAGAAGCCAAATGATGGGTCTTGTTTGTGAAACCCACTTCAAATAGGTAAATTATTAACTTGCCCCTTGCAAACCTGGGCCACGGCCCCATCACCCTCCTGCCCCTCCTGTCCCTCCTACCCACAGTACTCCTTGTTTCCTGTCTTAAGGTCAGGGGTATTGAGGGAAAGATGGAAAAGAGGGAGAGGTCACATGGTAGTTCATTGCTATTGCTTGGGCTGTCATTTACAGACAATTGAAAACCAGGACTGTGTTTCCTTGATGTAAACAATGCCCAGATAAAATGGGGGTGCAGTGGCAGGAAATTGTGACGAGAGGCACTTCTAGCTGAGGATGGAATTGTGTTCCAGACAGTGGGAATCTGCTGAGCCATGACCAACTGCTCAACCACTGATGATTTTATCTTCTAGTGAGACTTCACCCTTTATTCCTCCAAAGCATGGTATTAATAAAGTGTTCTGGAAAACATCAAAGTTATTTGAAAAGGTCCATTATGGCATATTATTTCTTTATGCAAAATGGCTGTTTAACAAGATTGCCTCCTTGAACTTCTCACATGAATAGGAGAGCCAATCTCATTTGCTAATGGAGGCTTTACAGCAGATCCTTTTCCTGCCCTTGTCTCTCTTTCCCATTATTTTATGGATAATAATTTACAATTTGCGTAAGCTATGGGGGAAATACCCTGGGGCATAGCGTGACAGTCGCAGTGCTGCCATATGGCATGAGCATCCCTGAGGTCCATTTCAAGGAAGCCAGCCCTGCCTTGGTTGGCAGCTTGAAGGGAAGTGAGGCAGGTAACACTTGCCACTAAGGTGAGACCAGGTCTCACTGAAAAGATCCCAGCCTTTGCTCAGAAATTCTATGCATGATACACTGTTTGCATCATTTATCAAGAAGGCGATGAATTCATAAGGAAGGAACAGCATCCCTCTTACCCGTGATATGAGCACAGAGAGGATGATGTGGGTAATGAGGCTTCTGCTGCTGCTAGTGATTATTCAAGTGAATAAAGGGATAGACAAGAGCGAACAGTGCGAATATCTGAGCAAGAAAACATGTACTGGATGAAGGGCTTACACAGCATTCAGATCCCTCGGTGACCGCCCACCTGAGTTTGGGCACTGGTCAACTGGCTGCTATTTCTTGAACTTGCCATCTGTAGAAACTACTCCCTTGACATCATAGGAGACGTTTATGTTCTCCATTTGGGGAATTCCTGAGTAATTTTATGTTAAATGGATGAATTCCTTCTGAGTTGCAAGCAAAGATGTTTTTGATTGCTTTTCAGAAGGGGAAAAACAGGAGCTGTAAGGGGCAGCCCAGGTTCCCTGGGTAGAAGGAGGGGGAAAAAAGAAGATTGAATCAACTATGAAGAGTATAATAAGACAGAAAGAATAGGAAAAGGAAGTTAAGAAGTTATGGAATTTAATTTTTTCAGAGGTGATGTTATGAGTATTTAAATGACCTGTGGGAGTAATTGGAAGGAAAGTATATATAATACAAAAGTTAAGTAATTTAGGTTTTATTTTGGTTTTGCTTCTTCTAGTCACAAGTATAGACTAACTGAAAACAACATTTTGGGAAGGAGGGAGGGAGGGGTTGGGAAATTACTAGTATGTCAAGATTTTCATTAGAATGAGAAAGAATGGTTAGTTCTTTTACAATACTGGCCTTTATTCATGGATGAGCTGAAACTACCGAAAAAACAATGGTAAGTCTGTTGACTCTGATTTTGCCCACATTATGACCATTGTTATATAACCTCTCTGGATGTCAGTTTCTTTGATTCAATGTAAAATATACAGTCCTTTTCAAGAGGCCACCCTGATAATGTAAGGAATAGCAGGCATTCTAAGGCTATGAGCCTTGGGAAGGTGCCAAAGAAAGTGGAGATGTTTCTTTACTGCAATTTATTTTGGAGGATTTGGTACTTCTTTAAGATTAGCATGAGTAAGAATGCCAAATCAAAAAATCAGAGAGCAAAATACATCTTTCCTTCTACAATTAACCTTTATCCTGTGTAGAATCCCTTGAATTACGAGTTAAAATGGAAAATGGGCAGGCTTGAGAAATTTTGTGTGGTGTGTGTGTGTGTGTGTGTGTGTGTGTGTGTGTGTGTGTGTGTGTGTTTAGCCAAAATATCTTTTCTAGCTGACAGAGAAAAATGGGATTAGGAAATATACCCTTAGAAGATTAGAGATAAAGAAACCCAGTACCTAATGGTGATGCCAAAACCCCATCAAAATGCCCGTGCATGTCAGGTACCATCAGGTCGATGATGAAGCTGATTATACACCTGCATCAAAAAGGCCATGTGATTAATCAGACAGATGAATATTTACTCAGCAAAACAACAAAATCACCAGGCCACCATTTAATTGTTTTGCATTGTGTTTATCAATTGTTATAATTAAGAAGTACCAATCACCCATCATATTGGTCAATCCCATAGTCCAAGTTAATTCAAATATTTGTTGAGTATGTGTAAAGCTTTGTACTAACCACTGTGGAGAATGCAAAAAAAAAAAAAAAAAAAAAACTGAGCGAGACTAAATCTTGCTTCTTGCTGCTTAATACACATGGATATTCCTATCAGATGAGAAGTTTACAATATTATTCCCACTGTGGGAGTAGCACTTTGATTACATAATAGGGGTAACCCTGAAGACTTTGTATGTAAATATTCACAAACAAGATTGTATTTGAAATGCTCAAGGAAAGTTGACTAATTTTGGAAAACCATAAATTGTCTTATATAAGGCAAGAAAAGGAAAAGCAGAGAAAGAAAGAAAGACAAGAAAAACTTGTTAGTTCCAATAGTCTACGTTACTTATAATTTTTGAATTTGATACTTATTTTTTAAAGCACACATCAGTTATCTTGCCGTGAAATTCTGTTTTTTAAACAAACAGAATGAAGTACACAAACCTTTTTCCAAAAAAATGTAACATAAACATTGTCTTTTCACAAATGGCAAAAAGTGTTTTCTTACAGCGTTTACTACAAAGACGGCTCATAAGGAGCAAACAAGGTTCCTTTCACATGAAAGACAATTTCTAGTGCATGGTGTCGTAGCGAGAATTTCCACTACTTTGCCCATTTAAAGAAAATGTCTTTTGTTCCTTATGTCCCATGGTACTTTTATCCTGTACTGTTAAAAAGATAAAGGCATCAGCATACATTTGGAATCCTGTCTTAAGAAAGGATACTTGTTTTTAAAATAATATTTTTTTCTTTCTTAAATGAACGTGGAAACATTAAAAATGTAATTTAAATGACCTTTCTTTGCAGTTATCTAATATATTTCCTGACATAATGCTAATATATACTACCACAGGTTTTAAAAAAAACACATAATGAACAAGCAAACACTTGCTGGTTGCAGTTTGATATATATATGCAGTCTACAGATCTGAAGGCTCATGTAGAAGTTTTAATGTGAAAAAATATTAGAATGCTTTCTTTTCATTTATTCTGATGGGCTGTGAAGGTCAAGGGGGCTCAATCCACAGAGGCCAGTAAAGTTAGGAGTAATTTAATTAAGGTTGTCTAGATCTGAAATATCATCTAATCCACTTATTGTTAGTGGGGAAATACGTGTATCTATATTTGTCAAAAGGGATTATATACTTTTATAACCTGCGAAGAATTATACCACAAACCCCATGCAGAAGACAGCCCCATAGAAAAACAATTTAACTGGCAATATTTAATGTCATGCTCGATTTTTATTAAAGTACAGTGGCATTTTTTTCCTTTCTATATGAAAACTCTGCATCATAACAACAGTCAAGGGTCAGTTAAGAAGTGTTTATGCCCAGTCTCTTGCCAGCTTGTCACACTCACAAGGATGACATTGCATGGTCTCGGGGTCCCTCCCAGCAGGTTACATTTCAATGTCATGTTACTTGCTGGTGTCATAGAGCCTACCATGTTGGAAAGAGGCTAGGAGGATCCATCAGCCTGCCCAGGGCAGTTCAAGAGACGGGACTTTCCCATCACCAGTCGAATGGATAAAGAAGATGTGGTGTATATATATATATATATATATATATATATATATATATATATATATATATATATACTAGTCAGCCATAAAATAGAATGGAATTCTGCCATTTGCAGCAACATGGATGGACTTGGAGGACAGTATGTTAAGTGAAGTAAGTCAGACAGAGAAAGACAAATACTGTATGATATCACTTATAAATGGAATCTAAAAAATACAACAAACTTGTGAATATAACAAAAAAGAAGCAGGCTCACAGATACAGAAAACAAACTAGTAGTTACCAGTGGGGAGGAGTGAGGGGCAAGATAAGGGTAGGGGATTAAGAAGTACAAACTATTAGGTATAAAATAAGCTATAGAATATATTGTACAACACAGTGAATATAACCAATATTTTATACTAACTATAAATGGAGTATATTGTATGAATCACTATATCATGAACCTGTAAGTTATATAATATTGTATACCTGTAAGTTATATAATATTGTACATCAGATATATTTCTGTCTTTTTTTAAAAAGACAGAAAACAGAGACAGGACTTTCAGATGAAATGTAATAGCCTGTGAGGCAGAATGCAGACCCTGGGGCTCCAGAGAAGCGTTCAGGTATTCTAGAATCCTCCTTCACCATCTCCACAGCACCACGTGTGGGAGGCAGCTTCAAAGCCCCATGTCATACACCAGGGGGTCCCACCCAGGAGGTGCTGAGCAAACACGGTGGACAAAACACACTTGCTCTGTTTCTCCACCTGAGTCTCCCGAATGCTACTACCAACAGGGCACTGTCACCTGGTGGGACATTCGTTCCCTTATAATTTTTTTCCCACAGTCTGTCTTTGTGGACACTGAATCCATAGAGAAGCTGATAAGAGAAATTATAATTATACAGTTAATAAATAAGGCTCCTCAGCAAGAAAGTCCCTTATTCCCCAAGGCTTCTAGATGCATTTGGTGACTAATTGCATAAGCAATTCTCTTACCTGTGACCTTGCATTAAGACCTCTCATTATGAAGAATGCTCCACGAAGTTAGTCCATTTGTTCCAGGAAAATGGAGTTGATGTAATCCTTCCTGTAAGAGTTTTCAAAGTGTATATATACATATATATATTGCCTAGAGTTCAGCTCCAAGGAGGTGTGATTATCCCAGTTTCATCGAGCATTTCCCTCAGTCCTGCGAACCTCGAAGTGTGCATGATGTTGGCCTTACCTTTCTGTCCAGGCCTGCATGGAGCACGAGATTGAGTTTGGGTTTACTGGACCTTCTGAGTGGGCCTCACTGTGGAGAGAGACTTTGCGTCCCTGGCCGAATGGTCGGAGTGTCTAACTTCTTCCGATTTTCATCTCTCCTGCAGCCCTGAGACCTAAACAAGATTTGTAAAGCCTTAGAACTTTTTTTAACGAACCGAGAAGACAACATCTAAATGGCAGGGAAGAAGGAGAGCTGTTAAGCCTTTCCCGTGCTTGGCTTCCGACGGGGAAATGGCAGGACAACTGACTTGAGGGGTTCCTATGAGTTACAGGCCATATCGGTTCACATGAATGTGAAAGTCAATGAGTTGGCTTCTTTTCAAATCAGATACATGAAAATTTGGTAGGAACCCAGAGGTGGATTTAAAAAACAGACTCTAATTAAAGATCACACATTCTATATAGCTTTTCTGAATTTAGGATTGGCAAGCCCCCCATGAGTCCACACTAATGACCCTGGACAGAAAGAAAAATACTTGCTTCTCATGTTTTCATAACACCATTTATAGACTTCTCCCGTGGCACTTGTAAATTGATGGTAAAAAGATCTTGAGCAGTGGCAACAAACAGACCTGGCCTGCTTACTTACTATGTGATATTAGCCAGGATATTTAACTTCTAAGTGTCCCTAGTGTTCTGGTTACCTATCACAGCAAAACAAACCACCCCAAAAGTTAGGGATAAGACAACAAATTTTATTATGCTCATGGAGTCAGTAGATCAGGAATTCAGCCATGGGGAAGATGGCTTGTCTCTGCTTCACAGGGTCTGGGACCTCAGCTGGGAAGATGGAATCTACTGCAGGAATCACCTGGAAGCTTGACGTCTCAAGTATCTGGCACCTGACTTGCTGGCACTGTCACTAGGAGCATCTAGACATGCCTTGGGCTTCCTCACAGCATGGCGACCCCAGGGTGTCCAACCTCTAACATGATGGCTGTAGGCTCGAACGGCAATTGTTCTAGAGACCAAGGCTGAAAGTGCATGGCCTTTTAAGACACCTCGGAAGTCACTTCGTGTCATTTATGCTGTGTTCTACTGGTCAATGCAGTCACAAGCATGCCCAGACTCTAAGGGAGAGGATATAGACCCCGCCTCTCAAAGGGAGTGTCAAAGAAATTGTGGCCATGTTTTAACCACCAGCATGACAGCCTTATAGGAATGCTGTGAGGATTCAGCAAGAAGGTGTATCTAAAACGCTGTCATAGGCCAGGAAATTAGCTGGCGATTAGTAAATGGAGTTCTGTTTAGTATCCTATTATGGTTATTAAGATACGAATCTTACCTGCCCAGCTGTGAGCTCCCTCAAGACAAGACAGGTGGGATTTCCATGGAGTTACCCTGTGCTCATGCAGCCCCCTGGAATATTCTATGCACAGTTAGCTAAACATTCACGGGTCTGCTCTTGGTTACAGGCCTGAGATGATGAATTAATTAATGCACTTTTGGGAATCTTGTAGGAGGCAATGATATTTAAGACAGTTCGTTAAGGAATATTGTTTATTCCCCAGAGCACTTAAAGAAGGTGCTCTGGAATTATCGACAAATTATAATTTGAACACTGATATTGATAAATGTGCCAGAGCAATGATTTAATTTCATGAATATAAAGTGCATAATTCTTTTCAAAAGCACCAGGATCCCTATTGTCACCTATCAATAGCGTTTACTTATTTACTTAGAGTCTTGAGAACACAACACAACTTTCCCTTAAGGGTTTTCTTTTCTTTCTGTTTTTTTAAAATCCACACTGCCTGAGATTGTACAAACCAAAACCAATGAAAGGAGAGGTTAGACAGGAGAATTTTGCTGGCCAAAATGAGTTTGCACAGCTGTGAGCAGTAAAATACAGCAGCCATGGCAACCCTCTCCTGTGTCCCGATAACACATCTGAAATGAGGTTGTTAGAATTATTCATTCACATTAGTGGCTATTAAAATTACTACCTGCAGATTTGCTGCCTGAAAGTACTTTTCGTGTGTGTCAGAAGAAGGCTTTGTTTCCAAAGGGATCTGGATACTTAAATAGATGCAATCTATTGTGCGTAAGGGTTAGAGGAAGACCAGTGGATAATAAAGCTCGCAGTGAGATGGGGAAAGCCGCCTTGCAAGGCAAGGAAAGCAGATGTAACACTTTTTTCTTCCAAGGATGGCAAAGGACCAACCGGGCTCTGAAGGCAGGAATGATAAGCAGAAGCTCCTGTATTCCTTGCAAGGTATTACTTACAATCCAGCCCAGCGAGGGCTGTTTCATGAAATTCTGACGGGCATATAAAAGATTCCACCTTGGTGAGGCATAAACAAAATCCAAAGAAATCACCTGAAAATGGAAGCTGTTTGTAAGGGGGTTTGGGGGATTCTCGGAGAGCCCACGGAAACTGGGCGAACTCCCTTCCATTCCCCATTAACTCAACTCAAAAAGCAGAAGCCTGCTGTTTTAAGTTAAAGAAGAAACACCATTACAGAGAGACCAGGGAAGGAATTAATCAGGGGAAGCAGCTATACAGCTGAGAAAGAACATTTTATTTATGGAGATGAGCAGGAAAACACACACAGGCACAAGGGAAAGAAGACATACAGGTGTAGGGAAGTCACTATGGCGGGGAGACCAGAGCCGCCCTATCTCCGTCTGGCTCACATGGACCACTCGAAATGTGTAGACCAAGCATCCTCAGGAACATCTTCCTGGTGATGACAGCACCCCTAGCACCTGGAGCAGGAAGGAGCCCCATTCAGTCCCACATAGGCTCAAAGAAATGGGAGGTACAAATAAGAGGACCTGGGTCCTTTTTGAATCCCCGTCACATGAATAGAAAGAGGATGCTCCTTATTTCTGCCTTTTGGATCCAACTTCACAGAGTCCTTCACCCACTCAAAGGCCATTGGCTCAGTCATAAAGGTCGTCAGCCAATTGTAGCAGGCCTCCTTCCACTGCCAAAAGAGGGAGTTGTATTACCTCTGCATAAAGCACGTGTCAATGGTGAGGGCTCTGTCTAACCCTGTTCGGAATCTCGGGAAGCAGGTGAGGGAGCCGGGAGACCAAGGTGGGAGGTTGACATTCGATGTCTGGCTCCATGTTCTCCAACCAGAGCGTCAAACACGGGACCCCACAGAGGCCTTGGTGTTACTTCCCAATTCTCAGAGATGTCTGAGGCAGATACACTTCAGAAGTCAGAAATGCTGAAATTGCTGGGACATTCCTCTGGTTTGGGGGATGATTTGATGATAGGTTTGAAACTGAGTCTGGCCTAGAAAAGCATAAGGTATGTTTGCTTAGAGGTCACACAAAGAGAGCTTCCGGAAGAGGAGTTTGTCATGGAGGCCTGCCTCAAAGAACCATTAACTTCCCCCAAACAGAAGAGCTTCCATGAGATTTTTCAGCAGCAGAGATCAGATCTTACCTCTCTGTAGAGTATGTACCCGCAAAATTCAACTCTATTCACAATTCCACTCTATCCAACAGGTATCTATCAAGTGCTTAAAAAATAAATGGCAATTGTTCTTTGCATTTTGAAGTCACCTTGCCTTAAAGTTCTCACCTGCTGGCAAAAACACTCCTACTGCTTACGGAATGACATTAAAAGAGATTTTTTTCAAGGATTAACTGCTTACATACTAGGGCATTAAGATGGCTTAATCGTTCATTTGGCTTGATTTGCAAAGTTAGCTGGCTTTCTTAATGACAAAAAGAAATATACTTTTTTCTGATTACAAAGTAATTCAAATTTAAAATAATGCAAAAGCACAAAAGTAGAAAGTGAATACTATTCAAGAAATCACTACCTACAGGTACCCACCTTCTAATTTTTTCCGTGTGCACACGCACACGCGCGCGTGTGTGTGTGTGTGTGTGTGTGCGCGCGCGCGCGTGCACTGGTGTTTTCTAAAACTTGCTTCTCTGTCTCTGGATCAGTAGCCATGGCATCTACTTGGATTCCAGGTTTCCCAAGCCCGCACCATGAGTCCCATATGGCTCTTTTCTTCAATCTTAAAAACTTTGGATGCAGCTTCAGCAGTAGCTTGGTGCATCTTTGGCTCTTCAAGCCGTATATTGTGTTCACTTCTAGGTTATTGATTACTTCATTTGTCAGTTCCCTGCCCATCTTAACCTCTAACCCTAGTGCACAAATTAGCATCAGAAACTTCCCTTCTTGTGGGATCTTCACGCACTGATTTTGCCTTTAACTGCTGAAAAGAATAGGGTTGGGGCTGCCTTTGTTTCTCTAGGAAAAGGACAGGTGGCCCGGGCCATCTGGGTGTCATTTATCCCAAGCATTTGCCTCTGATTCCCTAGACATTTCTCTGTCCTTTACCACCCCTCAATCCCCCCGCTCTCCTTCCATTGCCTCACATCCTGGCTCCGTCACAGTGTTTTTGCTACTTCCTCTGTATTTTCAAAATCAGCCTTGTGTTCATCTTGTCAGAATCTTATCTGCCCTCTGTTCTCCCTTCCTTCTAGTTATTTATAAAGTTTCATTCACTTTGATACATAAGAATTCTGACTTTTATCCTTTGCTTTATTCAAGAGCTTTCCCCATCCCCCCTTGCAAATCCTCTCCTTACCATAATCACCAAAAGTTCATTCTTTCCATCTATAAAAAGCAGATTCTACATACTTCGTGATTCAGACAAATGCATGGAAAGATATACAGGTGTAGATGCACAGGAAACAATAAAGTCAGGACAATTAATCCATCTCATAAACTCTCAGGCAATCGTGCTCACGTTCTTCATGTTTTCACCTCCTGCTAAATTCGGCCCTTAAGACGTTTCTTCTCCTTGAGTGGAGTAAGTGGAGTCGTCCCCTGGGTGTCTCCATCCCCTCTGCCCTCTATTTCCTAGACACATCCTCCCTCAGGTCTTGACTTTTAAATGTTTCTCCTGATACATCAAATAACCAATCTAAAAATGAACCCTGTTTGTTTCCTTTTTAAGATGCCTTGGTCTCCTTCTTGACTGTCAATAACACCTCCTCGCTTCCCCAACTCCAGGGCCTGGAATCATCTATTATTTCTCCATTTCCTCCTCGGCCACGCTCATTCCCATGGGACCCTGGCTCCACTTCCTGAACAGAAACCTTACAAATTGAGTGCTTTCTTTTTCACTTCCACTCTGACTTTGGTTTAGGCTGAAATAATTTCCTGCTCCACCTGTACACAACCCCGACTTCCTACCCTCCTTCTCTGCTTATCTCTTCTCGTTCCTAGGAATCTAAAGTTTTACTGTGAAAATATTTTATGTTCTTAGTCCCCTCCTTCGGATGTACTTCACTTATGTGGGTTTCTTTTTCTTAGAGTTTTCTCTTAGATTGACTTTTCACTTTTCAGTACAAAAGTCCCATGATATTTGTATGACCTTTCTTTTTATCTTTTCTTCTGCCCCTCACCACAGCATCCTTTAACTTACAGATTTATTTTATTTTAACACATTGGACTTAAAGCTTAAGCACTATGTTATACATAGCCTATGTATTATGTCCCCTTCCAGAAAGGTCTGATTACAGACAGCAAGGATGCATTAGATTTTGTTACTACATCACAAATGATTTCTAAATACTTCTTTTGAATCACAACAAACAGTTGCACAAGGCATCGTTGTTACTATTTCTTTAAGAACATGACCTTGCACAGGAAATGGGAAGTGGACAGCCCTAAAATAGCCTTGAGGAAATGTTGTGTTATGGAAACTGCTGTGGGGATAACATGGGACATTTCCTAAGACCCAGGTAAAAGCAGAAGCAAGAGAAAGACTGTCTCAGCTGCTTCCCAGGGAGTTTTCATGCACTGAAAACTGTGAGAGTATCTCCATGGCTCACTTAGTGGAGAAGGTACTTGGGACCAATTTTCCTAACTTCGGTGGAGTTGGACCAGTGCTTAATATAAGCACAAGGACAGTGGCCCCAGCAGCCTGCTTTCTGAAGTCTTTCCGTTGGTCCTGGACTCCTTCTCTGTGGCGTTCGCACCACCTCTTCAGCTGGAAGATCCTTTTGAAGCCTAGAGCTATGAAGACCCATACTTCCTCCAATCCAGCTTAAACCCATTCATCCATAATAGCCAATATGATGCATTCACTTCCTTCCTTTGACTTTGAACTCTTAGGTATCACCTTCAGAGTCCTTCAATACGAAGATGTACTGAAATGGCCGAGGCTGTACAATGGTCACAACTTAAAAAAAAACCTGGTTTAAATATTACTTCCAGGAAGAGTTAGTTATTATCCTAATGTTGCCCCAAATTGGTGCCCTCAGACCACTCCTGGGAACTCTGTCACAGTTGCTTGCGCTGTTTCACCTCTACGATTTTAATACATATTAGCAAAAACTAAATGAGATTTTTCATGGAGGTAATTTCAGTTCCTTCCCAAAGATCAGCAGAGAAAGCAGCATGACACTCTGCCAGCTGCAGCTTTAGAGCTTTGATGGAAGGATGCAAGCTCATTCTTTATCTCTTTATGGATCACAAAGGCTTGAACTAATTAGTACTTATTAGAAAGCCAATTAGAAATACGTTTTATTTCTCCGTGTGGTGTCAATGGAATATACCAAGGTGGATTGTGGGCTGAGATACCCTCTACAGCACTAATGCCGAGATGCAGACTCAGGGTCTGGAGAGCATTGCACACAGAGTGGGGGATTTTCACCCCATAGATCTGGGAGCAAGAGAGTCTCTTTCTCAGATGCTGTGTGGATCCAGTGCTGTGCAAATGCTGGGTCTACTGCTAGGATCCATATGCTTTGGGGAATGAAAATACTTGCCCAGTTTTGGCCTAACATCCTAGCATTCCAGCAGGCCCCTCTTCTATAGCATTTCCTTTTCATTCTCATTCTCCTCCTGGTCAACCTTGCACATCCTGGATTTTATTTAACTGACTTTAGACACCGACAGTTAAACATATGTCATCTATTTTTGAGAACCTTCCATCTTCTTCTCTGACAGCCGTCTTATTCAGTTACCCAAAGCTGCACAATCAAGGTTGGTGTGTCTCCCCCGCTCCCTTTAACCACTCTATCCTGGACTGGCCTACGTGTGCTCCAAACTTTTCTCTAAGGGATCTTCACCAATTATCCAGCTGATGAATCCAAAGGATTCAGAGCCATATTCTTCCACAAATTTCCCATTCACTCAGCTGATATTAGAATGTTAATGACTATTTAGTAACTATAAAATTAATGTATATCATATGTATGTATGTATCTATCCATCCATCCATCTATCTATTCATGCATCTATATCTCTATCTCTCTACCTACCTATTATCTATCTTTTTCTCATATGTACAAACTTTAATAGCAACCTATATACTTATACGGCTTGGGAGGTTGGAAGGCAGATAACTTTCCCTATAATATGCTTCTTTTGATTCAGACTCAGTAAGTAAGCTATTTCTGGCCCTCCACTCAGCATTTAGGTTAGGTGTCACCTTTCCCCTCATTAGACTAAATTTTTCTTCCTAGCCAACACTGTGTCCATTTAGAAACGGATGTCATAAGCTCAGGAACCCCCATGCAGAAAAAGTACTTGCTCAGGACCTCCGTTCTGTCCCACTGTCACTGCTGAGCTGACTAAGCCATCCGCCAGCCTGCTTTCTTTTCTGGTGCACTTTGGGGTCTCCCATGTGTCGTTCTGAAAGCTGCCACTGCTGCCCCCTAAACTGCTTTTCACTGCTCATATTTTTATTGCCTTTGTCTTATTTTAGAATCTTACATTATTCTCATCCTTCACCTGCCTTTGAGCTTAAATGAAATTGGTCCAGTTGTATGGGTCACTCTTTACAGTTATTCAAACTGAGATGAAAGCTTTATCACAGAAAGTTCTAATAAAGACATTTACTTATTTCCTCCTGTAATATCAATGTTTTTTTGGGGGGATGGGGGACGGTGGTGGTAGTATGGACAGATTTTCAAGGTTGGTGATTCGAAACAAAAATGTTCAAGAAGTCCCATTACCCATAAAGTACAAAATAAACAGGCATCCACAGAAATGGCGCTTCCTTATGCCCCCAATATTGCCTTCAGGGCACCGGCTGCTTGGTTGACATTTACAATGGTATTTTCTTCTAGTTTTACCATGAGAGTTGCTTCCTCTTATATGGGCATCTCCCTCATATCAATTTGTTATAAGTAGAAATCAGTCACATGTTTCTTCTTCTCTCAGGTGCCAAACAATTTATAGAACCTCATCTGCTCCTAAAATCAACCTTTCCTTTTCATTCCAGGGCATTGTAATATGCTTTTTTATCCCCTCTCATATATCTTCACTTTAGACAATCAAAGTTTTGTGCCCACCTTGTGTCAATTAATGAGCACAAGTGTATTAATGATTTTTGAACAAAAAAGCTGGGACTAGATTTTGAGTTATTCCTGACCCAGGGATGCCTCCAGCATTCCCTGATCCTCAAAACCTTCTCTAACACGAAGAAGGTTCCAATAGAATCGGGGTTCACTTGCCACAAATTAGAAGTGTAATTCTTTCTCTCTTCAAAGACTCTTAGGTGTTGGGCCATTGGAATCTCAACAAGGAGGTTCCCCAACAGTACCAAAAATTTCACATCATCCTTCTGTATTACGTATTATTCATCCTTTTTGATTTTATCTCCAGCCAAGTTCCTTGTTGCTGTATCGTTCGCCAACGCTACATTTTCTATACATATCTCCAGCCCTATCCTCAGCTTCTCTCTGATCGTTCCTTCAGGCTTCAAGAAGGATCCATAAGTGTAATGTCTGTTCTCTCCCCACTTTTCTCTGCTGGGCTATGGGAAGGGTATTCCTGAGTTTGTTACACAGTCCCCCCTCATCCTCTTGGACCACTCAGATCCAAGCCACTTCTGCTATGGGAATCAGAGTTAGCTCCTGAGATAAACATTGCTCTTGGATTTGCACAGTTTTTCTGAAAGTAGGGGTGGATTGTCAAAGTAGGGGTGGATTGTCTCATCTCCTGGTAAATAAGACTGCTGGTGTACTCTCATTTTCTGAGTAACTAAAAATGCATTTTTGTGATCTATCAGGACATGATTTAACTATAACTGATCTTCAGTTATAGTTTTGATATCTAGAAATTATGCATACTTGGTCATACCTTTTTTGAGATTGAACTGAACTCATAAATTGACTTGGGAAAACATTACATTCTTATGATATTGAATCATACATTCAACATAGAGAGGATTTTAAAAATATATGCTTGTACTTTATTTACTTTATACACAGTAGTTTGTACCTCTTAATCCCTTACTCCTCTCTTACCTCTCCCTTCTTTCCTCTCCCCAATGGTAACCACTAGTTTGTTTCTGTTTTGTTATATTCATTCATTTGTTTTATTTTTTAGATTCCACATATAAGTTACAGCATACAGTATTTGTCTTTCTCTGTCTTATTTCACTAAGTATAATACCCTCCAGGTCCATCCATGTTGTTGCAAAGGGGAGAATTTCATTCTTTTCATGGCCGAGTAGTATTCCATTGTATATATGTGCCACATCTTCTTTATCCATTCATCTGTTGATGGACATTTAGGTTGCTTCCATGTCCTGGCGATTGTAAATAGTGCTGTTATGAACACTGGGGCGCATGTATCTTTTCAAATTAGTGTATGGTCATACATTTTCATAAGCTTTGCCATGATGTGCACTGTTTAGAATTTGGCAATCCTGAGGAAGCAAGGTTAAATCTCAGAAAGATACTTTTCATTGTTTCTCCTGTCTCCAGTTCCTTCCTCACAGGCCTATCCTTTACTGACTATGAGTCACAGAAGTAAATGCAGCTTTCCCTGCCACGTGAGGTCCCAAAGCACCATTTCCACTGCGCCCGGGCTCATATGTGAGTCTGAGAAAATTATTAAGGAGAAAATGGTCTCTGAAGACCCACAGTGTGGGTGTGCAGCTATACAGCCTACCTATAGATATTTCTCACTCCTTCCCAGAGAAGGGTTTCAGAACAAAGCATCACTCCCTCTTCACTTTGGCGTGCACTCCCATAATTCTACCCCAGGTCAAGTCAGGCGTCTACGACAGACCCTTGCTTCTGTCCATCCAGCTGAGTCTCCTCTAGTAAACGTGATCAAATAACATGCTTTGTCCTTGGTCTACTTATCAGTATGGCTGCCGAGTCAATGCTCATCTCAGCTCCAGAATAAGCCAGAAACTGCCCCATGGCTAAAGGTTACTTTATACTCTATACTCTGTCAACTCTGGAATCTGAATCATGACTGAAATGTGAGTGAGTCAAGGCCAGTGTTTGAATAATGAAAGTTCCCAGGATGGATGCCCCAGTGTGGGCAATCACTGACTTCTCTTTCTAACCTCGTCCTGATGATGAATCAGCTTTTGTCCATCTCGTGATCTGCCCTCTTCCTCCTGGTTGACTCTTCACAGATCTGCTCTCCTCACTGTCAGCCAATTTTTGCCTTCTGAAACTTTAGAGGAATTAACTGAGTAATTCTACCCATGCCAGAAACATCAACTTTTTAAGCCAAGCATTTTCCCATCCTTGTTATTTCTCCTTCCTTCTTTTTCCTTCAAACAGCAATTTCCCTCCTGAGGTCATTTGTACATCTCTTTCCTGGCTTTTACTAGCCACCTATTCTGTAGGCATCTGCCATCTTCCAGGACATTCCTTTCAAGTCCTGATCTTCTCCGAAGCTCTCACATCGTCTCCTCCCTCCCCACACCATCACTCTCTGTGGTTGCTGTGGAAGCCGTCCTCCCCTCACCCCCCTTGGCATTGAAGTGTCCATCCAGGCTGAGCTCATGCATCTCTCAGACTTTCAGGAACTTGCAACAGAAGTATAAAACCTCAATTTCATGACTGTACTTTGGGAGGAGTATTTCTCATCCATCCAAAATTATCACTTCCAGAATGGACAGAGAAACTAAATAAATAGTAAATCTGGGTAACAAAAATATTCAGAACAAAACCTCCAAATCTTATAATTATGTTGAAATGACAATGAGAGGTAGAGTAGCAGTGAACTGAAGTGAGAAACCCTCTTTCTTCAGGTCAATGGGCCAACAGGCCCTATGCTCAGCTTCCTCCCTTCACCCTCCCAGATGCCAGAATTTCTGCAGTAAAAAGCCACAGGCTGTTGGAATTCCTGTCCTAACCCCGCTTCTTTCCTAACCCATCTTTGCTGCACTAATTCTTTAAGTGAAGGTGGATGAGAATTTCCGCCTCTCCAGAGCATCGGGGGACACCCGACAGACATGAGATGACGACAGCAAAGGAACAACCAGCTTGACTTTCTGAGTCCCTTCGCCAACACAGCAGCCCAGTTCTGGTGGGTGAACATTGCCTAAAACTCAATAAATCAAAAATCATATCACTTTTCCCCGTAAAGCTGGCTCACCCTCTCACTATCCTTCCCCCCTGCCATCCTGTGCTACTGCCACTCTTCACTTGGCTAAGAACTTTAGTCTCCCTTCCTTATCCTGATGTCAAGTCCATCATTGCCTCTTAGACCGTATCTTCCTTTTTAAAAAAACAAAAAACAAAAAAACACATCATTTCACCTCTTGCTCTTCACTTCTTAGATCAGGGTCTCATCAACTCACTCCCAGATCACCACACCTAGCTGGAGGATGGAGACCACTGCCACTTGTGTTTCCCTACTCCTGCCTGTATTTCTTGGGTCATCACATTAACCACTCCAAACTCTGTTCTCTTGCTCAAAGATGCAACGTGGCTTTATTGTATCTATTACACCAAAAGCAAACACTTTCTGAATTCCCAGCTGTACCACTATTTTGTCCCTGCCCACCTGATTTCCATCACTCTTTGCTTTTTATCTTTCAAGGCTCTTTTGTTAGGTGAATACACGTACATTATTGCTGACTTCCTTGTTCTTTTAAGTATCATATAATCCTTTTCTTGCCCCTATTAAAGTTTCTCCCTTAAATTCTAATTTGTCTGATAAATATTACCAAACTAAATCTCTTTCAGTAAATATCTGTATGGTGTTTCTTTTCACTTCTCTTCATCTTTAACCTTTCTATGTGGTTTTAAAGTGTCTCTTTTAAGGAATGTACACATAGATTTTTATCATATTATCCAATCTAATGGTCACTGTCTTTCAATAGATGAGTTTAATTCATTTACATTTACTGAGGTTAACTATATATCTGGATTGATTTTCACTGTCTTCATTACCATTCTTTTCCTTGATGTTTTTTACACCTTTGCCTTTTCCTATGATAAAATGTTTCTACATTTTTGTTTGTATGTTTGTTTTCCTCTGCTGCTTTGATAATTATAGTTTGTGTTTCCATTCTTTTAGGAATGACCGTGAATTATTTTAATATATATATATTTTATCTTTCATTGTTTATATCCTTCTCTTGACCACGACAACCATATCAGTATGATGTAATAACCCACTAAAAGTGACCTCCTCTCCTTATCTTATGGTTATTGACTACGTTCTGCATTATGCTTTTTAGTTATTTTATGGTTAAAAAAAATAAATGTAATGTCTTTTCATCAAATTCTGTGTCATAATTGCTTTTAACTTACCCACCTCCTTTCTTCCTCCCTGTCATATGTTATTCTTTCAATACAGTTCTTAGTTTTTAATGTGTTTTCAATGTTTTCATTTTGCTCTCAGTCTTGAAGGATAGTTTAACTGGTTTTAAAAATCATGTTGATAATTAGCTTCCTTTGGCTATTTGTTTATCTGCCATCTGTTCTGGATAATCTATCTCTCCTGTCTTCTGGGCTTTACAATCTACTTTTTATCATTGATATCTGCAAGTTTACTATGAAGTGAATAGGTATAGATCTGTTTTTACTTCTCTTTCTAGACACAGAATACACTTTCAAAATAAGAATTCATGTTTTTCCTTTCTCCCACTCATCTCCTCCATCCTCTTCTCCTTGAACCCTCATTAGATATATGTTGGAACTCTTAAACTATCCTCTATGTCTCTTAACTGCTCTTCCATGCATATTTTTAAATGTCCTCCCCCCACCCCCATGGTTTGCTGCATGCTGAGTACATTTTCTTAGCAATGTCTTCTCAGTATTGAGTTTATCCCATATTTTGAATCTTTCACCTTTATTTCAATTACTGTATTTCTCAATTCCAAAATTTTAGAATTGCTTCTTTCCTGTATCTATCCATTCTGGTTTTATTACTGCCTTCTTATGTTTGTTTCCTAATTATATTTTATGGCCGTATGCCTTCATTTGTCTCTTTAATCACCCTAAATGTAGGTCTTTGCCCAAACTTTATCTATACTGATTTCTTGATCTGACTGTGTTTTGTTTTTGTTTGTTTGTTTTCTGGTCTACTGTCTTTCTTAGCGTTAGTTTCCTCCATTTTGGAATTTTGTTTTGCTGCTTCATCTTGTTCAGTTGATTTCTTTCTCTTTTTCTCTCTTGCTTTCCCTCACATTCTCACCCTTCCCGGTCCAATAATTTTGCCACTGTTTCCAATTGGCCCCGGGGTTCCAAGTGCAGAACCACACCTTATAATGGTCACTGGGGGCCCTGATACTTTGGGGAAAGGAGTGAGATCACAGATGGGGGTGACAAAACTAGGGAGCAGATGGTTCAGTTGCTACTCCAAGACTGTGCCTCTCTTCTCCTATCTCCCTGGATTTCCAATTGCCATAAGCTGTCGCCCCCAGGCAGCAGCTGATAACAATTTCTCCAATATCCTTTTGGGAGGAGGGAGAGCCCCATCCCAAGCCCTGATCTGGTCCCTATCTCCCCTAACCTCCCAGCTGCCATTGCTTGCCTCCTGACCTGGTTCCATCCCACCCATGGCTTCGACTCTGTTTACCCCTTTGTATTTTTGTTTCACTTTTGGTCCATGGAAGTGTCTAATAGTAGTACTTCAGCTTAGCTCTTGTAATTTTCCCTTTTAATATATAATCTTTCATTTCTTGGTGTTTGAAACAGATGGGAGGTATGTCAAAGCCCCACCTCCCTGTAGTAGCTCGACCACAATCCAACTTTACTTCCAACTACTCGCCAAAATAAGACCTTTGATGGGGTTAAGAAGCTCAGTGCATTTGCCTGTCCTGGAATTGGAATGCCCTCTCTTTGCCTTTGTAAGTTCTTTAAGTCTTAGCCCAACTCCCTCCTCCAGGGCGAAGGCTTTGCCAAATGCTCTAACCTTCACACCTTCATTTCTTCTCTGAATTGACCAAGCACCCTAGATCCCAGGGAAATGGAAATTCAATATTCATAGTTTGGTCATTTTATGAACTATTTAGAAGATTCATGCTTTACAGTAACTTGTGACTTGGTAGAAGCATAACTAAACTAGTTAGTAAAACTAGATGACCTCTAATAATGCTGATTTTCTCGGGCTTTGTTTGTCATTTAGTCATTTACTACCAAAAAGTGATCCAAAACTCCCTCTTTCAGATTTAGATGAGTTCATAAGTGTTGCTACTGTGCACTTATATACATAATATAGTAAAGAGTTCGTTTTTGTTGTAGGATTAATTTTAATAATGTCCTATAGTTTTTAGTTCTGCACTTTTAAATTTTGAGTGAGACCGCAATATTCTTCAATTAAATTTTATTGAATTTTAGAAAGGAGAGGAAATAGATCCTATAAAAAGTATTTCCAAATCTGGAAGATTTACAAAGATCTAGAGGACATCTTTCATCAATGTTAAGAGTCTACCCATAAAATGTTTCATTCAGTACTGTGGTTTAGCTTCTCATTTTACTTAACAGTCTCACTCATATTTTCAGTCCTTCTGGCTGGATTAAGCCTCCTTGGTGGTGGAGAATGTCCTGCAGGGCCTTGAAGACAAGACCCGGCTCTGTTTATCCATGCAAACCAGGGTTATCACAGGGCTTTGTTTACAGGAAAAGCTCAGTAATAAATGGTTGGTTGGTTTGTTTTGCTTCAGTGTTCAACCAGTTCACTTTTATTTTCTTCAATCTTATCTATAGTAGATAACGTTCAACAATTGGGCAATAAACTACCTGTTATAAGAGGATGGCTTTGTTCAATTCAATGCATAAACTAAAAGCAGGAGTAACCTCTGAGGACACAGAGACCAAGATGATATTATGAGCCACTCTGGTTTGGACTATTTCAGGGAGCTTTGGGTGTATCTGAAAGCCCTTTACCAACAGGGTTCTGTCTTCCACTTTTTTTTTTTTTTAATTAGTTTTGGCTGCATTGGTCTTTGTTGCTGCATGCAGGCTTTCTCTAGTTGCAGCGAGCGGGGGCTCCTCTTCGTTTTGGTGCACGGGCTTCTCACTGTGGTGGCTTCTTTTGTTGGGAGCACAGGCTCTAGGCATGCGGCCTTCAGTAGTTGTGGCTCACGGGCTTAGTAGCTCCGTGGCATGTGGGATCTTCTCGGACCAGGGCTTGAACCCATGTTCCCTGCATTGGCAGGCAGATTCTTAACCACTGCACCACCAGGGAAGTCCCTTCCACTTATTTTTATATCTCCCTTAGTGTCTGATGTGGTAACACCTACCTACCTAGATGGTCAACAAATTCTTATTGCATGAATGCCTCATTCCCAGACTCCTATATGGTGTATATGAGGGCTCAAATAGCTCCCCAGAGAAGTCAGTGTAAAATGGGATTGGGGAAACTCTGGCATCTGCGTAAGGTGATAATTTATTATCAGGTGTTTGACTCTGAGATGTGCTTCTTTTGCCAGTTGGATCAGCTGTGTGTCAAACCCCTTTCCAGTGTTAGTAATATTAAATTCTCTATCTCTCTGTGCCTCCCTCCCCTGGTCCCCTAGGTCTGATGGCTTGACAGTTTTGGTTAATGCAAAACAATGGTAGTGCTCATTTTTTGCCTGATTTGTGATTAGTTTTTCTTGGCTATTTTTGTACTTTAGTATTTCATCTGCCTCCAGAGAATTTGATGCTGGGCACATATTTTATTTATCTGAATTTTAAAATGCTGCCATCCTTTGTGAGAAAAGATAAGTAAGAGTGCTTTTTTTTTTTTGGTCCCCTATGGAGCTGTTCTTTGTTTTATCAGCAATGTATGTGCTAGAGAACAACTTTAAAGGGATCTGTCCTGAGTGTCTGTAGGACATATATGAATTGGAATTCATTCCTTCAGAGAAGATTTCACCATCTTCACTGTGTCCATGTGTTAGCCTGTTCAGGCTGCAATAGACTGAATAATAGCTTCCCAGAGATGTTTATGTCCTAATTCCCACAAGCCGTGAATGTTAGTTACCTTATGTGACAAAGGGGCATCTATTTGCAGGTGTGATCAAGTTAAGGATCTTGAGATGGGAAGATTATTCTGAATTAATCAGATGGGCCCAATGAAATCACAAGAGTCCTTATAAGAGGAAAGCAGAGGGAAATGTGACTACAGAAGAGGAAGAGGTGTTGTGATGATGCAAGGAGAGATTAGAGTGATACACTTTGCAGATGGAAGAAGAAACCACAAGCCAAGGAACACTGGCGGCCACTAGAAGTGGACAAAGGCAAGGAGACAGAGCTCAGAGTTGCCAGAGTTGCCACCTTGACTTTAGCCCAGTGAAGGTGGGCTCTGAGTTCCAGAACTGTAAGAGGAAAAAAAATTGTTGTTTTAAGCCACTGATTCTATGGCAATTTGTTACAGCAGCAATAGGAAACTAATACCCATGTCATATAGTATAAGTATCCAACTTGCTTACAAAATGGCACAGAATCCTGGAAGCTCTCATTTAATCAGGGCTTTAAAGGCCACATAGTCCAACAGCCCAAGGGATGTTTGAATCCCCATTACAATGTCCATGGCAGTGAGCACCGGGTGGATTGGAAACTATCTACCTGGCACGTGGTCCATTTCACCTCAGATAGCTCCACTCAGCGGGGAATAAAACATTACAGAATAGTTCTTCCCAAGAGAATCTTGAAGTATCAGAAAAAGGAGTCAGACAGATAGGTTTTGCGTCTCGAGTTCACCTGAGGCCCCTCAGCTGCACAAGGAGGAAGAAAACATTTCTCTTACAAGGTCGTTGAAAGGATTGGAGATCCTAGCGTAATATCTGGTGTGTATTAGTCACTCACCAAATGATAAGCATCATAATTTTTATTGTGCACTAAATCAAGTTTTCCTATAGCTTCACCCAATTGTACAATCTACAGCTGTACAGAAAAAGTCAAATCTTTCCTCCTACATAGAAAATACTTTTAGTATTTAAAAATAGCAATGTCTCCTGTGAGACTTCATCTATCCCAATAAAACCTTCCCATATACTTAAGCTGTGGCTCCTATGTCATGATTTAAATCTCCTTCATAATTTTCCAATCTCAAACTCTAGCCCACCCCTAGTGGAGAAATAACACACATCGATGAGGACAGGATTCATCTGAGGGGTTCTCAGTAGCCCAGTGTCCAGAGAATAGGCTGGGCTCAGGAGGAGCAATTTGATGGTAAAATATATATATTAACACTGAACCACAATGTATTGACTTCCTGATTTCACTTTCTCTGGGCAGCAAGCAGATGCTCTGAGCATGCAGCAAAACTTTCCCCTAGTTATGCATTCTCCTCGTGTCACTGGCCTACATCAAGCCCTTCAATAACTGTCTTTCCTTGGCTCTTGCCCACCTTTGCAGCCCTCACCCCTGCCCCCTTCCACACACCCCGCCATAGCAAGCTACCAGCAGCTGGGCAGAGGGTCACTTGTTCTCCCCCGACACTTCCATCTGCCTGGCACAATCTTCTCTGCCCCCTATGTCTGCTGAGCACTTTCTTATTTCACCCTCAAGACCCATCTCAGTGCTCAGCTCCTCCAGGACATCGTCCCTTACCCATCCTACCCCATCACCACCACAGGGATGAATCAGAGCTCCTCTGTCTGTCACTAATACCACGTGCTTGCTGCCATCCTAACACTTATTATATCCCTTTCTATGAGATGATCATCTGCCTCTCTCCCATGTGAGTTTCTGAACTTTTTGAGAGCTGGGATTTTTAAATTTGTGGATTACAGGTACTGAGCACAGAACTAGACTATGGAAGGAGCTTGATGAATACATGCTGAATGCAAAGATAAATGCTCCTGAGTTCTCTGGTCCTGTGTGTGCACCTCTACCTAACCTCTCTCGCTCTGGTATTGTCATTATGCCACCCGTAGGGCCTGCCACACATCCACCCACGTGGAGAGATGGCGTGTTAGAGTACCATCCTGCTGCAGATGCCTGGATCTGTTCCAGGATGGCTTCTCCAAGGAACAAATGCTCAATAGAGCCAGCAATCCCAGAACTTCCAAAATGGAAATGATTATTCTTCCATGTATATTTTTTGATTATTTTTGTTTCATTAAATTGTAAGGTCTTACATAATTCTTTTGGTTATATTCTATGCTAGAGAGAAAATCTGTACAAATGGATATCCTTGTAAGTTTGTTGGGGAAGGTGGAGAAAATTTTCACTTACACTTTCCAGCAAGGGTCTTTGATAATTCTCCCTATTCTTCTAAATTAACTATTTACATATGCTTGATCTTAATTTTGTTTAGAAAATTTGTATAAATACTGATCCAGCAGTTATGACTTATTTAAGAGAGATAAAAGGTATGTCCATCTTCTTGAACTCATTGGGTAAAAAACACAAATAATAAATCTAGGACACATTTTACAGGATACACCAGAGGAGTGGAAGAGCATTCGATGCTGAAAGGTGGTCCTTTCTATCCATAAGTGAGAAAATTTTGCCAGTTTCCAATCAAACACAGACCACTGTACGATGATCTTCTGCTCCTTACCTGGCACGCCACCTGAGTGCCTGGCCAACAGTATCCTTCAGAGATGCACAAATAACAAGCTTTAGTTTCACCTCAAGCCAGACTTTTTTGCTTCAACACAAGTCCCATAGTACCAGTTTAAGTAATGAGTCACCCTTCAGCAGCTGTATGCAACACAAGATACTAGGAAACATCCAGTGGCTTGTAGGGAAAACTAGTCTGCAGGACCAATCCCATTTGTTTCAACAATAAAATAACTTATACTAAGTAAGCCATCTAAATAGAATATTTGGAGATTTAATGGGACTTTTGATTCTTTCCCATGGAAAATCTCTTTAGTGAAAACATAAAGGTAAAATTCAGACTATTTTCTGGTTAGACAAACGCACAAGAGGCCAGGAGTAAAAAAAAAAAAAAAAAAAAAGCTAGAATATAATGATCATATTAGCAAATGGGCAAAAGAAATAAACAGACACTTCACTGAAGAGGATATACAGATGGCAAATAAGCACATGAAAGAATATTCCACATCAGTAGCCATTAGGGAAATGCAAATTAAAACCACGGTAAGACATCACCACACAACTATTAAAATGACTAAAATTAAAAATACTAAATGTTTGCAAGGACGCTGAGAAACTGGATTCCTCAGCCATTACTGGTGGGAAGATAAAATGGTATAGCCACTCTGGAAAGGAATATGGCTGTTTCTTATAAAACTAAACCCATACTTTACCATAAGACCAAAAAATTTTACTACTAGAAGTTCATTACAGAGAAATCAAAACTTATGCTCACATAAAAATCTGTACACAAATATCTGTGGCAGCCTTATTCCTAATAGCCAAAACCTGAAAACAACCCACAGTCTTTCCGTGGCTGAATGGGTAAATAAACTGTGGTCCATCTGTTCCACGGAATACCACTCAGCAATAAAAAGGAACTTGGAACAATTGATACACAGATCTCAAGGAAATTACGCAAATTTTAAAGTCAATTTTGAAAGAGTAGATACTATATGATTCATTTACATAACATTCTAGAAATAACAAAATTACAGAAATGAGGAACGTATTAGTAGTTGCCAGAAACCAAGGAGCAGGAAAGAGAGGGAAGTAGCTGAGCTATAAAGGGTAACAGGGGTAAACCTGGGATGAACTGTTCTGTATCTTGACTGTGGTGGTGGTCACGCAGATCTACACATGGGATAAAACTGTATAAAACTAAATACATATACAGATAAATAAATGCATGTAACCGGTGAAATCCGAATACGGCTGGCAGGGAGTATCAGTGTGGTCTAGTTACCATGAGGGGGACACTGGACAAAAAGCACACAGGAGCTCTTGTGTTATTTCTTACAACTGCCTGTGAATCTACAGTTATCTCAAGACAAAAAGCACTAAAACTGTTAATGTTTGAAGAATATTTGTAGGCTATTGATTGATAGGATTGAGGTTTTAGGTTGATGAGTTGCTCCTCCGAAAGAGGATCACCTTAGGGCCATGTGGCCGGTGAGTAAGAAGTTGGAGCCTTAATTCCGGGTACCAAGGCAATGGATAATAGACCTGGATATCATTCCCACTTTTTCCTTTTCTTCATCCTCCTCCACTCTAAATCATCAAGTCCTGCTTCCTATGCCTCCCTTAAATCTTATCCCCTCCTTTGTTTCCACCGCCATTGTCTTGGTACATCTTCGTTCCCTCAATGGACTGGACTATTCCAATAGCCTCTTGACTAGCCTCTACTCTTCTCTGCAGTCTATTTGTTATCAAAAGTACCAAAAGCTAAGTGCCTTTCTTAAAAGAAATGTTGCCACTCATCTGCTTCACCAGCTCCCAGTTTCATCCAGGATAATAAATAATTCTTAAGCATAAGAGAGAAGCCCCAGCAGCTCACACCATTACCTACCTCATCATCTACCACTATCACTTATCACCTGCTTCCTCCTTCGCAGAACCTGATACTTCAAGGATTCCGAACTACTTGGAATCCCTATTCTCCCCACAAGCTCTTATGCCTCTAAACCTTTGTCCATACTCTTCCCTCTCCTTTGACTGATCCATGTCACCCCCTTGTCTCCCAGGAAACCTCCTGCTCTCCTGCAAAGACCCAAGTTAGTTATGATCTTCTCTAGGATACTCCCTTAACCCCCAGTGGAATGTATCATTTCATTTTCTTTTTTGAACGTACTGCTGAATTTATAACATTGCCTTGTACATGCTATTTCACATGACTAGTTCCCTTTTTAGACTATGAACTCCTTGAGGACAGATTCCAAGTCCTTTCACCTTTATCTCCCCAAATTCACACATAGTTTTTATCAAACGACAGGCACCTGATAAAGATTTGCTGAACTGAATTGGGGAAAAACTATGGAACTCCATCTGTCTGATTGAACTGGCTGTGGCTATTTGGTGTCCTTGATGAAATAACAGCTGGGATTGACGGCGATGATGGCCTCAATTAACGGTCTCCCTTTATGATGTAACTTTTCAGCCCCTCCCATCAAGAGGAGGAGTCTATTTCCCGACCCCTTGATTCCGAGCTGGCCTTGTGATTTGCTTTTTCAAATAGACCACAACAGAAGTATCTGTGTGCCAGTTCTGAGCCCAGACTTTGAGAGACCTCATGTGATTCTGCTCTCTTTCCTGGATCCTTGCCCAGTCGCTATGCGAAGGAGCCAGGCCGGCCTGCTGGAGGACAAGAGCCCACACGAAAGAGAGCCCAGTGGCCCTAGCCAGGCCATGCCAGACAAGCCTGTAGTGAGCCAGCCCCCAAGAGAGACCAACAGAGCTCTCTGACCTACAGCTGACAGCAGGTACATAAGTGAGCCAGCTGAGACCAGGACCATCCAACTGACCTGCAGATTCATGAACAAAACTAAATGATTATTATTTTGTGCCACTGGTGTTCGATGTTCTTGATACAACATTATTTTGGTAATAAATAATGATGCGGAAATTGGGTACCAGAAGTCGGATGTTGATGTAACCAAAATCTAAAATGTGCAGCGTTGATTTTGGAACCAACGGGTCCGTGGAAGATGGAAAAGCAGTAAGCGCACTGTTAGCAAAGGCTGGAGAAGTGGTGAGGAAATTGTTTCCAAAGCTAGGAAAAATGGTGACCTGTGTTAGGCGGCAAGGAGCAAAACTGTTACTTGTGAAAGTAGCATCCATGATTATTATGCTCAGAGCAAGAAGCCGGTCTCCAAAAGCCCCCTGTTGTATAACGCCACTAGTGTAGAGTGGCCTGCATAAGCTAATCAATAGAAGTAGAAATTAGATTAATGTTTGAAGTTAGAAAATTGAAATATTAGAAACAGAATGAGAATAATGTACAGGGGCTGAGGTAGGGGAGTAATGGGGGCGACTCCTGATGGCTACAGGGCTTCTTTCTGGAATGACAAATATGTTCTAAAATTAGATACTGTACAGTTGTAGCATTCAAAAGAGTGAAGTTTAGAGTATGCAAATGTCTTAATAAAGCTATTATTGAAAAAACTGTCACCTGCAGCAAAATCAAGGATACTCTATTGATCAACGGATCAATAAAGTTCTTTTATGTCAATCATACATATAACTGTATTTATATATGTGTGTTTATCACTGTATATGTATATAAACTGACCCTTGAACGACACGGGTTTGAACTTCATGGATCCACTTTCCCAGGGCAGCAAGCAGATGCTCTCAGCATGCAGCAACACTTTCCCCTAGTTCCGCTGTTCTCCTCGGGTCATTGGCCTACAACAAACCCTTCAGTGACTGTCTTTCCTTGGCTCTTGCCCACCTCTGCCCCGCCCCGTCCCCTTCCACACATCCCGCTACAGCAACCTACCAGCAGCTGGACAGAGAGTCACCTGTGCTCTCCTTCACCTCCACCTGCCTGGCACAATCTTCTCTGCCACCTATGTCGGCAACTAGAAGTGTCCAAATGCAGCTCCGAACCTCGACTGTCTGCCTCCAAAGCCTCTGTCGCACTGTCCGTCCCAGACTGGACTCAGCCCCAGAAAGTCCTGATTCGCATAGGTGATTCCTATTCACTCCATAAACCGTTTAATTGTGCCACTGAAATTATATCTTTGGGAATTATAAAGAAGAATTATTTTTTGTCCTGTTCTCCAAGATTTTCTGGGTTGATCCCTTTGGCTTTCTTCTGAAAATCCCCTCCTCTCTCGGGATCACGTTGGAGTCCCCTCTCTCCTTGCCCTCTCTCTCCCTTTTAAAGGCAGGAATCAATCCCACAAGCACACTCTCTGACGAGTGCCGGCCCCTCCTGGCCCGTCTCCCCACCGAGTCTCCATCGAGAGCCTTCCAGGAAGCCCCGCTCTGGGCAAGTTCCTCCTGAGTCTTCCTCTCAGCCCCACCTTGTCCCCAGCTCGCCTGGTGGGTGGCCACCTGCCTGTGGACACTTCCTCCCAGGAACTTGCTCTCAGCCTCAGCCTGTGACATCCGAAATGATACCTGTTACCTTTGCCGCCCCTCACCCAAAACTAAAAAGAAAACTTATATAAACTGACTCTGGCTTATTTTCCTTTTTATAGCAGAGTGTCATTTTCTTCTGTATTACCCAAGCTCTAAACCCAATAGCTGCCCTTTTATTCTCCCCTCCCCGCTTTCTCCCTCTACTGTTACCCCTGTGTCAGACCCCAGCCTCCCACGTCAGGGCACTGACCTCTCCCAGGCCTCACCGTGTGCAAACAGCGTGCCCTGGGACTTGGAGCCTATCTCCCTGCAGCTTTCTGTCTCCCTCGCGAGTTCCCAGAGCCCTGCACGCTGGCTCCCTGGGGCCCATCCGGGGCTTAGGCACAGGGCAGGATCCTAGAGTGGACCAGGGCCGTGGCCCTCTCTGCCCCAGGCTGGCAGCACCACAGGGCACTCGATGGGCTCCTCTGCAGAGACGAGCCTCTCACCCAGCTGCATCCAGGATCCCAGCACATCCAGGGGTGAGGCCGTGCGGTCACCCACCTGCCCTGGGCTGGAGCCACACGCCCGCCGTGCGCTACGGGAAGGGACAATGCCTGGCTCCACTTCCTCACTAAGGCACGCTGATCCAGCGGCTGGCAGGAGGGAGCATTTGGTCGCTAGAGGATACCACCCCCTCACCACACCCTGAGTTGTGGGATGGGGTTCTCAGGCCCCCAGGGAGCACTGCACTTTCCCTGAGAGTATCCGGGGCCTAGGGAAGCATGATATTAAACAGCAAACCAAACACCCATAAAAGGTAAAGACCACAGGGGCAAAAACTTAGCTTTCTATTTTAGGAATTTAAAGGAACTCTCCCCCCACCCACGTTTTTAACAAGGGACCTCGCGTTTTCATTGTGCACTGGGTCCTGCATATTATCCCTGAAACTTCCCGTCACTCTAGTATCTTCATCTCACTTACTGGGTAACCTAGCCAAATGCAAACCTGTACAAGCTTTGGCCTCGCACGTTAAGTGGCTCCCTGCTCTGGACACGTGACCCGGTCCATCTCCACCCCTCCCTGTCTCTCTCCATCCTGCTTGCTGGCCTTTCCTCCTGCTGAGCCCTGGTGGGAATTGCCAGTCCACGACCAGCCCATCGGAGTCTACCTATCTGAACCCCGCTTGTCCTCCAGGGCTCAGTTAAATGGTTAAGTGCCCTCCAGTGATGTCTCATGACTTCCCAGGGGATGGGCGCTCTCTGAATTTCTACAGTACTCCCACGCATTGGGCTATTTTATTGCCTTATGTTTCTAGTTATCTGTTATACATTTGTTTCTTTTCATTCTGAGGAGATGTTAAACCCCTTGAGGGAAGTGCCTGGGTCTTAAAAATCTGAATTCCATACACTTCAAGCAGAGCAAAGACTCCCCACACAGCCAGGCTGCAGTGAATCCCGGTTGGTTGTTAGGAGACACACAAAAGCCTGTAGAGCAGGCAATCTGGGTAGAGCAAAGGCAGGGAGGTGGGAAGGGGAGTAAGGGACAGGAGGGACCTGGGAAGGGTGTGGAAGCTTCGGCTGCTGGTGGAGGCGTGGCAGCATTACAAAAGAGTCACCTTTCACCTATCTAACAACTGTGTCAGAAGAGCTGTTGAATCCTCAGCACAATTTTACATTCCCACCGCAGTAGCCCCAGGTACTGTTTTCATACACTGATCTTCCTAATTGTTTCTCACTGCTTCTTTGAAACGTGATTTGCAAAGCCAGCCCACTGTTTCAGAGACCAAGCCCTGGCCACTGCCTGTCACCCGATTCAGACTTCAGGCGTTCTGCCCCGACCTTGCCAAAGTTTGCCGCAGGACTTGTCTCTTGGAAAGAGCCTTTGTGTCACTGTTTTACAATAATATTTTGGGTAAAATGTTCAGTTTCCTCTTTGTGATTCCCGGCAGACAGAGAAGATCCGTGAGTTCCGTGTGCAAGAAAGGGTAGAGGATCTGTAATTTTCCTTAAAACGGTTCTTGGCCAGAGCTGTGGTCTAATTTGTATGATGCATAGCTCGACAATGTTATGAAACACCACGCTAGCCTGCAAGGCTAATTTATGGAAATTACAAACATGCATGGATTGGATTCTTTTTTATATTAGAAAATGGTTTGAAGGTTTGAATTTTTGTTGGGTTTTGAGTCTCCCAGGGATGAGTGGACCCAGAACTTCCTAATGTTCCCCCCTGCACATCAGAATCTTGCTGACCTTTGGGTGGTCTGTGAGTCCAAAGGCAGAAAAGCTTTTGACAACGGCTCCCGCATTCTGTTTGGTGTTGCCTTTCAGAGTTTCTCTGAGATGATTTTATTTTTGTGAGACCTGCAGAATACTGCATGTGAGCTGCCTGTGTTGTTCACCTTGCTTGATGTTTCAGTAACATCTCGACAGGAGTTCAGCCAAAAGGACCCTAGGCTCATACATCAATGAAATCCTTAATGAATGTACATTAAAATCAGCCTTCAGGGTCTGACTTAAATCACTAGAAACATAGTTACACTGTAGAAAAAGATTTAATTGAAAGGATTTTCTTTTTTCCAAAAATAGGTGTAGTCATGTGATCCTGAGTATATGCAACGCCATCAGATCCAAGGTTATCTTTATAATGTAGCAAATGGCTACTGATTTGTTTAGCTTTGAGGATAAATTCCATTTTTTTCTAGGTACAATATAAACTTCGGAGGATTTGTTTTTTAGGAACTAAGGATGATGCAGTGGGTTTGTCTCAATTTAATATGTAATTGCTATTTGAGATAATGTTTAAATAGATCCTAGATACTCCTTTTATACCAAGAAAGGTAGCCTAGCATCAGCTTTTGCCTAAATGAAGAAGGTTACTAAATAATAAAACTACAGTTTTTACCTCTTCAATCCCATCTTCAATCCTATAGACCAAAACAAAAGCAAAACTGTTTCTTAAAGTCATAAACTGCTCTCTTATCTTCTTAAAAACGTCAGTCAATTTCTTTCCTAAAATCTGCCTGTAATTAAGGTGTGGAATATCTTACTTTTGATTCATTCATTCATACAACAGACATTTTCCCCAAGAATTCTCATTTCTCCATTCCAATTTTAGCTTTGCAAGCAAGCCTGCTATTTATTTCTGGGACTGATCGATGTCTTTCAGTTTAATCCTCAAATAATTATATTCAAACACCCAGAGAGCACAAGTGTAGCAACCTAACTCTTTAACTCAAATTCTAAATCACTAGTTATTCATCTTAATGGTTATAATGAGTTTTTCACGCATATATTATCATTATTTAACATGCCAGAAAAGGAGTTTAGTGTTTCTTTCCCTTGATAAATTTCAAAAAATCTTTGGGATTAAAATAAGGCCAAACCCTTTTGGTTGACCTGTGGGTATCACAGGGCAGCTGTCATCCTTTGCCATGCCTTTTTACCTGCTTTTGTTACTGAGTCCAAGCTCATACTGCAAGCCGCACGACAGGCTGATAAATCGAGAGATGAGGTATTGGGACAAGGAATAGTGACTTTATTCGGAAACCCAGCAGACCGAGAAGATGGTAGACTAGTGTCCTAAAGAACCATCTTACCCAAGTTAGGATTCAGGTTTCTTTTAGACTAAAAGGGGAGGGGCTGTGGCTGGTTGTTGCCAACTTCTTGGTTTTGAAATCCTTTGTTCTTGCAGCTGTTCACACAGGTCTGGTCACAATGTTTCTGTAAACCTCCAGCAAGACAAAGGGTATTCTCTATGCTGCAAATTTTTTATCTCTATATGAATGGAAAAGTGTTACACCTTTAAAGATCAGAGCCTTGAGAAGGGGGTATCCTGTATACCAGCCGTCCCCAACCTTTCTGGCACCAGGGGTAGGTTTTGTAGAAGACAACTTTTCCATGGACGGGGTCGGGGGAGGGGGAGGGATGGTTCAGGCAGTAATGTGAGCGATGAGGGGGCAGCAGATGAAGCTTTGCTCGCTCGCCCACCACTCACCTCATGCTGTCCGGCCTGGTTCCTAACAGGCCGTGGACCACTACCGGTCTACGGCCTGGGGATTGGGGACCCCTGCTGAATATTTCAGGCTATAGGTAACATTCTTTTACAAAAGGTTCAGAGCCAGCATGACTAAGCTCAGGCAACAGAGCACAGGGTTAGAGCTAAAGGAAGAGATCCAATATGGAGTCAGGTTCGTTCTCCGTAACACTTTCTCCTTCTATAGGTAGGGAGTGAACAGCAACAGAGGATCAAATGAACTGTGTCTCTTCTGTTTTTCCATATCTCGACCATACGCTTACACAGGTCTAATTGGCAAGGTAATAAACATGATGTGGTTTTCTGACAGGAGAGTTTGTGACACCATGGGTGCCCTCCATGTCCTCTTCACACACACACACACACACGCACGTGCGTGCACACACACAGAGACATTCTTACTGCTCCCTGATCTCAAGCCCTTAGGAAACTGCTCCAACAGTTTGTGCTGGGAAACTCGGCATATCTGTGGGTTTACTCTGCAGCAAGTCAGCTCGTTCAGACAATGAGAGCCTAGAAGTTAGAGCTTCACGTTTGGCTTTGAGCTCCTCCACAAAAGGAGGCAAACGCCAGCACTGTCACCAGGCTCTGCACCATCCCCACTCTTCTCTCCCACTTTCCCTGCCTCATCCAGGCCACTGCCAAACCAAGCCATGGGGACGGAGTAGGACCACAGACGCTGGGGGACAATCTTAGACCAGTGGGGAAGCGGTAGGTGTAAAGAACCCAAGTCTCGATTCCAGAAGGACTCCATGCCTTGACCCTGCTCTCCCCTTTTCTCTCCTGTTTCCGGCCACATACAGCCTTCTAGGGCCAAACTTCTGATTTTTCTTTAACCTCTCTTACTCAAACCTTCCTTTACCTGCCATCTCTCCCCACGTACGGTTCCAAGAATCTCTCTCACTTCCTTCCCAGGAGAAAGCCCGGAATATGCTATTGAAGTCTACGCTGCAGATTCACCCTAATTCAGTATCCTCTCCTGAATTGTTGGTCTGCAGGGTGGTAACTATACCTGTGACACTGGAAAGAACCTCCTTGTCAAGTGGATCATCAACCCTCAGTTGGGGACAATAGCAGGGAAGGCTAGTTAGTCTATGGATGGGCTTTTGAGGGGTTCATCTAGCTGTGATGCTTTATACCCCACCTATCTGGCCTCGTGGATGTCCCCTGCTGTCTGACTCTAGCCCGACATTGGAAGTGATTCAAAAAGGTAATCTTCTTAATACTGATTCTTCCATCAAATGCTGCCTGGGTAACAGGCAAACACTCAGGCCTTGATCATATCGAGGCTTTCCTTTTCACTTAGGTTGTCTTCCAAAACATACTGTCGAAGCCAAACACGACAACTGCAATTTCTACGTATTCAAAAGTAGCTGCCCTGCCTGCCTGCCTAACCACCGATGACACCGTGGGAAGTTCTCTCCGTCAACATCAGAATGTCTTCAGGATGTTCTTTTGGCTCTCTCCAATGTCATTCCAAAAAGCATTCCTCCAGCTCTGTAATAGAGGCCAACTTTGGTATTCAACAGCACAAAGACTTCCCTTCCCTTCCTGCCAACTTGAGGCATCTCTATAGCTGCAAAGGACAAGAAAAATTCAGTAAGTGCCAAGACTAAATGAATCAGTCCCCAAAAGCCATAGTGAAGATTATGTAGGAAGTAACAGGCCAAGAACATCCAGTGCAAAACAATGGTCATTTTGAGTGTAAATTTCATGGCCTTTATGTTACAGAAGAAACAAACAAATTAGTCCAGATCTTAGCCTCAAAGTAATTAGTTTGGAATTGAAAAAGAAAGTGTGACAAATAAATTTAAGGATTTTAAGAGAAATTGGCATTTTTATCCAAAGCACGCATCTTGTATTTCTTCAAACTTCTCCTTAGAAGATCATAAAATGCTCCATTATGAGTGTAGTGGAAAGTTGATGAACTATTGTTTTTGGCTCGTTTGCAAGAAAGCAATAAAGTTGCCTTCTCTTGGCTGTTACTAGATGGTTGTCATTACCCAGGACATAGCATGAACCTATGTTATCTTCAATTTTGTTTTTGCAAGCTAACAGTCACAAGAAAATATCCTCTTTCCCACTTGGTAAGTTACTTTATTTTCAGTCTCTCCTTCGGTATGATCTCAACTCAGAGGGAAAAGAAATGGAGAAACTCATAGAAGATCTCAGTCGGCAGATAGAGCCTTGGAGAATCGCTACACATTTTTGGTTGAGTATCTTAAGCACTGCTGTCATGCAAAATTGGCCCCAATATAATGCTAGTAAGGAAATGATTCCAAAATGTCAGACACTTTAGTGGATATTCTCCTTTCTCAGGTCACCCAGCGCTGCAGGGCAGCCATGCTTTGGAAGCTGAGCTATTGTATCTGACTGATGTGTGAGGGCAGGTCTGTCGTCTGGAGAGAAAGGTTTGCGCAAGTGGTTAAATTCGTCCTCATTCAGATGGAAATGTTAGGTAGTTAGTTAGAAATGAGCAGCTTGGGAACCGAAGGGTGAAAAACTCAAGGCCAGGGGCCTGCCTCAGCCAGTCTTGACAAGGAGGGGCCGAGGTACAGGCTGTGGTCAGCACATCCGGAGAAGACGGGATGAACCCAACCAAAGAGGAACTCCCCAAGGTGTGCAGACGCAGCAGAAACCTGGCAATAACTTGAAATAACCTGACCCCCATTACGTCATCATTGTAATAAATTTACATTGCGGCTTAGCCGTCCCACCCCCGCCCAGTGGGCTTTTCAAATGGATTAGGGGTGATAAGAAGGAAGTTACAACTGGGGCATGTGCAATGTCACCCGTCACTCAAATGACAAAGCCTGACCACCAGACCTCAACCCAACCCCTCCCCTCCTTATAAACTTCACACAACCTGTGCAGCGGGGGCTGGTTTCACTTCCCAGAAGCCACTCCGCTCTCCCTCCGAGAGTGTATCTATGCTTTAAATAAACTTTGCTTTGAGCTTATACCTGAAGTGTTAGTCTGCAGTTCTTTCCTTACTATCACAAGGACCGAGATTGCTGGTCCGGATTCATCCGTTGACCTCTTCGGTTGAAACTCTCCAACCAGAACGCATGCCGGCCCGGTAACAGAAACATAGACTATGAGGCAAACCCTCGAGTGTCCAAATTTTTACCTTGGAGTCCCAGGGCCGGCCCCTCCAGAGTCTTGATTTACTGTTCAGGGACGTCATTCACAGAACAAGGTGGGGATTGTGATGGCAACTAAAAGAAAAAAATGATTATTAAAAACATTTCAGCATTGGAATGTGAAGCAAGCAAAAGCAGAAAGTGTCATGTCTGTCAAACAAAGTCACCCTGATCTAGAAGAAACATGGAACGCTTAACATCATGGTAAGGCAAAAACAACCAGGGCCAGTGACGTTGCCAGTCAAGGAAGGACACAGGGGAAAAAAATGTGGGCAAACACTAACATCACATAGAGGGGGAGCTGAGCGCTTTAGACCTTCCAGGTCAACGAGCTGTGCTCCCCACACCCCATCTTCCCTCTGTCTGTTGGGAGCCTCTTTTCTTTCTTTTTTTTTTTTTTTCTGGTATGTGGGCCTCTCACTGCTGTGGCCTCTTCCTCTGCGGAGCACAGGCTCTGGACGCGCAAGCTCAGCGGCCATGGATCATGGGCCCAGCCGCTCCACAGCATGTGAGATCTTCCCGGACCGGGGCACGAACCCATGTCCCCTGCATCGGCAGGCGGATCCATAACCACTGCGCCACCAGGGAAGCCCGCCTCTTTTCTTTAAAAAGCTCATTTAGTTGAAATGTTAAAACATCTACAAAGAACTGACAGACCCATAGTGAGAAAAGCCACCTACAAACAAGACCCCACACCTTCAGGCCCTGGAGGATGCCTGGGGAGGGAGTGAGAGGAACGTGGAAAGAGATACTAGGACAGGCAGAGAGGTGGGAGCATCCCAGAAATCACGCAATTGGCTCTAATCTTATGAATAAGGAAGGATTGAGATTTGCTCAAGATCATGGTCACCAGTAGGACCCGAGTCTTCTGACTTCATCATTTTGTAGCGCTACCTATCCAGGACTCAGATTTCTGAGGAATAATGAGGCTAATGGAATTAGATAACTCATAACCCAATTTCTCATTTCTCAGTGAGGTCAGGAAGGGAAATACAAAGTCAGGATGTGTGTGACAACAAGATAGGGCAGCTCAGAGGAGAGCACAGGCAGACAGGGGCTTGCGCTGATGTTATCAGGGAGGTGACTCCTGTCCAGGGTCTGGGACGTCCGCAGTGGTGGGCAGGAAGGGCTGAAAATTACAGGCAGGTGTGCGGGGATGACCACAAAGTTCAACAGCAGCCGGCGAGACCAACCTGTTCAGAGGTGGGACTGAGAATGGATTATTTACTCATCTCAGGTCAAAGGCTCTTCATCTCCTAGGCTTATGGGGTCCCTGCTGTGTAGAAACACAAAAGATTGTCCCAGAGACAGTCGGTGATTCACAGGTCCTGACAAATGCTGCTCACAGCAGATACTGGACACTAGTTTCTCTGAATGAGGATTCAACTAATTTAGTCAACGTCCAATTAAACGAACTTTCATTATTGAGAAGAATGTATGTGTATATTTAGCTGGGCCTCTGAATACAAGTAACAAACTAATTAGAGCTACTTTTCATCCTAAAAAGGGGGAAAGGGGAAATTTACTATCAGTACCCAAGCCACCCTAAGACACCCGCGGTTAGAAGGCTGCAGGCTTCAGGGAGAAACTGGGAATTGCCGGAACTCTCCGCTTGGCAAGCCTGCTCTGCTCTGTGGACTGCTTCTTTCTTTCTGCTACCTTCTGACTCTGCCTGTCTGTCCACGCTGGGCAGGAGGTGGCCACCCCAAAGTCCCCAAATCCACAGGTCACAACATAGCCAAAAGCAGACTCCGGTTGGCAGGTGTCCAGGCCTAAAGCCACATACCTAGAGAAGAGAATGGGATCGTCCCAGCTAGGTTCCAGATCCATCCCTGGACTGATGGCTACATCCAGGGAAGGTGGTGCAGCAGGTGAGAGGTAGCTGGGGGCTGAGCCGATGGTTCCCAGAGAAAGAGGTGATGGCAGGGCCCTGAGCCATCCAGCATGGATTCACTTGAGGGATTTAAGGCTGGGGACCTTGGAGAACTTCCTGGCCGAACGAGCCACTTTATAAATAAAGAATCTGAGGCTCTTAGAATTGAAATGCTTGCCCAAATTTACAACTTATAAATTGCAGAGCCAGCATTAATCTGATTCCATCATTCATTCATTCATCAACTCTTGTCAACTTACTACATGTCTGGCTCTTCTTGACCTGGGACTGTTAATAAGACTGGGTACAAACCAAACAGGATGTCCAGCTTCCTGGAGAGTACAGACATGTGGAGAAAAGATCACACAGATAAATAAAATTATAACCCTGATCAGTGCTAAGAAAGCTAGACAGTGCCAACTCCCATTTTGCTGTGTGGGGTCATCAGCCAGGTGAAAAGAGTAGGTCTCAGCATGGGAACTCAGAAGAGGAGTTACATCTAAAATAAACTTTGACATGAGTGACATGACCAAGATGGTGACATGGGAGGCTCCTGACTTTTCCTCCTGCCGCAGATACACTGAATATACAGCTGCACATGGACCATTCCTTCTGGAAGAGATCCAGAAGTAGTTGAGTGACTCCTACACATTGGATGACAGAGAAATTATCCACATCAAACTGAGCAGGAAACGCTGAGACATGCCCTTGCCATAAACCACTCCCTAGTCTCAGTGACATACAATCCAAAGAAACCTTCAAATCCCAGCTTCTCCCTGATGAACAAAGGGCTAGGACCACACGTACAGCACTCCAACTTTAAAGCATCCAACCAAGGGGCATACCCCTAAATCACCTACTCTGAGAGCCTACAGGGCTTACATTCATAAGCCCCACAGGACTATTCACAGCGCAGAGGGAGAAGGCAAAATGCCCATCTCCCAGTTTCTCCCTGGAAGAGGATTGACTGCATACTTTTCCGGCTGTGGCCTGAGGGTCCAGCTTCTAATCAGCCTGCACTGAGGTGCTGAGTGCGATCCTCCCAGCAGCCCCAAAACCTGCCCTACCTTCTCCCTGCAGCTCACTCCAGCAGAAAAAGCAACTCTTCAGCTTCTCCCTGGAAGGAGCTTGCCCTCACATCTAGCACTCCATCTTTTGTGGCCTGCACCCAAGGAATGGGCCCTCAAATCACTTAGCGATGATAGCCAATCCGGGTTGGCCTTTACAGAACCATACTAAACAAAGCAAACAAAAGCAGTTTTCAAATGAGTATGCAAACACTTCCCACAGCTATGCCCCCTGGGCTCAGTGCAAGTCCCAAACAGAAATAAAGAAAACAATCTCATTTACAATAGCATCAAAAGAGTAAAAATTAAGAATAAATTTAACCAAGGAGATGAAAAATCTGTGCATGGAAAACTCCAAAACGTTGTTGAAAGAAACTGAAGAGGACATAAATAGAAAGATATTCCACATTCATGGATCAGCAGAATTCAGATTTTTAAAATGTCCATACTACCCAAATGATCTATAGATTCAATGCAATCCCTATCAAAATTTCAGTGGCATTTTTCATAGAAATAGAAAAAATAACCTTAAAATTTGTATGAAATCACAAAAGACCCTGAATAGTCAAAGAAATCTTGAGAAAAAGAACAAAGTTGAAGGCATCATGCTTCCTGATTTCAAACTATATTACAAAGCCATAGTAATCAAAACAGTATGATACTGACATAAAAACAGACACATAATCGAGGGAAAAGAATAAAGAGCTCAGAAATAAACCCATACATATATGGTCACTTAGTTTTCATAAGGGTGCCAAGAATATACTGTACAGAAAAGATAGTCTCTTCAATAAATGGTGTTGGGAAAATTGGATATCTACATGCAAAAATATGAAATTGAACCCCTTTTACATCATACACAAAAAATCAGCTCAAAATGGATTAAACACTTGAATATAAGACCTGAAATTGTAAAACTCTTAGAAGAAAACATAGGTGTTAAGTTCCTTGACTTTGGTCTTGGCAATGATGTTTTGGAATTGACACCAAAAGCAAAGGCAGCAAAAGCAAAAATTTTAAATGGGACCAAATCAAATGGGACCAGAAAACTTCTACACAGAAAAGGAAATCATTAACAAAATGAAAAGGCAAGCTACTGAATGGGAGAAAATATTTGCAAACTACATATCTAATAAGGGTTAATATCCAAAATATACAACAAACTCATACAACTCAATAGCAAAAATCAAACAACAATTAAACAACAACAATTTAAAAATGGGCAAAGAAATAGAAAGGGCATTTTTCCAAACAAGCATACAAGTGGCCAACAAGCACATGAAAAGGTGGTCAACATCACTAATCATCAGGAAAATACAAATCAAAACCACAATGAGATATCACTTCACTCCTTGTTAGGATGTCTGTCATCAAGAAGATAAGAGCTATCAAATGCTGGTGAGGACACAGAGAAAAGGAATCTTCATGCATTGTTGGTGGGAATGTCAAATGGAGCAGCCACTGTGCAAAACAGTATGGAGGTTCCTCAAGAAGTTAAAAATAGAACTCCTATGTGATCTAGCATTCCCACTTCTGGGTGTATACCCAAAGGAAACAAAACCATTATCTCGAGGTGATTATCTGCACTCCTATGTTCATTGTAGCATTACTCACAGTACCCAATGTATAGAGACAACCTAAGTGTCTGTCAATGGATGAATAGGTAAAGAAAATGTGGTATATATAATGTATATAATGGAATATTATTCAGCCTTAAGAAGGAAATCCTGAGAAAATAGATGAACCTGGAGAACATTCTGCTAAGTGAAATAGGTCCGACAAAGACAAATACTGCATGGTATCACTTATATAAACAGAGAATAGAATAGGGGTTGCCAGGGGTTGGAGGTAGGGAAATGAGGAGAGGTTGGTTAAATTGTACAAATCTTTGGTTATAAGGGAAATGAGATCTGAGGATCTAATGTAGAACATGGTGACTGACCATAGTTGATAATATGGTATTGTATAACTGAAATTTGCTAAGAGTAGAACTTAAGGGTTCTCACCAAAAAATAAAAATAAAAAGGTAAATATGTGAGGTGATGGGTGGGTTAATTAACTCAATTGTTGGAATTCTTTTACAATGTATACATATATCAAATCATCACATTTTACGCACTAAATATCATACAATTTTACTTGTCAGTCATACCCCAATACAGCTAAAGAAATAAATATAATAAACGTTGACACTTTATAATTTTGTCAATCAATATCACTTATATAGATACTATATGCCATTTTAGAATCTGGAGAAGCAGTTTAAAAGCACCTGTAAGTGTGGCCCAGTCCTCACACTGTGTGTTTGTTCAGCAGCAAACAGCATTTTCTCAAAAAAATCTTTATTTTGTTTAATTGGTATTGGCTGAACATTTGGAACTAATGGAGCTATTCTGTCAATTCAAAAAACTGTCTTTTTCAAAGATTCTTACAGTACAACCATCTTAAATGTTTCCTTTTCAGACATTTGTGACTCCTTCACTTAGATGTTGTCATCAAAAATGTAAAGGCCTATGAAAAATTAAAATGACTTTGTGTTGGCAAAGGCCCTCAGCAGGAATAATACAATCACATGTCTTCACTTCACTCGTATTTATTAAATTGTACTTGGGGGGATTTCTTTTTTCTTTTCTTTTCTTTTTTCTTTTTTTTTATTTTTAACTAAAACCAAGTCAATTTTAAAGTCGCTAGCTGCCTTTCTTCTTAAGGAAGTACTCTTGATTTTCGTGTCATTGTTCTGTTCTATTATAATGAAGCTGATCCCATTCTCTAAAAAAGCGACATTCCTAATCTTTTCTTTCATTCCATAAAACACGAACTGAGTTGGAAAAAAATAACTCCAAAATAGCATCCTTCTATATCTGCAGTTTTATATGATCATAGCATGCTAGAAATGTCACTATAATTATAGTAACAAATTATTTCAACAATCCTTACAAGTGATGCTATTTATAGACAATCAGAAGAGTTTATACAGGATGAATCCATCCTGGTAGGAGAGCTGGTAACGGCTGTGTTTGAGCCTCAGGCTGCAACTACCTGGCACCAGGTGACTCGAGGTGTCCTGTGAAAACGAGAGGTTCTATTCCAACGCATACCATGAGAAATGGGATAAATAAAAGAGGATTTTAAATGATTGTAGCTTGGCACTTACTCTGCATTCCTAGTGCCTTAGGTACTATTTTTAAAATTACAATCACTGCTTCACTGTCTTTCAAGACTTAAAACTGATTGCTCTATCAGAAGAGGTAAATGACAAGAGATCAACGCAAACAAACAAACAACAACAAAAAACCCAGGATATCCACATGTTCTTTATCTACGCTCATTTATAGACTATTAAAGCTGGAAAAAATTACAAATAGTTATTTGTGCCGCACTTACTTTCTTCATTTCATCTTGGGCAACGGAAAAGAGCTGGATGGAATTGCTTGTTTGTTATTAGTTTTTCCCTTTTTATTTTTACTCTCTTTTGTTTTATGGTTTTTATATAGTTTTGCTTAACAAAGCTGTAAATTCAGGGATGAAAGAAATTTTACAGTGGCTCTTTAACCTCCACTGCTCGGATGCATTTACAGAAACTTCCATTTAGCTCAGAGATTCGGCTTGGGATAGGGTTTAGAGAGGAGGGAAAATCACTTAACCAAAAGTAATCCCTCAGTAAATCGCAATTTGCTCCAAATTATCTGTGCTTTTGCATATTGGATAATGCAGCTCTCTCCCTGGGGCTCTGAGTAGAGCTGACAGTGAGGCCATTCTGAGGGTGTTGGGTCAGGAGCTTCCCATCTCTACCCTCAAACCTGACCATGGGGCTCTGGGATGTCTCCTGCATAGGTGATTACTAGCAGCAGTAGCTGATAATGCAATCCTGTGTTTGACCTGTTTTAGCTGACATAAACAATGTCCCTAGTTTTCCTAACCTCTTGGAGAATGGCTGCCTTTGTGTCATTAAATGTTCACCCACCATATTTTAGACTCTATCAAAGACTGTTTTTTTCCCATCTCTACTTCTCTGCTGTGCATTATTGCCTAGAGACTGTGAGGGTAAATTTGCCACTCGTTGGCTGTCATTACGTTGTGGGAGCACATGTCCAGAGTGAAGCTTAATGCATGAAGTTGAACTTCAGTGACTATTGCATGGCACCTGGAAGGTGATCTGGGGACGCACCTTACAGGTAAGTGGCAAGTGCAGAGAGGTGCCTCAAAGACAAAGGACAAAGATTTCTGGAGTGAATTGCTGGCTGCTTCTTCTAATCCTTGGGCGGAACCAACCTAGGGAGGAAAAATAATAACAACAACAAAACAAACCCAATAACGTGTGCATCAGGGACTATAGCCGTAGCTCCATTTGGAATGAATAAACACGTGTTAATCATTAGAGTTTGAAACTGATCCCAGAGTATGTTGCATTATAGCTACAGGCATGAAAAGAATGAATCTCTGCACAGACAATAGCCGTGAAGGCTTAGATGGCAATGAGGCCACTCCTCAGAGTGTGGAGCTCAGGATGGGGTGGGGGAGACTACATGATGTCACTGGGTCACCCTTAAGGAAGAAGGAGATGAATTTTCTTCGGATGCAGCAGGATGTCCTCTGGCACGCAACCTACCAGCTTTGTAAAAGAGCTCCAGATGGATGCTGAGTGTAAGATCCCAAACACAGCAACACCATGCTAGTTGGACAGCTACCTGACAGCACTGGAAGGAGTCTGCAGAAAGGGTCCCTTCATTAAGCTAATAATACACCCGCTTATGTGGTTAATTGAAGCCAAGGGCTGGGGATAATTTTACAAAAAGGGAAAAATTTAGCTGCCATGGTAACCTGGACAACGACAGATCTTCTGGATGTGACAAGATTCCAGTCTGAATTACAAAGTCACCATAAGCCCAGAAAGCAAAATGGATTTAATTAGTTGGTTAAATCTGCAGCACAGAAAGAATGGTAACATTTGTCCTTTATTTTCTTTCCAAACTGACAATGCATCACTAGTATGTACGTTCCTGGCAAAGGAGCAGTTTTAGCTAAGCACATGATGGCAGAACAATGCTTCACGTGGGAAATCCCCAAATTTCAATTCCCTCCGACCTCCAGATCCAAATTAGCTGTGACTGCTTGAAGGGTGCTCAGAGAACAGGCTTCATTATATGTCATTCCTAAACATGGAGTCTTCAACGGTCCCTTCCCATGGCCACAGTTGCCAAGATTACCACTTTCTAATTTTAAGTCTATTAAGATAACTTTAGCACAGGAACCTTCTTCATCTTATTAATCAAAATATATTTGGTAAGTACATATGGCATTGTACTGAGCATTAGATAAAGCAACTTTCAACAGAGCAGAGCTCGGATTTTACTACGCAAAATTACATCTGTGTTATCATAGAGAGATCTGTGGAGGGATATTAAAGGGCACTGAAAACTTTCTGAAATGGAACGATTTATCGGCCTGTTTTGCCTTTCTATAATCCTCATTTCCTTGCTGTCTTGGCTGTGTTTCATAGACTATTACCATTAAACTATTAATTACTGTTACTACTTTTGGTAGCCATTACTATTACTATTATATTTGCTTTTTAAAACTTTCTCCTTTGGTTTCCATGACCCCCATCTTTGGCCACTCTTGGTCTCACCCGGAGCCTCTCTCATGTTAATGAAGGACCTGATCTCTCCCTTCTCAAATTTGCCATTTGATATTTATATCTAGTTTCCCCAAGTCTCCTCACATATCTAAAGTTGAATTCTTCTCCCTTTTTCCTTTATTTCCCTTGCTTTATATCAATATTGCCATCATTCTTCTGGAACTTCAGAATTGGTGGTGATCTGTGTGTCCCATATGTACTCAGTCACCAAGTCCTGCAGGTGCTTCCTTTAGATTTTCCTTCAACCCACATATTTTACACTCAGAATAGCAAGCGAGTTAAAGCTCAGTAAGCAGATTATGGTCCCTTAGGTCTGCATGCCTTGGAGCACATGCTTTAAGCAAACATCATTAGGCAGTTATATAGAAACTCAAAGTTGTTCATCATAAGGGAATCTTGACTGTGAAGATTCAGAAGAGACCTCACACCACTCGAGGTAGGAAGCAAAGTCAAACTTGCAGACCTGGAGCTGAGGATGGAAAACTGCTGGGAAGCAAGGTGGCATTTCTGTCCACCCAAGAGGGGCACCATTCCCGCATTTGCTGAAGCCCACTCTCTTTGTTTATTCATCAACATGCAAGTGACCACCAGGCAACAAGACCTACCAGATCCCTTTTCTGTCACCACCTGGCAAACATGCCTGGGTTTCTTAGGTCAAATGTCAAGGGAGGGCTTCCCTGGTGGCGCAGTGGTTGAGAATCCGCCTGCCGATGCAGGAGACACGGGTTCGTGCCCTGGTCCGGGAGGATCCCACATGCCGCGGAGCGACTAAGCCCGTGAGCCATGGCCGCTGAGCCTGCGCGTCCGGAGCCTGTGCTCCGCAACGGGAGAGGCCACAACAGTGAGAGGCCCGCATACCGCAAAAAAAAAAAAAAAAAAAAAAAAAAAAATGTCAAGGGAAAGAATAGACAGGACCAAATTAGCCATTTAACCAAGACCACACATGTTTGGTTGTTGGACCATGGGTAGGTTTCCTGTGTGTCCAGTACCAGGTACCCACCCCTTAGACAAGCAGTCCTGGCTCAGGAAGTGGGAGAGGTAAACACCACTGCTGTTCGGAGAGCCTGTGGGTGGAGGATGGTCTTTGGAAGGGGCCATGGGGGAGGGCAGGCAATGAAACAACTCTCTTTTCAAAAGTGTTGATTCGTAGAATACCCTTTCCCCAGCCATCCACTCAGAACACTCCTCCTCCTCATTCTTTGAAACCTAGGAAGGGTCACTGTTTTGTTCCACATTTCACTCATTCTGTGCTGAGCTCTGAGCAGAAACAATCACACCCTGCTCTTTCTTGAGCTCGTATCGATTTCTGCACATAATTCACTGAACTCTAATTATCTATGTGCCTGATTGGGTCCCCTACCGGACCGGGCATCTCTCAAGGATAGCTTTAGAATCTTATTCGTCTCAGTAGTCCCAATGCGGAGCACAGTGTCTGGAAGTAAGTGCTCAACGATGTTTTGTCGACTGAATTGCTTTTAATATGTTAATTAATTAATATTTATGAATGTTGTCTCCCAAGTCTGCCCCTTGCTTTAGGGAATTAATTGTATGTAACTGAAAGGGCAGAAGTTGCAATTCGAGGCAATGAATTAGAAGCATCCACAGAAATATGGATGCATCTTAAAAATATATATAGTCCTTAGTGGAAAAAAGGAAGGGAAGTTATATAATTAATATCATTTCTATAAATTAAAAATATATGCACACAAAATAATACTGCTCATTTTCAAGCACATAAAAAATACATATCAAACACACTGAAATTTTTGATTATGGAAATAGAGTAACGGAAACAGGGTATAGGGATTTTAAAAGGGAGAAAAATAAAATAAGAATGAGGCCTTGCTCAGATGGAAGAGGATGATGTACCTTGAACCGAGGAGAAGGGTTAACTCCACCGTCTGCTTTGACTTCAAAATAAAGAATAGCAAACGGGATCAGCCACCAGTTTGGTGGAACAGTGGTGGTAAAGTCAAGGTATTAGAAATGACTTAGATCTTGTTATCTGTGAGTTTGATACAGTGGGGGATTGAGGTGACTAGCAGAGATGGCATGAGAGGACAGAGAAGGATTGCCCCATATCCATGGAGTTGCCCCTGGACACCCATCCCTCTGCTGTAAGATGAGGTGTGGCCTCAGCTGTCACCCACTGACCCACAACTCAATGCTTAGTCACTGAAGGCTGTTCTATCAACTTCCTTTCATAAAACTTCATCTCTTGGTAAACTGATTTTGTTACCGTCTTCAATGCAGGAGCCATGAGATTTCCTAGATCTATGACTTTACTGAAGATATTCCACACTTGGAATGTCTTGTCTTCTGTCCCTTATTTCAATATTATCCATTCTTTAGGGACAAGCAAAAAGCCCCAACTTCTGTAAAAATATACTTCCCTATATCACCTCAATGTTTGAGTAATTTCTTCTCTCGAGATGTTCACACTTATTTGGCACTATCTCCTGCTTTCTCACAAGTTTAAGTCATCTACTCAATCTGAATTATAGCTGTATTGAGTGTATAGACATTTATTTTTATGGTATCTTTGATTGTGCCCCCAAAATACTGTTTAATGAAGAAGCCGCTTCAATAGTTTAAATTGATGTCATGTTCAGGTGAGTTAATTAAGGATTAAAATCGCAACTTATTCAATCACTCAGGAGAGGGTTGGCAGAGAAAATAACTATCAAATCTGTGAGTCAATGGGTAAATCTGGCCATTTAAATTTTGAGTTTCCCTCTCTTTTTTCTAATCCATAGAGGTTTATGATGATCTTGGGACAAGTCACAACTACAGTGGGCCTTAGTTTGGCCACTTGTAAAATGAAAGTGTTTGATTCAAACTTTCTTCAGTTGAAATCTTACATGGAGACACAATCAATAATACATTAAAAATACATAACTGCTGAGACTGAAGTTGGGCAGGGGCTTGGACGCCCATCTTCTTGTCCTTGTTCCACTTCCCAGTCTCTTTGAAGATGAGCTTGAAAACCCCAGGATGAAACCATCCCAAAGGCTCTCAGACACCTACCAGTTGCTGACTCTGTGAATGCAGAAACCAAACACCCTCTTGCTCCTTTCCCGCCATTTACCATTAAGCTGGCTTTCAGGGGATACATATCACTCAGTAAAGTGTTCTAACTGGTAGGACCCTCACTGCCTTCCCAAGGTCCTATGAAGATCGGATGGAATAGCACAGGTCAAAGTGTTTGCCAATACTAAGCCTTAGCATAAAGGTATAGTGACATTATTTATGTTTAGGTGGCAATTATTTTTACTGTTTTTATTACTACTTTGCAATGCTACTTAGACATATATTAGTTTTACTTAAAGAAGAAGAAATGGGAGCTTAGAGAAGTTAAAAAAGTATCTCACATCAGGCTAATCATACATAACAGAACAGTGATTCCAATTGTAAGTTTTTCTTACACCAAACTCCATGATATTTTCACAATGCCATCCTGCCTCAAGCTGAATTAAGAAAGGCTTCCTTAAAGGAAAGATGACTTTAGAAGAAAGTGTTTAAAAAATAACACAACTTATAGTGTCCATCCTAATGACAACGCTGACTAACACCTCTGAAGAGCTTGGGGTCCATCGCGTTGGATCCTTGATATGCACTGGAACACGGGCAGTGCTGGGGGTGATGGGATAAGAGCCTTGCCTAAGCTGGGCTGCAATAAAAGATGCCAGAGGAAGCAAAGACCGACAGGTGGAATTTACACGGAGCCAAGGACTACAGCTTCTAACATGAGTAGACTGGATTTCTGGGCTATTTCTCTGGTTCCTCTTTGTTAGCTCCCACTCTTGGTAAGGGGTTGACCCATTTCTATGTTTAGTTTCTAGGCGCCAAGCACATGCTAGTTAATTCAATCTTTGCTTCCTGAAGACCTCAGACTAATACCTCTCATAGCCTGGATAAGACCTGCACACTTTCACACGCTTACTCTTTGCTTTCTGGTGTCAGACTTATGTTCTTGTTGATGCTTCTGTCGGCTCAGGGCCCATCAATCACGACAGGAAGGACATTTATGTTGCCTAGATTATGAGATGAAGCGACTTGCCCAAGATCATGCAGACAGTAACAAATTCAGTTTCCAAACCCTAAATCTGGCTGTCCCTCCACGGCATAGCTTTTGGACAAAACATTAAAAATTGGCCTGCATATTACTCTATTGGCTTCTGATCCCATTAGTGATGTACAGACTGTGTGAAATACTGTGTTTTCCTCCTCAGGAAGCCAGTTGATTCTTGTATAATCAGACACTGCAAATGTTGTGTTTCACAATCTCTATGGATGGTGATAGGAATGCAGCATGTCAACCTGTTTCATTCTAAGAAATCTCTACTCAAGTGTGAAAGGGAGGAGGTATTGGCGTTTACTCATTTCTTTGACCTTTCAGTTTCTTTTCTTTTGCGAGTTCTTCTTTAAATAATTAATCAGCCCCAATGAATGAGGCTTTCTTTTCTCTTTCCTAATCTCTTCCCCTTCCATAACCCCCTCTAGATCCCAAAGACTTCTATTCAGAGAAGAGAACCTCGGAGGGGGCCATGCTTTGGGGAAGACCCTCAATACAGGCCACCTCTTACAGCTCCACATAGTTCAGTAGCTTTACTTCCAGGAAGCACTGACACAAGAATTCAAACCCAGGACAGAGAGCCCAAAGCCTCTGCTTTCAACCTCTGCTCTACTATTGTCAGTGTCTGAGTCTTTCACCCAAGGGTTCATTGTTGGCCTCAATACTTCAAAAATAGATGTGTTTTTAATATAATTCACAAAAGCCAGTTACATTTGGTACATTATTAGTAAAACCAAATAGCTAAACCAAAATAGTTCAACAAAATTTGAAACTAATATCATTGAGGCAATTTCCATTTAGAATGTCTGTCACATGCTCTGATTTAGTCTAAAATTAGTACAAAATATACTTACAATTCACCAAATCTTAAATCTCGTATTTCAATGAGGTAAGAGAAACAAGGAATGAAGAAATAAGATTATTACAGTCCTAAATTTCTAAAAACATTCAACACTAGTTTTGGGGTTTTTTTTACTTGGTTTTCATCTCATTCAAATTAGTGTAGGCACTGCAAATAAAATTTTAGAATGTAGACAGAAGGTCTGTGGAGCATAAATTATAGGTGTTTTCCCAACTGGTTTGTATGAAGGATTTGCTAAGATCATAAAAATTTAATTCACTAAAACTCAGTTCTTCTGAAAAATAAACTAACTTGGCTTAAAAAATCACATTCAGTCCCTTAAGGAATTTATACTGGGTGCCTAGGATTTGCCAAGCATTGTGCTTAGCACCATAGGAGACACAGAAATACATATATATGTATACAGTGTGTGTGTGTATAAAATAATCTCGAACCTTAATTGGTACACAATCTAGAAGTTTGGTTGGAGTTATTTGAAAAAGAGGAGAAGGACAGAAAGTACACCTATTATACTGGAAATGTCTGGAAATCCAGTTGTTATAAACATGATATGTGTTGAATTTCCTTTGCTCCACTTTGGTTTCATATACCTTATTTACAAAACATATATTTATCCAGTATTTAAGCACTAATGAAGATACAGTGATGAACAATCTGTAATCCCTGCCCTCAAGGAGTTGACAGTCTTGTAGCCATTTTGATAACTCGGTGGTTTTAAGGAAGAGAGGGAGACCTCTCTGTCCTCCCAAAGCAGGAATAGATAGCTCTGAATAGAGGAATTAGCAGACCAAAGAACAAGGCAACTTCTGGGTTGGATTTTGCAGAAAGAGGATAATGTTAAAAAAAAAAAAATTGACCATTGACTTCTGCGAGACAAGCTCAACATAGAAGAAAAGTAGACTTTAGGGAGCCAGCTGGGTCAAGAATTGACTGTGCCTTGGACAGATGATCCAAGCCCAGGGGAAACTGTAAGAATGGTCTCCTTATCTGGACAAAGCTCGATACTTATATATACTCTATGCCTAGGTGTTCTTATCAGTTAGAAACTGGTACTCCTATCTGGCTAGAATAAGCGGTGACTCCTGCCCCCAGCCCCGCAAATGTGGTTCAGAGATGGAAGACTGAATCTCAGAAGCTGGAGGATACACGTGCATCCTGCCTCCGCACCCCTGCTGCCCCCCACCACCTCGAGCAGAGCCCAGCAGCCCTAGTCCCCCCTCCCATCATCGAGAGGCAAAGCGAGGTCACTGAAAGGACTGTGTCATCATTGGCAGTAACTGCAACAGCCAATTTAGACCCTTAATGACTGTCCTCCTGTACTTTTTCCCTCTGCAGAATAGAGACGAAATAACAAGCACATCAGAGATGAGGTAAGTGAGAAATTGAAGTTGTAACTTGGACTTTAAGACTGTACCTTGTATAACATTTAAGCTTTGGACCTAGAGATTGTATATCTATTCATAGTGTATAGAATAGGACACCAGTAAACCTTTTAAAAATCTGGATCAGAAACTTTTTCATGAATAACAGATTTGAAATAGAATCTATGACAAAGAGCTCTCCTGAAAAACCCATGAATCACGTAGACTAGAATCTCATAGAACCATAGAAACTCAAGGTATGGATAATACCTGAGGATGTAATAGCCATAATTAATTATGGATTCTCCTGGGAATTCTCTATTTGGGAATACCCACGGTCTTGGTGATTTTGCCCTGGGGCTAAGAGCTACCTGTGATTCAATATTCCCCACAACCTCATGCTTGACAATATCTGCCTGTGTGAGAGGCTTAAACTAATTTGCAAACGGCATTCTATGCTTGCCTCCAAGAGACGGGATAAGGTAATATTAACCAAGAAAAAAAATTGAATTTCAACAAGGAAACACATGAGGGAATCTAGCCATTCAAAGCAGAAAAAGCAATGATGGAAAAGGAAGCTTCTTTTCTCCCTCATTTTTCTCAAAAACTTCAACTCCTGGCATATCTTTTCATTCTTTCAATTCTCAAACCCCACATTCTCTGTTCCCAGTTTCTACATTTTTCCTTAATGTCCTCGTCTCCTCATTTAAAGCCAAATGTGGAATTACCCCAAAAGTCATGTTTTTTAAAGGGGAATAAAATATGTAGGGTATGCAAAAAACAAAGAAAAACCCCTACATATTATAAATTATACATGTGAGGCGTAAGAAATTTAGGACTTGCTTCAAGTCATATAGCCAACAAATCAAAAAAAACAGGGACCCGACTTCTAGGAAGATTATGATCAGATAGACCTTGACTCTGGGGACAGGATAATAATGAGATAATTCTTATATAGTAAATAACTAATAAAAATGATCATCACGTTTCCATCCTCAAAGATCCCAGGGTGATAAGTGCTATGGAGAAAATAAAATAAGCTGGATGAGGAGGGTGAGTCAAGGGGGCTGCTCATTTCATAGGGTGGGGGGTCTTGATCAATTCACAGTATGCCTGTCTCCTGTCCCTCGACACAGCCCCTTTTTCATCCTGGCTCTTCGCTTTCTTTTTTTTCTTTTTTTTTCCTGTTTTGGCCAAGTCACATGGTGTGTGGGATCTTAGTTCCCCAACTACAGATCGAACCCATGCCCCCTGAAGTGGAAGCACAGAGTCTTAACCACTGGACCGCCAGGGAAGTCCTGGCTCTTTGCGTTAAGACAGTCTGTGGCCTTATATCTTTGGTTTCCTCTACTTCTCCGGTCAGTAAACTTTGAACTCCCATCAACATCAAAAACAGCAGCTTTGCACTCACTAAAGGGGGACATAAATGCCATGGATACGAAAAGTTTCTTCAGCAGACTGCATAGGAATTAGCTTGACTTTTTGTCAAATGTAAAAATGAATGTGTTCAAGCTTTACACTTTACACAAAACTAGTAAGCATTGGCCTATTCATATTCTCTTGAGTGTCCATCAAATGTGATTCTCCAAACACTAATAAGAGAAGGGAATTACAGGCAGGGTATTCAGATAACATACTGAGAATTTCTACATTTGACATCTGTTAAACTAATTCACCTGTAGGATAAAACTAAAATATTTCATACCATCTTAAAAAACCTTGATTTCCTTTTTAAAATCGCAGAGTAAATGTTTTCCTTACCCCAGTCTACAAAGGCCTCCATGGTTTGGTCCTGGCTGTCTCACTGACTATGCCCACACTCTCGCTTTGCTCAGTCCCTCCAGCCGTACTGACCCCCTCGTGGCTCCCACTCAGGGCCTTTGCACATGCTGCCTGTGTGGCTGGAACCTCTCCCCTCTCATCCACCTGGCCTCTACCCTCCTGCACAGGATCTACTGTCAGCCCTTCGCAGAGAATCATGCTGACCTTCACACCTGAAATAACCACGCTATCTCTATGGATTCCCTACCACCTGCCTTATTTTTCTTAGTACCTCTTATCACCAACGTGTTAGATTGTATCCGTAATGGTCCACAATGCATCATGGCTCCTGAAAGCCATCCCATATGTATCTGTCCCTCTGACCTTGGCTCTGAGCCCATAAAATATGAGCATATATGATGCACAGGGTAAATGCTTTCTCTTTGGTGCTTGTTCCCATGGAACCCTAAGTCCACATGGACAGAGGGGCCTGGCCAGCCCAGCTCTGCCAACTGAGCCCAGCCTCAGGGGACCCTCCAGTTCAAGGCAGCCCCACAAGTGAGCCCAGGGGAGGCCAGCAGGAGAACCCGCAGCTCCTCCACAGAATCGTGGGGATAATAAACCGTTGTTCTTTTAAGCCACTCAGTTTGGGGTGGGTTTTGTTTTTTTTTTTTTAATTGGAGCATAGTTGATTAACAATATTGTGTTAGTTTCAGGTGTACAGCAAAGTGATTCAGTTATACATATACATGTAGCTATTCTTTTTCAAATTCTTTTCCCATTTAGGTTATTACAGACTATTGGGCAGAGTTCCCTGTGCTATACAGTAGGTCCTTGTTGGTTACCTATTTGAAATACAGCAGCGTGTACATGTCAGTCCCAAACTGTCCCTTCCCCCCACTGTTCCCCCCTGGTAACCATGTTTGTTCTCTAAGTCTGTGAGTCTGTTTCTGTTTTGTAAATAAGTTCACTTGTATCATTTTTTTTCAGATTCCATTTTTTATACACCAAAATATAACCAGTACAGCTCAGGTGGCATATTATTTCTCCCACTGTGAACTTCCCATTGGGATGTACATTCCGTGTACAGGGAGGGGCTTGGAGACAGAGCAAGCCGTGATGGAGAAGTACCAGTGAGGACAGGAACAGCACCTGAGAAGGTGACCCAGCCAGAAGGAGCTCAGGGCAGTCAGAAACGCCTTACAACGTTTCAGTTCATCTATAGTCTGCAACCGTGACCCGAAGCACCAGTGCCTCCCCATCCTGTCCTCCCCCTAGATCAGAATTCCTTTGAGCCAAAAGCTTGGCTCACTGCATTACTGATTGCTAAACAGGGCCATCGCTGAGCTTCTAGACCCAAGGACAAAGAACAATACACCTTTTAAGTAACAGTTATCATCTGTGGGGTATAATTACAGTTACAAACCCGCCATTCCTCCCAATGCATTCGAAAGGTGACTTCCCTCCCCCCTCGTAGCCTCGGGCCTTGAGGAGTGAGAAAGGCCATGTCCACAGAAGAGCTCAGTCTGCGTACTGAGGATGTGGATCCCGATGAAGAGGCCAGACCGAACACCCTGTCCCCTGCAGAGCGGGCTGGGGGACTTAGACACGGGGAACCCACGGACAGAGAAGCTTTAAATAGAGCGTTAAATTGAGCCTGCAAGTGAGCTGAATCGGAGCCGACAGGAGAAGGCGGATGTCACTCGCTTTGCGCAGCTGCTCTCGGTAGGGATAGCCTGGTGTCAGGGAAGCCAGATCTGGGCACGGACTGGGCTTGCTTGGGAGCCCCTTTGAGTCTGTCGCACAGGCTGCATGGTGTGGAGCAAGTCCATCCAGCTGTCTGGGTGGCAGTTTTCTTACCTGAAAGATGAGGAAATTGTTCTAGATGAGCTCTCAGGCCTTTTTAAGCTTAGACCGTTGTGAGCATAAATCAGTAACACCAGAAGCATGCTGTTTTACCCCACCTGAAGAGGTGAACCGTGAAATCACTATTTTCACCAATTGCTAAGCACAAATGAATAGTCCTAGGTAGCAAAATCATTTTCATGAAACTGCTTCCTAGAGGTTGTGTCATGTTGCTTCTAAAGTAACATCACGCGTTGGTTCACCCCACACGTATGCACTGAGCACTGTGCATGTCAGTCTGTGCACCAGAGCCGGGGGTGGGGGTGGGGGAAGGATGAAGACCAGCCTCGTGGAAGGAGTGGCCCTGTAGTAAAGGATGTTGAGTTCCTGACGGCTTCAAAGTAGGGAGTTACCGTCAGGGTGGTGCAGAGGACTCTTCTGGGGTCAGGGCTAAGAAGCAGGTGGCAGGAGGCCAGCAAGGGGGCGACAACAGTAGTGTGAGTAAAGGATGAGGAGACCCAGCTTCCTCTGCGATGCAGGCTGACGGCTGTGACAGAGCGACCACACGGACCACAGCCCAACACGAGAAGCACTGCTCCGGGCAGTGGGTCAGTTCCACACGGTCATTCGGAGACCCAGGCTCGGCATCTGTGGCCCCTGCACCCCCACGGGCCTCGCTGTCAGCAGGACTCAGCCAGCAGACGATGAAGAGCATGGGGGCTCTTGGTGACCAAGCCTGGAAGGGACATGTGCCACTTCTGTTCTCTGTCCATTGTCGTGGCCACGCCCGGAGCGTGGGGAAACTGTGTGCCCCTTGAAGTGCCCAAGGAGACAAAAAAAAAGTATTTTGGCGAACAGTTGAAAGTTTCTGCTAAGAGAGCTGTGAAAGTAACAATGATGATAAAGATGGGGGCATAGAATCAGGACACTTCAGAAGAATCATCACGGAATGCGGTGTCGGTTTGGAAGGAAGCTAAACAATGAAGGGAAGAAGTTGGATGGTGACCCTCACGTTCTGTCTTGGAAAACGGAAATTTAAAATACTGGCAATAAAAATATCGGCAATTTTAAAAGTTGGCAATCTTGGAGAATAGAATGGTAGTTGCCGGGGTCTGGGTGGAGGGGGATGTTATTATTCTTCAATGAGTATAAGGTTTCTGTTATGCCAGAGGAAGTTCTTGAGATCTGCTGTACCATCTGATGTACAACTGTGTAGAGGTAACACAGTACCTCTAGTTAGTGATGTGGAATTGCATTTTTTAAAATATTTTTATTTTGGTCACTCCACATGGCGTGTGGGATCTCAGTTCCCTGACCAGGGATTGAACCTGGGCCACTGAAGTGAAAGCAAGGAATCCTAACCAGGGAACCCCCTGGAATTGCATATTTTTAAGAGGATAGAACTCATGTTAAGTGTTCTTACCAAATAAACACACACATATACAAAAAAGAACACAAGGGAAACTTGAAGGTGATGGGTATGTTTAGTGCCTTGTTAGTGATTGTATCATGGGTGTATGCATATGTCCAAACCCACCAAGATGTATACATTAGACGTGTGCATCTTTTGTATATCAATTATACCTTGATAAGGCTAAGCATAAAGCGAAAAAATTTGTAATCTTTTTAGAGGGAAGCTGGTGTTATCAAAATCTCAAATACATCATACCTGTCACACAAACATTCTACTCTAGGACCTATCCTACAGAAAAATTGATATTGTACATCTATCTATATATATATATATGCAAAAACATCAAGAAGATTCACTATAAAAATTATAACGTAGCCATGTAAGTGACAACTGTTAAAATTTGCAAGATTGATCTAGTATATGTATTGACTGAAAAGGAGTCTGAATTGTTCTGTCACCTTCAAGAAGCAAGTTTCAGAATGATATATACATCTGTGTTGGGGAATAAAAATACATGTATGCATATTCATTGAAGAAAAACTCCAAAAGAATATACCAGAATAAGGCAGTAAGTGACTATTTTGAGAGTTATATATTATTTAAATTTCTCTCTAAAGAGTGTCTTGTCTTCACTTGGGTAATCAAACAATATATGATTTGCGGGCTTTTATTATTTATTTATGTGTTTATTTTTTAGACTCTATAAGGCCATGCCTGTTTAGTTTTAGGGGAAGGGCAGGATGTGAGTGCGTGCATGTGTGGACATGTGTGTTATTTTTGTTGTTCCTCCAAAACGCTTTCTAACATCAGCAGTTTTCCCATTTTAGAAACAAGAAAACAGGCTCAGAGAAGCTAACGTGCTTCCCCAAGATCACAAACATCTGAAGGATCTTTACTTGGGTGTCATGGAAACCGTGGGGAGGCCCCCTGCCACCCTTCCTCTGGGCACAGGTGCCCACAGGCAGATGCTGGGGTCATGGTGGGACAGGACGGGGCACAGTGGGCAGGGCAAGAAAGGCCGTGAGCAAAATAAGGAGGGCCCTGTCTTTCCCAAAAAGCATGCGTAGTGGCAGTTAAAACAACCCCTTTGTCTGTTTTCACTTTGCTCAGTTCCTCTTATTGCCCTTTCAGTCCTTTTTGCTCCTTCCTTCTCTTTTTGATTCTCCCACTTTTTTTTCTTTCTCTGCTTCCCAACAAAAGAAATAAGACTAGGCATCAGATGACAAACAGATGTGAAAATCAAACCCTTCTGTCATTTTCTATCATTTGCAAATGTTGCCATGGGATTTTTTTGGTTTGGTTTGGCTTGGTTTGGTTTGGGTTTTTGTTTCTAACCACAAGCCCTTGAGAGACAAGGGCAGTGCCGTCTTGAGTATTTGGTGCCCTGCTTCCCATCGGGACACAGTCATGCCCATAAAACTGTATTATTAAGCTCTTGATCACAGGGACCATTGGAGAAATAAATGGCAATTGTTGAGTTTTTAAATTACATATCGGTGCTACCAATTAATTTATGCTTTTCTCTCCTTTCTTATCAATCCAATCACCTTTTTCAAAAGTGTTGAGTGAAATAAATAACAAGGGTGTGTGTTTTGTTGTAAATTTTTGGTCTTGTTTTTGATGAATCATAAAAGGATTCATATTAAAGAATATAAAAGGTATTTTATGTGTTAAGATATTTCATACAGAGTGAAACTAAAACATCAAATATCACCTATATTTGTATAAGCTCACAGAAGTCTGTTATTTTGACATTCCATGAGCTATACCTGAAAGCTGTTTCTTAGATTTAAAGTCACTACAGAGAGAGAGAGAGAGATTTGGCTTAACAAATAACCAGTAATGTTGCAACTTCGTCCCTGTTGCTTTACTTGTAAAAATAAATTTAAATATATATTTAAGTAAGTAAGAGGATGCTGTTTTGCATTTAATGTTACAATGAGTTTCTTATAATCATTAGCATGCAGATGGTGACACTTTGTTTCTAAATAAAGTTAGCGATAATTACTGAAAATGGTTTATTAGGTTCTTTTTTTAACAGAAGAATATAATAAGGCTCAGTGTGTGTAGGATGCGTCTGCATCATGCAGGCTTACTTAAAGCATAGGAATGCAAACTGCTTCAAAGTTATTGCAGTGTATTTGATAAGAAGAAAGAAGGTACAATATTTTAATTTGTAATCCATGTAATAGGCTTTTCAAAAATATTATCATGCTTGAATACCTTAAATGGCTATCATTTCTAGGAATCTTCTTCGGCTTTCTCTGTCCTCAAGAAAATCAAATAAATTAGACTAGACCAACCATTAATTGGTTGCCAAGATTCATTTTTGTAAAAATCATTTCGGAGTTGTAGGCGTTCATGAAAAGACTAATTGCAAAGTGGTTTAAGTTCTGATTATTATGATTCAATTGTTCAAAACAATTTTCCCTTGGGAGTATTTTTTTTCCAAGTCATTTCTTTTACTTTACCAAATGACCTTTTAAGAAGTTCTATAATCAAGCCAAGATAGGGAATATTCAGATACATTGGCACTACTAGCTTTCTTTTCTTCTCTCTGTCTCTTCCTTTCTCTATGAAAGTCATGCATCTTATTATTAAAATAAGTCAAGTAAGGTAGAAACCTATGAAGTTAAAAATGAAAGTTCCACTTTAATTCCATCAGGCTAGTTTAGAAAAACAAAAACAATATTTTAAAATAGCATGCTGAGCATTTAATATTAGAAATAACATGAAAAGATTTACATATATATTATAGAATATTAACATATAAAATATAATATGTAATATATAAGTATAATAAGAATATATGTATGTTTCTTCTGCACAGATCTTAATTTGCAATGAAGTAGAGCATTTTGATTTAAAGTCTCCCTTATGGGAAATCTTTGAAAGCCCTGAAAGATGTTCCTTTCCACAGAGTACAATTTAGTAACATTTCCTTGCTGTGCACTGACTAGTGGTACCCAGGTGTTTCAATCATCAAAATATATACAGAAAAACAAATTCTGCTCAGTATGTTTGCATTTGCCTAGCGTCAAAAGTTGTATTACTTGGTGTCTGAGTCCCCAAGACAGAGATGAGGATCAGAGACTGAGAGCCAAGCTTGTAGGCCCCTCTTTATCTATCTACACTTCAAGGAAAGGATGCATAGAGTGAAGAAGACAATGTGGACCATCAGATCTTCCAACCTTATGAAGAAGCTGAGAAAATTAACAAAGGCGGGAGACAGTGGCATTCATCTACAAATGATCAAACTCAACATTCTTTAGTGGTTAAAAGTTGGGTGTATTTAAAATAAAATTCACGCTCAGTAATAGTTTGAGGCTTTCTTCTACATAATATTAAACAAGAAAAACAGATTTCTTGAGATTCTCTTTTAAATCAAGTCTTATCTTGATCTCTGGTCTTCACATGGTATAAGAGGGTGGTGGCCAGTGTCACATACGTACAAAAGAAGTCTTCTACCAAAGAAATAAAAATAAAAACATCAGCAGGTGTAGCATGCATTAACTGCTCTTTTAAAATATGTGGCGAGGGGCTTCCCTGGTGGCGCAGTGGTCAAGAATCCCCCTGCCAATGCAGGGGACATGGGTTCGAGCCTGGTCTTTCGATCCTGGAAGATCCCACATATCACGGAGCAACTAAGCCCATGAGCCAGAACTACTGAGCCCGCGTGTCACAACTAGTGAAGCCCGCATCCTAGAGCCCGTGCTCCACAACAAGAGAAGTCACTGCAATGAGAAGCCCATGCACCGCAACAAAGAGTAGCCCCCACTCTCCACAACTAGAGAAAGCCTGCGCACATGGCAATGAAGACCCAATGCAGACAAAAATAAATAAATAAAATAAATAAATTTTAAAAATATATATGTGGCCAGGAATGTAGAGGAAAAACAGAAGATGAAAATGTATGCAGATGAAGAGATTTTGTTATGGAATAAATTGTGTCCCACCCCACCTCGTAAATTCATGTGTCGAAGCCCTAACTTCCAGTGTGACTATATTTGGAGACAGGACCTTTCGGGAAGTTGTTAGGGTTAAATGAGGTCATGAGGCTGGGGCCCTACTCTAATAGTGATGATGTCCTTTTAGGAAAAGGAAAGAGGCACCAGAGATCTCTCTCTCTGCTAGTACACAGAGGAAAGGCCATGTGAAGACACAGTGAGAAGGTGGCCACCTGCAAGCCCAGAAGAGAAGTCTCACCGGAAACCAACCCTGATAGCACACTGATCTTGAACTTCCAGCCTCGAGAACCATGAGAAAATAAACCTCTTGTCGTTTAAGCCACTCAGCCCGTGGTATTGTTTTGGCAACCCAGACACACTAATACAGGTTTAAAATGTGCTTCCATCCCTAAGCTAATGGAAAGGAAAAGATGGAGGACATTGGAGAGGAGTAACACCTGATCGAACAGGTCCCTGAGGAGACTAGGGGTGGTGGAATATAGAACATAGAACACTGATCACAGATCATAGGTGACTTTCCTTTAGTAGACCAATCGTTCCAGAATCTTTTAGATGGAACTTAGAGAACTTAATGAGTGTTCTGACTTTGGGTATGTACAGAACTTTTTTTTAATGTTTTGAAGTTATACACTTTCCCCTTTATCTCAGAAAAAGAAATGGCCTCTTTTCCAAAACAAAGGCTTCCATTTGTGCTTAGGATTTCCACACTTCCCACACTGAAGATCTACTTGACATTGTCTTTATTACCTTCCTGGCCATGCATCTCTCTCTCCACCAGCACCTGGACCCACAAACCCTGTGCTTAGTCCCGAATTTTCCAACCTCTTGTGACTCTGAACTCTTTACATAATAATCTTGCAAATCATCTCCCTTAAAAGTTTTGCATGGTATAAAATGAAGTAATTTTAAGTTAAAATTTTCCTTTTAATTTTAGATCAGAGTATTATTAGAAATCATATTACAAAATTCATTTAATATAGTCTTGTGTAATGTTAATCCTATGCATAAAATAATTTAGCTTTTTCTGATTTACTATATGACACATAGTATTTGATTTACTCTAATTATATAAGAAAAAAGAATGGTTTAGTAACAAGCTGCAAAATGATACTGTATGCGATTTCGGGACTGATGTATATTAAAATGTAGATTAAAATTTAATTATACGTTATATCATCAAGATTTGACTACTTTAGTAGCTGATGCTTAGAATTCCTGATTTTGCAATTTAAAAATCAATTGACTCATTTTTATAATTGTTAAGTTCTAATAATGGCGTGAAAGAAGTTTTCAGGCTGTTATTTGCAAGTACTTGCCAAATAACACATTTTTATTAGATAAAAAGCCAAACTAGATATGATAACTGCTATATTTTTTTCTGTTTCTCTCTTTATTTTTTAAATATTAGAGACATCTTGATGAGCCTTATAAGAATTTTGATATTTGACTTGTGGATCTGGTGGTAAATTTGCAGAAAGGTTATTATCACATGCTTCTCAATAACCTATATTCTAAAATCAGTAGTTTTTACTTTATGCCTTAAACCAAAGTCCCCTTTTTCAGCCCCAATATGTGGTTGAAAAAAATCAATTAAAAGCTCGATGATGGTGTTCAGTGGTACCGGTGGTGTTTGGCGAAGGCACAACTGTGTTTATTCTAATCCCTCCTAACTGCCATGCTTGCCTGTTGGGTGTGCACGGGACTCCTGAACTGTGTCATCTCTGCTACCACATCAATCTCCTGAACACCTCTGTGAATCTCTGGTGTTCACAGATCAGCAGCTAGAACGCATGGCTCTAGATCCATTGGTTTCAAACTTTAAAGTTCTCAAACATTAGTAAGTATCAGAATCAGCTGGAGGAAGTGTGAAAATGAAAATTTCAGGGCCCCCCACCCCCAGATTTTTCCGATTCAGTCAACCTAGGAGGCCCAACAACTTGCATCTCTAACGCGTTCTCTTGTGATACTGACACTGCTGGTCCCAGGACCACACGGGAGAACCACTGCTCCACAGTTCTGGACTGCTTGTGCCCATTTGCCTTCCCAGCTCCATGCCTTTGCTTTTCCTTCCTGGAATGCCTTCCCCACCTCCTGGCACTCCCCAGGCCATCCTCTGAGCTCTCCCTGTTAAAACACTACCTGTCCTTCAGGGCAGAATTCGCTGTCATTTCCTCTGGCCAGCCTTCTCCAGCTCTCTCCGAGTTCCCATGTTCTCCTCTGTGAGACAGCTAGGTGGCTTCAGGCTCAGCACACACACGGAGCACAAACTATGCACAAACTGTCCTCAAGTGGCCAGAAGACCGTGTTGTCACGGAAGCAGAGAAAAGAAAGTGGCTCTAGGAGAGGAAGATCAAATGTGGGGCAACTGAAAGGTTAGGGTGAGGCTAGAGAGTGACCGCTGCGCCTGGCCCCTTGCAAGTGGCCAGGATACCAAGATGTGTGATCTGTAGATCTTCCCTCTGAGGACACCCCATTCGTGTGTCTCGCTCTCAAGCGCTGACTCCTTGATTGTGAAAACTATGTCTCATTTATCTCTACGTCCCCTAACGAGCCTAGTGCACATTTAGGCATTTAATAAGGTTACTTCTAATGTTAACTGACTCATGAAAGAGATTATTTACTTATTCAACAAATGCTTATTGGATGTGCCATGATGAATGAGGCAGACCTAGTCTCAGCCCTCATGATAGTGATGACAGTCATAATGATTTATTGAGTGCTTATTATCTGCCAGACACTACACTTTGTGCTTTATATTTATTAACTCATTTACGTCTCAGAACAAGTCTATATGGTAGGTACTGTAATTACTTTAACATTGAGAATGTCTTAGTAATCTGCTCAAGGTCACACAGCTAGGAAGAAAAGGAACCAGGATTTAGAACCCAGGCCATCTGGCCCCAGAGCTCATGACACTTTGGCTGATGAAACATATTCTAGCAAGGGAGGTGGCAATAAAAATGAATGAATTAAACGCAATCCTAATATGTACTGCAAATGGGAATTACAGGATGCTACGTGCTATATGATGAGAGGAGTAAAATCCAGTCTTGAGGGATGGTCAGGAAAAGTGATCCTGAGAAAATGGTTTCTAAGCTAAGACTTGAAGGATGGGCAGGGGTTAAGAAGGCAAAAGGGAGATGGTGAAGTGGTGCCACACATCAGGCAAAGGCTTGTGCTTAGTTGGAAAGGGTGTGAAATGCTTACGAAATGAAAAGAATGCTTAGGTATGGAAAGGTACAGCTGAAGAGAAACGTTGGAGCCAGATCATTCAGAGACTTAGAGATCTTGTTAAGGATTCTGAAAGTCACCCTAAGAGCAATGGGAAGCCACCAAAGTTGTCTGCGTAAAGCAGTTGTGTGATTGGATATGCACAGACTGGAAAGGAACAAGTACAAATGTGGGTAAAGGCTGATAGGCTACTGCTATAGTCCAGGCAAGCGGGGAAGGTGGCTTACGTGAGGACAATGGCAATGGAAAAGGAGAGATATGAATGGACTTTAGCCAGATGGTAGAGAGAAAATAAAACTCATTGATTTACTGGATGTGAGGGCTGAGCGGAAAGTGCCAACAAGGACTTGGACTTCTGCCACAGAGGGATGTGACAGAGAGTGACTTGAGGGTGACTTTTAAATTGAAGCCTGAGTGATAAAGAAGAACCAGAGCTGTAAAGATCTAGGAGGGGCAATTGCAGGCAGAGGTAGGAACGAGTTCCACAGCCCTGATGTAAGAAAGAGCTTGAAGTGTGGAGCAGAGGAGGAAGGCAGTGTGCCTGGGAGAGAAGGGGAGGGTAGAGGGGGCAGCAAAGGAGACTGGGACCCAGGGCTTCCACGGATCATCACAGCCTTGTGAGCCAGAGGCGGAGTTCAGAGTTATTCTAAGTGAAATAGGAGCCACAGAGGATTCCTAAGAGGAAGGACAGAGACACGCGTGGACATTTGGAAAACTTGTTCTAGCTGCTCTGTAGAGAAGTGATTATAGAAAAGCAAGAGCATATCGGGAAGACTTGTAAGAAGCTACTATAATAGCTCAGATGAGAGGTACTGGTGATTTAAACTAGGGAAATGGAGGGAAGGAAACAGAAGCAGGATGTATTTTTGATGTGAACATGGGGGGACTTTGCAGATGGATTGCTTAAGAGAATGAGGAGTTTGGTTTTTGTGTGAGCGACTGCTAGATAGTGGTGTTTGTTGTTTACTAAAATGGGGAGTCCTGGGGAAGAGCCTCGCAGAGGGGGAAATACCAAGAACTCTGTGTCTGATGTGCTGTTTTACGTGCCCACTAGACTTTCCAGAGGAGAGTTACACTGCCAATTATCTATGTGGATCCAGGGTTCAAGACCAGGGCTACTAGGAGTGTAGGTTTGGAGTCTTATTTAAAGCCATTGGATTGGATAAGATCATCAAGTGAAAGAGGGCAGAGAAAAGGGCACAGTACTGAGCTTGAGGACACCCCAACTTGTAGAGGCTGGGCAGGCAGCAAAGGGCGCGAGAAGAAATAACTATGACTGTCAGGGACAAAAACCAAGAAACCGTGTTGTCACAGAAGCAGAGAAAAGAAAGTGGCTCTAGGAGAGGAAGATCAAATGTGGGGCAACTGAAAGGTTAGGGTGAAGTTAGAGAGTGACCACTGCGCATGGCCACTTGCACGTCATGGGACTTTGCCAAGAGGGGTGTGGTGGCAGCAGTTTGGGTGAGAAGAGAAAATCAAGCACGTGATGCTGAGGACTTCTGTCCTCAATTGTATTGTGATGAAAACTGGAGGAGAACCATGATAGCTGGAGGGGAGACGGGAACTATTATGGCATATTCTGGTGCAAGTGTAAAAGAATCAGCAAATAAACTGGTGGTACAGGGCTGGCAAGGGGTAGAGAGAAAGAGATAGAGAGAGACTATAACTGCAGAACTGAAGTCCCTGAGAAAAAGGTCAGAAGAGGTGGCAGAAGCAGAAGAGATGGCTTTAGATAGCAACAGGGATAGTTCATCTATTAAAATAGGAGGGAAGGAATACTCTGTGAGGATGGCTGTTAGATCGACACAGGGTAGACAGGTACGGATAGCAGTCAGGTTGGTAGATTTGGTGGCGGGAAGATGAATTAATTTGTTTTCATTGTCTGCTTGTAGTTTTTCAATGAGTGGAGGTCATCAGCGGAGCACGATGGGTCATTGAATACAGATATCTTAAAAGGGGGTAAAGAGGTGTGACAATGTCATATAAGCAAGAGGAAAAGAGAAACTACCAGGGAAAGAAAGCAGAGCTGCAGGACTGTGTATGGTAGAGACTGTGGTGATGAATTTCAGTGAGAACGGTCAGCATAATTATGTGACTTTTTGTAACAATGTCCAGCTGCTTTGGTGAAGGCACGGATGCTTGGTTGAAACAGGATGGAGAAGAGCCACACAAGGAAGGGAGGTCAGTGGATTTCAGATGCAGATAACACTGAAGAATCGCTGCTGTGAGTCAGAGGGATAGGTTATGGTGTCTCAAGAGAGAGGTGTTTAAAATCAAGATAGTTTCTCCTGTATTTCAGGTCTTAATCAGTAATTCAAAGCCCCTTTGGCTAGAGTTCAGAGTTTTTCAAATTTCACAAAGCAAATATGGTACAAATGTCATAGCCTAATGGGATCCATACAGGTGGTACCGTCGAATCAAGCACATTAATACTTCTGTAGCAAAACCATGAACTGTCACATTAAGTGGGATAAATAAAGACCATTAAGAGCCTAGCAACAAGTCAGATCAGGTCATCTTGCCAAGTGAGTTGTCCAATATGGTCAGTTTTGGCCTCCAGATGAATAGTCGACACATAAATAAATAAGTAAACAAACAAAGGCATCAGAGCTATTTGGTTTGGATTGGGATTTCAGATAAGAGATTGTAAATATAACAATCCTCTGTGCCCCAAGTCGTTTGACTTTTTATTTTCTCCGAGAGACTTTACACACTCCTTGAGGAAGAGAGCCATATGCTCAAACAATAGGGTAATAATTGATGTGCTGTTTCTCGGAATATCACATACGTCTATCACTGCTCATCTAGAGGAATAAAGTTTTACACACGACCCATGAAAAACTTAACCTCCTATAAAAATATGGGAACAAAAGTAGACTCACTTCTGTAGGGCCGGGGAGGGGTGGAGGGAAATTATCCTGTAGCGTGCCAGCTCTGAGGTCAGCCCCCTCCTCTGGTTTACATTTGTGGGGAGGATCCACCCAACAGCTGTGCTTCAATCATCTTTAGAGACACTGTCTCCCACCCCCTACCCTAAGTTAGTGAATTGTAATTAGGAAACACAGCATTGAATGTGCTGGAAAATATACATTATGCTCCATTGTGTAACTGTGTAATTACTGTACTATACATGCCCGACCAGAGATTGACTGAAAACTGGAGAACTGAACAAAGTTTGGCTAATAATCCTGAACCAAATCCAACAGGCAGATGAATAGGGTCATCCGGATCTTTCACCAAGGCTGGGACTATACATAAGGGAACTGGGCACGGGATACGTGAAAGAACTGGTTGAGGGAAAGTTTAGATTAGGAGGTTAACAGATGTGGTAAGTTCGTTCAGAATGGTTGTTAAAAAAACAACAACAACAACCTTCTATATCCTTCAGTTTCAATCATCTTTCCATGTTTCAAGCAATGTTTCTGGCAATGTTTCATCATGTTGATGGAAGTACCAATTTCTTTTCCTCTTTTGTAATGTACTAAAGTGAATCGGTTTTTCTTTAGGGTATTTTTGTAGCGGGACATTCCTGAACTGCCATAGAGTTTGCAATGGTGGCCCATTAAGAATTTCATTTTTCCAAAAGCTTAAGAAAACCATATATTTAATTAGGATAAGGATAAGTAAGCTAATTGGCACTGAAAGTATCTTTCTGACAAAGTGCATTCCAGGGGAGAGGAAGAGTGAGCAAAAGTCGGAAGGTAGAAGGATGCATAAGTCCTCGGAGTTCATTCCACCAGGACAGAGCATGTAGGTAGAATTCATGGCCGCGAGGAGTGGAAATGAATGTCGCCATCCAGCTTTTTGCTCCTAAATGCTAGGCTGAAGAAATGGAATCTAGTTAGTTTGTCTGCAAAAACAATGCAATTGAAAGGGTTTGGAATAAGAAAATGTCATCATCATATTTATATAGCTTTTTTCCCTAGAACTCAGACCACTTCTCGTTTCTTCTGAGTCATTTAATGTGTCTATGCTTTAGGGGAACTCAAGTTAATTTGAGTCCTTGTCGTAGTTTTTACTGACTTCCAAGACCTGGAATCTATAAATTAGAGTCTGCCAGTGACTCAAACTCTCTGAACTTCATTTTACTTATGTGTAAGTGGGGATAGTAATACTAATTTTATCACATCCCTAAGAGGATCAAATGAGCGAAGATGGAAACCACATTGTGTAGCGCACGGCACAAAGTAGATGCTCATTACAAGTTAGTTCTCCTCCCAGGCCTCCCATGTCTTCTAATGATTAGGATGCTAACATCAGAAAGAAAATATCCCCTACATCAACCTTTTTATTATTTCTCTCTTCAATTTAACAGGCTTTTATATGACACATTGCAAGGCCCTGGGAAAAAGATGAATAAAACAGAATCTCTCTTCTCAAGGATTCTGTAGTCCACTAAAGGAAGCGAAGACCACATCAGTAACCAGAACACACCATGTAAGCAGGAGAATTAACAAAATACCAGGGAGCATCGAAGGTAGGGAGTCTTGTAGCCAGTGGTTCTGGGAAGACATCCCAAGAGAGCTGATACCTTAGGTCAGCTTTGAAGAATGAGGAGATAGATAGATGAGCAAATCAGAGACATCAGACTGGGAGTTCCTAAACCAAGAGGGTGAACAGGGCAGACCAGCAGAACATGATTCCAGAAGGAATATCAGACCAGGTTATTAAGGAATATATTTATCCTACTATGAGTGTGAATTTTATCCTATACACACGAGAAACCATAAAAGGTGTTCAAGCAGATTTGATATTTTTGAGAGTGGTATAATAGGGTGGATTGGAACACCAGAGCTGGGAGACCCCCAAGAGCCACAGAGACCTCCAAGCTCTTAGCTTTGGTATCTTGATGGATGATGTAACCAAGATGAAGAGTCTAAGATGAAAAGTTGGGGGAATGGATTGAGGAGGGAGATGAAATTATTTGGGACCCTTTGGATTTGCATTGGCTGTGGCTCATCCAACATGGAAATCTGGGTTTGAAGTGCAGTAGAGGGATCACAGCGGATTTGAGGAATCACAGATTATAGGTGAGAGCTGAAGCCAAGGATGGGACCAGGTTCAACCAGGAAAATTTGGAGTGTGAGGGAAAGAGGGCTAAAGGTGAAATGATAGGAATCATGGTGTGGGACATAGTATGGAAAAAAGAAAGGAGCAATATCAATTATACAGATGGAAAAAGAACCAGGGAAAAGAACGTCTAGGAAGTCAATGGAGAAAGCCAGAAAAGGCTAACTGTGCTTAAAGCAGAAAGAAGTCAAAACATATTTAGGGATATATATATGGACTAGCCATTCAAAAACCAGGTGAAATGTTTGTCTGAATTTTTCCTTCTCCATATTTTATTACAGAATGGCTCCAGTAAGAGATTATTAGTTCTCTTCATTCTCAGATGATCTCTGTCAGATGATTTTCATTCTTAGATGGCACTGTTTGGTCTTCCCGTGTCCACTCTCTTTACAATACGATAAATCCCATTTAATGACACAAGATACATTTTCCTGAGACTCTACCAAACATGCTACTTTCCTATCCAAACAGCTTTAGTTGCTTCTAACTGCTTACAGAATCAAGTATGAAATCCTTCTCTTTGCCATTAGCGACCCTTCACATGCAAGCAACAACCTCATGTTCTGTTGCTGTATTACGTCTATCTTCTCCCTCTTGTCTACTCACTGTCCTCAAACAAATCTTACACTCTTATGCCTCTAACAGTGTTTAAATATTTGACATAATTCCCCCTACCCTCCACTTAGAGGGGAACAGAGATGCCATGTCATCCTTACACGTCCTTGAAGGCTCAGCTCAAGTTCCTTTCCTACTGAAGTCCACTCTGCCTTTCTAACCTTCTATGGTTTTTACTTGGTATTTATCAGACCAGAGACCAGTAGACCTGAGCCAGGCCCCTAAATGACTGTGTGACCTTTGGAAACATCTCTGGGCCTCGGTTTTCTCACCTGTAAAATGAGATCATGTTTAAGGTTCTTAAGCTCCAAGCTCCAAAGCTCCAAAGTCAATTGATCCTATGTGCTACAGGGTGTATGCAGTTAAAGAGATAGGAGTCTCTAAAACAGAATAGAACAAATAGAACAAAACCAAACCGTGATACTGGGCATGTGCGTGCACATACCACACACACACACACACACACACACACACACACACACACACACACACTATTCCAGCAAGGAATGAATATCTTCCAAGAAATGAATGTGCTAACACTAGGACTTCACCGATGAACTAGGGTTTGGGAAAAAGCATACATAGAGAATGGAATGATGGTGACACAGTCATGGACTATATTAAGGACATCACAAAATTGGAAGCTAAGTCCAGAACAAACTTAAGCTTTTGATTTTTTTTAAACTTTTCATTTTACATTGGAGCATAGCTGATTAACAACGTTATGTTAGTTTCAGGTGTACAACAAAGTGATTCAGTTGTACATATACATGTATCTATTCTTTTTCAAATTCTTTTCCCAATTAGGTTGTTATGGAATATTGAACAGAGTTCCCTGTGCTATGTAGAGTTGGTCCTTGTTGGTTATCCATTTTAAACATAGCAGCGTGTACATGTCAATCCCAAACTCCCTAACTATCCCTCCCGCCCCCACCCTTCCCACCCTGGTAACCATTAGTTCCTTCTCTGTGCCTATTTCTGTTTTGTAAGTAAGTTCATTTGTATTTTTTTAAGATTCTGCATATAAGCAATATCACACGATATTTCTCTTTCTCTGTCTGACTTCACTCAGTATGACAATTTCTAGGCCCATCCATGTTGCTGAAAAACACTATCAACAAAGTGGAGTTAAGGCCCCTGTTACCTGGCTTGGATGACTCACCTCACGTTCCCCTCTCACGAATGTCACCCCATCTTTTCAAGTTCCTCTGAGTATCCTAGTCGTAGTTTCTGAACATTTTTTAAGTTCTTTTTTCCTCCCTGAATTATTTCTCTTTCCTTTGGGGTCGGTTTTCTTTTCTGGTGTTTTACTATTGTGCTGCAGGCTTTTCTCAAATGCTTGGTGACCCATGGTTGGCCCTTCAGACTTAAGAATGAGAGAATAAGAAAGTTATTTACGTGTCTGCCTTTCTTACTGGACAGTAAAATCTTTGAGGGAAAGCCTTATGTTTTGTTAACCTTTTTTGCTACAGTACCTTTGCAAACTTGGGATGCAATATTACAAGGATAGTATTTAGAACATAGTAATTGACCCTCTCTTTTCTAGTCATAGCTATTTGGAGTAAGGGTGGCATTAATAATCAACAAGGAAGGCTGAGTCAGTTATGATCACAGCCTATTCTGTGATCAACAGTTGAATCCTTATACCATTAATCACACAAACGGAGGCGTTTCACCCGGAAAAGAGCAGACAGAAGGAGGAAGAGGAAATGAGACATTAAAGGTACAATGAAATATTTGAATGACTGTTGAACAAATACCATTTGATATGAGGGGCACTTACCCCATAACAGACACTATTCTGAAAATCAAACATGGAACTCTCCCAAGCCTATGAGTAAGTATATTTTCCCCCATTTTACATATGTGAAATTGAAAGGCAAAGACATTAAGTAGTATTGCCAAGGCCACAAGGTTAATAATTGATAAAGCCAAAATTTGTCTCCCAGCTGACGATTCCTAAAATAGTCATTTAACCTCTATAAACCTAATTATCATACATTAAAGGCTTTAGAATTGAGAAGTGGGTAAAATTTATTAGCAATTGGAATTTCCCAGTGATGAACTGATAGGATCAAAAGCAGGGAAGTCAAGAGGAGATATTTGCAGCAATCAGTAAGTTAGATCTTCAAGATCTACACCAAATTCAGGAGTCTCTGATGGCAGTTTTATGAACATAAATGTATCTACCCTCTCCAAATGAAATATAAGGTCTTGGGGGTATGGATAACACCATATTCCTCTCTCCATATTGTTCTATCTACATATTAAGCACAAATATTTGTCAGTTAATTTTGAAATACTTTCCACTGCTTAGCCTTTTAGAACAGGCTAGGTTATCTCTTCTCTGTGATGTTTAGCTCGAAGGCAACGGCACAGACTGATGACTTCTAAAGCTCCCTTCCAGGGCTATGCTGTGGTAGGGGACAAAAATAGACAGGAAAAAGCACCAGCGTCCTTGTGGCCTTCTGTGGCACAGTTGGAGAGTGCTATGCCAGGGGCTCTGATTTTTAAAAATTGTTTAAAAAAAAAGATAAAATGGAGTTCTGAGTAATTCTCAAAATGGCTTATTGATCATGTCACCCAGGTTTTCTAAACTCCACCCTGGATATATAAAAAATATCAAATTGGTGTTGGGAAAAGGAGCTAGCCTTTCTGATGGCCTCAAGGATATGTCCGACATAACCGCAAGCCATCTAAATATTTCTAGACTACAACATTAAACAGAAGAAGAGCAGTCAAAAGATTTTACAAAACAATCCTCAGCTATAAAGAATACATATGAAAACTTATAGCAGGATTGGGGATAATATTTCTTAAATGCCACTCTAGATTGTTGAAATCATTTTGAAATGATTTTTTTGCCTCCAAACAATGGCAATTTGATATTACAAATAGCAGTTTTGAAGCAAAAGCTACTGGGGTCACTCTGCAATTGACTTCATCCTTGGATCCATTAATCTATTTTTTTAAAGGATAAATGAAAGTGCAAAAATTATTGTTGAGTCATGAAAGGAAGAGTAAAGGGTAATGATAAATAACCCTTCAAATCTACTCTGGAAAATTTAAAAATAGTGCATTGTATATAACCATTGTCATCCAATAGCAAAAACATAAAGGCACGACTCAAGGAAAGAGAACTAGCTGGCCTTGCTTTAAGAGAAAAATGATGAGTGTTCCTCAAATCTTTGAAAGCATCAAGTGATCCTATCATAGAGAAATATGGTTGATTTTTAGTTATAACCACATTGACTAAGACAGCCCCTAACTTCCAAATAAGCCATTTACCAATAGGAGCGATCTGCTTACCTGCTGCTGCTCCACCCTAGGTGACAAAGCCATCCCTGGCCTCACTGATAATACCCGTTCCCTTTGACCATCTACTTCAAATTGACGTCCTCGGTTGTGAGGGCCCTCCTTCCTGGAGCTGTGAATCCTGTTAGGACCCCAAGCTACCACAGCATTAGGGGCCTACTACCAAGAAATTCCCCTCGCCATTCCAAGAGAGGAGACCTGCTAGCTCTTGCTAGCCTGTCCTTATTAGTACCCTATCCACTTAGTGCCCTGACCCCTCTTAAAAATAACCAGGGCTCAGGTCATCAAGGGCCCCACAGCTCAGAGCTACCAAGAATGGAAGTCCAGCTATGTGTGTGTTTAGAATGTCTTGGTGGACTGGCCTGTGGTTTATCTTTTATGACATTGTTTCTGTGGGGAACCATGTAGAACTCTAACAAACTAATTTTTTTTTTTTAAACATACTTGAAGGTTTCCCTGGTGGCACAGTGGTTAAGAATCTGCCTGCCAATGCAGGGGACCCGGGTTTAAGACCTGGTCTGGGAAGACTCCACATGCCGCGGAGCAACTAAGCCCGTGAGCCACAACTACTGAGCCTGCACTCTAGAGCCTGCAAGCCACACCCACTGAAGCCCATGAGCCACAACTACTGAAGACCACATGCCTAGAGCCCGTGCTCCACAACAAGAGAAGCCACTGCAATAAGAAGTCCGCACACCACAATGAAGAGTAGCCCCCGCTCGCCTCAACTAAAGCCCGCGTGCAGCAACGAAGACCCAACGCAGCCAAAAATAAAATAAAATAATTTTTTAAAAAAAATACTTGAAATATCTTCTGAGATTCTTTTATATATATTTATTTATTTATGGCTGCGTTGGGTCTTCGTTGCTGCGCGCGGGCTTTTCTCTAGTTGCAGCGAGCAAGGTCTACTTTTCGTTGTGGTGCACGGGATTCTCACTGTGGTGGCTTCTCTCGTTGTGGCGCACGGGCTCTAGGCTCACAGGCTTCAGTGGTTGTGTCTTGTGGGCTCTAGGTGCGTGGGCTTTGGTGGTTGTGGCACACGGGCTTAGTTGCTCTGCGGCATGTGGCATCTTCCGGGACCAGAGCTCTAACCCGTGTCCCCTGCATTGGTGGGCGGATTCTTAACCACTGCGTCACCAGGGAAGTCCCTCTAGCAAACTAATTTTGAAACAGATATCTAGAGCATAACCCATACCTAAGCTAGGGACCACACACAATAATAATGACCCCAAATAAGCAGCAGGAGCTGAAATTACAGAATTGAAAATATTCCACCAGGGAAAGAAGGGGAGCTAAGATATTGGGAATGTATATTTAATAGTTGTAGCTATAGAAAGGGAAAGTAAATTGGACAAAAAAAAAAAAAGAGAGAGAGAGAGAAGGAGGACATTACAAAGGCTATTTAGGTACAACCGCTGTAGCTAATAATGCTGTCATGGGAACCCCTATAGAATGCTTGCCCTGCAGTCTGACATATCCCAGAATCCTCCCATGGTTTAGGAAACCGAGTTGCTGAAAGTACAGTAGCTTTTGTGTTTACAATGGCCTGCCTGCTTTAGGCTAAGAAGTGTGGCAACCCGAGATGCTAACAATAACCAAAGATAAAAGAAAGCAAACAAACACCAAAATACCACTCTCTTGGTTTTTCTTTTAAAAGAAAGACACTAGAAGAAACAGGAAAACAACAAGGCCGTGGCACTAATCTAGGCAGAATTGAAAGGTCACAGTTGTGTAGAAGGCAGCAACACAACACCAACAGGATACGGAGTCATTCAGCTTTGAGATACGACTGTGAGAGTGTTTGTGTTTAATTATGAAGCCCTTGGGGGCTCTTCCTTTTCCCCTTCAAATGAGGGGAGTCATCAGGAATGGAAATTACCCGATTGTGAGATTAACAAGACAAGGTGTTGGAGTCCAATCAAGGGCCACCATAGTTCAGACAAATTGCAACCTGGCTTCTCTTTCAGGGAGGCAGGATACCACCCTGGGGGATTTTTCCATCATCCAGAGCACACCTACCTAGATCTTTGTAGACCTGACCTTCAATTAAGGCATTGATTTCCTCATTACCCACAGGTTTATTTTACAGAGAAACTCCCAGGGAGCATGAAATAGGAAAACTCAGAAGGAACAAGACAGGGGATTTTAAAGTCAGGCTCCTCATTACAGCCTCAGGGGAACAGGTGGAATCTTCCGGGGCCTTTATAAAACTTTATTTTATTTATATTGTTTTCCAAGGACAGCTTTTATTAAGGGACATGGTTATTAAAACCACAGCCAGTGTAGACTTTGTTGGGCAGATGGAGAAGTTTCTCTCCGACCCCCTCATGCTTTGGGCCAGCACATCACTGAGGAACATTTTTATGTTAGCAACAGACCCTACATCCTGGATTTCACAATACTGAGACTATTTGCTGCAGCTAGTCACAGCTTCAGCAGTATGAGCCCACCCAGGATCTCTGTGAAGACCCCCATATTGGCCAGAAAACTCAAAAAGCACACTATGTGGTAGGTAGAGCTTGCAACCTTATATGCAAATCTGCAAGTAAGCTCAAGATTGGTCTGAAAAATACTCTAAAAATAATACTCCTGGTATAGAAGAAGCTAGATGCAATGTAAAAGGAGACCTACAACCAACATGTGTTATCATGTGTCTTCAACTTGACCTGCCACTAGGGATGCTCCACTACTGCTCCTGATTGGAACTGGAAATGGAGAGCAGAAACCCAGTTTGGTGTTGATCTGTTTCCATTGACAAGGGTGTCTAGAAGGGCAGCCATTTTCCAGTAGCACAACAGCACCTGATCAGAGAAACTTAAAGAAGAACAGCCATGCTTTAACCCGTATTTTCTCAAAAAATCATTTCCTTAATTTTTAAATTTAGTTAACTCACAAATATCCTTCATGAAATAAGCACTCCTGATCCCTGCTGAATGGGAATACTGATTTGCCCTATCCTTAAGAGAAATCAGGCAGAGAAGAGTTTCGATGAGGGGTGTCTGTGTCTGTGTGTTTTGTGGTTTCTTTGTTTGACTTTCTCAAGATTTTGATCATCCCCTGCCATTCCTCTAACAGTACGTTATTTTATCATCAGATTTCTCATGCGAGCTCACAGTATATGCAGCTAGACATAGGACACGCACTCCATGTCACCGTCCATGTTAGGAACACAAACAATTCAGAAAGAAAATATACTGAGGAGGTTTCAAATATCAGAAGCACAAAGGAGCCCTGTTGGTATGAGTTACTCCACGTGATGTCCTGGTGCAGCCCTACCCCCACTCAAGGTTCCATATGACCTCGGGTGATGATCCACCCACTCTTAACAACTTTTAAAAAACTGCTCACAAGATTGTAGAATCTCTCAGTTTTGCAACTGATAAGGTATTAAAGGATGACTTAATTCAATATCTGTCTTTTACAGATGTAAACCTTGGCAGTCCAGCAGGATGAAACAATGTGTTCAGAATTGGGTACAATCACGGGGGAGCTGGGTCTGGACTCCCAGCCTCTGAAACTAAGTTGTGCTTTCTGTCATGTGCTTTCATGGCGGAGGCTTTCCCCCGCCATTGTTCCCATCCCCTTTTAAGCATGGATCTTTTAAAAAGTTTTAATGGGTAACATTTTGTAAAAGAAAATAAAGTGGCACTTTTTTTTTTTTTTTTTTTTTGCGGTACGCAGGCCTCTCACTGTTGTGGCCTCTCCCATTGTGGAGCACAGGCTCCGGACGCGCAGGCTCAGCGGCCACGGCTCACGGGCCCAGCCGCTCCGCGGCATGTGGGATCGTCCCGGACTGGGGTACGAACCCGCGTCCCCTGCATCGGCAGGCAGACTCTCAACTACCGCGCCACCAGGGAAGCCCAGTCACCTGGTTTTGATTCTTCATTTTGTTAATGTGGTGTATCACAGTGATCAATTTGCGGATATTGAAAACTCCTTGCATCCCTGGGATAAATCCCACTTGATCATGGTGTATGATTCTTTCGATGTATTGTTGGATTCAGTTTGCTAATATTTTGTTGAGGATTTTTGCATCTATGGTCATCATTCATATTGGTCTGTCATTTTCTTATTTTGTGGTATCTTTGCCTGGTTTTAGTAACGGGGTGATGCTGGCCTCGTAGAATGAACGCAATTTTTTTGTAATAGTTTGAGAAGGACAGATGTTAACTCTTCTCTAAATGTTTGGTAGAATTCACCTGGGAAGGCATCTGATCCTGGACTTTTGTTTGCTGTGAGTTTTTTAAAATTACTGATTCAATTTCATTACTGGTAATTGGTCTGTTCATATTCTCTATTTCTTCATGTTCTGTGGAGCTTAACATACCTCAAGAAAACATACTACACAAGATTTGAAGAAGAACATAGTGTTCCAGGCCTTTCCTTTTATGATGTGATTGCTGTTTATCACAAACTTCATTCCTAGAGTCCACCAATCATGTTAACCTAGAAACTTTTCGTTTGTTAAAGAAAACGTATTATTTTATTGGTAAGTCTTAGGCCATGTCTTCATGGCAATCTCTCCAGAGTAAATATGTCTTCGTTTTCCCCTCAAAGGCAGCTTAGAATTTATGAGCCCCAGTGGAATATGCTGACACCAGTGTCAGCCCGGAACAGCCATGGCCACCTGGTAACTCTACCTGGAGAGCTCTCGCTTGAGTAGGAAGTCAGCTCAGATGAAACACAGAAGACGTCCTGCTGATTGGCACAAACTGAACCTTTGGCTCCACCTCTGCCAGAAGCCACGCCCACTCCTTTACTTCCCTCAAATATAACCATTAAATTACTTTTTTGTTTAATTAATCCAGATTTGTTTCTTGCTATGCAACGGACAAGCCTGATTACCACACACTCATGTATCCTGGAGTTAACGAGGTGCTTCCTCTTACATGTGACAGGAAAGTTGTGATCTTATATCTACATAATAAAAGACGTTTGCTTGATATGATCAAGGGTAACATCAACTTCATAGATGGCAGAGTTGGTCTGTCTAGGAGAGATAACTGTTTAAAAGCCCAAGGCAGACTTTTTCAAATCAAGGCCCAAAGAACCTTAAAAATCAAAGAGACGGGAGTCTGCTTTGGCAGACAACATTAAATCTGAGTATTTTTGAGTCAATTTGAGTATGAGTTAAATTTGAGTATGTCTGACAGCATCCAGTCTATGCCTCAATATAATCCCAAAGTCTGTAAAATCACAAAGGGGTTTTAAAAAAGAAAAAAATATAGTGGAGAAATGTGCCTTGGCAAACCAGACTAGAGACGATAGCACAGTATGAATTTAAGAAGCCACTTGATGTCATAAAATACAATCTATTGACTATTACTGTGAATTTTCAGAAGAATAAACCGTGTTAGTTAATTTTATTAGAAGGCCTTACGTCCAGCATTTATAAGATACAAACCTAAATTCAAAACATCGATTTCCTATATTTTATTCCATCACAGAATTGCTGCATAAACTTGCTAAATCTGAATTCACCATGTATCCTGGTTCTCCCATCTGTGGCATGAGAGAGAGAAGCAGTGCCTCTAGAGGCTGGTAAGACCCAGGTCTACTCTGAACTCTGTGAATGCAAATTATAATTAGAAAGGCCTGATGTGCACTTGCTCTTTGGCCTTACATTTCAAAGGGCAAACCTATACATATATTTTCTTATTCCCTATCACTTTACAATTTTGCTGTCTAAACTTTCACGGTTCTATTATTTCCAGCTTCTGCAACTAAAACTTACACTAAAAAAATGAAGAAGAGAAAGTGCAGGAGTGACTCTTAACAAATATTTTTCCTTCCTGTCTACACTGCTATTTATTGTCCCTGCTGCGGTGTTTACAGCATTCGAGCAGGAGGAAAATGTGCCTGCAAAGGTAACCAGCTGTATTAATAAGCTGAAAACTTTTTAAAATATAAAACTTCCAAGAAAATCTGCCTTGTTCTGCATGACTTTCTCACCTCATGCAAACTTTTTTTTTTTTTTTTTTTTTTTTTTGCTGTACGCGGACCTCTCACTGTTGTGGCCTCTCCCGCTGCGGAGCACAGGCTCCGGACGCGCAGGCCCAGCGGCCATGGCCCACGGGCCCAGCCACTCCGCGGCACTTGGGATCCTCCCTGACCGGGGCACGAACCCGCGTCCCCCGCATCGGCAGGCGGGCTCCCAACCACTGCGCCACCAGGGAAGCCCCTCATGCAAGCTTTTGTATGACATTAGGGCAAGTCCATCCAGGCAGTGAATTTTGTAGCTGAAAATCAACAAGTATTAATGTATCACCTCTTACATAGGAGACAAAGCACTTTAACAATCTGATGGTTTAACATAATACATTGAAGAAAGATGCCCACTGACAAATAGTCTACCCAATACATTTGTCCAAACTATCAAGGCAGGAAATTATACAATTCAAAGCAAGCAAAAAAATCACATAAATATCTGTGAAAAACTTGTGCAACATCGAGGTTGATTCTGGAACTTACAAAACTAAAGAAATATTTTGGTGGTATTTCACATGAATTATACAAATATGCCAGTCTGTGGATGTCTGGTATAGGGTGTAAATATGAATTCTAAATTCTCCTTTGACCACCTCTAGGAGATTAAAGGACAAAGAAGAGAATGGGTAGGGGCAGGCATTGTTGCAAAGAGATATTTGGGGTACTTTCCTGAACATCAATAGATACAGTCACTGATTTGTTGTAAATAAGGGTTAGAAAAATCCCCTCTTCTATGGGGATTCCCCTTTTTGAATGCCTTCAAAAAGCATTTATTGAGCACCTACCTTAAATCACTAAAGTTGAAACAATACCATTCATATGTTATTACTAGTTCAGTAGGAGTTACGCAGATTTTTGTGAGTTTCATGAAAGACTAGCCAATTTTTCTAGGAAAATGTGTTCTTTGGTCAAATTCTTAACCTAAAAAATTATCAAAACTACAGCAACAGAAATAAGAGCTTCTGTGGTGAGTCAGGTCGTCACACCAATTTCACTGCTGTTGACTTTCAGTACCTCTCTATCTCTTGTTATAGGAAAAAGGAGATATGAAAGAGAAAAACTACTGTCCACTCATTCTACAGAATAACAAACCTACTTGCAATTATACTGATCAGCTCCTCTTTCCCTACAGTAATAATGGAGGACCTGTTCCTCTTTCAATCTAGGGTAAATCTGTCCTTCCGTAATCCAGATTATATCCCCTCCTGCCTTCTCAGGCAATTTACACTCTGATTTTCTTTTCTATGACTTATTTTCAACATCTCCGCCAATACTAGATTCTACCCAACAGCGTTTAAGACAAGGATGCCACAGGAAAAGAAAATTACAGGCCAATATCCTTGATGAACAGAGATACAAAAATTCTCAACAAAATATTACTAAAACTGAATTCAACCATACATTAAAAGAATCATACACCATGATCAAATGGGATTTATTCTAGGGATGCAAGTATGGTTCAACATTTGCAAACTACTCTGTGATACACATTAACAAAATGAAGGATAAGAATCACATGATCATCTTAATAGATGCAGAAAAAGCGTTTGACAAAATTCAATATCCATTTACGTAAAAACTCTCAACAAATTGGGTATAGAGGGAATGTACCTCAACATGATAAAGGCCATATATGACAAGTCCAGAGCTAACATCATACCTAACAGTGACAAGCTGAAAGGTTTTCCTCTAGGATCAGGAACAAGACAAGGATGCCCATCCTTTCCATTTTTATTCAACATTGTATTGGAAGGCCTAGACAGAACAATTAGGCACGGAAAAATAAATAAATAAATAGAAGACATCCAAATAGAAAAGAAGAAGTAAAACTGTCAGTATTTGCAGGTGACATGATAGAAAATCCTAAAGATTCCATCAAAAAACTTAGAACTAATAAAAGAAGTCAGGGGCTTCCCTGGTGGCGCAGTAGTTGAGAGTCCGCCTGCCGATGCAGGGGACACGTGTTCCAGCCCCGGTCCTGGAAGATCCCACATGCCGCCGAGCGGCTAGGCCCATGAGCCATGGCGGCTGAGCCTCCGTGTCTGGAGCCTGTACTCCGCAATGGGAGAGGCCACAGCACTGAGAGGCCCGCGTACCGAAAAAAAAAAAAAAAAAAAACCACAACAGAATCCAGTTAAGTTCAAACTACAAAATCAATACACAAAAATCTGTTGTGTTTCTGTATGCTAATAATGAACTATCTGAAAGAGAAATTAAGAAAACAAGTCCAGACTTCCCTGGTGGTCCCGTGGCTAAGACTCTGCACTCCCAATGCAGGGAACCTGGGTTTGATCCCCTGTCAGGGATCTAGATCCCACATGACACAACGAAGACCCAGCACAGCCAAATAAATAAATAGACATTTAAAAAAGAAAGAAAACAATTCCATTTACAATTGCATCAAAAAATAAATAAATAGAACATCTAGGAATAAATTTAACCAAGGAGGTAAAAGACCTGTATATTGAAACTATACAACATTAATTTAGAAAATGAAAAATACACAAATAAGTGGAAAGATATTCCATTTTCATGGAATGGAAGAATTCATATTGTTAAAATGTCCACACTACTCAAAGCAAGCTACAGATTCAATGCAATCCCTATCAAGATTCCAATGGCATTTTTCACAGAAATAAAACAATCTTAAAATTTGAATAGAACCACAAAAGACCCCAAATAGCCAACACAATCTTGAGAAGGAAGAACAAACCTGGAGGCATCACATTCCTTAATTTCATACTATAATACAAAGGTAGAGTAACCCAAACAGTATGGTATTGGCATAAAAGCTAACAGATATATTAATGGAATAGAATAGAGAGCCCAGAAATAAACCCACACCTATATGGTCAGTTAATCTATGATAAAGGAACCAAGAAAATACAATGGGGAAAGGATAATTTCTTCAATAAGTGATATTGGGAAATTGGACAGCCACATGGAAAAGAATGAAACTAGAACACTATCTTGCACAATACATGAAAAGTAACTCAAAATGGATTAAAGACATGAATGTAAGACCTGAAACCATAAAACCAACTGGTACATGAAAAGATGCTCTATATAATTAATCTTCAGGAAAATGCAAGTCAAAACCACAATGAGATATCAGCCCATATCTGTTAGAATGCTTATTATTGAAAAGACTAGAAATAAGTGTTGGTGAGGATATAAAGAAAAGGGAGCCCTTGCACACTGTTGGTGGGAATGTAAACTTGTGTAGTCACTATGAAAAACAGCATGGAGCTTCCTCAAAAAATTAAAAATAGAACTATCATATAATCCAGCAGTTCCACCTCAAGGTATTTATCTGAAGAGAACAAAAACGTTAGCTTTAAAAGATATATGCATCCGCATGCTAATTGTAACATTAATTGCAATATCCAAGGTATGGAAACAACCTAAGTGTCCATTGATGGCTGAATGGATAAATTGTGGCATATGCACATATGTATATAAGATGGAATAATAGCAATTAAAAAAGAATGAAATCTTGCCATGTGTGACAACAAGGAAGGAGGGTATTATGTGAAGCGAAATAAGTCAGACAGAGAAATACAAATAACTGTCTGACCTCTCTTATATGTGAAATCTGAAAATAAATAACCTAATAGCTAAACCAAGCTCATAGATACAGAGAACAGACTGGTGGTTGCTAGAGGAAGTAGGGGTGGGAGAAATAGGCAAGCTGGGTTTTTTTTGGTTTTGTTTTGTTTTTTTAGTTTAAAAAATTGAGGAAAAAAACATGTTCAAGAGTACCCCAGCAAAGAAAAAAGAAAAAAAAAAAACAACAACCTCCTTCCACACCATTTCCTTCCAGAACTACTGTCTGTCTCCTTCCCTTCAGTAGGAACCTTCAGAGAGAATGACCTTTACTCCTTGTCCCTATTTCCTTACCTCCATTCACTTCACTTCCACTAGTCCACTCCAACCTGGCCCCTAGTCCTATCTCTCCCTTACTCCTCTGAAATGACACTTGTTCAAGTTAATCCTCAATAACCATCAAGCCACCATATTCAAGAGTATTTCAGTCCTCATCCAGCTAGAACTGTCAAAATTATTCAACTCCTTTGCTTAGCACTTCCTTTTAGAAATGCCTCTTCTGCCTGACTTTTATGACACGATGTTCTACAGGTTTCCCTCTACCTCTCCAGCTGCTCATTCTCAATATACATCAGTGATCATATTCCTGACTCAATGGATTATCTCAAAGAGACTAAAAACTGAACCTGGACCAAATCAAACTCATGATCTTCCTTCCACACTAGTCTAGTGCTCCATGCCTAAGTGAAGTCTATCACTACCACCCATCCAGTGATGGAAGCTGGAATCTTAACAGTCATCCTTGAGAACACCCTCTCCTTTGCTGGACTATCCATGTCATCATCTGTCCTGTTGATTATACCTTCCAAATATGTCAGGAATACAACCTTTTCCAATCTCCACTGCATGATCCTTGTTCATGGTCTTCTTTTACTTCCTTCTTAACTAGTCACTTCACTTCTTCCCTTGCTCCACTCATACCCCATTCTCATGTAAATAGCTAGAGCCATCTACTAAGAATACAAAATAAAGTTCTGTTAGGATAAATTCAGCTCAACTTAACTGTGGGTTTTGTGGTTTCTTTTTTTTCCCCCCCTTTGGTTGATAGTTGTTAAATTATTTTTTACTGATTTTTAAAATTCTTTAGAATTTTTTTTGGCCATTGCTTGTTGATAGTTTTAATTTAGTTTTTACCGATTTTTTAAGTTCTTTGGAATTTTAGTTTTCTATGATTAAATTTTGAGATAGCCTTTCCTGATTTGATTGCTCAAATTATATTTTATAGATTGTCCTACTTAAAAATAGTCCTTTTGAGATGTTGAATAGGCTCTCTAATGATGTTTTTATTGGTTTTATGAGTGTTTCTATCGGTTATTATTATTTTAATTTTTATAATTAAAAAGTAATTCAATGAAGGCAGAATAATCTAAGATTATTCTTTCAGACAAATAATAGTTTTCAAATTCTAGCCCTAATGTCTAACACCAACAAATACTGTGAATCCACTCACATGATTCAAAATTTAGCAGTCTTCCTGCATCTGCATGTACTGTATTATAGAAACTTTACAGTGTAACTTTGTTTTAAAACTTTGATGGCAGGCTTTTCTCCAATATTTAAAGAATTTTCAATGTAACTTTTAAAACGCCCAACGTGAAGGATCAGAAAGTAAAAGTTTATTTGTTTATTTTCTTCCTTCCTCTGCCAATCCAAATGAAGGAGACAGCTCTACATGAGGTCCAAAAGACACCCCTTGAATGATAGTCATTTAACAGCAGTGCTATTTTTAATAGAATTATTTTAAATAATAGGAAATTAAATTCCAATTTTTAATCTTTTCTGTTTCACTTCTTCCATTCTTACATTTCAAATGTAGGTTAGCTCCTACTAAAAATATGTTGTGTCCTTGCTCTTCTGAAATATGTGGATTTGATGCTTTAAAAAACTTGACTAGACTTGATACAGATCTGAAATACCAGTCTCCATATGCACCAACCTGAAATACTTTGAGGACGCTAGTGGCTCAAATGGCCTTCTGGGAGCAATGGCTCTCACCTTATTTTTGACAAATTGATGAGCGCTTGATGAAAGAAACCATACATTTACCACTCAGTCTATTCTTTCTTTTTTTTTTTTTTAACATCTTATTGGAGTGTAATTGCTTTACAATTACACTTTTACGTCGCGCGCTCGCGGTAGCAGGTGTGTTAGTTTCTGCTGTATAACAAAGTGAATCAGCTATACATATACATACATCCCCATATCTCCTCCCTCTCACATCTCCCTCCCACCCTCCCTATCCCACCCCTCTAGGTGGTCTCAAAGCACCGAGCTGATCTCCTTGTGCTGTGCAGCTGTTTCCCACTAGCTATCTATTTTGTATCTGTGTCTTTATTCCTGTCCTGCCCCTAGGTTCATCAGAACCATTTTTTAAAATTCCATATATATGTGTTAGCATAAGATATTTGTTTTTCTCTTTCTGACTCACTTCACTCTGTATGCACCCAGGCTGTTCTTAATGATGGGCCTCGGTTCCAGCCCTGCTCAGGAGGCAGAAGCGAAGGGCCTTCTTCCCGCAGCAACCCCTCCATGAGAGTCCATTGCGCTGGGCACTGCCCATGCAGGGCCTCTGACTGGCACTCGGGTGTGATGAATCTTCCCTTCAGTGGAATTGGGTCCTACCTAGTCTGGGGATTTGTGGTGTCCGGAAGAATGACGTGTCCACAAGACCAAAATAAAATCAACCTAGGAATACTGCCAAACTCTTCCTCTGTCTATCACTTACGTCAAGTAAAGGTTGGTCTGTCTCTCTTTGCAGGGGAATTGCAGAAGTCTAAAACTGACCCTTTTCTGCACTTAGTAGAATCCAACAGCAGAGGAAAGAGGTTGTTAGCGAGGACAATTTGCTCTGCACCAACCCACTAGCGGGCAATTATCAATCAGTGCGGTAGGGCTCCCATTACCCAGTACTGCGTGTGGAAACTCCGGAGTCCAGAAAAGCCTCAGATCTGCTGAGACCAGAAAAATCAGAGGCAGAACTTAAATATGATATTTCCCCCAGAGTACCTACTGCATGTCTTATTAGTTGGTTTGAGAAACACTGGCAAAATGCTCAGCTGGGGAGCAAGAAAGAGACAGACGTTTTCTGCGCCTCGACCCGCGGGAGGTGCCCTTCCCCGGGAAAGGCGGGAGGGAGCCCGGGGGCGAGGTTTCGGAGTGAGGGCAGTGCCTCTCTGAGTGCAGGATCTGGTGGCTTTATTTGTTAGCTGGTGGCTCCAGCCTGGGAAATGCACACTCAGCAGGGAAAGGGGAAGAGAGATTGGCGGCAGTTTTCTAAAAACAACACAGATCAAGTCTCCGCTTGTGCCCCTTCGCTCACCCCGCGGAGGCACAGACGGGTCAAAACCTTTTCCCAAACCAAGCGCGGCCGCGCAGTTCCCACTAGGAAGGAGGAGGGCAGCCGTGACTCCTGGACTCCAGGACGCCCGGGCGCTGAGCCGCCCGGTTCGCCTTCTCTCTCAACCGGCCAGGTTCAGAGAGGCGCCTCTCCCTCCGAGCCTCGGGCTAAGGTCGCCCGGGGTCACCCCAAATCTGATGATGCCGCTCGCCCCGCGCAGCCGGGGACTGGGACTGGCGGGGGTGCGCCGGGGACCGAGAGGAAGGCGGGGAGGAGGCGTCGCGCGCTCGCGGTAGCCAAGCGCCCGGGCTTCCCTCCGCTGCGCTGACTCCCCGGGGTCTGCGTGGGGCGCGGCTGGCGCCCTGTCTCGCCCCGCCACTGCCCCTTCCGCTCCACCCAGCCGTTCGACTCCCGGCCTCGTAATGCCCCCTTCCAACCCCGCGTCCGGGGTCGGACAGCCGAGGAGGAAACGAGTGAGGGCGAACAGGCGCTCGCGGGCAGGGCGACTCGTGGCGCCCTGGGTGCTGGTCTCCAGCTTGGAGGCGGGGACTCCCCGGGCGCGGGCGGGCGAGCCCGGGGTGCAGCTCTGCACCGCGCGGGGCTCAACCGGCGCGCGCCACCGCGCCCAGCCACCTCCCGCGAGCGCTGAGCCCTCGCCCGGAGCCCGCGCGCCTGGGCCTCCGCTCTCCCGTCCCGCCCCTAGTTCTTCCGCCAAAACCTTTGACCAGAGTCTTCCTGCCAACATTCCTAAATCTCTTTTGCCAGCTCTTTGCGCCAGGTAGGAATAAGGCTCTGCTTTCGGGTGTGTGGAGAAACGCCGTTCCCAGAGGGCGTCTGACCTTTTCACCTTCCCCACGAACTCCTTCGGAGGGGGTCCGCGGGCATTTACCCCTCTCGAGGGCCTGATCCGCTGCCGAAACCTGTCTGTTCCCTCAAATGTCCTTGCTGTTCCTATTCGCAGAGGGTTTCTGCAGCCGTTCCCGGAAAGGCCTCGGGGATGGAACTGGGGGGCATCCAACCCACAGTGAGGACGCGCCGCCGTGGGAGGCGGAGGTGGGGAGGAGCTGGAGGGCCGGCGTGACCTTGGCCTGTGGTCTGAGCTGGTACTGTGAGAGCCCTGCCAAGAGCAAACCCCGCCCCCGCCACTGTTCCCCTCCCCCGGATTGCACAGGAACCCGGGGCACCGGACCCCTAATTTCCAAACCCCGAACACCTGGGCTCCGAGTCAGGATGCTGGGCGGGGTCGGGCGACGACTGCCCCCTAGCTGGAAGGCAGACCAGCTCCCACCCTCCAGGGTGCCCTCTGACCCGGAGGAGAGGACACCAGATCTCGGGTAACAATGGAGCCCGCGGCACGCGGCGGGCACCCGAGCACGCCAGGCGCCCAGCAGCGTGCCCCTCTACCGGGCAGGGAGGCCGGGTGGGGCTGCAGCACAGCCTCGCCCGCGCGAGTCTACTGACTCGGCAGCCACACTGCCGGCCCTCGCCCGGCTCCGGGGTGCGTCCCCCACCCCTGCCGCGCTCTCCTCAGCCCCTCCGGGCCTGACCCGCAGCGTCCAGGGGTGCCCTGCTGCTCCTGCCCCAGGTCACTACCCGGCCGCCCCGGGCGCCTCCCGGGCGTTCGGAGTTGCGAGCAGCAGCCGCTACCTCCCGAGCGCCCCTCACGCCTCAGCGGCGGATCCCCAAGATCCTGGGCGAGCTGCCTCGCTCCTCCCCGGGGGTCCGAGCGAGCACGCTGAGGTGGGCTAGCTCGACCCTGGCGCTGCCACCGGCCTCGACGCCCAGTCCCCCAAACACACCCGCTAGCCCGCCCCGGGCGCGGACCCCCGGCGCCTCCCTTCCCTGGAAGGTCCCAGAGGGTCTGTGGGAGAGACGAACAGACGCACGGGGAACGCACACGGAGGGAAACTTGTTCCTCCCCGTCTCCTGTCAGGCAATTGCTGGCGAGCCCGTGCGGGGAGAGGGGCGGGAGGAAGCGAGGGAAGGGCTCCAGAAGGGGAGGGGAGGAGGAGGTGGGGGAAGCAGGGGTGCAGTTGGTGAAAGTCCTCTGTCTCCCGCTCATCTTTTCATTGCTTGCTCCTCTCCTTCGCGCAGACACCTCGGACCTCCCCTGGGCGCCAGCTCCTCGGCTCCAACGGGTCCAGAAACAAGCCGGATTTTTTTTTTTTTTTCTTTCTGGAAATTGGCTTTGGTGTGCGTTTCTCTACGTCCCTCCTCCTCCCACCCCCCCTTTCTTTTCTTTCTTTCTTTTTTTTTTTTTTTTTTTTTTTGGAGACATGGCCCGGGCAGTGGCTCCTGGAAGAGGAACAAGTGTGGGAAAAGAGAGAGGAAACCGGAGCTAAATGACAGGATGCAGGCGACTTGAGACACAAAAAGAGGAGGGTTTCTCTCGGATCACGGCATTGCCTCGCCGCTTTCCTTTCTCCAAGACGGACTGAGGATTTTACAGCTCTGGGAGGAGTGGAAGCGCTCCGGATTGTTGAGATCGCCCCGGTGCTCTGTTTTCCCTGCACGTTCGGTTCTCCCGCGTCTGCCCGGGAAACCCAGCGAAGGGAGGATGGAGAGGGGGCTGCCGCTCCTGTGCGCCGAGCTCGCCCTGGTCCTCTCGGCGGCCGGCGCTTTTCGCAACGGTAAGTGACAGGCGGAGACGCGCGGCCACGGGTGTGAACCCGGCTCCAGGCTGCCCGCGTCCGGACCCCGGACCCGCGCCCAATTGCCTGGATCCACCGGGGAGAGCCGCCTCCTGGGCGAAGGAAACTTTTATCCAGGCGGAGAAATCGAGCAATAAGATCAGTCGGTGTAGGGCAGGGAGATTTCAAGTGCTCTGACTCCCTCCTGAAGTTGGTTGTTTGGCCGTGGAGGTTTTCCTCCCTCTGCTGCAAGGCAGAACTGCTTACCTTCCCAGAGCAGCACACCAATTATCTTAATAATGTTTCCTCCCAAAGGCAATTAGATGAGACTCCCTTTCAAAAATCGGATGGCTGTTGAAAGTTAAAGAACACTTTACCAGGAGAACTTCCCGGTTCTCGAGCAGCTCCCCCGAACTGTTTCCTCTGGTGGGTGCCTGCAGGAGATAGCGGTTTGCTGGTGAATGTAACTCCCTCCTCCGCTTTTGTAAATGGCCCTGATCCGTCTGGAGTATGAATGAAAGTTCCATCGTGTCAATAAAGGAATCTGATATATACAGTGTCAGGCACCAGGATATCTGAAAATACCCAACCTAGTTGCAGCTTCCACTTAGCTTTTAAAACCACTCACTGTTAAGTAAATGGAAGACCATGCTGGATTATAAACAGTATCCTGTAACCGAAATAATGTGTTTTAAAATGGGATCTGGTTGTAGGCATGTTTGACTTACACTGTAAAGTAGGTGGAAGCAAGGGGATGGCATTATCTTTACAGTAAGTCTTCAGCAATTATTATTAACTAATTATCAAATATTTACTTTTGTCTGGCTTAGATTTCAATCAGAGTAATTAGAAAGACCTTCCGCTACTTACGGTGGTACATTGTTTTAATAAGAGACCACAAGTGGAGGAGTTCATACCGAGAGGAATGTAAATCACATCTTTACGATGGAAGTTAATCTTTCTAATATGCTTTTTGGAGGTTTCGTGATTGAAGCAATAGATTTCCCCAACAGCTACCAAGCAGTGTTCTAAAAGATACACTTGGAAGCCAAACACACACATACACACAATTGTGAATGTGGAGTTCAATTTATTAATGAACCTCGGATGATGGCATCTCTCTATAGTCTGGCAGGGAACGAAATAACATTCACTCCAATTGAAAGAGCTCAAGTGGTTAGACTTTAGAAATTACAGTAACCCAACCTCTGCCTCCACAACTCTGGAGATTAAATCAGTGGTGGTGTTCATAGGATGGATTTGAAATCCAATGCAAATAGCTTTCAGACTTTAGGTTGTGAGCTCCATATGTCTGTGTGTGTGGGTGTATGTGTAAGTACATACATAAGAAATACATATACTTCTTAATTTTCTTCGCAGAAATCTGGGGAATGCTGAGACCCTGAGCTTCAATCGGTGACTTGACTAGTTAAACCCATGTTGCTGTGTTTGCAGTGACCAGAGCCAGTTAATGCCTCTGTAGCTCAACAGACCTCCTCCAGCCATGTACACCTCCTCCAAGTACCAGTGTCTGCTAAATTAATTCATTAACCTTATTTAGGACTAATGGTCCAGAATCATTAGAAACTGCTCTTTCTTAATCAACTGTTACAGAGATTTAACAGAGCCAGGGAGTCTAGGAGTCCACATTATCTTATTACACTGTCACTTTCTCAGAAGTCACAGATTAAAGAGCTCTGGTGTGGTACCGAATCCACCTAAATGTCTTCTGAAGTGACTCTGTCAAGTGGCTACAAGCAGTACTGTTTTATTTCACTCGTCTAACAGATGCCAGACACTGCCATGATGTTTGTACAGAGCTGGAGGAGACTTAATGAGATGGGGTCGCTTTCCAAGTTTTCTGCACATTTAAAATAATGCAAAAGCCTCGGCAGAATCACATAACAGAGTCCAATATGATCATTAGCTGAGATTCTGAACTCTGGTTACAACATCATTTCTTCTTGGCAAACCTTAAGCTTCTAAAAGCCAAGGCAAAGGAAACCCATATAAGGCTACCCCCAGTCTAAGAAACAAAGTCAAAAACATCTAGCAATTGAGAAAAACAATGTAATTTATATTGTCTTCTTTTTAATTTATGGGAAATGATTTCTGTAATGCATGTAGTTTTATGCATTTTTGATGTGCACTTCATCTTTCATTTCCATTTGACCTGGTTTTCCTGTAATAAAATTCTGTAGATTTATAAATTCATGCTGAGAGCAAAGAATGCCATTCTCTTTCCACAGGGAATCTATTAGATGCAATATTAAAATCTATATATACCATGACTGAAAATTTGTGATTGATAGGCTTATATATTTCACTGCTTCCATACCTGTTCCTCTCACATAGTTTATGCACCAAATTTTTATTGCTCGAAATTAAGCATCAATAAATGTGGCAGCATTGCAGGCTGAGGCTCTGCAATATGAAATCCATCATTAAAAGTGACAATGAGGGTCCACACTGAACAATAAAGCAGCCCAGAGACTGGTTTCTTTGGCTCTCAGTGAATCACTTTGGCTTTTGGGTTTTTTGAAAGGAGGGCTCAAAACTTGTTAGCTCACCTTTCCTAAACTGTGACAGTGTAGCTCATCATATGTGATACCCAGACCTCCCTGTGGTGGAGCTTTTTTCCAACATGTAGGTAATTAGAATTAATGCTGTGTAGCTATTTATTTTTCTTTCTGCCCAGTTACTTTGATCTGGTCTCCAAGACTGAGCAACTTGGAGCAGTAGAGCAGAATTATTTCTGCTTCACCACATATACTTTGTTCTCTGATGATCTGGATCTCAAAAGCAGAGATAACTCAAAATCACTTAGATTTATGGGCAGATAAAACAACAACAACAAAAGGTTTGGCTTTAAGCCAATTGAAATCCTGGATGACAATCCCCACTGATCAATGACACAGGCCAGGCTTATCATCAAAAAGCAACACAAAGGGTCAAATAGCATCTTTTAGTCGCCTTCACTTAGAACTTGCTCCTTAATGCGATTACACTTCTGGGGGGATAATTAAGTCTAGCAGAGGCTCCCTGGGGACCATGTTAACATCCATTGAGTGGACTTAATGTTTTTAATGCTAGAAGACCTTTTTCTTGGGAGGGAACTTTGTGTGGGGTGGGGGTGGAGTCCTATCAGATCTCAGTCCACTTTCCTCCTGAACCGACTTCCTGAGATCAAAGAGTGTCCTTTGGTGGCGTGTTGGTATTGGCGCCACCTGAAGGACCTGCAAGCGCCTCTTGGAGCTCCCCTTAAAAAGTTATGGAATGTTTAATAACCGGTCATTTATATGTAAATTTAGAATACCTAAACCTGGTTGTCAGGAAAAGGTCTACTAAAATATTATTTTTATTGCAGATAAATGTGGAGATACTATAAAAATTGAAAGCCCCGGGTACCTTACATCTCCTGGTTATCCTCATTCTTATCACCCAAGTGAAAAATGTGAATGGCTGATTCAGGCTCCTGACCCATATCAGAGAATTATGATTAACTTCAACCCTCACTTCGATTTGGAAGACAGAGACTGCAAGTAAGTGAGAATGTTTGAACAGGGCGCCACAGCACCATCTAGTGGGCGCAGGTGTCTATGGGGGGGGAAGTCTGTGAACCACCTAGAATGTAAATGGATCCAGGAGGGATTCTGATCTAGGCCAGATCATGTGTCAATGGTATGGAAATTAAATTATGTTAAGTGATTTCTGAGTTCCCTAAACCAGGGAGATTATATTTAAATGTGTAATTTCTCATACTCTTTTTCCTGTTAACACTTTTGGTTTTGGAACTCTTTTGTTAAGAAATGTGTATATATGTGTCTATTTTTTCCTGGAAAGGTGAAGAATTAGAAACCCAAACTCTCACTTGAGTTCTTATTAAATATCGTAGGTCACTCTCATATAGTGCATTGGCAGACGGTGAGGTCGGGTATTTTTTTTAAAACAAATCTGGGGCACGTTTTGTGATCTAAGAACTGTGTTTATCTTACTGAGTTTGACATGACCAAGGCAAATTGTCGTTGAAAAAAAAATGAGGAATATAGGGTAAGTCTAATGAGGGATTTTTATAGTAGATGAATGACTGCGTGTCTCTTATGGAACATGCTAAAAGAACTGTTAATTCACGATGAATATAATGTTTGTTCATGTGCTTTAGCATTTCCTATCTCCTTCTATGGTTAAGTTACTAAGCATCAATTTATACCAAGTTTCATTATTATGAAAACATTCTCACTAGAGGGACAGTCTAAATTATATTTCCTCACTTCGTATGAAAGAACTGTGTGTAGGTTTTGCTTTCCACAGTTGGAAAGTATGTTTTAACATTGCAAGCGGCAGTCCACTCAGATACAAATTTGCTTTTCTCACTGGACATCCATGCAGCAGACCACCTGTCTCTGTCTTATCTATGTCATCCTGTTCTGGCACACTGCACATGGTGTATTCTCCAGAGACCTGAACCTGAATATCAACCTTCAATGATGTTTAGATATATAAATTGTTTTAGCAAAGGAAAGCAATCTATTTAAATCGCACTTCTAAAGTGTTTCTCAAAGACTGATGTTTTCCCAAGTTTTACAATGAGTCAGTTTCATTATTTAAAATATTTTCTTTGCCAACACATAACCCTTTTAGAGAAGAAAAGAATAGTATGAAAATATTCCCACCTGCAAGAAGTCCTCAAGAACCTGTTGGTTTGGTGGGGTAAACTAGTTTTTCATGGTCAGGGAGATGAGGTCATCTGGTTAATTCAACATCTGGTGCCTGGAGAATTAGCATACATTCATGTCCTGTTGGTCAATTTCCAAGTAATCAGTGGGACACTACAGCAGGTAAAATTATGCCAATTTCAATTGAATCTTTGTTCTGTGATTCAGAAGTGCTTCAGGGCATTATATTGACTTTTTAATCTTGTGTGAAAGTTGCCATTAATAGAGTGTTCCAGTAACTTCTTGGAAACAGGGAATTCTTTTTGTTTTGTTTTGTTTTTTGGCCAGTGTTCTGTATGGTGGTTTTTACAATGTCAATCACCTAGACAAATTGGAGACTTGTTTTCCATTTCATTTTATTTTGCTTTGTTTTATGTTTTGCATTTTGCCAATACTTAAACTGCTATAGGAGATATTTTTAAGAAACTCTGGTAAAACATAAGTAATAACATTATTCCTCAAAATAAGTTGCTATTAGATTTCAGTAAACTCATGCTTACTAATTCCTGATCTGAGAGTTTTGACCATGTATATATGTGATATAATAGTTAAGGAATTCAGAATAGTTATTAGCAGTGGTGTGCTGGTCAATGTTAACAACTGGATCTAGGGAGAGGATAGGTCAAGTCCTGATCTGTGACATTTGCCGATTTCTGTAGTGTAAATATTCCTACCATGGCCAGTTTCAAACTACAGTGATGTCACTGTGCACAGACTTGCAAAGAAGTGTGCACATCTGGTTCTCGTGAGCTGGTGTGAGCTAGCTCCAGCACCCAACTGCATAGGAGTGTAAGGGGAAGCCAGTTGAATGAGATAATGTGTGTAAAGTGTTTACAAGTGTCTGGCACACAGCAAGCCTTAAATAATTCTCTGCCATATCATCATGTGAGGTAGAGTATGGTAGGATGGGGGAGCAAACTTTTTTGTTAGTTTTGTTATTTAAACATCATAAGAAAAGGGATAATTATAACTCAGAGTAAGGGACCATTTAAGTGATATCAGCAAGAAACTGACAAGGCCAAGAAGATTGTTGCTGTAATTATGATGGTGAGTTTTGTTTTTGTTTTTTAATGCTACAGAATAAGGTGGTTTTTTAATTGTAGCAAGTGAGTATTTGTTCTCTGTGAAGGAGCCATCTCATGTCCAGTCTTGAACGCTGATACCTTTAGCTTGATGTGGTTAATGGAGATTATGGTCCTGGAAAATATCTTTGTGCCATGTTTTCAAGTGATTGTTTTATCAATGAAAATTCCAAAAATGATATAGGAAGACCAGCTTAAGACATTTGCCATCACTATCTTTCCTGACTGGTCCACATGACTCCTGGTTATTGTTGAAGGTTGCAGCTGAAAATTCTACACATGTGGCACAATTATCTCCTTTTGGTTGTGAGAAGAATCCACAGCTTTAAAATCTACAGGGGGTTAGAATTCCCTAGCAAAAGGGAAAGCACCAGAAACTCCTGTAGGAATAAATTCATAGACTTCCAAAGTTTATGTTGGATGTGCAAAAGTATAGATTTTGGGGTTTTGATGGATTATGGGGTTTTTTAGTTTACATTAAGCTACTTCCAAAAATGTATTTGAGATGACACATCACGTTCAGAGAACTGGTAAGCTTTTACTTATCATTTCTGTTAAGAACAAGCCGTTCGTCTTATTTGAGATATTTAATGTCTTTCCGTGTCTCAGCTATATTATATGTCTAATAGCAGTAAAAAGTACTTGTTGTTCCCGTTTTATAGTAAGATAAAATAGGGTAGTGGATATGAAAGCCCTTTGAAAAGCTAGAAGCTCCTCTCAGAAGCCGTTATTATCATTCTTAGGATATCTTTAACAACTTGGAGATTGTTAGAACATCTGGACATAGGAAACTAAGCAAATGTGTTAATCCAATAATGGGGATGATCTGCATATAATACATCCCGCATTTCTCTTGAAACACTCGGTATTTGAATAGTCAGCTTTCATAATGGGAAAGCTCAAGAAATTGATTCCTTCACAATTTGCTTAATTGCAAAACATCCTGGAGACCCAAGTAAACAATTGTTTCTCAGAGTGTAGGAATAGATAAGTAATTAACTAGCCAAGCTCTGGTAGGAAAAATACTTTTATTTCTATTTTATTGTTTTCTTTATCATGAAATTAAAATATTCTCTCATAATTTTAACCATACAGTGAAATGCACGCAATCACAAATTTTCATGTGAAGAACACCAGGACGGGCCCAGTACATAATTAACCTGTGCTAACCTTACAAAAAGGTTTTTACGGTGGATGTCGGGGCGGGCGGGGGGAGATATTTCCTTAAGGAAAATGAATGTCCAAGTTGTGCCTGGTAGCTTTAAAATTCAACCACCTACGTGTATGCCACCCCTGAAACAGGTTTCATTACAAATAAGCATCAAAAACATAATATTAGAACTCCCTGAGTTCTTTCATTGAACAAGGTGTGGTATCAATCAGTCAATCCGTGGAGCCGTAGAGCATCTGTCTGCAGACTAATCTTGGGCTGGGATTTCTAGCTAACTAGTCTGCCTGGTTTTATTGTGATGTTGATACCAGAGGTGGCTATAGAATGTTCTGAATGGAGAAGAAAAGGAGGAATCTGATTTCTCTCTTTTGCACCAGCAAACTCCTCCATGCTTGTGAAGTGTCAAAGCAGAGTTAAAAGCAGAAAAGAAAGGAAAACCCACCTGCAGTGTTGGTCAGCAGGCAGTGTTCATTGTGCATTGAAAATGGTTTTCAGTACTTACACTGAGCTGGTTGGGTCTTACTCCACTGGAGTTTCCTTCGGTGGTAAAGCGGCCATCTTGACTCTCATAAAACTTTATATCTGCATAATAAACAAGAATGTCATTGATACAGTAGTTAGAATTTATGGAGCTTTTCCGGTTTCCCAGCAATGCAAACTATCAGCATGATAATTTATAATGGTTTGTGACAAATACTGCTGAGCAAAGAGGTGTGTGGTTACATTCAGATCAGATGTCATCTGGGGAGCAATAAAAATTTCACAGACATTGGGTTAAAAACATTAGGAAAATGAATGTGAAGCTCCAGAAAGAGAGTCTAAAAAGGTGGTGGTGATGGGGGAGAAGGGAGGTCTTCTGAGTGACAACTTCCTGACTTCACTGCCTGATTTGTCAGGGCTGTTTCATAGGATTTCACCAAGACGCAAGGCTAACATCCCATAAATGCTTTTCTATCATTAAGATTTGTAGCCTTTTCTTTGTGTAACCAATAAATTGGTGTCTTTTTCTTAATTCAGTGCAGTCAAAGGAAGATTTCACTCTTGTAACTTCATACGAAGTTTAAACACAATAAAACTCTAATTAAATAGAGACGATACTCAAGTCTGGGGATTTTGTTGGAATAAATCACACATTGTCTTTAATGCTACTTTTAAAATTTCCTAAGCTGTTATAAACTTTGAAACACCATTTATTTTCATAGAATATAAACTCTCTGAATGAAAATTAATCTTCCCTTAGTTCCTCAAATCTGATTATTCCTGAAAATGTAATTATACAATGGTAACTTGGTTGTTATAGGGAATTTGGAGACTCTAAGTTCCATTTTCGGTTTCCCTAAGTTATATTTTTTGTTTTGATCTTTACTTTGTTCAGCATGGACTTTTGCATTAATTTTAGTTTTTAAAAATTGCATTAAAGTATTATTTATCCTGATTAGTGAGTTTTTTTGGATCTGAGGCATGGGCGTACCCCTAGTCCTAGCCTTGGGTTTTAGAGCATCACTTAGACCAAAGCAAACAAAGACTTTGTTTTATGGAAAACAGTGGGTATTTTTTGCCAAAGTAATTCTCTTTTTTCTATGCTAAATATAAAAGTATATTAAATTATAATCTATATCTAGAAAAATATACAAAGTAAGTGTAACATTTGATACAATTTTACAAAGTGAGCACACCCATATAACTGAACCAGAGCAAACATTTCCAGCTCCCTAGGAAGAGGCCACCTCCTGTCCACTTTAAGTTTCTGACCTTTGGCCTCGAGGGCAGCTGCCATCCTGACTTGTGTGATTCCATTTTTATAAATTTCAGAATCAGACAAAACTCATCTATAGTCTTGAAGTCTGGATGTACTATCCTTAGAAGATCGCCAAACTCTTTGGAATGGGGATAGAAAACAATGTGTACTGTTCTAATCCAAAAACAGTCTTACTGAAGCATTTTTTCTAATTGTTTATCGGTGACTACTATAGAAATATATTTCTTGCTTATACTACAGTTATGTTAAAATAAACACAGAGTTTTTGGTCCAAGAGGCTGCTTTTTATGCCAGGCAAATGCAGAACGATCTTCCTTTGCTTTATTTTCCCTCATCTTTTCATTGCTGATTTTGAGCTCAAGTAACTTCCCAACATGGGCAACGTGAGAGGCACCACCACCGAGCTAAATTCAATAAAAAAAACTATTGAATGGGTAAAAATGAACTCTTCTCAGAGCAGCGGAGGTCAGTGTGGTTGCTACCACCTGCAGCATCCTTGGTTGCTGCTCAAGCAGATAATTATCTACTTTATTCCTTTTGATTTCTTTCCGCATTAGCACTGATTTAATTTGAATAGAACTCCATGTGTTTAATAAAATTAATTTCCTTTGTTATTTCTTCCTATAAGCAATCACATTGGATCATAATGAATTTTGAGTATTACAAGGTTGTTGTGTGTTGGGCATTTCTGTAATTTGAAAGAAGCAACCTTTATGAGAAGATTATTTGAAATCTTATCCAATTGAATCAACATGTGCATGGCATTTCCAACCAGATTTCACTTTGGGGAGGCGGTACTTCAAAATTGATCCAAGGGAGACATATGCCTGCAGCCGGCATGCGTATTATCAGCTCCTTCCCTTCCAGCATAAAACGTGACACTTGTATGCGTGCTGACATCCTTCGGAGAAGCACAAACACATATGTGCGTGTGTGTGCTTGTGAGGGAGACTATAAAATAGACTTAACTAACGGTCGTTGTAGTATTCATCAAGGCTGATCATTAAGCTTGAAGAAAAACAAGAGACAAGATTAGTGTTCAGATCAGGTTCCAAATGCCTCTTAATTGGGTGTTTGTAATCAATCCTGACTGTAGGAGTCAGTGACCTGGCAGAACATAGCACCTCCAAAGAAGATTTTTCCTGCTCTTTGGTTGATTGAACTGTGTCCAGTATCCAGGTCAGTTGGGATGACACAAGGTCAGGACAACCCTCAGATTGGCTGTGAAGTACACCAAACACATTATGATGGCTTATGGCTGAAGTCATTTAGTCTTTACAGATAGCACAGAAGGTGAACTGCTTTCATTCAGAATTCTACTAAATTCTGCAGAAGCATGGAGAGGGGAAAAAAAAAAAAAAATCTTTTGGCTTCTGTCGATTCAATTGCTTGTAACATAGTTTTTCTCCTCACCAAGCCCAGGTCTGTATTGCACATATCTTATATCTTATTTATGGTCATTGTGGTTTTTCTCCTTTAATTTAAATCATCAGTAGAATATTTATTTATTTATTTATTTAAAAACTTTTTTATTTTAATTTTTTAAACTTTTAATTTTATATTGGAGTATAGCCGATTAACAATGTTGTGATAGTTTCAGGTGCACAGCAAAGCGGTTCAGCCATACATATACATATGTCCATTCTCCCCCAAACTCCCCTCCCATCCAGGCTGCCACGTAACATTGATATAAAGGAGTCGTCGTGGCTGGTTCTTGTTGCTTAGTCCTCTATGGATGCCATGTGCTCACTAAACACTCTGTGTTTCATCTGACTTCATTTCACGTAATCTTTTTATCATCCCTATTTTGCAGATGATAGCACTGAGGCTTAGAAAAGTGAAATTAACTGACCCCATATGCTCAGCTGCTGCACCAAATATCTTTCCATCTTTGTGATTGAATGGGCTTGGGATATGCTTTTTGAATGCGAAAATTTGAATGAAATGTTACTAGAGTACATTTTATTTAGCAGTCATTTTCTTCTATGAAACACACAAAAATTTAAATACAAACCAGCTGATTCTGAGGAAGGACTTAATTTTTAAACTCTTAGTTTGGATTAAGTGAAGCCTTGTGCACAGAAACTTCCAACAAATTGATGATTTTCCGCTGAGTCAAAACTTGTCTTAGCAATGAAATTTGCAGTGGATGCGGCAGGGCGTGTATCTGAATTCTGGTTCCTTCGGTTGATGGAGTTTGAAAACACAAAACACACATAAATACAATATTTATTTGAAGGCCTGGTAACCAGGCAGCACAAAGTTTCCATTTATACAGTTAGTTCAAGGGACGTATGAGATACCAGCTGTACCAGCTGTATACCATATCCTCACAAGCCCAGGAGTAAGAAGACTGGGTTCTCTTCCAAACACCCCTCATTCACTTAATTTCCGGCAAATAGCAGGAAAGTTTTGCTTTCCCACAGCTCCCCTATTTGTACGATTTCGATACTTGTATTGGCCACGGTGGCTCTGTAAGGGTTAAAGAGAGAATGTTTGCTCAAGGCACGGGGTCCCTATGAGAAACAGAAGAGTGTTTTTTGAGAAGAAACCAGTGCTCCAGAGTATTTTGTTTTTATCTGTTCAGACACTTGTACAAGCAGCCAGACAGGTTGGAGGTGACGGCTTGTTGATTCTGTGATAGATTGGCATGTCACGGAGAGCACAGCCAAGTCCCATCTGAAAGAGGATGCTGAATGTCTCCCCATTCGAGTTCTTACATTTCTTTAGAACAGCCAGCGGGGGCAAAGGCCAGTCAGTGTGGTCACGATTTCAAGTCCTCATCTGACTCTGTAACCACCAGATGCTATGAGCAGGCCTGCTATTGTGTAAGATACCCTTGGTCACTGAAATGGCACGGAAAAAGTTCAGATGTGGTCAAAATCTTAGTCCTGGCTAGATAGCTTTACAGAATTAGAAAGCACTACATTTCCAAATTTAAAGAAGAAAGAACACACTCTTGACTCAAAGACAATGAAGGACACGGATCCCCACAAAGTTGGTGGCACTGGGTTGACTTGGTCTGATTCAGGATTATGTTGTTTTATAGGTGTAGTAGCACCACAAGGGGTAGCCCCTAACTTGATTTTTCATCGAAGGTTGTTGACATTAAGCTGAGTGAGGGAAGGGGCAGGGGGTGGGGGGAGTTAGCACTGATTGGAAATTCCTTTTTTTTTTTCCCCCCAAGGAAAAAAATTTGCATTTTCCTTACCTTTTATTCCAGTGCCAATTTCTTTGTCCCTGGCTGAGGCCCCTACTGAGTAACGGTTAAGCTACACTGGCTCAGTCCTTCAAGGCACATCCTCATTTCCCTCTGTAGCTGTGCTAGCATCGTGCCTGATGTGTGTGTTAGCTCATTAACACGAACTGGGGATTTCTGATTGTCAGGGGATCATGCTAGCAGCTCCCTGTGAAAAAGTGTTCTGGTGAGAATTAGGGATGTGGGTTATAATTGCCCCTCTGCTGTGCATTCCCATCTATGAGACAGGACACAGGTCATACGGGGGTGGGGGTTGCAATCTATGAATGGCTTGGTTACACCACCATTAAGGTAGACACAGCTTCAATTAATCTTTTTTCTTTCTTTCTTTTTTTTTTTTTGCGGTACGCGGGCCTCTCACTGCTGTGGCCTCTCCCGTTGCAGAGCACAGGCTCCGGACGTGCAGGCTCAGCGGCCATGGCTCACGGGCCCAGCCGCTCCGCGGCATGTGGGATCTTCCCGGACCGGGGCACGAACCCGCGTCCCCTGCATCGGCAGGCGGCCTCTCAACCACTGCGCCACCAGGGAAGCCCCAATTAATCTTTTTCCTTCTCTTTCTGAAGAAAACAAAATGCTTTCCTTTCTCTCCCAATCTTAATAACACAACGTGGATGAGATAATGTAGGTGGAAATATCTTAGGAATACAAGATAAATATGTTAAATAAAGCCTAGGTATTACTCTTAACAGGAACTGCATCCGCAGGTTTTCCTCCTTAAAATAAGTTCAGACTGTAAACAATAAAGTCTGCATCCTTGGGAGGAGACACAAATATTTCAGGAGCGCGGCACACAAGCACAATGGAGATGGTATCTCATGCTCAACGTGTATTCAGCCAACAAGAATTTCTGAATGTTCTTATAATAAATTGGCTGGCTAAGTGTGTCATAATTGCAGTCTTCTAAAAATCTACACTACTCTATGTAAAATAGATAACTAATAAGGACCTAATATATAGCACAGGGAACTCTTCTCAATACTCTGTGATGACCTATAACGGAAAAGAATTTTTAAAAGAGTAGGTATGTGTACATGTATAACTGATTCACTTTGCTGTACAGCAGAAACTAACACAACATTTAAAATCAACTATACTCCAAAGAAAGATTTTTAAATAAAAAATAAAAATAAAAATCTGGATGGGTGGAGGTTCTGGAAAATTCAAGGAAGATGCTATCTCCGTGTCACAAACTTGATAATAGCATTAATGGCCTTCAAAGAGCCATTATTTGCCAAGGTGTGCCTTTGTACTTATAAGTATATTCAGTACAATCCAATGGGAAACCAGCCCATCCTTTAAGGTAGGAGCCAGTGTCATGGTGGTTATTACAACAGGGATGTCCCTTCTTCCCAATCAGTGAAACCAAATAGTGCCATTATAGTTGTGTCCAAGAGAGAGGAAACTACATGGATTTTGTGTTATAAATTCATAGTGAAAAGCAGCTGGGAAAATCAATGTTTTAAAACTGATGGTCCCTTCCATCCTCCCCGCTTTCACTCCGTTTCTAGCAGCCTCAGCCCCTTTCACCTTGCCGTCTCCTTCCCCCTATTTCTGGTTAGGACAGATTTCCCAATAGTGGGGCCAGGCGGAGGGGGTGATTCTCGGTGGCCTCGAAGAAAAGCACGTCCGCAGGAAGGCCCTTAGGATAGTGGCTGAGAAGAGATTACTATTTTAGACTCTTCTCATCACCTCACCCTCAAGAATGGTCGTATGTGATAAAAATGATGTCTGCAGCCTCTCAGAGTTCCCCCAGCACCGTTTTCTTTTGAAATGACCACAGCTGTGTATGGCTGGGGGTCCAGCGGAAGGGCTTTTCTTTCTTTCTTTCTTGTGGGACCTTGTGGGCCTCCCCGGTCCAATAGATTCTGTAGGACTTTCCACTCATGAGTGAAAGAAACTCTCTTTGGACCTGTTACTCTTCAGACTAATCTCTCACCTCTCTCTCCCTTTCCTATGACTGCCAAGGGCTTTGAGCGTGGTGTCTACACCCCAGAACTCCACTTTCTCCCTTAACCCTTCTCAGCCCAAGTCCTCTCCCCTCCAGTTGACTGAATTGTTTGCGCAGATGTTAGATTCCAGTGACTATTCTCATGCCCCAAACCACTGGCCTTTTCTCGGCCTGAATTTCTTTAACCTTTTGCACAACACGGTCCAGAACGCTTGAGACTCGGGGGCGTCTCTTGATTCCTATTTATCCCGCACATCAGTTTATAGCCTCTAAATCATGTAACTACAATATCCATCGCATCTATCTTTTCTGTTATGTTTCTCCTGTTAGCACTCAAGTTCCAACACTTGTTAACCAATCCCTGGTGCTGACACATTAGCCTCAGGAATGGGGCTTTCCTCCTTCTCCCCCACCTGCTTAGAAACACGGAGAGTTCCCCATTTCCCCATTGCTTCATCTGTGTTTCTCAGCCTTGAATTAGAGTTCAATTGAACCAGAAGTGAGGGCTTCCCTGGTGGCGCAGTGGTTGAGAGCCCGCCTGCTGATGCAGGGGACACGGGTTCGTGCCCCGGTCCGGGAAGATCCCACGTGCCGCGGAGCGGCTGGGCCCGTGAGCCATGGCCGCTGAGCCTGCGCGTCCGGAGCCTGTGCTCCGCAACGGGAGAGGCCACGGCAGCGAGAGGCCCGCGTACCACCAAAAAAACAAAAACAAAAACACAACGAGAAGTGAAACCAGGTCGCTCCCACCTGCCTCTCTGGCCTTTCTCCGGTGGTTCTCTTTTATACTCAACCAAAGTGGCCGCCTTGGAGTTCTCCATAGTCACTCCTGCTTTCCTATCCCATGCCGCCTCTTCACGGGCTGTTTCCTTCCCAGACGGACGAGGGGTCAGTGCCTTACCCAGGCCTGCGTCTTCCTGTCAACGTGTGGCTCATCATCTGGCCCTACCCGCAGTGATGCTTCCTTCCATTTCTGATTAAACGTGGTCTCTTTCTCTGTCCTCGGACACACCCCCCAAGAACTATGTTTATGCATCACTCACCTTCCTTCCAGTCTTCTGTGTTTGGTCATAATCATTAATATTCTGCTCTGTTCCCCCAGCTAGTTTGGAAGATGCTCCAGTGCAGAGGCTGAGAGTGCTTCCCAGCCCTGGCAGAGCCTCCCCCAGTGCTTTGCCTGTAGCAGCTGCTCAATTAATATTTGCCGAATTGAATTGGCTGACTGACGTCCTTCTCAGCGTGTTCATCTAGCGCCAAAGAACCGAGTCAGCTGCCTGGGAAAAGCTCTAACTTAATTAGACTACGAACATGCACACTTAACACTTCTCAGTTACAGGGTAAACCCTTCATTTTCCTGGCTAGTGGGGTCAAACTTACATGTTTCCTCTAAAAACCTCTACTTTGAAAGGCCTAGAATTTCTACATGTGAGTAGCTTTAGCTAAATCTCGAAAAAGATGCAGAGGTACTGCTTGACAGAAATCTCTTCTTCCTGTTTACAGTCACCTCCACAATCTGTTTGGGGGTTAGAGGCATCAAATGTATTAACCTTGTAGGAACAGTCCAGGTTGCTGAGCATGTTCTGACATCCCCAAACTCTTGGGACTTTGTATCACAACTCTGTAAACTTTGCCTATTGTATATTAGTATCTGGGCTCAAATCCAAACCACCTTTACCTAAATTTCACACAAATAATTTAGAGCCTTCTCCCGTTCCAGCTGGCAACCCCAATAAATGCACATGTTAACTTCACAGCAGGCTTGCTGGGGAAAACATAGCACGTGAACTTCTCCCTTAGAAAGAGCAACACGGGATGCATCCTGTGCTGACTGTTGTAAATATGTTAATCCACGTCACCAGGTCAAAACCAAGCCCTGTGTCCTAGAGCAGCTGCGTCAGGATGCTGTCCTGGAGGGCAGACAGACCGAGTCAGCCCAAGGCGTTTGCTGAAGTGGACAGTGAGAGGTTTCAGTTGCTCCCTGGCTCTCACCTTTCTCACCATAACAGTGTTTGCTAAGCATTTCTTAACGCTGTGTGTCACGATAGACAAGTGTCAACCCAAGCCGGAGGGACAAAGAAGTAGCAGGTGCATGGCTATGTCCACAACAGCAAGCAATTCAGCCACCATGGCTAGTTTCCACATTCCTGCTGCCTCCCCGACGCCATGACCTGACACGAGTTCTCTGGGGTATTTCTGGATGTTTGTGTGACGTCTCTGGTCAGGAAACCTATAGCACCCCTTCACTTTCACATCTCAGGTTTGTCTGCATCCAGAGAATAGAACGACTTGTATGATAAGCTCTTCCATTTCCCTGCGGGGGAAAGATGAGCTGGGGCCGAGGCAGAGGGCCAGCTGATAGGCCCTCAACTTGTTCTCCTTTGGGTCCGTCCTGTGTTATCACGTTCACAGTTCCCTCCGGAGACTGGCTCAGTGGTCGGTGTGCCTTCACACGTGATGCCTCTAGGAACCCATCGTGATCCTGAGTTCTGGAAGTGACAGCCTCCAAATAGCTGTGGGCTCGCGTGTTTCACCTTTCTGCACCTGCATTTCCTCCTCTGTAAGGTGGGAGGGATGGGTGCTGCGCGATGAGCCCCTTTTGCCTCTAACATAGCAGGACTCGGCTTATGCAGGGGAACCCTGGTGCCACAAGAGCAAATTCCAAGCATGCCTCTTCTGACCATTCAGCCTGGCCCTGATTCCCGATCCTTTCTTTGGTTTTTAACAAGACCCCTCAAGCCTCCCACTTCTCTCTCCAAGCTACCCCAGCTCAGTCCAGACCCTCCCTGCCTTTTACAACACAGCCTCTGCCTACTGCTTTTCTTTCCTCCAAGACACAGATTTCATGTCCGTTTTCTACCCCCCAATTGTGTCAGGCATTTTAAACTCTGTTTTGGCCGCATTTATTCCAAGGAATCATTCACTTTTTCACCTAGACCTTAATCTTACCCATGAACAGGTCTGTTTTAGTGAATCATTTATTTAAAAGAACTAGGAACGTGGCCTCAGAAATACTCATTTATTGTTCTACCGTTGCTGAATATAACATTTGCAGGCTACGGAAATTCTCTGTAGCAATGAGTTGTTTGTTCTTGAAACTAGATGAGCCACAGGCCAAGTTCGAAGGGTAATTTAACTGCAGTTGATAACCTGAATATTCACCTAAACTCGGGTTTGATCACTAACACAGAAGTAGCTTTTACCTTATCTTTTTGTTCAGCATAGCTTGTTAAAATTAGATTGCAAAGAACCGAGATTACATTGGCAAAAGTACAAAGGAATGACAACAGCAATTTTGTTCATGAATCCAACCTCACTCTTTATGTCTCCATGGCAGTGTAAGCTATGTATCTATTTGTAAAACAGCCTTGAATTAAGGCGCTTATTCAGACGCCATTGTAAAAATAATTTTCTGAAATTGTGGTCTATCAACAGGAGATAAGATGGCACTTTGTTGTCGCCTGCTGAGGCCCATTATGAATATTCTATTTCAGAAGCAAATCACACTGTAAATACAATGTTCAGATTCATTTATTCCCACAATAGCATTTTTGCAAAGGTGTAATTTCATAATTTGACTAGCACTGATAGCACATCCTCATTTCAAAACTCTTTATAACCGCAGGTTAATTCACACATCCTTGGGAAATTGTTTATTTGTACCAGACCCATTTTAGAATGAAATCACCCAAATGTTTAAAGACTAAACAGCTTGCCAAAGGCTGAACGGGGGCAGAGATGTGGATAAAATTTGCTGTCCTTCTATGTTTGTCCTTTCCTTAGCACATTTGACTAGGTGCTTCTGAAGAATTTAAACACAGATGTGCTACCCATAAAGACGAATGTTAAAGATTCTATTACAGGCAGGAAACTTAGTTTAAAAAAATTAGCCCAAGTCGTTCAAGATGCAAATGTAAACAGGACCTGAAATGAATGAACATACTAATTGTACTCTTCTCCTCTGTTTGGCCCTCCTGAGCCATATTTTTGTTAAAGCAAATGATCAATCGTGGACTGAGGTCTAAAGTTATTTAGCTAATTCCCAGCATTAATTGAAAACTGTCTAGTATTTCTAAACACCGTCCTAAAAAAAGAACTCGAACTGTCAACCCCCATTATTTGTGTCACTACAGTGTTCCTGGGCCTGACCTTGAGATTTTAAACTTTTCATGTTTCTTGTCAGTGTTGTCTGAGGGTTTGGTTTATGTATTGATTGCACAGGGCCTGAGATGCATGATGAACACGAGTTCACTGTTAAACATTCATCATGACATAGACATAGAAAAAAAATACACATGGTAATAAATTCAGAACTCACAAACTTGAAAGTTGGGATAGATTCAGGCACTTTGTAAAGCATTGTTTATTTGGACACCAGAATTCCTCCTCTAATGGCTCAACTGTTGCCTGCTACCTCATTCATTCATTCATTCATTCATTCACTATGCATTTATTGACTACCTAGTATGTGCCGATTACCGTTTAGGTATAGAGCATCATGTCCTGCCCTCATGGTGCTTACATTCCAGGAAGACGATGATAAACAAAGGAGAGCTGCTGCAGCAGGAGTGTCCTTGGTGCCCTCTGTGCCCTTCCAGCTTGTGGATCCTCATTATCTTCCCCTGCACTTCCAAGACAGGCCCCGTGGGGACCTGGCTCTTGCACCAAACAAGATGCATATAGAAAATGTCTGGCTGAGGCAACTGTTGGCTGAGCATCAAGTTTGTTCCTGGCTGTGATGCTCTCAACTTGTAACCCTCTGCTGGGGCTCCAGACCTGCTTTGGTTCAGCCCTCAGCTGGGCTCCTCTTGTTTCCCAAATTCACTTCATCTCCAGCCCCGAATACTTGACTGGCGATGCCTACTCTCCATTCCTGGCACTGACTGGCTATTCTAACTTCAGGTCATGTCTTCTTTGTCTGAAATTATTGGTCCCAGTCCATCCCCGTTTCACCCTCCAGCAGGCCCTGAGTGACGGGCCTCAGGAAGCACCGGCCGTGGCAGAGTTGGCATGTGGCTTCCAAAGCTTCCCAGGATGGTTTGGGGTTGCTTCAAAGTATACGTTGCCAAAAGCCAGCTCAGCAGGGCTGCTGGGGATACGGCCTCTGGGTGCTTCATATACAGGCATCTCAGTGGGGACTCAACACAGTCAGCTGTGACTTTTTGGAGTTGGTTTATAGCCCCACCAGCCATTTTACTGGCTCTTCAAGTGGAACAGATTCAACAGAAAAGGAAGAAAGAAGCTGTATGAGATCTTTTCTACCTCATATCCCTAGCCAGGGCATGAAAATAATAATTCTTTGATAAAAATGTTAGTGACTAAGTAAATGGGTAGATGTTTCATCTTACCATTCCATCTTCATCTCTTCCCCCGAAATGCCCCCATCACTCCCTGAACATTAAGTAGTTGCAATGGAAAGAAAGAGAGATCCTCAAGGAGACGTGGTCAGAACTTGACCAGTGATAGGATTTGAATGGAGTTGAAGACTGGGACTTTAATGATTAAACATCTCCATCCTCGGGTCTGAAAAAACAGTAGTACCGGTAATGTCAATAGTCAAAGAAATGAGACAGTGGGTCCCATTTCAGACGTCTTGAGATGCTGTTGAAATATACACGCAAAATTCTATTGCTTTCGAAGTACGATGATCAGGTTCAATGCTTATCAGAAAGGGTTTGACCATTTAGTCTTTTTTAAAAAATTAATTTATTTACTTCTTTATTTTTGGCTGCGTTGGGTCTTCGTTGCTGCACGCGGGCTTTCTTTAGCTGCTGCAAGCAGGGGCTACTCTTCTTTGCGGTGTGCGGGCTTCTCATTGCGGTGGCTTCTCTTGTTGCGGAGCACGGGCTCTAGGCGTGTGGGCTTCAGGAGTTGTGGCATGCGGGCTCAGTAGTTGTGGCTCACAGGCTCTAGAGCACAGGCTCAGTAGTTGTGGCGCACAGGCTTTGTTGCACCGTGGCATGTGGGATCTTCCCGGACCAGGGATCGAACCCATGTCCCCTGCATTAATTGGCGGATTCTTAACTAGTGCGCCACCAGGGAAGCTCCCCATTTAATCTTAAAAGAAGGAGGGCGCTAAGGATTAACTTGCCAAACGTGTTATGTCGCCATGTGGAGGGTGGCAGATCTGTTTGCTATCGCGATACCGCTGATTGATTAGTAGTAGCCACTTGGGAGTGCATTCGAGAAAAATGTAACAGAATGGACTGCAGTGCCTGCCACGGACTTGAGGAAAAAGTGGTATCACAAGGCTTACCAATCTGCCATCTTTAATCCATACGAAGAAATGGCCTCTTTGGGAAATGGGCCAACCACAGAATGGCAGCGAAGAGTTTTATTTGGGACAGACATTTTTGTTAATTAAATAAAAAGGCATGCATATTTATTTTTCTTGAGCACAGAGTTATGAGAAATAAATTTCAAAACGTAATTGTTATGTAAGTCCATTGACAATTTTTGGATTAATTTCTCTGTTTTAAATGAAGTATAATGTATGTGTTCCATAGAATCACTTTTTAAAACTCAAGGTTTGCAGATTCTCTTTAAAAAAAAAAATACGATTTTTATAGTTCTAAATAAAAATGTTCTGTGTGGCTTGGCAAACCTCATATTCTGTTTTGCACAATAGGCCTTTTATGGAGACATGTACACACACTTAGTTTACATATGTATGAGGGAGCCGTGCTGCATATTTTTCCCTTAAATAAATATTTGAAAAACACAAGAAAATAAGTCACCCATAATCCTGGCACTCAAAGACAACACTGTCTGTATTTTTCATATGTCTTTTTTCAGCCTTTTTTCTTTGCATTTAGAAATATACATATGTTTAAAAAATTGAGGTGGTTCTTTATAGACACCTTTTATCCTACCATTTTCTCTAAAAATTACATTTTAAGCATTTTATGTTAGGTCCTTAAATAGTTTTTAAAACATATCTTTTATGTCACATGACTTTGCAAAATAATAATTTTAACCCAAACTGCTTAGGATATTTGGATTGTTTTCAGTTACTCAGAATTAGAGGCAAATGTGAATGATGCTCAGTTGTACATCTGTATGCATGTCTTTATGTATCTTTGAGAATTTCTTTAGAAGAGATTCCTGGATGTATGGTTCCTGAACTGAACGATGATAGTAATAAGACTCCTGATACAAATTACCCACTTGCTTGAGAGGGCTATTCTCAGGGATAAAGGAGGTTGATGAAGTTTACTTTAAAATTACATCTACATTTTTAAAGAAATTGATATTTTTATGACATAAATTGATATTTTAAATTGGGAATTGGCACAGTTTCTGCAAAGGACCAGGGAGTAAATATTTTAGGCTTCTCTGGCAAAACAATCTCAATTTCAATGACTTAACTCCTCCATTATAATGAGAAAGCAGCCATAGACAATAGGTAAATGAATGGGCATGGCTGTGTTCCAGTAAAACTTTATTTATAAAAACAGACCAACAGGGGTTGGTCAGATTTGGTCTGCAGGCCATAGTTTGCCAACCCCTGTCTTAATTGAAAATTCGGCTGTTCTGTGAAAACATCTGAATTTGTGGCTATCAAAAATTGGGAGCCATGCTTTGCAGTGTTTCCTTTCTGAAGATTGGAGCTTGTAGGATTTTTGTGAATCCCAGTTACAGACTAGGGAAGGGAGTCAATCTGCTTCTGTTGCAAGGCAATTTGGAAACCAAGCAAGGAAACTATGAATCAGCCTGTTGTTTCAACATATGTGGAGTATGGAGACGTCTATAAAGTTAGGCTTCTGTCTGCCTCTGTCAGGCAGCTGTGTGCCCTGCATCTTCTCTTGGCACTTTCTTGAGAAATTCACTCTGACTCCCACAGAAAGAGTCACATCTATGTATACAAATGACTTTCACTCAATATTGATTCACTCAATATTGATTCAATCAAGGGCTCCGTCACTCATTAATTCCAGCATTACTGCACTATTCCTAGGAAAACAAAGCTGAAGCCGGAAGGGAAAAATCTAAGAAATATCTTTGTTCTCATGGAACCTACCCAACAGGCAATATTTTTCCCAGATGTTAAGCATACAATTGCTTTTCCTTAGGTGACCCTTTGTAGAGCAGCTAAAAGACATCATTGACTACCTTCAAAAAGGTGTAAAACGCTAAGGAAATACACCAAGTATAACTGCCTAAGTAATGCTACTATGACAGAGATAATTAGCAATTATCTGTCAAAGAAACTTGTACATTGACCAGGGGGATAAAATACGTTTTATCATGTTATTTCCCTGGTTGTCTACCTCTCTTGTGAAGGTACTTTGAATGAAGAATCCTCCTGGCACAATGAGGATGAAGGGATGTTGCTTTCAAGGGCTGTTGGCTCTTACGTAGATGCACACACACACGCACACACGCACACACGCACACATCCTTCTGACCCCAAGAATGCAAAAGCAGCTGCCTTCATAAACACCACATCTGAGTCCAGCAGTGGTTATATGCTCATTGTTTCTGTGTCTCTTATTTATGCTAGAGAAACAATGTGAGCTTGATGTAGACAGCCCTCTGCCAATAACAGAAGTGTGTGCTCAGTCAACCCAAGCAAGTAACAAAGAGCTGGGGAAAAAATGGATTTGACCCTAGCAGATTAGTGTAAACAGTAACTTTCCCGCACACACACACATACACACACAAGCCCCATATATGTATAACAGCTGTAAGTTAAAATTTTGTTTAGAAATAGCTCTTTTTTACTAAAAGACTCCAAATTGTGTTCCCACCATAAGCTTCTAGTCATAATACACAGTTTTTAAAACGTGTAGAAAGTTATAAACACACATCTACTGCTCGGCAACTAACCAGGAAGATAACCCCAGATTTACATTCTCTTCCTTCTGTTTGATGGTTGAAGAAACAGGCGTTTCAACCGTGAGTGACTTGCCCAGTGAGTGGGTCCCTGGTGCAAACTTGGTTCTCCTGATCCCTGGAACAGTGGTTCCCTTACCTGTCCATCCTTCCTCTTCAGCTCTGGTGTGTTTCCTCTTTGTGGTTTGTTGCAGGTTGTCTGCATTCATGATGTGGTGCTTTGGGATGCATGCACCCCCTTCTGCAGTGAGTCCTCCAAGGGGTTTAGAACTTATTCTGTGTCAGCTCAAAGGGTAGAACAGGGACCAATAGGTAGAAATTATCATCCTAATACACCATAACAAACCTCCTAACTCATAAAATATGATTTCCCAGGGACGTCCAGGTTTAATCTTGAGTTATTTTAACTTAAGAGTTTCACACATTTTTTAAATGGTCTTAGTACATTACATATGTTTGTACGAATGCAATTCAGTATATTAGAATAGTTGTTATACACCTAAATCTGTGACAGCAAATCTTAGAAGGAAATTACCAGCGAGGTCACCCAAACCATTGATTCCCGCTACTGTCCCTGTGTGCTGTGGATCGGGCCTTTGTAATGTCACAGGCGCTCATTTGTGACCTGGCAGGACACACCATCATGGTGTGCATGGTTCTATAGCAGATCACCCTTCAGTTACAAAGAGCTGATTCAATTGTTTACATTGCCTTAAGTCGTCTGGTGGTATGGATGCTTTTGCTTTGGGGGGCTTCATTGCTTAGACTCAAGACATGGTTTTCTACTCTCTCTCTACCCTGATGAGGGAACCATTTCATAACGTGGTGAGCTTCTCTCCCCGCAGAAGCTTTCAAGCAGTGGCCTGATGCCATCTTTGAGGGGTGCCGTGCATTTTTGTAAAAATTCAGACCTCGACTGAATGGGTCCACAAATCAAAGGAGACGAGCAGATTGAATGCCAGTCACGTGGCCATTGGCTTATGGAGTCGTTTCATTTCGTTCCCCAGAGCACGTAATGAAAGACACAGCTTATCTCGAAGCTAAGTTTCCATTGGATAATGGCACTGGGATGGCCACTAGGGGACAGTCATTGTGTACCAGCCTTCTGGCGCCCTGGGCGCTCAAGAGCAAAGGGACCAGTGAGGCAATAATTTGGGGCCTTTGGGGGTGGGGGGAGATAAATTAGGAGTTTGGGATTAACATATACACACTACTTTATATAAAATAGGTAAACAGACCTATGGTATAGCACAGGGAACTATACTCAATATCTTGTAATAACCTCTAATGGAAAAGAATCTGAAAAAGAATACATGTATATATGTATAAATGAATCATCTTGCTGTACACTTGAAACGAACACAACATTATAAATTAACTATACTTCAGTAAAAAATAAAATAAAACAAAAATAATTGGGGGCTTGTGGATCAGGACAGAGATGGCTGACGGGGAACCTCAGAGAAGGAAAAAAATGTTGCCAACGTCTCTTATGTGGTGTTTGCTTTCTTCCCCATTCTCCTAGCTTTCTCAACTTTTTTCAGTGATGTTACAGTTCTTCTGGGGGTAGGGGTTCCATTCAACTAAGGAAAAGCAAATCAGTGAAAGAAGAGGGAATGGAGGCCAAAAATGGAAAGTATTTTATGGAAAACGTCTTGGGTCACCTCCTAAACTAATATTATAATGTGTTTCAGTTCTTTTCAACTGTTTGACCTTTGTTTATATGTTAACCCAATTTCATCTAGTTATTTCCCAAGAACAGCTAAGTATTACACAGGAAATGCTTGTTTCCTCATGTGATTTGGTTAAATCCCCCATTTATGTCTTGCCCGGAAAACAGATTCTCAAAGTTTGAAAAAATCAGAATCTTCATTTATTCTTTCTCAATCCCATGCCAATATTATTTGATCTTATTCAGTAAAAAAAAGAAATTGTGTGTGTGTATATCATATGCCAGTATCACTAGTGGGTACCAGATACAGAAAGATCAATAATGCTTTGTTTGTTGTTCTTGAAGGGGTTACAGTGAATGGGGAAAGCAGGACTTGTAAATAGATATTTTACGGCTTAGGATGGTAAATAAATACTATGGCTGAAGGGTAATAAGTAAGATGTTTTCTAAGTCGCTGCCCGTGTGGGCAGTTTCACTTTCCTCTCCTCACCTCCATCACATTTAACATTTACTTTTTTCTTATTAACCAACAACCTCTGATTTAGAGATTAGAACTGAAATCTGACTTAGAGATTGTGAAACCCTTTCACACTGACAAGGTTTGTCCCCATCACTGTTTCCATATTATAATGAAATAAGGTCCTGATCATTGTCAGTTGGAAAGGAATTAGGTAGAGTTTAAACGTGACGTTGGGGCTTCCCTGGTGGCGCAGTGGTTGGGAGTCCGCCTGCCGATGCAGGGGACACGGGTTCGTGCCCCGGTCCGGGAAGATCCCACATGCCGCGGAGCGGCTGGGCCCGTGAGCCATGGCTGCTGAGCCTGTGCGTCCGGAGCCTGTGCGGGAGAGGCCCGCGTACCACAAAAAAAAAAAAAAAACAAAAAACAAAACGTGACGTTGTTACTGATATGTTAGTACCTATGGAATACGGAAGGGAGAGAAGAACAATTTTACTATCCACCCCCCTGGGATTTAAAAGCGTGTAATCTACATATATATGGACTCTAAGGGAAAAAAATGTCATGAAGAGGTTAGGGGTAGGACGGGAATAAAACACAGACTTACTCGAGCATGGACTTGAGGATATGGGGAGGGGGAGGGGTGGGCTGTGACGAAGTGGGGGAGTGGCAGGGACATATATACACTATCAAATGTAAATTAGATAGCTGGTGGGAAGCTGCTGCATAGCACAGGGAGATCACCTCTGTGCTGTGTGACCGCCTGGGGGGTGGGATAGGGAGGGTGGGAGAGAGGGTGATGCAAGAGGGAGGGGATGTGGGAGCATGTGTGTATGTATAACTGATTTAGTTTGTTGTAGAGGGAAAACTAACACACTATTGTAAAACAATTATACTCCAATAAAGATGTTAAAAAAAAAAAAAATAAAAAAAAAATAAAAGCGTGTAATCTATTTCAGAAGGTGGAGATTATCTGAATAAGGAGATAGCAAATGAAACCAGGCAGTCTGTAAGGGCCAGCTGAGAGTCACAGAGAAGTGTGTGATAAGAATTCAAAAAATGTTTGTTTGTTTGTTTGTTTTGGTACAGACTTCGATCTGTTTGTCCAACTTAGAAAGAAGATAACGGATGGCTTGATTGTTCCCCCTGTCACTTTACTCTTACTCTTAGGTTCACAGCCGCTGGGTGTGATTAACTAGAAAGAAATGCAAAATATGGTGACTAGTGAGGGACAGATTTTGCCTGAATTTGACAGATTCTGATGAGATGCGGGGGGGGGGGGGAGATGAGATGCCTTGGATAAAGATGTCCTCAACTTTGAAAACAGGAACTGTGGCTATAAAGTAATAAAGTCGACTCTAAAACAAACATAACCAGAGCTTTTACATGGAAGGATGTGTCCAACTAATGTCTCAGCTATGCTTCCATTGCTCAAAACCAGTTTTGAAGTGGCCTCTGGCTAACCATGGGGATAAAAGCAGCCTTTTTGTGTAGAGTCATTACTTCCAAACTCTGGGGTCCCGAGGGTTGCCAGAGCGCCTTATGCAGCTTCCCCCTCCCGCTTTCGTGCTCTGAACTGAAGGCTGATTAGCTTGCCCTCCCTCCACTGCTGTTCACCAGCCGGGACTGTTGCTCAGAGGAAATCTTTATGTCTCTCCAGCCCCTACCTCCTCATTAACAGACAGAGCAGCTGCAACTGATTCTTCCTGCAATTTCTGTGTGGCCCTTGGACCCCTGGCAGGGTGCCCAGCGCCTCTGCCATGGATGGCTAGTAATGTGCCCTCCAAGAGAACATCTGATCTCAAAGTGCTAATGGCTGAAAATTGGGGGGAAGTCCTTATCCAAGGGCCATCTTTTGATCAAGGAGGGGCCCTCTGCCTCAGAGGAAATCTTTCCTGTTTACAGACTGCCGGGGCTTTGAAAGCCCCGGCAGGCTGTGGGCCAGGCTCCTTAGCTTTTACGCAAAGGGGCCAAACAGGATGAGACCAGGATGGAAACTGAATATCATAGGAACCCAGAAGGGCAGGAAGTAACAACATAAGAGGGAATTCTTGATTAAAAGTATAATTGGAAAGGTTTGTGCTGGGAGGGTAGAAGATAATGGTATTAAAATATGTCTGGATTGTGTACGTGTTTATAGTTAAGAAAGCCATTAGCCCACCTTTTCTTCTGTTCTGTTTCCCTTGTCACGCATGTTATTCTCCGGAGAAATCTGAAATATTTTTTCTACCTCAAGACGCTGTGCTAAGTGTGTTTGGGAGAAAAGAGAAACAGACTTCATTCTTTTTTTTTTTTTTTTTTTTTTTTTTTTTTTTTTTTTTTTGCGGTTTGCGGGCCTCTCACTGTTGTGGCTTCTCCCGTTGCGGAGCACAGGCTCCGGACGCACAGGCTCAGCGGCCATGGCTCACGGGCTTAGTTGCTCCGCGGCATGTGGGATCTTCCCGGACCAGGGCACGAACCCGTGTCTCCTGCATCGGCAGGCGGATTCTCAACCACTGCGCCACCAGGGAAGCCCGACTTCATTCTTTTTTTCAATTTATTTTTGCGGTACATGGCCCTCTCACTGTTGTGGCCTCTCCCTTTGCGGAGCACAGGCTCCGAACGCACACGCTCAGCAGCCATGGCTCACGGGCCCAGCCGCTCCGCGGCATGTGGGATCTTCCCGGACTGGGGCACGAACCCGTGTCCCCTGCATCGGCAGACGGACTCTCAACCACTGCGCCACCAGGGAAGCCCTTCATTCTTTTTAATATTATTTTATATGTGAAATAGAACCTGGGAAAGACCTTATTATCCTTCGTAGAATTAATTATTCTAGAACTAATTATTAGGAGATTGAAAATTGTGTGTAAAGGTTAAAGGTGCTATTCACAATGCTTTTTTCCACATGCCGTTCTCTAAGAGTGACAGATGTTTGTAAACCTTTAAGAAAATGGCTCAAAAATCGGGCATTACTATGCATTGCTTCGAAAACTGTGTGTGTGGTGGTGACTGGTGAAATCCCGCTTGTGGAATTAAGATCCCTACCAAACGCCCCGCTCATTTTCCAATCCGGCTCCTAGCACCACCCAGCCCCCAAGAGACCCCTGAGCCCCACCCACCGGGTCTATCTCCACACCCAGGTTGAGCCGCCCAAGGTCCACGGTTCTAGACATAAGTCAGTAGTAACAGGTTTTATCATTGTCGTCCTGTGACAACCAGAGAATAAATTGTCCTTACCAGACGCTCTGTGTTGCAGAAAATGTGTTCGTGCAGAATTCAGTATCAACCCCCTTGCTTTGCACCCAACAGGTGATATTTATGGGCTGTTTACAAGTTGCTCGCATATGGCATTCTAAGGAGGTTAGTAACTTTTATATGCTGTCATCCAGTTTATTTATTTTATGAAAACCTCCCTCCAAAGGTCAGCCCTCTTTGCCTACCTCCCTAACTTCAGGCTGAAGGAAAGATCCTGAATGTATCTCAAGGCAGAAGAGCTAAATATTAGGCTTTCCTGCTCTCCGCATGTAGGGCTCCCGCGCATGCGTCCCTGACTTGACGCTGCAGGCGGAACCCAAGCGGGAACCCGGTAGCGGCTCTTTAGATGCCAATGATGCTACAGTCATGTTCCTTTGCGTGGAAACGTCTGCCTGCTTTGGACTTAGCTCACATGGAGGAGAGACAGGGCAACAACCCTGAGTGTGGTCAGGCCAGGGCACCTCCCAGAAGCTGCCCGCAGCATTCCTGCTCCTGCTTCCGTGGGTCCGGGACAGCAGGTAGCAGCACTTCTGAAATCCTCTCCCCGCTACCATCCAGAGTGGGGCTTCAGGCCTCCGGCACAGCAGAGGCAGTGACAGAGCTGTCCCCGAGAACAGTCCAGACTTACAATCCTCTTGCCAGGTGGACACGCAAAATGTGGAGAGATTTTTATCGCTGCCAATGAAAAAGGAGGAAGGTGTCTTCTTGTCCTTTTGAAAGCTAAGCTAACGGGTCATTGGAAACATTTCACTAGCACCGGCACTGGTTTGAAGAGAAGTCCAGGCGGATTCCCATGGCCGTGAAGAGGAGACGGGTGGGCAGGCACCTGGGGACTGTGAAAAGGCAAGTGTCTGGAAGGTCAACAACATTGCTCATCCTGATTTGGTAGGAAGTAGGAGAGAGCAGCAAGGTCAGAGCATGAACTTTTTCAAGTGACTTTTCCAGATCACTAAGGTCATCTTTTCCCTTTTCACGGATGCTCTCTTATGTAAAAAGAGAGCATTTAGCCACCCGGAGTTCAGGTAGGGAAACCGGGAGGAGGCCCAGGGATCCCCCCAAAGTGCAAAACCTGCTCTCAAGGCCACCAGGACCTATTCGTGATTCTCAACCAAGCACATCCCTCAGAATCAACCGCCTGCAGCAATTTTTTAAAAAAGACCCGGAACTGGTTCCTTCCTCAGCCGTCTGGAACTACAGTTCTAGGGATGGCGCTCAGCAAGGACCAGAGACAGTTCTGTGAGTAGAACAGAATGAGGGGTCTTCCCCGGTGGCGCAGTGGTTAAGAATCCACCTGCCGATACAGGGGACACGGGTTCAAGCCCTGGTCCGGGAAGATCCCACATGCCGCAGAGCAACTAAGCCCGTGCGCCACAACTACTGAGCCTGCTCTCTAGAGCCCGTGAGCCACGACTACTGAGCCCCCGTGCCACAACTACTGAAGCCCGCGTGCCTAGAGCCTGTGCTCTGTAACAAGAGAAGCCACCGCAATGAGAAGCCCGCGCACCGCAACGAAGAGTAGGCCCCGCTCAACGCAACTAGAGAAAGCCCGTGTGCAGCGACAGATACCCAACACAGCCAAAAATAAATTAAAAAAATTAATAAATTTATTTTAAAATAAATAAATAAATAAAAGAACAGAATGAGGCCCCATCTCAGCACTCAGGCCTCTGACCCAAAGGCTGCTGTGCTGGTCAAGCCTGCGGGCCTGGTGGACCCCTGCTTGGAGAGCTAGGGGACAGAAGGAAGAGCAGTCCGAGGGGGGAAAGGTGGGCTTCTGTGGTGGTGCGGGGGGCACAGTTGTCTTATCCTGTAGAATGAATAAGGTGGGGCTTCCTCAGCCCTAACCCAGGGTCAGCTGTTTACTCTGTGACCTTGGGCTTACTCAATGGAACCTTATTAAACCTCCTTGCTCTCAACTACAAAGTGGACCTAGAAACAGTACCTTGTGGGGTTATTGGGTATAAAATGAGATTATGCAGGGAAAGTACCCAGTTAAGGTCCTGTCACAAGTCAGTGTTCATGAAGAGTAGGTAGTAGAAGTTATAGTAGTGGTGGTGGTGGAGGAATATTTTGATTAGGGGGAAGAATACGGAGTTTACATTCTAGCAACATGCCAGCCTAGACCTATCATGGTAACAGCTGCAATTCATATTGCATCTCTGTGTGCCTGGTGGTGGGTGGGGGTGATGTTTAATCCTCACAAGCACCCTGCAAGACATTCTCATTCTCATTTTACTAAAGAGGAAGCCAAGTATAAAAAAGTTATAAGATCTGCCTAAGAAGAAGACCTAAATAGACATTTCACCGAAGAAGACACACAGATGGCCAAGAGGCACATGAAAAGCTGCTCAACGTCACTAATTATTAGAGAAATGCAAATCAAAACTACAGTGAGGTATCACCTCACACCAATTAGAATGGCCATCATCAGAAAATCTAGAAACAACAAATGCTGAAGAGGGTGTGGAGAAAAGGGAACCCTCTTGCACTCTCGGTGGGAATGTAAACTGATACAGCCACTATGGAGAACAGTATGGAAGTTCCTTAACAAACTAAAAATAGAATTACCACATGACCCAGCAATCCCACTACTGGGCATATACCCAGAGAAAACCGTAATTCAAAAAGACACATGCACCCCAATGTTCATTGCAGCACTCTTTACAGTAGCCAGGTCATGGAAGCAACCTAAATGCCCATCGACAGACGAATGGATAAAGAAGATGTGATACATATATACAATGGAATATTACTCAGCTATAAAAAGGAACGAAACTGGGTCATTTGTAGAGACGTGGGTGGACCTAGAGACTGTCATACAGAGTGAAGTAAGTCAGAAAGAGGAAAACAAATATCATACATTAACACATATATGTGGAATCTAGAAAAATGGTACAGATGAACCGGTTTGTAAGGCAGAAATAGAGACACAGATGTAGAGAACAAACGTATGGACACCAAAGGGGGAAAGCAGTGGGGAGATTGTGATTGACATATATACACTAATATGTATAAAATAGATAACTAATAAGAACCTGCTGTATAAAAAATAAATAAAATAAAAATTTTAAAATAAATAAATAAGTAGCTGAAAAAAAAAAAAAAAGATCTGCCTAAGAGTACAGAACTTGAGGTGGCAAATGAGGGTTTGAAGCCAGATCTTTCTGATGCCAAAACCATGGCCTGTATGATGCCCAGCCAGATGCTTGGTGAGGGGACCTTGTGTTCCCCAACCAGCAAAATAGAGGTTATAGAGTCCCCGTCAGCCTGACTAATTACAAGTGTGGTTATTTCCTGAGCAGTAAGTGAAAAGCACTTGGGATCTTGGGAACTCGGGTTAGAACATGAAGTGGGACCTTCTACTTCAAGGTTGAAAATTCACGAGGCATTTCTTGGGGTTAAGAATGGCTGTGTACTCACAGAAGCAGCTCTTTCAGATCCGTGAGACTCTCAGCCTGGGCGGTCAGGGCCCACCTGCATCTCTAAGTGCCCAGCACGTGAGTCCTGGTCTCCCAGGGTAGACGTAAACTGACCGTGACTTTTACATGCTACTCCTGGCACCTATGCTTAAAACAGGCTCTCTGGCAAGATCCCTTTCACCAAATGAAAAAATGTTTCCAGAGATCCCAAGATCTTGAAAACCTTGCTCGTCTCCATAAAAATATGTATATTTTATGCCTGCTAAAATGAGTGAGATTAACAGGAAAATGAATTTCAACTGTGAACTGAAGTTGATAAATATATTATTAACAGGAAAATATGGTACTTGTTTTCAAGGAATATGGTACTTGTTTTCAAGGATAATGTAACGCTTAGGAATTTTTTCGTAGAGCAGCTGATTTTCTCCCAGAGTCTCATTTTCTAGCGCCACGAGGCCGAGCCATACCTCATCTGACTGTAGGATTCCAGTCAGTCACCAACAGGGTCAATCTCTGTTTTCCCCTCCCCTCCCTGTACCCTTGGGGACTGTCTAATTTAGGACAGTTAATCCTGCTTTTAAGCCCCAAAGTGTTTGAAGGAAAAGTAGTTTCCTTAGAACAAGATGTACTTTGACTACATGAGATGTAAGGTTAGGACATAAAATATGCAGAGACCCCAGCAGTATTCCAGAATCCTTATTTATATTCAACCTAAATCTAAAGAAACAGAAATTCATAACAAACAGCTTCTAAAAACATCCTTGGAAAAAACCGTTAACTCAGATTTTACAGATGAACTAGTCTCCCCTTAAAAGTGCGCTGCTGCTTATAATAAGAAACAGCCCGTGGCCTTAACTAAATTTGCCATAAATTATAGGGCATCTCTATAGACAACAGTGTTTAGTGTTTGTTTTGTATTACAGTTTGTGTTGACCTCCAGTTTGTGATTTGTAATCAATATGTAGAGTATTTGAAGTTGTGCTGAATGACTTTTCTCTGTTTAAATTGGATTATTAGAACTGAGATGCTAATCCCACCTGGGCTCTGGTGGCCCTGTCCGTTCCAGGGAACCCACTGCCTGGCCTGAACCAGCCTTGGTGTGCAGCCTTGGGCCTGCTCCCATCCCCCGACCCCAAGCTCTAGAGTAAGGACGGTCCCTTGTGCCTCCCCTGGGTCAGGAGGCAGTTATTGCCCGAGATCAAGCCTCCCCAGCTCTCCTGCCCACATCCAGGCCCTCCCTGAGGGTCCAAAGACATCTCATCCTCCTCCTTCAAGCCGGTTTGGAGATTTCCAGCTGGCTTGGGCCTAAGGAGTAGGATTAAGATGAAAAGAACCTTTTTTCATGACTCTACTTAGAGTCACTAAAAGGAAAAGGAGACTGACAGTTCCAGAACAATCAAACTTAGAGAGGTCAGTGGACCAGGAGGCAGCCTGGCTTCAAACAGACCTTCCTGTCTGGCTGTGGGCTCCTGCCTGAGGATATGGCTGAAAGAAAAGTGTTTCTCAAACTTAAGAATATACTGACCCCCTTTTACAGAAAAGCATGTCCATAGACCTTTCACATTGAAAACTATTTTTTATTATAATCTTACTTATTATACATATCCCCCAAATTTATTCATCTTTTATTTATGCTTAATTTCCCCCTAGAATAAATAAAGCAATGCAAGTTTACACATTCATCCCAACAAAACTGCAAAACCCAAACACTCAGATAACAACCTCAATTTGATGTAATGAATGATGGCATTTGGTAGAAACAAAATCCTTTTTATTGGGTAATGTAATAATGGTAGGATGTGTTTGCAATTTTATGCTTTACTTGTTATTAACTTACTTTCCTTGAGTTTCAGCATGATGGACAACCCTTTTAGCCATTTTCATGGTCTTTGCTTGTTTTCAATTTTTTTTTTGGTTTTATTTGTTTTAGCCACTGATGGCTTAAATTAATAGTCTGTTAATGGTAGATTAATTTAATGGTGTACCCCCAAATATCATGTTGGATAAAACCCTTTTAATGAGAAGTTCTACACTGCCCACTTATGTCTAGAGTTGCTATGGGTGAGCTATGGTTTATTGATTTCCCAGGGAGTAGACCATGGTGCCAGCAGCCAGGATGCTGGTTTTCTTAGAGTTCAGTTCTCTGTTACTTCTGGGTTCCCAAGAGATGAGTCATTCTCCCTCCACTGTGTCTTTGTCCACACGGGGAGCTTTCCTGTGGCCTGCACGTGACATGCATTTAATCATAAACACAAATAAATACTCACGTGCCTGCAAAAACACACGGCAGTATTCCTTATATGGTGGTGATGGAGGTTGTGTTTGGGTTGAGCTTTTTAAAAGATAATCATGAAAATGAAAACCTACAGTTTCTAAATTCTTTTATAACTGTCTGACACTTGAAGAATCACCAGCTTGAGATCCACCGCCCACATCTGACATATTGGAGATGGTATCAGGGCGAGTCAGGGGCTCTGGGCTGTGACCAGAGGCTATGATGGAACCAGAGCACAACGTGACTATTTTGAATCCCAGGTTTTTTTCCCTTTTTTAAAACATCTTTATTGGAGTATAATTGCTTTACAATGGTGTGTTAGTTTCTGCTTTACAACAAAGTGAATCAGTGATACATACACATATGTTCCCATATCTCTTCCCTCTTGCGTCTCCCTCCCACCCTCCCTATCCCACCCCTCTAGGTGGTCACAAAGCACCGAGCTGATCTCCCGGTGCTACGCGGCTGCTTCCCACTAGCTATCCACCCTACGTTTGGTAGTGTATATATGTTCATGCCACTCTCTCACTTCGTCACAGCTTACCCTTCCCCCTCCCCATATCCTCAAGGCCATGCTCTAGTGGGTCTGTGTTTCATTCCTGTCCTACCCCTAGGCTCTTCATGATACATATATATTTTTTCTTAGATTCCATATATATGTGTTAGCATATGGTATTTGTTTTTCTCCTTTTGACTTACTTCACTCTGTATGACAGACTCCAGGTCCATCCACCTCACTACAAATAACTCAATTTCGTTTCTTTTTATGGCTGAGTAATATTCCATCGTATATATGTGCCGCATCTTCTTTATCCATTCATCTGTTGATGGACACTTAGGTCGCTTCCATGTCCTGGCTACTGTAAATAGAGCTGCAGTGAACATTTTGGTACATGCCTCTTTCTGAATTATGCAAAGGGCCTTGGAGATGTTCTAGAGCAAACTCCTTAGGGTGCAGAGGAGGAAACAAAGGCCCAGAGAGGTATGGTGAGTCACCCAGCGTCACCCAACTGTTCAGCAGCAGAGTTTGACTTCCAATTCTGCCCTCCTGGTTTCTTGGCCAAGGCCATCCCCATCACAGCTGCCTGATGTAACTCGGGCAGCTTAGTGGTTGGGTAGCTATGACGCTGAGGAAATAGTCCTTGTTTAATGTTATAATTATTGCTCAGGTATAATACAGATGTTGGTTCTCTCCCAGGTTCACGTATATAGGGTGAACCCTTCAGGATTTTACAAGAAGGGCGTATTCTTTTCTTCCTCATTAACTTTGAAACAGTTACTCTTCTGGCCCGTTGTATCTCTCAGCATAGTTACTAGAAATGGGTTTTGCTGAAGCATTATTCTGCAAAGAGACTAAGCCCCCCAAAGACGAGTGATGCTCAAGAGGAAGAAGTCAGATGTGGAATTAGACTTCTGCTACATTGTCCCATTCTGAGAGCTTACTCCCAAATTCAACTCCTGCATCTGAGAGATGCAGGAATCTTGCCACTACATAAAACGTCACGTATACATAAAAATCAGTATGTGATCAATGCCTTATAGTGATAGAAATGCACTGATTTTAACTTGAGGCTGTAACCCCTACTCTGATTTTATATCAACAAGTCCTGCTTAGTTGAATTTGCTCACACCTCCCTGGCATTGTTCAATGGTCACATGAAATGAAGAATATATTTAATTGGTATTAGGGATTTCTTCAGGTTGCCTGATTAAAGAACATTATCCACATTACACCTGTGACGGATGAAAGAACACACACTGGATGTGGATGGATGAGTGAAATTCATTCATTCACATGGGTGTGCAAAAATTGATAAGTCCACAGTATAGCAACAGTGCCAGCTCCATATTATGCAAATAAGCTGTGTTTTAAGGGATTTTTGTGGATTTTGAGGTGTGTGTGTGTGTGTGCGCGCACACGCTATTAGTAGATGTCAAGCATTCTTCTTTCAAAGATAATGAATATGTTTTCTGTTTTCTCCCCTTTGCTGAATGCTGACTGAGTGTGTTTTAATAGGAGAAGCACTGGATTTGCAAGAGAGAATCCAGAATTCAACACTAACTCTGCTGCAGACTGTTGGTTGTATGACCTGTGGTCCACATCACTTACTCGGGTCTCTGCTTCCTTATTTGTTACATTTAGGGGTCAGAGAAGATGCCCTCCAAATTCCCTTCTGTAATTCTGGTTCATGATAGTTTTCTTTGTTTCTAGCACAATGAAATGAATTGTATGTGGTTAAATACACCATCACCATTGTAAAGACATAATAGTGCAAACAGGTTGTAAAACTCTAAGGAAGCACTGTGTTTCTGTTTTCCTCTGCAGTGGATGCCAAGATATCTACTAAAGATGTTACAATTAAAGTTTATTGGGCCAAAAACATTCCAGGGAAGGAAAAGCCCGAAAAAAGTCCCTGTCCGTATTAGTGTGTTGAAGTTAATATTTTATAAACATTTCTTATCTCGTCTGAAAAGAAATAGAGAATTTGAGTATAGTGGGATAAAAATAGCTTGTTATTTAAGTATATGTGCTTATGTGCATTTAAATAAATTGGGAAAAGAAAGAAATGGTTTGAAAATAAAATAAGACAGATTGGAACAGTTTGGTAAAATTTGTTTTAAAGTCAGTGTTATGGAATATTAGGAAAAAGTTACCAGGGAAGCTGTGGACTTTCTTCCTTTGGATAGGCACAAATCTGCTCACTTGCCTGAGTGGGATTAGGTTATCCAAGTGAACCCAAGGCCTTTTCGAGCCCTTTGATGCTATGATTCCCACCAGAATGTTCAGACACTTGGCCTCTGGAGGTTCGGTGTGAATGTCAGCATAGTGGCACAGACAGAAAAAACTAACTTTCCTCGACCTTATTTGTAGTTAAGCATTAACTAAGTCTATCAGAACCCTTGAAAATGTATATTTTTTGAGTGAAGATATTTAAAATCACTTTGCTTATTGTTCAAAAATATGCTAGAGAGACAAAAGAGTCCATAATCAAGCGTTGGTAGAATTGTGTTCTTCATGAAAAATTAGGAAAGAAGTAAATCCGTAGAGAAGATTTGCATTCTTAACCAACAGAAGTGGGAAAACATGTTTGAAAGGTCTGTGGAAAAGTACTAGCTAGGCAGTCAGAAGTCCTGAGTCTTTTGACACTAAAACTGACTCCGTGATCTTGGGCGATTCAGCCTCCGTGTGTCTCTTTGGAAAACTGCAGATTTGGGCCACTTCCTGTGCTCCCGTCAATTTCTCACCGCACCCCAGGTCTCCACAGCACACTTCTGTTCAGTGACTCGCCGTGGTTGCTGTCATTCATAGTTGTCTGGAAAAGTCTTGTCTCCAAATTACAGTGGCTTTCTTTTCTCTTGCCCTGAAGCAACAGATGATGGGAGAGATATGTGTATGTTTCTGTTCTTCGTGGTCAGAGCTGGCTGGACCGTAACATTCTTAACCCTCCAGTTTAATCCAAATGCAATGAATCACAAAGTAAATGCAAACCATGGGTTGCATATCCCAGGGAGATTATGTCAGTGAAATTAATTTTTAAAGCCAGATTGCATTAGTCAAGCCTGGGATCTTAATGTGTGCCGACAAAAATGTCCCATCAGCCTACCAAGGTACCTGAGACTTATTGCCCAGATCATAGCTGAAAATTTGAACTTGACAGTTTTATGGATTCGTTTGTATCTAAAAAGCAGGCAGCTTTTAAGAACCCTGAATAAAGGTTGCTTTCTGCGGACACCTATGGTGTGACTCTTTAAAAAGTACCCAATCATTTGTCCCCTCCTAAAAGTGCTATTGGCAGAAACAGACTTGGTGTTTAATCCATAACCTGCTATGCACTGCACCCCACAGTGGCAAAGCACACACAGAGCCAGAAGAAAGAGATCAAGAAAGCATTAAAAATGTCAGGCCACAAGACCACGTTTAAATGATTAGGTGAGACGCCGTCTTGGTTTTAACAATGGCCAGGCACACCTCGGGGCCTGACCTCCCCATTGGCTCTGTTTTGATGGGTTATTGCAATCTGTTCCGAAATTGAATTTCAGTTTGTTTCGATAGCATTTTGCAGTAAATAGGAGTGCCTGTGGTATCTCGTTTGTGAATCTTGATGTAATAATCAGAGGTAATTGAAGCATGCGCAAGCCACAGACTTATGACATGTTTTTAAACAAGTATTGACGGATATGAAACTAATTTAACAAAAACTGGAAATCGGACTCCACCGAGAAGGTGTGCACAGAATACAGAGTCTGTTGCAAATGCGCCAAGTTTGGCTTTAAAAATGGCATTTTCAAATTCCCTTACCTGTCCTGAAGGGGTTTGGGTGCAACTTACTGACAGGCAAGGTTGTGACCCTAGGACTTGGGCTAATCACCTGACAACTAGAGTTAATCGTTTCTCAGTCCTGGGGTTTGGGTTAACCTGTCCGTCATCTTGTCATCTCCACCTGCCTCAGTGGATCCCATGGATAAGAAAATCTCTTGGTAAGGGAGGCCCACAAAATTAATTCCAAATGGCAGTGTTTTGTGTAGACTAGCATAGATTTGGAATCTTTTTATTTATAAATTAATCTTCCTTAGGTAAGATTGTAATCTTCTGTATTTATGCTCATGCATACACCAATATATGTGCATACAGGCATATTCCATATAGGCATTACATATATCCTCACTTACAAAGTGCCTGCTGGACTTACATTCATTTTAATGTAAGTTCAATACTAAAAAGGAGAAATAAAAGAACAAAACATGTAATTTACATCTCTAAGCCATACAACAGACAGATTATTAGAGCAGGGCGTGCAATTCTCCTTAGACTCTGGATTTCAAGAGGGGTGAAAAGCATTTGAGGATAAGAATTTGAAATTCAAATGATGAAAAAAATAGTTGAAAATGTTGGCTTCTACAGATACTGACCTTAAATACAAATGGTGGTATTTATGTGGAATTTATGTGTTCAGGCACTAAAGAAAGGAGAATGAATTGTGTGTAGTGCACTCAGAAGATCAGTATGAAAATAAAGCCTGTGAAACCTTACGATGCTTGTCCCCTGACTGAAGGAAGCAGAGGATACTGATAATGCAGGCAGAAACGTAACGGGGAGAAAATAATGAACAGCTTCATGAGGCAAAACTCACCATTTGTATGTGTTTCGAACACACACTAATGTCCATTGGATTGAGACTTTATGTGGAGCAAATTAGTTTAAAAGGTCATGAATTACAGCTTCTTAACATACGATTGAAAATGCATAAATGTCACCCTTCTCTGTAACACGACCAGGGATGGCTGAAAAGTTGAAGTCTAAACATTGTATTTTTCTAAATAGAAATCTTGAGGGCATGGACCTCATTAGAACCATCATTCCACCTGTGGAAACTGAAACAGGTAGGCTTGACGTAAGTGTCTAGGGATTTATAGACATAGAGCTTATTATCACTAATAGGAATTGGGCTCTTGAATCCCAGAACATCTAGATGAGGCTATGCCCCTAAGTATTTGGTGTTCTCTTCCAAAGAGACGTTGTTGTCATGGTGGCTATTTTCATAAGGTTTAATGTAATTGGAACAAAAGCAGAACACAGTTCCTTGAGTTTTCCCAAAAGCAATTTACGTGATTCGTAGAAAAAATTTTGAAAGTGTAAGACGTTTTCTTTCAGAACTATTTACTAAAAGTTTACAAGATTCCGATTAAATGATGTTAAAATATGAATACATAGTTATGCCATGTTTGTTCTCATTTTTCTTGTTTATTTATTTTCTCAACAAGCATGAACTTGTTTCCCAGGAAACTGTTTTTGTTTCTGACTCTCAGAAAAATCCAAGATAAATAGAGAGACATATTTTCTATCCACAAGAAGTATAATCTTATTAGGGAAATAAATAAGTCATGGTAACACCTAAGAAAATAATTCCAGGTCAACATTGGGCACATGTATAATTACTCAGTCCATACTGGCTCAGGGCTCCATACATTCAAGTGGAGGAAACATTTACAGGCGACTGAGTCTAAGAAAATCTTCACAGAACAAGTGAACCTTGAGTTGGGCTTTGAAAGTATGGAATTTGGATCGGCAGAAAAACGAAAAGAGAAACTCCTAGGGAAGAGATGCCAGAATAAGTCTGTGCAGTTATCCTTAGATGAGGGACATCAGGGCAGTTGTCCATGACCTTCAGAAGAGCTAACACTATCCCAGGGTGGTAACTGGTCAGAGACGTCACAGAGTCCCCAGGACTAGCCAGGGCATGGCTCCTTCAGTTTGTGCTTTAAAATGAAAACCCCACAACTAGTACCTGGACATGCATTTGACCTCCAAATCACCCTTTCTAATTTCCTTTTTACTCTGCCATTTATCTTCCAGGATTCATATTTTATCTTTTGACTTTTTTAAAGGCCATTATCAAAAGTCATATTAACCAGGTTTAAACACTGTTTTTAAAAGTTCAGTTTAGAGCAAGTAGGAAATGCAGCGTTTTGTTTGCAGCCCTAGCAAAGCCTGGGCTTACAGCCTCCCTGAGACAGCCCTGCAGCTGTGAAATAGGAGAGCACGGTCTGGAGGCCGTGGAAGATGTGCTGCTATAGAAGTGTCCTCGGATTACCTTCCCCTGGCACGGCTTCTGTTTCTTTTACCTCCCCCCAGCCCCCAGCACCAGTGCTACTGGTTCACCTCCAGTCCCTAACAGCAAGGTCCAGACCCAGGGGCGAGGAGTCAGCTCTCTGTCTGGACCACCACTCAGACCCTGGACTCCATTCCAGGTGCTCTGGGTGACTCTGGGCAAACCATTCAGGACTTACTTCAATTGATTCACTAGTGAATTCAGTACTTAGTTGCCTGTGAAGCCAATGGTTTGACGAAATTGACCGGCTGGTCTAGGAGTGATGTGGACACAAGTGCAGAAAAGACATCCTCACATGTCATAGGATGCTACCGGTTCACTCTCTCTTTTCAAGCCTGTACCACAAGGACAAGCATAAAAGCCTTCTCAGCTATTCAGAAAAGAGTGCTACATATATATAAGCTATTACTACTTTTTTCACCAAAAATTTTATATATATAATTATAAGCTATTGCTATTTTTTCACCAAAAATTCTGTATATATAATTATAAGCAATTATAAGCCTGTATATAAATATAAGCTATTACTACTTTTTTACCACAAATTATATATGTGTGTGTGTGTGTGTGTGTGTATTTCACACATGCTAAGAATACTTTCTTCGTTAATTGCAAAGCATAATGGGAGTAAAAATAAAAGCTTTTGCTAATGGTCTTCTACCATTTGTATGGAAGATTTCCATTGAAGAGATCAATATTATTACTGTTCAAACATTTACCCAGCCAGTGTTTGACATGTCTGTCACACATTAAGGGGAAAGTATGTTTGAAGACATGGGATTTTAATGAAGAAAAATTAGAGAAACTTTCAGTTGAAGTTATTATATTTAAAGACTGCCAAACCCAATATTACTTCTGCTTCGGTAGTATTTGAACTGTTGTTAACCTGTGTTTCTGAGTGTACATTCATCAGTGAATAATTAGGGAGGAATTCAGTAGTAAGTCATTGATAGAAAGGCCATTTGACTTCCAAATATACAAAAGCCTACTTTAAGGTTTAAAAAATTATGGAGGCTATGTGTGTGTTTAACTAGTGAAAATGGGTATTTTGTCTCTGTCTGGGAAAGGGAATAATTACAATCTGAGTCATTCAGGGAAGTGTCCCAGATCAGTGACATTTTTACAGTGCAGCAATAATCTTACTATATTACACACACAAAACGGTGTTAAAGGGACTATCGGTTGGTATGAAATTACATAGTATTGTGAAGAGGGAACAGTAAGAGAAAATTCAACATCAAAAGTTAACAGTTAGAGAAATAAGAATGTTCTCTGTCCAGAATTTGGAGATTTGGGTTGGCATACTTAGTTTGTAAAAGAAAAATCATCAGGATAAAGTAAATTTTGTCTTCAGTATCAGCAAGCCAGCACTCAAAGTCGATGTGGAAATTGTTTGTGTTAAATTGTCACCTAGGCACCTTTGACCTCTGGCTCCGCCCACGGGGGCCCTGGCTCCGCCCTTCCTTCTACCCGACACCTTCCTGGGTCCTTGCTCCCCAGAGCTGGTTTTTCGCTTCCAGGACAAGACCCTAACTCTAGATCACCTAGTCCTAAATCAGTAAGAAGGGCAGAGTCTGGAGCATGTGGAATGGAAGAGAAGGAAGGCAGAGAAGGTTCTGGAAAGAGAGGAGAATAGAAGTCTGGCCCTCCACCCTGCTCTTCGTGGCACAGATACCACCCCAAGTGCCCAAAACTCAGTTACAGAGCCTTTGAAATGGATACATGCTTTCAAAGTGCTCAGCATCCCTGGGTTGCTAAAATAATAATGTCACATCAGCCTTTGAGCAATTAGAGAAGTTTCTATACTTATCTGTGTTTTGCCTGTTTTTTTGTGTGTCAATCTAATAAATGAATTCTTTGAATTTTTCTCTTCTTACAGTACTAACAAAGTGAGAGATGAGGGGCCTGATGGCTATGCTTAAAGAGCTGCAAGGCTCTCGTGTGCAAGAGGAACTAAATGTGGTCTTAGGGTTAATGGGTGGAAACTGCATTAAATTATGAAGAAACATTTATTGAGGGAACAGATTTGAGGCAAAGTCAGGAAGACTTGGAATCATTGCCAGGCAATGAAGATGGGCTGAACTTCCTGCTTGGACTCAGTGTGTTTCCTCTTCCTGGAGGTTTTGTATGAAGGCTGAGAAATCCCTTGGTGGAAATCTCAAGCTAGAAGTAGACCCTGAGGATCATAGAGACCCTTTTCATCATCTCCTAAAAAGTGAGATGCGGTGGTTCATCTTTCACCATAATACTGTAGAAAGTTCTGATTCTTCTGTTAACTGGATTTGAAATATGCAGTTCCTTCAGTGTTCTGGGCTTCAGTTTTCTCATCTATAAAATGTATCCCTTAGATCTCTTCCCATGGTAAACTTTTGCTAGTTCTATTCATTGTGTTCACCTTAACATTAAGTAGGTAGTAAAACCAGTGTGTTTCTTATTCCTGTGCTCAGAGAGACTCTGGATTCAGCGATGCCCAGTGCATTTGTCAGCGTCCGTTGAGTCCCTTTTACTGAGTTGAGGCACAGTCTTACATATCAGCACCGTACTTACGTATCTTAACGTATCGGCACCGACTGTCAGAAACAGTCGCTGAAACAGTTTTTCAAAGCACTGATTCAAATTAAATTTCTAACATGTAAGGCAGAATAGGAGAAGGAATTATGTTGCCAAATTTATCTCCATCTTCCCAAATGTATGTCATCATTTACAAAGTTGATTCCCTTCCTCCCTGGATTTTTTATTATTTCTGACCTGTGGATAGTGCAAAGTAAGTGACTTTTCAAAATAGCACGTAGAAAATACTTTCTGACCAACACGAGTTCCACCTCTATTGTGTAATAAGTGTCTTATGATCAATGAAATTGGTATATGTTGGGTTAAACCAAGGTTTCATACCCATGGGACTTCTCAGAGCCTTATACTGACACAAATTATGGATAGTCACAAAAGGAACATTATGACGTGCAGCGTTCCCAAATGATTTTGGGAAAAAAACATTCTTTTCAGAAGCATTTCATAAGACTGGTATTCTGAGGGACACATTTTAAGGCCAGTTTCCTACGATTTCTGCTTCCTACTTAAAAAAACAAACAAACAGCAAACAAGAGATAGGAAAGTGATGAAAACAATAATAATGTGATCTAGGTAATTTGCCATTATAAGAGGGAAATGCAATCAGAATTAATGAAATATCTGAAATATGGGGTATTTTTAAAGTAATACAACTTCAAGAGCTGCAATGTTTTAAATGTTTCCCCTAAAAAGATTCTCAAAGGATCTGTTTTATCATATATTTGTAAATGAGCACTTATTTGCCCCCAAATCAAGAACCAAAATGCTGAAAAACTGCCTTATTCCTATCTCTTCCTGTGACTGTACACTGTCAATTCTCTAGATAAACTTTATAGATAAAGTGCAGTGAACTTTAGCCCTCTACATTAAGACCGTGCAAATAACTTATGCTGTTTAAAGAGTGAAATGTTAAATTGTTTTATGTATTCTGGTTTTCGGTGAAAAAAAAAAAAAAACTCCTTTCCTTATGAAATAATTAGTCAAAGTAAGGAAGGTGGAGTACAGCTTTCTCTCTCCAATGCTTACCTGTCTTGTTTTTACAGCTGAGTCTTTAGTATTATCAAGGGGAACTTTTTATACCTTTCTCTATCTTGTGCTGTGCTTAGGAGAAGCATGTGTTTGAAAATGCTCCCTTTATGCAATGTTTTATTTTAGCTAACTTGACCCTATTCCCTTTTCCTTTCTGTTAAGCTTACCATAAAGATGTTTTGGGGCTGGGGAGTGCTTTAGATGGTAGGATGAGGGCTATATGATGTCCTGGTTGGGTTAAATCCATGCTCCAAGCACAGAGCCATTTCTGCAAGCTGACCCTTTATGTGGTCATATGGTTAAACTTAGCAAGAGGGTGCTTCTGGTCTTAGGCTACCGGTAAAGTTTATGGCCACTGCTTTCCTTTCTTCTAAACACACAATTACTCCTCAAGATCCATATAAATCATGAGGCCACCTAGGTCATTAAAATCCTTTCTTGTCTCCATGAGCTTGTTCCTAACACAGAGATAATTAAAGGCTTGCTTTATACCAATTAATTACTCAGTCTGTAAAGCAAGTCAGTGATAGGAAAAAAATCATGCAAACTAATGTTTAGGCCAATAACCAATGATTCTCTGCATATTTTGTTTTTTAACTAATTTCCATGTTGTTACATAGAAAAAAGCCCTGGCTGACACTTGAAGCATTTTATGTCCATGATATATTTCTCATTATTTAAATTATTCCCTGTATCACAAATTGACTTGGGGTTACAGAATATATCCTAGGTTAGTTAGTAAGACTACTAGTAACCCAGTCATCTGCAGTTGAAACACTTGCTTCTTGACTTAATAGAATTTTAAATAATGAAAAATGGACACATACGCTAAGCATGAATGCTTCGGACTCTAAACATGACTTACAGCAAACAGAACGCTGCTTTCAATAAACATGAGGGATTAAGAAACTCTCTTTATGAAATGATCTATTTTCCTCCTGTGAATTTCTTTCTAGCATCATACATGAATCAGGCCCGTATCTAAAACCTTCATATTTCTTGGCTGTGGCTAGCTCAGGGGTTTGTACTCTAAGTAAACCTTAAGGGTCTACTGAACAGAATAGCACCATTTTGACTTGGATTGGTGCCAACTGGCCATCCTAAAAGTCAGCTCAACCTTTCTTTCACCATCGGTGTCACTAAAAGGAAGAGACATCTGTCTGTCACTAGACCCATTTTTCTTCAGCATTTTTTGCTTTCCACTTTTTCAGAAAAAAAAATGGGTTGTCATTACAGACTAAGGGACTTCCCCACTCCAGAATGAATAATCTAATCTCACCTACCTGGTGCTGAAAAGGTTCTACTGTAATTACTAAAAAGAAAGAAAAAAAAAGCCTTTAAAAAAATGAGTGTTTGCCAACTTTAGTTCCTGCAGCTCTGATTAGCAAACTACCTAGATCCCCACTGAATAATTACTAATTAATCAGGAGGATTTTTTTTAACTCTTAAAATTAGCACATTAGGTCCTATAGTCTAAAACAGAATTATGCCTTTATTTCTTTTTCCAAATAATTGAAAAGAAAACTTGCAGATTATGATCTTGCTATGCCTTAAGGCAGAGTCACTGCTTTTCCAGAACTGGAAGTTGTCCCCTGGTGCATCCACTGTACCAACTGAGGGGGCTTTTAGAGCAAACTCAGCACTGCATGCTGGTAGCACTAATCCAATTGCAGATCATTAAATCAGGTACATCAGTGGAAACACTTAACGGATTTAGTGATTTCTTTAAAAAAAAAAAAGTATTGTAGTATATATATTTTCTTTAACTCCATTTCTGACTAGGCTTTAATTGACTGATTTTTGGTGGTAGTATTAGGACAAGACCTACTGTCATCCCAAATAGTATTTTTCAGAATATCAGGTTATGTCATCTTCTGAGAGGTAGTCATCTTCTGACTGATAGATCCCCCGGGGAGATAACAATAGCCAAACTTCCTGTACTACCTAAACTACAGTCTTATCTTGAACTGTGTAATATATACCTTGTGGAAAATAAAGGTGGGCTCCATTGGGTTCTCTGTGCATTTGTCTCTTTGCTTCTCCTGCATTCCAGCCTCACTTGGAAGGGGACATCACCATGTAGTATTTCACTGAGTCCTCCCTATCATCTTGTAAGTTTAATTATCATTTTGTCCATTTTGCAGGTGAGCAACTGAGGCTCACAGATGTTCGTTAGTGACACTCAGATAGTCAGTGACTGAAGACTGACTAGTGAGGACTTAATCGCAGCTGTCCCAGTTTGGCTAATTTGACGGTTGGCCAGGCAGGTGGCACCTCCTGCCCCACTGAGACTTTGTGGGAGGTCAAAAATGGTGGGGCTTCTTGATAGACTAAAGGTACAGGAGTGAGTCCTGAAGCTCAGAGCCCACCTCAGAACCCAGTTTTTAACACCTGAGCTCTCTCTCCACTTTATCCCCCTGAGAAGCCTGAGAGAAGAGGAACAGAGAGGAGAGAACAGCCTTTATTTAAAACAAAACCCAAAACTTAAAGATATAAGTATTTAAAGTAAATAAGAAGGAAGTAAACGTGTCCAAGACGCCCCCTCTGTCACTTTTTGATGGTTTGACTAGCTATATAAACTCATCTTGAGACAATCCATGAAAGTAATTCTTTTTTTTTTTTTTCCTGAGAACAGTGGAAAGTTGGCAAGAAGTAAAACTTTTCTATGAAATAGGGAGGCGAACAAGTTGTAAATGATGTTAATATCTTCCAGATGGCACCGTTTTACTTGGGAACCAAATTTATTGTAATTAAAGGCATGTGAATTTTTCTATAAATACTGAACTTTGCAAGTTTGACACTGGAAGACTCCATTACCTCGGAGCGTAGTTGTTTTAAAGGAAGCGTCCCTGGTCTTCCGTTTGAAATGCATCTTTGGATTTCATAATCGGAGTTAAACCATAAAGATATTTCCCCATGTGAAGGATTTTTTATGTTCCATGCCAGTAAATCTCAATTATAAAGTGAGATTCCTCAGAAATGAGAAATTCAAACTCGAGACACTTTCCGTGAAAATTATATATATTTTGACCATTATTGTACACCACATGTCTTGAGTTCTTTTATATATTTATTTTTGAATTAAGCTATTATCACTCTTCTGTCTCTAGACATATGTGTTGGACAATCTCAGAGAGTCTGTTTTGCTTCATTCAGGAGAGCGTGACTCTCTCCAGATCCCTGCTTTCCTTTCTGCAAGCGAGGACCATGGTCGGCTGAGGGCTTTCAAACCAACAGCCGATGGGACCTGAGCACATTGAAATAGCTTCCAGCCTTGTGCAGTTTCCCACCCCTGCCCTTTATCTTACCCTGGATCCTTCTAGCCTTTGCCCTGCCAGGGGATGTAAGTGCACAATCCCTGCTGCTTGGGTTTGTACCGCAGCTTCCAAGCTCCATGCGTCCATCCAGAACTGGGTCTGAGCGGTAGGCAGAATCCCAAGATCCTCGGCCCCTGGTTACACACATCTTCTCCCAGTTACTCAATCACCTCTTAATCTAGGTGCTGCTGTACAGGGATTTGGCAGATTTAATTAAGTTGCCAAATCAGTTGGCCTCGAGAAAGGTAGGTTATCCTGGGTGAGCCTGGCCTAATCAGGTGAACCCTTACTAGGGACTCAGCTTTTCCTGAGGAGTTTTGAAGCATAGGAAGAATACAATGTGAGGGAAAGTCTCTGTTGCTGGCTTTGAAGCTGGAGAGGGCCAGCTCCCTTGTGTGGCAAGGAAGGTGGGTGACCCCTGGGACCTGAGAGCAGCCCCCAGTTGGCAGCCAGCAAGGAAATGGGGACTGCAGTCCCACAACTGCAGGAAACTGAATTCCGGCACAGCAGTGTGAGCTGTGACAAGGACACAGAACTCAGATAAGATCGCTGCCCTGCAGACACTTGATTTCCATCTTGTGATACGTTGAGCAGAGACCCCAGCCAGGCCAGACCAGACTTCTGACCTACAGACTCTGAGCTAAGAAGTGTGTGCTGTTTTAAGCCCCTGCATTTGAGGTGACTCGTTATGCAGCAGCTGGAAGCTGTCTGCTACCTGCTGAATGTTTATCTCAGTTTCTTTCTTTCCAGTTGGTCTTGACCAGCTGTGACCCACTGCCTTTGATTATCCCTTTGTATTACTACAGTGAAAACCATCTAATATTTCTTTTTACTCCAGGAAAAGTTTTTCCTTAAATATTTCTTTCTTTACTTTTGTAATACCTCATCTCCTGGGACTGTTTGCTCTTATACATATTATGTTATTATCTCACCTATTAATGATCCATTTTTCTATGGCTGCAGTAAAATTATTGATATTCATTACTATGGCCCCAAGGCATTACAGAAGCTTAAAGATGAACATTTCAATGTGTGAGATCAGCTCTGTGAGTTTTGCCGTACTCTGATTATTTGAGAAGGGGTTATCTGGCTATCATACATATAGAAATCTTTATTGAGCTTTAATCAGAGGAGCCACACAGCAGAGGTGTCAGGTGGGCTCTATGGTGTTGGAACTTCCTGGAGGAGGACGATCTGGGAAGCCTGTGCACGAGTAACACCATGTGGACCTTTGAGGAAGGGAAGCCAGTGGCATTAAACAAAAGGCAGTGTTTGCAGCAACCTTTTGTTCCAAGAAAGGTGAGATGTTTGATGGTCCCAGTAGGACCATCAGCCTGTGGAGTAGGTTGCTAGAGAGATGGTCTGGCTGGAGAACATCCAGCAGCCACTGAGCAGAGCCGCCTGGTCGTCTAGCACCAGGCTCCTCCGGAGCCTGCGGGTCGTACCTGCACCCGCGCACTCGTGCACATCTTGAAGTTCAGTAGACGCTAGACCCTCGGTCTCCTCATAGCTGGAGCCTGAGTTTGGGTGATGAGATCATTGAAGGAACTTGATGGTGGGGCAGTGGAAATGCCACTCAGATGCTGACCTGCTACCCCAATGTCTCACGGGCAGCCACCCCCCACTGGAAAAAAATGCAGACAGTGTCAATAGCGTTTTACTTCGTGCAAATATGCATAAATACACAACAGGTAGAGAAGTGATAATGCTGTGGATTAGAAGTTAGACTCACGGGGTGTATGGAGAGCACTACTAGATAGAAGTAAGAAAAACTGAATTTTAGAAAGTGTTCTAACAAATGCAGATGAGCCCCAGGTCAAGGCTAATGTCCTACAGTCCTCCTCCTAATCCACAGGGTGCATCTAGGAAGAAAAAGGTAATATATGTATGAGCCAATATATCTCTAGAAAAATATATGCCATTATCTTAATGAAGGAACAGTTATTTTATAAACCTAGAAACAAACTTGAAAGGGGGACTATGCCAACGTAATAAACAAAGAAATATCAGTTCACGGTACACATTTAAAATTTGTGTAGGGATTTAGAATGACTTTCATAGGGATTGGTAGTTGACCGGAGGCCCGGGGGCTGGAGGGACAGCGACCAGGTCACAGCCCAGCCTCTCAGTTCCTCTGAAAGTGCTGCGGGATTCTCCGCCGTGCCGCCAGCTCAGGCCCTCTCCCCGCTCTGAATCTAGGCTTTGCCAGCTCCATCCTGGGGGTGCTGCACCAGACTGGCTCCAGCCTTGGGGGTCGTCAGAAGGTCCTGCCCTTCCCACCTACCCATCCTGGGGAGGCAGGCTCTACCTCCGCCCCGTCTTTAGTGGAGCCATCTGTGTTCAGGCCCAGGGTGCTGGCACTAGGGAGAGAACGAAATTACAGCTACCTTTCAGCCCCACTCCTATTTCTATTGTCCAGACTGGGTTTGGGTTCTAGCCACGTGGTCCCTGAACATTAGCGGGAGGACCAGAAGAGCTCCAGGAGGAATCCCATTCAGTGGCCACCATCAACTCCACTGAAACTTTCACCTCATGTGACTCCTGAAAGGCAAGGGCTCTCGCTGTCTCTGTCTCTGTCTCTATCTCTCACATGCACACCTGCACATATACCTTTGCACACACCGGGATGCTTGTTTGTACAGCTCTAAGCACACTGTTAAGAAAGCAACCAATGAAGTGTTCATTGATGTGGCATTTTCTAGCAACAATGACCGGTTGACCAGTTGTTCATGACTAATTCTAAAATAATAAGCCATACCCATCTCCCACCCTCAAAAAATCTGTATGAAAGGGAGTAACAAGAACAGATACTAGAATCAAACTCGTCCCACACTGGGCAATGTGGAAAAGATACTAATTATTTCATTCATGTGTCTCTTACCCGGCGCTTCTAATGCTCTGGGCTCCTTCTGGGATGGTACCACCTAACAATCTCCCTCCTGGGATTACTGTAAAGACCATGTTAGACAATAATCTGAGCGTATATTGTAACAGGGGAGTTACTGTACAAATGGCAAGTATTACTGCCAGCATTTCAGAAAGTATGAGATTAAATCAGATTCACTTTAACTTTCTAGTACCCCCGCCAGAAATGTATCACACAAGGAGCCTCATTGATCCCATTGTTTTAAAAACAAAAGGCAAAGCCTTTGGTTTATTTCCACATAAAACATCAAAAAAGATAGGGTTTTCTGACCAAGAAATATAAGATCGTTAGCTGGGCAATAAGGTATTGATTTGCTACTTCATATATAAGTAGTTAATGCTTTCAAAATAAATTTGATTAAAAAAGAATACTTGTCCATTGTAAAAATCTTGAAAAATACAGAAATAATAATACAGAAATAATCTCACTACCCAGAGATAAACACTTGTTAACAGCTTGCATATCTCCCTCCTGTTCTTTTACTTCATATGAATGAAAATTGAGGATATACTGTGTAAAGTTTTTTTCACTTATCATAAGCATTTTTCCTTTGTTATAAAAAATCTTTTGTTGAACATGCTTTTTAATGGCTGCATAATATTCCTCAATATGAATGTACGTAAATTGCTTCTTACCTTCTTCCTGTCTGCCTTATTTCCATTCTTCCCCATTATTATAAAGCTTCAGGCAATACTCTTTGCATCCATATTTGACATTATTCCAGATTATTTCTTTTGAATAGATTTCTAAAAATGCTTTTACTACATGAGTCTATGAACCTTATAAAAGGCTTTTCATATATTTATCTTGATTAGAACCTTGCAAGGAAGCCAGAACTGTTAGGGGGTGGGTCATGTAAAACTGCTCAGAAACACCGATGCAAACTAATTGGCCCCTCCAAACTCCACCATCGTATATTTTTATATCCATCTCCTCTTTCTAATACTCTGAGGACAAAAAAATCTGTTCTCTTCTGGGAAAGAGGGAAGGTAGTTCTTGGACAACAATACAGTAATCGTTTACAGCTTGTTCAGTTGAGACAGCTATTAATGCCTTGTGTAAAATAAACCAAAGATCCAAAGAAACACATTTTTGTAGGTGAAAATTATGTTAGCCAACATCATTTCTCACTCTGGTTTATGATGTCAGGTATCGAATTTCTCCATTATTAACGTACATATGCATGTGAGGGGAGAGCCTCTTGGAAGGAGATTAAAAAGACACCATTACCTAAAATCCCCCTTCCTAACAACTCGAGAATGTCCAGAAGCTGTGAGGGGGTTGGTACAGTAGCTCCCCGTACAGACAACACCCTGCAGAGGATTCGGGGTTTTTTTTCCCATTAACAGACTCCACCATAGAGTCAGGGGTCATTTGTACTCACAGGAGAAAACCCGACTTAAGTAAAGTGTGCTATTCGTCTATTCAGCACCGCATACCTAGAAAGCCTCCCAACACTAGTGACTGAAGACATTTCTCATTTTCCCATCACATTTCCCTTTCCTTGGCCATATTCCTAAAACCATAATTCAAACTTTCCAGAAGAAAAAAAAAAATCTCTGAGTAATCCTTTCAAGAATTCTTAGAACGAAATCTTTATTCTTTTATCACTCTTATGGGAAACCAAACTCGTGATTACTATTAGAATTCAGAATGTTTTCACCACCCACATATACCTGGGTAGTGTGAGAGCGGGGGTTATGTAAGCATGAAGGCGTGGGGCTTGGGAAGCGTGAGCTTAAAGCCAGGGATACTCATGGAAGAGCCACCCAGGGCCTCACACCCAGAAACTGAAACCTTGGGAAAGTGTCTTTAAATGTAAGAAGGTTAGGTAGAGAGATCTGTGCCTTATTCCCAGTAAACGGCGTCTGCTTTACCATTATTAGTGCAGGAAGGGAAAGGTTTAAGGTAGAAGATTGATGAAGAGAGATGGGGAGTGGGGGGAATTCCCTGGCGGTCCAGTGGGTAGGACTCCGTGCTTCCAATGCAGTGGGCCCGGGTTTGATCCCTGGTCGGGAACTAAGATCTCACAGGCTGCGCGGCACAGCCAAAAATAAAAATTGAAGAAAATTTTTTTTAAAAAAGAGAGGGATGAGAAGATGGCTGAATCCACCCGATGTCGGTGTTCCTGTGATGAAACGTGGGGAGGTGAGGTCTGAGGAAGGCTTTCCTGCACAGGTGGGTGGTGCACTTTGGACCCAGACGCAGCCTCTTGGTCATCTGGAACATTCTTTTTCCAGAGCGGGGCTCCAAAGGGACAGACGGGTTAACTCTGTGATCCCTCCTCTAGCTTTCATGAATCAGATTCCCAAGATTCCCCAGATCTCCTCCTGCAGCCTGAGCTTGTCGGTTCAGGATGCGAGTCGGATAGGTACTTCCAGGCTCACCTGCGCAGGTCTTTGGTTCCGGGACTGAGGATCTTAACATCCCAAGGAACGTGGTGCTTGCTGCGCCGGCAGCAGTAACAGAGCAAGCAGTGCAGCCGTCTGGGGGATCGAAATTTGCAAACTCAGGATCCTGGGCCTCAGGCCAATGCAGGCGGGGTGCGTCGCTGTGGCGACACATTTAGTCTCTGGGGAGGGATGCTGGCACACCAGCTGCATTCCTGGCACCATGTTTGCCGGCGAGAAACTTACGGGGTGGAACTGGTCTCAACTCCAGAGGGAGACGCAAGCTGCTTTCTTAACTTCTTTGGTAGTATCACCCTTTGCAATTTTTACGCATACACCCTCTTGAATATTTACATGAACTGCTGTCTGTGATACATTCGGGGGCCCTGTTGGATGGGAGAAAGTGCTAAAATGATAGCAGCATCCCAGTTGATAAATGTAACTATTGTATCCCTGAATAATCCCGTTGCCTAACATTGGCACTTAAGATGCGATGATTTCTCTCTTGCTGGGCAGAGCATCCAGTCTCCCTGCCCCTTTTCAAAATAGCTTTTACTGTTGCCAAGAGGAGAGCCTAGTATTTACTACTAGAAGATAATGTGAATTAAAAGGCTGGCTTCATCCACTGTTGTAATTCCCCAGCAGTCTAATAGCTGAGTTCTGTCATACCTGGGAGAAAGGTCTCCTCACAGAAATGCCCTTGCTTCTTCAGAATGCCTGACCCACCTCTCTTATTTGTGTCTGGAAGGCAAAATGCACTAGGATGCGGCCACTTAGTATTCAGACCATGTCGAGATGCAAGTAAAAAGCCTATAGAGCGGAGCCGGACGCACAGTCGCCAGGCCAAACGCAGTCAACAGCTCAAATCATAGTTAAATTATAAGCAAGCGTGGGGCAAACCATGCAGACCTGTCTAGTCAATGAAGCAGCAGAGATAAAAGGAATTAGTGCATAAATGCCAACTTGAGAGGCTTTCATGAGTACAGAGATGGGGTTCTTTCCAGCTGCCCTCAGTTGACTATAAAAAGTCACTGAGGATTTTGAAGGTAATGCTGTCTTCATCCTCCTCCTCCTCCTTTGTCTTGTCTTAACATGCAAAGCATCTCCCAGTGTCTAGAGAAACAAACAATTCCTCTGTGTAGCTCCATCGTTTTGCAAAGAGACAGCGATGCTAGCCGGCCAGTGATTTTACTCCTGGAATCAGCAGATGCAGCAGAGGAAATTCGGTTACTACAATAATTCACATATACTAGTGCTTCATTCATTCAGTGTCAGCCTTATTTTCTTCTTGATATACACAAAGCTGGCACAATTTTAACTGATGAGGTAATGTCATTTTTAATTTAGAGAGCCTTAAGCTGTCCACTTTAACTCGTGATGGCATCTTTGCAGTTGTCTCGTGAGACTTTATGTAAACCTAAGTCACGTGTCCTGGACAGTTTGAAAAGGACTGCTAAGGATGACATTGGTCATCATGAAGATTTCCCACACTTTGATCTCTTTTAAATTGCCAGATACAGTTTATGTTACTGCCATATTTTATCCATTCCTGAAATTAATATATCCCAGGACTTTTGAACCAAGTGAAACACAGAAATAATGTTTTGCAATGAATGGATTGTAATGTCTTCATGTCAGTTCTAGAAGAAGTATGGAAGACAAATCAGATTATCTGGCTCCTAGGTGACTTGGCAAGGAAAAGGAAAAAAAAGAGCAAGACACTAAGAAATAGATAAAGCCGAACAAAAAAAAGTCTTCCTGTTTTTCTGGGGGAATGCTAGTTTATTGGAGATGGATTTCCACCTTTTAGTGAAAAAAAATGGTCCAAACACATGCATTATCTCAGTGCAATCTTTAGGGTAATATTTTATTGCTACTTTCTTCATCATTTGTCTGCTTAGTGCATTATTAAGCCTGAATTTTTAAAAATCATATCACTTTGATGATTTCAAGTGTGTCATATTTCCATTTCAAATGACAATATTCCTTTAAAGGTAATAAGGCTGGTAGTAAATGAAGTTACTTTCCATTTTTAAATAAACTTTCTTCTTTGCAGAGATTATGTTCTGCAATTCAAGTTGTAGTTTGGAGAGAAGCTGATCTGTGTTTTGACCACAGTGGATACTGAGAGAGTTTTTTTTTTTCTAAGAAGCCTGGAGCTTAGTGGAATAGAGTTAAAAAGTAAAGAATCTGTTTATTATTCTGTGGCCATATGTTTAGAGGGTTGCTCACAGAAATCAAAGTATTATTTATGGAGAGCTCCAGCCAAGGAGACATTTTGAATTCCTAAAAGAACTTCACAGTTTGAAAAGAATGCATAGCATTATGTATTGACAACCCCCCAACCCCAGACAAAGGAACACAATTTAATAAAAGAGAATTGTGCTCATGAGATTTTCCTTTTTCTTGTTAATTGGTTACTTTAACTGACATTGTCTGCAAGTATAATGGACACCATTATTCTTAATAGTTCTGTGTTGCCAGATGATATATATGGACATGATGTAGTCCATTTTAATTATTTCATTTTGCTAGACTTTTTTCCGTCTCCATGAAATCCAGCAGTGAATGCAGATAGCAGTTTTGCTCCTGACAGATGGTGGTGGAGAATGCTGGTTTCTAAATTACTGAAATTAAAAGGACTTTTCTCGTTAACCTGATGTTTTCTTCCATCTTTGTGTCTTAGATATGACTACGTGGAAGTCATCGATGGAGAAAATGAAAATGGGCGTTTATGGGGAAAGTTCTGTGGAAAGATTGCCCCTTCTCCGGTCGTGTCTTCAGGGCCATTTCTCTTTATCAAATTTGTCTCTGATTACGAGACACATGGGGCAGGATTTTCCATACGTTATGAAATTTTCAAGAGAGGTGAGTAACTTACAGGAGAACAAGTGTGACTGAGGGGTCGTTAACATTGCTTGAGCTCGCGAGAGACAAAGCGAAAAGAGAGACAAGGAGTAACGTTTTAAAACTTTTGGTAAAAGGTCATATATTCCCATCACAAAAATGTTGGAAAATACTTTAAACAAAGGAAAATTACCCAGTGTATGGAGGAAGCGTGTTTAAAAAAACTTTAAAAATGTATCTTGAGCATCACAATTTCATCATTCTAATATGCTGACCAGTGTTTATAAGGTATATACTCTGTAAAACTCCTTTAAGAACATTTATTCTTATCTTTCCTATTCAAAAATAAGTTTGATCTACTCTTGAAGTTTCATTTCTTTAGTTAAAAATGCATGAGTCCCTCTTACCTTAAAGTCACATACACTTTCCTCCCCTTTTTTTTGTTTAACATCTCATTTAAGTTTATTCTTTTTTTAAGCATCTTTATTGGAGTATAATTGCTTTACAATGGTGTGTTAGTTTCTGCTGTGTAACAAAGTGAATCAGTTATATGTATACATGTATCCCCATATCCCTCCCTCTTACCTCTTCGCTTTATTTTATTGCAAAATTCAAAACTGGTATTTCCCAGGAAAAGCAAAGCAGTAGTCCACTAGCCTTAGAGTTTCTAAAGCTATTGGAAGAAGAAGAGGCTTTCTATCGATGGAGGCATGGTTGGGGAAAGAACTTCCTGGAGGAAGCAAAAGAGTAATGCTTTAAATGGCATTCCCCTTCCAAATTAATTATCAGTTGCCCTCTGCGGAATAATCACTTACTAATCTTCTGTCACAATGGTATATATTGGGATGGGATAGAATCTGAGAATGCATAGTCTCCCAGCTTTGAGGAATTAAACACACATATCAACTGATAAAAATTGTGGCTTTATCTGGATGTCACTCTTTTTCACAACAGCCTGTAGGTTCCTGCTGTGTGCTCAATTCAGCCTTCCCTTTTTCAGTGGACATTAATGTGTGGGAGACCTTCCAGAGACAGAGGCTCAAGATTTAAATGTGTTGTCCTGGAATACAGGAAAAGGAGCTTTATTTAATAGAAAAAAATCCAGCCACACCACATGCAAAAGCCTAAGATCCTCTGGGTCGGTGGCCACCGAGAATAACAAAAAACAGAGTTTTAAATGTTTCTGGGAGCATTGGCACAACTTTTTTAAATTTCAGAGAAATCTGGTACTGTCCCATATAAATATGGGTAGATGGAGAGAACCTTCTTCAGAAATTCATCTGGGCACATCCTTAGGAAACCTTTAGTATAAATAACAGCAGACATAGGACCTCAGTGTGTTCACATGATTACATATGGACATATTTCCTTGTGTTGAGAGCTGTTTGACCTATATAAATCCACGTATGTGTATGTCCACACGTGCACAAACACACGCATTTGCTTGCTGACCTGCATGTGACAGCATGAAAGATAACTTTTCATTGTCAGTGTTTCTCAAAGATCTGAAGATGGTGGATGGAGAAAAAGCGAATCCTTCCTAAGTCGTTAACAACTCTTCAGCTTCCTTCCAGATGAACTCATCCCCACATGAGTGGGGTTGACATGAGTCATGCACCATGACTTCCGCCGTTTTTTCCCCTCAATGCCGTCCTTGAGACTCGAAGCCTTATTTTCTTCTTTCTCTTCTTGCCTCCCTACATCCAATATGGCTGCCAGTTCTTTTGGATTTTCGTCCAAAAGTCTCAAAGAGTCATGGCTTCAGAAATCTTAAATCACCCTGCTGTACAACTGAACCTATTATAATCTTGTAAATCAACTATACCTCAATTAAAAAGAGAGTCCCAGCTTCCTTTCTACATCCACTGCCATTGACCAGACAAGCCTGCCTCGTGGTTATCCCCATGTTATCGTATCCGAACACAGCTTCTCAAATAGTCATCAAACTACTGTCCCCCAAACACCTATGGCAGGTGTCTGTCACCTGTCAGGTCAAGTCCTCCAAGATCAAGCTCAAGCCTTGACATCAGCTGCTCCCAACCTTCCCGGCTTCACTCTTACGAACCCACGACCTGGCTTCCTGCCCCAGCTTGGTGTTCTGAGTGAGGTCCAGCAGACCTGCAGGTGAATTTTGATTCGGCTACTGACCATCTGTGTGAATGTTCAGAGCTTTGGATTGCTCATCTGAAAAATGGATGACAGTATCTAGCACAGGCTCTTTGTGAAGATCAGCTGAAATGAAAACATGTAGCCAGTGCCTGTCCCAGAAAATGCATCCAGTGCACACTAGCTGTTACAATGATTATAGATAACGGGGGTGCTTTATGCAGATTTCACAGCCCTCCCTCTCTTCTGGTTTAAGCCTTTTAACCTCCATGGAAACCAGGCTCTAAGCTTATTCCTCTTAATTAATGTACTTTTAATTTTCCTACGCTTGTACCCAGCTTGTCCCTTATAAACACACACACAAATATACACATATACAAACTGTATGTATGTATATACACACACATACAACTATGTTTCACTAACCAAATGTTTTTCCTAAGTAATCCCAAATTTCTTCATGCGTGCATGTATCATTTCCCAACTAAATTGGTACCACCTAAAAAATGCAAAGAAAACATCTTTCTTTCTCACTCATTGCACATATTGTAGTCCTTACAGATACTCCATAAAATCATGAACTAGGAGAATACATTCATGAACACATAGACAGGTTCACGGGCGTTCCTTCCTCTAAAGCCATTTAATGATGTTATAGAATCTCCATTCTTTTGAAAACATAGCACTTCTTCCAGGCTGCAGCAACTTCAGGTTTCCTCAAAACACATAAATTAGACTAATCATAGTTGAACCAATACATTAATTTTTCACTTGTTGACCTTGAGGTTTTCTGACAGTAGATTACAGGGCCATTTCTGCATCCCTAGGGCTGCATTTCTAGAGGACCACCTTTGCCTGACAGTGGTGGCCAGTCCTTACCTCTTCCCCATGCCTCCTGGAGCCCCCTGGACACCCTAGTCCTCTCCTCGGGTACCACATTCCCCTTCTGCAGGTCTCTTCCCGGATGCTAAAACCTCGGGCTACCAGCCCTAAAGTGATTTTCATTCACTGAAAGCAATTTCTCTAGGAAACCCCAGCCTGCACACCTCCCACTCCGCCCCTGTCCTTCCCTGGGTCTGGGTCATCCAGGCCCAGATGCTGGAAGAAGCCGTATCCATTTCCCGAGGGTCTCAGTGAGGGAGGGGACAGCATTTATTGAGAGCGGGATTGGTCACTTCGTACATTATTTGACTAAAAGTCTGTACATTTAACAATAATCCCAAAGAGAATATTTTAGCTCTTATCATTATCCATCCTTATGGTCCTTAACGACGAAATGTGGGATGCCTTTGGCTACACAGGATGCTGTCAGTCTTACAAATAGCGGGGAAAGCATGGTGTCACTGGTTGCCAATGCTGTGTGTGCAGCCCTCACGCCAGTAGTGCACTCACTCCTGGGCACACCAGCTGCTCGCCCTTAGTCCTGGTTACGGCTTGTGTATTCACCCTGGGGTCCCTCATCTCACTCCCGCCGTAATCGTTTTGGGGGAGGTGCTCACTCAACTGTGGCAAACTCATACAACAGGGATTAAGGAACCGAGGAAAACAGATTTAGATGTATAATGGAGGAAGTAGGAAATTACAGAAGCTTTGAGTTTGAAAGGAATTTTTTTCAAATCCTAAAGCCCACCTCCCATTTGTGACGCACAGAATCTGAGGACCAGGAAGGTTAAGAGGCCACGGAGGCTACACGGCAGGTCAGTGATAAAGGCAGGACTCGAGCTCAGAGCTCCTGGTGCTCCATCCAGCTCTCCTCCACTTCCCCATGGAACGTCCCCAGCCTTTGTCAAAATACGTTAGAAAACCTGGGCTAGCTTCTAAAGGGATCTGACCTGACAAGGATATACAGTGAAAGCATGGGAATTTATTTGATTTTGAAATTATGCCCTTAATTCCTGTCATTTTTTTCCCCTCATTAAATCTTAACCTAACCTGGGTAATTTTATTTTTTTAAGAAGGAGAAAATATTGGAACCTGCATTAAACTCTCCTGTTGGTTTTGCTAGCCAGATCCCCACGGAGGAGGTTGGAGGACTCCAGAGTCACTGTTCCCTACATCTTGGAAATCAAATTCTAAAGGCTTCCCAATTACCTACATATCAATGACTTTGTCAATTAATGACAAATTGGCATAGTCATCTCAGAAGCCACCAAATAGCTTGGAAGCATATTATAAATTAGACGCACCTTTCACAGTCTCTTTACCTGAAATTGACATGGCAAAATGCCACATGGTAATAACTTTTTAACCAGAATCAAATAGATGAGCATTCGAGGCCATCATGCTAAAGGGTGAACCCCATCGTAGAAGGCTTGGGAAGGTATTCAAGTCGGAACTCTACCGACCAGGTTTATTGTGTTGTCTACTAAGCAGTCTTCTTCGTCTCCATGGCTATGTAATACGTGCGTGGGGAGAAAGCGATTGCTTTGTTTTTTCAACAGGCTGCCAGATGCACTGAGGAGGAGATTCAGCTTACTTGCCCTCGCCACTAAAAATAGAGATCTGCTAGTTAAATTTAATGTGTATTAATGCCTAATAGGTTGTCTTTAGTACTTGGCACTTTGGAAGAATATTTAGTTAAGAACAAGCTCAACAAGCCTCCTTATTTAGAGTTGAATCCTTACACTTCCTCACAGGGTCCCCATCAGTGAGGCAACAGTCTGGGAAAAGAATTGTTGAACTGAACAACCCCAGATTGGATCCTGAGGTTCAAAAGGGTCAGGTCATCTCTGTTTCCCAGGGAGCCCTAAGAGCTCTTTGACAATCAGGGCAGCAGTGGTGGTGATAAGGGGCAGAAGCTGATAGGCTGATGTCCCTGTCCATGTAGATGGGCAGTTTTCAATTGTGTGGTGAATAGCACCCTGTTCAGTGCTGAAATCCATGAACTGAAATTGCGGTTATTCGTGTAGTCATAAGGGTGACTTGCAATATATGTAATGTAAATTACAGATCACTGTAATTTGTTGTCATGATAACACTGAACTGTCATTTAAATTACACGTTATAAATATATACATTAACACATACACATATATTAACATTTTAGAATGCCCTCCTGCACTGTATCTGATACTTTGGAGAAGGTTAGGATGTCAACATTGGTATCAGGTGACTTGTAGCCACAGGACCTGCATCCCAGTTTACCATGCCCCCACTAACACCCACCGTTTACTGGCACACCTGTGTCAACACCATTCCAAATGAGTCACTCACCCTGCGTACATGTACGAATTACCTTTCACATTTGGTTTGTCAAAGAGGCAGAGGTCACATCTGGTAGAGTTACTGAGTCACTGGTGTAGGAATCTGAAACCCAAACTCCCTCCACTGAATTCTCTCCCTCGCCTTTGTAAATGTTCTATTTCACCAGTAAAGGGCTGTCAGCCTCAAGATTTCAAGATTTAAGCTTGAAGGGGCTGTAATTATTTCTCTAGGGCTCTGTCGAGATTTCTGTAGCTTACTCATTCAATGTTACCACATGATTTTGTATTTGTCATTTTTTTTTCTCTGCAACAGCAGAAGTTTTTAAATTGCTCCACACAAATGGAAAACTAAGGTGAACACAATAAATCTGAACTTGACTTTCCATACCTGTCACCACAGCGAAAAGGCTGAGTAAGGAGTGATTAGGACTGTGATTATAATGGTGGGCTTTTATTAGAAAGATAAACCGTCTTTGCCCAGGTTATTTCTTGGTAAGGTCGTTTAAGTGGAATTTTCACTTTACTCCTTTTTTCTTTTACTTATAGGTCCTGAATGTTCCCAGAACTACACAACACCTAGTGGGGTGATAAAGTCCCCAGGATTTCCTGAAAAATATCCCAACAGCCTAGAATGCACCTATATTATCTTTGCACCAAAGATGTCGGAGATTATCCTGGAATTTGAAAGCTTTGACCTGGAGGCTGACTCAAATCCTCCTGGGGGGATGTTTTGCCGCTATGACCGGCTAGAAATCTGGGATGGATTCCCTGATGGTAAGAATGGCAGGAAGCACTCCCAAAAGGGAAGGATCTGGGGGAAGGGTCCTGGGATCCTTTTACAAGCATCATGACACATGCATCACTTTAAAAAGTAGCTCAGGGCTTCCCTGGTGGCGCAGTGGTTGGGAGTCTGCCTGCCAATGCGGGGGACGCGGGTTCGAGCCCTGGTCTGGGAAGATCCCACATGCCGCGGAGCAGCTAGGCCCGTGAGCCACAACGACTGAGCCTGGGCCTCTGGAGCCTGTGCTCCGCAACAAGAGAGGCCGCGATAGTGAGAGGCCCGCGCACCGCGATGAAGAGTGGCCCCCGGTCGCCACAACTAGAGAGAGCCCTCGCACAGAAACGAAGACCCAACACAGCCATAAATAAATAAATAATTTTTCTAAAAAAAGTAGCTCAAAAGGAGGAGGCAAAACAGTAACTTTCTTTATGCAGAGCCGTGATGAAATATTTGAGGCCAAAAAGACTTGGTAACTTTCTACTCTAATGCCTTCATTTTATAGATGAGGAAACGGAGGTCATAAAAGTCTATGCAAGGTCTCATAAGTATTTTGGTGACAAAACTGGGACCAATCCATGGTTTTCCTGACTTGAGTATTTTGCTCATTTCAATGACTTGCCTATAGGTCATTAATTCATAAACTCATCAGAGGGTGAGCTCTTAAGACATCAGTTAAATCAAACCATTCCTTTTGTAAATGCAGAGACTAAGGGCCAGAGAGGTTAAGTACCTGCTAAAATGTTAACAGTGAGATACGCATCTATTATGCTACCAAAACATTTAGAAATTTAGGAAAGGAAGGAGGAGAACATTTGGACATTCCTCATTTAGATGGATTCCTTGTCTGCTCTCCAGGGAATTTTTATCTTTGGGGATTCAAATCGCCTCAGTACATCCTTGGAACACCTTGTTCCTATCATCTGAATTCATCGTCCATTCAAAAAATATATTTATTGAGCACCTGCCATGGACCAGGCACTGTTCTAGCCTCTTGGCAAACAAAGCAAAGATGGCTGCCCTGTTTAGATTCTACCAGGGGAATGAGGTATTAAACAGGGCACATTACAGACAAATGAAGTATGTGTATGGAATGTTAGAAGATGAGAAGTGCTATAAACAAGCAAAAAGAAAAAGAAAAGAAAAAAAAGTAGAGTAAAGGCATGAGAAGAACTAAGGTTAGGGGAGAGGGATGGGGGAATTTTTAAATAGGGCAGTCAGGTCAGACCTTATTAAGAAAGGGAGAAAGATTTGAAGGAGGCAGGGGAGGTAGCCATGTGGCCAGCTAAATGAAAGTTCTCCGTTCAACCCTTGTGAACTAGAAGGTGAGTAGCAAAAATACACACCCAAGTTCCGAAAAGAGGGAGATAATATCAAGTAATTTGTTGCAGCTGCATTGCTTGTCTTGTGTTTAGTCTGGTTTAATAGTAAGATTTCTCTGGAGAACACACTCTGCACAGATCAGAAAGGGAGGCTTGGAAGTTCTTACAAATCAGGCAATTAGAGCTTTGGAGCCATCTATGAAATAGTCAGATATTATTATCAAGATGGAGGAAAGAATATTTAAGTAAACTGTAAACGAAGAGCTAATATAATGTGAAAGAAATTGCCTTTGTCTTTGAAAGGAGATGAAAATGATCAGTGAAATTCAGTTTAGGTATGTTCCTCAATAGTAAAAAAACACTGGAGAAAATCTGGGCCTAGAGGAAGCTTATGCCGTCATCGGAGCACATGGCTGAGTTATTCCTTTAGCCTCTTCGTTGCTTTTTTACCATATAAATAGGGTTATGATGATCTTATCGGAACTCCTTCATTAAGTAATGAGATTTGCCCAAACAGAGCACTGATTGATTTCCAAGTATTCAATACGATAATTAGGAAAACAGTATTATAATAATAGTTGGAACATTTAATAATGGGTTTATTTGTTCACAATCCAAATTTGCAGCCTTCCTTTCTAGAACTTATATTTAAATTGACATCTGAAAAGAAGGTCCAATCAACCAACTTATGTAGAAAGGAGCACATTGTTATTAGTGTCAAGGGTTTTCCAAAGTAGTAATTTTCTGGCTCTAGAAAATCACTGAGTTGAAGCGAAGAACAATTAACAATACAGGTTGTCAGCCTTGCAGTTCACCCATGTTTTAAACTATGCTGTGCTTGACTTATTCCCAGAGAAAACTGGCTTTGGAATATGAAAAATGTGATCGTGTATTTGTTAGTATTTATCTGGTCTCGTCCAGCGTACACCAGCATCACAGCTCACTCTTTCCTAGGCAGAATGAAAGACTGTGTCCTCCTGGGTTTTTTATCAGTGGCACTAGGAACATTTTTGTCATGTAGTTCAACACATAGAGTTCCTTGCCAGCAAAATGGCTTTTAGTCTTTGATATCCTTTCCAAAAACAACAGCCAGAAGGTGCTGAAGGCTTGTAGCCATCAAGTGATTTTATGTTGCATTTTATCATAAGCATTGAATTAGACGACTGAGTAATTGAAAGCGACCCATTGATTCAGATTGACTTTGAAGAGAAGCAGTTTACTCCAAAACGTGAGATCCACGGCATGCACGTGGTAAACCCCGCTCCCCCAGCTAGCACGCTCTTCGAAGCAACATAGATTCCCAAGTAGTGGCTCTGGAGTCATTGGTGGAAGTTTACATATGGTTTGAGAGTCATGAGCTAAGCATGACTGCAAATGCTTGTACTGAGTTATGGAACCAAACACGAATGCCTAGCTCACAAAACCTGGGTGCAGATGAAGCCAGCTGTCCATCCAGGCTGAGGAAAGAGTTGGAACTGAGGCTGTGACCTACGCTTCCCAAATTATCAGTGATTTTAGGAATAAGCATCATGAAAGCTGGGTTGAGTTCTCTTTGGTTTTTATTTACTTTCATATTAAAATTAACCTTCCAAACTATAAATATAAAATATCAATGATATAAACCTTCCAAAATGTAAATGACATAAATGTTGCAAATTCTTTTCTCTGGGGAAAAGTTGCAAATTCCAGATATTCTCCGCCCAAAAGGTTTATGCTAAGAAAAGTAGATGTAGCCTATCTTGTACCTTTTCAAAATGATCCCCTTTCTTGTTTATTTATTCAAAGTACCTCATTTTAAAAGTACCTCCTTATTGTTGCCTTTTTTCCTCATAAAAAGGTGGCAGAAAGCCAAATTGTCTGATTCTGAGGTAGGGTTATAATTAATGGAGGAATTAGTGGGAAGATACAAAGAATGGCGTTTTGCCATTTCCTATTGCAGGTGTATCTTTCAAACAGCACAAATCCTGTGTTGCCTTCACACCTGAGAAGCTATGATCATCGCGGGCCTGCTCTCCCCCAACAGAGAGCTTAGTACCTGTTGCTTAAATTCTCCAATCGTTCTAGCTTTGAATTATACTTCTGTTTTTGTGACAGTTTGAATTCATCTCCTAGGCCTTTGGCTCCACAGTAACCGGAAGTAGGGAACCCAAGAGCTGCGGTCATGTCAATCCACAAATGAGCGCATACACGAGACAGATGAGGGTCTTGCAGCCGCTCTGGCTCAGATCAATATTGCATTAGCTTGCTAGGCTATGGTCTCGCTGTTGTTCAGGAATTTCAATACTTCTTTGTATTATAGTCGAAAAAGCTTTTCACTCTCCTATCTTGAGGGCTCCTAAAGAGAGCTACACGCTGCTTGCTGTCCCGGGGCAATATTCAGAAGGACAGAAGGCAGATTTACCCGGCATGTCTTCAACATTATAAACCAGTGAGTCATGGAGACTCTCTAAATTATGAGTCTGCTCTAGACAAGTTCTCTTCTGTTTGCTCTTTCAAAGAGACTCCACCTCCCGCCCTCCCCAGAGGAACTGGTGACAGCAGAGGGGTGGGGAGGGAAGGTGGCCGGAGCTCGGGGTGGTGAGGGCGTGACTGCAGCTTTGCTTGTATTCTTGGCAAGGTCAGTGGCGGTGGCGATCTGAGAAAGACCCCCAGGAGTAAGGCTGTAAAAGTTTGCCCACAAACTCAAGAAGAAGAAAGTTATGAAACCACAATAATGGAATTTAAATGAGGGAAAAGACTGAGGGAGGATGAATAGACTCTAAGCCTCCCATTAAGATTACAGACCAGAAATGGGATTCTTTCTGAGGAAAGGAAAGACCTGAGTTTATGACTCCAGCAAGATATTTTCATGCATATCAACATATGCAACTGGCAACTTTGCGCTCTTAGGGGAAGGGGCAAGTGTTGAATTGGTGATAGGGCCACATTCAAAATGAAGAAAACTTGGCGAAGAGCTAGTACTTGTTGTGGGAGAATCTGTGGCCAGGGTTAAAGCCAGGGAGAAACAAAACGTGGTGAGAGTTTCATCTGAGATGCTGTCTTCTGCCAACTGGGAAACCTGATATCATGACCTTTCCCCTCATTCTGCAGAGCCACTGTCCACGACCACGTGGTGCCCTATGTATCCGTCCCCTAAATGGGCAGACTCCTTGTCCTCTTCATAATAAAGCAGTTGACACACACAAACATTGGGGTGCTAGAGAGTGAGGGGTGACAGTAGAGAGAAATCGGTCACATCCATTACTTTGATCACGTGGAGAAGTTATCAGCTATTCAAACTTATCATTTTGCGCTAACTCAAATAGTAAACCACTTTAGCTTAGTTTCTTTCTTTTCTTTCCTTTTATTTTTTAAAGAGGGTTGGCCAAGAACTGAAAACCTGTTAGCCCAGGATCCAAGCACTCTAAAAAGCAGGGTGCTCAGATAGCCACCTGCCAGGAACTCAGCTAGCATATGGGGCTCCGGGGAAGCCAGTTCACGTGGGGTTCGCTTTCTCGGTCACACGTGAAGCTTCACCCAGCTCTCACCAGCCGCCTTCTGCATCCAAGCAGCACACACTGGCCTGGGAACCCCACCTCCCTGCCGAAGGCCCATCCCTCCAGAGAAAGGTCCACCTACTGTGCCTCCTTGAACAAAGCAATAACTCTTAGTTGAAATGCACAGTACCACGGATTTCTTGGACGGGAAAATGGTCCACACCAGATTGTCCTTCAAAGCCCAAACCATCTGGTATGTTTTTACCATATGTGCAATAAAAAACAAATCTAGGGAAAAGGGGATTTTTTTTTTTTTTTTTTTTTTGTCTTGCTGCTGACCTGGACAGGGAAATGGAAAAATTTTCCAAGCCCAGGGGGCTTCCACACTGTCTATAAGGCAACTTACAGTTGCTAATTGCCACGGTTGGTCTAAAAGCACTTCAACAAAGGGATGGCCAGTATAAGCCAAAGAACAACTTGGGTTGATCGCCAATCAGTCAGTGTCCCCAATCTTTTTCTGCCTCAGTTACTACCTGTTTCCTGGTGTGCAGTCAAATGGCTGCTTTGCGTCATTTCTTCGTCACTGGACACAAGTGCAATGCAATCACCTCTCTAAGGTTTGGGAGATAAAAAACTGAGAAGTCAGAAAGACGCATTTTCTTTTGTTTTGGTTACAGTTTGCTATTATGTGTAAATTATTGGTATCTATAATTTCTAAATTTTTTAATTGTTACAATTATGAATTAGTCTTCAGATACAGCCCTGATTAGGACATAATCTACTGACCTTTGTCTAAGTCTGTGATGTTCGTCATAACGAGGCTCCAGGACTGAAAGATGGAAAGAGGAAGGAAGTGGGGGTCACCCAGGGCTGGGTCAGACCTTGGTACTTCTCTGGTGCCAGGACTGGTTTCCAGAACATTCCTCAGGATCCCCTCCTAGGGTGGGCGCATTGAGGGCAGGTGACTCCAAGAGCCCCCGGTGGTTGATCACAAGCTGGCTAGAGTTCCTGGGCGCTGGACGGTGTGCACCGTGCGGTCCTGGAGATGAATGCCAGGGTGCACTCGACAGCCCAAATCTCCTTTGCAATTGAAGCAAGCAATTCGATTTTGTTCCTGGAAACAGCCCTGCTCACTGGGGAATGTGGTTACGCCTGTTATTGTCCTTCAGAGCACACTTGAAAATCCTCTCCGCAAACCCGATCCAATATGTTCACTGCAAAACAATTAGCTAGTGAAGACTTGCTTGGGGTAAGAAAACACTTCCGGGTTCCACTGGGACCCATGTTCACAAATGGTTCTGCTGGCATCTGCTGCAGAAGAAGAGGTATTTTCACGATCTCTGCATTTCTCCCTCTGCAGTTGGTCCCCACATTGGGCGTTACTGTGGGCAGAAAACACCAGGTCGAATCCGCTCCTCGTCCGGCATCCTGTCCATGGTTTTCTACACGGACAGCGCCATAGCCAAAGAAGGCTTCTCGGCAAACTATAGTGTCTTGCAAAGCAGTGTTTCAGAAGGTCAGTATTTATGCTTCTTGCAAAGCCCTGCGGTAAATAGTCACCGTTATTCCTCCTCACACACCTGTGGCCCTGTGAACACTACAGATGTGTCTTGTGAGTTGGAGTGCCACGTGTTTCTTGTTCTCTTTTAAATGGTTTATATGAATATCAATAGGAAGAACTCTTTGGGGTGCTTTCTTCTATGTGTGAGAAGGCTGCATGTAAGCCTCTGAAATTATGGGAGAAAAAGTGGGAAACGGCAAAACTGTGCCTTGAAACAACGAAATATGGCCAGACCACCTACCTGGTACCCTCCAGTGTGTACTGGACTGAGAGCCAGGAAAGGACAGGCATCGATCCTGGATAAGAAGAACCAATCAGCATCAGCAGAGTTCATCGACAGGCAGGCAGGTAGAATAGATGGTGCGTGGTGGTTTGATTTGGGGAGACCCTGGTGGAAGCTGTTTTTGTTTTTCTTCTGTGAATGAAAGTAGATATTCATGTAAAAGAAGCATGTTTTAACTTCTGCTATACCTTTCCATAAAAGGAAAAAAAAGTAATATTTTTTTAATATCTTCTTAAAATACACGACTAAGTTGATGTGGTCTCCAGCTCTTTTAAGAGCCCAAGGAAAAAAACCTGAAGAAACAATGAATAATTTGTGTTTCATCAGTTTTAGCTGCCAGGTTGTAATTAGCACAGGGAAAAGGCAGGGGAGTTAGGAGACCTGTTCTACAGATATGCTTGTATCTTTTCTACCAGATCTTACTGGAAAACAGAAAGGCCAATTAAACTTCAAAATCTTATCTTTACTTAATTTATGTGGCTAATCCATTCATGTATTTTTGTGCCATTTTATATTCCAAATAACAAACCTAAGCTTAAAAGTAGAAAACCAGTGAAAGAAAACCTTTTATGCCATAAAACCTTATTAATTATGATAGAAAATTCAGAAAATGTGGAAATTTGGTTAGTTGAAGTTTTTCTGGATGGTTGAGAATCTTCTTTTTAATCTCAAGTTTTTTTGGCACTTTGGTACTTTACATTTTCCTAAAATTGATTATTCACTTCCCGGTATCATAGCTCATATTTCATTGTTTGCTGAGTATATGAGACCCCATGGAATATATGTTCTCATGATTCATGGTCATTGTTGTGAATATTACTAGTTATGCTGTAAAACTGTGGTGCTCTTTGGGACCCTATGATACTGCACTTTACCCTGATGGATACTGCTGTGTTTTAATAAAATAAACCAATGGTGTTTATAACTATGGCCAGTCCAAGGCAGGGACAAAACAAAGGAGAGGCCTGGGTGCCAATTGCAAGGACTCTGAAAGATGCAGAGTTAAAGTCTACTTAGCCTACCCAATATGGGCTATAAATGGACAGTCTTTTTCACTTTTATTAGATCTTAGAGGAAATACTAAAATTTTATTTAAATGTAACTCTTGATGTGTATGCATATGACATATCAGCGTACATTCAACTTTGAAAATAAATCCGAATTTCCATCATTTCCTAAAAACTTTCTAATAGTATTTATAGTATTTATATCAACCTAAGCCCTGTTGGAAAAATAATCAACTGTGAGATCTTCATAGCCTTGCTTTTCAGAATTCTTGCCATGAAAATGCACGTATCGGTGCTACAATCCAATAAGTCCCTCGTTGTCATCTTTTGTAAGACTGTGTGAACATCGAAAAGACCGTTTTAGTTTTCCAGATCAAAAAAGGAAATATGCATCCTAGGTCCCCTTCGTTTTGATGACTTAGGGCCATTTTTTTTTTTTTTCCCTTCAGACTTCAAGTGTATGGAAGCTCTGGGCATGGAATCCGGAGAGATTCACTCTGACCAGATCACAGCTTCTTCCCAGTACAGCACCAACTGGTCTGCCGAACGTTCCCGCCTCCACTATCCTGAGAATGGGTGGACCCCTGGAGAGGATTCCTACAAAGAGTGGATCCAGGTATGTGGCTTATATACTTGGCACACTCGGGGTGGAAGATTTGGGTCATCTAAAAGGGTTGTTGAAAAAAAGCAACGCCGTGACTAATGCCTTCCAACGAGAAGGACAGGGACCACCACCGAGTGTAATCACTTTGCAGAGTTCACAGGATCAGAGAAAAGCAGGCCTAGATGACATCCCTGAAAACCCCTTATCTTCTCAGATACTTACATATGACTCTTACAGAATCTGAGCACAGATGTCTCACTTGGGTAACAACGAAAAGATCTGAGGGTTTTTTTTCCCACAGCAGCCATACATTTTCGATGGATGTGCTTCCTACTTCAACAGATTTTTATTTCCTTAATGAAATATGTTACCTGTACTTGGAGGTGTGCCTGAAGTCATTGTTTTGTGTGTTTGTTTGCTCAGGGTAGGAGAAGAGCAGAACGGGGTGGAGGTTTACTTTCCCACACCAGTCCAAGTAGCATGTGCCTAAGACGTGGTTTAGTTGAAGGTATTGGTCTCTGTGGATTAGGTACAGGCACAGACGTATGAAATGTACACGTCTCTGTCCTTAATAGTGATGTCGGTTCTGCTTTCCCCACTTTGCTCTAATATTCCCCTCCCTGCCTTCACCCTTCCACTCCCCACAGGCTCCCCTCCTCTGCGCCTCCACCCGGACTCATCTCCAGCTCATCCCTGGCGCTGCTCCCAAAGCCTAAACTTGCCCAACCTTGATGTCTGGATACTCCCACCCGAGGCCTGACGTTCATGGTCTTGCCTTTTGCACCCACTGTCAAATGAAACATCATATCTGGCTGTGTGGGTTAAACTGTGGGCAAATTATCCAATGTTATTTGCTGAAGGATCCAGATTTCCTCTTCGGGAGAGTAGGCAGAGCTTATCCTGCACTAATTGCGAGATATAGAAAAATGACTAATTCCCAGGGAGAGTTTCTAAGCAAGAAACTATACCAGGATGATTGATCCCCTACTTTCTACATCTATGCCTGTTTCAGTCTGTTGAGCACGAATATAAGATTTTGTTTTACTTTGGAAAGGTCAATATTAGTTTAACATACACTTAAAGTGAAATGGCCTATTTCAGAAGGCTGAACTCACACTAACCTCGAAATGATATAACACTGAGAAATGTGTAGAGGGTGAGAAAAGAAGAGGCTTTTACCTTGCGTGGGATTGCTGAATCCAGCTCTAGATTAAGTCAGAGATGAAATGAACTTGCCTCCGTCAAAATGGCTCTTGGAGACTTGCGTTTCCACATCCCCACACCAACCAGCAGTTCCGTGTGATTGACAGACGTGCCTCTAGAGAGAAGCTTAACGTTTTGCAGTGCTAAGCATGTTTGCATGGTAACGTAGTTGTATTCTCGGCACGGTGGAGAACACTTGATAATTTAGGGATGTTAGTCTTGCAAGAGTTCTGAAAATGCAACGGTAGCAATTCTTCTGGGCAAGGAATTCTGTGTCAGTAGATGCGTGGAGACCGAATGGTCTCTCACAAAGCATTTGTCAGCGGGACAGGGTCTACATCACTCTCAGGAGTTGGGCACCATTTGAGATGGCCCCAGAAGAAAAATCTCAAATGGTCCAACTCTTTCTATCTAAGTATGGTCGGGATAAGATAAGTAATCCAAACCCCCCAGACAAGAAGGTTTCCTTTTCGCTCATGTCACCCCCCATCTCTGGCTGGCAGGGGGTCGGCCCCACATCTTCTCACACCGGGACCTAGTTGGAGGGAACGGCCATCATCCGAAACCTTTCACCAAGGCAGAGAGAGGAAGGGAGTATGGCCAGGCACGCTGACTCATGAGGCTCCGTTGAGGAGCACGACACCAAGTTCATTGCCAAAGCACATCCCACGGCCGGCCACGCTTAACTTCCAAGGGGCAGCAATTCCACACGAGCTGGAGGGAGGACAGCTAGATATACTTGGTGACAGCACAAATGACACTGTGCCATTCATGGGATAGTCGCCATGTATCGAGTATTTCCTATGTGCCCCGACTTCTGCTGAGTACTTGACTCATGTTTATTCAATCCTCAGAGCAGTCCTATGACAGAGGTTCCGTTATCCTTATTTTTTAAATGAGGACCCTGAGGTTCGGAGAGGTAAGTAAATACCCAAGGTCAGGGGCTTGGAAGCAAGGTCTGTTGGACTCCAACACCTGCTTCTTTACTCTTCGATGTGCTTTATCTTTATCACTAATTCCTATATATTCAGGTGTATCTTGCGAAGCATCCGTCCGCAACCCTTTATATTTTTCCTCGTGCGGAGAAGCCTCACACCGGGATGAGCGGGGGCTTCCTGTTTCTAAACCAAGAATGGGGAGCCCTTGCTCCTCAGCCCTCCAGGAGGTGAATGTCAGAGGAGCTCAGCGTCAGTTCACCTTGAGGGAAAATGATCTTTTTCTTCTGCGGGAGCTCAGCGGGCTCATTTCCACGCTAGTTGCGTCTGTGTACTTGGTGGGAGGTCTTAACATCCACCCATCACCTAATTATGAACAATTTCATGTGTTTCCAGCTTTTCTGAAACTCCTTGGAAGTGGCGGGCTTGTTTTCATTGGATAGATGTTTTATAAATTAACCCACAAGCACGGCATAAGGGAGGCTGAGGGCAGGAGGTACATACCTCCCATCACAGGACCATTTGTACTTGACAGTCCTATTTGTATGCACATCAGAATGAGGATGACATTTGTTTTCTTTTTCGGCTTTGTCACATTTTGCGTGAAATATACCTCACAAAACATGGTGCTGTAGCAACAAGGACAAACACTTGCATATGTTAAATTAATAAGGCAGCCCTGGAAACTGACTCTCTCTCAAGACAGGAACAGTCTTTGGTTCAATTGTTTTCTCTAGGAAATTACCGAGTGACATAAAAAAACAATGCATGGTTAACCGCTGGTGTGGATGTCCTCCTTGTTGCTTCCTGTGGGATCTGTTGTCTGGCAAAAAGCTTAAGAACCAGGGCGAGAAGCCCTTTAGGGAGGAGGAGCATGAAGGGAAGTCCCGGCTTGGACATTTCCACGTGGTCACATCCTGCCCTAAAGGCCACTTCATATCCTGAGAAGCAAAAACCTCCTACTTGTCAATTGCAGAGTTAATCACCCTGTGAGATTTGCCCGTGTTTTTCAGAGTATTCCACTCTGTTCCTTCCGTGTCCTAGAACTGCTGATCTTATTACTCATTTCATCTTTATCTTCTTTTTTGTTTCTGGTTAAATAGTCAAGGATTCTAAGGAAAGGCTCAGTGTATGGTGGCGCTATAAAAATTCTTAATTTTCAAGCACACTGTTAGAGCCCAAGCCATTAACCTCATTGACACTGGATTTCTTTTCCTATAAAATAAAGGTGACGTAGCCTTCTCCATTCAGGCTCTGGCAGTCTACGAGACTGTGGATCTCAGAAAAAAGCAGGCTCGGATTTTTCTCTTCAGATCGGCAAACTAAGTGTGTAGAATGTGTCTGATCAGAAAACGTGTTCTCCTAAATCCTGGTGTAACCATTCACACACAAAGCAGAATTTAATTCGTTAATTATTTCAATGTTTTATTAATGATAGTGTTCACTGCACTGTAAACAGATTTATCCTTCTAGCTCTAATTAAAGCTCTTGGGAGTGCTTTCCTCAAAACAACTGTGACTTTGCCCTGATTAAAATGCCAGGAGACAAGAGGGAAAAAAAAAGTCAAGAGACGTAATGCCTGGATGGGATATGAACTTTTGTTGATCCAAAGAAATAAAAATGGCACTAGGGACTAATCGATTACTACACCCTCCAGTGACTTTAGAAATAGAATTACTTGACAAACCAACTCAGGCTGAAACTCTGCTCATCTCCAAATTTGGTAACGTTGTCTTTTGTGGGAAAAATTAAAAATTGGTGCTAGATTATTCATGCCTTCTCTTATTCCAGAGGAGCAGAAAGCAGTTGGCTTCTAAACCACATCCTGTTTAGTTTGGTCCATCAGCCCTATGACAGATTAATCCCACAGAAGAGACTAATCTCCAAGAAGACCCTCTGTAGCTGTAAGAATACATCAGCAAGCCCCTTCTGATGTTCAATACATTTTCTGGTAGAAATGTTCATTCTGAGGGATGAGGAGAAGGAAAATTCCAGAAGAGAGGAGCTCATGCTAACCTTCTGTGGAGGCTTGTTTCAGTGTTTTCCTTTTGCTTTACATGCATTTCCCTTTGATAATATTCCACATTTCCTAACTGAAGGAACTTTGAAAGCAGACACCAGTAACCAACGGCCTTGGTGTAAGGAGTTGGGCTGAACTGAGTCAAAACACACACACACACAACCACACACACACACAACCACACACATACACACACACTCTCTCTCTCTCTCTCTCTCTCTCTCTCTCCTCTCTCTCTCTCTCTCTCGGGGTTCACCTACTCACAGCCACAGCTGCAGGGTTGAAGAAAGTAGGTGCCCTCATTCAAACTGTTCAAATCCAAGCGGCTTTGGGTTGTTTTGAGGATTTTAAAATTCATTTTAAGACATGTTCCAATGTTTCTATAGCATTTTCCCTTTATAAAAGCCCCTTTTCATACACATCCCATTTTAGTCTTAGAGTGTAGGCTACGTGGACCAGAGGTTCTTTATCTGCGTCTTCCTATGAGAAGGCTGAAGCCCAGAGAGGTTAAATAGTTCATCAAGTCCTGATTTGGGGAAAAGCTGCAACTTGTCAGCCTCACAGGGCCAAAGGGGACTTCTTTCCTCAGACTTGGGACCTGAGTCACTGGGCCCTCGGGGTCAGACCTGAACCAGGCCCAGGTGCAGCTGGCCTTTGCAGAGCTCTCTGGCCGTTGGAATTGTGAGTTTTTCACCTCCTGCTCTGTCAAATGCAGTAAGCCGTGCAGATACTCTCACGCCAGCTAAACTGGGCAAAGCGAAAATCCTGGCGAGGTCTTAAGACCTCATGAGTCACAGAGGAAACTGTCCTTCCTCTCGCCAGGTTCCCAGCCCCCAGTCCCAAGGCCTTCCCTGTAGCCCAGGGGGTCCTTCAAGGTTTACTACCCACAGGTGCCTCCACATCCACCCAGGGGTGTGAGTTATTGCTACCAGCAACCTCCGAATCTCACTTGCAGCTTGCTGAGAATGGAGACGAAAGATCATTTAAAGGCATGGACCTGATTTCAACAGCTAAGAAGGGGCTAGCTGGACATCCTTTACGTGCCAAATGGGGTGAAATAACTCAAGAATTCTTGGAAATGTTCCCTCTGACACACAGTATTGTTACACATTTTTATCGCATTTTAGGTGGGAGAAGTGAGTGTTTCTTACTCGATTAGAAGAATTTGTTATCTGAAACCCTTCTTTTTTTCTTCAGAGTGAGGGTTTCCCCAAATTGAAAGTAGAAGCTGAAGTAATTTATCATAAAACTTTTAAATGTCATTTATTTTCACAAAAGTCATGTCTCATTTTCTTTCCTTCTCAACTCTCTTGGACAAATCTTTCATTCTCTTATATGAATGTGTTGAGTGTGGAACAGGGATCTCCTATGAAATACCTTGTGATTTTTCATACAGTTGCTAGTTTCTAGTAGGTTCATAATCTGTGTTCAAAATCGGTTCGATCTGCTGATTTGAACTAATCCAGAACATGTATGGAGGCAAGTTACCCTGACTGTAAACGCTCTGTGCTTATAGACAGACACTTCGAGGATCGGGGGGCATTTTCTCATTCGGATCATTAGTAAATTGCTGAAATTGCAATAAAATGCTTTATAAATGTGTGACTAGAGAACTTACGAAAATAGCTCACTGGGTTACCCTAATGTGGAATGATGCATGTGAAATATAATGTTGGCAAATTTAGGGAAAATATAGCCGTTCAACTGAATGTTTATTCCGCAGGTGTGCTCTGTGTGTGTTTTGCAATTAATATTGACTTGCTATTTTAGCTGAAACATTGATCTGGAAGGGAGACAATTTGCTTTTTTAAAATAATTAATTAATTAATTAATTATGGCTGTGTTGGGTCTTCGTTGCTGCGCGTGGGCTTTCTCTAGTTGTGGCGGGCGCGGGCTACTCTTGGTTGTGGTGCGCAGGCTTCTCGTTGTGGTGGCTTCTCTTGTTGCAGAGCACAGGCTCTAGGCGCACGGGCTTCAGTAGCTGTGGCACACGGGCTCAGTAGTTGTGGCACGCGGGCTCTAGAGCACAGGCTTAGTAGTTGTGGCATATGGGCTTAGTTGCTCCGTGGCATGTGGGATCTTCTTGGACCAGGGCTCGAACCCGTGTCCCCTGCATTGGCAGGCGGATTCCCAACCACTGTGCCACTAGGGAAGTCCCAACAATTAGCTTTTTTAAAAAGTAGCCCAGGTGAGACTTTGGTTATCTTACCCTAGTTCTGCATTGACTTATACTTCATGCACAAAATAAATGCTTTACCTCTGACCCTTCATGTATCACAGGACTGTTATCCCTAACTAGGTTTCCACCCAGGAAGCCCATGTTCCAAAAGTTACTGTCTCCTGAGGAACTTTTCCTAATGCTTTCTCTGGTACCTTGGTGTTTCACATTATAGGAAGTCATTTGAAGGAAATATATGTTTATAGGGACAGATGAAATTCAGAGCTTTTTGTTGTTTTTGAAGGAAGATATGATTAGGGGAAACAGAATGTCCATGTGACATAATTATTTAGACATTTTTAGCTGTTGTTTTGTCAGACAGAACATAGCAAGATGATTTTAAGCATTTTGGTCAAGTTGACCACTTAATTCAATTTTAAAAATCAGTCAGAGGATTTTACTAGTTAGTATTTCATGTCAACACACTTTAAAGAAAATGTATGACATTTAAAGAAGCCTCTGATTTTTATGATGAAGCATCACTGGGAAGAGAGTGTTGAAAGAACGACAACTGTTTGGGTAGAATTACACTTAAAATAAGTTAGTTTGTAGAGCATGAACATTTCTTTTTGCTTGCTGTTTTGCTTTCTTATTGTTTTATGTCAGTGTCTATTTGGAACCAGCATTCACAGTTAAATTCTAGAGGAGAGGTTTTTCTATTTCTTTCCAGAATATCTGGACTTTAAGACTAAGATTAAACATAGGTACAAACATCCTTTTGTCTACATTCCTTATTGTTCATATGTTCAGAGGGATTAAGTTATTTGCAAGACCACAGGGCAAGTTACTGACAGACCTGGGCTGGAATCTCAGTCTCCTGGCCACCACTTCTTTGCTCCCACTCAGTTGTAACAGTATGAGGACGACTTTGGATCCTCTCTGAAGATTGTGTCTGAAGACAAAGCATGTTTAAATCCCAGTATATCCTGGTTAGCTGCTGATTGGTAAATGATGTCTAGTAAATTGAACAGTCACTGCAGAAGCTTTAATTTAAACAAATGATTGGACTTTGTCTGGAGCAGGGGTTCTGCATCTGGACATTTTAGATTGGATAATTCTTTGTTGCGGGGCTGTCTTGTGTGTTGTAGGATGCTTAGCAGCATTCTTGACCTCCAGCTACTAGAAACCAGTAACACACACACACACACACACACACACACACACACACGCACGCACGCACGCACCCTCAATCATGACAACCAAAAACGACGTCTCCAGGAGTTGCCAAATGTCCTTTTTGGGGACAAAATCATCCCCAGTTGTAAACCACTGGTAAGAAGATGTGCAAAATCCTAATCAAGTCATTTTAAAAATAATCAGACTGATCAGAATTTTGAAAGAGAAAGTAGCTGGTTACTTGGCTGGTTTCTGTCACTTTTCAACTGCTTATTGTAGATATTTGAACAGAGTCATAGTTCTTTTGTTTTCCAAAAATACAGATGCATCTGTTTACCTGATGCAGGAAAATAGCATCATAAACCTGCCTGCTTATTTATCTTAAGCTTCACTATTTTTAGCTTTTAAAAGTAGACTGTTTTTAGCTAAATAAATACAGATGTTATTTTAGAGTACTGCACTGATTGGGTCTCAAAATGCACTGATAAGAATGGGATTAAGAAAAGGAAACACAAGGATAAAATCACCCGTCATCACTGACAAGATTTAGGAAAAAGAAGACTGAAATGAGCTCTTCCACAACTGGATGTTGTGTGTCCCTGACCTTGACTTACCTGTTTTAGTTTTTCTGCAGTATGTAAATAAACAGTTCTTTTCTTTTCTTTTTTTTTAACTTCAAATGTAATCAAGAGTAAGGAACTGTGTTTGAAAACCTGTCTGCTTTATTAACTTATCTTTTCATGGGAAACATACTATTAAGTTTCCAATTCTGTAACCTAAACAACAACACATTAGAAGCCATCAATTACCATCCAGTTTCATATCTGTGGACCAATAGGAAGGCAAGGTTGATGGTTTCACATCTGTTTTAGGTGAAAGGCTGTTCCTGTCTGTGGTATTTAAAATTTAAAGAACTTCTATTATTATACAATTGGGAATCCTTGGGGAGTAAAATGTTAATGAAATCCATAATGTGCACAGACTTTATGATAGCAGTTTTAAGAAATTCCTTTGGTGGGGTTTGTTGATTTCTGCCCTGGCGGTAATAGCTACGTTTTACGGAGTGCGTTAATGTTCACGTCTAGGAGCGATGGCTACGTTTATGCAGCATGTAATGTAGCACACAAACTCCTACGCGTTAAATAACTTTCGTATCAGAATTTGAAAGCCCCAGAGCAAAGCAACGTGTGTTCTTCAGAAGTGGCAGAACCCACAGTTGGAAACTTTTCAAGCACCTCCACAGCAAACTTCTCCAAAGGTGCAAAAGGCCCACCCTGGAAATTCCAAAGCCAGGATGCGAATGGATATTCTGTGCCCTCATATATTTCTCATTTAATGCACCATTTGAAAGCTCCACATCCAAATGGCAATTTTGATCCACATCAAAATAGCAGTTTTGGATGCTGACCTGAAACAGAGACACACACAAACACTCATACGTATTTCCTTTCTCCACTGCAAGCCCCCAGCCTTCACATTTCATTCAATTCTACGTTCAAATAAAGAGAGGAAAGTAGATTAAATTAAAAATGGTCTATAAGTCCCAATAGTAATAAAATGCATTACGCTTTTATATTTCCAACGATCGAACAGAGTAAGCAGTTGAGACTAATTGCACATGTTATAACTAATGTGCAATGAGAATAATCACATATGAACTTGTACAAGTGACTTGTACATTTTTTTTTCAGCTCCTTTTGCCTCCACGGGTTAAAAACACATTCATGGCCTTCCTTTAATTGCCTTCCTTCAGAAGAATGAGGTCTTAATTTTACCAAAGTTTTATTTTTCTTAATCCCAGTGCTTTAAACTTCTAACTACATTTTCTGGATTTAGCAGAAAAATAAATAAGCTTCTTTATTCTTCTAGCAAGCCTGAGATGGCAATAGATAGAACTCTTCAGGGGATGGGTGATTGGACCTGACAGCTTCTGAAATCCTTTCAAGCATTTAAGATTCTGTGATTCTATTAAAAATAAATTTACTCTATCAGCTGGTACCATGGGCTTGCTTAAAAGAAAATATAAATATATGAAGCATAGCTCGAATTCGTTTTAAATAGTACTGATAATCATATCTGGCAACACATAGCAAAAAAAAATTTTTTTTTTAATTAAAAAGGTTTTCTTTCCTTAGATCAAGTAATTGTTTAGGTTGGCTTCACCCTGAAGCTTATCTGAGGATTTCACATAGAAACCTCACTAGTGGGGCTGTTTTGCTTGATTCTTTTGTGCTAGTTCAGGGGCAAGTGCAGCTCACTAGGGGAGACAGGATGAAGTCTGGGCAGTTCATCTTTCATGTCTCTCTAATCTTTGATGGAAGTATCTGAAAGGCAAAGGCTTACCCACCATTCCAGGCCGTTCACACCTTAAAGTCGGGCCAATACTCGGTCTTTTTTCTTTCCTTAAGAAGACAAATACCACATGCAATTCGGAGCATGTTATATAGGCCATCTTAATAATGCAGAAAAGTGGAGGGGAAAAAAAGCAGCACCAGGGATACAGCTTAAGAAAGTCATCACGGTGATCTTCATGCATGTAAGACTTGATGTGTTTACTTAGGGCTAAAGCTGACAAAGACAGACCCCATTTCCCAAGAGAAAGACCGAGACCCAGGTAGATGCACAGGCTGATGGCTACAGGTGCAAGAGATTTGACAGAGCCTTAAGTTTGAAGATGCGGAAATTAAAGATAAATTTGCCAGTGGGAAATATTCATGATAATAAAAGAAGTTAGCAAATTAAATGAAATGTGAAACACTGAACAAATTGTTTTTGATATTTCAGGAGGCACACAGAGTTCATGGGGAAAAGAGAAAAGAACTTTTTTTTTTTTTAAGTTCCCAGTCTTAATAAATGAAGACAGAGTATGCAGAATTTTCCTGGCCTAGTTTTTTAAACATTATTCTAAAAATCCAGACTAGTCACTGCTGTTGTCAACCAGCAACATTTTGGAGCACACACATTATCCTATTTCTGTAGTTTTAACTTATGTTTCTAAATACTGCATTCGTTTATAAGGATACTTTTATTTACAAAGCTTTAATACCAAGACGGTGAGAATTCATTTATTTAACAATCATGTACCATGTGAAGAAAAATCAGTCAATACATTTGTTCATTTAACATATTTCCTCTAAATCAACCACTCGTAAATAAAAGAATCTCATTTACTAAGACAAATGTAGAAGGCATCTTACATGATCTACATCTGGACATTCCTGTCTCTTCTGGAGAGCAGGACAAAAAGGAAAAGCAGACAGGAACAGGTAATTTGGGGTTCAATCTGTAATATACTAAAACTGAATTCTTATCAACTTCTGTAATATAATAATTTAGTTCCCTTAGTCTAAGAACTTTGTTGTTTTCCAGAGAGTTTATGGGAACATTTGTTTATCTACCTATCTTTTTGTAAAGTGTCTAGATTTAGAATATTCATGTGTCTCATATAAAATTCATCTCAATTAAAATATTTTTATCAAAAGATTTAAATTCCATTTAAAATTTATTTATTCCATTTCTTTTTCTTTTTTTTTCTTTTTGCGGTAGACGGGACTCTCACTGTTGTGGCCTCTCCCGTTGTGGAGCACAGGCTCCGGACGCGCAGGCTCAGCGGCCATGGCTCATGGGCCCAGCCGCTCCACATGTGGGATCTTCCTGAACCAGGGCATGAACCCGTGTCCTCTGCATCGGCAGGCGGACTCTCAACCACTGCGCCACCAGGGAAGCCCCCATTTCTTCTTATATACCAGGAGTTTTATTAAAACCACGCAGAGTAATGTGTTCTCAGGCCTGACTTTGCATCTTAAAGTGTAGTGACAAAATGATAGGATTCTTACTGTCCTGGAAACCTGCAAGGTAGCATAAAGAAATGCTTTTTTCCACATTTCCAAATACGGGCCTTAGCTCTATTTTTTCTGCCAAGAAGCCCATCCCGCTACCCCCAACACCACACACACCACAGCATGGCCATGTTCACCAAGAAAACATTTCAGCTTGTGTCACCTCCAAGGATGTGGTGAAATAGATGTGTCTGTCCACGTGTTAAGAATGGTTCTGGTGGATAAATGCAAATCACAGCTTCTTCCATTATGTTAAGGACTCCAGGCAGGGATAGGGGAGGAAGAGCATGATATGTTTCGTGGAACACCTGTGCTTGTTCTCCTGTGCTTTGAAAGTAGACGTGCAGATGCATTTTTCCCATTGTGTGACCTGGACTGAAATGCATGAAATTACTATAGACAGATTTTTTTCTTTCAGAACATTAAAAAGAATTTGCAGTTCTGTTCCCTGACAGCATTTGGATGGCAAAACGGTGTGTCTTCAGAGCACAAAACGTTTCCCCCTTCCTCACCTTGGTTACCCACCTCCATCCATGCAGTTTCCAACTTTCCAGCTCTTTTCCTGCCACGGGCTGGCCTCTGCTCAGTCCGAAACTATAGAACATCCATTGTGAATGGTAATTACAGATGATTCTTTTAGAGAGTAATTCTTTGCAAGTGTTTTCTTTCAAGCGCTTTCCCACCTCCTTTATAAATCACCTTCAAAAAAAGAAAAAGCAGTATACACTTCCTGACTGAATGGTAAGCTTCCAAACAGGGAAAATGCAGTTGACCAAATATATTAAATCATGAAGTTCATCTCATCTGTTCTCAGGAATGACTGGCATCCCTTCAGAGACCCACTGTTTACACACAATTTCTGACAACCAGTTGTACCTAGGCAGCCCGTTCTTTGTCTTCTCCCTTGTCTCCGGGGCAGCGTTTGTTATAACTTAGGGCGGGTGACCGACTTTAATCTCAGTAATCCCGTCAGCTCCTTGCAGGACTTTTAACGCCAAGTAGAGGGGTTTTCTTGGACACCTGCACGTCCAGATTCCCCATCAACACATGAAACTCTCATCAACCTGAGAGGCCCATGTAGATCCCGGAGAAATACATGGAAAGTCAGTGTAAAAGGATGCTGTCAAAGTTTATAGGCCAAGAGCCTGATTTAGACCATTGCCCCCATCTGCAAGTCTTCAGTTTCCAGAAACTCATCCTTGTGTTTGTTTTTGAAACCAAACTTTTAGAAGGAGGGAGAAAAATTAAAGGCGTGACTTACTGCAAAACTAATAATAAACAAGCCATTTTGTTGGTGCTGAAATAGACAGATGCTGTCTGAGTACAGATGTATGTTGATCTTGAGTCATTTAGAAATCTCCCCAGTACTGCAGATAATAAAAGTTTATGGGGAGGGGCTTCCCTGGTGGCGCAGTGGTTGAGAGTCCGCCTGCCAATGCAGGGGACGCAGGTTCGTGCCCCGGTCCGGGAGGATCCCACGTGCCGCAGAGAGGCTGGGCCCGTGAGCCATGGCCGCTGGGTCTGCGCGTCCGGAGCCTGTGCTCTGCAATGGGAGAGGCCACGACAGTGAGAGGCCCGCGTACCACCAAAAAAAAAAAAAAAAGTTTATGGGGAGCATAGAACAACAGCTTTTGAAACAGAAATAGACCTTACCTGTACCTGTTTAATATTTTCTTAGTCTTTCAGGTTTAAAAATCTCCTTAAACTGCTGATAGATGGAAAGATGTATGTGTCCATAACTGAGGTTACTGCACCTTGGGAAGGTGTTATGTTGCCTGGCCTCAATGCAGAATTAGTATTACTACTTCTTCTACTGGGCTGCTTCTCAGAGACCATGAGACAAACACAAAGATCACAAAAGGCCTGAAACCTGCACTCATTTCCCAGCCACACAAAGCTACAATTCCAACATCGTATGAGGATCATATGTTAATTAGGTGAAAACTTGGAGACCTATAGTTAGACAGTGAAATAATGATGTCACCAATTTTTTCAAAAATACAGAAGTGGTCTGAGAAAAGTCTAAGATACCAGATACAGCCAATCCATAAATATCCTGTGGACGTCATGATCCCAAATAAGTTGGCTCTAAAACAAAAAGATTGAGAAGAGGTTGGAGAGCATGATGGATATGGCGAAAAAATGATTTAAGGGCTTCCCTGGTGGCGCAGTGGTTGAGAATCCGCCTGCCGATGCGGGGGACGCGGGTTCGTGCCCCGGTCTGGGAGGATCCCACATGCCGCGGAGCGGCTGGGCCCGTGAGCCACGGCCGCTGAGCCTGCGCGTCTGACGCCTGCGCGTCTGACGCCTGCGCGTCCGGGAGGAGGGACGCTTTGTAAGTTAGTGAGAGGTCTTTAGAGAAATAAATTAAAAAGAATCCTTCACGTGGCATGGACCTGGCCAACACTTTTCCAGCAGACCTTCCCTGTAAGTGGTGAACTTTTCAAAGGACTGGCAATTTTGAGTCGTTTTAATATTTGCAGTTTAAACACCAAGATAAGAATTGTCACATTCCTCAATTAAGAGTACAAGTTTGTTGCTCAAATGCTAACATTGGCTTAACGATGGGTAGCTGGCTTTATCTGGAAAAAAGGAGTTTCAGATCTTGCCAGCAACGCTGAACTGACAGAGCGTTGAATTTAAACTCGGCAAATGTGTATTGAGCGTTTGCTACGATGAGGCGCTGAAGGTCAGGCTAGGTGAATTTAAAGTTAAAGAGGGCTCTGTCCCTCTTTCAAACAAGTTATAACAATCTAGCTACTACAGGTAAAAACCACACACACACGCGTGCGCACACACACACACTCCAATTACCCAAATGACTAAGGGAAAAAATATTAGGGTCACATTCTTACGGTTAATGTGTGTACCAATGCATCATTATGACTCTCATAAAACCAGGAAAAATAACTAAATGGGCTATGCGTTGGTATTTTTGTTGGAGAGAAGACGTTCAGCTTCAGGATGAAAGCTACAGCATGTTGATCAATGCGGTCAACTGGATCCATTCCACTTGACCTGCTCGTGCATAGCGACCCCAAGCAATTCCTACCCATTAAGCCTTCTAACTAGGAGAATGCTTCCCTAGCTTTCATGAGTATTACAATAAACAATTAATGGATGGAACCAAGAGTTACAGCAGGAGAGCCTAAGCCAGCCTGTGTCCTCCGTGCAGGAGATGCTTGCTAGATCTTTGCTGACTGGATCTTCTAGCAAGAGCCCATGGTACAATGGTCCTATAGGCATTTGACTAGATCTACATCATGTTTATGCATATCTGAGGCTGGTTACAATTTTTTTTAAACTGTAGCATATTTATTTTTCTCTCTTAAGACATTTCCATCATGCGATTTTTACTACGGAGTTTGTAGGTTAAATTCTTAACCAAGTTTCTAGGGATTACATTTGTTCTGTTCTGAGTACTTATCCTCTTTCCAGATCAAAGTATTAGGCTCAGGTTTTCAATTTAATGTAACTTACAAATAAGTATTCAAAAAATGTTAGTAAAAATATGAAGTCCCTGAATCTTTTATCGCCCAGTAAGAACTTCTGAGTATCTAAGTTGGAAGAGGGGACCATCTAAGTGTCATCCTCCTGACTGAGCTATTAAAGTTTCTGAGGTCCCCATCTGCAAGTGAACATGGTGTTGAAGTAATGAAGCTTCTTCATTTTAAAGAAAAACAGTGTTTTCAGGTTGGCGTATGTCTTAAGAATGTACAACAATCTTTGCCAAAGCCTAGGCATTCGGTCAGCCTTTCTCTTTAACTCTACATAGAAGTTTCCATTTGTCTTTGATGCTGATTACTTGTATCCCAGAGTCTATAGGAACCCCCATACGATCTCATTTTCTCCTCCTTTGTTATCAGAATACATTGTGTCCTGATGTCCAGATTTTACAGGCTTATTGAGTAAGAGAGGAATTCAAATGGAATATTTGTTTTCTCTGAACAATATTATATCTGTTCTAGAAAATATAGAAGGGAAAAAGAAACCCTCAGATTTTGCATGGAATATGTGAAGACTTCTCCCATATTTGTCTTAAATTGATGTCATCAGTGAAGCTGAGCATTTTCCGGTGGATGTCACAGTCCTGTTGCCCTGCTCTCAAAGGTCTTTGAAAGGCTGCATCAGACACCCTGAGATGTGGACCCGCCGTGCTCTCCTCCCAGAACAGTGTCCTCCTCACTCCATCTTTGTGGTTTCCACGTGGGAGTGATTTGGGTAGCTGGGTTCTGGAAATGTCTCTAGTTGAGATGCTGGTATTAACCTGCAGTACAGAGTCCCTTTCCTTTCCTCCTGCCGAAGCCACTTGCCCGTTTTAACAACTACAAGAGATCTTACTCTTCAGAAAGAACCACATGGCACTCCAGTTCCAAGAACATATCAGAATTAAATATTTCTTCTTTAGTTTGTTTCTTCTGGTTTATGCCCAAAACATTAATGCGAGAATGAAAGGATATGCCAACATCCAAAGGCAGTGGAGCCCCACAGCATAATCTCCTTTATCAGCCAAAGGAGACAGAGGTCAGCCCTTGTTTGAGGACTTCATTTGTCTTGTGCTTTCCTAGTTGTTCTTTTGTGCGAAGTACAGTGGCATCGGGGAAGCCAGGCTTTGCACTGCATCTGGGCTGCACAGCCTTATCTAGTGTTATTGTAGCTGGCTGACTCAAGTCTTTGGAAAGGAAAATTCATCTGTTCATTCATTTGGCATTGTTTTACTATCAGCACAGGCTTTGTTGCAACCAGTAGTTTGCTTCCACCCAGGAAAATGCTTTCCTTTATGGAAAAAAAAAAATAATTCAAGCAATTAAGACGAGAAAAGAAAATTGGTGAGGTTCTTCCTGCACTGCACTTTTCTTGCTCTTGGATATTTGTATTCTTTACCAGAATTTTAAAATGTTTTCTCATTATCTTTTGCTAAAAATGATCTGTCACCACTGTCTTGTTTTTCAACAGCATGAGTGACTTATTTGCAAAATTTGGCTTTCCAGTAGTCAATGTAAATGTTAAACGGAGTCAAAGTAATCATAAATGGTTTCATATTCTCAATAATCATACAAATATGTAATTTCCAGAAAGAATAACTATAAGATTTAATTATTGTTCACTAAGAAATTCTAAATTACCTTTTGATAATTGTGCTTTTTAAGATAGGAATTGAGGAAGAGCATGGATGTAGTGGCATGTACATGGGCCACCAGTCTGATCTGGGGTAAGTCCTGGCTTAATCACTGACAAGTCACATGACTCTGAGCAAGGTTCACACGTCACTTTGTTCCTCAGTTGCTTTGTCCACAAAACCTTCCTTGTATGATTGTTAAGAGTTGAAAAGATAATGTATATAAATTTATCCCTTAATAAAATGCCTGACACATAGGGGTTGCCTTATGAATTTTCTATATATAATAGTAATTTTAGCCATCGGTGTTTTTTCTATGTAATACAGTAATCATGAAAAATACATAAAGAGAGAATTATGTCACCAACTATAAAATGGTTGTATTCCTACTGGCAGCTATAAAAAGTCCAAGATCCTCAGTCAAGGAACATGATGATCAGGTGCTGTGAATTAAGCCCCCAGATCCTGGAACAGCACTGATGTTCAGATCCTTAGGCATTACCAGAAAGCACGTGTGTTATCTAAGGAAATGAGACAATTGCTTAAAAATATTGTCTTTAGCTTGTAGTGTCTAGTGATGAATTAAACAGCTCTTTGAGTCATCAGAGATGCTCTAAAAAGAATCCGACACACTCCACCTCCCCTCCACAAGAAAGTATTTTTCCTGTTTTTAATCAGACTCCAGTTCTTTGTCCTTTATTTTTTCAGGCTCTTGTACTGACCTGTCTTGGGAATGTGAAAAGCCGGGAAACACTCCCTTGTCAATGCTCGCTCAATGGACAGTATTTTATTGAGCAAGACAGATTTTTCATTTTAGAAATGAGGCTTTCCACATTACGACATTACCAATAGCTAGTTATGTATTATTATAGGAAGCGATGATGTCTATTTCATGGCTGGGAGGCTGCATGCTGGTATTTAACCAGCAGTTTGCAGAGGTTTGCTTCATGATGTACTGCATAATGCTAAAATGTGCCCTTTGTCCTCAAGTGATTCCCAGTAAAATGTGTATCTCTCCTGGCTTCTGTTTATCTGGGGATTGTGTTTTTCCTGTCATTACTAAGACAATGCCATGGCCATAAAGTGCATGTGGGTTAATACCTGTAGACATCTTACAACGAAGAGGGAGTTGGAGGTGGACAGTTCACCCCACAGGAGCTGTAGGACACCATCCCTTGCCCCCCAGAAGGGGATGAAGACAGCTGTTTTCTTCTACTGGTGTGTCTCTCCCCACCCGGGTTGAAAGTTGCGCTTTCCTCCTCTGTGCGTGATGTCTAGCTACGTCTTCTCTTTGTGTGAGGAGCACAGTGAAGATAAGATGTACGTAGACATTCTACCAGCAGTGTTACGCTTTTATATTTACATTGGAAACAGGATGTCGTATGGGGTCACTTCTGCTAACAGTGATAAGTTAACTCAGAATGGCCACTCGAACTCAAAAGGAGTTTGGTAAACTTCCGTCAAATTGCCTACAGACCATCAGATAAGTACCAGATGTTTATGTTCGTCACCACACGGAGTGAAACGTTCCACAGTTTCAGTGAATGCAGTTCACGTTCAGCTCTGTGCTACCCCACCCCATCCTCCCACCCCCTCACCATCACCCTTAATGTTAAACAGAAAGTACATCAAACTCAGATGTGAAATCACACCCATCTTCCAATTTAAAATAAAGCAGCTGTGAAATACAAATGACATTCTTTCAAAATAAGAAAATAGTGATGGGAGCAGAGCTGAATGGATTTAGGGAAAGCAGGTTACTTAATTATGGTTATTGTGTGTCTGAATTTTTAAGAGAAGAAGGGAAATATTGTTTAGGATGATGGACCCTCCAAAACACAGAGGGCGGCCATTACATAGAACTGCTCGGGGTTGTGTCTTTGTTTCTCCAGCTGCCTGCCTTGGGTCGCCAATCTTCTCTACTGGATATGAGGTTGGTGAGAGCTCATCAGAATTCAAAAACCTAACCCACCAAGAGGATGGCCAGATTTTGAATGGTGTTCATGACAACGGATTATTTTGGCTTCCGAATGAGCAGGGCACAGTACTCTTTAGAGGTCAATCCATTTCTTGACAAATAGTGTCTATAGCAGTGAGGGAAACATGGTAGGTTGTCTAGTGATGTTATTTCATTCATTCATTGCCTCCCCATTGCCTCTGCCCTTCCTGTTCCTCCTTCTCCCTAGAACATCCTTTCCCTTTTTATCCACTTGTGAGGGCCTACTGTGCCTCTTTCAGTAGGTGTCTTAGACATCAAAGTCAGCTGTGAGATGTGTCCAGTCCCCCTACCTCTCCTTCCTCCGTGCACTGCCCCATCCTGTAATCTTGTGTTTGTGTCTCCCATTCTTGCTGCGCTTTGTATCCTCACCACTTAATACAGAACTTAGTGGAAACACAGTACTAAGTGTCCACTGGATGAATGTCAATCAAGGTGAGTAGAAGTGTTCACAGGCGGCCGACTGATTATATAGGTGACGCTACAGCCAGGCCATAGAATACCATGCATCCGCTGAAATTGATAATGTAGAAAAATACTTTTGGCATGGAAATATATCCATAAAACTAAACGAAAAGCAGGATATCAAACATAGAGGTAATACGACCTCATTTTTACAATAACAAAACATACACACGATGGTTATATATATTTTGCATAAGGAAATAAAACTCTGGAAGGCTATTATCAGCCGTTATTTCCTATTGGTGGTCTTATGACTATTTTAATTTCTCCTTTAATCTCTTCTGCATCTTATGAATTTTCAATAGACATCTATCACTTTTCTATATAGAAAAGCAGATATTCTTTAAAAGAAATCATAAAAGTCTGGATGGAAGTAGAGGGAAAACACAATATGATGAATTGACAGATGGAGACCTGAGCTTTGCACTAAACATCTTGGAGTTAGAAGTGCCTTATTCTGCCCATCAGACCAAAAAGAGAAAATAGTCATTTGCAGTCAAAAAAAAGAGGAAAATGTTCTTTTAAGTTGACAGAACTTTACATATGAAGGCACAAAGACAGAAAAGTCATATCTTGTGTTAGGAAGAATAAATTCTTTATGTGGCTGGAAGATACGGTTGGAGGGAGGTAGATGCAGCAAGTGAGACTAAAACAGCAGGTAGATCAAGGCCAATGTCATGATTAGCAGAGGGCTTCAGCCCTGAGAAAGGTATAAACAGCCAGGTGTTAAGTCCCTCTGGGTCTCCTGACAGATACCCGTGGTGTGAGCAGTTGTGCTTCTGAGGCTGAGAGTGATCTGTCGCCCCCCAAACTCTCTCAGGCGCTGAGGGTCTCAGGGCATTCCACAAAGGTCCCCAGGGAGAAAGGACTTGAAAGAACCTCTGTGGTGTTGTCAGTGGGCGTCTCCACAGTGCTGGTTTGTGTCTTGGTAGAGTTCTGGGTACCATTCAGTTTTAATTGCAATCGTTCAAGTCCCAGTCCTAATCATTTGGTGAGGTTGTCATTCATCCTTTCTAAACCCAGCAGTAGTAATGTTCGGAAGAAAAATGAAATGAAATTTCACGTATCCCAGCACAGTGAGCAAGAGAATCTGCAGAGTTTTAAAGCACAACAGGAAACCTTATGCAATTACAAGGGGAGGCTGTGAATGCATTTCATTGCTGTTGAGAAAAGAAAATATCTTTTCTTCTTTACGAGTGATTCATACGTATGCTTTGGGGCCTTTCAGTCTGGGACTTTGGTCGTTTCATGTGTTGGCACCCGGTTAATTTCAGTCAGTGGCTCCTTCCTTTCAAGTCAGTTGTTCCTTTTTTTTTTTTTTTCAGTGTCTTTATTTTTTTTAACATCTTTATTGGAGTATAACTGTTTTACAATGGTGTGTTAGTTTCTGCTTTACAACAAAGTGAATCAGTTATACATATACATATGTTCCCATATCTCTTCCCTCTTGCGTCTCCCTCCCACCCTCCCGATCCCACCCCTCTAGGTGGTCACAAAGCACAGAGCTGATCTCCCTGTGCTATGCGGCTGCTTCCCTCTAGCTATCTATTTAACGTTTGGTAGTGTATATATGTTCATGCCACTCTCTCACTTGGTCACAGCTTATTCCCCCTCCCCATATCCTCAAGGCCATGCTCTAGTGGTCTGTGTTTTATTCCCGTCCTACCACTAGTCTCTTCATAACATTTTTCTTTCTTAGATTCCATATATATGTGTTAGCATACGGTATTTGTTTTTCTCCTTCTGACTTACTTCACTCTGTATGACAGACTCCAGGTCTATCCACCTCATTACAAATAACTCAGTTTCATTTCTTTTTATGGCTGAGTAATATTCCATTGTATATATGTGCCACATCTTCTTTATCCATTCATCTGTTGATGGACACTTAGGTTGCTTCCATGTCCTGGCTATTGTAAATAGAGCTGCAGTGAACATTTTGGTACATGACTCTTTTTTTTTTTTGCGTTACGTGGGCCTCTCGCTGCTGTGGCCTCTCCCGTTGCGGAGCACAGGCTCCGGACACGCAGGCTCAGCGGCCGTGGCTCACGGGCCTAACCGCTCCGCGGCATGTGGGATCTTCCCGGACTGGGGCATGAACCCGTGTCCCCTGCATCAGCAGGCGGACTCTCAACCACTGCGCCACCAGGGAAGTTCTACGTGACTCTTTTTGAATTATGGTTTTCTCAGGGTATATGCCCAGTAGTGGGATTGTGGGGTCGTATGGTAGTTCTATTTGTAGATTTTTAAGGAACCTCCATACTGTTCTCCATAGTGGCTGTATCAGTTTACATTCCCACCAGCAGTGCAAGAGTGTTCCCTTTTCTCTACACCCTCTCCAGCATTTATTGTTTCTAGAGTTTTTGATGATGGCCATTCTGACCGGTGTGAGATATTATCTCATTGTAGTTTTGATTTGCAATTCTCTAATGATTAATGATGTTGAGCATTCTTTCATGTGTTTGTTGGCAATCTGTATATCTTCTTTGGAGAAATGTCTATTTAGTTCTTCTGCCCATTTTTGGATTGGGTTGTTTGTTTTTTTGTTATTGATCTGCATGAAGATCAGTTGTTTCTAGTGCCTAGGATTCTTCTAGTTGACCACCAGTTAACTTCTTTCTTACTTCGTAACTAAATCTTACCCTGAGAACAAAATTTTTAAAATAGGAAAAGGACAGCCAGGGAATGAAGTTCTAAAGTTCTTTCCAATCAGCCTAAGCTGCATATGTACTCATGGGAATTTAAGCATTTCCAAACTGAAGAGCCATTTGTAAGTTTGACGGGAAGAGTTTATTTGCACAGCTCTACTTCATGCTCCCTTGGATGTCAAGGTTTTAAGGACCCTTCAGGTTGAAAGTGGATTCGGTATTAGGCACGAGGGCATGACTCAGTGGGCAGTCAGCAAAGCACTAAGTGTCTGAGAGCATCTGAAAACAGTTGAAAAAGTTCCGTGCAGCCATGTCTAGAGTACCCATTAACTTTCAAGTTGCAGCATTAGGAAATCAGAGTTTTTGCAGCAACCTGAAATCATCTGGTTATTTGTCCAGAATAGAGTTCGCTTTGGGCTTGCCAGATAACATCCAGAAAAGAACACCCAGTTAAATTTGAATTTCAAGTAAGCAATGAACCTGTTGTTAGTATGTCCCAAATATTGCATGGGACATATTTATACTAAAAACATTTGTTGTTTATCTGAAATACAAATTTAACTGAATATCTTGCAGTTTTGTTGGCTAAATCTGGTAAATGTGGACTGCCTCCGTTTTTTTTGAAATTTGTACACAGATTCATACAAAGTGCTAGTATTCACTTTTGGAAAAACTGCAAATTCCATTTAACAAGTATAGGCACTTGATAAAATATGTTGGATAAATACTTATTTGTTAAATTAAGATTTAGAAGATCCACCATTATTATCTTAAAATAATTATTGCTATTAAAGGCTTGCTCCTTTTTCTTTTAAATCTGGTGAAAGCGTTTAGAGGCTGGACTTTACATCTTAAAAATCAGGAAAATGAAAGAAAGATTGTTTTACATTGAATGGTATCCCCTTCCTTTCTAGATGAAATCTCCTATTGTTGAATTGTGTTAAGTTCAAGTCGGCTTCTCTGTGGCAGGGACATTGCTGTTTTTCCTGGATGTAAGTCTTGGTTCAGTTTTGAAGGAATTGGCAACCTGTTGATTTAACTACTCCAAGGGCCTTCAGGAAAAAGCAACTCGTGGAAGACAATAGTGTTCTTCACAAGGCAGGCTGTACATAAAATGGAAATTCTTTAGCTGTTCATGACCCATGGGAACTAGAGGGTTAATTGAAATATTTATTGTTTTCAGAAAATTGGGTTGTCATGTAGCAACTGGAAAGCAGGATTCAGAAGTTGTGTTTGGGGGGGCGGTGGTGTGCTTAGGGGTTTTGGGGGGGTTTTGTTTTTTGGCTTTTGTCGCCGTTTTCAGGGAAAACAGCCTCTTACTAGTGAATATAATATACGGTTGAAATATCTTGTTACTGTTAATCAGCTGAAACGTGCAATTACTTTTTGTGTCCTTTACAAAATATTTGCCAAATATTTGTGCTTCATTTCCTTAAAATCTCTGTATTATACAGAAATCCAATAAATAGAGGGCATAGTAGAGGAAAACAACTTTATAGGAATAATCAAATGTATTCATAAAAGGAAAATATTTCTAATTTAGAGAAACTGGTAATGATTTTTGTTTTAAGATGATTCTTGGTTATTAACAATGGAAATAAGGAAAGTTAAAGAAAAAAATACTTATTTCACTTTTCTGAAAGCATGGAGTCCTAGGAAGTCAGAGAGGGAAGGGGTCTTCCGGGTTATCTGGTCCAACTCGTTTGTTTTACAAATGAAGAACTAGAAGCCTAAAGATGAAGTGACTTGTCTGAGGCCCTATAGAGCAAGCTCAAGGCAGAGCCGGTACTGGAACCTTGAGGGCCTGATCTCTGTCCTTCCCATTCACATCACAGGGCCATGGGAAACACTCAAGCCACTGCAGACCTCTGGGATGCAATCAGGGACCTCGAGCTTTGGTCATCCTCTGGTCATCACTACTGTGGTGCCCTCCAGGCGGCCCAGCCGTCAGGGGTGTGAGAAAGTCTAGTGAGGGATGAAGGTAAGGCCATTGTGCTGAGGAACATCTCCCCTGGAAACTCACCAGTGGAAGCTTGTTAAGTCCTAGCTGTTGTCCCACAGAGGCGTCGTTCCTTCCCACGTTGATGCCTGGGAATCCTCCGGCCTCTCAAGCTGAACTACAACGAGAGATACGGAAAAGGAAGAAATTTAGATGGATCAAAAATCCTAACTTTGCCCTCCTTCTCTCGACTCCATTCCAGATTATAAATCTATGGCCCATTTCGCAACCGGCAGCACACACAAGTGCTTTCGGAGTCAGGATCGTTCTGATCCACGTTCTGTTTGGAAGGAGGTAATGGAAAATGGGATCATGTTAGACTCAAGTTCTAGCCCAGGCCGCTCCACATCCAGTACGTGAGCCGATCTTGTTGGTCTTGATTTTTCTATTTGTAAAATGACATCTTTTTTTTTTTTTTTTTTTTTTTTTTTTGCGGTACGCGGGCCTCTCACTGCCGTGGCCTCTCCCGTTGAGGAGCACGGGCTCCGGACGCGCAGGCTCAGCGGCCATGGCTCACGGGCCCAGCCGCTCCACGGCATGTGGGATCTTCCCGGACCGGGGCACGAACCCGCGTCCCCTGCATCGGCAGGCGGACTCTGAACCACTGCGCCACCAGGGAAGCCCGTGTAAAATGACATCTATTAACGTGCTATTTAGAAAGTATTGTGAATCTCCTAGAAAATACAGTAACATGATATTGAACCCAGTTTTCTCTTTTGTACCAAGGATCAAGCAATCTTGGTAGCAACGATGAGAAAGGTCTGTTTTTTGGCCATTGCCAACCTAGGGCAGCTGCTCTCTTATCGGAGGCTTTCTTGGGGTTGTTGATGCCGATGGAATTAGGGTTTGTTGATCCCAGGTGGATGAAAACGACACCATGGTACCCACAGGAAAAGATGCTCCACATTCCGGAGGTACAAGGATGGGCCACTGACAAGGCTGGTATTGTCTTGCAGGTAGACCTGGGCCTTCTGCGCTTTGTCACTGCTGTCGGGACACAGGGAGCTATTTCAAAGGAAACCAAGAAGAAATACTATGTCAAGACATACAGAATAGACATTAGCTCCAACGGGGAAGACTGGATCACCATAAAAGAAGGAAATAAACCTGTTGTAAGTTTCCCTTCCACCTCCTCCAGCAATCCGGTCTTTGAAGTGGATGATCAATTTTCACTTGTTTGTTTGGGAGCTTGCTGTCTTGCCTGGTTTATTTTCGAATTGATTTAAAATGAAAAGTGCAATTAAAGGTTTAAATCTGACCAAGGGGTCTCATGTTCCCAGATCCAGAAGCCAAAAGGAAATTATATGGATGTTTCCAAGAAAAGTCAATACGGGGCAAATTAAGTCAAACTCAAGAATCACTTTAAACCTCCCACGGGGACACGGGCTACGCACACGATAAACGCAATCCTCTTAGAACCTCTGGAGTTGTTTTGTTTTGTCTTTCTGCCTGTGTTTCCTCATTCTCTTTCCTAGATTGATCCTTTCTTCCTCTCTGTAATGGGCTGGTTTTAGAAGACTCCTTTTCATCTACCCTCTGTGGCTCACAAACTAATTTCCAAGTGTGTTTGGCTGATTCTGTGCAAATGAACAGAACTACAGGTGTTCCCTCAGATCCCATGAGCCACAGCCACCTCCTCACTACCTCTCTGTTGAGGAGGCCACACCATGCCCCCCCCCACACACACACACACACTCTGCTCTGAATTATTTGGAACTGAGATGTTTTTCTCAGCCTGCTGTTTATTTGAAGTTATGCTTGCTCTGATTTACTAATCAAAAGATTTTGGAGAACTCAATGCTTGCTGTTTCCCCCCAATTTAAAAGCTTGCCCTGGAGGCCGAGTGAAATGCACAGAATTGGTGAGGATAGTAGCAAAGATCCAGGTAACCTGGAATCCTGGGTTCGGGAAGAGACCAATTAACATGTCCTGGTCTCCATTTGGGGCATCCCTGGCCTTGATTTTCTCCTTCTGGGTGTGAAACTGAGAAAAGCCTACTGGGTGTGAAGTGAGAGGCCTATAAATACCCTTTGATTAGCTGCAAAGCCCTCCCTGTCCCTTAGGGCAGGCAGGAAGGCCGAAGATATAGGGATGCAGCTGCTCTGTGAACAGACCAGCTCAAGGCCGCTGTCTAGCCCTAGAGGATGTGGAACAGACCCTCCATCTGGGGAAGAAAAACCCTCATAGTCATCATTGGTGGAGATCAGTAAATTTTGACCCTGAGTGTCATGACTTATTCTTGTTTTGGAGTCGTTTTTTGAAGGCATGCTTTAGTTTCAAACAAACGAAAAAACACTAATGACAAGGACACACCAACATACAGAAGAACCAGAGAGAGTAGGGAGGGCTGACCCCAGCTTTCAGGCAGTCTCTTTAATCAATGAGCGCTGTCTCTCCAAGACACGCTTCTCAGCCATGGTCCGCGGTTGTCCGCGTGGCCCAGATGTGGGTGTGGGGAGCATACGAGGGCTGTAGGGGTGTCTGACATGCACACAGCTCACTCCCGATCCATGATCTGGGTCACCTTGGCACACAGAGGGCCTTCCAGAGTAGGAGGCAGAAAGAAGAAAGGGTCAGCAAAGACCTGGCATGTGTCTGCACCCTTTCACTGAACCCGAATGAGATCCCCACATCCACCCGGAGTTCAGCTCTCGTTGCCCACCTGCCTTTCACTACTTTGGGGCCTTTCAGGCACCTCCCCCTGCCCTGCTTTCCTCAGAGAGAGTTGGCCTATGTACCTCAGCAACAGCAGCCTTTGACCACCAGCATTCCAGCAGCCCTCTTTCTGTTGGTGGCGTGTGTGTCCTTACCTGGTTTTCAGCAAACAAAATGCCTTCAGGGTGAACCAGACTGTGGTCCCTCCCTGAGGTGGATCCACTGGCCCTTGAAACACTGGTTTGGGAAGCTCTGCTCCTTCAGGCAGGTCCCCTTTATTCATCGTCACACAAAAATGCTTCCATACAGATTGTTTCCAAGAGAGATTTACTGAAGTAAGACAGAAATCTAAAGGCCGTCACAGGCTGAGATAAATTCAATATTAAATTGTCTCAGGAGGGGGAACCAGCTAACAGCCAACTTAGTAAAGCATTTGACCACCTCCCATGGAGCAGGCCTCATGGGCTAAATGGAGTAAGAACTCCAGGCTGACTCTCCTAAGCCCCTTCTCCCAGGGGAACGGTGGTCCTCCTCCTAGGACTCATCTGGGAAGGTGGGTGGGAGTCTCTGCACCTCTGATGGCCCAGGGATGCTCTAGCTACACAAGGCCTGTGACTGAGACATGGTGCTTTTACACAGCTGTCCCCACCCAGAGCTGGAGTAAAATCCAGGGGAGTGGAGGCTCTCAGTCCCATCTGAGACTGGTTGACTGCCGGAGGGTTCCACATAGCAGACAGTCCCCGTTCCTCAGAGATCTCACTGGAAGACACTGCCGTGGCGCCATGCCCAGGCTGAGTGTCTCCAACAGACACTTGTGGGAAACCGGTTCGTGACTGGCACTCATTACATCGGCAGTTACATGCCTCTTCTGTCTTAGAATAAAATGACTCATTTTTAAAACTAGAAACAGAAGCGCTGGGAAAACTGATTCTCCGTTACATATCATTTATAACTCAGTTTTGATTTTGACCACTAACACATAATTTTACCAATAACTGAAAAAGATTAAAGTCTTTCATTAACGTCAGGGATAAGATCTTCCATCAAGAAATGAAGTTAAAAGGGAGGAAGCTCTTTGACCTAGTGCTGAACGTAACCTAGAATTTTCAAAAAGCCAGACCGTACATTGAACTCAAAAAGCACTTCTTTGAGGGGTTCCTGGGAAAGTACAATAGTGAGAGTTCCCAAGAATTGTCTACAGTATTCTGTAAGTCCTTCTGATAATGTTAATAATGTTCCCACTTTTTTAGATAATAGCATAGTATTCTATAACAAATGCTATCCTTATAATAGTACCTTTGGAGGCTCTATTCTCTCAGAAAATTGAATAGATGATTAGGACAACATACTGTATTAGACGCAATTCTTTCTGATTGCCATTATTTGGAAAAATAGCATGACAAATTCTTAACACTACCTCAGGCACGGTAAACAGTGAAGAAATTGTAAATAATTTGACAAGCACTGGTGAAAACATATTTCTGGATTTGTTTTCAGACAATCCAAAATGTCTGCTATTAAAGGGCCCTTCCTTTTTTCCATCTAGATCTTTCAGGGAAACACCAACCCCACAGATGTTGTGATTGGAGTTTTCCCCAAACCCCTGATAACTCGATTTGTCCGAATCAAACCTGTGACTTGGGAAACTGGCATATCTATGAGATTTGAAGTCTATGGCTGCAAGATAACAGGTAAGATTGAAGATCACCTGGGTTTGATTTATGTAAACTTTTAAATATAGGGAGAGTCATTTGGTATAAATGGGGTCGGTCATTTTCATTTGATAGTTAAGAGCATACGCTTTGGATTTAGACAAAAGTGAGTTCAAATCCTACTTGTACTACTCACTGGCTTATTTCTTTGGGCAGTTTATGACCTTTCAAAGCCTTAGTTATCTCACCTGGAAAACAGGGTTGCAGTGATAACGGATCAGCTAGTGGATACGAAGCATTTACACAGCCTGACGTGTGGTGGGTATTTACTAAGTGTTCCACTAGATGGCAAGCTCCAGGAAGGCAGGTAAAGCTCCAAGAAGGCAGGTACCTCCCCCGTCATCCTCTGTCTCTTTGGTACTCGGCACACTGACTGCTACTTAGTAGATTTACAATAAATAACTGTTGTGTGAAATGTTCTTCACCTGTTTTGTCTTTTTACTTTTTCTTCTAATTTACATATATATTTTTTAATTGAAACATAGTTGATTTACAATGTTATATTAGTTTGAGATGTACAGCATAGTGATTTGATATTTTTGTAGATTATACTCCATTTAAAGTTATTACAAAAGATTGGTTATATTCCTGTGCTGTATATTATATCCCTGTATCTTATTTGTTTTTGTTTTGTTTTTTAACTTTTTATTTTATATTGGAGTATATCCAATTAACAATGTTGTGATCGTTTCAGCCAAAGCAACTCAGCCATACATATACATGTATCCATTCTCCTCCAGACTCCCCTCTCATCCAGCCTGCCACTTAACAGTGAGGAGAGTTCCCTGTGCTATACAGTAGGTCCTTGTTGGTTATCCTTTTTAAATATAGCAGCATGTACATGTCAATTCCAAACTCTCTAACTTTCCCTTCCCTCCACCCCCCCATTAACCATAAGTTCATTCTCTAAGTCTGTGAGTCTGTTTCTGTTTTGTAAATAGGTTCATTTGTATCATTTCTTTTAAGATCCTGCATATAAGCGGTATCATACAAGATTTCTCTTTCTCTGTCTGACTTACCTGTCTTTTTAATTTTGAAGTCTAGAGGTGGCCTTATCAGCTGTAGCTGTTCAGGAGGAGTTTAATTTACCAGAATTTCTCCTTTTACTCACTTAACTGCCCTGACAACTTTCTCCTAGGTTTTGGCTCAATATATGTCAATCTTTTGTTGAATGAATATGCTAATATTAGAAATCAATTTGTCAGTATTTCTCATTTTTGAGTTTGTTTCTTCTGAGGTTAAAAGGACTTTAAAAGTCTCTGTTAAATTTGGAACAAGTAGGTGGATTATATCCACTTGAGAGGTGAAGATGAGGTACTGGGCGATTAAGTGGCTAAAAAGATAGGCAGGTACCGAGCAGGGAGTAAAAGAAGGTCCTGTTATTCTCACTGTGTTTCTATGGCAACCAGTACTGCTCTTACTTGTCCGTTGATCTTCCTGTACAACCACCCTGTATTCTGAAGTAAGTAGCAGTCACGTTACAATTCCTTTCCACTTAAGTAAATACACTGCACATTTTTCATTTAAAAAAAAAGTACAGTGTAACCTCCATAGTAAGCTTAAAACTTCAAAGACAGAATCGGTAACTGATTCACCAAAAAGTAATTAAAAGTGAACAACGTTTAAAAATCTGAGAACTGGGCTTCCCTGGTGGCGCAGTGGTTAAGAATCTGCCTGTCAATATAGGGCACAGGGGTTCTAGCCCTGGTCCGGGAAGATCCCACATCCCGCAGCTAGAGAAATCCCGCACACAGCAACGAAGACCCAACGCAGCCAAAAATAAATAAATTTATTTTTTAAAAAGAATCTGCAAACTATCTTTCATATATTGTTAGTATACATATTAAGGGCATTTATCGTCTCATTGCATGAATGCCAACACTATTGTTTTTATTTTTATCCTCTTAAGTATAATTATTTTTAGAGAAGGAAACTATTGACTTTTGAAGGAAAAAAAAAAATCACCTGGGCAGTTTTCCATGAAATTACAAGCAATTTGAAGAAGAGCTAAGGAAAGAGGAAAAAAAAATACACAGTACAGTTCGTTTTGGAAAGTGGAAACTGACTTTTGATTTCTTCCCCAAATTTTATTTATTTCCATCCTAGAGACAGACTTGTTTATTGTTTTAGGATCTAAGCATTTAGAAAGTTCAAGTCCTTGGAGGCAGGAATTGGGTGGAGAGGGGCTTGGAGGGAGAAAAGGGGCAGTGAAGGTTAGCTATCATCTTGGCTTTATTCTTTTTTAAAAATTTATTTTTTATTTATTTATTTTTGGCTGCATTGGGTCTTCGTTGCTGTGCGCTGGCTTTCTCTAGCTGCGGCGAGCAGGGGCTACTCTTCGTTGTGGTGCACAGGATTCTCATTGCGGTGGCTTCTCTTGTTGCGGAGCACAGGCTCTAGGCGCACGGGCTTCAGTAGTTGCGGCAGGCAGGCTCAGTAGTTGTGGCTCGCAGGCTCTAGAGCGCAGGCTCAGTAGTTGTAGCACAAGGGCTTAGCTGCTCCATGGCATGTGGGATCTTCCTGGACCAAGTGTCCCCTGCGTTGGCAGGCGGATTCTTAACCACTGCGCCACGAGGAGTGTCCCACCTTGGCTTTATTCTTGATCAGCAGTTGCATGAAAGTTCTAGGTCATTTTCAGAGCATTACAAATGTGAGAGACTACCCATAAATTCATAGAAACAAGGCCATCTGAGGGCAGGGTGGAAATTTCTGGTCCATTCCTCCCACCTAATTTCACGTCATTGTTCCGGAAAAAAAGAAGTAAACTTCATAAAGACTCCAAATGCGTTAGTGTGAATTCAGAATTTCTGGCTCTCCTTTTTTTTTTTTTTTTTTTTTTTTTTTTTTTTTTTGCGGTACGCGGGCCTCTCACCATTGTGGCCTCTCCGGTTGCGGTTGCGGAGCACAGGCTCCGGACGCGCAGGCTCAGCAGCTATGGCTCACGGGCCCAGCCACTCCGAGGCATGTGTTATCTTCCTGCACCAGGGAAGCCCCTGGCTCTCCTTTTAATTAAACAAAATCCTTGTTTAAGCCTGAACTGCTCTCTCATTTTCACAAGGATTTTCCTGAAAGGTAATTCTAGGAGTATGAATCTTCACAGGTAAATAAGGCAAATAATTTATTGGATTTTTAAAAATAGTTAAATGACCTAGTTATTTAAACAGATGTCTAAAATACCATGTTTTGATATTTTCACACATATTCTATTTTAGTTACTTTAAGTAGCTATTTTTTTTCAAATTGCATATTGCTACTGTCTTAATCATGACCCCTAATATATTTTAGACACTTTCTAGTAAGATCATTCTAGCAAGATCGCTACAACCTCCAAATAACTGATCAAAGCAGGTTTGATCAGTTATGAAACCTGGAGAGGCCAGTGTGTCATAACGATGGTCACACAAAAAGAAGGTGTGCAGACATAGCCAGGCTTTGCTCTGGGCTGTCCATTTAGTGAATGAGTGACCATGGACAAGACCCTCAGTCCCTCTTGTAGATCTCCATCTCCTTGATTCAGCTGTAATGAAGATTTAAGTGAAAGGATTTTATAATGTTTGGCTTAGAGTAAGTGCTCACTAAACGGTACCCAGTAAATTAAACAGTTCATGGTACTCAATAAATTGAACCTAGAATAAGCCCCAGCAAACAGAGTCCCTAATGAGACAACGATATCAGTGTTTTCTTCTTAATTACCAGAGTAGATAATTTTCATCTTTTAGAGGCCATGGTCCCCTTGGTGGAGACCAATGAAAGAAATACAAGACTGCAGGTTCACTGGGGGTCTGGAAGATGCATAAAAGCAGGAGGCATGTTTATCTTATTTTCCATTGCGTTCTGTGTGCCTGGAACAAAATACGTGCCCAATACACTTATTTTTTTAGTGAATGAATGAACTGCAGTTTTATCCATTTCTTACAATAAATAAATGACTGGATTGCAAAATTTTACCCTTTCCGCTTGAGTGGGCAAGCCCCAACTCAATCTGGATTTTTTTTAAAAGAAACTGTTGAATTAAAAGTTACCATGAGAGGGCTTCCCTGGTGGCGCAGTGGTTGAGAGTCCGCCTGCCGATGCAGGGGACGCGGGTTCGTGCCCCGGTCCGGGAAGATCCCACACGCCGCGGAGTGGCTGGGCCCGTGAGCCATGGCCGCGGGGCCTGTGCTCCGCAACGGGAGAGGCCACAACAGTGAGAGGCCCGCGTACAGAAAAAAAAAAAAAAAAAAAGTTACCATGAGAATACATCACTTGAATCCAAAGTCTCCAGAGCCCCCAAGTTTTAACCCAATTTTTCCATTCAGAAATTATATTTTAGAAATACAGCAATCCTGGAATAACCAGAGTATACAATGGTGGGTCACCATATATAGAGATAAGGAAAACAAAATTGGAGCAAACCATTCTACTTTGTAGGTAATTGACAAAGGAGCATTTTCATTATTTTGACAAGGCAGGCTTCATCATTTTGGCAAAGCTGGAAATTGGTGAAAATGCCCTTGCTGTCTGAGAACACACCGCAAATGCTGTTGACATTTTCGTTAACCAGAAGTTAATTAACGGTGGCTTCTGCACAGGTCAGCGTGTTCCTGTGTTGATCCGAGTTTGCAAGGATGATCTCAGGCCCTACAACATCCAGAGGTACCTTCTGAGTCATCGAGGGAAGATTAAATTATGCTCATTCAGCTTCACCCATTAAATGCAGTTATTACCTTCTCATTCCTTGAAAACTGGTTAACGAGTATTTGATTTACTATTATATCTGTTTTCACGTTAAAGCTCAGTTCAGAGATTTTACTGGAAAATAACATCAATGAAAATAACCACTGCCAGAGGGGAAAGGAGTTGGGTGGGGGGGAGTTGAAAAGGGTGAAGGAAATTAAGAGGTACAAACCTCCAGGTGTAAACTGAATAAGCCACAGTGATGTAATGTACAGTATAAGGAATATGACTAATAATATGGTAAAAACTTTGTACGGGGACAGATGGTTACTGGACTTAACATGGTGATCGTTTCATAATATATGCAGATGTCAAATCACTATGTAGTATACCTGAAATTAATGTAATGTTGTACATCAACTATATTTCAATAAAAAAAGAAAAGAACCACCTAATTCCCCATCACAGAACTCATTTCTCCCTCCCATCTAGGATTGGTTTTAAGGTTTCTAAACAGGGTTGCCAAGTGAAATACAGAATGTCTAGTTCAATTTGATGCAGATAAATGCATAACTTTTTAGTATAAGTTAGGTCCCATGCAATATTGGGGACAAACTTATACTAAAAAATTATTCGCTGTTTATTTGAAATTCTGATTTAGTTTGGCAGCCTGTTTCTTGTGTTGTTATTTTTGTTAGATTATTTGTTCGTTAAATCTGGCGACACCATTTCCGAAGGATTTGAGGTGGAGCCAGGCTAATCAGGGCAATCTGAGCCAGCCTACCGTGGATGAACAGAGCTAGATCCTAGCGGTTTATGCAAACCTTGAATTGTTAGCGGAACGTTTCTCCTAATCGTGGCTAAAAGTGAGTCACTGGTTTTCAGTCGAAGGCAAATCCAGGTGCCTCTTCCTTGATCTTGGATGAGGCTGGCTTGCAGAAGGAATGCCCTTCTGACTGCACGAGGGCTGTGCTGGCAGGATGCGGGCTGGCGTCACAAGGCTTGTGGGTGCGAGGACTGTGCCCTAGCCCGCTCTGCGCTAGAGAAGCGACATTATTCCAGGAAAGGTTCTGCCCTCCTTACAATATTCAAGTTAATTGTGTTTTTCTCCAAATGGTAACATCTGGTACATATTACCAGCTAAACATTTTCTTTGCAAAAGCTGGTTTTGAATCAGACAGGTGTGACCACAGTGACCAAACATGTGACTTCTGTTTTTAACACTATAATTTCCGAGACCCTCAGTAAAATCTTTTTTGTCAATCTTTTTATAATCCCCATTGAATTTATTCTTGGTTTCCAGATCCCAGCCTGGAGCAAATACTGCGGCTGAATTACAGGAAAGGGTGCTTGGGGAAAATGACAACTGCCTTTTATTGTGTTAATAAGCTGATTCATTCAACAAATATTTGCAGAGCAAATACCAAGAATAAAGGGCACAAGGAGTCATAGAAAAGCTCACTCCCTCAAAGAACTTAAAACCTGGGGAGGCCAAGTAGCAAGCCAAAGAACTGAATATGGCCAGTATATATGAGACCTGCAGGTGGAGAGCTAGGAAGAGTCCCAGAAAAGGAAAACCATGTCTAGTTGGAGAGATCAGAAAAATTGAATATATAAGGTAAAATTTGAAAACAGGTCAAGATTTTAAGATAGTGGGGAGGACAAAAGGATGGGGAATTCTTAAGTGGCGGGAACAGAATGAGAGAAAGCCCCCAACTACTGCCACCACCGAGGTGAGGGAGCCTTCGTCGAGGGGGGGCCTTGCAAGGCCGTGGTACGGAAGACCTTGCACACTGGGTTGAACGTACGTGCGTAATGTGCACGTGAGCAGGCACCGAATTTTTGAGTAAAGAAATGTCACGAGCTGAACCGTACGACTCAGGTGGAAAGTATCTGAGTAATTCATTAAGGGTCAGCTGGTAACACGGACACAGCCTGATTACATTAGAAACATGCCTCTCACGATGGTTACATTTTAGGCTGAATTTTGATTTTTGCAGAATGGAGTTGTTTCAAAGAAAAACAGATTCTCCTTCCTGGCATGTCCTCAATGGAGATGTACAATTTTGAAAACAGAATAATTGATGTGTTGAACATTTTGTTATTAACCCACCAATCAGTTAATCAGGGATGGGTACTCTCCTGCTCAGAAGCTCCTTGGGCTGCTGTAGAAGCTATAGAAAGATCTACGATGCCATTCATTGCCTTTGAGGAATTTCTAATCTGGTTCTGGACCCAGGACTCCCAATCTTAAAAACATGGAGAGAGTGGCTTAATGCTAAACTCTGGGCTGCTTCCTGTATGGTAGTCATATTTCTGAAAAGGGAGGGTTCAGGATAAAGGATAGAGTCATTTGAGAAGTTTTCAGGAAGAGCCTTAAGCTGGGTTTGAAAGTCTGGGCAGAACTCACCTCTGTCAACAGGAGGATGAGGGGGCAGCAGGAACATTTTGAACAAAGGCAACGATGAGAATTCTCTCTGTGGTATGTGGCAAGAAAATGGATTACTGTCAGTAATAGGAAGTAGAATTAGATACCTAGGATGAAGCCAAAATGAGGGTGTTGAAAAACCAGATTGAGACTTTTTATAGTGTTCCATAAATAATGGAGAGCCATGGAAATTTTTCAAAGATCTCTCTCTTTTTTTTATTGTGGTCAAATGTACATAACATAGTTTACCATGCTAACCATTTTTAAGGATACAATTTAGTTGCTTCAGTACTCACATTATTGTGTAACCATCACCACAGCACATCTTCAGAACTTTTCATTATCCCAAACTGAAACTCTACACCCATGAAACACTAACTCTCCACTCCCCCCCCCCCAGCTTCTGGAACCCACCATTCTGCTTTATGTCCTTATGAATTTGACTCTTCTAGGTACCTCATATCAGTGGAATCATGCGGTATTTGTCCTTTTGTGTCTGGCTTATTTTCCTTAGCAATGGAAGACTTTTGAACATAAGAGTGACATCGCAAAAAAAAAAAAAATTATGAAAAGCGATGTGGGTGTTGTTGATTCAAAACTGGGGTTTGAGAGGGTAAGTCAGGAGACCACTTGGCATGTAGCCATGGCATCAAGACGATGCCAAAAGAAATGAAGATCTCAAGACTTTTTTTTTTTTAACAAAAATATGACAGAATTTGGTAGCAGCATAGGAATGGAAAATGGAAAACGGAAAGACAAGATGACCAGGCAGGAACTAGCTGATAGTGGTGATTCTACCCATTAAAGTGCAGAGTTGGATAAAGGGATTTGGCGTCGAGGGGAAAGGACTGTTTCTGTTTGGACTTGGGACATCTGAGTTGACAGTGGGATAGTGCAGAGTTCTCATGCAGTTAGAAATGGGGGTGGGGAGGACATCTGGGGGGAGGATGGGCCCCTCCTTCAACGCTCATTCCAAAGGTTCCCCCACCCCCGGGAGGGGGCCCTCCTGCCTCTTCAAGCTGAGCCCAGCACTTTCTTTCTCTTCGCCTCCTCATCGTCTTCTTTTTGCTTTTGTTTTGGCAACTTTCCTGCTGTTGGAATTATTGGTTTACACATCTCCAGCCCCGCATAAACTGAACCTCCATTGGGCAGGGCCTGTACTTGATCTAGGGATAACTTCCGGATACCAAAGGGACCGAATGTCAATACTTTGACCTTAAACTTGGAAGAACTCAAAAAGGGAAGAAATGAATGTTATTATCGAAGATTTTCTTTACCGGACTGTGAGTGTAGGGCAGGGAGTGTGGGAAGAGGGGGGAGCTCTGCTTTAATGTCAGATGATCCAGACGTTTGCAAATGTACATGAACGCGTACAGACCACATTTTTACTTTCTAAGCGTGGAGACTTCTAGAAAATCACTTTACATCCCCTATTCCGTTCCCCTCTCTAGATTATCCTTGCTCTGGAATGTTGGGTATGGTGTCCGGACTTATTTCTGACTCCCAGATCACAGCATCCAACCAAGGGGACAGGAACTGGATGCCTGAAAATATCCGCCTGGTGACCAGCCGCTCGGGCTGGGCACTGCCGCCCGCCCCGCACCCGTACGTGAACGAGTGGCTTCAGGTGGACCTGGCAGAGGAGAAGATCGTGCGGGGCGTCATCATTCAGGGGGGCAAGCACCGGGAGAACAAGGTGTTCATGAGGAAATTCAAGATCGGGTACAGCAACAATGGCTCGGACTGGAAGATGGTCATGGACGACAGCAAACGCAAGGCCAAGGTGAGGCCCGGGTGGGTCCAGGGGGCCACTGCGGTCGGAATTCAGAATCTCTGTGCAGACTCTAATCTCTCCGTGAGCGCCTGCCCCCAGCCTCCTTCTCTCACGCATCCCTTAAGTGTATTTTTAAATTTTAAAAAAAATTTATTTTTTTATCGAATGAAAGAGTCTTTAAATTCTGTAGTGCTTTACAAGTGTCAAAAGTTTCATAATTGTGCTGAAATACACATAACAGAAAATTTGCCATCTTAACCTTTTTAAGTGTACAGTTCAGTAGGGTTAAGTACATTCACGCTGGTGTGCAAGCCCATCTCCAGAACTTCCTCATCTTGCAAAACAAACTCCGCCCCCATTAAAGAATAATTTTCACCCCCTCTCCCACAGCCCCTGGACAGCCACCATTCCACTTTCTGTTTCTAGGCGTTTGACTACTCCGGGAGCCTCATGTAAGTGGAATCAGACAATATTTAGCCTTATTTTACTTGGGATGATGTCCTCAAGGTTCATCCATGTCATAACCTGGGTCCGAATTTCATTCCTTTTTAAAGCTGAATAATATTCTATCGTATGTACAGACCACATGTTGGGTATCTACCCATCCACTGACGGACACTTTCATTGCTTCTAACTCTTGGCTATCATGAATAATGCTTATGTCTATTTCTTATACATTGGAACCTTTCAAAAAGCAGTTGGCTCTTGAGGATCTAGTGAAAAAGAAATATTCCAACCTTCACCCGAACACGTGGCATAATTTTTTTTTTTTTAACGAAACAGGTATTCTTTAGTGATTATGTTTTTCTAAGGCTCTTGGTTAAATATATGTGCATTTCCTGAGCACAGAACACCAACTAGGAAAGGATGCCCCAACTATGCTGCATGGCCTGGAAACTGATTTCAGATTAAAATAAGGAAGAGCCCCCAGAAGTTCAGTTCTGCATGCAGAACTGTATGTGGGTTCTGTATTCAACTGATGATACTTCTCTCCCCTAGCACAATTGGCCTTTCGGTCCCAGTCTTTCGGTTCCTGCTTTGCCAAGGACCTACTCTTTTATGAAAAGATTTTAGCTCATTGGAGGGAATGGGAGTGTGGGAACATGGCTTCATACAGTCACTGGGGCCAAAGGCTTTGCAGGCAGTAGACAAAGCCGGGCCACGCAGCCAGCTCCCGCTCGGCCCAGATGTGGAGGCTCTGCAGAGACTGTCCCTAGGGCTGCGCTCCGCACCAGTGGGCGGACCACCTAGAGGGATGATGCTGTCGGATATGTAAGAATTCCTCTCCCATCTCGTCCCCAGTTAACTTGTGGTTTCTAAAACATTTCCACTGTTTTTTTATTTTTTTTTAATCTATGTGCAGCTACTTTCTTACTTGTGTCCGTTTCATTTTCCCCTTTTATGTCTACCCCTCTTGTTTTGGTAGAAGAAAAAGTAAAATAAACATCAGAAACTGGAGTTCCCCTAAGAGCCGATCTTTTCTGAGTAGTTGTGAGCCCTGTGGCTTTAGCACCAAGTGTGAATATGCTGCTAATCAACAACTTCCCGGAGCTGCTGTCGCATGGCAGTGTGAGCTGTTGTGACACGTTCTTCAACATTCGGTTCCTAAGAGGGAAAGAAAACAAATTGCCATAGGCTTTGGATGGGATGCGTCTTATGCTTCCTGGCCTTTAGTATCTAATCCACTCCTCTGCGATCAAGTCTAAAGCTGTCACTCCCTTTGTAGGACATCGCATATAGCCTTCACAAGAAGCCAGCACACAGCTTTCAATTTTAACAAAAAACTCCATTCAAGATCGGTTGAATGTGTTAGATGTTTTCTTAAAATATTTCATCCATCATTATCATGTCCTTATGTATTTAAACCATAAAAGTTTCTAAATTGTTTACATGGCATCTAATCTCTGATTCCTAACATGTCCTTCCCCTGGAATAAAATCTTCAAGATGAAAAAGGAAACTGGTTAAACCTTCCATTTAGGAGCAGTATTTATTTCTAAATTGCACAAAGATAGTTAAAACATACTATATTTAAACTTGCAAATGAGGATTACCTGTTTAGGATGCCAACTACCTTTTACATATGGTAAAGGAAGCACACTGTTTTGTGTTCTAAAACAGCACTTTGATGGATTTAAAATCCTCTATGCCCTCGCCTTACTTCCTACCCTTAAATAGTGCATGATGGACAAGGTACCTCAGAGTCTTTGAATCAACTAGACTTTTCAGGGGCAAATAAATCTAAATACTCCAAGCCCTCTTCTTCTAAAGCATGGTTAGTGAAAGGACACAAAGACATTTTGTAAACAATCCTATGTTAGCAAACTTAGCCCAATTCCATATGGCCCTCCCTTGCTAATATTCTGCCCAGTTCATCACTGACAACATTTATAATGTATTTACATTGTGCTAATTCTTTGCTCAAGGTGAAAGTAGGAGAAAAGCCTGGGACTCCGTAGATATAAGTGCTTTTCTCTTAAGAATGTTGGAGCTATGTTAACGTACACAGAACTTGCATGTGTAGTAATACTATTTTTACTATAATTAGTATCTTACTGAGAACACTTAATTGGGCCTGACGTTATACGTCAGATTCTCAATTAATGGCAGCAACTGCAGTTCTATCAAGAATGCAGAGGCCTCCGGTAATGAATTTACTTTTGAAAATGATAATAGCAAACTTTAATTGAGAGAGGTTGGTCTGTATTAGCCCCGTACTTCTAGATTCCTGGAGGATTTTCTGAATTGGAAAAGGTCAATTAATTTACTTCTAGAACTCAGAAAAAAACTCTAGTTATGTCACAACCTTCCCAATTATCTTCTCTTACTTGTGTCACCCATTTGGCCAAGATATTTCCACCACCGAATGATGGCATCTTTGGCTGGTTTGTGATGTTTTGACCCAGGTCTTGGGCAGGGTTCCCACTCCTGATGGCTATGGCCACCCACTCAATACAGTCTACCAGATTTGGAAGCCCAAATCCCAATCCAGTTAAAGAAAAGGCAATGAAACTGAATGTGTGGCCATGGAAATAGACCTCAGTGTCCTAGACTTCAGTGTTATCATCTATTAAAATGAGGAAATCAGATTAGATTGTTTCTAAGGGCAGCGTGGTGAAGGGCGCCAGATAAGACTGGTAGGTCTGAATACCAAGGTCATGGGCAAATTACTTGACCTCTCTGTGCCCTGCCTGTAAAAGGAGGGCAATAATAGAACCTACCTCTTGGAGTTGTCTTGAGGATTAATCGCGTGAATACATTTTAAGCACACGGAACAATGCCTTGCCACGAGTAAACATCACATGATGCTTGATATATAAAAGGACACTCCCGGTGATAAGGCAGTTTGATTTTTCTAATCCCCTCCCCTCTTCCCATTCTGGACAGAGTTAGGAATGATGTTGGCAGAAGAGGATACAGAGAGGCTTATCCATTTCTTAAAAAATAAAACAAGCCTAGTCATTGCTCTATTTTCTTATGATTCCACTCAAGGATTTTGACCTTCCTGTCACTGTAAAAAGGAAAACAGAATAATCCAGTGGCAGGAGGGCAATAACGGCCGGGTTCCTGAACATGTCACAGTGATGTCAAGTTAGGAATGCTCTTCAAGCGGTGCCAGCTCACTGCAGTGCAACCAGGCATCAGAACATCGCTTAGCGGTCAGGTCACTTTCCTAAGATGAGAAAGTCTTTTATCTACAAATGCCTCCTTTGGTGGTACTGCTTAAGTCAACAGCAGTTCCAATGGATTGGAATAACCCAAGTTCTTGGTTACAGAGTGCTTGAAGTACATGAAATTTACTATCTCCTCCTCCAGGAATGGAATTCCTCGCTCTTCTAGAGGACGGAGTTTTAGCAAAACCAGGACCCACTCATTTAAGAGAATGTGACAGGAGTCGTTATTGGAAATGTGGTGTCTGTTACAAGTTCTGAAAAATGGCAGGCTCCCTTCCTGAGTTTTCTTCCTCCACTTCAAGGAAGTGGTAAAAGTGTCACTTCTCCCAGGCACATCAGACTGTCATTTAAAAATGTGTCTCATTAAAAATCCTCAGCTTCTGGTCTAGCCTCAGTGTATCCTCCAGAGTTTCTAAGAAACGACATCTGTCACTTCTTAGAGAAGGTTTAATTGTTTTTTCCCTTCTCATTTAGGAAAGGAATGTCAGCCCTTTACGAAGTAGTGAGGCCCATTTCTCTGCCCTGCTAAGAGTCCCAAAGGAAGGACTTTTCTGCTGAAAGGGAGGTTTTGTTAATACCCGGTGTTCTTCATACTTCACAGTCTTTTGAAGGCAACAACAACTATGATACGCCTGAGCTACGGACATTTCCACCCCTTTCCACGCGGTTCATCAGGATCTACCCCGAGAGAGCCACTCACGGCGGACTAGGGCTACGGATGGAGCTGCTGGGCTGTGAGGTGGAAGGTAAGCACGATTTCCAGAGCCCACCCCCCGGTTCCCCAGATGGTTTATTTCCTTCATCCTGCACTTATGTCCCTGACGGTGCTGCTGCAACTTGCCCCATTTCTCCTGGGTGATCCTGTGTCTCCTGTGCCTGCTGGTCCGTAAGGCTCATCACCTGGCGCCCTGCACGACTTATTCAGCAAATATGCTACTGAGCCTCATTTCTCCCTGTTTCAACAGGAAGACTTGTAGACAAGCAGCGTTCTCCTGTCCCTGAGTGCACGCTGCATCATTCCCAGATCTTTCCCCTGGTCCTTTGTCTACCCCCTTGGGATTCGTTTATCTTCTCATTTGACAATGGTTACTGAGCACAAGTTCTTTCCCAGACACAAAGGAGGCACCAGGAACACAAAGGTCTATACGACGTGGACCTTACACTCAAGTAGTTCAGCATGGATGGAGGTGGTAGACCAACACATCAGCACTTGCTGCCCCTGGGCTTTGCCCCTAGAAACCGTGCCCATCCTTCAGGACTTGGCCCCGTGCCCTGTCTTCCGTAACAGTGTCTTCACATCCTAATTTTTTGTGGGTTGTTTCCATAACACTCCTCAGATTCTGTGGGGTTGTCTTCTTTGACTTTTTTTTTTTTTAATGATGTATTGTGAAATTCACATAACATAAAATCCTCCATTTTGTTTTTTTAATTATTTTATTTTATTTTATTTTATCGTGTTGTTGTTGTTGTATTTTGGCCGCACCTCGTGGCATGTAGGATGGTCCCTGACCAGGGATCAAACCCAGGCCCCCGCAGTGAAAGCTCCGAATCCTAACCACTAGGCCACCAGGGAATTCCCTAAAATCCACCATTTTAAAGTAAACAATTCAGTGGCATTTAGTATGTTGACAATCATTTATGCAACCAACACCTCTATCTAGTTCCAAAACGTTTCCATCGCTCTGAAGTGAAACCCCCTACCCATTAAGCAGTCCCCCTCCCTCTCCCTCCCTCAACCCCCAGCGACCACAGATTGCATGACCTTCTTAGTGTTGTTCAGAGGTCCGAGTCTGGTCCAAGTTGGTATCTGCAGTGTTGACCACCACCACATACTAGCAGGAAGCAGCATTTGACAGGCTGAAACATCAAGACATTATCTTGGATGAATTTTTGTTGGTGTTTTTTTTTTTTGGTTTGGTTTGGCTTGGTTTTGGGGTTTCTTTGGCCGCACTGCGAGGCTTGAGGGATCTTAGTTCCCCGACCAGGGATTGAACCCGCACCCCCTGCAGTGGAAGCACAGAGCCCTAACCATTAAACCACGAGGGAAGTCCCTTGCATGAATTTCTTAGGCTGCTGCAGAGAAACAAAACTTTACATGAGATAATATATATAATGTACAGTGAGGTCTGTTTAAAGATAGGCTTAGGTTATCATAGGAAGGTCATATCAAGGACAAATTCACTTCTCACACTGACCTCAGAACTGCACTCTCCTCTGCATTGTTTCACATAATGAATGAGATGAATGTTTGAAAAAATGATATGATGGTTGCTTAGTGTACTATTTAATGCTTTTGTGCATTGGAATTCCCATCTGCCTTCAATTTGGGCATAAATGAGTAACCTTATACCAACTTTTTCATCCCCGTGAACGTCTTTCTCTAGGTTAGTGCAAAGAATGGCTGTTGTTGGTACCCAGATGTTAATCCATTGAGCATATGCTCAGAGCTGTTGGGAAGGATGCCTCTTAAATATCACCTTCTTGGGATTTCAAAATTATTTGTGTTTTGAGCTACCCAAATATAATGACATTCCTGAGCACATTAAATGTCATAAAACATTTCTTACACACTGAAGAATCTTAAGCTATAAATCACCATCCTAGTGAATAATTCACAGCTGCTTTCCTACGTGTTTATTTAAAAGGAGGCCATTATCTCCGATTCTTTATTAGGTAGTTGTTTCCATATCTGTAGTTATGTCCCAGGACCTCTGAATCACCTAGTCACTGTCACCGCGGACCAAGAATGCCCATGGGCCAGGACTCTGGCAAAGATGCCAAGAAGAAGAAGGGATGCGCAGGCTGGACCACCTGCAGCCACATTCGTTCAGCTGAGCAATGTGGTTGCCTGGGAAAAGGGCGTCTGCCGCTCCGATGCAGGACTTTAGCCTCCATTCTGGGAAGCGACGTTGATTTGGAAGGTGGGATGAACGGATGGTTGAAAAGACCGAGCCCGGTGGCAGTTTGCCAGTGTCAGCTCTGTGGCGAGGTTGCAACGGTGGTGAAGGGATTCGCTGCAGCTGTTTGCAGGCACTCACCGAGGTGGGGAAGTTGCCCCGAGCCACACGAGGAGCCAGCATCCGGGGGAAGTATTGTCAAAGCTGCTTAACACAGTTGGTGAAAGGGAGTGAGTTTTTCTTCTCCCTTAAAACGATTAAGAGGCCCTTATTAAATACTGACTTTGTACCTTGTGCTACAGGAGATACCCAAAGATAGAGAAAGAGGGTGAGGTGCCACCCAGCCATCTCAGAGTCTCCATCTTATTTGGGGCTAGCGCTTATGTTTAAGAAACAGTTAGAGAACCACAGAAGATAAAATATTTTCAAGTAGTAAAATTGGGACATCACTTTTTACTTTTTCAATTTAATCCCGTACTACCCTGGGCCACTTCCAGGGCAAAACTTCTCCCTTTTAAATACCATAAGGAATGTGGAAAAACCAGCAAGATGAACAGAGAGTCTGAAAGTGGCACGTTACCATAGAGCAAAGGCAGCTTAGCAAAGGCAAGCTTCTGGATTGCCAAAGAGGATTCTATTGATTCAGCGTTAGCAGTAAGCAGAACCCAGAATATGTGTGTACGCATTTTACAAAGTCTAGTTTGTACCCCTAAACGGTGTGAACATTACCTGTACGTGGTGATTCCCCAATTATTATTGGTGTGTGTTTGGGGCAGTTGAGGAAGTTGAAACTAGCTATGTTTCTACATTTATTATAACTCTGCTCAGTCCTTTAGCACAATGACAAACAGGGTCAAATTTTTATTGAGAAAGCAGCAGTTACCAGCACATTCCAATTGACCAGAAGCTATTAGAGAACAGGCCCCCCACTCCCATCATCTTGTCTGGTTTTCAAACATCAAGAGAACTGTCCATTATCTCAAGTCATGTAAAGTGAAATGTAATGCCGAAAACTGTAAGATATTAAACAGATTGCAAAAATGAGTAACAGGCTGGAAAAAAAAAAAAGACGGAACTAAATTTAAAGAACTTCAAAAGCAGTCTTTGATTAATGTTGGCTACTTTTCAACTACAAACTCAAAGCTATGGGAGTACCTGCCAGCAGTGGAATGTAGTCCTCTGGGAGTTAAGGTAAAATGACCCCAGGGAACTGCCAGACACCTGCCTTGGCTCACAATCTGAGAAGCTTACTTAGAGGGAAATGGAGTCACTCTTTAAAAAAATAAAGAAGTAAAGAACAATATTATACTAAAAATGAATGCTGAGACTCCCTTTTGGGGAAAATATTACAAGATAAACTTAGCAAACTTAGTAAATACCAAGAATATAAAAGACAAGTGAGTCCTCTAGCACCTTGAAAATGAAAGGAAAAACAGTTTCAAGCCAAATCTTTATCATCAAAGTTCCCAACTTCAGGGTCATGAATAAATAACCAGTGAGAATACAAGAACTTTTCAGAAAAAGGATGTGTATGTAGATAACAATGTTTAAAATGCTAAGGCAGCCAATTCTACGAAGGAGATACGGATCAAATACCAAAACAAAGCAGTCCCCAATGCATTCTGCAGAATCCGAGTATATATTTCGCTCCTGAAAGAGAGGCAAACCACGCTCCCGGTCTTGTAACCACAGATTAGAGTTTTCTGCCAAAGCATTAGCGGAATCAACAGCAGGGGCGCTGGAGAATACATTTCAGAGGTGTGAGAAAATAATCTTTGGATCTTGTTTCAGCACCTACAGCTGGACCGACCACTGCCATTGGAAACCTGGTGGATGAATGTGATGACGACCAGGCCAACTGCCACAGCGGAACAGGTGATGACTTCCAGCTCACAGGTGCAGAAACCATCTTCATCCCATTGCTGTGCCATCTCAGTCCATGTTGTAGTCGAGACCCGCTAATTAACGTGTTTGTGTTTGCGGAAATCCTCACGGCGGCGGCAGGCGGGAGGAAGCCTTGCCAAAACACTTGCATCTTCATTTCCTCACGTCGTCATGTAAACAAATTGTCCTTCACAGCCACAGCCATTCGAACGATAATTTTAGCCATTTTCAGAGCCAAAGGCTAGGATTGTCTTCATTGGATAAGAATTCCCCCATGGCTAAATGTAACATAAACTGATTCTCATCTTCGACCTCCACCCCCTTCCGAGATAACATATGCGCCACCTGTACACAACCACACGCTGGAGAACGTTTATTTTCATTTTCTGACAGGGATCAAAGTTTTTGAGTGGATCCTTTATCCAACTAATTAATGACATCAAGCTTATATTTGAAATGCAGCTTTTAAGTTAGGATTTTGTGAATCATTTTACATTAAAATTTACAAAGGCAGGATTTGTTATTTGACGTCACCACTGGCAAATATATCAGGGATGGTGTATTCCACGTGCCTCACCGACTTATTTAGAGGATTACTCCATGATATTCTAAAACCCTAAAAGCTAGAAAGTGACCTTCTCTTCTTCTTGGACTGGCAAAGGAAACATTAAGCAAGTGGGGAAATGGGATGCCACCCTTTGGAAACTGGCCAAAGCACTAGAATTATCACCCTATTGCTGCCAAAGGTACCGTGGGACCTTTACTGCTACCCAGATCAAAACACAGTTTCTTACAGCACCTGACTCTCATTTTACATTAAACATGAGCCCGTGGATGCAGGTCTGTATTTTTACCCAAAAGGGATTCAGGAGAGCCCACGTAATTCATTTTCATGGGCGAAACTGAAGGCGTTACCATGTAACTTCACAATAGTGCCATGTTAGTAGCTAACGCATTAATGTAAAATGTGGAAGGAAATGTCCCACATTTCCAATTACTTCAAAAGCTCTCTTCTGAAGGAGCAAGACTGCTCTGCACCCTGAGATGGAATAAGGGGTGAAATCTAGCTCAGAAGTTCAGTACCATGAACTGAGTTTACATTTAAATCCTACCTCCTAAGGGTCTCTGCCTCCAAATTTCCAGGATAATTGCTTACAGTGGAATGGCCAATAAATGTCAAGTGGCTGTGGGCTTTTGAAAACAAATCTTGTATATAAGTAGTTGCAAGCTACAAAAATTACTCTAATTAATGCAGAGGGCTTTTCTTTGTAAGATGTCAAGCTCCAGCTAAAAAGCTTATACAGCTGATGTTAAACCAGAGTACCAGTCTGGTGAAACAGGTCCTACAGAACCTTCCCAAGGTCGCCTGTGAACACTCTGCAAACCTCAGGCTTTTTGCAAACCCGGTCACACGTCCCATCTGTAGCGAAAATCCTCATAAAAAGGAATGTCTGCAGTCATCAGGAGACTCCCCTGTTCAATTACCCTCTTGAGGAGAGGTTCTTTCCTTTATAAACCCTAAAGTGGTCAGTTAATATTGATTAGAGACAAAGCCTCAGATTTATTCCTCGTGTCAGAACAACCAACCTTCTCATTTGTGCATTGGCTCATGACTGAATCAACTGAAACCTAAGCCTTTGAATGAAATAGGGTGAGTCTGTTAGCCTGGAGCAAATTGTGTATGGCCCCGAGTTGCAAACCACAGAAAATGGGTCATTTTGACTGCAAACACTGACAGTCCTTTAAAAGTACAAGGTGATAGTTTATCTACAGCATTTAAAATCATTTATTGGGTAGATAGAAAAAAATGCATTCTAGGTTTTTTTTTTTTACATATTACCCTGGCAAAAAAAGTCATTTTCTCAGGCCAGCACGTTTGTTTCAATAATTTGATCTATGCGTGTATATATCAAGAACTTCTGGGGGTGCTGATAAGGCTCAGTCTATTCCCCCGACAAGAAGAGGTGATCTAAGAAGACACTCTCATGCTTTGTATTCATTTACTGCATGACAGCCCATTTGTCCTTTTTTAAAAGCTTATTTTGCTCTGTGAAGCTCTGTGTTAGTCTTTTCTGAAGAAGGGCGGGCTGACATTGGCTGGTGTTTGCAAGCAGTCCAGCCTGCCCTTAACCCACTGTCTTTTCACAGGTGAGCATCTCACCTCCTGGGCTCACACACAAGTCTGTACCCTCCTTGCTCTTTCTGTCACAGCTGCAAACTTTGAATGTTCAGTGTCTTAAAACCCAACGAAAAGTATTCTCCCTTTCACCCTGGCGGCTGGCGACATGGAAGTTGGGGTCAATGCTCTCTTAAGGTTCGGTTCCTTAACAGAGACGATGTCACTTTAATGTCTTCTCCTGGGGGTGACCTATTTGAATATAGGGGGAAATAAGTATTTAGCAAAATGCTCGTTATCTATAAACAACACTGAATTCCAGGTGAACTGTACCAAATGTATGGAAATGAGGAGAGATTTTGCTCTCCTTTGCTTGCTTGTCAAGGTGAAAATTCACCCTTGAAGTTACTCATTTGCAAATGCCTTTGATGTCATTAGATAATACAATTGGCTTCAAAGGCACCAGGAGGCCACATTTCACATTGGATCTGTGTGTACCCAACAGCGGAATTTGGCTCCCAACCTCTAACAAAACTGACAGTGCATATCTGTTTTTTAAAAGTGAATTTTCACCTTGAGTCTTTCTCCTGTAAGACCACTGGGAACGGAATGCTAATGCGTCTGGCCTCCCTCCAATTCTGCTATTATAGATTCACCTTCTTAACCCATAATATATGTAATGGCTTCTCCTAGCGCCTGCCTCATTGAGGCCATGCACACGTGAGACCACTTATCCAGCATATTTCCTGGGCAAGCAGGGGTAACACGACTTGGTGCTACAGTGGACTAGCTCAGAAATCTTCAGGACATTTCAAAAGCTCAGTTTTACGGCTCTCTGATTCATGATCCGGGTGATTTCTCACCCGTGGGAGCTGCAGGATAGGACTACGGCTCGGCCAGAATAGATATGATTACAGTCTCTACTGAATGACACTACTGCAAGGTGTACAGTGGCACCTCGTAGCCACCTCCAAACTTTCCATGATGGGCATGAGCCCCCCACGCCCTTACCCTGAGTCTGCCCAGGACTTTATCTCTTGGGAGAGCAAATAGATGCTCTGACCATGATCTGCAAGGCAGACACACATACGGAGAAATGGCTTTCTCAAGCACCAAAGTAATAAACAGCAAACCAGTTTTTCAAGAAGCGTTCAGGTGATGCTTGTGGGTTGGGCAACTTGAAGAACAGGACTTTAAAACAGAAGTCTCATGACGAAAGGCTGAAAATGGCTGAGCTAAGAAACCTAAGCTAAGAGGGTAAATCTAAGTTTCCACTGGTCCCCAGACCACGAATTCCAAGTCGACCCAGGCTGATTGAAGTTGACAGCATTCAGGGTGTTGTCTGTGCAGTCTTCCAGCTCCTCGGGACTGTGAAGAAATGTGTCCCTCCACCCCTTCCCCTTTCCTGCAGCTTCTCCGAACTGCATACCGGGCGGAATTATTTGTCCTTGGGAAAAACAAACAACCACAGCAGCAAAAGAAAGGAGGAATTACTGCCATCCGCTTTAAAACTTCAGTTTTTAAAATAGATTGTGGGGACCAGCCTTGCAACTCCCCCCAAGACACACATATGAAACCTTGGGAAACTATTTCAAGCTTAGAGGTCTAGGTCAAGTTTAACACTTAAGTCACTAAGGACCTTGGGTGGCCTTTGCTTTTCACTCTTGCAATTAGTCTGGGAGTCAGGGAATGCCCTTGGAAGGAAGTCTAGAACTCTCCATACTGCCTAGATGCTTTATGAGTAAAGGTATCAGGTAAAAAACAGTGGTTTATTTGAATTTGATATTGTGGTGAACAAAATTTAAGACATTTGCTATAGCTGGAATTAAAGGAAGAATTATCTGAGGGAACTGCTAGCCTCTAACAGATGTATGTCAGCATACAGCATTCTCTACTAAATATTACCTACAACGCTGCCTTTTTCTCATCTCATATGTTACTGTTTCTGTGTTTCAGGTGGTACCACTGTGCTGACTACAGAAAAGCCAACCGTGATAGACAGCACTATACAATCAGGTATCAAATACCAAAGAGAAAATGTGCTAGATTTCACATATGCCTGTCCTTTCCCACAAAATAGCACATCGCTACGGTTCTCAACTTCCGTTTCCCTCAAAGTCTTAGCAGAGACGCCACCAGCATCTGGTCCCCAAGCATGAGCCATAAACACTGCTTTCCTTTCATCCACATGTATATGCAGCAGGGAGAAACATTTCCTTCCCCATCAGTCATTGCCAAATGGTGACAATCCCCGCTCTCAGCGGAAGGAACCGAGGAGCATACTTTGTTTAAACGCAGCACATCTAGGACACGGACTGTGTTTGCAAACGCAGGAGAAGGAAGTCTCCCAGGCAGCAGCCTGACTATTTATTTTCATCGCCACTCAGCAAATCGGAGACGCGCGGCGTTTGTCAGTTTCGTCTGCCGCAGAGTTGGCAGATTTACAGCCGCATTTCTAGTGGGTGCACCACGAGATGGGGTGCAGGAAACCAGGGCTAGCAGTGCGCCTGGAGAGGAGCGCCTTCGGGAAGGGCACCTCTGCATCCTTTTATTAATAGAGGCCCTGTGATGACTTTTAGAGCCTCTGGTTTGCTGTTGATCAGGGCCCAGCCACAGGGATAAGGTGGCCTCCCCCTCACTCTCTTTTGTATTCTGTTAGTATTTTTTGAAAATCTTCCCCACAGACACACACCAGGGGAAACAGTCCGCATAAGCAATCAGAAGTTTTACATGCTTTAAAGTTAATCATTAGAGTGAGGTGAACAGGTCAGCTCACCAGCTTCTGCCATTTCCTCTACTGAAGCCCGCAGCCTTGGCCTCCACGGTCACTTCTTAATGGGGCATGTGGTGTACATCACTGTTTCCTCAACAGCAGACCCTCCGCAGCCAACAGAAAGCAGAAAGGACTGCTCTGATTAGCGTGCTTCCTTAAAGGGTGCTGTCACTTTTGACCCGATTAACCAGCAAAACAAACTTCCCTTTAGCTGAACTTCACCCCAGGTTTCCCCACGGTGGGCTCAGGGTGACAGACTCCCTGCTACCACTCGGCTCAGACACCCCCAAATGCGGAAGATGAAACTGAAGAATAGTGTTCAGCTAAATTCCAACAGCCAGCGGGGAGTCCTATCCACACCTTTTCGGGTTATAAAACATAGCCTTGGGGGATTGGCTGGCTGCCCCTGCCTCCTGGATGGGGCTCTTGCTCTCTTCCTGGTTTCCCACTGAGCCCCACCGGGGTGGTTTTTATGGGGTAACTTCCTTGCAGGTTCTTTATGACCCTCTGTCACAGGGAAGAGGGGTAAGGTGAACAAGTGATGTTCTAACAATGTAACAAACATTTTAACTGTCTCTCTAGTTTTTCCTCTTGCCAGAGAGTTAATGACAATCACTAGGAAGTTGCCAGCTAGCTTGTTAGATCTCATCTCTTTTCCTGCCTGTCCAAAGAACTAGGGGTCATCAAAAAATGAAACATGAACAGCAACCTTGGAGAAAATGGAAAGGTACATCAGATCCCAAAATGGGATGACTCTCCCTCAGTGCTGGAAGTCTTTGTTATCAGACCAGGAATGGCTCTGTGAACTTGTGATTTGTGCATGAGCTCAAGGCCTTTGTCTTGATAGCTTCGCAGAGGAGATCCAGAGCAGACAGTCATCTCATAGGGTCTACTGTGGTCAGAGGGCAGAGGTACAAATCGTGAACCAGTAAGACCCCTTGCTACCACCACCTGAACAAGTTCATGTCAAACTGTTACCAAGTTCAAGCTCCTACTGCTTACCCCAGGGCAGGTCAATAAATCGAGAGACGAAGTATTGGGACAAGAAATAGCAACTTTATTCAGAAAGCCTGTAGACCGAGAAGATGGTGGACTAGTGTCCCAAAGAACCATCTTACCCGAGTTAGGATTCAAGCTTCTTTCAGACTAAAAGGGGAGGGGGTGTGGCTAGTTGTTGTAAACTTCTTAGTGCTGGAATCCTTTGTTCTTGCAGCTGTTCATGGATGTGTGGTCACAATGTTCCTATAAACCTCCGGCAAGACAATTGTTATTTTATATTCTGCAACTTTTTATTTCTATATGAATGGGAAAGTGTTATACCTTTAAAGGTCAGCCTTGAGAATGGGCTTTCCTGTATATTTCAGGCTATAGGCAACATTCTTTTACAAAAGTGCAGAGCCAACAAGACTAAGCACCCGGCAAGAGAGCACAGGGTTAGAGCTAAAGGAATAGATCCAATATGCAGTCAGGTTTGTTCTTCTTCTTTTTTTTTTTTTTAATAATATGGTTGTGTTCTTTTTTTTTTAATGTATTTATTTGTTTGTTTGTTTGGTTTTGGCTATGTTGGGTCTTCATTGTTGCACGCAGGCTTTCTCTAGTTGCGGTGAGTGGGGGCTACACTTCGTTGCGGTGAGCGGGGGCTTCACTTCGTTGCGGTGAGCGGGGGCTTCACTTCATCACGGTATGCAGGCTTCTCATTGCGATGGCTTCTGTTGCAGAGCACAGGATCTAGGCACTCGGGCTTCAGTAGTTGTGCCACGTGGGCTCAGTAGTTGTGCCTCGCGGGCTCAGTAGTTGTGCCTCGCAGGCTCAGTATTTGTGGCGCACAGGCTTAGTTGCTCCGTGGCATGTGGAATCTTCCCAGACCAGGGCTCGAACCCATGTCCCCTGCATTGGCAGGTGGACTCTTAACTACTGTGCCACCAGGGAAGTCCCCAAGGTTTGTTCTTTTCTATTACAGGACCACAGGGCTTATTGATGGGGTGGTCTGTTCTACAGTCAGCCCAGAGTCCTTTACAACTTGACTTGGTTTCCTGTTTGTCCATTGTCTGAGTCATGAATCTGGCTCTCTAGATCTTCATTTATGGATAGTGAACTGTCTGAGCTTCTTTGAGGAGTTCCGTTCATTGTCACCTTCTGGCTAAGCCAATGCTTAGAGATCAGGTCTGACTCTGTGGTGTTCACCCCATGGTCAGATGAACCATCTGATACCTGGATCCCTACTGTCCTGCAGGCACCTTGACAAGCAGCAGCAAGTCAGACCCTAAACTTACATCATCCTCTGATTTTGCTGAAACCACTAGAGATTCAAGCAGAGTCTGAAGTCTTCATGTTGAGGATTCTTCTCAATATAATACATTCAGTGGGCATATAATGTTCATATACTGTCTGGGTTGTAATTGGATGCGTAAAAGCCTATTAATGCTCTGCCAGGAACTGATGAGAAACCCTGCATTTTAAATCCAGCTCCCCCTGGTGAAGCCTCTTACCCTCCAGGGATCCCCAAACATCCACTAGAGCAGTTCAGAGTATGTTCATGACCCATGGTTGCACTGACCCAGGCACCTCCACTTATTTCCACCGCAGGACCAGCCTATGAGTAAGCAAGCTTGCATACCCAATAGAAGTTTTGAAGACCAGATTTAAAAATTAAATCCTTGTACGTATATGGTGCTAACGATCTAACTCCAGGCAAACTAGGTTCACCAGGTGCAGCTGGTGCTGGCTCACAGGGGCTATAAATTTAAGTTCAGAATATTGTTTCCTGCTGTTTTGAAGAGTCAAGAAGGGATTTAGCCAGATTATTCCCAATGAATTTAATGAGAATTGTGCAGCCACAGGGCCTGGGTAATATTTTGAAGATTGAAAGGTCACATGTACTTAGTCCTATATACACATTTCATTCGTCCATTTGCTTTTTTCTCTTTCTTTCTCTGCCCTTTTCTCCTCTGCTTCTGTCCTTCTCTCTTCCTCTTTCCTTCTCTCTCTTTTTTTTTTTTTTTCCCCTTTCTGAAAATGTTTTTGTGTATTTTGTGTGTTTAATAGCCTTTCTAGCCAGGCTTGAATCTTCAACATTGAACTATTCTGACTCCATACCCATCCCCCACAAAAGGTACTGATTTTTTTTTTTAATGTATTTTAACTTAACAAGATTGCCATAAATTATATGATCAGGACAAGGAGATAAACGAGTAGTTAGAGCAGATCGCCATGTTAAATTCGTAGATTGGGAAGAACAGTAGAAGATAAAGGCTGACGTCATTCACTGGAGCCGGAGAAGTGCCTGAATTACTCTTTCAGGCAAAGCCATCCTCTGTCCTGGCCATGACAAAAATACCCGAGTTCTTCTTATATTTTATGACATCGCCAGAATAGTAATAGCCAAATTACGGGTAGTATGGTTTTCTGTAAATTATACAATAAATTTAATGTATTAACAAGGCAAATATAACCAGAAATGTGTATGCTGTAATGGCTTACTGCCCTCCTCTTTGTGCATGTCTTATAAATAACATTTAAGTAGAGACCCCAGAACCACACACATATTAACATTTTCCCATATTAACATTTTCTAACACGAGATTACACAACAGTACCTTTCGGGGCTGTGGGCGTTGACATCCACGGTTGTTCAACCATTCTGTCACTGTTCAGATTCGATCTTGCTGCACAGAAGCAGGGCAGATTTTGGAGAGGGTTTCTCATGCTTTACGAAGTCCTATTTCATGGTTATGATGGACTAGGCATGAAATCTATCTCTCCAATGACACTACCGCTGTGAAGTATAGCCCTTTGCCCGAACTGAAAGTGCTCACGTTATACACATCACGTGACTTACTAGGTTTACTTTCCCAGCTGTCTCTGTGAATCCTTTGGCCGGTCACACTGTCATCGGAGGGGAGAATCCATCCTGCTCAGTTTTGACAATGCGTGTGGTGCCTTCCTTCCAAATTTCACATTAGCATTTGAAAAGAGTTCCTTGGAAACTCAAAATGCAAAGTAACTCATTCTTATCTATTCAATAAACCTTTCCATTACAATCCTCCGGCCATTGTTGAAGTGGGGGAGGGGCAAGGGAGCCCAGACTCGGAGAAGAAAGCAAGATATTTGTGTTGAATGCTTAGACAAAGTTAAAGAAAAGATCCAAATGAGATAGGCTCTCAGCCTGACCTAACACAGCATATAATACCATACTTCCCTTATTGTACAGAGACGTTGTTTTGAGGCTTTATTTTTTAGATCAGTTGGCTAGCTGCCCTAGGCACCTTCCTCCTCGTCTCAATGCTGCCATCTTGTGGACACCTGAACTCAATGAGAAGCGATGACCCTCATTAGAGAAACCAGCCCCTATTGTGTGTTTAATTTTATTGTATATTCGGGGGAGGAGTGGACTGGCGGAAGCAAGAGAATTTTATCTTTAGGATTATTTTTTATTGTTAGCTCAAGTTTACCCCCCGCAAAATTCCCAGCATCAAAGACTTCATTTTCCCTGTTCTTAAAAAGTTAACCAATTTCCCCCCAAAAAGGGTTGAGTAAAAAAATAAGGCTATTGAGGTTTAGGTTTAAAAAAACCCATAGCCAAATAGCACCTTTTAGAACACACAAATCATTCCTGAGAATCCCTTCATACTTTCCTTTTAGATTCCAAAGGAAGCATTTTGAACGTTAAAAAATATACAAGTGGGTACCTATTCAAGTATGCTTTGGCTTTACTTGACCTTACATTGAGGTTTTAAGTGGGGCAAACAATTTATAGGCAAATCTGAAAATTCACTAAAAAAGCAGAAGCTTCCAGTTAAAATTAACCGACCTGATACGAAGCATAGAAGTAAAAAATAACCTTATGGAATGCTTCAGAGATCTGCCAGTAAAAACCTGAAGCATAAGCTGGTGTGGTGAGAATACAAATAACCTCCAGGGTGAGATATTCAGCCAAGTCACGTTTCTAGACGTTTGAGGTTCATGGGTCAATCTCTAATTAAGATTCTTTTCATTGGTGGATATCAACTTATATGACTCATCCTCAAGAGCAGAGTATCTTTCATATTAAGTATTGTGGAAATAGGGAGAATGCTAATATAATATACATGTAATATACATGCTTTGGAAAGTAACCTTCCTGGAAATTTTATGTAGCAATCTGACAGGCAGTCCATAATCTTTTTGAGCTGGATAAAAAAACAAATTTTTTTTAATGTTACTAAATATGATGTTATAAGCATTTGGACTTCTCCATGCATCTTTTGACTTTCGTGGTAATCCTGGATTTTGTGGCTTTCCTGGAATTTTCAAACAGACATGAAGTTATGTAAATCATGCTTTCCATGAACGAATTAAGGACCTCTCTGACCTAAATGATTAAATGTGTCTTTCTCTGCTTGTCTCTGTTTTTTTCCTTTCCACCCACTGAAGAGTTTCCAACATATGGTTTTAACTGTGAGTTTGGCTGGGGTTCTCATAAGACGTTCTGTCACTGGGAGCATGACAATCACGTGCAGCTCAAATGGAGTGTGTTGACCAGCAAGACGGGACCGATTCAGGATCACACAGGTAACGGAGGGTTCACTGTGGCCTCATTTCTTTGCATTAGAGAAAGTGTTACTGCGGAGGGTTGATGGGTCTCTGAATTTAGGGAGTTTAGAAAATACTACAGAGCATTCACTTTTGCTTTTCTTTTCTGGAATTAACATCATGTCTTTCCCTAGTAGAGATGCCCTTAGGCCACTTTGTAGAGAATGCTGATTAAATGTGGCAACTGATTGGCCCCTCTGAAAAATAGCAAACTTGGCAAATAAGTGTGTGTGAATTAATACCTGTTTTCTACTTTTTCTGAACATTTTTCATGGGAAATTTCAAATGTATTCAAAAGTAGAAAAGAAATAGTAAAATGAACCCTCTCTGTACATAACCCAACTTCAACAACCATCAAATCCTAGGAGTCTTATTTTATCTCTAGCATCCTGACTCTGGGTTGTTTGGAAGCAAGTCCAAACACCACCATAGATGGTGTCATCTCATTTATTTTGCAGCTAAAGAAACAATAAGTGAGCTTAACGCTTACTCTCTTGACCCATGAAGTGGAAATGGATTGGGTAGGGGTAGAAATCTTGTTCTTTTGAGGAAGATTGTAAATGTAGCCCATTCCGTCTGAGCAGATAGAAACCTCGCCACACTCCAACCCACCTCACCTCCTGTCTTACATTCCTTCTAAGATTAATTAGGGTTGGGGTACGTAGGGAGCCGTCAGCCACTTTTGGGAACTCTTTTACCCGCTGCCATCCTGTTTTCCTCCTAGTCATTTTATCACCCAACTTGAAATATGGAATAAAGAACCATCAGTGTCCTGCAGAAAAGCGCACATGCATACCCTCACTCACACACACACACACACACACACACCCAACCCACAAACTTCTGCCCTAATCAGTGATACTGACAGGACTGCTTCCTCAAGTCATGTTTCCCAAAAGAGACCCCAGAGGGGCATTTGCTGATGCTGAGAAATCGCATTAAGCCGAGCTTCCCCATGCCTGTGCTTGGGATGAGTGGGCCAGGGGGCCGATGGACAGGCAAAGGGTACTTCATGCCTTTCCCACTTTGTTGTTCACTTTTTCCCCTATGAATACAACCATTAAGTAGGTTGAATAGGCCTCTTTCCATCACAGCTACTTCCTTTCCTAATAAGAATGACAAGGAAATTGGATAAAATTGGACTCCTTCAATTCTGAGACACTTTCAATTGAATCTTAAGACAAGCAGTTTTAGAAAACTTAAAATACTTTGACTGTAAATGGCACTGTACATAGAAATGGCATCAAATTAACCAAATGCAATTAGCTGCAATGAAGGCGGTAATGGTGGAAAAATTGATGCAAAGTGAAGCAAAATGGCTCAGTAGGCTCTGACATTCAAAGGAGGTTAAAAGCTATGTTAGCCAGAGACAAAAGCTAAAAGGCTTGCAGAAGTACAGTGCTAATTGAGAAAACGGAGAGAGAGTTCCCGACCCAGAACTGTGATAAAATCCCTGAAAGGAAAAACATCAGCACTTTATGCGTTGGAGTGTCAGAAAAGGCGGGCTTGTCTTAGATTAGCGGCTGAGAAGTGCGATTCCTTCAGAAGGATTGGTCTCTTTTGTCCTCCCAGACGCCCCGATTTACTTGGCAGTGGTGCCAGTTCTGCCCAAACCAGGAGGAACCCCTGCAGCACCAGACACAATCATTTGCCAAGAGAGATACGTGAGCCCGACATCTGAAAGGCAGGAACTTGTTAACATGTAAAAGTCTGAATGAAAAGAGGCCCCCCCCCCACGCAGGACACACGCACACGGCCTGCCACAGATCATGTGCGGCGCTCTGCAAATCTAACGTGGAGATTTCTGAAAATGAACACTGTCTAGGTTACAATAGCCTGCGGCCCAGTTTTGGATTTATCAAAGGAATCCCACATGCTTTTCTGCATTTGACCTCTAACGATGAAGCTATGTCCCTCCTTTCAGAAGATTCCCGAAACGCGCATCTTCCTCTGCTTCATTGCACATATGCTATCGAGCCGCCCACATACATGGCGGATGCAGTGAGGGGCACTGGAGATTCAGGTGTGAAGGAGGGAACCCAACCCTGGAGGTGCTCACAGTCTGGTTCCGGGTGGGAAACGGCTCCAGCGTAGTGGGATGAGGGCGTCCAATGTCCGGGGCGGCAGCAGTGGAGGAAGACAGCACAGGAGGGGGCAGAGAAGCGGCCTGACTCGGGGACCATCTAAGCTAAGCACCCTCAACTTCATTCTTCTCCGTAAGATCGGGGACGGGGGGGGGGCAGCAGCAAAATGGGGGCATGTCTTACCTGCCCGTCTTGGTGGGCTGAGTGAAGTGGCAGCAGACACAGACAGACAGGTGAGCATCATTTAGTAAATCAGTGGGAGGAAACAAACCCCAGGGGTGACTTGAGTCTGCGTGGTCCAGAGCATCACACCTACTGCCGGGGCCGTGGTTTATATCTCCACCCTCCTTTCATTTTCCCCGCCCACCGGTTTTATTAAGAGTGCTTGGGAGCCATCTCAGACAAGCAGCCAGGTGAGGGAGGAAAGCGACTGAGGACACATCCACCTCACCTGGACGCTGCCGACTCAGCATGTGCCCACATACGCGCAGTGAAAGCGTATCTCCCAAGCACACCAGCCTCTGGGGCAGCACACCGAACGTCCTGCTGCTCACTGAGGCTCAGCATCAGACCCATATTGTCAGCAGGTACGGTGTTATAGGAGCATCGCTGTTTGCAGAGCAAACAGTGAAACACGAGTTGTGTGTTTAGACCAGCTGGTGGCAGAAGGCAGTGCTCCCACAGCGGGTCATTAACAGCAGAGCCAGGAGTTAGTCCTCCAAGCTCGGCGAGCATCTCCGTTGCCAAAATGGCAGGCTCTAATAAGCCTCAGAAATGCAGCCTCACCTCTCCTGGAGCCAGAAGCCCACATCAAACAGGAGCGGGGCTCACAGCTGAGTTGCAGGCTCTCAGGTGTGTTTAAGGAATTTATAAGCCATCAAAACAAACTAGGGGAAAAGAATCAAAGTTTGGCGGAAAAAATGAAAAGATTGCCAGATTATTTGGACAAACTGCAGCTTTATTATCAAGGAGTTACAGTGACCAAAGCATCATCAACCAGAAGCCTACCTGCTCCAATGGTAAATAAATAAGAATACATCTAAATGGTTCCATGTAGTGTCCGTGTTCACATGCGTGCTGCTGAAGCAATCTTAAAGTTGCATGAAGATAGGTCTTCCTGTACATCCGATCTACTTGCAATGGTGCAGAGACCAACACAAGTCATAGCCCGTGTCCGTGTGACAGGGCGTTCCAGATACGTGGTATCAGACGAGCCTCTGTCACAAACGTGCTTTCACAGAAGCTGAGAGCAGAGCCTCCAGTGTCAATGAGGTTTCCATCCATTGCCCACTTTCGCTTCCCCTGCACGATTGGGTTCTGGTTCTCAGCCCAGGAGACAAAGTTTTAGCAGAACTTGATAGGAAAGAGACAAAGGTTCATCCTTTCGGCCACTCTCTTTAACACAGCTTTTTGTCACAGCAGGAGATGGCAACTTCATCTACTCGCAAGCTGATGAAAACCAGAAAGGCAAAGTGGCTCGCCTGGTGAGCCCTGTGGTTTATTCCCAGAACTCTGCCCACTGCATGACCTTCTGGTATCACATGTCTGGTTCACACGTGGGCACGCTGAGGGTCAAACTGCGCTACCAGAAGCCAGAGGAATATGACCAGTTGGTCTGGATGGCCATCGGACACCAAGGGGACCACTGGAAAGAGGGGCGTGTCCTGCTGCACAAATCTCTGAAACTTTACCAGGTGGGCCCCCCTTCTCCGGGATGGGGCAGGTAGCTGTTTTGCGGTCTCTGGGGTAATATTTGAAAGTTATGCAAATGAGATGCAGAAATCATTCCAAATTTTATTTCAGGTGTTTCGTGAACCTGAGATACTGCTGCAATGATGATAATCTCAGTAGCATATTTCACAGTCTCCTAGATTACAGACATAGGACCGACTGCTGAGAAAGAAGGGAAAATGCTACTCAATAATTATTTGGGGTTGTCACAATGAACATTCCTTTAATTTGCTGCTTTTTTCCAGTTTTAAATTCTGTATCCTACAAAGATACAGTGAGGAGAAGTTTTATGCCATCCCCAAGCAGTTAATATGGATTGAAGAGCGAATCGTGTGCTCATTAGAAATCTCATGAATTTCATTTACGTGCTGTGACTTGAGCTGAACAAGCATTTGTAAGCACTGTTATTTGGGACCCAACATTTAAATACTGTGAAAATGATCTCATTTTGTTAGGTGATTTTTGAGGGTGAAATCGGAAAAGGCAACCTTGGCGGGATTGCAGTGGATGACATTAGTATCAATAACCACATCCCTCAAGAGGACTGCACAAGTAAGTATGGGTTGCTGTAGAAACCAAAGCAGCGCTTGCTCAGGGCACATGTCTTTCCACGGAATAGTCCTTGTCGTGCGCATTTGGACCTCGAATTTTAATGTGGGCTATAAGCGCATATCCTGTAGAACGCATGGTCTGGTGCAACAGGGCATAAGGCCAGGTCAGTCTACCGTTAGCTGCCCCATTATCTAACCTGGTTCACTTAGAATGTCTGGTTGGTACCCACAAAACTACACAAATAATATGCAATCCAAAGATCATAGCAAAGAAGAAACTCACAGTTTCCAGGCTGTGGTACGCCATGCCTAAACATTGTGATGAGAAGTGGAAAACTCAGACATCTGGATAATTCCAAATATCTGAGTGTGTCAACAAGCAGCAGGCCTGTGAAATTTTTTATCGCAGTGGATTTAATGAAGATTACAATGTGAATGAATCATAGGCACCATCATTCTTCGCCTTATTACAAAGAAGTAGATGTTTCTGACTCTAAAAACAGTTGAGTTGACTCAAAAGAATAAAGGAAATTTAGAGACTTTGGCTAGTATTTCAGTTTATGGATTTCATTGGTCTGGTGTATATGAGTAAGAGTCTGATGTAGAAAACCAATTCATTCTCCCAGTTCTTGATATATAATTATAAATAGCACCACTAATGGCAATGTAATAGCACAGTAATTAGTCTTAAGCTCCATTTGCTACACTTAAACTTTTGTTATATATCATTATATAATAGGATGTTAATTGTAACAAAATGGAATAACTCTACGGGGCAAATTTAAGACAAAGCAGGCCTGTCGGCTGTAATGGGTTTTTGGTCATTTCAGCAATTTACAAAGCTTTTGTTATACAATGTATTGGATATACCTAATCCCTAAAGTGGCAATAATTTGATAGGGTCGATTAAAGAAATTGGGGGAAAAAGAGGGCAGTGAACAAAGGCCTGCTTCCTGCCACAGTACTTAGCAGACCTTCACAGAAAATAAGGCTTAATATTTAAGTTGCAACTACTTTACAAATTCCCCACATCCAGGTGTTCCCAGTTGTTTAAATGTATGTTTCATACAGTTACACAGGGCACGTACTACTTGCTTACCTATTCCAAGATGAGAAGGTTGGTGATGTTTATGGAATTGGAGAGCAAGCTCTACCAGCTGAAACCAAGAAATACATTCAGGGCTTCCCTGGGCTTCCCTGGTGGCGCAGTGGTTGAGAGTCCGCCTGCCGATGCAGGGGACACGGGTTCGTGCCCCGGTCCGGGAAGATCCCACATGCCACAGAGTGGCTGGGCCCGTGAGCCACGGCCACTGAGCCTGCGCGTCCAGAGCCTGCGCTCCGCAACGGGGAGAGGCCACAACAGTGAGAGGCCCGCGTACCGCAGGAAAAAAAAAAAAAAGATACATTCAATCTGGTTCAACAGGTTTGCACTGACCACCTTCTATGTGCAAAGCAGCATCCCAGTGCTACAGTGAATGTACAGAAGCTAAGACAAGTCCGTGAGCCTTTCTGTTTTCATGTGACTCATCTACTTAGCTGTGCTCACTGCTGGGCATTATACTCAGAAAGTCACAGCTAAAACACCATTAAAACTTTGTGTTGCTGTAACAATGAAAAGGCATCTAAGATAATTCTATAATTATTCGACAAATATATTTCCTTGAATATTTAGCCATGGACGCTGGGAGATTATCAGCTCTTTGTTAATTATTCATGCATTAATATAACAAATATTTATTGAGGCACTGCGTATGTTCTGAACACTGTTCGAAATGCTGGGGACATAGCAGTGAACCAGGTCCCTGTGCTCTACTCAGAACCATAAGGGATACCAGGACTCCACTCCCTCCAGATGCTTTCCTTTTTTTTGGTAAGACACAGGACACAATCTCTGGCCTTAATGAGCTGACATACCATATGAGAAACGGACTAACACTTACGAAGCAGTTATCTACAAGAGCACAGGATGGTAGCCATATGTGCAACTCCACTTCTGTTTTCTATTTTCACCAGATTTCCCCACACTCCAAATGCCAAAACCATTTCCCTCCACCCTGCTCTTCTCCTAAGACAACACACTCTGCTCCTGCAGTGCTTCTTGGATTTAGATCTGACACCAATTCCCTAGTCATTTAACACTGCCTCTCTATAGCTCTCCAGTTACTTGGTGGGGTCAGCTTGTACTAAAAACTCCAAAGGAAACCCAGCAGAGCCATTAGTGGCGCGCGTGTGTGTGTGTAAAGGTTTATGTAGTTTGTGTGTATTGTATTTGGTTGGCAGTTCAAATATCTTTCCATTTTGTTTGACTTGTCAGAACCAGCAGACCTGGATAAAAAGAACCCAGAAAGTAAAATCGACGAAACAGGTAAATTTGTCTTGCTGACCGATTTTTAAAATATTTTACTGTGGCTTTCAGTATATTTATGAAGAAGCTTTCTGGAACTTTGGTGCACTGGTGTATCAAAGCAGCTCACATGAAATAAACACCCACATCCGTGGTACTGGGCCTGGGCTGTCATCAGAGTGCCCTCTCCCACCTGCTCTGCAGACTTTGGAGCCGCACGCAGTAAGAGTCTCAGCCTGTGTAAGGGGGTGAGCCCTGGGGACATGTGCTCCCCTGGCCCTTCCCTGCCTGAGCTGCGAGAGGGGGCTCAGAGGACAATGACATGAAACACTCATTTTATAGCTATGAACACAGGAAACTAGTGAAGATTGTTTCTTACCCAAAGACCTGCAATAATTTTCATTTAATAATTTGAAACCAACCCAAATTCTTGTTCCTGGTTGATATCCAGATATAATCTTTAGAAAACGGGAGCCCAATTTCTGTGATAATCTGTTTTGTTTGGGCCATCTGTTCCCACCTTCCTCTACTGAAACCCTCATTTTGCGATAATGATCACAGTATTGATGATAATGATGCTGATGGGGGTTTATTGAGTAGCTAGTATGTTCCAATTGCTTTACACAAGTTATTTAATCCTCACAGCTGCTCTCTGAGTGTATTTATCCCCATTTTACAGATGAGGAGATTGAAACTCAGAGCAGTGGCTTGGCCTTAAGTAACACAGCAAATTAGATGGTAGCCTCGGACTTCAGACTGATTAACTCGAAAATGTGTGTTTTCGTTGAACACTGCTCTGTGATCCAACGCAAGACATTTGGTCGGAGTTAGGCCTTGCCTGATATTATTTTATTCCCAGAAGTCTCTGTACCCCCTGCCAGCAGTGGTGGTGTTGGACACTTGCCCCAGTGTCACTCACAGCTGCTACCAGCAGTTCTGTGCCCTATCCATCCACAGCAGCACCTGTTGCCATTAGAAATGTGGACCTACTGTAGCCAGACTTGGACTTGATGGAGACAAATAAAGATGGCACCATGTCTGCGGTTGGTCATATTAACACATGACTCATTTAGCTTAGTTATATAGTCCACGCTGGGTTGTAAACTTTATTAGAGGCTGTTTCAAAACAATGTTGCGGGCTTCCCTGGTGGCGCAGTGGTTGAGAGTCCACCTGCCGATGCAGGGGACACGGGTTCGTGCCCCGGTCCGGGAAGATCCCACATGCCACGGAGCGGCTGGGCCCGTGAGCCGTGGCCGCTGAGCCTGCACGTCCAGGGCCTGTGCTCCGCAACGGGAGAGGCCACAACAGTGAGAGGCCCGCCTACCGCAAAAACAAAACAAAACAAAAAACAATGTTGCATCAAAGGAGAGAATATTAATATGTCCCCATGGCTTGTTTCGCCCTATTTAGGGACTTGCGTCTCATATTTTTAGTTTTCTTTGATTGGAATCCTTGTTGATCAGAACACCATTAAGTAAACACCAGGCCTGTTGCACACTGACATTTTAGTCTCATTTCTAGTCCCAGGTAATGAGACTCAGAGCTCCCATGTTAGTAATTTCTCATGTTCCACTCTAAAGAAAACACTTCCCCAGTGCCTTAGTGCAGAGCTGTGTAACCATCTCCAGCGAAACCACCAGGGCAGCAAAGATGCTGATTATTAAATGTGTTCTATTCAGCACAGCACTGACCCAGCTTCTAGATTGGAGCCATAAGCCACTTTAAATGTCAGCAGCAGGCACGCCCTCTTTCTTTCCGAGAACCCTCTCCTTCTTGAGTGAAACCACCATTGACTCAAGAGGGAAACTTGAAGATTTGATATGTGGTAACACTACCACACAGAAGGACACCTTGGGCGGCTTCCTCGTGCCCGGTTCGGGGATCAGGCCAATGCACCAGGAATGGTTAAATCCCCCTCTAGACAAATGTGTGACAAAGCATTTTGCAAAGTTTACAGACCTCCTATCTGGCCAAGGACGATAAATACAGATTACAATCTCACAGATGGCGGGCTGCATGAAATCGGAATTAGATTAGAACCGAATCCTCATTGTTTACCCAGAGTCAGTGGTTTCCATGCGCTAAGCTTCCTGTCAGAATCACAGCACCAACATCCAATACCCTTCCCTCCCACCTTCAATTCCCAGCAATGAGTCAAACCGAAGCGTTGGTGTTTCTTGGCGATGGAGGAGCCAAACCCCCCGCTGCAGAAACCCCCCGCAGGCTCTTGGGGAGGACAGCCCAGTCCGGATGTGTGCTTCACTCCTTTCTCTTTGCTTCTTCTCCATTTCTCTGTCTACTGTCATCTGCTACGTGGGCAGCTCACGGAGCCAATTTCGTTTTTCTCCCCAGGGAGCACCCCAGGATACCAAGGCACGGGAGACGGTGAGGAGAACATCTCCAGGAAGCCGGGCAACGTGTTGAAGACCCTGGACCCTATCCTCATCACCATCATTGCCATGAGCGCCCTGGGCGTCCTCCTCGGCGCCGTCTGCGGGGTCGTGCTGTACTGTGCCTGCTGGCACAGCGGGATGTCGGAAAGAAACTTATCTGCCCTGGAGAACTATAACTTCGAACTTGTGGATGGCGTGAAGTTGAAAAAAGACAAACTGAATCCACAGAGTACTTACTCGGAGGCATGAAGGCAGACAGAGGTGACCAGGCGAGCAGGAGAGTGGAGTGGAGGACAGAGCTTGAGCTGGGAACCGGCTGATCTTTCACTGTTCAGGCTGGGAAGTGCGTTAACGATGCCAAGCCAGGTTTTCTCAGGAGCTTCGATGAGTTCGGCCGACAGACATGAACGACTTAGCTGTGTTAACGATCGGAGTCCTGTACAGTCAGCTTCTTTCTGTTGGTTTCTTTTGAATAATCAAATGCTGGTGTTGAGACCAAGTATGATTGACTTAATAATTCATTTGGACTCTCCTTTCCCCTCTCTCTCTTCCTCTTCTGGATTCTTTTCGGAAACTACAAAATCCAAGATGCTGGCACCAAGTGTATTCAGTGGGGCCCTTTTGACGGACATGCTACCTGCAGCCCAGTGCCCAGAATATATTCGAGTAACCACATTTCAGTGGACTCCTGAAGCTGGCCCTGTGTATCATCGCCCGCGTCGTGCATAGGCAAAGAAGGAGTAGGATGTTTTCTGTTCAAGTACCGTAGCCTCAGTACCAGTCTAGTGTGTCAGCTCTGTTTACGAAGCAATACCGTCAGATTTCCTCGATGTTTTCCAGTGTTGTACTCAACCTTGTGCTGTGAACTCCATACAGAAAACTGTGCCATCACCAAACACTGCTGGCAACTGGGTGTGATGCCGACAACCACAACGAAGAATCCTTGGCACTGGCTGGTCTACGTCCTCTCAAGTGCCTTTTTGTTTGTACTGGTTCTCATTGTGTTACATTAACCCGCCCTGTTTCTCGCTGGTGAAAGCCCTCCTCTTGAATCAAACCCTGGTGGCCCACTGACTAAGAAGAAAGTATATTTTAGTGTGAGATGTCAGCCTCCGGGTAGGCAAGGGCTCCGAAGATTTGGCAACGTGGCTTAATTGTTCTGCTTTTTCCGTAGTTCAATTTCATGTCTCTTGACCCTTTTGTATAGAGCTGCAATATTCTCTCTTACTGTTCTTTCATATGGAATGTATTTTCAAATGTAAACTCTTTCTCTTCTATCTCTCTGTCTTTTTCCTCTCTTAGGATTTAAGCATTTGCCATTATCCAGAAAAGAAACTTGCAGCTTTAACCTGCTGGTAGTGGCAAACACTTTTACTAGACTTTATGTTGGAAAATAAATAAATAAGGGAAATTCCTAACTTTGCCCTCCAAAGTCTAACTTTGGTTTCCTTGTTAACTGGTTAAAGTGACAGTATCTTTTTTCCTAAGCCGTTTGTCTGTCTATTCCAATCGAAATGAACTTCGATAGCAATGTTTGCATTTAATAGAAATAGTGAGAAGCTGAGAGAAGAAATAATACTAATTGGCTTTCAAGTGATACCCAAAGGAATAGAGTTCTCCCCTTATCCAAAAACAGGAGATTTTTACATCCAAATACACAAAAATGACCCGTGAGAGCCTTCTTGTTTTGGTATTGAGTCAGACAAGGGAAGTGGAAGAAAGAACAGTTAATTTAAGAAAGCGACAATAAATCCTGGTGCCTGGGGATGAAGTATTTTAAGATGACAGAGGGGAAGAAAATGAGTAAAGTCAATACAAATGTTTTTTAAAATTCAGTCAGCAGCAACCCTGAAAAAACAGAGACTTGAATGAATGCTTCTAGAAATTTCCAGTGCCTCACAAACAAAAAGCCTGCCTTGGGGCTGGCAAGACCTAAGCCTCCAATGGCACAGAGAAATAAATATCTTATCAGGCAGCATTGAATTAACCCAAAGAAGCTTTGGTTGTTTTCCGTGTATTTGTACCATGCCGTGTTGTACTAAGAACTTCCTCCCTTCCAGCACTGCTGTAGGTCTCACTCGAATATATTTGTGGGAGTCACATTTGCATCATGGAGGGGAAAGTCCATTCATCCTGGTCTAATTGAATTGAGAATGCCTTTTGTTTCCAGGATAGTATTGATCACTATGAAAGAAGAATAGATTCTTATCCCCAGAGGCATCCATTCAGCCGTTATGTTATGTTATCGTACCAGGATGAAAGCATTAAGACTTGATTTATCTTTAAGGCAACAGACTTACAGTTGTCTTCAGCCAAGGAAAAATGATACTGCAACTTTAAATTTGAAAGTATCTTGCACTGATAAATATATTTAAAAATTATATGTTTATAAAGTTATTAATTTGTAAAGGCAGTGTTACAAAATGTTCAGTTTATATTGTTTTAGATTGTTTCGTAATTTTAAAAGGTGTAAAATAACATATTTTTTTCTTTATTGAGATCTATAAAACTTTCTGTAGTAAAATGTTTTCATTTTACTGGTATATTATTGCTTCATGTTTTGTACCATCATAAAATTTTGTGCAAATTTTTTTTACAGAAATTTTTATTTTCTATGACAATATGACACTTGTAAATTGTTGATTCAAAATGAACAGCGAAGCCTTAACTTTAAATGACATTTGTATTCTCAGACACTGAGTTGCATAAAAAAAACACACAGAACTGAACTGTAACTTAAATTCCAAGCTATGACTACTACATTCCAAAGAAACAGTTGAATTAAACATTTTCCTAAAATATCCCAAACCTGATGGCTTTTATTATATTAGCTTTGTTATTGTTAAAGAAATTGGTATTATTCCAGCATCAAATAACTTTCAAGATGTTTTAAAGTACTCTTTTAAAAATAATATCCTAATAAGGAGAGAAGATTAAGAAGACATTTCCTGAAAGAATATCAACCCCCCAAAAAAAGAAAGAATATCAACCTAAACTGGATACTTGTCAAGATAAGGCATAAAGAATTTGGCATTATAAATGGAAATTTTTCAACTCCAAATCTTGTGTCAAATGTTTCTATATTCCATTTAGTAAAGTTTTTTTTTAATGAAATTCCCAAATATCTGTTGGTAAGTTTTGTTCTTGTAGTAAATAGATAATAAATCTGACAGTGTTTAGGCATTCAGCTATGCTAAATTTTGAGAAAGGGCAAAGTTGAGCTACTTGGTAATTAATTCTTAGGAAAATTTCTTTTCCATCTGGGACTAAAATAATAGTTGTGGTAATAATAATAATAATAAACAAAGACAAGAGGGTAGGGTAGAGTAAACCCTTAAGAAAGCTTGTTGCAACACAACTGGCCTCCCCTCTTCCCCACCATCCATGTGCCAATGGTTCTTTCTTCACCTTCCTCTGATTATAGGAAAACTAAATTCTGAAGCACAGGGGTGAACTGCTCTGCACAGCTCTTCCCAGTGAATCAATATTATTCCCTCTGGACACTGACACCTTCGGCATCTTCCAAGATTTAACTAAGAAGAGGCTATTTTCCCTATTCAGTGGAGTTTTGGGTCTCCCTGCTTCGAGAAAAGAGCCAGAGTTGGGTAAGCACTTTACTGAACATAAATTCTATTTATGCTCATGGGTGTTCCAGAAAACATGATGACTTACAAGGAGTCTATCAGAATTAATCCAGAGATACTTTCTGAAGAACGCTAAGGGCCATAGATTAATGTTTTCTGTTTCATTGTTTGAGAAACCTTAAACACAGATGCTTTTCACTCATTTCTTATCCCTAGTTAGCTGCTAAGCTAGGCTTTTCTTCCTGGGTTTAATGAGCTAAATCACTGTAGAATTCTTCCCAAAGTCAAGAATTAAATAGGTTATGAGGATTGAAACATTTAACTTCAAACATGCAAATTATTTATTGTTCCATCTCCTGTCTTCCCTGCTAACATATTAATCACCACTTGGGCTGGATTGCACTTTATCTTTTTGCAAATCAGATGGATTTTGTAACATTCCATAATGTTTCTGCTTCCCAGTGATAGAGCTGTTGTGTTGCATTAAAAAGCAGTTCTGCCAAGAATTAGCCCTATTTCCCTAAACTCTATCCACGAAGGGGTCTTAAGCAGCTTTTCAGCTCAGGGGTTGCGAAGCCAGAGGGGAAGGGAGCTTCAAACGGAGTGCAACTTAGCACCAAGAAGCAAGTGAGACCAGGATGATATCTGGCTTTTTTTTTTTTTAATATTCCGAAGAAACATTGCAAGATGATACAGATAAGAGCATAATATTATCACACGTATGTCACTTCTTAGTAGCAGTAAAGTTCCCATGAACCAATTCTATCATTTTAGGAGAGAAGGAGTCAACTCTATGGGAATCTTGTATGGTGATAACACTATACTTCTTTACATTGAGAGCATTCTATTTTCACAGCAGCTCTGGGAGCTAAGCTTTGTCATTGTTCCACTTTATAAATGAGGACTCCAGAGTCTAGGCAGGTTGAGGAATGAGTCCAGCACGTATCTGGTCTCATCTCCCCCTCCATTCCTCCTACCACGCCATAGCCCTGCATGATCTCGATAGGTGCCCACAGAGGGACTGGCTACTCGAGAACCAGGAGCAACAGCAGCACCTGGAGGCCTGTTAGGAATACAGAGCATCAGGCCACACCCCAGACCTGCTGAGTCATTTTAACAAGATTCCCCAGATGACCCATATGCCCATCCATTCAGGTCTGAGAAGCCCCAACCCCGCCTGCAAGTACACTAAGCTAGTTGCTCCAGAATTTGCCTGGTGGTGTTGAGACACTCAAAGACAGAGAACACATCACTGCAGGTTTCTCAGAGCATTATACAGAAGAGCCTGGGCACACTGCAGCCTGGAAAACAGAAAGTAAAATCAGGAAATTGGAAATCCCACTCACTTAGCCCGGAAGCACGTTGTAGCCGTCCTGCCTGATTGACGGTGAGAGCCCTACATGTGGACTTTTCTGAGAGGAAGAGAATGCTCACAAAGTATGTTGCTTGGTGGAAAACTTAAAGTGCTATAGAGCAAAGTGAATACATTGTTACTCATCACAGTGTGGTCAGGAGTCAAGGGGGAGGACCAATTTGTGAAGAGCCAAATCTTCCTGTTCAAAAGAAGTTGCCTCATTCATCTCACACAGTTTACTACTTTCCAATGACGTTAAAATCCTGAGTGGTAAAAGTAGGCTGAACCCAATTTAATCTTTCTTCAATAATTTCTACTCTTGTTCCTTAGGGTCCTTATTACAAATAAGTGAGAAACTTTCAGACAGTAGATTTTTGTTGTCCAATGGTGACTCCCAAGAGAAGGCTTTTCTTTATAGAAAGATTGTATCATATCTCCACATCTAACTAGAATGGTACCTATTAGGATGTAGGAGTTCCATAAATGTGTAACATTTATAGCCAATACCAAATTTTATCACTGCCCTATTAATAGAGTTGGAAAGTCGCTTGCTCTGGCAGAATGTTGGATTGAAATGGACCTGCTGTCTCGTGATGGTACAACTGAGTCTCACTCTTCCGCAGCTTGAATGAGATGACTTCCCGGGGTGGAGAGCAGGTTCTGGTCCTTGTGATGCTCCTTTCAGTGATTTGGGCATCTCCCCCGACCATCACTTTTGACATGAGTTTACTTAGCACCCTTATTCACGGCCCCATCATCATCTTGCAAAGACGTGATGCTGCCAAAACTAACGATCTTGATGTAATCCCGTCTGGAAACAATTCCATGGCTTCTTAGGCTGTCACTGCTCTACTTTTGTCCAACTTCTGAAAATTTTCAATGTTGATTAAAATGCTTCTTGACTTTGAATATGCGATATATATTTTTTAACATCTTTATTGGAGTATAATTTCTTTACAGTGGTGTATTAGTTTCTGCTTTATAACAAAGTGAATCAGTTATACATATACATATATTCCCATATCTCTTCCTTCTTGTATTTCCCTCCCTCCCACCCTCCCTACCCCACCCCTGTAGGTGGTCACAAAGCACAGAGCTGATCTCCCTGTGCTATGCAGCTGCTTCCCACTAGATATCTATTTTACGTTTGGTACTGTATATAAGTCCATGCCACTCTCTCACTTTGTCGCAGCCTACCCTTCTCCCTCCCCATATCCTCACCTCCCTTCTCTAGAACATCTGTGTCTTTATTCCCGTCATGCCCCTAGGTTCTTCATGACCTTTTTTTTGTTTGTTTTTTTAGATTCCATTTATATGTGTTAACATATGGTATTTGTTTTTCTCTTTCTGACTTACTTCACTCTGTATGACAGACTCTAGGTGCATCCACCTCATTACAAATAACTCAATTTCGTTTCTTTTTATGGCTGAGTAATATTCCATTGTATATATGTGCCACATCTTTATCCTTTCATCTGTGGATGGACACTTAGGTTGCTTCCATGTCCTGGCTATTGTAAACAGAGCTGCAGTGAACATTTTGGTATATGACTCTTTTTGAATTATGGTTTTCTCAGGGTATATGCCCAGTAGTGGGATTGCTGGGTCGTATGGTAGTTCTATTTGTAGTTTTTTAAGGAACCTCCATACTGTTCTCCATAGTGGCTGCATCAATTTACATTCCCACCAACAGTGCAAGAGGGTTCCCTTTTCTCCACACCCTCTCCAGCATTTATTGTTTGTAGATTTTTTTGATGATGGCCATTCTGACTGGTGTGAGATGATATCTCATTGTACTTTCAATTTGCATTTCTCTAATGATTAATGATGTTGAGCATTCTTTCATGTGTTGGTTGGCAATCTGTATATCTTCTTTGGAGAAATGTCGATTTAGGTCTTCTGCCCATTTTTGGATTGGGTTGTTTGTTTTTTTGATATTGAGCTGCATGAGCTGCTTGTAAATTTTGGAGATTAATCCTTTATCAGTCGCTTCATTTGCAAATATTTTCTCCAATTCTGAGGGTTGTCTTTTCGTCTTGTTTATGGTTTCCTTTGCTGTGGAAAAGGTTTTAAGTTTCCTTAGGTCCCATTTGTTTATTTTTGTTTTTATTTCCATTTCTCTAGGAGGTGGGTCAAAAAGGATCTTGCTGTGATGTATGTCATAGAGTGTTCTGCCTATATTTTCCTCCAAGAGTTTGAGAGTGTCTGACCTTACCTTTAGGTCTTTAATCCATTTTGAGTTTATTGTTGTGTATGGTCTTAGGGAGTGTTCTAATATCATTTTTTTACATGTACCTGTCCAGTTTTCCCAGAACCACTTATTGAAGAGGATTTCTTTTCTCCATTTTATATTCTTGCCTCCTTTATCAAAGATAATGTGACCATATGTGCGTGGGTTTATCTCTGGGCTTTCTATCCTGTTCTATTGATCTATATTTCTGTTTTTGTGCCAGTACCACACTGTCTTGATTACTGTAGCTTTGTAGTATAGTCTGAAGTCAGGGAGCCTGATTCCTCCAGCTCCGTTTTTCTTTCTCAAGATTGCTTTGGCTATTCGGGGTCTTTTGTGTTTCCATACAAATTGTGAAATTTTTTGTTCTAGTTCTGTGAAAAATGCCATTGATCGTTTCATAGGGATTGCATTGAATCTGTAGATTGTTTTTGGTAGTATAGTCATTTTCACAATGTTGATTCTTTGAATCCAAGAACATGGTATATCTCTCCATCTGTTTCTGTCATCTTTAATTTCTTTCATCAGTGTCTTATAATTTTCTGTATACAGGTCTTTTGTCTCCTTAGGTAGGTTTATTCCTAGGTATTTTATTCTTTTTGTTGTAATGGTAAATGGGAGTGTTTCCTTAATTTCACTTTCAGATTTTTCATCATTAGTGTATAGGAATGCAAGAGATTTCTATGCATTAATTTTGTATCCTGCTACTTTACCAAATTCATTGATTAGCTCTAGTAGTTTTCTGGTAGCATCTTTAGGATCCTCTATGTATAGTATCATGTCATCTGCAAACAGTGACGGCTTTACTTCTTCTTTTTCGACTTGGATTCCTTTTATTTCTTTTTCTTCTCTGATTGCTGTGGCTAAAACTACCCAAACTATGTTGAATAATAGTGGTGAGAGAGGGCAACCTTCTCTTGTTCCTGATCTTAGTGGAAATGGTTTCAGATTTTCACCATTGAAGATGATGTTGGCTGTGGGTTTGTCATATATGGCCTTTATTATGTTGAGGTAAGTTCCCTCTCTGCCTACTTTCTGGAGGGTTTTAATCATAAATGTGTGTTGAATTTTGTCAAAAGCTTTCTCTGCATCTATTGAGATGATCATATGGTTTTACTCCTTCAATCTGTTAATATGGTGTATCACATTGATTGATTTGCATATACTGAAGAATCCTTGCATTCCTGGGATAAACCCCACTTGATCATGGTGTATGATCCTTTTAATGTGCTGTTGGATTCTGTTTGCTAGTATTTTTTTTTTTTTTTTTTTTTTTGCGGTATGCGGGCCTCTCACTGTTGTGGCCTCTCCCATTGCGGAGCACAGGCTCCGGACGCGCAGGCCTAGCGGCCATGGCTCACGGGCTTAGTTGCTCCGCGGCATGTGGGATCTTCCCGGACCAGGGCACGAACCCGTGTCTCCTACATCGGCAGGCGGATTCTCAACCACTGCGCCACCAGGGAAGCCCTGTTTGCTAGTATTTTGTTGAGGATTTTTGCATCTATGTTCATCAGTGATATTGGCCTGTAGTTTTCTTTCTTTGTGACATCTTTGTCTGGTTTTGGTATCACAGTGACGGTGGCCTTGTAGAATGAGTTTGGGAGTGTTCCTCCCTCTGCTATATTTTGGAAGAGTTTGAGAAGGATAGGTGTTAGCTCTTCTCTAAACGTTTGATAGAATTCACCTGTGAAGCCATCTGGTCCTGGGCTATTATTGTTTGTTGGAAGATTTTTATTCACAGTTTCAATTTCAATGCTTGTGATTGGTCTGTTTATATTTCCTATTTCTTCCTGGTTCAGTCTTGGAAGATTGTGCTTTTGTAAGAATTTTTCCATTTCTTCCAGGTTGTCCATTTTATTGGCATAGAGCTTCTTGTAGTAATGTCTCATGATCCTTTGTATTTCTGCAGTGTCAGTTGTTACTTCTCCTTTTTCATTTCTAATTCTATTGATTTGAGTCTTCTCCATTTTTTTCTTGATGAGTCTGGCTAACGGTTTATCAATTTTGTTTATCTTCTCAAAGAACCAGATTTTACTTTTATTGATCTTTGCTATCGTTTCCTTCACCTCCTTTTCATTTATTTCTCATCTGATCTTTATGATTTCTTTCCTTCTGCTAACTTTGGGGGTTTTTCGTTCTTCTTTTCTCTAATTGCTTTAGGTGTAAGGTTAGGTTGTTTATTTGAGATGTTTCTTGTTTCTTAAGGTAGGATTGTATTGCTATAAACTTCCCTCTTAGAACTGCTTTTGCTGCATTCCATAGGTTTTGCGTGGTCGTGTATTCATTGTCATTTGTTTCTAGGTATTTTTTGATTTCTTCAGTGATCTCTTGGTTATTAAGTAGTGTATTGTTTAGCCTCCATGTGTTTGTATTTTTTACAGCCTTTTCCTGTAACTGATATCTAGTCTCATAGCATTGTGGTCAGAAAAGATACTTGATACAACTTCAATTTTCTTAAATTTACCAAGGCTTGATTTGTGACCCAGGATATCATCTATCCTGGGGAATGTTCCATGAGCACTTGAGAAGAATGTGTATTCTGTTGTTTTTGGATGGAATGTCCTATAAACATCAGTTAAGTCCATCTTGTTTAATGTATCATTTAAAGCTTGTGTTTCCTTATTTATTTTCATTTTGGATGCTCTGTCCCTTGGTGAAAGTGGGGTGTTAGAGTCCCCTACTATGATTGTGTTACTGTCCATTTCACCTTTTATGGCTGTTAGTATTTGCCTTATGTATCGAGGTGCTCCTATGTTGGGTGCATAAATATTTACAGTTGTTATATCTCCTTCTTGGATCAATCCCTTGATCATTATGTAGTGTCCCTCTTTGTCTCTTGTAATAGTCTTTATTTTAAAGCCTATTTTATCTGATATGAGAATTGCTACTCCAGCTTTCTTCTGATTTCCATTTGCATGGAATATCTTTTTCCACCCCCTCACTTTCAGTCTGTATGTGTCCCTAGGTCTGAAGTGGGTCTCTTGTAGACAGCATATATATGGGTCTTATTCAGCCAGTCTATGTCTTTTCGTTGGAGCATTTAATCCATTTACATTTAAGGTAATTATCGATATGTATGCTCCTATTACCATTTTCATAATTGTTTTGGGTTTGTTTTTGTAGGTCTTTTCCTTCTCTTGTGTTTCTTGCTTAGAGAAGTTCCTTTAGCATTTGTTGTAAAGCTGGTTTGGTGGTGCTGGATTCTCTTAGATTTTGCTTGTCTGTAAAGGTTTTAATTTCTCCATCAAATCTGAATGAGATCCTTGCTGGGTAGAGTAATCTTGGTTGTAGGTTTTTCTCCTTCATCACTTTAAATATGTGCTGCCACTCCCTTCTGGCTTGCAGAGTTTCTGCTGAAGGATCAGCTGTTAACCTTATGGGGATTCCCTTGTGTGTTATTTGTTGTTTTTCCCTTGCTGCTTTTAATATTTTCTGTTTGTATTTAATTTTTGATAGTTTGATTAATATGCGTCTTGGTGTGTTTCTCCTTGGATTTATCCTGTATGGGACTCTCTGTGCTTCCTGGACTTGATTAACTATTTCCTTTCCCATATTAGGGAAGTTTGCAACTATAATCTCTTCAAATATTTTCTCAGTCCCTTTCTTTTTCTCTTCTTCTTCTGGGACCCCTATAGTTCGAATGTTGGTGTGTTGAATGTTGTCCCAGAGGTCTCTGAGACTGTCCTCAGTTCTTTTCATTCTTTTTTCTTTATTCTGCTCTGCAGTAGTTATTTCCACTATTTTATCTTCCAGGTCTCTTATCCGTTCTTCTGCCTCAGTTATTCTGCTATTGATCCCTTGTAGAGAATGTTTAATTTCACTTATTGTGTTGTTCATCACTGTTTGTTTGCTCTTTAGTTCTTCTAGGTCCTTGTTAAACGTTTCTTGTATTTTCTCTATTCTATTTCCAAGATTTTGGATCATCTTTACTATCATTATTCTGAATTCTTTTTCAGGTAGACTGCCTGAGTCTACCTTTCAGGTAGACTCCCCCTATTTCCTCTTCATTTGTTAGGCCTGGTGGGTTTTTGCCTTGCTCCTTATCTTCTGTGTGCTTCTCTGTCTTCTCATTTTGCTTAATTTACTGTGTTTGGGGTCTCCTTTTCACAGGCTACAGGTTCGTAGTTCCCGTTGTTTTTGGTGTCTGTCCCCAGTGGCTAAGGTTGGTTCAGTGGGTTGTGTAGGTTTCCTGATGGAGGGGACTAGTGCCTGTGTTCTGCTGGATGAGGCTGGATCTTGTCTTTCTGGTGGGCAGGTCCACATCTGGTGGTGTGTTTTGGGGTGTCTGTGGCCTTATTATGATTTTAGGCAGCCTCTCTGCTAATGGATGGGTTTGTGTTCCTGTCTTGCTAGTTGTTTGGCATAGAGTGTCCAGCACTGTAGTTTGCTGGTCGTTGAGTGGAGCTGGGTCTTGGTGTTGAGATGGAGATCTCTGAGAGATTTCCGCCGTTTGATATTACGTGGAGCTGGGAGGTCTCTTGTGGACCAGTGTCCTGAACTTGGCTCTCCCACCTCAGAGGCACAGCCCTGATGCCTGGCTGGAGCACCAAGAGCATTTCATCCACACGGTTCACAATAAAGGGGAGAAAAGAAAGAAATAAAATAAAATAAAATAAAGTTATTAAAATAAAAAAATTATTAAGAAAAAATTTTGTAAAAGTTAAAAACAAAAAACGGACAGACAGAACCCTAGGACAAATGGTAAAAGCAAAGCTATACAGAGAAAATCACACACAGAAGCATACATGTACACACTCACAAAAAGAGTAAAAGGGAAAAAAAATATATATCTTTGCTCCAAAGTCCACCTCCTCAATTTGGGATGATTTGTTGTCTATTCAGGTATTCCACAGATGCAGGGTACATCAAGGTGATTGTGGAGCTTTAATCCACTGCTCCTGAGGCTGCTGGGAGAGACTTCCCTTTCTCTTCTTTGTTCGCACAACTCCCGGGGTTCAGCTTTGGATTTGGCCCCGCCTCTGCGTGTAGGTCGCCTGAGGGCGTCTTCTCTTTGCTCAGACAGGACGGAGTTAAAGAATCAGCTGATTTGGGAGCTCTGGCTCACTCAGGCCGGGGGGAGGGAGGGGTACGGGTGCGGGGCAAGCCTGCGGCGGCAGTGGCCAGCATGACGTTGCGCCACCCTGAAGCGCGCCCTGCGTTCTCCCGGGGAAGTTGTCCCTGGATCCCGGGACCCTGGCAGTGGCGGGCTGCACAGGCTCCCGGGAGGGGAGGTGTGGAGAGCGACCTGTGCTCGCACACAGGCTTCTTGGTGGTGGCAGCAGTGGCCTTAGCATCTCATGCCCGTCTCTGGGGTCCGCGCTGATAGCCGCGGCTCGCGCCCGTCTCTGGAGCTCCTTTAAGCTGCGCGCTTAAGCCCCTCTCCTCGCGCACCAGGAAACAAAGAGGGAAGAAAAAGTCTTTTGCCTCTTCTGCAGCTCCAGACTTTCCCCGGACTCCCTCCCGGCCAGCCGTGGTGCACTAACCCCTTCAGGCTGTGTTCACGCCGCCAACCCCAGTCCTCTCCCTGCGATCCGACCGAAGCCGGAGCCTCAGCTCCCGGCCCCCGCCCACTCCGGCGAGTAAGCAGACAAGCCTCTCGGGCTGGTGAGTGCAGGTCAGCACCGATCCCCTGCGGGAATCTCTCCGCTTTGCCCTCCGCACCCTGTTACTGCGCTCTCCTCCGTGGCTCCGAAGTTTCCCCCCTCGGCCACCCGCAATCTCCGCCCGCGAAGGGGCTTCTAGTGTGTGGAAACCTTTCCTCCTTCACAGCTCCCTCCCACTGGTGCAGGTCCCGTCCCTATTCTTTTGACTCTGCTTATTCTTTTTTCTTTTGCTCTACCCAGGTATGTGGGGAGTTTCTTGCCTTTTTTGGAAGTCTGAGGCCTTCTGCCAGCGTTCAGTAGGTGTTCTGTAGGAGAAGTTCCACGTGTAGATGTATTTCTGATGTATTTGTGGGGAGGAAGGTGATCTCCACGTCTTATTCCTCTGCCATCTTGAAGCTCTAACTCGCGATGTATTTAAAGCAGATTCAATCGTTACCGTCAGATCATTTTCAAAATTTCTGCTGTGATTCATGTCCTCTATCTGAAAAGACCTTATATCTGGAGTCTTAAACATAATTTTTCTTGGGTCAACTTTTAATTTTATATATATTTAAGTTACCTAAGTTCCTATGAGTTGTAAGAAGAAATACTCTTTCGGTCATCCAAATAACAAATCATCCCTTTGATTTACTTTCATGTATTTATTAGAAAGTTTGGGCGGTTGGAGAGGTCCAGACAGTTGACACCAGCTTGGTTTTGTTCCCTGTTCCCTAAGCAGCCAGAGCTCGGACATCAGATGTGTGTGCTTCGGCTAATCAGCGAGCACATTATTGAATCTACGTAAACTTCTGAACTCCTTATCATCATGACCGCTACGATTTTCTGTGTGTTTACTGTGTACCAAACCTTACTAGATGTTTCCATCAACCCTTAAAACAACCTGATGAATTGAGGTTACAAAAACTGAGGTTCAGAAAGGCTGAGCAATATGACTCCTGTCTCACAACCAGTTAGTAAGTCGCATCTGCAGGATTCAAACCCAGTTCGGTCTAACCCAAAGTTTGTAATCTGAGATGCTGCCCCACACGGCCTCCTCCGTGTGAAGAAATGGTCTCCTTGTTGCCAAATGTCAAGTGTTATCGGAATGCTTTGGAATGCCCAGCACCGTGATCTCACTTGACTATTAGGCTGGGCATTAGTCCGTTTAACTATGCTGTGGTAGGAAAGAAACTTCCAGTTTTAGTGGCTCAACACATAAAGGTGTATGTTTTACCCACACGGAGTCTACTATGGGTTTGGTAGCTCTGCATGGCAGCAGCTCTGTTCAAGGATCTGGGCTATTTCCACCTCTTGCTATAATGCCAGTCAGAGCATGGGCTTCTAGCCTCTGTGCCAGAGAAGACGAGAAAGTTTGTTCACTGTTTCTTCAATGCTTCCTGAGACCGACCCATGGCCCCACCAAACTGTGAAGGCTCTGAGCAAAGTGGGGAGCGCATGTATATCCCGTAAGGAGTGGGTGTCGCTGCCACAACCCACAAGGGCAGTCCTGCTGTAGAAGGCAGACGAGATCATCCATGACCCCCACCACCTGGGACAGTGAAGTGCCTCTCAGGCTGGAAACCAATCACAGTTCAGGGAGAGGAGTAACTTAGGGGGAGAGGGCAAATAAAATGAGACGTCTTGTGTCAAAGATGAGACTCCTGAATGTTGGCTTGTGAGGGGCCTCCTGCATGTGGGGACAGGTCAGCAGAGAAGATGTGCAGAACCTGGGCTAAGAGCCTGTGGAATTATTGCAGCCCTTCTGTCCAGAGACTAGGGAGGTCAGGAGGCAGTGTGTAAAAGGAGACAGGCTCCGTGAGTCCTCGGAGCACACTTTTTTATACTTCAAGTATGTTCTGTGTATTTCTACTTGAATCTCCCTTAATAACTAGCCACTTAGTATTAATTCATTTTAGTACTATTTAGTCATTTGTAAAGTCCTCGGGCATCTCAGCTATCCAGATTGGAGATGGGGAAAAGCTTGTGTCCGAAACATAAGAAAGGAGGTCAAATTATATCCAGAGACCTATCCCATCTCCGTTCCCTATTTTATTTCTTTGCATAGAAATTATCAACTTTTTGTTTACTATATACTTTACTCATTTATTTTATCAGCCATCTACACTAATAGAATGCAAATTCCACGAGGGCAGTGACTTTCGTCTGTTTAGTTCACTGCGGTTTCCACAGCATATAGAATAGTGTCTGGCACACGGTAAGTGCTAAATAAATATCTGCTGAATAAAGGAGCCATGGTGATTGGTTAGAATAAGAGCACTTTCATGGAAATGGGAAATTAGGGGAAATTTTAGGGGCAGGTTTAACCTACCAAGAGTTCATTATGGAGCAAGAACTTGGAGGGTTCACATATCAAGATTTTTTCTTAAAAGATATTTCTTTCACACCCTACTGAAACGGACCAGGACCCTATGGTCCTTGCCCACCACGTCCTCAGACTGCCTTATGTCTGTGGAAAAATTTTAGCCAAACAATAAGTTTAATCAGAGAAGTGAGAAATTACAGAAACAAGGGAAAATGATCAAAAGAGACCAAATAGGGCTTCCCTGGTGGCGCAGTGGTTGAGAGTCCGCCTGCCGATGCAGGGGACACGGGTTCGTGCCCCGGTCTATGCCCCGGTCTGGGAAGATCCCACATGCCACGGAGCGGCTGGGCCCGTGAGCCATGGCCGCTGAGCCTGCACGTCCGGAGCCTGTGTTCCACAATGGGAGAGGCCACAACAGTGAGAGGCCCGCGTACTAAAAAAAAAAAAAAAAAAAAAAAAAAAAAGAGACCAAATAATAGTAGTGTAGTCATTAAGCAAAGTTAGGAACCTTTGGTTCCTCCTCAAAGGCTATAGATAATATTCTGAGCCATATCCCATGAGCTGTCTTATAGATGCTGAAAGCCCCACCAGGTAGGTGAAGTTAACTGCATGATGTCCAGAATGTAGCCATGACATAAGCTTCCACAGTTCTGAGAACTGGACTCAAAGAAATGGGAACAAATTGACCCTGGAACTGAAGATTAACTGTACTTAAAACAATCAAGATGATGCCGATCAGACCTCCAATGACCAACGTCAAGATGACTGTCAGAGCTGACTGCGCTGTTTCTGTGTGTGGCCCCCTCCCCGCATCTATAAAAGCTCTTGAGCGCTGATTGTCAGTGGGGGGAGTCGGCCTTTGGACAGGACTCTGCCCCCTCCCCCGCCAGGCTGCCGGCCTCTGAAATAAAGCAAACTTTCCTTCCCACCAACCTGGCCTCTTTATTGGCTTTAGAGCGGCGAGCAGCCTGACCGCACTTTCGATTACAGTTTCTGGCTCCCAACCTGGGACTGCTGTACTCTCGCGACATCTGCTCCCGGGGTTTTCCCGAGCTGAGCCGCCATGACGACGCGCCGGGATGGCTGTGAGGAACCGCTGCTCGAGGCTCGCTGGCCCCGGGAGCGGGGTTTTGGGGGACGCTCCTAGCAGCTGCCGAAACCATGTGTTTGGGGGATGCTCCCTGTTTCTCCCCTGCTCGGCACTGGCTGTCAACGTACGCTTTTCCTTGGTGGAACGGAAACATGCATCTGGACAAGCTGACGAGTTCCAAGACCGAGTAAGTCCACCGGTGGTTCCCGGGCAAACGTGTCTTTTGAGCACGAAGCGCTGTTGGGCATTTTGCCAGTTGGTTCTGACGTGTGTCTGACGTCGAGGACCATTTGTGAGCACGAAGCGCTGTTGGGCATTTTGCCAGTTGGTTCTGACGTGTGTCTGACGTCGAGGACCATTTGTGGGCACGAAGCGCTGTTGGGCATTTTGCCAGTTGTTTCTGACGTGTGACTGACGTCGAGGACCATTTGTGAGCAAGAAGCGCTGTTGGGCATTTTGCCAGTTGGTTCTGACGTGTGTCTGACGTTGAGGACCATTTGTGAGCACGAAGAGCTGTTGGGCATTTTGCTAGTTGGTTCTGACGTGTGTCTGACGTTGAGGACCATTTGTGAGCACGAAGCGCTGTTGGGCATTTTGCTAGTTGGTTCTGACGTGTGTCTGACGTCGAGGACCATTTGTGTTGGGGACGTGTTTGTTTGGGACACCGTATCGGTCGTCTTGGAGGATTGTGACAGTTCTGTCTTCTGGTGTGTGAATGTATATTCCATTTGTGTGATTGGTATCTTTGTTGTCTTTTGTAAAATGAGAAATTCAGGTTCAATTTATTAGAAAAATTTTAGCTATGAGATTATGACTAAAGAAAAGGAAAGATAAATTTTTGAACAATGTATGGCAACAGTATTCTTTAGACTCTGGAGAAAATTGGTTAAGATGAAACTCTTTTGAAATTCCAAAACTGGTTCTTTTCACATATGCAGTTAGAGAAAGCTGGCTTGATTAAAAACAAAAAAATTCAGAATTCTGAATCCAAGAAAACAAAAGTTCCTAGTAAAAAACTTGAAGTTAACTCATATCATGTCCTTGAAATACAAAAACAGACCTCTTTGCCTGAGACTCCGGCCTTGGGTTAATTAGTAGAACTTCAAGACAGGAAAAAAAAGGAGGAAAGATATTTTAAACTGAAGTTTGTAAACTTAACTTACTCCAACTGTTATTAATAGACTAATGAGCTCTGTATTAGAATATTTGATTCATGAATAAGTTTTAAGATAAAGCTATGAGGTCTCTGCCTGTCTGGAGACACATATGTCTATGTGTGATATTGTCATAAATAATAAAATAGAGATAAGTTGGATAAAAGCTTTTGGATAAACACTTTCAGAGTAATCATGTTTCAGGGATGTTTACTTAAAAATAGTTTTTACAGATGCTGGTATAACAGTTCAATTACTTGTTTCTTGGTTTTGTTAAGATTTTAAGGGTTAAAAATTGTAATATGTAATTAAAGCTACTAAAATGATAAGGGAAGCATTTCAGTGTGTGAAGCAAGTAAGATATGTGTTGTCAGCAAGAGAAGGTATAAAGAATGGAGATTTTTTTTGAAGAAAAAAAGAAAAAGTATTTTGTCTTGGAGCTGTTTGCTTATATATGGGGAAAATAAGTGAAAAATTAATATGGGTCCAGAAAGTGATAAAAGGTTTGTGAAAAAAGAACTTTGAGAAAAGAATTTTGTATATTGTCAAGTTTGATTTAGATTGATTTAATTAGATAAATGAATTTTGTTATATATAGCAAGCTAGCATAAGACTGGAATTTGGTTTTTTCTCTCTGTTGAGAGAACAAAGTTTTCCTGGAATATTGAACTGCTTTTGATAACAGATTGTAAGTTTCTTTCTCTAGCTAACTTTGAGTATTCCAAAGGGCCCCTAGGCATCTCAGAAGAAATATTAAAGTTGAGAATTCCCTGATGGTCCAGGGTTGGGACTTACCACTGCCAAGGGCACATGTTCGGGCCCTGGTCAGGGAGCTAGGATCCTGCAAGCCATGCCATGTGGCCAAAAAAGAAAGAAAAGAATATTAAAGTAACTAGGATTATTTGGTACAGTATTATATGGAAAACATTTGGTAACTTTAGGATCATACTGCTGAACTGGGTAAGTAATTTAAAGATTTCTAATGGAAAGTTATTGTTTTGCTTCAAACCATATTTTTGAGCCCAGTGTTCAGGATTGAAAAAAATTGTCTTATGAAGTTATCACAGAGCATAATTACTTATGATGTGTATCACTGCTGGCTTTATGTTTACTGCTAAAAGCACATGTACAATGCTTATGTGACAATTGGGTATAAGTGCTAAAATATATAGCCTATAAAATGTTTCCCCTTCAGCAAACCTCTGTACTTGTTTGTTATGTCTGATTAGTTTCCCCCCAGCATGGACAGCTAGGCCAATATATAACCAAAAAGTAGACATAGCAACAAGGGGACATGAATGGACCCAGAGCAGGCCACTGAGCCACTCTGGCAATGCTGGAAAAAATATTGATTATCAATGCTTTCTATGGAAAGATTTGCAGTTAAAAGGGGAAAATGGTGGATGAAATTTTCACATATTGAGGTATGGGGAAGTCATTCTGGCTTATACATGATTTAATTTGAACTTTAGGCTAACCAAATCAAGTCTGTCTGTGGCCTATTAGACATACATTGTATGTCTGTTTTAACCATTAAGGGAAAAAAAAAAAAACATTCAGAGAAAAATACAAAGATACATTTTGATTATTATCCTCATTGTAATATGTCTACTAATTTTCAAATGTTTGTCCAGGTGGTATGACAAAGCAATCAAAGAGAGAGGTAATGTTTTCATAATATGAAATATCAATGCTAAGCTTAGAACTTATCCTCACCTTATAGGATTTATTAATTGATAAATCATCTGTGGTCTCATAGAAGCCTATCTCCCAGCAATTGTGGGAAGACAAACTTTCTAGATACCTGGTTGAAAATGGCATATATGTTTAGCCTGTGGGATGCCAACAGCAGTGATAAATTTTTGCTACACAGCTGGGCTACCACAGGATTAGTTAGCAAGGCAGACCTCTTCCAGAGTGGTATTGCTTGAGGATGACTGAAGGTTCTCCAAAAACCTAGCTTTGACCCTTATTCTGTTCAAAAAGATAAAGTATAAATGTTTTCCCTTCTCCTAAAATTTCATTTTATATAAAAACATGATACTTTTAAAATAATAAAATTGGAGCATGGGTAGAAAAACAAGTACAATAGCAAAATGCAAAAGCTGACAAAATACAGGAACATAGAAAATGAATGAGATAGACTGTGGGGCTTTTTAGCTAAAATAGTGAATAGTGCTTTGTCTGCATTACATAAGTGCAATGAAGAAAATTAAGCAAAGATGGAGATCGGGAATGCTGGGAGGAGATTTATAAATAGTAAAAGAGAAAATAGAGAAATACAGTAATTTTTAAAAAGCCCCTTATGTCACTAACTTGCCCTCTTCTGATAACTGTGAAAATGAGATTAATATAGTAAAAAACAGCAAAAAAATCAACTAAACATGGTAATGACTGCAACCTACTTCATTAAACTTCAAAACCTAAAACCAAACTAACAGAAAACTCTAGAGCAGCCAGGAGCAACAAGGAGGTACAGCACAGCCTGGCTTCTCACCTGATTCTACCCCTCACCCCCACCTTGGAGGACACACACGGGGCCTCAGAGGAACCCCAAGGATGCTCACTAACAGCACCAAACCTTGAGTTATTCAGACTGAGAGGATGTTCCCATCTTTTTCTTTTTTTGAGTGAGGAGAAGTGGAAACTTTTGAAAACTATTTTGTTTCCCAAAATAAAGGGGAAATTGGTGGGATGGGGAGAGGAGGTTTCCATGAAGCTCTTTGAATTGGGGAGCCATCTGAAGCCTAAGGGCACCCCCATCCTGGGAAGGAGCTACACCCCCCCATTAGGTGATGGGATATCTGGTGTGGCAAAGCCAACTCGTTCACCAGTTTCTTCCTTTAGTGATAGAATCCCCAAATTTCACCTGCCTATCTGACTTCCCAGGAGAAAGACTGCATTTCCCAGCCCCACTTGCTACTCTGTGGCCATGTGACTATGTTCTTGCTAATCACATGGGAGAGAAAGTGATGCTTGAAACCTCAGGTTCCTGTCTTTTAAAAAAGTAATTATGCCCTTTCCTTGCTCTTTTTCCCCTCAACTGACTGCATGTGGATGTGCCAGTAAGAGCCAAGTGCCACTGTAATGCATAGAAAGCTTGACAACAAAATAGAAGAATTCAGGATCCCTGATGCCAAACCAGATGGCTTACATTCAATTACTTACATAAGAGAAATACAAATTTTATGTTATTTAAATCACTGCTGTTTTGGCCTTTGTAGTTAAACCAGTATCACGTCTAGTACCTGATTAGATGTCTAATTTAGGATGTTTAACAAAATCTTAAAACTGAGCCCAGATATGCTAACAAAGACTGCACACCAACCAAGATGATCTTGCCTCTTTCCTTTCTCATTTTCTCACACTATGGATCTGATATAGTGGGAAGAAAGTCAAGAATTAGCCATTCTATATCAGAGCAAAGCGAAGGTCCAGGCTGAGTGAACTAAGCATAAACAAGATAAAAAGAACCATCTTGGCACCAGGCAAACAAATAACAGAAAACACAAAAACAGCACAGAAAAAAAAAAAAGTAACACAATCTAGAAAAAAACATAAATCAAGAAACAAAAGAGATGTACTCACAATTACTTGATGTTATATATAGAATGTGAATAAACAAAAACATATAATTAGAAAATAAAACAACAGGATATGACAGAAATAGAGCTTTCAAACTTAAGCCAAATTGCTGAACAAACTAGCATCATTACAGGTTTAATAAATAACTTAATAAAGAGGAAAATACTTTTGAAAATAGAATTACTGGCAGAATTCATCCAGGCCGTAGTGGCCAAGGTAGGAATGAAACACAGCTCCTTCTAGAGAAACCTGACCCCAGAAATGCTCTCCCATTTGTTTTAATCTCTTGGTGCATGAATCCCTGTCTCAAGGACCATGCTTCCCTGTTTCTGTGCAGCTCCTGGAGCAGTTGTTAGTGAGACTCAGAATGGAGTAGAGAACAAAATCTCAGCGGGAGCTAAGAGAAAATTCAGGGATCTTGTAATGTTAAATCATGGAGATGTGATCATCTGAGTTCCTGGCATCCTAGAGGTTCATGTTTCATTAGCTCTTAGAGAAATGATATCAGAATATGGTGCTGTCCCAGTGGGATTGAAATTTGTCATTTCCTATTGAGGAAAAATGGTTTTTTATTTATTAGGTGCCGAAGTGTCTGCATGTTATTCTAACTTCTAAGGATAAAGTACATTCACAGGCTCACTGCTCTGGGGAAGGCTCTGGAGTGTGCAGTCACCTTGCACACTGGAGAGTGGGGTCTCCAGATGATGCCTCAGGCATTTTCACTCCTGGTACAAAGATCCTCAGAAAATCAACTGGTGGCCATCTCACCCCAAACGCGAAGGAAGAAGGAACGAAGGTTGTAGAGGGAACAGGGTAACTGAAAGTGGTGGGGCTGATTGAGGAAGAGAAACAGGAGAGAAAAGTCCTTCACCAAAAGTCTTCCACAGAATCTTGGGTATTTAAGATACTTCCAGGGCTTCCCTGGTGGTGCAGTGGTTGAGAGTCTGCCTGCCGATGCAGGGGACATGGGTTCGTGCCCCGGTCCGGGAGGATCCCACATGCTGCAGAGCAGCTGGGCCCGTGAGCCATGGCTGCTGAGCCTGTGCTCCGCAATGGCAGAGGCCACAACAGTGAGAGGCCCTGGTACCGAAAAAAAAAAAAAAGAAGATACTTCCAAAAAAGGATTCTGCAGGACGAATGTTTCCTGGAAATGCTATATACAACTACATCCCTCTTTAAGAATCATGGCTGCTTTGATATGCTAATGCATACTTTAATCTTTAATTCAGAAGGCCCCACACTTATTTACCCGTGAAAAATATTTTGTGTACAATACTTTGACAATATCCTCATTCTGAGAAGTGGTTAGAGAGTAATAAACTAAGAAATAGATTTGGTTGCATGAACACAAGACAGGAACATTAGGCTAAGTTATGGTTGGAAGCGTTGCCCCAAGATGTGAAGTGTTCCTTAAGATCCTTTGTCCTAGTTGAGTAAATAAAGGACCAAGGAAACCTAAGAGAATTATTGATGAGGGAGACACAAACATATAGGAATCGCGAAGAACTCTAGACCAGAATTTACAGCATGTTCTCTATTCCTTTCTCTCAACAAATTCTTTATGCTAATGAGCCTAGAATTATCTCACATCATCATCCCCCTGCTTAATCACCTTTGATTACCTCTGGTGTGCGTCCATAACCTTGGGTTAAACAATGCAGACAGCCCCTTCCTCTTCCCTGACTGTGACAGTGTATTATAATTGAGCTATTTCTGTGTCTCTGGTCACCCTTGTATTCTCCAAAGTGCATCCTCTGTACATTAATTTGCTAGTTAAATATTGATAGCAAGCCTCTGCCTTAATATTTACTTTGTTGCTCCATTATTGCTATGTACAGGGTGATTATTTGTTTCTGTCTTCCCAGCCTGTTTAATCAGGACTGAGTCAACCTTCCCTATGTTTAACCTTCTCGTCCCATCATAGCAGGAGAGTGTTTAGGAGAGTATTCTGACATCAGCTCTGAAATGATTCTCTGTGCTTGCTTGACGTGTGTGCCACCACAGCCAGTAGGGGTCAGAAGGGCATTTCTCTTGGGGTCAGGTGGTTGCTAGTGAGAAAGGAAAGCCCTTTCCTTGAGGGCTTGAACATTTCTCTTTGAACATTGCCTCCTAAATGTAGCCTAAGGGAAAACCAGGGCCAAGCAGGTAGCTTCTGTGTTTTTTATGGAATGTTGGTCCTGTACCTCCTACAGCACGGAAACTTGCTATGACAGCAGGCACCCCATCCACACAAGGACTGGGGAAAGTGTTCCTGCCAAAAAGAGACCTGGATGCCATCTCTGTTCTTGACAGGAGTCTATTAAAAGATCTGGGGCAAGTAACTGCACTTTCTCCATTTGCCTCACCGAGTCGTATGGAAGGATTTAGTCATAACTCAATGGGAAGCATCTTTGAAAATTTGCTGTGCTGGGAAGAAAGATGCATTATGGCATAGAAGTGTAAATATCATCCTTGAAGGCAAGAGGATCCTTCTGCTTTAATCCGGATGGTGTCAGTGGCAGGCTTCAACATTTGTTTCCCAAACTGGAAGATGTGACTGCCCCCAGCAGAAAGGCCACGGTTGCCTTTGGCATGTGCATATTTGGGGAGGGAGTAAAAACTAAATTTTAGACATATTTGTGTTGTTATCAAAAGAAAAAGGCTTAACAGATGTGCTCTGGGCTGATTGCAAGCAGTGACTTGGGAATTTTCTTTCTGCCTCTCTACCCCCCAATAGAACAGAGGCAAGCAAGTGAATCTTCCAGAAGGTCACTATCTGATTTTCAGTGAGAGTGCCTTGCAGCTTAGAGACTTTAGGTAACATAGGTATCACATTAAGCACGCAGTTTAAAGTTCCCCCAGTGGGTGCCAACTAGGCAAATGGTCCTTTGTGTTGGTAGAATGAATAGAATATTGATGTTTCCAGCTATTTCCCAGGTGGTTTCTCCATCCCGAGTCCTGGGGAATTGAAGGCTTCTGTGGCCGGAGTGACATCTCCAGTCATAGAAACTAGAATCCAAATAGCCACCCCCCAAGGAGGCTACTTGGTTTGTGCTTGAGCTGTAGTTCATCAGTGGTTTTTGATTATTTGACATCCCTCTAAAACTCCATCTTCTGTCACCCTGCCATGCTTTCTGCAAACAATTGGAATACTCTCTTTCCTCCTGCTTCCTCCTCTTTGATTGATTGCCTTGGAACTTCCAACTCATTTTTGGAGCTGCAACTCAAATTTCCCACTTAGTGTAAGCCTTCCTGGTCCCCACAAGTGAGACAGAGCCACCATCTAGGTCCCCATAGCACTATGCACAGACTGTTTCTAGCAACATCACATGAACTTTATAACTATTTGTTTACTTTCTTTATTGGTCAACCTGCAGACAAGAAAATCAAGGTCATTCCAGGAAGTTCAACAGGAGGAATTCAATGCAATAAACTAGTGACAAAGGTGCTGAGAAAGTTGACAAGCCCAAGAGGGGACAGTGAGGCAATGCAGATTTTAATTACACTGGACAGCTGCTAGCTACCTCCTGGGGCTGGAAGAACAAAGGGAAAAGGAGCCCAGAAGCCAAGGCTACCTGGCCAGATCTGGTTCATGGGAGCTGGCACCCCTGGGGCACCACCCAAAGCAGAGAGAGAGGGGGATGGCTATCCTGGCATCTCCTTAACACCCATCCTCCACTCTCCTGCTGGTGCTCCTACTACCTTGAATGTCACCTGAAGCTTTCAGGGAAAGGTCTAAGATTGGATCTGAGAGCAAAGAAGCAAGTGGCTAGCTCAAATACTTTTCTCCTTCAGTTGACAGTGAACTTCATTTTGGTATCCTCAGCACAAGATACTACATAGATCTGCTGAGCAAAGTACTGACTTAAAGTGAGATCTATTTTCTTTGTAGTCTTGTCAAAAGTGCTATGTCTTTTTAGAAAAATAATATCAATCTTCTCAGCCTACCTTAAACCATTTTCTTTCTCTTCATCACATTGAAAAGTTCTCTTTTTTTCCCTTTAACTATGGTATTTCCATCTTTTGCAGGCTTTTCACAGTTCCCACATTCCCAGCATTCCAAGGGGATGATAAGAAGCTGCTGGTAATCTTGTTTGAAATTTGCATTGAGTTCCCTAGGGCCCTTCTCTGGAGGCCAGTCAGGCTAAGAAAGGAGCTTCTTTTGGATCAGACACTTTAAGTCTTTCCATTATCAATTCACCAGTACAGCACATAATGAGGTCTTACAGTAGCAGATAGGGAATTCATTTCTCAGGCAAGTGGCTGAACTTGTAAGCTGCCAGATCGTGGACCATTATCTATAATTACTTCATGGGTATTCCACAAAGATCATTTTCTTTGTAGGATTAAAAAAAAAAAGGCAGGTCTCACTATAGGTTTGGTAGATTAAGCCCAGACCAAAGAAAGATGAACTAGTTTTGCTGTCTAAGAGAGGGTGTTTCTCTCCTCCAGAATGAAATCATTTGCCCTCTGCCTTCACCAGGAAATCACCTTCAGTGAAGCAACTGACCATGACAAATGATTGTATATTTACTGGTCTCTGAAACTCTGGGTTCTTTGCCATTTGCCGGCTTTTATATGCAAGTTCTCTGTCAATGAGTTTCTATTTCAGTCATGACATTCCTCAGGACTTGCTTACAAATCAGCCAGGTGCCAGATTCCTCACACAAATGCAGGGAAAGAAAAAATCATAAGCTGCTCCGCGAGAAACAAGTTCTGCAAAACTCAATGAGAGAAAAAAAGGTTGTTGCTTGAGGAAGACGGCTGAGAAGATGGCAGAGACGTGCTGGAGCCCACTGGTACAGACCCTCGGAAAGCTGATTATGTACGCATCTTCCCAACTAAGTGTTCAGTGAAGTCATACCAGTAGCTTGAAATTGACCAGATTGGGAATATTTATATCATAAAAATGAGCAAACACTACAAATCAGTGTTTTTTCCTTTTCCTTTCTTTTACTGAGATCCTGTAAAACATTTACCAGTGCACCATGGAGAGGGAAAGAATCTTATTTTTGCCAATCCTTGCCCTTTGATAAAGCCCGTCAGATAAAGACCACCAGGGACACACCTGCAACCAAACAAATTTAGGTTTATAACTTGCTACACCAAGGGTGATTGAATACCACAGGAGAAGTGGGGCAGCTCATCAAGAAGGAGTTGGGGCTGATGTAGGATGATTTTTAAGAGGGACTGGGAAAGAGGGAGCCTCTTTGCACTGGAGGCTGCCATGCTGCAGGCAGTTTAGAAACCGGGAGAGCAGTAGTCATTACTCAGGGGGAGGAAGGATGAAGTGAGGCTGCGGGAGTCATTGGGAACATTGTCATTAGGTAAAAAAAGCAGTGATGGCTCCAAGGAGGGAGGTCCCCATCATTTCACAGCTGTGGTTTTACCCTACACAGGGAGGCACCCTGTGTAGCCTCAGCCAGATGCCATCAGAAACTTGTTTTATTTAGGTTGTGTTGGAAATTCAGTCTGATTACCAGCAGTGGGAAGAAGTAGGCTCAGGGTCCTGTTTCCTTGGAAACTGCTAAGTTGAGATAACTGTGGAATGTTGTCTTCAAATGGAAGCAGCACCAAGGCTGCATCCCTGTGTCAAAGTGACCCACAGACTCTGAGCCTCCAGGCAAGAGTGGCCGTGCATTCCCACTGAAGTGAATCAAACAGCAAAGCTTCTCACCATCTAGGATGTGAAAAACTGTCATCAGTGAACAAAAGTGTTTTGCCGAGGTTCACACGTTAGCAGCTTTTACCTGCTCACCGTTGCTTATTTCACCGGTCTGGCCACTAAATTCTCAGGGAACATGGTTGCATTTTTACCCAAAGGAAGTGCAGACGCAGGGGAAGCTTTTAAGACTTGAACAGTTTTATGTCTTAAACACCTTTTGTCTCCAGAACCAAGCACAGGGCATCATACAACGTCGGTGCCTAATGAATGCTTATGAAATTCAATCCTAGGGAATGCGGTTATTAGGGAGAGAAATAGGACTCTCGGCACTGCTTGAGCCACACTGTTTAGACAGTTCTACACTCTGCAGGTTTACAAGTTGTTTGTTACCATCACAATTAAGTTCCTTTTTCTGTAGAAAATGCCACTCCAACCTCTCACGGATAGGAAGGAAAATGTGGTGTCTGCAGGTGTGCCCTCTAGGTGTGGCCCTTGCTGCAAGTAAACATGAAGTGTGATCTTTTTCTATAGGTCTCATCCACACAGCCACAAATCCCCAGAAGGTTTCAGCAGTGTTGCTCTTATTTTGGTCCACAAACCACTTGCAGCTGGATCACCTTGAGAACTTGCTTTAAAAAATGCAAATTTCCATCTTGGGGGCACTCAGGTTTGAGAACAGGTGATCCAGATGGTATGATTTTTTTTTTTTCCGTAAGTTCTGTTCATCTAATAAATCAACGGGAATGTATGGATTCACTTGTCCACTCAACCAACATTTCCTGAGTGCCATGACTACAGGAAAAAGACACTCAGGGATCTTACAGTCTTCCAGTAACCTCATATGCCAAGACTATTTACCCTGATCTGAGAGAGATTTTGTTTTCCTTTATTTAGACCAAAAAGAAAAAAATGACATCACGCTTCCTGACCAGCAATCAGAATTGCTAATATTTACAAGCTAAGCTGTTACAGTGGTTACTTCTCAGAGAATGGGATTGCTTGGGAGTGGGAAAGGAAATATACTTTATTGCACTGACCCAGGTTTTCTTTCCTCCTGCACCCCAGTCCACCCTCCATGACCCGACCCTCAGCTGATAGCTCAATGCAGAGTCTGGTGCCCAGTTGTTGGCCCCACCTGAGCAGCCCCCATGGAGGGCCTGCTTCTCCCATCCCTTCCAGACTCTGAGGCTGCTCCCTTTACAGGGTTGGATCTCACCTGCTCAAAGGCTGGCAGGGCAGGTGGTGTCCCACCTAGAGCAAACTTTGACTAATGAGAAGCAAGACAAGCAAGAGCCATCGGAGAAATATCTTGCCAACCCGCTCCAAACACACACACCCATGGACTGTTCCAGGCAAGGGCCTCCCTGGGAGAACACCCCTAGGTACTGGCACATAAGCTTTGCCTCAGGCTCTGTTTTGCAAAGAACCCAGGCTAAGACATTGTCCCTATAGCACTTTCTAAAAATTAACTTTCTCCCTAAATTGTCTATTAAAATATTTTAAATGTCTAGCTTTGGTTTTATGAGTAACAATGTCCATCTCTCCCTTGACATCAGGAATGGTACTTTGCTCGTATTTGTTTATCTAGCCCAAGAATAATTCCTTCAATAGAGTAGGAATTCAATAAGCATGCAGTTAATTGAATAATTAGGAGGCTTGCAGTCAGAATTACCAGGTACCTGGTGCTATCTTTGAAATGGGCTTGATCCACTTAACCCATCAGGTACCTGAGCTACCCTATGTCATCATGCAACATTAGAGGTAAAAAGTGGGTGAGAAGAGAATAACAGAGCTTATCAATTATAAATTTCAAATTTCCAAAATGAACTGCTGAGGGCACTGTGATTTTCCTGGGCTGTGACAGTCACCTGTGCACCACGGGCCCCTGTGAATCACCTCCATACAAGAGCAGTCAGTTGAAGTCTTTAGGAGGCTCAACCCATACAAGCATATCTCGGATTTTAATATGCAAATCACCACAACCTTATCTTTCAAAGGACTTTTCTATTTCTTAAATTTTCATAAATTGAGAATACTCTGGTTAATTTATATCAAACAGATATTTGCAAAAATCCAGTCAAATGATCTAGGCATGGTCCCCAGAGTTAACTCTTGATTTCCCTCAAGTATTTACAGTTATATTTCTTCTTTTTTTTTTTTTTTTTTTTTTTTGCGGTACGTGGGCCTCTCACTGCTGTGGCCTCTCCCGTTGCGGAGCGCAGGCTCAGCGGCCATGGCTCACGGGCTCAGCCGCTTCGCGGCATGTGGGATCTTCCCAGACCGGGGCACGAACTCGTGTCCCCTGCATTGGCAGGCGGATTCTCAACCACTGCGCCACCAGGGAAGCCCAACAGTTATATTTCTTTATTTTTTATTTTTTTATTTTTTTGCGGTACGTGGGCCCCTCACTGCTGTGGCCTCTCCCACTGCGGAGCACATGCCCCGGACACGCAGGCTCAGTGGCCATGGCTCACGGGCCCAGCCGCTCCGCGGCATGTGGGATCCTCCCAGACTGGGGCACGAACCCATGTCCCCTGCATCGGCAGGCAGACTCTCAACCACTGCGCCACCAGGGAAGCCCCAGTTATATTTCTAAATAATATATTGCTATTTCTAATTCTTGATTTGTCAATTTGGATATTAACTTTAAATCCCACCATGCTGTATAAGAACTTACCTCTCATGCCCCGTATCCCTGCTGCCTTCCCCCACCATCCCGGTGCAGGTTTATCACAATATTGAGTTATATCAGTAGTCAATTGGGTATCGGTATACAATTACCATTCACTACTGAGCCGATTAGCACACAGGTCAATACTCCTTTCCTACACAATTCTTTTCATGTCGTTAATGATTATTCCATTCAGTTCATTTGCCCGGTTTTCTTTGTATGGATCCCAGTTTCTCTCCAGATAGTCCAGTAATTCTGTCACATGTGTATATGTGCTTCTGTCATACACTTATCCATCTCTCCCCACAACCACAGTTCTGTTAGGACATGGCCTGGGCTTCCTGGGAGATGCCTAACTGAGCGCCTGTCCTTCTGGGACTGCTGTACTTTGGGGTCCTCTGTTTCTTAGATTATTTACTGTCCAATAAGTTTCAGTGTAGAACAAAGACTTCGCTAGTATGTAGGGCCTCAAATTTTCCATTTCCCTAGGAAGCTATTGGAGGATGTACTCCTGCCAAAGGAGAGAGTAAACCAAGAAACAGGAAGTCAGAGACCAAGGACACAGGGTCTCAAAACCAGGAGAATAAAGAAAGGAAGCTGAGTCACTTGTCACTTCTCTGGACTGCTCCCCTGCTGTGACAGACTCTCATGCTGTCCTAGGAGCAGATGACACGAGGTACCCACACGTCAAATCCCCATGATGTACACTTAAATGTCTTACAATTCTATATGCCAGTTTTACCTCCATAAAGCTGAAATTTGAGAAAAGGGAACAGAGGAAATAAAAACGTTTTTTCTAAAGTGTTTGATGGCAAAGACTGTTTCTTAGTCTGACAGGCCTACAGAGCAGAGCCTTAGGGAACAAATAATCTTGCAAGAATTCAGTTCAGCCTGCAAAAATGTTATCCGCACATTCTTGTCGAACTTGGCTGAGCCTAGACTTTTAGGCTGAAAATAATTTTCTCCGGCACATGGAAGGCACTGATCCACATCTCCAGGCTCTCCGTGTCACTGTGGAGACACCAGTGCTGTCCCCATCCCCCATTCCAGTCCTTGGTGTGTGACGCGTTTTCTGGAATCTTTTAGGTTTATTTTATTACCCAGGTTTCATGATGTTGTGCTCTGTGTGGGTCTTTCTTCAGCCTTCAGTGTGTTGCTCTGAGCATATCATGGGCCCTATTGATCTAGACAACATCATGCCCTTTAGTTCTGGGAAATTTTCTTGTATTAATCCTTTTGTAATCCTGTGCATTCCATTCACTCTATTTTCTGTTTCTGGAACTCCTGTGAAGTAGATGCAGAACTTCCTGATTCAATCTATAATTTTCTAGTTCTTCATTTCCTTTTCTCCATTTGTCCTTTTATTATTTTTCTGGGATATTTCCTATCTTCTAATTTTTCTAATAAAATGTTAGAAGAACATTAGTTAGTTTTAATTTCCATGGTCTCTTTTTTGTCCATATTTTTTCCCTTTTTCTTTTTTTAAAAATTATGGTAAAATACATGTAACAAACATTTTCCATTTTAGCCATTTTAAAATGTGCAATTCAATGGCATCAAGTACATTCACAATATTGTACAACCACCACTACTATCCATTTCCAGAACTTTTATATCATCCCACACTAAAGCTCTGTCCCCATTAAACAATAACTCCACATTCATCTCCCTACCCCACCACCCAACAGCCCTGGGCAACCACCATTCTACTTTCTGGTGCCTCATATAATTGGAATCATACAATATTTATTCCTTTGTGCCTGGCTTACATCACCTAGCATAATAGTTTCCATGTTGTAGCATGTATCAGAATGTCATTCCTTTTTAAGGTTGAGTAATGTTCCATTGTACGTATATCCACATTTTGTTTATCCATTCGTCTGTCAATGAACATTTGGGTTGTTTCTGCCTTTGACTATTGTGAGTAATGCTGCTATGGACATTGGTGTACAAATATCTTTGTACACATCGTTGTACAAACATGTTCAGGTCTCTACTTTCAGTTATCAGGAGTCTATATCCCAAAGTGAATGCTGGATCATATGATAATTCTGTTTAATTTGGGGAACTGCCATAATATTCTCCACAGTGGCAGCACCATTTTACCTTTCTAAATGCACAAGATATCCAGTTTCTACACATCCTCACCAACAGTCGTTATTTTCTGATTTTTTAAAAAATAAGAGTCCTCCTAACAGGTGTGAAATAGTATCACATTGTGTTGGTTTTTAAAAAATATTTATTTATTTTGGCTGTGCCAGGTCTAAGTTGCGGCACTCGGGATCTTTAGTTGCAGCATGTGGACTTAGTTGCGGCATGTGAACTCATAGTTATGGCATGCATGTGGGATCTAGTTCCCTGACCAGGAATCAAACCTGGGCCCCCTGCATTGGGGGAGCAGAGTCTTACCCACTGGACCACCAGGGAAGTCCCCACATTGTGGTTTTGATTTGCAATGTTAGATAACTTTTCATGTGCTCCGTGGCCATTTATATATCTTCTTTGGAGAAATGCCTGTTGAAGAACTTTGCCCATTTTTAAACTGGGTTGTTTGGTTTTTTTCTTGTTGAGTTTTAAGAGTTCTTTACATATTCTGGATATTAATCCTTATCAGGTATGTGATTTGCAGATATTTCCCTTGTTCTGTGGGTTGTCTTTTCACTGATAGTGTCCTTTGATACACATAACTTTTGATGAAGTCCAATTTAGCTATATTTCTCCCTTTTGCTGCCTGTGCTTTGTGAGTGTGTGTGTCTCATTCTCTTTTTTATAGTAATGTATTCTAGTTTCATGGATGCAAAAGCATCTCTTATCTTGCAAGTATATTGATGGCAAGTTTGGTTGTTTGATTTTTACATTTTCTTCGTTCCTTATATTATCTCTTGTTTTCATCAGTGTCACTATTTCTGGGCTTTTTTGTTTTTGTTTATTTTGTCCTTCATGATGGAGGTTTTCCTTAAATGCTTGCTAAGCTTTAGCAGTTTTTCAGATTTAAAGGTGAGGTACTAAAAGCTTGATGGGGCCTCACTTGGCATGAGTGACGATGGCCAGAACAAAATAGTGGGATTTACTCTAAGATGATGAAACAGCAATCCAGTCTTTTTACAGGAAGAATTCCCAAATGTCAATACATGCAGGCATTTCTCTGGGGCCCTCAAATTCCTCCATGGAGGAATTTTTTATCATCTGACCTCCTGCTTTGGGGACATCTGGCTAGCAGTCCTATAGAAGCAGGGTGGGGGAAGGGGAGGCCATCATACATTATAAATGCATTTACTTAATCTCCTTGTTTTCAGGTGTGTCCTTCTCCATTGCCCACCCTCTACCTCTTTGTCTGATGTCTTGGAGTTCAGAGCCTCTCAGCTTCAATTTCCCCAAAGAAGAATGAACATCTAGTTCTCGATGGGAGGGGTGCATGAGAGAAGGGAATGTGCCTGGGGATGTAACCTTTCTTCACATAGATGTTCTACCTGCTTTCCTATTTTAGCACCTTTCTCAGTCTGCTTAGGCTGCTAAAACAGGATACCATAGACCGAGTGGCTTATAAACAACAGAAATTTCTCATGGTTCTGGAGGCTGGACATCTGAGATCAGGGTGCCTGGATGGTCAGGTTCTGGTGAGAATGCTGACTTCTCGTTGAGTCCTCCCTCACCTGGCAGAGAGCAGAGGAGAAAACAGCTCCTTTGTGACTCTTGTAAGGGCATTAATCCCATTGGGGAGGGCTCTACCCTCATGACTTCCCCCAAAGGCTCCTCCTCCTAATACCATCACATTAGGGGGTTAGAGTGTCAACATATGAATTTGGGGAGAACACAAACATTCAATCTATAACAGCATCTCATCCACAAACTATGTCTCAAAGCAGTATCCTGTACCTCCCAGTTCTGAGCCTCTCTGGGTACAAATCAGCTCACCTTTCTATAGTATCTCCTCTCAGGAGTCTAGGTTTTAGCTCCCTCCACTTTCCTAAGTCTTTGCCATCTCTGTGGGCTTCTCATTCCCAGGAATGTATTGCAATCCTTCGCCCACTGTCATCTTCTACTGCCTTTGAGAGTTTATCTTTTGTATTCCTTCGCTGGCATATTGGGAGAGAAAAAAGAGATATACGAGGTCAATTTACCTTGTCTCACCAGAAGTCCCTTCTGTCTTCCTGAGTATTCCTGTGTGTCCTTTTCCTTGTAATTGCTGTAGTCAGCATTTCCCAAAGGACGTTTTGAGGAACAGTGGTTACATAGGCTGTTAATAAAAATATATAAAGAAAGGACCCCACAGCCAAATAAGCATGGGAGATATCAGGCCATAGACATCTTCCAGCCATGCCAGTATCTTTCAAACAAGTGGCGTAGCACTCCTCAAGAAATGGCTTCAGCATTTCCACATAAGAAAACCATTCTCACTGCATATGGCGCATGCACGCATGCACACACACACACGCACACACACACACACACATCTACATTAAATGTAACACTCAGCTTGAATGTCTATCTTACTCCCCAGATATGGCTCTAAATTATTTTAGAGCTAAAGTATTCAAGGAGAATATGCTTCAGCCTCTGAAGAGGAATTCCAATAATGTTTTGAGTAATGACACAGTCACTTTAAGTCTAGAGCCACCCATGATAAGTAGAAAGGGACAGCACGCAACTGAATGCAGACGCCCTGCTTTTGAATATTGCTTAAGTGTTTTGATTTTATGACCACTTCTTATATACTCAAATGAGGCACATCCTATACTGTGGCTTCCAACTTCCTAGAAAAACATCAATTAATCTCCCTCAATGACCAATGAAGTCTTCTCCCCTGACAGGCATCGAAACCAACAAGGGCTTGGGCTCTTGTTGTCTTTATTTTTCCTGCTAAGCCCTTCCTATGAAGTTGTCCCACATTTGATGTGTTCTTTGTTAAATACCACTCATTCTCTGCCAATTTAGCAAAACATGCTTTAGCTCTACAGCTACAGCTGAAAGGGTGGGTAAAAGATCTGGGATTTGTTTTCAAGAGTGGGTGGGGAGAAGACTTTCCAAAGGCACCCAGTGCTTTTCTCCATTCCAGATTTTGACATTTCTTTCATGGTTTGTCTCATTTCTGAGGAAGGACGCTTCTTGGATGCCAAAATGCCACTTGTTAGAAATGCAGTCAACGTCCCTGAAACACTCAAGGGGGTAACTTCGTGATCCGCTGAGGTGTCTGGCTGACACGCAGTGTGGCTCAGCTGCCAGGACCCTAAATGAATTCTGATTACAATTAAATGCAAATTAGTTGCAGCAGTACATACAGAATTTCTTCAGCTGCCTCTGTATTTCAAGGCACAAATGCCATTCCAGACTGTTATAATTAATTGCCTCCAGATAAGTGTACGGCAAAGATAGCCCTATCATGTCATCTGTCAGCACTGATTTACACATCTGACATAGGGAGCATGTAGTATACCAGCTAGGCGGTTAAATTAGGTTAACTGACCTGCCACCAGTCTGCTACAGAAGTCACTAGATGCTTTGTGACCCACCCACCTGTCTTTCTGAGCACAACACACACACACCAGACTCCAGCTGAAGCCAGGCACAAAGCCTGCCGGGGGGTCCCATGCCTCCTGTCAGTCTAGTTCACAGTGTTTCTCCAGGGCTCAACCCAGAGCCTGACACATAGTAGGTGCTCATTAAATTTGTCAAATACAAGGAGGAATGAATGTTCTAGAGCCTTCCTTGCATCACTGCGATGCTTTACTTCCACAGGAAATCAGAGCAGCTCTATGAATAAGGGGGCCAGAGGATGAGCAGGGAGAACAGCAGGGGAGGGCAGAACCTGCGACCGAGTGTCCCACTTGCCATGTTTCTGCAGCTGCTCAGCTGAGCCCAGGTCCGTCTAGCCTGGCTGATTTCACTATCCTGTGTTAAAGATGGAAAGTGGCAGGATGCTGCCTGGGCAGCATGTGGTCACACTTTCTCTCTAAGCAGAACCTCAGAGGCTCACAGCATGGCTCTGCTTTCTCTGCCAACGCCCCACAAAGTGTCTCTACAGATGTCTCCGTTTGACTGGACCCGTGAGCATTACAGGGGGCCCATTCATGACATGGAGAAGCTCCTTATTGCATGTGGCCTGCTAGCTACAACCCAAATGGGTTTTGCCATCACTGTCACTTTGAAGCGGCTGCCCAACTACGGCTATATTTCCTAAGCTCATCTTGCATTTAGATGGCCTCACGAGACTGGTTCTCACTGATGGAATTGTGGCCAGTTGTGTTATCTGAAGACAACCACACCAAGAGGGCCTGTGTCACATGCCCTACAATGTGATGCTGCACTCCTGTATCAAGTGGAGGGGTCTGTGTCCTCACCCTTCCATCTGGGTAGACTTGTGAGTCTTAGGAAGCCAAGTCATAAAAGGTGATACAGCTTCTGTCCAGTCCTCTTGGGACACTCACCCTGGGAACGCAGGCACCAGGCTTTGAGGCAGCCCAGCAGCCGCAAGGCAAGTTCAAGAGTAGATGCTCTGGCTACAGCTACAGTTGCTGTACCTGCAGATGCTAGCCTTCGATAGAGGGGGGTGAGTTGGCCAGCTACTCCAGCCCTCAGCCTTCAAGCCACCCCAGGAGACAACAAATGGAGCAGAAACAAGCGGTCCCCACTGAGCCCTGTTCAAATTGCCAGGTCATGGGCAAAAAGAACCTTGTCATTGTTGTAAACCACTAAGCTTGGGGTGATTTGCTATGCATCGGTAAAGAACTGGAACAGGAATGCGAGTGGAGATGATGTGTGTCACTTCCAATATGAGGCATTCAGGAACTCAGGATGCTTTGTCCATATGCTCTCTGCCTCAGGCCCTGGAGAGAGAGCTGGACCACAAGATGGGAGGAGCCACATGCCCCGACTGCCACACTGTGACTGCTCAAATACCTTCCTTCATCGAGCTGGTCAGGAGATAGAGATAAATTTCTGAAGACATTATCTTTGTTTTAATTTAATTAAAACAATTAAATTAATTTAAATCTGGAATTACCCCAACTCACTCATTTCATTTTTTCTAGTCTGTCCCAAATCTTCTACTCCTCTGTTTCCCCAATTGAGTAACACTAACTGTTGTAACTTGGGTTTCTGTTCAATTTTCTGCATACCATTACACACTTCTGTGTATTATCAGAAGGACAATACTGACAAACTTCAAATCTCCTGGGTGATGTTTAGGCAGAGGATTAAGGAAAGGTAGGAAGTCACTGCTCTTATTCCTCTTCCTCAACCCCTCAGTGACAAAGGCAGCACTAGCCCAGGACACAGAGGGAAGGAACCACCATGCTTCATAGAAGGAAACCAACGCAGGCCAACAGAGTGGCTCTCCAAGCTCTGTTCCAGAGGCAGCCTTGTGTGGTAAAGCTGAGATCATCACATGTGGACCTTTAGGAGTAGACCATATTGACGTCTTTCCACATTTCAGTTTGAGGGGAGCAGATTTTGGTTCCCATGGGCTTTGGTGTCAGATAAAGGGCTAAGAAAATCAGAGGTTCAGAGCATCACCTCCCCCACCAGTGTCCAGCCCCTTCCCCAGTGGCTCAGGGATCTGAGTCTAGTGCTCATTTCTAAGCTCTCCATTGATAAGAACCTTCCTACTTCCCTGGTTCTGAAGGGTCATAGGCCACCAAATCCTCCCAAATAATAATGCAGTGTCCTATAGCATCGTTCCCGATACTTTGGGAACACAGAAGCAGAGAATACTGGCTCGTGTTTATATATGAATAGGGGTTGGTGCTGCAGGGGGTGGAGGATGGGCCTCAGAAGATCTCTCTCAGCATTTCTGGATTCTGAGAGACCCCCAAAGACCTGGCCCTCTGCCTAGTATTAAAACTCACTTTCTCACCTGAAATACATTTGGAAAAATTGGAGAAATTCTGCTGGGGACCTCAGATTGTGTCCCTGACACCCTGGGTGGGGAGTCTTGGTGTGAAACGTGGTGTTCCAGAAAGTAACTTTTTGAATGTTCAGCATAAAATATCAGTGCCCCTGACCTGATATGTGACCCATGCATCCTCCAGGCACCCAGGGACCTGCCCCACATCCCCCCGCAGCTTCTTTCCTAATGGTATTTTCACATCTATTGTAGCTGCCTGAAGACTTCTCTGCTTCATTTTTATTTTTATTTTTTCAAAACTGCCCAGGGAACAATTGGAATCCAATCCAAGATGAAAAAGCTTTACCATTAGATGGAAAAGTACAATAAAAATACCACTGGTTCATGTTTACTTTTTGAATTCCAGTAAGAACTCACTTTATCAGTTAATTTTGAGTCCCCTAACCTGACAACACCCTGGCATTTGGGGGTGTGACCACAAACAAAGGAATGTGGGATTCTCTCTGTGTTGCCAGCCCTGGTACAGAAGAAATGCGACCACATGCCATTTCCCCAAATGGCTTGTGGGAGAATTTTGCGTTTTTTTATGCTTCAACAGGGACCCCCAGTGTGGAATTCTGCTTTTCACAGCTCATTCCTAAGTTGAACAAACCTCTTCCTATGGGACCTCAAGAATGTTAGAGATTCCCTCATCTTAACTTGGTTCCAAGCTTGGTTTAATCCCTTATCTCTTCATGAGTTGTTTTGGCTCAAGCTGTACTGATTTCACAGAATGGCTGAGCCTTTGAGATACCTGCTCCAACCTCCTCTCTTCACTGGGTCACTTTGTGCCTCTGGGCTTAATGTCTTCAGTGGAGATCTTGTGGGATAATGTTTCCAAATTTGTTTTCCAGAGCCTTGTCCCCTGGGAGCCGACTTGCCTGGGTTTTGTCAGTCTCTGCCCGGCCCCTCCCCACTCCTTTCCACTGCCCTCCCCCCACCTCCCCCTCCCACCTCCTCCATCAGCAGCTCCCTCCCTGTTGGCTGCATCCTCACTGCTGACCTTGGAGAAACCATAAAGGCCTTTGCTGCCTGTGCTCACTCGGGAAACTCAAAGGTGTCAAAAGCCAATTGCTGGTTCTCAGCCTCCTCCATCTTTCACCAGCTCCTAATAGATTTGGGTGTTTTAAAGGCTTTGTCAATCCTCGAAACCTCTTTTCACCCATCCCTGTCCTTTAATGGCCTTGCTAAAGGTGACCCCTGTTGACAAGACCCTCTGTCTTAGTGCAGGAGCCAGGCCTGGTCTGCTTTCCTGCTGCACAGAGCTGGGAGTGGAGGGTAGCTTCTCTGAGACCCCAGGGCTAGGGAAGGCTGTTCCCCCACTTCCTATGACCTTGTCAGCCTGGAAAATAGGTGGGGATGGAGCAGGGGTCTTCCTAGGAAGCCCACCCACCAGTGCTGCCCCCTCCGCTCCTGCAGACCCAGGTCCTGCTTCCATTCCCTGGACTGCTGGGCAGATGGCACCACCAGCCGGAAGCAAACGGGCTGAGAGCTTTGACAAATGCAGATTCTCTAGCAAATCAGACAAAGAGGAATGTAGCTCAGGGATGAAGCGCATCATGATCCAGTCCCAGTGCCACCCAGGCACACAGCTGGGTGATGCTCTTATGACTTCAGGTTACTACCAGATTTCACGTGTGACCCTTCACACCCTGATTGGCACGCTTCACATGTAGAAGAGATGGTCTTGAAGTCACATGGGAAAGGAAGGATGGAGCCTTATAGCAGCATGTTTCCCAGAGGCAGACACTTACTCCAGGGCACAGGACTGGGTGTCACTCCTGCACTCCATATAGAAGCACTTACAAAACAGGGCTCGCAGCCAAGGGATGTGAACATCCATAGACACAGACCCTGGGCTCAAGGAAGCCTCACTCTAATCAGAAAGACCCGCTGGGGAGCCTGGGCTGCTCCCACACCTGGCCCCTAACCCCTTCCTCACTAAGAATCTCTGGGCTGGGCCCATGGGATGCGCATTCTTTACACACCAGGGATCATCCTGATGTTTACTCAGGGTGGGGGAGTCCTGGGAGTGAACACAGAACATGGTGGGAGGACCAAGGGGGAACAGCTTGCCCACCCAGAGGGGAGAAGAAAAGAGTGCAGAGAACCAGGGGAGTTAAGTCATTCATTCATCCAAGAAATTTTTATGGAGGGCCTATGATGTGCCAGCCACTCTTCTGGATGCTTGGACTATGGTGGTGCACAAAACAGATAAGCAATCCCTGTTCTCGTAGAGATGATAGACCTTGATCTCCTTGAATTGGACCCAGCCTGGTGGAGAAATGAGAGAGGGAAAGGGTGTTCTAAAGACAGAACCACAGTGCAAGATGAAGGAGGCTTAGGTGATGGATGAGGAATCTCTCTCCCGAGCAGGGATGGAGGGCAGGGTGACAGATGGAGGCAAAGGAGGCATCTAGAGGCTGGGGCTTCTGCTGAAGGAGTGGAGGAGGAATACTGGGAGCAAGAGGAAGAAGAACAGAGGGGACAGGGTGGTTAGGATGCAGGCTGCAGGATGCACTCTGGGTGACGAGATTCAGGTTGTGAACATGGAAGCTGCAGTGAGCTGGAGTGAAGCTCATGGGGGCTGAGTGATTGCCCAGTAGGTGTCAGGAATGCCTGTCAGAGAAGAGAAATCCAGGGACCTACCCATCATGAGAAAGGAAATTACACCACAGCCCTGTGTTTGCATCTTCTACCTATGAAAGGACAAATTGTTATCAGCTGAATAAAACCAACCAACAGTTGTTACCACTTCAAGCATTTGGGGTTTGTTTTCTTGCTTTTCGAAAAGGAAATAACCATGGGTAAGTATGTGTGTATCTCAGTTTCCCTCTGAAAACCAAGCTCTTGCTGAGTTTCCCTCACAAAGTGTATTCTTTCCTGTAACCAGTTTAGAATTGAAAGAAAGAAATTGCTGGAAAGTACCAGTTTATTCCCTGCTCCACTCCTTTAACTGAGGATGGTGATTTTTTTGTTAATACAGGAATTTCAGTCTTGGTCTGAAATATCATACATATAAAATCCCCTGAAATATGCATGTTTGCTCTTAGAGTTGGTTCTGAAAATAATACAGTGATAAACTCTAGGCTCTTTCCTTGTATGTTTGTCAAACTCTGGTTCTTAATTGCAACTTTGCATAATAAAAAATGGTTACACTCGTTTTGTTGGTCTTTTGTTATGCTTTGCCTTATTTTACAGATTTGATTGCTGTTTTTAAATATATTAAATTCCTTAAAGCAGTTGTGTTATTTGTGTGGATGAATATCTCTACTTGATAGGCCTGGAACTGATGCTAAGAGTGCTGACTGAAACGTGGGTGCGTTTGTCACCCTTGTCTCCCCAGAAACTTCTTTTAGGAAGGGAAAGGTGATGGAAGAACCAGACTTAGAGTCACAACATTTGGTGCCAGCGTCTCTGCCGTTTCTGCCAGGACCCCAGGACTCCTCTTTCAGCTGGTCCCCTTGTGCAGCACACAGTGGGGGCTGAAAGGCCAAGCTGTGCCTTGGGTCTGCCGCTTTGTAGATGGCAAAGCCTCAGGTTCCTCAATGTTACACTGTAAACAGAACACCCTTCCCCTCCCCGCCCCCAACCTCTCCACCAGGCTGGATCCTATTCATGGAGATCAAGGTCTATCATCTCTACGAGAACAGGGATTGCTTATCTGTTTTGTGCACCACCATAGTCCAAGCATCCAGAAGAGTGGCTGGCACATCATAGGCCCTCCATAAAAATTTCTTGGATGAATGAATGAATGACTTAACTCCCCTGGTTCTCTGCACTCTTCTCCCTTCTGGGTGGGCAAGCTGTCGTCCCCCCGCCCCCCCGTTCTCCCACCATGTTCTGTGTTCACTCCCAGGACTCCCCCACCCTGAGTAAACATCAGGATGATCCCTGGTGTGTAAAGAATGCGCATCCCATGGGCCCAGCCCAGGGATTCTTAGTGAGGAAGAGGTTAGGGGCCGGGTGTGGGAGCAGCCCAGGCTCCCCCACCTGGTCTTCCTGATTAGAGTGGGGCTTCCCTGATCCCCCGGCCACTGCCCCTGTTTCATGAGTGCTTATGTCTAAGTTTATGGCCCATAGCAAATGCTTAACAAGTGAAGCTACGGGAGTATTCCGATACTGACATCTACAGGTCTTCTCACCCCCCACCCAGTGGCCCAGGAGCCTGGCAATCTGTCCCCAAGTCCTGTTCACAACTTCTCCCAGACAGCAGGACTTCAAATTGTAGGGGAACTAACATTCTGCCCTACAGACCATGAAGCAATATGGTAGCATGCACGTGGGGACCCAAATAATCTTGGAAAAGTCTTGTCCCCACAATCTATGTGATTTTCTGAAGAAAGAGAGTATATTTCAGAGGGGGAGAACACTGGCTTTGGAGCCTGGGACTGTGGTTTGAGATCCATCTCCGTCTTTCCTAGTGTGTGATCTAGGGTGACTCACGTAGCTACTCTCAGTTGTCCCACATCTGCAAAGAGGTTATTAGGAATAGCCATCTCCAGGGTTTTTATTAGACTCACATATGAATGTAAACACTGACCCAAAAAAGGATAAATCAGAGCATAGGTGAGTATCCATTAATGGTTGCTAATCAAGCTGTGTATTCCTTCCCTTACCTGTCACCCCACCCCACCTCCCCCCCAACACAGCCCCTTGGTCATTTCACTGCATCTTCCAACAAAAAGGAAATATAAGAGACAGGCACTCTTATTTTAAATTTTTAATAAATTGCTTAATGGAAGGCAGGGGATGCAGGGGAGGTTGTATCTGCTTGGGTTGAAAGTTTGGGGAGCGCGATGCAGATGGCTGAGTTTACCGTGCCGCCCTGCAGTTTCCATGGAGATAGGCTGCCTGCAGAGCACACCTGTCTCCTGTCCTGTCACATCCGAGTCAGCTCTTCATTTTACATTCGCAGGCTTTCTCTTCAAAACACTCCCATTTTGCTACTACACAACCCCCTCTCGTGCGGGGGAGTTTGCTGCACACACTCATATCGGTGTGGATCTGTGCTCATGACTGCATCGTCTATGTGGCTTGGCACATCGACGCAAATAACTTTGATTAGTTTCAGTCTCTTTGGAGAGTAACGCTTGTATCTGCTGAGGCAGGCTAGACTGGAGCTGAAATTAAACCAATGAGCAGCAAGACTCCCACCCCCATCCCCACCTTTCTGTTCTGCTCCTTCATCAATGCTTGAATCTGCAGCTGTGCCATGTTTAACCCAGGACCCTCAAAGCCCCACCTGGTTGTTGCCTCCTCTGGACACAGCCTCTGAGAGCCCCGCCCTGTGTGGGCTGAGCCTCACATGTCTGCTGTTAACTACCTTCAGTGTAAGGTGCTCTTCCCATGGTTTCAAAGAGTCTATCACAGTTGAATGCTGGCCTCTAGTTTTAGCTTCACCCAGTACAGCAAGGTCACCTGGTTTTAAAAAATATTATTTCAGTTATGTAATATTCTTTAAACCCTGAAACCAATTGAATATGTAAAAATGCCCAATTTCAGCTCTATGCCAAGAGGCTGTACCAGCCGTCTACGCGCCCTATGGGGTGTGTAAGCTGGCAGAGAGGCTGGAGGGAAGAGATTGTTTTGCCACCTCTGGTCCTCTGAGCTGCCTGATCCTCAGACCTGGCACTCTGAGCACAATCTAGAGATGACTGGTTATCTCCTGTTTATAGTGATGGTTGAATGGAAAATATTACTGGGTGGTGAACTGGCACAGCTTCACCTTGAAATGACTAAGCCTGCATGAGTTGGATGAGTCACAGACACTGCCATGTTCCAGGCACAGGCCCCAGGTTTGGGTTTTTACAACTTTGTTTAGGGTACAGGCCTTATCCAGGTGGGACTCAAAGGCTGCCTATCCCCACGTCCTCCATTAGGAAGGAGGTGACCCCGCTGTGCACAGCAGAGCAGGGATGACAGTTGTCCCTGGGGAAAGTGAGATTTTGCCTCCTGCTCATGATTTGTGGTAAAGATTTGGCATCTGATAAAGATGGGTGGCTTTGCCCCTTGCTCACAGCCAGACCTGAGTCCTGCGTGACGATGGGAGAGTTTATTCCTTTCCTTATATTCAGTCACTAGATCCCAACACTGAAACCTCAAGAGATTTACCTTCAATCACCAGCACATCATCTTTCTCCTCCTTTTGTATTTTATTTGCAAGGGGGCAGGATGACAGTGGTGTGGGGCATTTTTATTTAATTAACTAAAAGGCTCTGTTTCAGCCTGTGTCACCTATAAATTCATGCCCATTGTAACAAGCCATGTATAGAAATACTCAAGGTTAGGATTAGCGTGTCAAGAACTAGAGCTGGATCTTTATCATTAGTCACTGTCCTGTCCAAGAAAATAGACCCAGAATAAGAATCTGTGTATCATGTAACATCAAGTAAGGAAAGCAAAGGAAACACACTGTCACAGCTAAGATGAGCTGCTTCTGCACTGAAGGCCCCACTTTCTCTGCTGGGGGTAAGCTCAGTGTGATGCGATCCAGGGAGGGGCATCCCACCCAACCTGGTGGAGGAAATGACGGAGGTGTCCTTGTATTCAGTCCCACAGTTCAGTAGGAATTGGCCACGAGGAGGATGTGAGCTGACCGTTCAGAGGGAGCGGGAAACATAACTCAGAGGAGACAGGAACTCTGAGCAGCTCAGAGGGAAAGCGGTGGACTAGGGTTCCAGAGAGGAAGGCTGGACTGGATAGAGAAGGGCTTGTGTGACTTGCAGGAAGGATGTGAAGCAGGGGAGGAACAGGATCAGAAGCACAGTTCATAAAGCTCACTCTGGTGGAGGAGTGTAAGGAGGCAAGAGGGCAGCAACGCAGCCTGCAGGAGACCAAGAACGAACAGGGGTAACTTGGCATCTGGGTAGTGGAAGGAGACCGAACAGAGGAATGGAGAAATGGCCAATGAGATGTGGGGGATTGGTGAGGTGACATACAGAAAGCGGTGTGCTTAGCCTCCGGGACTTCTGGCTTCAGCATCTGGAAGAATGTCAGAGCCATTCATGGAACAGGGCACACAGGAGGTGAGCAGTGGGAAGGGTGGGGTGGGGAGGGAGGATGGAGTGATGGTGAGTTCCATTGGAGGCCTGTGGCTCTGGAAGCTCCCAGTCCTTGATTTCCGGTCACATGCAGCAGTCAGGCTTGTGGTCCAGTTCCACGTGTTTAGGTAGTTGTGACACACTTTGTGCCCCATGGGACCCCTCACCCCAGCCCCGGGGGGGGACACAGCAGGACCTGGAAAACTGGTCAGCTCTTAGTGTTCTCTAAATCATGTCAACACAAAGGGAAATGCATTTGTGCACACCATGGAAATGCTATGTGGTTCATGAGATTAAAAAGGCAACAGTCTTGGAGAAAGATATTCCATGCAAATTGAAATCAAAAGAAAGCTGGAGTAGCAATTCTTATATCAGATAAAATAGACTTTAAAATAAAGACTATTACAAGAGCCAAAGAAGGACACTACATAACGATCAAGGGATCAAGCCACGAAGAAGATATAATAATTGTAAATATCTATGCACCCAACATAGGAGCACCTCAATACATAAGGCAAATACTAACAACCATAAAAGGGGAAATTGACAGTAACACAATCATAGTACGGGACTTTTAACACCCCACATTCACCAATGGACAGATCATCCAAAATGAAAATAAATAAGGAAACACAAGCTTTAAATGATACATTAAACAAGATGGACTTAATTGATATTTATAGGACATTCCATCCAAAAACAACAGAGTACACTTTCTTCTCAAGTGCTCATGGAACATTCTCCAAGATAGATCATATCTTGGGTCACAAATCAAGCCTTGGTAAATTTAAGAAAATTGAAATCATATCAAGTATCTTTTCTGACCACAATGCTATGAGACTAGATATCAACTATAGGAAAAAATCTGTAAAAAAATACAAACACATGGAGGCTAAACAATACACTACTTAATAACCAAGAGATCACTGAAGAAATCAAAAAATACCTAGAAACAAATGACAATGAATACACGACCACGCAAAACCTATGGAATGCAGCAAAAGCAGTTCTAAGAGGGAAGTTTATAGCAATACAATCCTACCTTAAGAAACAAGAAACATCTCAAATAAACAACCTAACCTTACATCTAAAGCAATTAGAGAAAGAAGAACAAAAACCCCCCAAAGTTAGCAGAAGGAAAGAAATCATAAAGATCAGATCAGAAATAAATGAAAAGGAGGTGAAGGAAACGATAGCAAAGATCAATAAAAGTAAAATCTGGTTCTTTGAGAAGATAAACAAAATTGATAAACCGTTAGCCAGACTCATCAAGAAAAAAATGGAGAAGACTCGAATCAATAGAATTAGAAATGAAAAAGGAGAAGTAACAACTGACACTGCAGAAATACAAAGGGTCATGAGACATTACTACAAGAAGCTCTATGCCAATAAAATGGACAACCTGGAAGAAATGGAAAAATTCTTACAAAAGCACAATCTTCCAAGACTGAACCAGGAAGAAATAGGAAATATAAACAGACCAATCACAAGCATTGAAATTGAAACTGTGAATAAAAATCTTCCAACAAACAATAGCCCAGGACCAGATGGCTTCACAGGTGAATTCTATCAAACGTTTAGAGAAGAGCTAACACCTATCCTTCTCAAACTCTTCCAAAATATAGCAGAGGGAGGAACACTCCCAAACTCATTCTACAAGGCCACTGTCACTGTGATACCAAAACCAGACAAAGATGTCACAAAGAAAGAAAACTACAGGCCAATATCACTGATGAACATAGATGCAAAAATCCTCAACAAAATACTAGCAAACAGAATCCAACAGCACATTAAAAGGATCATACACCATGATCAAGTGGGGTTTATCCCAGGAATGCAAGGATTCTTCAGTATATGCAAATCAATCAAAGTGATACACTGTATTAAAAAACTGAAGAATAAAAACCATATCATCATCTCAATAGATGCAGAAAAAGCTTTAGACAAAAGTCAACACCCATGTATGATAAAAACCCTCCAGAAAGTAGGCATAGAGGGAACTTACCTCAACATAATAAAGGCCATATATGACAAACCCACAGCCAACATCATCCTCAATGGTGAAAAACTGCAACCATTTCCACTAAGATCAGGAACAAGACAAGGTTTCCCACTCTCACCACTCTTATTCAACATAGTTTTGGAAGTTTTAGCCACAGCAATCAGAGAAGAAAAAGAAATAAAAGGAATCCAAATTCTAAAAGAATAAGTAAAGCTGTCACTGTTTGTGGATAACATGATACTATACATAGAGGATCCTAAAGATGCTACCAGAAAACTACTAGAGCTAATCAATGAATTTGGTAAAGTAGCAGGTTTTACCATTGCAACAAAAAAGATAAAATACCTAGGAATAAACCTACCTAAGGAGACAAAAGACCTGTATGCGGAAAATTATAAGACACTGATGAAAGAAATTAAAGATGATACAAGTAGATGGAGAGATATACCATATTCTTGGATTGAGAGAATCAACATTGTGAAAATGACTATACTACCAAAAACAATCTACAGATTCAATGCAATCCTTATCAAATGACCAATGGCATTTTTCACAGAACTAGAACAAAAAATTTCACAATTTGTATGGAAACACAAAAGATCCCGAATAGCCAAAGCAATCTTGAGAAAGGAAAATGGAGCTGGAGGAATCAGGCTCCTTGACTTCAGACTATGCTACAAAGCTACAGTAATCAAGACAGTGTGGCACTGGCACAAAAACAGAAATATAGATCAATAGAACAGGATAGAAAGCCCAGAGATAAACCCACGCACATATGGTCACATTACCTTTGATAAAGGAGACAAGAATATACAATGGAGAAAAGACAGCCTTTTCAATAAGTGATGCTGGGAAAACTGGACAGGTACATGTAAAAAAATGATATTAGAACACTCCCTAAGACCATACACAACAATAAACTCAAAATGGATTAAAGACCTAAATGTAAGGTCAGACACTATAAAACTCTTAGAGGAAGACATAGGCAGAACACTCTATGACATACATCACAGCAATATCCTTTTTGACCCACCTCCTAGAGAAATGGAAATAAAAACAAAAATAAACAAATGGGACCTAATGAAACTTAAAAGCTTTTCCACAGCAAAGGAAACCATAAACAAGATGAAAAGACAACCCTCAGAATGGGAGAAAATATTTGCAAATGAAGCAACTGATAAAGGATTAATCTCCAAAATTCACAAGCAGCTCATGCAGCTCAATATCAAAAAAACAACCCAATCCAAAAATGGGCAGAAGACCTAAATGGAAATTTCTCCAAAGAAGATATACAGATTTCCAATAAACACATGAAAGAATGCTCAACATCATTAATCATTAGAGAATTGCAAATCAAAACTATAATGAAGTATCACCTCACACCAGTCAGAATGGCTATCATCAAAAAATCTGCAGACAATGAATACTGGAGAGAGTGTGGAGAAAAGGGAACACTCTTGCACTGTTGGTGGGAATGTAAATTGATACAGCCACTATGGAGAACAGTATGGAGGTTCCTTAAAAAACTACAAATAGAACTACCATACGACCCAGCAATCCCACTGCTGGGCATATACCCTGAGAAAACGATAATTCAAAAAGAGTCATGTACCACAGTGTTCATTGCAGCTCTATTTACAATAGCCAGGATATGGAGGCAACCTAAGTGTCCACTGATAGATGAATGGATAAAGAAGATATGGCATATATATACAATGGAACGTTACTCAACCATTAAAAGAAATGAAATTGAGTTATTTGTAGTGAGGTGGATGGACCTAGAGTCAGTCATACAGAGTGAAGTAAATCAGAAAGAAAAACAAATACCGTATGCTAACACATATATATGGAATCTAAAAAAACCAAAAAAAAAAAAATGGTCATGAAGAGCCTAGGGGCAGGATGGGAGTAAAGACGCAGACCTCCTAGAGAATGGACTTGAGGACATGGGGAGGGGGAAGGGTAAGCTGGGACGAAGTAAGAGAGTAGCATGGACATATATACACTACCAAATGTAAAATAGATAGCTAGTGGGAAGTAGCTGCATACCACAGGGAGATCAGCTCAGTGCTTTTTGACCACCTAGAGGGGTGGGATAGGGAGGTTGGGAGGGAGGGAGATGCAAGAGGGAAGAGATATGGGGATATATGTATATGTATAGCTGATTCACTTTGTTATAAAGCAGAAACTAACACACCATGGTAAAGCAATTATAGTCCAATAAAGATGTTAAAAAAAAGGCAACAATCTTTTTAATCCTAATATTAAAAGACTATAATCATTTTTGTTACATGAAGCAAAAACTATAGCCCTGTTATAAATTCTGAAAGAGCTGACTGGTAGTAATCAATTTTTTACATTAGTGAAAGCTTCGAGATTCAGGTAGCAAACCAATAAATAATTAATAATGCCTATCTAAGAGATAGGCATCTAAGAGATGCAAAGATGTGTGTGATGGACCACATCCTAAAAGAATTTGTCATTTTAATAGGCATTCATGAATACAAATAGCTATAGTTAGAGGTATATATTTTATAAGAACTGTTAGCCAACTATCAGCAAAACGCCAGGATGGAGAGATTAGCTCTGATTGGGGTGGTGGGAAATCGTGAGGGGAATTTTCAGGACTAAGGTCACTTGGGTTGAGGATGCTTTATGAATCAGACTGGACCTTTGAGCATGAGTACGATTTCATTCTAAATGCCACAGTGGGTATTTCTGCCACCATGAAAGAAGAAGGTCACAATCAAGTGTCAAGGGCACACATTAGGTCAAACCATATGACACTACCATTTTTATAAGTTAAGAAAATATTTGAATATTGGCAATCTCATGAAGCTCAACACAATAATCCTATTTGATCTGAGGCCTCAGTTCCAAGAATCCCCAACATGTGCTCCGGATCCTGTAGCCTGCTGACAAGGCTTGATTGGTGAGGTACCAGCATCCACACATCCGCCACATCCTGAGATATTCCAAGGAGCCTAAACTTTTCACTGGAACAAATTCATGTGGTTGGAGGCCTGTGGACAATTTGGAAAATTCGCTGGTGACATCAACTTCATTTCCCAGATTCTTGTGGACAATAAAGGAAAAACAATATGATTAAGTCACGGTCCTGATGACAAATGCCCTGGGCAGGTCTTGCATCTGAAATTCTCACTAAAACCAAGGCTTTTAAGCCTTGGCAGCTTCTAAGAAATCCACGTTAACTTCCTGTTCAGTCTTTCGTGAAGGAGATTAATCACAAGAGCATCACCATCGTCCCAACCTTACTTTGCTGAAACTTGCCCGGGGTTGAAAATACCAGTTTGAGTTCAGACTTGCGTCCCGCAGGAGCATCCTCTAAGGCCAGGCTGAGTCAGGCTTTTTGAAGCACTAGTGCTTTTTGGAGCCAACTGATTTGATGCTGTCAACTGATGGGGACACAGTGATTCCTGGAAGTTGAGACCAGGAACTGGGGCATATTTTTAAAATTGTATTAGAAAACCATTTCAACATATGGATGGAGATGAGAAAAACAATTTTTCTGATAAATAATTGAAGTGATTACATTTTGGCCCTGCCCAGGATTGTGGATTCAACTACAGCATGACAATGGGATTATTGTGCACAGCTCATTTAAATTCACCTCTCAAATGGCCTTTTTTTGTTTGTTTGTTTGTTTTGCGGTAGGCGGGCCTCTCACTGTTGTGGCCTCTCCCATTGCAGAGCACAGGCTCCGGACGCTCAGGCTCAGCGGCCATGGCTCACGGGCCCAGCTGCTCTGCGGCATGTGGGATCTTCCCGGACCGGGGCACGAACCCGTGTCCCCTGCATCGGCAGGCGGACTCTCAACCACTGCGCCACCAGGGAAGCCCGGCCTTGTTTTTTTTTTATAAAGGGACAGTCGCCTTCTGGAATTAGAAAGAAAAGCACTTTGGGAAACCCAAAGATCCCACAAACGTTTTCAAACATTACTTCATTGGCCCTGCAGCCCTTTTATGGCTCCTGTTTGACTCGGTTCAGATGCTGAGGCAAAGCGGGGAGCTGGGCCAAGGTCATCCCCCAGCACTGGCCGAAGTGTACCTAGCAGAGGATGGCACACATTCTGGTCATGATAGAGAGAAAACACTGCCTCAGCAGCTTGGATTGGTGACTGCTTTCCTTCTGTGAGCAGGAGAGAGAAAAAAAATTCAGTTAGAGCTGACTTTAGCAGTTTGGTGAATGGAGCCCAGGGTCCATGGGCACCCCCGGCAGCCACCCACGTAGGCTGGGAGGGCAGTTTGGAGAAGACTCACGGCCCTGGGTCAACATGTCCACGAGATCAGCCCTGAGGTTGTCTTCCCCAGCCATGGTCCAGCCTCCTGCTTTTACACACGAGGATGTGAATCCCAAGGGGGTGAAGGCCTTTTCTAAGGTCACAAAGAGATGGTGGCATTCCAGGTCTCTTGGTTCCAAAAAACTGGGTGAGGAGGGGAAATTGAGTGGGCAGGGGAAGGGAGAGAAAAGAGAAGGGGAAGAATGAAGAAAAGGGGCAGAAAGAGAAAATGAAGTGTTGGGAGAGGAGATGCTTTCATGTCCCTGGCCTATGGCCTGCTGACCACCTGTGGAAACGTGTACCATGGGAGGTGGCTCAGGACCCCTGGGAAGCAGGGACCCCAGCACTGCCCCTGTAGGATTGGAAGTGCCAGAACTGAGTGCCACCCCATCCAGGTGTTGTACACACATGACCTCCTGCAAGAAAAGTGGAGGCTCATTTTATAAATGAGTGAACTGCTCTGCCCCGTTGCGTTGCCGTGGCCAGGCCTGCGTGGGCCCCGCCCTGCCCGTGTCCATGCCCGCCCTCCCACAGACACGTGTCATGAATGCCCACAGGTCCCTTGGCACAGGAGCGCTGGGCCAGCAGGTGGAAGACACTGGGGAAAAGCAGGGGAATGTTGATCCTGGTCAACATGGTGGTAGGTTTCCTCTCTTCTTGTGGTTGTAGCCAAGAATCTCCATGTTGTTTAAAAAATAAACTGGAACAAGACAGTTGGGAGGGAGGTGACATCATCTTCTCCAACAGCCTAGCCCCACGTGTCCGTTGCTTCCTGGGACTGAGTGTGGTTTTTGGTGTTTCATTTCATTTGTTTTTCAGTTGATTGGAGGATGGTGAGGGTTTTCTGGGTTGGCCACGCCTGAAGGAAAGGGCAGCCCTGTCCTGAGCTTTATGCCACAGGTGGCTGGCAGCACTGATGGAGGAGTCCCCATGGGTGACAAGGTGATGTCCAGGACCTGCAGGTGACATGAAGCTCCAGAAGCTGCAGAGCCTCTGGCATCGCACTGCCCACTCACAGTAGCATTTCTGCAGGTGAGAGGGACATGAGGTTCACAATGTGCATGACTGAAAAAGAGAAAGTCCTCTGGGCAGGCATCATGGTGCAGAGGAACCCTGGAAGGACGTATTAGGTCTTGCTTTGCTCTCTAATTGTTTCTCCTAAGTGACTCCCAAATAGGCCATGCTGCCCCGAGCTCCAGGGTCACCTGATGGATGCTCCTCCTTTCTGAAGCTGCAGGGGGCAGTGCCAACAGCCCAGCTCCCCCATGGGCATAAGCACAGCAGAGAGCTGGGCACACGTTAGAATGATGAGGGCAAGAGACAAAATGGGAAGTCTTCACGTGCCTGGCAGGCAGGAAACGTGAGCTTATCTTCTATTCCTCATGCCGCCCAGGGCAGGACCGACACGCGGGATGTGACAACACAGATTTGTGGATAGTTCATGGGAAGAAAGGGTGAGCAGAATGGGAGTGTTTCCTGGATGCCTGTCTTGTGTGCAGGGAAAACCCCGATGGTCACTACACCCTATCGGCCTCCCTTTCACAAAGGGTGTGCTGATCCCACCCCTGCCCTGACTGTAATTTCTGAACTGACTTCCTAAGGATGTGTCAGATCTCAAAAGGAGAAAGAGGCATTGGCGAAAGGAAGCACTGCCACGCTCTCCTTTCATAGAAGCTAGCAGGAAGTGGAGGCAGAGACACAGTGTTTGGAAATAGATCAAGCAAAGGGGTGGCCTGGAGAATCACCTTCCATTTGCCTTCAGAGGCTACTCAGCATGAAAGGAAATTCCCAAAGAAAGAGCGAGATATCTGTCCCTGCCTATCTCTGCGAATAGCCTAGATGCTTAGCTCTCCAGAATGATCCAGGCTGGTGGTCCCCACCGAGGGCAGGGGAGGAATGAGCCCATTGTGCATGCTTCCTCCACCAATTGGACCCACACTTCAGCCCTGGTTTTGTTTTTCCAGCCAAACTCACCAGGACACAGACTCTATTGGAGCATCATTCTTCACATTGTATAAGTAACTTCATAAGCGTTACCAGAATCTTCCTGGTGCTTTGAAAATAACGTTCCAGCTTCTCCACACTTTCCGGGAACATATTATATGAACGAAGAGGTGCCTGCCCGTCAGCCCACCTTGTGGCCTGTGGTGTTGATGCCCAAACACCCCTTTGCAGCTCTGGATGTCCCAGCTCCATTTTTTCATGCCTTAGCATCTTGGCTGTTTATCTTGCTTTGTCTCCAAGTTCTGATGACTGGGCAGTGCACCTATTAATCTTAAATGAAATCAAGTCTCCGCCACTTCCATTTGAAAAAGAAATCACTTTGCGTTTCCCATTCAATTCCACAGTATAAAATATGTATGATTCCTCCAGCACCTCCAAGCCCCCTCGCTCCATCGATTCTCTCGGTCGCCACTAAGCTCTTACTGGAGGAAAGTACTTCCAGTCCATCAGGGACAAGCCCCAGATGACAACATTCCAAGGGCCCAGCTGCTCCGTGTCCACTGCATCCACAGCAAAGTTCCTGCCGCTCCCACAGGGGGCTCACGTGGGTTTCCAGGCTACTCTGCAGAAAATCGCTGCCCCCAGGGCTCTGGGGTCCTGCTTTTGCTTCTTATTTCTTGCACACAAATATTACAGACATCTTCTGTGACTTCAGGGGCTGAGTCAGGGAGACTGGGGGTTCAGCTGGCCTGGGAGGTCCAGTGTGGAGCCCCGAGGACTGGGATCTCTAAGTAGCTTGGTTGACCCCAAGGTGCTTACGTCTTCCAGAGGAGAAAGCACTCACGCTGTTGTTCTTGAGGCTGACGAAAGGTCTTCCTCCTATCTCTCATAGGTGACTCCTGCTGGTCCCTGTACACTACTCCTGACTTCACTGTGCACCTACACATAGTAGGTGTTCAATAAATGCTGAATATCTGGGTTTATGCTCAGCATCCCCCACATTCTATTTTTGCATCTTCTTGGTGTCCTGAGTGTGTCCTTAAGGAAGAACACCATGTTCTTTCTCCTACCCCAGACCACACCATCAACACATACCTGTCAGGTAGTATCCCAAACTCCCGCTCTTTGCCAACTGTGTAACTGCTATGCAGTGGTTATAAACAAGAATTTTGGAGTAAGACAGACTTGGGTTCAACTTCTGGCTCTGATAGCATATCCACAGTACCTTTGGCAAACTATGTCACCTCCTGAGCCCCAGTGCTCTTATCTATGAAACAAGGATAACAAAAGTGACTGACTCATCAGGTTGTTACTCATACAGCAGGGATTTTATGAGATATTGCAAGAAAAAACATCAGCCAAGCACATACTGCGTGCTCAATACATGTTGGTTATTATGGCCGCTGTTGTTCATGAGTTTATCCATGTAACCAGATGACATTTTACTTTTACCAAACCTTCCAGAGGCAACCGTCACGAGACTATGGGGACCGCACATTAGTTACTGATGAACATTTTGTTCAGCCAGAGGGAGAGATTTTGGGGTAAGTGATGCTCTGGACAGACACCCCTCACCACCAGCAATGGAGTATTACCTCCTCCGGCCCTGACCGAGGAAAGCAAAAAACAGAAGCCCTGCACTAGTCTGGAAAGTGAACTGAGCTCATCCACCCCTTCCCTGTGCCAAGAAGGCAGGATGGGGGAGAGACAGAACAAATCGAAATCTGATTCTGAGTCAGTGGGGCTCGTCTCAGTCACGAAGTTATTTTAAATGGTGGCAGCAGGAGTTCGGTTTGAGGTAGCTTCATTATATTATCTGCCCTGCAAAAAGCTGGAGAACATGAAAGAAACAATTAAAGGTCACTACGGCTAGACTGGTGTATTCCCCTGAAAGCTCACCAAGCGGGGCTCTTATCTGCTCTACAAATGTCTACCGAACTGAGCTGGAGCCACCCAGCCCTTCCTGGGTGGACCCTGTGAAAGCCATTAGCCGTGTGTCTCCCAAGTGTGAAACTTCTGAGTCCTATGGGAAAGAGCTCAGCAAACCGAGTTGTTTAATGCAGCTGCATTTGCCCAACCAGTGTCAGCATGTTCCAAGCTGGCACTTTCTCCATCTGTTTATATTTAGAATGGGACTCATTGCCAAAGATTAGGGATCCCTGGATTGTGAAACCCAGAAAGCACAAGCCAAAGGCTAGAAAGAAAAACTACTTGTAGCTTAGTTGGCTTCAGAAGGACTAGGAATTTTCCCCTAGAGTGTTCAGTCCCAGAGAGAAGAGTCTTCGTGGTAAAAAACCTGGGTGGACTTCACAGGGTCCCTCCCCAAGTTTATCACCTTGACTCTGCCCCCTTCTCCACCACCATCAACCCAGGGGCTTCTCCAGGCTGGCAGGGATGTGTTGAGCTCTTCTTAGTTCTCCCAGCCCAGAACCTGGTATCTGTGCTTGAGAAATTCTGGTTGGTTGAATGAATAAATGAATTACAGTCAGCTCTTTGTGGTGGTTTTCAAACATGGCTGCAAATTCAACAGTCTGCCATTGAGAAGTAACATCAGCATTCCCTCCCCTTTGATCTGGATATGGTATTCTGACTACTTCCACCATCCTAGTTAAGCACAAGTGACACTTGTGTGATTTCAAAGCCACGCAGCTTTTGTATTTGTTCTTGGAGCCCAGAGCCACGTGCAAGATGTCCAGCCACCCCAAGTTTGCCATGTTGGAGAAGCCAATGCAATGACCACCTGGAGACGTCTGAACTGGACACCGAGACAGATGCCCAGCATGGCCCCAGACATTTGACATGTGAATGAGGACACCTATGGATGATTCCGACCCATGATGTAAGTTCCTCCCAGACTTTTGTATCTTCCACACTGAGACCCCAGCCAGTGTGGAGCAGACACAAACCATTCTGTGCCCTATCTGAATCCCTGACCCACAGAATCCAAGAGCATCATAAAACTGTGCCTGCTTGTTTCACACCATGAAGTTTTGGGGTATTTTGTACATGGCAACAGACAAACATAACATTCTTCAAGACACAAGGCAGGAGGCTCGTGCTATGCTAGCCCTTCCAATTGCTAAAAATCCCTACCGTCAGGAAGTTGATCTTAAGAAAACTTAAATACCCTCTTCAAAATGAAGCCCGTAACTTCCTTATTTGACCTCTGAAGAGATGGGTAACAGCTGGTTCCCACTCACACTTTATCATAGGACTTCACATCCTTGCAGATATTAAGTAGCTTTTCAGCTTTTTCCTCTTTGGGTCAAATACTCTGAAATCTTTACAGATCCTTTCATCTTTCTTCATTTTACCTTGTATTTGTCATCCTCTAAAAACAGATGCCAACAGCTTTTTAAGGAGATGGAGAACATCATCATGAAATGAGAGCCTTTGATCAAAATAACAATCCTTTTGGCATTTAAGGCACTTTATAATATGCAAACCATTTTCACCTGTATGAGTGCCAGGTTCCCATAACCACCCCATGACATGAATGAGATGGACATTTATTTCTACTTATTAAAGTAGAAATAAGCTCCTTTCTCAGGATCATACTTGCTAATAGCTGAGCTGAGACTAGAAAACAAACCTTGAATTGCAAGTCTATGAACAAGGACAGAAAGGAAACTGAAAAGAATACAATCATCTGACGTGCTTAAATAATGGATTGTTTTCTCTTCAATTTTCCTTGATTGTAATTTTGTCTTTTCAATAAACAAAATCAGAACATTAAAAAAAAGAAATTCTAGGTCTTTATAATGTGTTTGAACAGTGTTGAACTATTTTGAAGTATATCATTTTAAACATAAATAATTCAAATTATAGGCAAAACAGAAACTACATAGTGAATGATCTTCTAATTGTTGTCATTGACTTTAATCTTCTAGTGCTCGAAGAATGGTAGAAAATTTTTTATGGTCAGAATCAGAAATAAAAATATATTGAGTGCCACTGGGATGGCCTAAAAAATGTACATGCGTTTGTCCTTAAATACAAATTACAAGTGTGTTCTATTACGTAGACAATGTTAAGTGTTAGACCATGGAGAAGCACCAGGATTTTATGGGTACCATGTAATATCTTCATCAACAAGACACTTGAATGGAAGTCCCACTGTGTCTAGTCCTATGCTCGTGATGGAACATAGCAAGCAAGTCAGGACATAATGAATGGCCCATGCTCCATGAAGTTGGCATGGGTTCACACTTACTTGCAAGGTCAGACCTTCTGGCGGCCTTAATAAGGCAAGCAGCTAGACATGCTGTGTATGTCTATGTCCTGAATAGAGCAAAGGGAGGAGAGATGGAGATGGAACGGAAGGTGGATGAAGCCAACCATTATTCCTACTTAGTAAAGTGAGGCTACATTCTCGGGATCACACCTAGAAAACAGAGTGAAGAAACCCAACGGGATGCCGTGCCACACTGAGACAGCAAAGATCACAACTGTCTCCACCATGCTCCTCAAAGACAGACCCATGGAAACCTGACTCTGAAGCTCTGCTGGAGGGTTGGCAGGGAGTCCAGAATCAGCCTGTCTATCAAGTCTTCCAGGCAGTGCTGAGGCACACGGAAATAAGAGTGCTCATCTGTGTCATCTTCTCAACAGCTCAGCAGGTATCAAAGAGTAATGCAACTGTCAGAGAGGTCTGTTCAAGGGCAACTGGAGGAGTCACACTTGAACCTCTGACTCTGGAAGCAGAGTCTGTTCTCTACTGCCCATCGCCTCAACCTGGGGCAAGTCTGCACTTCCCTGAACCTCAGTGTCCTTGTGCATAAAGTGAGCTGGGCGGTTGGACTGCATCAGCTTTGAGAGTTCTTTTGTGTCTGATGTTTGATGATGTCTTGAGATGAAACAGTTGGCTGCATCCAAGGCACCTGGAGACAAGGTGCCATTTTGGATCAGAGAAACTTGTCCAGACCTTGGGCCAAATGGTTTTCTAGTGGTCTCATAATGCCCCCAGCATATGGCCCATTTATATCGAGATCCAGTTGAGTTCTAGCTGGCACTGCCTCCGACAGATCTTGCAAAATTGATTGCCACAAGCAACCCAGCTGTAGTGGAAAGGATGTGGGTACAAACTCTTCAGACTTGGGTGTGTCCCTTTAGACCAGGCCAGAGCCATCAAAGCACCATGCTTTCCTCCACCCTTTCCGACTGCCCTGAGACTGGCACAGTGCTTAGTAAGAGTGAAAGTAACACTTGATTATCTGGGGGCTAACAGTCTTTTTAGGTGGTTGAAGGAGGTGCCAGACAGAGCTACCACCAGAGAGAGAAATTTTTCACAGCCCCAAACCAGATACTTCTGCTGCCTGGTGTGCCAGCATCCAGGCCTGACCCTATGCTCCGCTTGACCACTTTGCAACAAGCGATAAGTGCACACTTACTGGCATGGTTTGACTGCAAATCCTTATTTTAATCTGTCATTCCGAAATACGCAACGGCACTTACTTAGGCAAGAAAACCTTCTTTAGCCTAACGGTGTTTTAGAGATAAATTGGCAATGAGAGGAGCCTGAATTGTTACAATGCCGTTTGTCAGCCAATTCCACTTATCAATTTATTATCAATGCCATTTTGCAAGAAAGTCTCCACCTTAGAGATGACACTTCATACATAACAGGGAAGCTTTGAGTCTTACTTGACTGCCAGCACATTACATAAGAGAACGTGTCATCAGCCTCAAATAAAGCAGCAAGGCTCTGTGTAGGTGACACCAAAGCCAACATATGCTTAGCCAAAAAGTGATTCAATGCCTTGAGAATGTGGGATGCAAAAGGAGATTCTGTAGAAGTCAGGGGTCGATGGTGGGAGAGTGCAAGAGAGAGATCTGACAGCTCCTGAGCTCTGGACAAGCTGTTCTTAGTTATCTCATAGCAGGGAGGAAACACAGAAGGATGAAACTCTGATACCCCTAATCGCTTGAATCAGTTTCACTGTTTGGCTCCATTATATGTGTCTGTTTCTCACCCCCCTCTAACCCCTTCCTTGTGCTGCAGAATGGGCTTAATTAGCTGGTTTGGTCACCAGTTATCAACCTTAACTGAGATAAAAGGCAGTTAGGGTACAGTGGGGAAAGGGGTCCCATCTGTGAAGTCCCAGTGACTCGCTAAGCCAGACAACCATTCCCAATTAATCATGAGCAAAGGAAGGCTATGGGTGGTTTTCATTCCAAGACAGCAAAGTGGCATTTTGAGAACTCCCCAGCATAATGCAGAAACCCCGAGTGTTCTTTCTAGCTCTGTCTGGTTCTGGACTGAAAGACTTGCACCATGTAGTTAGCCTCTCTGGATCTGTCTTCCGAAAAGTGAGGCTAATAGATGTGGCCTTCTGCAGAAAAATACTGGTGAGGAATAATGATGAATTATTATGAAGCCCTTTCCAGTATCAGAGTGGTGATGTAGCAATAATGAGCTTTGACCAGAAGCCATCTGTTTCCTGGCGTAGTTGCTTTAATTGCTCCTGTTCGTTATTAAACTGGTGCTGGAGTTGCAAGAGCACCGGAGATAAGTGCTTAGGTGGTCTTGTTAGGTGGTGGAGCGTGGGCTTTTGCAGACGTGCAACACTGCCCTCTATCGGCGCCCAGCGTATTAACACGCCGCTGAAGCCGACCAGCCTGGCATCATCAGCCAGGCGTCTCTGTCCCTCGAAGCAGAGGCCGGGCCGGGGGTGGAGGTGGGGGAGGGCTGGTGGGTAATCCCCGTGACCAGACCACGCAGTGGAGGGCTCCTGCTTCACAGAGTGTGGTGCGTGTCCATTGGAAAGCTGCTGAGAGGAAGTCTTGTTCCCTGGGATTTTAAACAGCCACGTTTCTTGGTATTTGACATCCATGGGACACTTAGCAAACGGAGTGCCAGATAGAACTCCTGGCTCTATTTTCTGTAAGACACTTGAGAGTCAGAACCCTCCGGATGTTTTCGTTTGTCGGGCTTGCTCCTGGTAGGGCTGGCCATGGCTCAGTGGGTGCGGGGCACTGTGCAGAGGCCCAGTCAAGGGAGGGCTGGATGCCTACAGTGCTGTGCATAAAAGCATGCTTGGTCACTCACTCTAACACTCAGACGCTCGCTTCTCTTACATACGTGACTTTCTGACAAGCCATGGGGAAGAAGGCAGATGATGATTGATTACCACCTTCACAAGCCTCCAAAAGAAGATAGGGCCTGCATGGGTGTCCCCATTTCACAGATCAGAAAACTGAGGCTCAGGATGGTGAGGGACTTGCCCTCAGTTCACCGTACATGTGATCAGGACCACACAAATACAGGAAAGTGATTACATCTCAGGCTTCTCTTGAAGCTCAGCCGTGTTCTCACCACTTTCTGTGTGACCACATATCCATATAGAAATTATTTTGGTTATTTGGTATTAATCCTAATTCACAGTCATGTGGATCACTGCCCAGGTTTATAATCCTTTGAACGTGCTTTATTAATCACTGTATTCATGAAGGCTTAGAGACAAATCTCGGTGGTGATATTATGAGAGCCTTTGATAAGCTCAAAGTTGTCCTGTAATTATAGCGAAGATGGACAGAGATCAGGTCCATCAGTGATGATTCTCTGAGAATGAACATTTGGATTTTTTCTTTCCATGCAGTTGCCAATGTCTTTGTGTTCAGGCTGGTAGATGTCACATAGCTTTATTATAATAAATTGGTGTGATATAGCACGGTTGTGGTTCTTTGTCCTATGCAGAGATTACCTAAAACTCTAGAACCATGATTCATCCCTGCAGGAGTTTTCACTCATATTGTACAATAAGCAGAAAGTGTTTGGGACTCAAGGTGCTGTGAAGTGGGCCTTCTGAAGTTTGCAGGCTGCTATTTTTATAGATGCTCTCCTCAGCTCCCACCTTAATTCACATCAGAGGAGTTACTGGGGAATGAAACTGCATTTCCTCTGTGTCCCTCCTTCCTGCACGGTTGACTTCAACTGTGAGCCCACAGATATGCTCTACCGGCCGATGCCTGAGTTGTTTACCACATCAACCCGAAGATGCAGTAGTTACCTGTTTATGCTGGCTCAAGAAAAGGGCTGCCTCATAAATATTTAGGGAGATGATCTGTATATCTGATGCACCTTACCTTTGCCTGGGCTTATACAGCAGTACCTCCTTCCGTAAGGAAACGCTAAACCAGTCTTGACCTGCTCTTATAGAAGGATCTGTGAAGTGTGTCCCAGTTTAAGATAATTTCCCATACGCCATACAAATTAAATTGCCCTTTTCTTTTTCCAAAACAAAAACCCTTATCCCACATGACTCATCAACAAAAATAAAAACAAAAAAGAACATTTTTACTTTTTCAAGTAAAACTAATAATTATGGTAATAAAACAAAAACCTTCCATTTTTATTTATTAATCTTCCCTGGACTCCCCTACATTGAACTAAGTGCGTATAGTTTCAACAAATCTTAGCTTCAGAAGGAGTTCTAGAAAATATCTATTTCAACTTTCAGGGTAACATGGAAATCTGTTCTCTTTATAAATACTTCCACAACCGAGCGTACTCTCTTTAAAAAGTTGTCTATTTTATTTCTGGAAAGCTCTAATAAAGGTTAATCCACAGGAAATGCTTTTCTTTCACTGGACTTATATCTTACAAGTGTTCTTTTCAGTTATATTCACAAGGAAAAGGAGAATAAACTACAAGGCTCAAGAATAGGCCATTTCTGTGAAATAATAGCACAAGGGACAGAAGTTGATAGATTTGATCAATCTTATCAGTTGCGAATAGACGAGTCTCGTAGAAGGAGCCTAGGCAAACCCCCAAACTGATCCTTTTCCATGCTTGGTGATCATCTGGAGACAGTTGTGGAATGTGGCATTTTGGTCTAACACGAGCACAGAATAACGTGTAGCACACACCCAAATTAAGTGAACCTCTAGTGAATAGGTCCGTATAGTCTCCAAAACCAACCACAGGACTGTAATGAAAGAAAGTGATGACAGACAAGTTATAACACACAGCCAGCCAATTTCTGAACACAGTATTTTGGCTGACTAGCTTTAGACATGGGAAGAATTATGTTACTCAATTTACAACTTATTAAAGAGGCAGAGAAGCCGTTGATACAGATGCCTGGTTCTATATCAAAGAAGACCAGGAGAGATATTACAGAGCTTCTATTGAGCCAACTATCAGGCAGTACTTAACTCATTTTTACCCATACCTAATCATTAGACAAGAATGAATTTTCAAAAGGTTAAAAAAAAACCTGCAGTATTCTTAGTAAGCCGAGCCATTGCTCTCTTGTTATCTGCAAAAGCTTAGACATGCTGATAGAATCTGTTTCATTCCTTACACGAGGCAGTAATGACTTTTTCACATGGTGCATGTTTCTTGCGAGCAATTGCCTACAACAGGCAGGATGGAATGCCTCTGTGTGGGGAGGGGGCCATATTGGACATTTGTGATAATGTGTCATGCTAGTAGATGCAATCTGCCCCCAAATACAACGGAAAAATGACTTCTGATTTACTAGAAGAAACACATGGTACCTTATATACAGTCGAGGAGCATTTTTAACAGTCAGCCCCAAAATAGGCACCAGCAGTGTTGAGCATGAGAAGAAAAGAGCCATCCTGGCCTAAATGGACTTTGAGTTTGTTTCGAGACGCCATGAACAAAATAAAGGTCACCGTTGCTTTCAGTTGGTATAACAGGGGAGCCAGAAGATTCAGGCTGTAGACATGAATTACACCTGATTTTTGATAATCTTGCAGAGGCCTAATTTACCTTGGCTACAGAAAGGGGAAAGCTGGATTAAACTCTCCAAAATTTGTTCAGCCTTTACAGTTTGTGATTTTATCTTCTTGGTTGAATAACTTCAGCCCCTAGCAGTGGGAAACAAAAGACATAAACCCTCATAAGCCTTTGGTCCATAAGAGGGCTTCTGGATAATGTATTTTGGAAGACGAATAGGCTGTTAGTCCCCTCACTGCCTAGTGGGTGTGAATTAACACCCCACCACTGAGTCATCTGTGACCTTAGAGGGACTCTTAAATTTCTTTCACTTTTATCCATTTGAAGTGGTGATAACTTATCTAACCAACTCTGTACCAACTAGATCTCACTCATAAGAATTAATTAGATAACATCTTACATTTTCTGTTCCATGGAGGTAAATGTTCTGAGAAGGTAACCAATGATTTTTTTTTTTTTTTTTTTTTTTTTTTTTCAGTACACGGGCCTCTCACTGCTGTGGCCTCTCCTGTTGCGGAGCACAGGCTCCGGATGCGCAGGCTCAGCGGCCATGGCTCACGGGCCCAGCCGCTCCGTGGCATGTGGGATCTTCCCGGACCGAGGCACAAACCCGTGTCCCCTGTATCGGCAGGCAGACTCGCAACCACTGCGCCCCAGGGAAGCCCACAATGATTATTTTTTAACTTAAAATTTTTTTTTAATTTTTTTGGCTGCACTGCGCAGCTTGCAGGTCTTAGTTCCCCAACCAGGGATTGAACCCTGGCCACAGCAGTGAAAGTGCTGAGCCCTAACCATTGGACTGCCAGGGAACTCCCTGTTTTTTAAAACAACATGTCAACAACCTATGTGCTGTCATACATAAGCTAAACCTCCGAAGAGAATATTTAGAGTGCGCTCTAACTCATGAATTAATCGCCAATTTTCTTTACAACCGGGATCCTTCTGATTTTTTTCTGAATTTTCTAGCTATTTATCAGAATAAGTCACCAGCTTGGGTCATATTTCCTTTTCTCTGCAAGAGGATTTCACATCGTGAGCTGGAATTTCCTTTATTTAAGTTGCTTGGAAAATCTGGAATGGTCTCACTGGTTCATTTCTAGAGTGGGAGGATCCAACCACGAGCTGAAACTGATACTAAGCATAAAGGATGTCTTTGGCACAGCAGTAATTTATCCTTTACATGTGACAAGTTAATGCCAAGCAGTTGTTCAGTCCACGCAGAAGCAAATTTCATAGAATATAAGCTCCTGAGTTAGGAACACCCTGAGGTAATTCAGACCTGGGTAAGGGGCCCGGCACATCTCCAGAATAGCTATGTATGTGGGCCACTGTTGGGCTTTTAACTGGTGATTAATGAAAAACACTAACAGTTCCATGGAACTTTCCAAGACTCTTCAGCAACTATTTGGTTTCTTTCCTCCTGTTTAATTTGACTCATGCATCTATCTGGCCACCCATTTATGTCAAATTTTAACATTTCAGGATAATAAATTATGGCTTTCACATTAACATCACCAGAACAAAATATGAAGCTATGGATGAGTTTTTTTTATTTGATGCTAATTCCTCCATAACGATTCTTCACCTTCAAAAACCCAGCCATAGCTTATTTTTCAATTTTTTAGTTGTAGTATAGTTGATGTACAATGTTGTGTTATTTTCAGCTGTACAGCAGAGTAATTCAGTTGTACATATATATATCCTTTTTCAGATTCTTTTCCATTTTAGGTTATTACAAGGTACTGAATATAGTTCCCTGTGCTATACAGAAGGTCCTTGTTGTTTATCTAGTTTATATATAGTGGTGTGTATTGGCTAATCCCAAATGCCTAATATATCCCTTCCCCCCTTTCCTCTTTGGTAACCATAAGATTGTTTTCTATGTCTGTGAGTCTGTTTTGGATTTGTAAATAAATTCATTTGTATCTTTTTTTTTTTTTTTTTTAACAAATAAGTGATATGATATTTGTCTTTCTCTGTCTGCTTACTTCACTTAGTGTGATAATCTCTAGGTCCATCCATGTTGCTGCAAACAGCAATATTTCATTCTTTTTTACCCAACCAAAATTTAGAGCAGAAAATAGATGATTCGGGCCTTCTGTTTATTTTTAACACATTCTATGGGGGACAGGGGGAATTTTTAGTTAATTTCCCATAGGTACCCAAAATTGAGAAGTATTTTTTCCCAGTACTATTTTTAGGAGCTAGTCAAAAAATTCCATTGTGACCCTGAGTTAACTGAGCTATTTCTGGAGCCAAAATACAAATCCAAACATTGGAGCGTGGGGGACCGCAGGGTGATCTTCCCATCGTGGCAGCCTCTCTTCAGGAGAGGAAAAGTAGAATGTGGCAGAGTTCAGAGGTAAGCTGAAAGAAAACACAGCTGAGAAACTAGGACCCCAAAGGAAACGTTAAAGAAGAACATTTTCTGGGTTTGGTCTGGAAAGGGAGGCGTGAGAAGTGATGGGCTCTGAGCTGTCAAGGTTGTGAAGGACCTTGACTCATAGTCAGTGGGAGGACACATGGGGAGAAGGCAGAGGCAAATTACTACATGCGGGGTGGCCTCGGAAGCATCTCCTGGCAGTGAGAGCTGTTAAGCACCAGAGCTAGGTGCCAGGGGAGGCTGGGCAATCTCCATTCTTGGCAGGCTTTGAAATTAGGTAACTGCTTATCTGCAGGGATCAGAGCTGTGGAGAAAGCACTGACCCAGCTCGGGAGACCCCTTTCAAGTGTAAGAATCTCTCAGCTATGGTGGGAGGAAAGTTGATCATGTAGAAACGGAGAGGACTCTCAACCGACTCTCTTTATCCATTTCCTTTTTCTGTCAAAACGAGACTTTTTTTTTTTTTCTGAGAGGATGTGTATCCTGAGGAAATTATTATTTTCTATTTGCCTTTGATAAAAATAGTGCTAACCACTTCTGGCTTTTTAGCAGAACCCTCTGGCAGGGAGGGTGGCAGGCTTGGGGTGCTTGCCAAGGCTCAGGCATGAGTCCTTCTCCAAGGTGTCCATTAAAGAGCTGTGACAGGGCAGGGCCACTCTGTGCCAGTTTGCAGAAGCCCTGAGGATGTCGGCCTGTGTGGTTCTTACAGAAAAAAAGGGGTATTTGAGTTCTCAAATACATCAGCTACCTGAGGGACTGGGTAACACAGCATTTCTGAGTACTGGGAAAAGCAAGAGAAGCCTTTCCAGGCTCCACTTGCTTTCAGTCAGATGCTTCTAAGAAAGTGGCATGTGTTTCATATAAGCTTCTGGATAAGTATTGTGCAGAGTTGTATTGCATCGAAACGTGTGGTTTTCACACCTACTGCCGTGGCCATCACAGGATTTTTGCACTTATAAGAACATCTTGGGAGGAGGACCAAGAAAGAAATTTGAACCCCTCTGCAGACTTTTCTTCCCACACATGAATCTTCACCCCGATGTGATCTGCTCCACTCCGGCTGTTCCCGTGCCTTAGGCCACCTGCGCTATAGTTTGTTAAGTAAAAATGGAAACTCACCTGCAAAAAAGCAGTACAGTCCTTCTAATAAGTAAGGACAGGAATCCATTGTGTCTCTTTTAAAATACAGAGTTAATAGTAACTTCAAGATTGCTTATACAGCCCTTTCTGAGGGAAGCTGAAGCTTGTGCCCTTGGGGAGTGATTATTATCTACTCTCTTGGTTGTTATTTAGGGTACAATATGTAGTTTTCCCCTGGCAGCTGGGAACTTATGTTGGGGCAGGAAGGACATAATTCTGCCTGTTTTGAAAGGCTTTCCCCAAGGGATCTCAAGCTGAAGCTGTAATGATAAAATGCACATATAGAGAAGAGAAATATCTTTCTTTCTTTCTTCCTCTCCTTCTTTATAATCTTTTGGTTACACATCTTTGGATGGGAATACACTAAATATAGAAATAAAATAGAGAAGAAACATGAACATCTAATTTGATATGGGCAGCTTCTCAATTGCGAATGGACTAAATTGTGGCAATTTCTGTATAAGTGTTTCAGCTCCAAATGGAAATTGCCCCCTTTGTAGATTGGGGCATCTTTCTGCAAATAAACCAACTGAACTTTTTCAAAAGCGTACATGCACACAGATCTGAAACCTCTCTACAACTGACTGTGCTGTAGCCACGAACGGCTGGCTGAAATCCCCAAGGGAACAAGTTATCCTGCCTTCCTAGGCCTTCCTAACTCTCAAACGTTATGTTCCAGAAGCTCTCTCTCTTCTCCTTACTAATGAACTTCACTGTTTTATTTACTGTGCTTACTAGTAACCACAAGCCCTTTCAAGTTCCATCCCTAAAGTTACCTACATTTCAGATGGTTTTGAAGAGATGCTGTAGTTATTCTCCATGCAGGAAGGTAATACCCAGTTAACTGTGTTTGGAGTCCTCTGTGAACAGACTAGGCTTTAGAAATGAGTGCAATAAAACATATTCTTAGATGCTTTTCAGACAAATGAGTTCCTCTGACATAAACTGTCCCCTTTCCTCCTCTGAGATCCTAGAATAGGTAGAGGAAAGTGTATAGGCATTGTACTCTGGTACAGCTGTGTTTGAATTTCAACCTACCATGTCTGAGCTGTGTGACTTTAAACAAATTGCCTACCATCTCTGAGCCTCAGATTCCTCACCTGTAAAATGAATGTTCTCATCTCTTCCTTACAAGGCTACTGTGAAGATCAATTGAGAGGATATATATGAGACACACGATGCAGAGTAGGCACCTGGTACTACTGGTCCATCGGTAAGGACATGCCCCAACCCCAAACACGCAGGAAGACTCCTGGAAGAAAATCGGAAAGAAAACTAGCAAGAATACTAAGGGGAAGGATAGAGCCTACACTGACGCAATAGGCTGCACCAAAACCCAGTCAATTGTTCCATCTTTCTTCCTGATTTCTTTCTCTTACTTCCTGGATCTTCTGCTTGGGTTCCCAGATGCAGAAACCGGTTGAACTTCTGAAACTTGCAACCCTCATTAAAATGATTCAACTCTTCTGCTCTCTCTTTCCAGAAGAATTCAGAATGGCCATGACCACATGCTTTACTAACCAGTTCCCACATTAGTGCCTTTCCTATTCTCTTAAAAAAATGACCTTCTGGCCCATCCAACTGGAAGGCTGTTGCGAACTTCCAGGGCCAGGGTTGCCTGGGGTCAGGTACATTTATAGCCATTCCCTCCTCTGAACCTTCCTGGGAATTTTAAAAACCTCCCTGATACATGATAATGAGCTGTAAGGACCCTATTTCCAAAGGACTGTGGAATTTGTGCTTTACCAACTATCCAGCAAGGCTGTGCTACCTCCCTACACGTTTTCTTCCAACTCCATCAATGTATCCTACAGCATTCAATAATCTGGGGATATATTAAATCCCCTGTTTGTACAAAATGTTTCCCATTGATTAAATTGCTTGTTAAAACTAAGTCCTTTTTCAGAAAGGGCTTTGCTAAGAAGGCATTGATAGATCTTCAAGTAATTGGTATATTTATTGAACACATATTTCAAAGCACTATCTCAAGGAATCCTCCTAACAAGTACTTTTGGGTAAGGGACACTGAGACCTGGAAGGTCACAGAGGCACCTAAAGGGAGGATGCAGAACAAGCTCAGGCCATCTGATATCAGAGCCCAAACTCCCTCCATTGTCCTCCCCGCAGGTTCCCACACAAACCATTCATTATGCCGCCGTAGCGGGATCTGCACTGGTGTTTCAGAGAAACTAAAGTAAATCATGAAACATACTGTTTTGGTTGCTGTCTTCTAAAGGATGAGTATGAGGTTACTTCACTTCTAAATTGCACCTCCATTTACTTAGAACAGATGCCAAACTGAAGAATTTTCTAGAGTTCTCAGAAAGAAGGCTTATTTTTTTCTTTGAGCCAAATCACCGTAGTTATGTGCTTCCAAAAGTCAATAGGTCTTCCCCAAAGTTGAATGGGTCCTGTAGGAATTTAAAGCTATTATTAGGAGCAAACCCCAGGAGTCATTTCCCTTTGCCAGGATGCTATTCGATCGTGGTGCACAGAATTCATCTTGATCTGGCATGGACAGTTTTCAGTGTCTTTCTACTTTGAGAAAACTAGCATAGGAATTGTATAGAAAATGTTAAGTTTCTATCCAGTGCAGGAAGCAGTTTCAAAGCCAACTCCTAAACTCCTGTGCACTTCATCTTCACAGACCTTCTCTGGTTCTTGCTGGATGACCAGCTGTGGTCTGAGTGCCCCCACCCGAGCCACATAAGCTTTCTAACAGGTGCCATTGTGGTGTTGGATTTAAAGAAGCAAGTTCTATGCCAATTCACTTTCATTTTCTTCCTAAGCATTTATTACCCCAGTCCCCAGATCCCCAGTCCCCCGGCTGTCACAGTGGTGGGAGGACGGCCAAACCCTCCACCTAGCATTTAGCTCATCCACAGCCCAAACCCCGGCCACTTTTCCAGTCTCTTCTTTACAGTCTTTCTGATCCACCTGCAACCCTAAGAAGGAGCCTTTGTGTCTTCTTCCTTTCTACCTGTCTGAGTCCTATCCATCCATCTAAGTTCAGCTCCGATTAAGACAAACCTTCTTCCTACAACAATCCTTACCATTGTCCCAGCAATCACCCGAGTCTGTGCTGTGGTCCAGAACTGAGACAGCTGAAAGAGTAAAATTCAAGGCAGGGTATGGAATAGCACAGAGAGAACCTACCTGCATCCACAGTTGCCATGTACGTAACATTGCTGGCAGTCCGAATACTGCTTTGAAGAGGCATTGAGCTAATAAAGGCCCTCATGTGAAAAGCAGGAAAGACTGCATGAACTCAAGAATGAGGAAAGCAAAAATCCAAGAACAGAATACTCAAGGCTAAGACCAAGATGTGGACCTGGAGAGAAACCTGATCGTTGAGAGCAGTGACCCGGGTCATAATGAAGAGGAAATGCCAGTTACAGAGGAAGACAGGTCTGAACATCACATATGTCATCCACCATATGTTTCTATGTAGTTTAACCAGCACATGATTAGCTCTTCCCAGCATGCATATCTAAACGGCTTCCCAGCATATCTAAACGGCTAAGTGAAAAATCCCTGTTGAATCCCAAGGATGGGAAAACTCATCTGCTAGGAGCCCAGTTTCAGACGTGAGTCCAGAGCACCCCATCAGGTGACGGCACCCGCCTTCCCCTATCCGTTCCTCAGCAATGTGAACCCACCAATTGGAGGCACAGCTGACCGTCCCCAATGAGAAGGAAGTACAGAAGGCAGCCTCTCCCTCCCTCTCTCACGTAGAAAAACAGCAACAACTCAAGTGCTGATTAGATGCAAAAATGAGAGCCCAGAGCTGTGTTGACGGTTCTTCAGTCCCCGGACCCATAAGACGATCAGGATCAGTCTGAGGACTGCAGAATTCCTGGAGCTAGCCCCACATCTGGATGGTCTTCTGCCTGAAGACCCTTTAGAAACTAACAGCTATGGGACAGATCTCCATCCTGTATGGCTTTTCTCAATTGCTTTCTCTTTTTATAGCAATTAGTTGGGTGCGGTGGGAAAAGCAAAGACGGAGAGACAGGAGTCCGTTGTCCTAAAGAATGGACTTGAGGATGTGGGGAGGGGGAAGGGTAGGCTGTGACGGGGTGAGGGAGTGGCATGGACATATATACACTACCAAACGTAAAATAGACAGCTAGTGGGAAGCAGCCGCATAGCACAGGGAGATCAGCTCGGTGCTGTGTGACCACCTAGAGGGGTGGGATAGGGAGGGGGGGAGGGAGACGCAGGAGGGAGGAGATATGGGAACATGTGTATATGTATCACTGATTCACTTTGTTATAAAGCAGAAACTAACACACCATTGTAAAGCAATTATACTCCAATAAAGATGTTAAAAAAAAAAAAGATGAAGTGGCATATGCCGCCAGGTATGATTAAGTACCAAACAGTAGGTGATCAATCAATGGCGTGGCAGGGTGTCAATCTGCGAGCTGACCTGCCAGCCACAGCTCAGCGCACAGCGACCTGAGTCAGGACGCAGGGAGGCTACGGCTAGAAATGACTTGAGGCGTTTTGCATACAATCAGGCAGAAAAGCAGCTACAGCAGGGAGGGGCAGGGAGGCAAGGAAGGGGGGGGGAGCCCCCCACTCCCTTACACCTCCCACCTACTGGACATGCGATCGCGCCTTGACTCTGCTCACTGCAGCCCTTTGAGAAGGATCCGCCTGTCTCTTCCCATCCCCCACCTCATTATAGGGAAGAGGTGCATTTAAGTTCTTTAAAAATTTTACCTCGGCGCTTTTCAGTTCTGCTTTTTGGCTTAGAAATCTCAAGCTCATTAAACATGATTTAAAACATTTTACCTTACCTCTTTATTTCTTCAGCTCTTTAAAGTTTCCCTCCCCCACTTGTGTTTTATTAGCACCTCTGCATTCTAATCATGTTCCCAGCTGCAAAGATCATCACACAACTTGTTTTACCAATAGGTTTCTTTTTCTTTTATCTTCTAATTGGAATTTACCTTCAAAACCATCCAAGACTCCTTCCTGCCAACTCCTGTTTTTATTACCAGGCTTCCCTATGATTCACACCCTCTTATGTTAAAGCTCTCTCCCTTTAGGAAGCCAAAGACTAGCTTTTTCTTTAAGTCTGTCTCTCTTCAGTTACTCATTTCTTAGAACCTGAAATTCACCATAAAATGCACAGCTTAAGTTGTCAGGAAAACCAGCTAATTTCTATAGGATGAAACAAGACAAAGGTCAGCCTGATTCAACCGTGGAGTAGACATCAGTGGAAGGTTGGAAGCAGAAGGAACAGAGTTTCTCTTTTAAAAAAGAAACTACACTTGATTATAACGGTGTCCTATGTGGGTTTTTTCAAAATAAGAAACTAAAAATAGAAATTTTGTAGGTTCCATGATTTTCCAGTAAGTGGCATCCATATGGCGGAAACAATTGACTATTAACTCCACAGAGAAAGAAAGGCGAATGTGAGCACGGCCATCCATGACTCAAGGACTGGCCACAGATGACTGTCCCCAGCTGGAGGCCATGTGGAAACAAGGGGGAACTTGTCCCTGCAGGACCCGCCCGGTGCTTTCCAAGCATGGAGATTGCAGAACAGGCTGTAGGGCAACAAAGCAGGGGTTGAGCCTTCTCCGTTACTCTCTCGAATTTTCCCACCACTGAGAAAAAGCACCAAGGATCTGTCCTGAGAAGGCAACCGCTGCATTTTTTTTCCTCCCAGTTTTATTGAGATATAATTGCCATACAGCACTGCGTAAGTTTAAGGTGTACAGCATAATGATGTGACTTACATGCATCGTGAAATGATTATCACAGTAAGTTTAGTGAACATCCATCATCTCATAGAGATACAAAATTAAAGAAATAGGAAAAAATATTCTTCCGTGTGATGAGAACTCTTAGGATTTCCTCTCTTAACAGCTTGCATATATAACCTACAGCAGCGCTAATTATATTTATCATGTTGTACATGGCATCCCGAGTATTTGTTTATCTTATGGAAGGAAGGTTGTATTTAGAATTAACACTCAGAAGGGCAGCGTGGGAGGACAGACTTGGGAAGTGAATTCTGAGAAATACCTGGACATAGGGAGTGGTTGGGCCTGAGGACTCATTGGATCTGCAGTTGCCCTTACCCAGAACTGACATCTGTTCTCACCATTTGAGATTCCATAGTCTATGCTCAGGATGCCTGAAATTCTGGCACAAAATAGTCAGCAGGTTGATATTCTTGAACTGTTATAAATTATTTCCCTTTAATAATTATGTCAAATCAGAAGGAAACTAGAGTACTGAAAGGTGTATAAGTCATAGAAAGAAATTCAGATGTAGTATTCTTGATATGTATGTTCCTATTACCATTTACTTAATTGTTTCGGGTTGTTCTTGTAGGTCTTTTCCTTCTCTTGTGTTTCTTGCCTAGAGAAGTTCCTTTAGGATTTGTTGTAGAGCTGGTTTGGTGGTGCTGAACTCTCTCAGCTTTTGCTTGTCTGTAAAGGTTTTAATTTCTCCATCAAATCTGAATGAGATCCTTGCAGATGTAGTATTCTCAATGGGGGAACCCAAAGCCCCAGATCTGTGGGAAATAGCTCATGTTGAATGGTGATGCCATCCACTTCAGAAGGTCTACTGAACTAAATAGTGGGGCTTTCATATATAAAAGCATCACTTGTCTCTTTTTTTAACCACACCACCCAGGCTCTGTGCAGGTCATGGAATTAGCATGCAGTGTCAGTCTTCAGAAATCTGTGGTCAGCTGTTTAGATTCTCTTTCTTGACCATTAGAATCATATGGGAGGTCTGTACACACAGTGGCTGGTTGATTAATAAGTAAGAATGACTACACTCTTCACCAACATCAGAAACTAGTCAACATTTTGTTTTGTCCCTAGATGGCTATATTTGGGCCGGGGCCTCAATTACTCCCCTGAAGTCTGTGATTCTGTGCAGGGAAAACTCCCAGAATGTGTCACTTATCTCAGCACCCAGTCAGAACTGGCCTCTGTGCTTCCAGATGGACACAGGGCACTAAAGGGATCGAACAGCAAGGGCATGACTGCTGTGAAGGACTGGGAGAAGGTCCAGCCTGGGAAGCAGAGGTGGTGAACCCAAGGCTCAGCCATAGCCGTGTCTAGACAAGCAGTGGGCAATGAGATTGAGGGCAAAGAATGGGGTGTCCTAAGAGTAAAAGAGCTCAGAGTGAAATTCCCATGTCTACTGTCACACAAATGAAAAGCAAGCCACAATCTGGGAGAACAATATTTGCAAAACATCCCCCCCACCACGAAAGACTTGTATCTGGGCCATAGAAAGAAGTCTTGTAATTCAATAAGAAGACAAACAGCCCAAGTTGAAAAAGAAGATAAACAGATGGCATTTAGGTACATGAAAGATACTCATCAGTCATTAGGGAAATGCAAGTTAAAACCACAGGGAGATACTACTACCACCCACTAGAATGGCTAAAATTAAAGACTGACCTATGAAGTGTTGGCAAAAATGTGGAGAAACTGAAACTGTCTGCTGCTGGTAGGAATGGAAAATGGTAAAACCACCTTGGAAAACAGTGTGGCAGTTTCTTACATAGTTAGACATATACCGACCCCGCCATATAACCTAGCCATTTGACTCCTAGAGGAAGAAATGTAATCATATAACCACACAAAGACTTGTAGACTAACGTCCATAGTAGCTTTCTTTGTAGTAGCCCAAAGGAGAAACATTTCCAGTGCCCAACAATAGAACAATGGATAAAAGATTGCAGACATCCCTATGGGAGTAGGCTATAGGACAATAAGAAAGAATGGGCTATTGATGTGCGTGACAACAGGGGTGAATCTCAAAATAATTATGCTGAGCAAAGAAACCAGACCAAAAAAAGTAATATGGTATGATTCACTTATATAAAGTCCTAGAAACTACAAACTTACCTATGGTGATATCAAGCAGATCAATGGTTGCCTGAAGATGGGGGAGGGGTGAGAGGAGGAAAAAGGAAAGTGTGACCCGGGAAACCCTGGGGGTGATGAAAGGTCCTTATCTTAGCCGTGCTGATGGGTTCATGTGTGTATAGGTACATGTACACTTTATACATGTACAGTTTATTGTGCTTCAATTGTCCATCAATGTAGCATTTTTTAAAAAGAAATGACCATGTCTTCAGACTCTCCATTATTAAATTACAAGACCTAAAGTTCTTTTCACTTAGAAGTTCCAGTGTATACTCACATGAAATGTGTAATTGAGACACCAAAATATAGTGACATTAGGCTTCTACATCACAGAAAATAGGAGCATATCCAAGTCCATTTATACTTAAAAGATGCGTTAGGTGAAAGAGTATTGCAGTGGAGCAGGAAACAAAAAATTGGTTGACAACAGTCCATGAAAATACCCTAAACTATGAATTCCTGAGTTAAAATTCCTGTCCCACCAACTAGTAGCCTGAGGGAGCTTAATCAATTATTTCAATGTCTGTGAGCTTAAATAATTTTTATAAAATGTATGAAAGAGTATAATAAAAATATTTAGAACATAGGCTGTAGTGTGGATCAAGTGAGAAAACAATATGTGAAAGTTTTTATTAAACTATAGAGCATATAAGGGTTAACAACCATATTCCGATTTTAACAATGACTGCACGCCAGGCAGCATCCTAAGAACTTTTCACTCGTGCACTCTTTCCAACAGCCCCTCGCTGTGGATGGGTGTACAGGTGTTTAGAGAGAATGGATCATTTGGTCGTAGACACATATCTAGGACACAGTGGGGCTGTGATTTTCACCCAGGTTTCTCAGACTCCACAACCATAATCATGAGCATTGTATGATAGTGTCTTCCATGATTTATGCATGAATGGATTCCAAATGCTTATGTAGATGCATTCACTTTTTGAGAGGGCAGATACCCCACTGCACTGGCTTTCCCAAGCTCTGTGGAATGTGATGTTGGCTAGAAGTTATTATGAAGTGCTTCTCTATAAAGTAGATCTGATATAAAATGGGTCTTCAAATTCCCTCTCTATACATACAAGTAGTTAGAGACCATTTCCACTAACAGAATGGAGAATGATGCCAGTCTTATAAAAAAGTAATACAAAGTATACAAAGAATTTGTACAACTCAACATCAAAACAAACAACCCAGTTTAAAAATGGGCAGAGGATCTGAATAGACATTTTTCCAAAGAAGACATACAGATAGCACATGAAAAGATGCTCAATATCACTAATCATCAAGGAAATTCAAATCAAAACCACAATGAGATATTGCTTCACATCTGTCAGAATGGTTATCATCAAAAAGGCAACAAATAACAAGTATTGGAGAGGATGTGGAGAAAAAGAAACCCTCGTGCACTGTTGGTGGTAATGTAAATTGGTGCAGTCACTGTGGAAAACAGTATAGAGGTTCCTCAAAAAATTTTTAAAAATAGAACTACCATATGATCCAGCAATTCTACTTCTGGGTATTTTTCCAAAGTAAACAAAAACACTAATTCAAAAAGATGTATATACCCCTATTATTTATTATAGCCAAGTTATGGAAGCAAAATAAGTGTCCATGGATAGATGAATTGGTAAAAAAGATGTGATATACACACACACACACACACACACACACACACACATATACATACAATGGAATATTACTCAGCCACAAAAAAGAATAAAATCTTGCCCTTTGCAACAACATGAATGGATCTGAGGGTATTATGCTAAGTGAAATAAGTCAAGACAGAGAAAGACAGATACCACATGATTTCACTTATATGTGGAATCTAAAAAACAAAACAAATGAACTAACATAACAAATGGAAACAGAGTCATATATACAGAGAACAAACAGGTGGTTGCCAGAGGGGAGGGTGTTGGGGGGAGGAAAGAAATAGGTGAGGGAGTTTAAGAGATTCAAAATTCCAGTTGTGAAATAAATAAGTCACACGTTTGAGAGAACCTGTGGAGTTCTCTCCACAGGTTCTCCACAGTTCTCTCCACAGTGTAGAGAATATAGTCAATGAAGAAAAAAGTAATACTGTGTGAATGTTTATTTCTAGATCCATAATAGCCATGTTAACTATCAAACGGAATATGCTCTCTTCTACTGTTCTTACTCTGACCAGTCATTGATGGTTGAATTAAATGTATCTACCTAATGTCTTGAAATGGCCAATGAAATAGTCTTATAAAAATAAAATGGGGAAATGAGAGTGAATAGCAGCTTAAAATGCTATCCAGCCAACTTTCAATTTCCTCATTATACTGGCAGAAACAGAACACAATAACAAAAAGAGACTCGAAATAAATTGTTCAAAATATTACTTTAACCCTCTCTCTAATCATCTGTTTAACAAGTAATGTTTATTCTATTAACAATGAATTTCAAAATGAGCAAACAAATAATACGAGGTAAAGAGAGAAATTAGGCAAAAGGAGAAATAAGACAAACTACATGCTCTACTCTGCTGTGTAAATTATGTATATTATACATAGTATATATTATGTTTAAAGTAGAATTATATGTTGTGTATTATAGATGATTATTTTATATAGTATATATTAATATGTAACATAATATGCTACAGAACAAATTGAATCATGTATCAAATGTATAATGATAATTTACTAATATAATTTAATCTGAAGAGCAAAACTGCATTGTGAAGATCCTTACTGAATTTCAACGATTTCTTGAAATCATGTATACAACTATATAAGTTCCAAAGTTCCTCTCTATTGATGTAACAGAAGAAAGTCCTATTATCATAAAGAAGCTGTGCTGTGCGTACATTTCAGTCCAAATCTTTACTTCACCCTATCTAGCATTATTTAATATTTTGCATAATATTCCAGAGGAGAAATTTTAAATACAAGAATTTGATCTCTTTTTAAAAATTTATTTATTTTATTTACTTATTTTTGGCTGTGTTGGGTCTTTGTTGCTGCACGCGGGCTTTCTCTAGTTGGGGCAAGCAGGGGCTGCTCTTCTTTGCCGTGCATGGGTTTCTCATTGCAGTGGCTTCTCTTGTTGTGGAGCGCAGGCTCTAGGCGCGTGGGCTTCAGTAGTTATGGCTCACGGACTCTAGAATGCAGGCTCAGTAGTTGTGGCACACGGGCTTAGTTGCTCCACGGCATTTGAGATCTTCCCGGACCAGGGCTCAAACCCATGTCCCCTGCACTGGCAGGTGGATTCTTAACCACTGCGCCACCAGGGAAGCCCAAGAATTTGATCTTATAATCAAACCTACTTACTGATCTGCTTATTCTTTCCCTGTGAATCCCATTTCACATGTGCCCTGTATTTTATGGAACTGCCTCCCTTGCAAAAACAACTAGAATGCCCCCAGAGTATACAAGGTGGAGAGAGATATTCAGGTTAATCTCCATAAAGGAAGTTGAAATCTGGGTTAATTATTGAAACAACCCAATTTTGGCTGCACTTGCTTGAGAATTTTACCTTCAAGGGTGTTGAGTGTTAGCTTTAGTTAGATTTAAGTTTCTGTTACTGTATTTTTAGATATCCAGCAGTAAGAAGACCCCTTTGTGTGTCTGGGGAATTCCCCAGTTCAGCGTTGGTGGGAAGTGGGCCCAGCTTCCACTACTGAAACTGGAAGGGACAACTTTCCCCTTTCCCCACCTCCTAGCCACAAGGTACAAGCATGTGGCCTTGGATCAGCTAGTTGGGTTTTAAAACTGAAGTCAGTGACACAGGCAGGCCCAGGGTCCACCGGTGAGGTTCTGCTAGGGTTCCAGGGCAGCCCCAGTGTCAGCATGGCAGTGCTGGGGCAGCAGAAGCATCCAGAAAGCCCACCCAGTTGTGCTGGGGTGTGGCCTTTGTGTGGCTCTTGCCACTCACCTTCCCTTGGTTTCCCACCATTTAGTTGTCCTTCCATTGATCACAGGAGCTCCCCAGCATCACCTAACCAGCTGTGCTCCAGCTTAAGTCAAGCTGAATTTGTTTCTCTTACATAAAACCAAAAGCCCTGAAAGTATACTATGGATAGATCTTCTTCTCATATTTGTGTTTGGTCCCAATGCAACATGCTTCCACAGTAACATTTATTCTGTGTAGAGCAAATCATAACTCAGAGGTGGGGGCAATATCTGAACTCATAAAAATACTGCGTATTTTCTAAATGCATTATTATTTCTTTTAAATGCATGAGATGATTGGAATGAACTTATTCTAGTTCCTGGAGGAAAGTAATGTAAAAAATATACATTAAAAATGAGCTCTGCTTAACAAACTACCTGTTAACAGAGAGCCACTTTTAGGGTTTTAAGAGTATATTAGTACAGATTCAATGCAATCCCTATCAAATTACCAATGGCATTTTTTACAGAACTAGAACAAAAAAATCTTAAAATTTGTATGGAGACACAAAAGACTCCAAATAGCCAGAGCAGTCTTGAGGGAAAAAAACAGAGCTCAGACTCCCTGACTTCAGACTATACTACAAAGCTACAGTAATCAAGACAATATGGCACTGGCCCCAAAACAGAAATATAGATCAATGGAACAGGATAGAAAGCCCAGAGATAAACCCACGCACCTGTGGTCAACTAATCTATAACAAAGGAGGCAAAGATATACAATGGAGAAAGTCTCTTCAGTAAGTGGTGCTGGGAAAACTGGACAGCTACATGTAAAAGAATGAAATTAGAACACTCTCTAAGACCATACACAAAAATAAACTCAAAATGGATTAGAGACCTAAATGTAAGACCAGACACTATAAAACTCTTAGAGGAAAATATAGGAAGAACACTCTTTGACATAAATCACAGCAAGATCTTTTTTGATCCACCTCCTAGAGTAATGGAAATAAAAACAAAAATAAACAAATGGGACCAAATGAAACTTAAAAGCTTTTACAAAGCAACGGAACCTACAAACAAGATGAAAAGACAACCCTCAGAATGGGAGAAAATATTTGCAAACGAATCAACGGACAAAGGATTAATCTCCAAAATATATAAACAGCTCATGCAGCTCAATATTAAAAAAACAAAGAACCCAATCCAAAAATGGGCAGAAGACCTAAATAGACATTTCTCCAAAGAAGACATACAGATGGCCAAGAAACACATGAAAAGCTGCTCAACATCACTAATTATTAGAGAAATGCAAATCAAAACTACAATGAGGTATCACCTCACACCAGTTAGAATGGGCATCATCAGAAAATCTACAAACAACAAATGGAATACAAACAATGGAATATTACTCAGCCATAAAAAGGAATGAAATTGGGTCATTTGTAGACATGTGGATGGACCTAGAGACTGTCATATAGAGGGAAGTAAGTCAGAAAGAGAACAACAAATATCGTATATTAATGCATATATGTGGAACCTAGAAAAATGGTACAGATGAACCTGTTTGCAAGGCAAAAACAGAGACACAGGTGTAGAGAAAAAAATGTATGGACACCAAGGGGGGAAAGCAGGGCAGGGAGGGGTGCGGGGGTGGGGGTGGTGGTGGGATGAACTGGGAGATTGGGATTGACATATATACACTAATATGTATAAAATAGATAACTAATAAGAACCTGCTATATAAAAAATAAAAAAATTAAATTTTAAAAAATGGGGTTTGTCTTTAAGAAAATCAGTGTGGGAGAAATCAAGATAGTCTCCCCTTTGAAACTGTTTTTCTGGGTTAAGGCTTTGATTCCTTTGCGAAGGAGAGGGCAGGTAAAGGTGCTTGTTTAAAATGTAAATATTTCTGGATAAGTGAGATATAACTGACCTGGGAGATAGATTGCTATTCATTATGAAGGAAAACTAAGGGAAACAGGAGAGGAGAGAATCATGTCTGAAAGGAGAGTGCTGGAAATATTCAAGAGGCAGCCCAGCCCGAGGGCCCTGAGGGGACAGAGTAAGGAGCCCAGACCCCTGAGGAGGCTTGTAAACTGGGAAGGAGGGACAAAGATCTGCAGGTGGGGAGTGGATGCCTTCACTCTGTGGTCCAGGGCCAGCACAGACCAGACGTCTGCTCAGTTGATGCCAGAACTGCTACCCATTTTAAAGTAGGGTACCAATTAATGTTAATTTGTTGTGGAGTGAAGAGCCTCCTATAAGGGGGTATAATCTGTTTAGCGTTTTAAAACCAGTTCATTAGAAGATTAGTCTATCCCCTCAGGTTTCAGGTGAGCCTCTTTTAATGTTCAATCTAAGTATCAGTTCACAATTATTTGTTGTACAGCTTAGGCTTCGAAACTGCTAGCACTTGGCCTCAGAAAGACCACACTTACTCCCTGTCCTGGCCAAGAAATGTATAGAGATTTCGCTTGTTTTTGTTTATCGTTTTTCATGTTGTTTTTACATTTTCCCCTCATGAATCTGTCTTTCAGATCAGATCATTTCTCGCGTTGATTCTTCCTGAAATTCCACAATCTGTCAATATCTCCCCAACCCTTAACAAACCTCTCTCATTTGTTTTTTTCTCTTGACTCACCTGTTTGTTTTGTAAGAAATAAAGGAAGCTTGAATATTAGTGTCTGTCAAGCACAAAAATGCAGCAAGAGTCCAGATGCTATAAACTTAACAAGCCAGAGTCAGATTCTCCTGGGACTGACCTGCTCCCTGAGGTCAGACCCCCGAGGCCCTCCTGAGAGGTAATTCCCTGCTGGGGTGAAGGTCATGCTCAATGTGAAGTCACAATAGATGGGGGTGGGGGTGGAAGTGTGTCAGACTGAAAGCCAGAGGCCCACCTGGCCACCGCCTGGGATGAGACTCTTAACTTGCTGGTGCTCTTACGCATTTCAGAGAGTGGCTGCAAAGATGCAGGAGATTATTTTAATACACCCCTAAGAAAACATTATACAGTGCAAAGTACAAAGGCTACAGCATCAGCAGACCTGAATCCTAGACATCCACCCCGCTGCAGCTAAATGACCTTTGTCCAGATCTGTGCCTCTACTTCTCTGGCTATAAAATGGGGCTAATATCAGCAGGATGGAGTTTTGTCAAGATTAAATAAAATAATATATGTAAGATGCCTGGCACATTATGGGTGCAAAATAAATGTTACCTTTTTAACCCTTCCCTTCTCTTCCAATGCGAAGTTTTAAGGATTAATGTTGTGGTTATTAAATAATGTATAAATTAAAGTATTAAGATAATGAATCTGAAAATGTCTGTATAATATAAAGAGCAACATTAAATATAGAGAATTTTGAAAGGTAAAGTGCTAAAGCAGAGAAGTTTCATTATTAATTATTATATAAATTCATTAAATTAATTTTGTCCTAATTTGCTCATCTTAATAGAGCACAGTATTCCCAAAGAAGCTATTACTTACCATTTTGTTTGTCAGAAGTAATCTTGAACTGGATAGTCAAAGACAGCAGATAATCTAAAAGTCAATTCTAAAAAGTCAGCTTCCCTTTGAGATGCATGTTATGTCACTAGTGGGACAAGATCCTTGAAGGCAGAAACATTAATTACTCCTTTCATATCCCCAAGTCCTGACTCACTGAAGGTGTCCTATAAACAGTTTTCAAGCTGAAGTTACTAAGTAAAAAGTCTAAAGTATTTCTTATCGCGTGTATGTGTGACATGGGAGAGTCAGAGAATGAACATGGGATTTGGAATTTGTCTCACGGATCTGAAGAGAAGGCTCAGGATAAACCATCTCGCCCTCTGACGAGACTTAGACTCGATGGAGAAAGATCACCCACAGGCCTCTGCTTTGGGGTCCCTGTTAACCATGTCAGTGTCGTAAATGGAGGCCTTCATGCGACCGCTCGTTCTCAGCGCGGCGTAACTGTATCTCCTGTTCGCTGAAGTGTTGAAACTGCCTCAACTTCCACATGCCAAACATACAACCTTCTTCTTCCTTCCTGTTACAAAGAAAGACATGCTTCCTTCTCCGTAAAGGAGTCTCCGCCTCGCCCATCCATTCCCAACTGCAGCTGCTTTCTCAGGGGCCAGAGCCCCCTTTATTGTTTATTACCTCTCCTGCATCCATACCTCCCTTGACTCTCTTCCATCAGCATTGAAAGATGGCAGACACTTCCATCTTCAGGAGCAAACAAACAACAAACAGAAACTCTTAACATTATACCCTCTTCCGTCTATGATGCTGTTTCTATTCTCCCTTCCACAGAAAACCCGAGGAGGCATCGTCCTCCCTATGTCCATTTCTTCGCTTTCCACTAACACCGTGAATAGCTGATACTCCACTCTTCCTTGAAAACTATTCTTGCCAAGGTTTTCATCCATGACCTCCTTATTGTGAAATGCAATTGGTGTTGATTTGTCCTGATCTTAAGCCCTCTGCAGTGTTTGTCAATGTTGGCCATTCCTCCTTTTTAAAGCATAACATTCCCTCTAGGTAGACCATAGTCTTTTCATTTTTTCCTGCTTCCTCCTGCCTCTTCAATTTTCTCCTATACCTTTGAGTCTGATTTGAAGGCTCATCTTCCCTTGCCCGTTCCTTCCATGTTGGTGTTCCACTGGTTAGCCTGCTCTTGGCCCATTTCTTTTCTCACCTCTACCTCTGGAACCCCATCCACTCACTGGCTTGTCCCAAGGAGAAGTGCCATGTCTGTCTCAGGCACTGTTTCATCCCCAGAACCCTGAATTTCTTGTTTACTGAAGGCCCTGAGGATGGCTCCCTGGTGGATGTAAAGGGGGCGTGTGAAAAGGGTAGATGCCCCTTCCGTCCTGACCTGTGCTTCTGGGGTAGCTGGTACTCAGGAGCTGGTTAGCAAATGAGCCAAACAGAGAGAATCACAACCTGGAGGGCCGAAGTGTGGGGTGGCCTTGTCCCCGCTTTGACAACAATGGCATCACGGTCCTGGAAGGTCCAGGGCAGCCCATACAGGGTATCTGGGCTCCCAGGACCTCCCTGCAAAAAGGACCAGCATCGCAGGTCATCCTGCAGAGGATTAGCTTTTCACAGCAACTCTGAGTGGCAGTGAGAATCACAGGCAATCTGTCCAAAACCCCCTGAGGTTTGTCACACTTCAGGCTCATGCGGTAAAGCTCAAGAGGAGATATTAGGCTTCCTATTAACACAGGATGGTGGGGGATTGAGTCATTACCAGAAAGACACACAAAAAGGAGACCACGTTTATGCTTTGGGCAGGACGCACAGTTCATAACACCTAGGCTAGGACCCCCTGATGTTACATTTATTTCCTGATGGTATTTTCCCTGTACCCAGAGCCTCAGCAGAAAGGGAGGAAGACGAAAATGCCCTCCCAGTGACCGTCCTGAAAACAAGCAGCAAATTTACCTCTTGTTTGTCTTTCTCCCGGAAGTGCTCTGGCACATGTGTGCTCCCCGGGAGCCCTGGAAGCAGCCAACACTTTGACAGGCTCAGTAAATAATGAGCAGACTCTTTACAGAATATCTTGTCATATGATGGCTCCAGACATGAGACTCGCTATGACTTGAGGGAAACCACTTGCCAAAAGATCAGCAGTATTAGATCCGGCTTCTACAGAACCCCTCGTATCTACTTCACTCCCGAGTCTGGCTCAGATTGGGGCTGAAAGCGCAAGCAGATAGGGTTCCTTCAAGAAAGTGATGGAGCGTGGATGCCTCCAAGAGTTGGCATTCACGCGGTGCTGTATCCCTCAGGTATAACATCCCCTCCTCTCTCTGTCTCAGGGGGCACACATCTTCTTGCCAGAAAACCCCCCGATTTCACCCAAAAAGCAACCCCTAAGATCAGTCACCATCCTCAGAACCTCAGCAGAATCGGCAGCTCTGAGAATTGCCTTTGCCTTCCAGTCCTTCCTTCTTCTTCCTTTTCTCAAACTGTCCCTAAATAATTCTGACCCCTGGCTGTGGAGGCGCCCAGCTGCAGCCCCTCGCCACCAAGCCTGCATCCAGACTCACCCCGAATGCTGCCCACTTTGGTCAGTTTTCCCCAGGAATGAAGACCTTGCTGTGCTGACTAGTTAATGTGTGTTAACCTAAAAGTATTTTTATCTTTAAAACATCTTTCACAGACAAGTTTATTCTAAAGCTTTGAGATATGGATCAGTGACTTGAAAATGAGAGGGAGAGGAAAAGGGCTCCTTTGGGAAGCTGGAGAAGCCCTGATCCTCTTCAAGATGAGCTGGTACTACAAAGATGGCGGCCTCTTTCCTCCACTGGTAAACCCCCAAGGTAATCAGAATCGGATTAGCTCACAAATCAAGATAAGGAGGACTCATTAGAACTTATTGGACTTTCAGGTCAGTCAGCCAGCTGCCTCCTGAATTATTCACAGACAGTTCTGACTCAACGCAACCCTGTCTGTATTCATTGTCTACCACACACACACACACACACACACACACACGTAAACACCCACTTCTCCCACCCACCCCTGCAACTTCTTCCTACCCTTAGGCACCATTTGAGGAAAGATGGGAGAGAGAGAGATCACTAAGATGAGAGAAAAATCCCTCAGCGTAAATCTGTACTTGGAAATACAAAATATTCTGTATTTCTTTTTGTATTTGATTGAGTTGTTTGTGTTGTCGCCCTCAGTAAGAATGAGGTCAATTATAAGACATAAGACTTTTTCCCTCCACCTTTTTTTTCAAAAAGGGTTTAAAGAAAAAGTATAAAATACAGGGTAACAGAAACTAAAATAGGGAAGAATAGAAGAAAGGAAACGAGGCGAGTCATGTAAATGGAACCAAGGATGATGGCAGTGTGCATTCCACGATGAATTCTTCACTGCACTGCTGGGCTGCAAGGCAGATGCTGTGTTCTCCAGCAGCTAAGGACAAAGGGTAATTCACAGTGTCCATGACATTAGAGACAAACCGCTGCTGAGGGGAAGTACAACTTTCTCCCCAGGAAGTGGGAGGGACCCTTCTAAGTAGGACAACACTCTCACAGCAGACATCGTGAGTTTCACGGGGCTGCATCCTACAACAGCCTCCCCCTCCTAGTCCCCCCCATCTAGGCTATGGCATTGCAGCAAAATGCCCCTCAGAAGCAACAGCTCTCCAGGGGTCACCCAGTGTAACACAAGCCTTCGGGTTCCGACGAATCCTGCGTGATCCAGGCTGTGAGCTGAGGAAGGCGATGCGCATGGCACGCTTTGCTCCACTGACTTTCTCATCAGTATTGGGCAATAATAACCGCTCCCTGGCAGATATGTAGTTATCAGTGTGCTCTCATCCTCATCACAGAGGAGCTGGACGTTCATGGATATCCTTTTGTACATGCATGAAAAATGGGAGACCATGGTCCCAAAGTTCTAGTAAAATAGTATGGACACAGTTTATAAAATAGGTGGAATCAGATGATCACTTCGGGCGAACTAGTCACATCAAAAAAATTTCTTATCCTGCGCAGGACTCTCTCTTTTGTGCCCTCCAAGATGAATTACTTGGAAATATGACCCAAGGAAGAAAAGTGAGGTTACTTTTCTGTGGCAGAGTTACGGTGGACCAGATAAAAAATGGGTCACACCCGTCAAATGGAGTAGCTTTAATTTTTGAGTTTTTCTGATAATATCAAATGCTATGATCATCACAGCTATTCAGTTTCTCCTCCTTCTGTGCAAATAGGAGGACCACACTCCCCTGTCTCCTTAGAAGTTGGGCATGGCCACATGACTTGCTTTGGCCAATGAGATATGAGCAGGAGACAGAAGAGCCAGTGTGTACTTCTCCACTATCCCTTTCTCTGCTTGGCAATCACTGAAGAATAGAGACGGAGCTTTCTTCAGCCAGAATCTCTGTGTGAGGTCCAGATGGAGTAGGCTTTCAGTGACTGCCCTATTCTGCCTCTCTAGCTCACCAACTCAGGGCTGCATATACACACAGCACACGCTTTCTTATATGGCAGCCTCTGTGTGTGCTAAACTCTCAATCCAGGATGTCTTTTGCTGTCCTATCCTTTCAATATTCACATAGGTAACTCTCTCTGATAAGGCCCAACTCAGATTGCCTCTTCCAGAAGGCACTCCCAAACACCATCCCATCCTGGGGCTGCATGAGAAACACACTTCTTGTGCCTCCAGAGCATCCTGCACATTGCTCTAATGTTGCCGATCAAATTGAAATGATCTGACCCTCCCTCATTTGGTTTTGAGCTCCCTGAATTGAAGTAGAGGCTAACCTATTCAGAATCTTTGTAATCTCAGGTCCCAACTCAGTACCTAGCCCATATTATGTGCTCAATAAATGTCTGTTGGGTGAATGAATGACTGACTTTATGCATGAGTGAATGGAAATGACTATGTGTTGAAGCAAAGGAGTGAAGTCCTTTCCCCAAAGGCCATGCTAAGAACTCAAGAGATCTTATTTCTACTAGTTATTTCTATTAGTATGTGATGACCACTCACTAAGTATTTAAAGAATGAATATCAGATTAAAGCCTTTTTTGTTGTTGTTCTCATGTCAAAATTTACCACCCATTTCAGAAAAGAGACTTTATTGTGGGAAATTTGTTATTTAGGCTCTCCAACTTTTGCATACCAATACAAGTGAATTCTAGTGACATCCTGGGGGCTTGTTCAGTGTGGTGACACTGGACAAACCAATTAACCTCTCCCTTTGTTCATCTGTTAAATAAGAAAACATATCCACATACAGGTGGTCCTTTCAGTCTTTAAGTACCTCCGTGTACTAAAAAATTATGCCAGACAAAATTTTAATTTTACAGACACAAAGTAGTTGGTCAAGTAGCCTTTTGAAATTGAGCTAGGGAACAAAATCCTGGAATAAAGTAGAGATTGCATATATATTATACCTTCAACCTACTGATAAAAATAATGCTGGCCATTCTCATAAAACAACTGGTATACCAGCATTCTCCCCTCTGCTTGTGAAGGTCAAGTTCAGGGTGTGAATGGTGTCCCTCCTGTTATATTAACATGTTCAGACATTGGGCTGGCAGTTCGGGCTGGCTTATGAATGAATTGAAAAAGGGCAGGATTTTAGTTCTTTATCTTCATTATCGCACTGTTTATACAACAAACAACCATGGGTGGTTTCCCTATTCATGTTGCTTAGTGACAAGAGCATTCTCTCCTTCCAATAAAATATATTAAAAAGGAAAAAAAAAAAAAGCTAGGTCAAGTTTTCTCCGAGTCTCAGGAAATGAGAAACCACAAGCAAAACAAAACAATTCAAGCTCTTTCTAAGGGTAATATGACCTTTACTTTTTCTGATAGAACTTTTGTGGGGAGGGTGAGGGCTGGGGGATGTTACACATTTTATATTCTACTTTGGATAAATATAGTAGCTGTGCAAACAAGTTCTAGCCACTGAAACCTGCCCTACTGCAGTCACCCTAGGGAGGGTGAATAAAGGAAAATAAATGTTGAACTTTCTCTCAACATGAAATTCTGCATTCTAAACTAGCCGAATAGAGAAATCCAGCCAGAAGGAGGACCACGGGGTCACAGGTATTCAGGACCACGAATCACTAGCAGGAAGCAAATGCTAAGAGAGTCCACCCCTGGAAGAATGAGCTCATTGTCACACCGGGGTGCCCTCTGTGAGAGCAAGATTAAACTTCCCTGGCACCAACCTTCCCCAGCTAGACGCTATGGAGAATAATAATGCTACCTGGCATGGAAGGAGGACTTGATGCTTATTCACAATGACAAAGGACTCAGCTGGTGGTTCACATTTTTCTACATCATTATTTTATAGATGAGCTAACAGATTCCCTAAGGGGTCCCAGAGTCTGGCACAGCAGGACTGGACTTCTGTGCACGGGCCTAGACTCCTGGCCATGCACACACATAGGAGGCTAATCAGATGCTATACCCTGGAAAAAGCCTAGAGCAGCTGGCTGAGCCCTCACCTACCCCTTCTCGTATCAGAAATATAAATATTCTAAATAAAAGTGTCAAGCTCCTAGTAAAAATAAGATAGATTTATTTTTCTTTTGTATATCTGTAGCATAATTGGTTTCCCCCATTAAAGGTCTTGTGCAGAATACCAATATTCATGGTTTTTCCCCTAGCAGAAATCATTAGCCTAATTCCTCCACTTAAAATGATTTAACTTCTCAGCAGATGTCCTAAACAGGCTTGGGGTATGTTCAGAGGCTCTCAGCAAATTAGATATGGTCATGTCCTAGGATGAGTAGACCCTTTGAATGCCTAAAGCAGATTATTTAAGGGAAAGAACAGAAGCAGACCGGCCCTAGAATAATAATTTTGAAAACCATCTCCAGGCATTTGTGATGCAACAAAATCTTGATTTAAGGAATGGCTTATTATTTCACAGATGCAGATATGCCAAAGGTCACACCATGTCTCTAAAGAAAACTGCATGCAGCAAAGGCTGAATAAAATTCACCTTGGCCATGAGGAGGATGTTAATGCCGTTTCGCAGACTCCGTTCAAAAGAGGTTCCACTATTTATCCTTATTCAGTAGTGGGGCCTGGTGCCCTGGGCCTCCATTCACACACTAGAAGGAATACATGTCCTCCCATGACTTTTAAGTTGTCAGGGGACGACTGTACTGTATAATCAAAAAGCTATTGAGAAGGACTTCCCTGGTGGCGCAGTGGTTGAGAATCCGCCTGCCAGTGCAGGGGACACGGGTTCAATCCCTCGTCCAGGAAGATACCACATGCTGTGGAGCAACTAAGCCCGTGCGCCACAACTACTGAGCCTGCATTCTAGAGCCTGCACACTGTAACTACTGAGCCCACGTGCCGCAACTACTGAAGCCCCCGTGCCTAGAGCTCGTGCTCTGCAACAAGAGAAGCCACTGCAATGAGAAGCCCGCGCACCTCAATGAAAAGTAGCCCCTGCTCGCCGCAACCAGAGAAAGCCCAGGCGCAGCAATGAAGACCCAATGCAGCCAAAAAAAAAAAAGCTATTGAGAGAAGCCAAGCATATCTATAAACTAAGTTCTGTGCTGAAATCAAATAAAACTTATAATGGTACTTTGGGGTGCATACTTCATTATTACACATCACAGTAATTAAGAATAAAATCGGTGGGTCTATGCAAATGAATTTAATCAGTCGTACTTTTATACAGTCCTATCAGTAGGAATGAGGTTGGCTGCTAGTGACAGAGAATCCAGAATAACAGAGGTATAAAAATGATTGACATTTATTTTTCTGATTCTGGCTGGAAGGTGTAACTCTCCTTTCAGACACCACACTGAAGGTCCCTGCAGGGCTGGGATGGTCATTTCGAAGCTTCTGAAATCAATCCATATCCTTTAGAGGAGAATTTGATCCCAGGGCAGGACTCACTGAGCAGGGTGATCAACTGTCCTGGTTTACTGGAACCGGCCTGTTTTAGCAACGAAAATCCTGCTTCCTGGGAAAAGCCCAGACGGGGACCTGTTATCACAGGTCACTGGAGGCCTCTCCCCAGCAAAGGCAGAAAACAAGTCTGGCTCAGGGACTTCACCAAAGTTCCACCTGCCTCGGGGAGTTGCCCCCTGACCTGCCCTGGCCCAGGCCTGGTGACAGCTCTGGTCAACACGGCCAGGCCCTGCAGCCCATCCTGTCTCCTGCGTCACCTGCCCCAATTCCACAGATGCTCGTCAAACACTCCTTCGAATTTAGGCAACATCCAGCTCCACCTCACATGGCACCCGGTTCCTAAAGATTCTGGTTCTCCAGGGACAGGATTTGCCGTATGTTAAGCCCAGTTTTCTCTTCCTCCCTCTTCCATGGGAACTTAGGTCACCATTAACTGAAGAGGAGAAAAAGGCCATAGCGAAACCCCAAGTCCTCAACATCCATAGTATTTGTAAAATATTGTGGATGAACATGAAGTGATTTAGAAAGAGGTTCACAATACATTAAGTGAAAAAAATGAGTTCCACAGAACCATGTGAACAGTATGATCCTAGTCTATAAAAACATATGAAGGGCTTCCCTGGTGGTGCAGTGGTTGAGAGTCCGCCTGCCGATGCGGGAGACACGGGTTCGTGCCCCGGTCCGGGAAGATCCCACATGCCGCGGAGCGACTGAGCCCGTGAGCCATGGCCGCTGGGCCTGCGCGTCCGGAGCCTGTGCTCCGCAACGGGAGAGGCCACAACAGTGAGAGGCCCGCATACCGCAAAAAAAAAAAAAAACAACATATGAATATTCACTTCTTTAATTGATATTGATAGGAAAAAAAGGCTGGAAAAATATGCACCAAAATGTGAACAGTTATTACCTCCAAGTGGTGGAACTGGGGCAAAGAAGCTATGATGGAGAAGAGGAGACCTATTCCAAAGTTATTATGAAGGCAGAATGTGAGGACTTGGCGGTAGATTTGATGCAGAGGGTAAGGAAGGAGCGCAGCAGACAATGGAGTCCCCGGGCCAGGTGATAAAGCCTGGATGCATGGGGAAAAGCAGTGCAGCTGAGAAAAACAAGGAAGTCAGAGGGAGGGGGAACACGACGTCGCTTTGAGACGCGGGGAACATTAGCAGCCAAGATTCCCAACAGATCATCAGCAACACAGAACTAGAGCTCAGGGGATGGAGAGGGCTAGAAAGTCATCCACACGCAAGAGTTGAAGCCCTGGGGGGAGGAGGGGGGGGATGCGGAGAGGCATGAAAAACAAAGAAGAAAGCCAAAGGCAGAAGGTTGAGAAACACCCACACACACTCCAAGGGGAAGAGGAAGAGAAGACAGAAATTAGGTGACAGGTAGGATAGGAGCATGGAAAAGCTGGGGAAGCCAGGGTAAAACAAGTAAAGGGAAGACAGAGGGAAGGGAAGAAAGTTCCACCTCAGCTGGGGCTGTCGGGCTGGCCTCTCACTCTCTGGGCTGGGCAGAGTTTACAGCTGACTTCTGTGGGGTCTTTGTGGTTCTTCATAGATGCCTCTTGTACTGGGGATCTTTGACCTGCAGTAAAGACAAGCCTGGAACATTCCTTTCCTTTAACCTTTCCTCTAACTTCACAGAGGTAAGAAACCAGAGTAAGGGGGCAGGTGGACCAAAGCACAGGTTGGAGAAAAACTAAGAAGTCAATTCCAAATAATTAGCCACAGCAGCTATGAGAGAGATGCAGCTGTAACCTTGAATGAAGAAAGTTTTGGCTATTACTCTAAATTAGACATCTTAATTGCTGATTAGAAGACCTTTTATTACCTGAAGGTGGCCATAAAATTCATGGTCATTCAGGAGCAAGAGACCAGTTAGCTCCACCGAACAAAGGGAGACAAAAATACAATTGCTTAATAATTACACCCTGGAACCACACTTCTTCAAACTAAGGGTTACACAGGCACGGAGCTACTGGGACCACCGCGTTTCCCTTAGATAACAAGCAGGATGTTGAACAGAACTTTTTCTGTTGTCTGGGAATTGCAGCTAAACACTGAAGTTGAAAATAGCAGTGCTAGGTGCCCCTGTTCTAAAGAGAGCTGACCCCAGTGGCAGCCACGTGTTTCTCCGGGGCTGCTTGACTCTGCTACCACCAACCCACCAGCTGTTTCCAGTGTGGTGCAAAACAACTCCTGGACTTGGAACCGGGAGTTGCTGGCTTCGTGAAGAGCACTGAACTATCTTCTCTCTCTTCTCCACTATTTGTTTCCTCTTGCTTTGTAACAGATCACCACAAACATAGTGGCTTAAAAACACAGAAGTTCATGAGCTCTGTGGGTCAGAAGCCCAGGCACAGTTCTCTGCCCAGGGTCTCACAGGCTGAAATCTAGGTGTCCAGCTGGCTGTGATCTCACCTGATGCTCTGGGTTCTCTTAGCTCACCTGGCTGTGGCAGAACTCAGCTCCTTGCAGCTGTAGGATTGAGGTCCCTGTTTTCTTACTGAGTGTCAGAGAAGGCTGCTCTGTGAGGCCACACGCCTGCCTCACCGTGTGGCCCCCACCATCTTCAAAGCCAGAAGCAGAGCCCCCATGTCCAGTCACTCTCGCCTTTCAAGTCTGTTTCCAAGAAGAGCACAGTCCCATCTAAGCACTCCCCTGATGAGGTCAGACCCACCTCAGTATTCTCCCTTTCTTAAAGGCAACTCTGCTGTAGAACGTGACCTCATCATGGGGGTAAAGCGTCATATTCACAGCTCTGGGCGTGATGCATGCCGCACCCCCAGGGGCAGGGATCTTGGGGCTGTCCTACAGTTCTGCCTCCAAAAAGCCAAGCCTGGGTGGGTTCCCAAAGACTCATTTGTGAAGGATAAGTGTGAATGCCAGAAGAGTTACTGGGCGCTGTTCCTCAGTTGGACGACCTCTGCTACAGCAGACTTGCTGAGCTGCTTGACTGCCTCTCAGAGGGAGACCGCAGGATGGCCGGGGGGTGGCAGTAGTGCGGTTTGCCCCCCACCCTTTAGCATGGCCAGGAGGTGTGAGCCACCTGGGGTCACTGCCGAATGCTGTGGGTTTCGAGCAGGCTTCCTCGGACAGCATCCAGGAGCCCCGCTGGCCACGGGTGTGTAGAGGGAGAAAGGGCTGTGGGTGCCGGCGGAGGACATGGGGCCGCAGGAGCGTCCCACGTCAGGCAGCTGCTTGGGAGGGCAGTGCGTGGCCCTCCCCAGGACCCCCGCAGCCAGTCCCCACTCCAGCCCCGCCATGTCTCCACAAGGGGCTGTCAAAAGCCTGGAGAGAATAGCCACAGCCACCGCTAAATAAAAACCGGCGCCCTTTTCTCTAAGCCCACCTCCCCCTCCATCTCAGCTACCCGTGCAAGAAGCAGAAGGTGAGAGAAAAAAACCCAGCCAGGACCCCTCCTCTCCTCGGGCCCCTCTGCCTGCATGGCTCTTAGGGGAAGGGAAGGAGTGACATGAGCCTTAAAGTGGATAACATACCATGTTTTCATCTGGCTGGACCGCATTTTTTGGATACCTGACAATCCCTGAGAAGCTATGGGTTCTATCACTAAGAGAAGGGGATGGAGAGTTGACAAAGCATGTTGGAAGGTCATGTTTGGAGAAGAAAAATAAAGCCACTTCATGCGTGTTCCTCACCAAGTTCATGGCATTTAATAACCAGTTACACTTACGAACACTGGGAACTCTCAGCTTTCAGGAGTGGACATACTCAGCTCCAGCGACCTCGGAGCATGGGGAGAAGTTCAGAGAGTGGCCTGACCACCAGAGCCCAGCTTTGGACGCTGATCGCCCGGGAATCTCAGGAACGTGTGCATACATGAGGGTGAGAGTGTGTATCCACACATGAGTGAGGAGTGCGTGTGTATGGAGAGCGAGAGAGAGGGTATGCACATGAGTGTGTGTGTGTGTCTGAGGCCCCAGGCGGTGGAGTGCGTGTGTCTGGGGTGATGGTACAAAAAGACGCAGGGCCCCAGGTGGAAGAGGAAAGAGATGGAGTAAGATGGGCTCTAGCGGGCAACGTACCATGAGCTCTAACCCGAAAGAAAAAGAAGCCTTTGGAAAAAGGGAGGTGATAAAGCCAAGATTACTGCAATGAGGATGCTCATTTAGGGACTGGTGTCTCAATCCAGGGAGGAGACCCGATGTGATGTATTGTTGCTGAGTTTCCAGAGCTGCTAACTTGTTTCGCTCCTGAGCCATTTGTCTCTCTGTTAGTTTAATCATTTCCACAGCTGTTGTATAATATAACCAGGGATGTACCACTGAGCCAATTTCTCCCAGCCAGGCCTGCTTCCACGGAAACTAATGGGAAGAGACAGCATCAGGGTCTCCCCCGCAAACCTGCCAGAGCTGGAGAATTGGGTCACAGTGAGCTCGCCGCCCAAGGGAACAGCAGACAGGCCGCCGTCTCCACCGAATGTGTCCTTTGTTTTTCCCTTTCTTGCAAATAGCACATCTTTCTCTTTGACTTCTGAAGAAATCTATCCCTTTCCTAGTTCCCTGGCTCTTTAAGGAAAAGAAAAGCAAGGCCTAAAAGTGAAGATAATAGATAATCATTTAGGCACAAATAGTTGTGCAACTGCTTTTGATTCCATAAAGAGCACGGCTTCTATTTTCATCATCTTATGTCTCCCTGAAAGCATTTTACGATTATCTCTTGTCCTCTGTTTTCCCAATTGGATGACTTACACACCATTTCTGAAAGGCAGCTGTTTTCAGAATACTGCACCATTTATTGAGTTCACAAGAATTCTGACTGTCGGAAGCACTGACCTTTACAGAGAATCCCAGAGAATCGCTTTCGCTCCAATTTGCTGGCTTACAAAGGAAGTGGTTTCTCCCAGGGTGTCCCTTCATCCAGGAACAAGAGCGAGCAAAGTGTCATGGACTTAGAGCAGGAAGTCACCATCCGTGCCTATCCTCCCATCTAACTCCTGAGGAAACCGAGACCTAGAGAGGTTAAGTTCCTGGTGAACTAGTCACCAGGAGCACAGCTGCAGTTGGCTGTTAGCAATCCTGACTCCCAGCCCCAGGCTCTGGTGCCCACTCCCTGAGGCCTCCTAGATGTTGGCCTTCTTGATATTGAAATACAGTGCATTTCCCCAGATGTTGGCCCTGCAAAACTTCCTTATTCTTAAGCAAAATGATTCCTAGATTTTCTTTATTCTATGTAATTTAGAACTAGGATTTATTAAGCTCCAACTGGGAGCCAAGTCCTGGGCTGCTTTGTGCACATTGACACATTAAGAGAGGTATTTTCCCAGAAGCTGTGAAATGTAGGATATTATTGAATGGTGTAAAAAAAAAAAGAAAGAAATCCACGGCAGAGAACATTTTCTCCCTCCATACAACCACAGAAACTAGCAGGGTCGATATTTGCAGTTCACTAAAGAAATAAGGGCTTAAAAAAGTATCCTCATCTACTGAGTTAGGTGGCTGGCGAGTGAATTTGGTGTAGGTGTGTAAACGTGTGTGCTGGGGGTCAAGCTAAGTCAGAATGAACTTGGGGGTCACACAGGTGATGGAAGGAAATGCAGGAGGAGGCTGGAAGAGTCTAGGAACAGAGACAATGGACTGTCCACGTGTCTCACTTCATCTACCTGATTCTCCATCGAGAAGGCAGGTCACAGACTATGAGGTCAGCAAAAGGATTTTCTTGCTCTAACGTGCCTACCTGCTACTGTTGCCTTTTTCTCTCTGTCACTTTGCCAAAATAGCTCACCCCAGGCTGCCCCTGAAAGAAGCTCAATGCTAATCTTCTTTCCCTGGAATTGAGGGGGTTTCTGTACCTTCCAGCTCTCGTGTGTGGGTGTGAGTTTGGCGAGTCTGGGGGGAAACTGCTGCTTCATCATCCTGCCCCAGATTTGCCCTTGCCCTTGAAGTGAGGCGGAATAAACATCCAGAGAGACCCAGTCCACCCCGGAGGAGGCCAGGGAAGGAGAGAGAGTCCTGGGTGTACTGTTGTTGGGTATTTAAAGAAAACACAACGCCAAAGACTAAGGAACACTGACAGGGCCAAATGACACCAGACTGAAGCAGAGACCCTCCAGGAAGTGTTTAAGTGAATCTGAGAAATCAAGGTGTTCTTATTAAACACATAGTCTAAGAGACGTGGAAAACACGTGGCAGAGAATTACTGAAGTGAGAAATGAATAAGGTTCAATCCTAGTGTTAAATGAGGCTTCTGAATTCCAGAATCCAAAAAAGTGTCTTCAGTCATGTTCTAAATTTTGTGAAATTACATTCAAGGGTAAAGAGAGGCCAGGGCTCTCTCTGAGGAGGGCGATGGGGCCGTGGAGCAAGTGACTGGAGCAGGAAGAGGTGGGGTGAGGCCACACAGGCAAGTGTGGAGTCAGGGGCCGCCTTTATTTAAAATGCTGATGTTTTGTTCATTATGGAATTGTTCAGTAATGTTAATTTTTAACAATATATTATTAAGACAGTGTTTATCTTGATTGTTGAGCTATTTTGCACTCTCTAAATTTAGTTACAAATGAGTATCTCACTTACCTCACTCCAGCGTCATCCCTGGTAAGAGGCCTAATACATACAAGTGACAGAAAAGTCACCATCTATTATGAGTTGAATTGTGTCCCCCCCAAAAGATGTTGAGTCCTAACCCCTGGCACCTCAGAATGTGGCCTTATTTGGAAATAGTGTCATTAGAGATGTAATTGGTTAGGATGAGATTGTGGATCCCTGATCCAGTATGACTGATATCCTTGTGAAAATGGGAGATTTAGACACAGACACACGCGAAGAATAGAACATGAAGGCAGAGATCAGAGTGGTTCATCCACACGGGCAAAGATTGCCAGCAAACAGGCAGAAGCTAGGAGAGAGTCGTGGAGCAGACTCTCCCTGTGATTCTAAGAAGGAAACAACACTGCTGACACCCTGATCTGAGACTTCTGGTCTCCAGAACTGTGAGATGATAAATTTCGGTTGCTTAAGCCACCCAGTTTGTGGTACTTTGTTATGACAGCCCTAGCAGACGAATACACCATCCTTCATCTTAAGGAGGGACAGCACCCCCATATCAGTTGGTCAGAAGGGTCCTATTTCAACCTTGTAACCAGGAAAGCCGGATCATTGCTCGGCCCGAAGATGTAAATATCAAGCCACATCCCGAGGCTGTGGGGTAGGGGTGGGAAGTTGGCTCGTTGTAGGTAGGATGAGGCAGAGTTGGAACGAGGGCTGTGATCCCCGTCAGGGCACAGCAATCCTATAAAGATGCCAGAGCCAGGGAGGTCAGAGGAAAGAAATCCTCTGAGGGCTGGTGCGTGGTCAAAGCGAGGGGAGGTGTGGGGCAGGGAAGGCACACTGTGTGTCCCCTCAGACAACAGCTGCTTCCTCCTGGGAGAGCCTGTACCCATCTGGGAAGAGCATCAGTGAGCTCTGCCTGCATCTGACCTCAAGGCTTAACAGAGCCCCTACTGTGTGCTCAGTGCAGCACCAGTTTCTGTGTCAGAAAGAGTGTGTGTCACAATGAGGGGTCCTCTCACAATGTAAGAACACTATCAGCCCAAGCTTGCTCTGCTCACCGCACGACAGGCCGATAAATTGGGGGACGAGTTGCTGGGGCAAGGAATAGCAACTTTAATTGGAAAGCTAGCAGACTAGAGTCTCAAAAAACCATCATCCCTCAGTCCCAATTCAGGCTCCTTTTATACAGAGGAAGGGCAGGGGGAGGAGCCCACTCTGGTGCCAACGAATGGCTGAGTGGGACAGCTAAGGGTCACTTGCTTGGGGGAGGGGCCACTGCGACCGGACCAATGGCCGAGCTAACAGTCTCTGGCTAACAGCTATGCGCCTGCCCGGCTCCTATTACAAGGAACAGGAGAGATATGAACAATGCAACTTCCTCGATCTTCTCTTAAGGTTGGTCTTTACGAGAAGCTCATGTTTGATTCTTGAAAAGAAAGAAACAGTGAGGGAGGGAGGGAGGGAGGAGAGGGGAAGAGAAATGAAGGGAAGAGAAGCAAGGATGAAGAGCTGAAGGTCAATGTCTTTATCCCCAGCATCTTATCTTAGACTTGGTCTAAACAGGAGCCAACTCTGGTCCACTGTGGATCTCTTATTTTCCCTGGTCTCCTTTGTGAAAGCCCGACACTCATGGGCCAGGGCTGCTGTGGGAGAGGTCTGTTCCCTTACCGAGCATGGCTTTTATCTTTCTTGCATTTTCTGGGCTCCGTCTGCTGGTATGAAAAGAGGAAGAGCATCATTCTCCGCCCTGGGACAGGAGGCCTGACCATCTCCTCTCTGGTGTCTCCTAAGGGACCTAGACTGGTCAGCTCTGGTCACTGACCCTGTGCACGTGTGACATTATCCATCACATGTTAAAGTTAATCCCTTAGAGTCACTTCTTTTGCTTGTACAGAACATTCTTCTCATCATTTTAAGGTTCCTCTTTAATGGTTTGAAATCTGTTGCCTTTGGCTACACTTTTAGCTTTACAACACAGATTATTCGCTTGCTGTCTTGCTCCCCTTCTAGGTCACAGTGTGTGTGTGTGACTGGTAGCCTTTGCCTCGTATTGCGTGTCATTGTGTCCTGCCCGTCATTTGTTTTAGAGGGAAATGGAAGAGATGAGACAGGCAGAAATTCAGGGAGGAAAAAATCAGAGGCTAGACTTTGGCTCCAGCTGAAAGCACATCGTCCAGTCCAGCTTCTACCTGAGGTCAGTGCTGGGACACGAGGAGTTGTCACAATTAACAAAGCTGCCCCTTGTTCCTCATGGGGCCTTGATCCTTGGACCTATACGTCATCAGTCAGAACCTGGGCTAAGTGACAAAATAAACCACCAACACTAAGTGTAATGGGAAGCTACTGTTTAGATGAAAATAGATTAACTTTTCAGAAAACTTTAAAATATTTCTAAATGTTTTAATGTTTCTTAATTTGAGGTCCATGGATCACTGGCATCAGAACCTCCTGGGATACTTATTAAAAATGTACATTTCTGCCCACCAGATCAATTGAACTGACGTCTCCAGAGATGGGAATTTTAAGCAGGCTCCCCAGACGATCTCTGTGCATCTTCAGGTTTGAGGTCTGGAACCTTAAGTAGCGCATGATAATATGGCGAGGTGTTTTCCTGCCGTGAGTGCAAGAACTTCAGTGGGTCCTTCACCGTTTCTCAGTGGGCTTCCCTTCCTCCCAGCTCCACTTTGCGATGACTGACTTAAATGGCTTCTCTCCTGACTGCTTCCAAGTCTTCCTAACCCAGGGCCCAGATCTGACCACTTCAGATATTCTAGAATAGAGCCCAGCATTCACGGGATTATTTGGGTGGAATAATTACCTAGAGCTCCTCGGGTTTAAAAGGCCTCACACATAGAGACAGAGACTTATTCAGTGCCTGTGAAGTTAAATTGAGTTGAAGAACACTGCTTTGTAAAACCAAGAGGATCATTTTGGGAGATCTCAAGATACCCCACCAACTCCAACCACAGCTAAGGATCAGTTAACTTGAGAAAGACATTACCCTTTTTCCTTTAAACAGCATAGCTTTGGGAGTCTTTGTCACAGGAACTTAACCATTACCCTAACAGACTATGATTTTCAGACTCAGGCACCTTACACAGATTTTTACTTCATCTTTATAAAAGCATGTTGAGGTAAGTATTGTTCTATTTTTTTATTTTTTTATTCTATTTTATTCTCTCACTGAGGCTGAGAGACAGTTTGTACCTTGTCCATAAAGGTAGGAAATGGTGGAGCTGGGACTGTGACTTGAATTCAGGTCTGTGTTCCTTCAAGACCCTGGACTCTCTCTCCAGCACTGTGCTCCCTCGCTAGTAAGCAGCTAGTGTACAAATCATACGCCGAAAGAGGCAAGCAGAGTTCCACTAGTTATCAGCCCATGGACTGCCGGTGTGTCCTTTCAAAATTCAGCCCAAAGCTCATTTCTTCTACAAAGGCTAAGCCCCTGCCCTTAATACTCGCAGGACTGATTGTAACCATTGATGGATATTTAGCTTTCAGACTCATATCTAGTGATCTTTACAGGGACTTGGAGTCTCCCTAAGTGGACAGTAAACTCTTCCGGGGCAGGGCCGCCTTTGTACATCACCACCCGCTCATGCCGGGTCCCGTGCCTCACGTGGACCGCTGCTCTCGGCAGGTGTTACTCTCTCTATGCAGGTGGCAAACTGGCCACCGCTCTGTGAGCCTGACAAACCCCGGGGTGGGTGAGAGGCAATGGGGGGATTCAATCTTTTTGCCTCTCAGGTTCTCACTAATTCTGGGAACCTATCTCAGGGGAAGACCCATGTGGCCAAGCTAAAGAGTTCACATGCTACAAGAATAGGACTGGGGTACACTGCGCCATGCCGTAGGCTGAAGTAAAGCAACCCTGTGGATATTCTGCCACCCCCTCGGCTCTGTTGCTGACAGACGTCTGCTTTGTTTTCCTCTGTGACATGTTTGCATTGTGTGCCCAACACAGAATTTTCCATTCATAGCTGGGTTTGTTATTGGTCTAATGTAATTCCTTCTTTCTCAGATTTTCAAACTGTACTTTGTCGTGAGCTAAATGGTGCCCAAGAGGGATCTATTAGTATGCAAATACCCGAGAACTGCTCTCCCAGACCTCGAGTGACTGGGTTCTGCCACCTTGACAATCCCTCTTGCCACAGCACCTTCCAGTGACCAGTAAATATATATACACTCCCAAATGTAAAATAGATAGCTAGTGGGAAGCAGCCACATAGCTCAGGGAGATCAGCTCGGTGCTTTGTGTCCACGTAGAGGGTTGGGATAGGGAGGGAGGGAGGGAGACGCAAGAGGGAGGAGATATGGGGATATATGTATATGTACAGCTGATTCACTTTGTTATACAGCAGAAACTAACACACCATTGTAAAGCAATTATACTCCAATAAAGATGTTAAACAAAAAAAAAAATCCCCTCCTTCTCCATCTCAAAACCTATTTTGCCAACCTCCTGTAAGTAAGGAACTACTAGAAACCAGCTTCTTAAGTCACTGCTGGTTTTCTCATCACCAGTATTTCTAAACCAAAATAACTTGTCAATGAAAAATAAGTCAAAAACTTCAGAGACATTCCCTGAATTAAAACTTCTCATTACAGAGTGGGTTCTGACCCTTATTAATCTTTATACCTCTAGTGACTAGCCTGACATTTACTAGATGATCAAGAAATGTTTGTTAATTTAAAATGATTTGAGTCATTCCCTGCATCAAAGCGAGACAGCTGCCTCAAGTGGGCGCACACCGCCAGGGCTAGCCTCTGGGGACAGCGACTTCCAAAACCACATACGGTCATTCCACCCCCTGCACCCCGGGGAGTCACCTGCCTCTCGCCCTTTACCGTGCTAAGAACAAATACTGCATATTGCGGTTCAAGATGCTGAGAGGAAGTCAAACGCCTTTAAATAATTAAGGTGGATTAAATAACTGAAATAAAAGCTTTTGAGTGTCCTGTTATTTAGCTTTCTATTTAAATACTCGGTGACTACCTGTTCCTCTACAAGCCAAGAATCATGCCGTGAATAAGTGATTTAAGGTGACTACTAGATTATGCCCAGGAGGGCCTGTCAATATGGCTTGCTATCAACTGCCACTTTATATCAAGGCTAATGGAATGAAATGTAATATGAAATTCGGGTTTGGAGAAAAATAAAACCGTGGTTGTCCATTGATTAAATTGGCCTGAAAGTCTGACATAGTCATCGACCAAATGTTGTATTTCTGAATGAGTCATGTGCTTTTAAGAGGCTGCCAGTAAAATACGGCTTGTGTTTCAGACTGATCCTTGAAAGCTTCTGTTCCCTCGGTTAACTCCTGTGACCCTCCCCTCCAAACGTGCCCAGTCAGGACTGCAGGCCTTGATTGCTCCTCTCCATCCTGGGCTGAGGACCCTGGGCTTACACCACAGACCAGAGAGGGCCCTGGGGATAAGCTGGTCCGAAGCTGACATTTCACAGAACGGGACACCTTTCTGCTACGCCATCTGTATCCGTTTCCTGTTGCTGCTGTAACAAATTACCACAAACTTAGTGATTTCAAACAACACAGTTTTATTATCTTACAGTTCTGGAGGTCAGGAGTCTAAAATAGGCCCACGGGACTGGGTTCCTTCTGGATGTTCCAGGGGAGAATTCCTTTCCTCTTCCTTTCTAGCTTCCAGAAGTTGCCTGAATCCACATCCTTTGGCTCTTGTCTGCCTCGTTCATCTTTAAAGCCAACAGCATAGCATCTTCTCTCCCCTCTGACCTGCTGCCTCCCTCTTATAAAGAGCCTTGTGGTTACATGGGGCCCACCCAGATAATCCAGGACAACCTCCCAATCTCAATACCCTCAACTTGGTCGCATCTGCAAAGTTCCTTTTGCCATATAAGGTAACATACGCCCAGGTCCCAGGGTTTAGATTGTAGACATCTCGGGGGATGTTATTCAGCCTACTATGTTGTCAGAAGAGAAAATGTTGTAAACAAACCACTGAAAATATTTCCGTCCATTGACATAATCTCATCAGTCTCCAGTGAACGTGGCGGCGAACGCACAAAGCATGGGCCCAGGGGTCACTCAGGCTCCGTCTGACCTTGCCCTGCCATTCACAAGCTCTGTAAGCTCGGGCCACGTGGGTCATGGATTGTCATGTTGCTTAAACATCAAAACCTTGAAGGAAGTGGCAGGAAATGAGGCAGGAGAGACAGGGTGAGCGAATTGAAGTATCATGCTATGGAATTCCATGCCCAAATGTGAGTTTTCCTCTGCCCTGTGTACCCCTGTGTCATGGGTACCTGGGATAGCACTGCCATAATAAATAATTGATGAATGAAAGAATGAGTCTTCAGTTTCATGAACCTATACTGTGGTGGCTATTATGGAAATGCTTTGTGCATCTCTGTCTTGCCCACTAGAGTCTAAGCTCCTTGAGCAAGGGGGCCAAATCTTGTTCTGTTTTACACGCTCACAACCCCTAATGCCTAACAGGTACATGCTTAGATGAACCTTGTAGGTAACAACCTACTATATCCATGCTCACATGCACTTAATAGACCGTTAATAGATTCTGAATTAAATGCTCTCTCTGTTCCCACAGATAAATGTAAATGTGAGAGAGACCATCTATTTAGTAGCATATTTATAAACTTTCTCACCTTGTCTCTTTAAGAAATCTTTTTAGAAATAGATCCACTAGTTTTAAATATAAAATGAAAAGAGACTCAAGAGAAATCTTAAAAATGCTCTCGACTACAGCTGACGTCAGGTCCTGTCCACAGCTCCTCCATATTCTCTCCAGTGTGTGCCAGCCCTGTGGCTCTCAAATGCAGGCTCCCTCCACTCCTTGCTCAGGGCTTTCTCTGGCCTCCAGCTGGCTGGGGCTGTGCAGATGTGCTGGGGAGTTCATGCTTCCGGCAGCGGTCCTCAGCCAATGACTAACGGCCCATAGTCATTGTAGCATGGAGCCTCCGTGGCCCATAGCGGCGTTCTCCTCAATAACACATTTTTGTTGGCTTCCTTGGTCTCAATTCCCCACTCCCTTACCAGTGCCTTCTGGAATCACCACCCAAGTAAACTCCCTGCGTCAAATCTTTGTCTCAGGGTCTGCTTCTGTGGCCACAAGTCAAGGCCTACCCACGGCCACTAGCATCTGGAAGAGGCAAGGAGCACATTCTCCACCGGGGCCCCTGGAGGGAGCCCAGCCCTGCCCACACCTTGCTTTAAGCTCTGTGGAGCAGGTGTTGAACTTCTAAGCCCCCAGAACTGTGAGAATTCATTTCTGTTGTTTAAAGCCACCAAATTTGTGGTCATTTGTTATGGCAGCCTCAGGAAAGGAATGCACTTTTACACAGAATTAGTCATTCCTTTTAGGAAAACTGAAGCATCTTAAGTACTTACCTCTTTTAGACACAGGATTTAATTTCTCTGTTTTAAAATGGAAACTTACATGTTCAGAAGTAGTTACCTGAAGCAGATAATCTTATTCTCCTGTACAAAATACTCCCGTGGTTTGCATCCACCTTAGACTAAAATCCTATCTCAAAGGGCCACGTGGTTCCTGCCAGCCTCCCCACCTCTTCTTGTCCACACTCTCCGGACACATGGACCTTCCTTCAGATCCTGTTCCAGCCTTAGAGCTGCCATACCAGCCGTCTTCAGCTGGAACCCTCTCTCCTTGCTCACTTCACAGTTAACCCCTCCTCTCGCTTCAGAGCTCAAACACCAGCTCCTGAGAGAAGCCTCCCTGGTTTCCTCTCTGAAGCCACCGTCAGATCGCCCTGTTATAATTCTCTGCAGAGCCCAGTTCAGAGTCTTCTGCTTCTCCTGTGTGATCACTCTGCTTAATGCTTTCCCACCCTAGATTGTAGGGTCCATTGCAAGAACCTTGTCTGTCTGCTTCACTGAGCTTTTCCCCAATATTAAAATAGGCTCCAGCATAGAGTCAGGGTTCAACAAATGTTTGTGAGTGGGTGAATAAAAGAATACACGAATTCTGGTGGAGATGTGATTTAGTGGCTTTCAATATTTCCTCTTCAGTAAGGATTGCAAACCCAGATGCCTGCAGTGGAGATGCATGGCATGCCTCATTAAGAGAATGCATGGCTGGTCCACAGGGCTCAGACCCTGACAGTTCCACCACAGGGAACTGGGGCCGAGTGTGGCCAGAAGTAGCTGACTTTTTATTGAAAGAGACACACCCCAAATCCAGGTTTTCATATGAGGCCATCAGCTTTTCAATATTGTCTCAAAATAGTTTAAATACTGTTCAAGCCAACCAAGATATGTCTGCCAGTCAAATTCAGCCCAAGGATCCCATTTTGCTGTGTCTCCTCTTCAGTCTTCCTTAACTTCCAGGACAATAAGAGGTGGATATTGGATAAGTTGAACTGCTAGCTTATCAGAATTTATTACATAAAGGGAAGAAAAGGAGAACAGCTTCAGGAACCCGCACACGTGTAGAATTCTACACGATTCTACACGGGTCTTAATGGGAATATCCATGTTGGCCCCATCCTAAAAAAAAAAAAGAAAAAGAAAAAGAAAGAAAAAGAAAAACTGAGAGCAGAAAGATGACAGCTTGGAGCAGGCCAGGCCTACAGTGAGACCCCGGCACCCAGAAAACACAGGCTTCTCGTTGTGCAGTGCTGCTGGGCAGTGAAGCAGGGCCCGAGGGCAACTGTGGGTACCAGAGCCCTAAACCCTCAACCTGTGATTTTTAAGGCAAGAAACGCTGCCTAGACCTTGCTGCAGTGCACTCTCGCCGTGATCGTGTGCACCACGTGTTTACTCTTTATAGATAAATTTCATTCAATCGTGTGTTCTTCCCTTCTTCCTGGGATTTCTGATGACGAGAGTTACTGATCCACCCCCAGAGGTGCCCAGCGTACTCTCAGAGTTTCAGACCCGGTATGTGGTTGCTTCTCTTTCACGTATAGACTTAAGGGGATGGAAATTTAGATCGAATGAAGTCCCTGACATCCCCCAGCTCAGGGTGGAATGGTGAAAACCCCCAGGCTGGAGTCTCAGCTTTTCTGGTAACTATCAGGTGACCACGGGCAAGTCAGTGACCCTTTCTGGGCCTCAGTTTCCAAATCTGTAGAATAGGGGAGCTGGTGATGAAATGGCCTGCAGATCCCTCCGTGATGTGACAGTCTCGGCTTATATTACTGGGTCTCACAGGTGATGCCACCTGCTCCTTCAGGTGTCACTTATGGACTTCAGTGATGCCCACCACAGCTATAAGGGCCGAAGCAGCAGGAAGTGCAAGGATCCAGGGAAGGAGGTAATAGGATGGGCTTCCTCCACCCTCGCACACGACCAGGTCAGGCTGATGGAGAGCAGACCCTGACACCTATTTGTAGCAGGGCCTCAGAGCCACATGTGTCTCTTGGAAGGAAAAGAACCTTGTTCTGGACAATTCTGGGAAGGACACTGAGGAGGACTATTTTTGATCACAGACAAACTCCGAAATATATTTGCTTCTTAATCCTTTGAATAAATGATTCATGGAATGCATGCATTTTAAGGAGTTGAATGCTTTTTGGTTGCTTTCCTGGAACCCTCCATTTCTGAAGAGTCTCTAAAGGCCAGTAATAAATATACACAGCCATATAGCTAAGTGATTATGAGCATGCCCTTATGTGTCTGTTACATTTGCTTTAGGAAAAGTCATTAATAAATAAACATTTTCCATAAACACACCAGATAAAATGAAGGTAATGAGATTCACTTTTAACAAGTCAATACTAAGAATAACAAATGATGACTTTTGAGGGGATTTTACTGTAAGTTTCCTGAAAGACTCATAAATCTCTTCCCTCACCTCCTTTTATCCGTGACTATATTCTCCTGACTAAAAATGTACCCTCCTGCAATTAAAAATCCACAGTCAATTACACAGAGTTACAGGAAGATTGTGAGTGCAAAATAGCAAATAATCCTGGGAGTGAGTCTTCTCCACTTGCAAGTTCCCTAATGCCCCAAAATGATCCAAGGCTGCAACCCTATGTCTTTTCTCAGGGCAACTGGTGTGGAGGTGGGATCGGCAGCCAGGGATGAAGTGTTATTTCAGGAGAGTTAGAAGTGCTTTGTGCTGAAATGACGTCCCCCACCGACACTGGCTTCTGTGCCTGCAATCTCCAGCGTCTGGCACATCCTAAGAACTTGAATGAATTACTGAAGTCTTAATTGGCCAAGGCACAGGGTCACATTTGTTGTGTCCAACAAAGTGTATGCAAAGGTCCCGGATGGGGAAGGGAATCCCACCAGGCTTCCATAGCTTGAGGAACATACCCTCTAAATTTAAAGTGGTCATGGAAGAGGAGGGACTTAGAATCTTACAGACCTGATTGAATCCAAGCTCCACACTCACACACAAGTTATGTGACCTTGCACAAGATATTTAATATCCCTGAGCCTATATTTTATTCTCATCCATCAAATGGAATACTGGCTAAATCAAAGGATGGTTGAATAAAATATCATGTGTAAATTACCGAGCACAGCACTGAACACAGCCAGTGCTCAACACATGTTTAGGTTTTTCTCACAGCTCACCCCTACACACTAACCCCTCGGCTCTGATTCCTTTTGTTTTAATTTGAGATTCGTCGAGTAATCCAAGTAGGAAAATAGTGTTTAGCAACCTACATGGAATTTTTTTCTCTTAATAAGTTCTTTGCATAGTGATTTATCAAGTTTGTATTATTATTTGTTTTGGAACTTGGTGGTTAGAATCTAGGTAAAGAGTTTGGGGGTATGCGTTCACCTTTTAAAAGACTGGCCCTTGTTTGGAAAAAACCTCTAAGTGTTCCTTTAATTTTATGGACCTAAAAGAATGTACTCTATTATTTTTCCTAGTACTTGGACATAACTATTGACATGAATGCAGTTTTACCAACGAGAAGATAATTTGAAGAATTGAAACATTGCTAGAATTAATTGAACCAAAGCCATTTAAGAATTTCGTGCCTTTTGGTGGCGAGGTGCAGTACGTGGGGAATATTGAGGGAAGGGTGTCTGCAGTGTCTCTCAGCTCTGTGTAACTTCAGAGGGCAGTGTGCTCCGGAAATTGCAGAAAATCTAGGTTGGAGAATGTTCTTCCTACCAGAAGAGAGTTCATGCTAAGCGCCTGGCCTGCGCTTTGCACAGCCCAATGTGGACTTGGGATCACCTGTCATAAAAGATGTTACTAATGAATAAATAATCCAGAATAGACTGATTTCAAGCCATTACACCTGTGTGTAAGAATGGGCTGTCTGGATGGGAAGTGGGTATTTCTCTTGTTAATTATTGAAAAAAAAAGGAGTAAATTCTGGGACAGGAACCAAGAGCTCGGGAGTGGATCTTAGACTGGGCTGCAGGCAGAATGTCTCTTCTCTCCCTGTGCCCCATGATAGCCAGCATCCACTGTCCTGGGGGCCGTCCGTGGAAGAAGATCAGTTCTGGAGCCATGGCAGAGCTTGCACAGGTGGGCGCTATGAAGAATCCGCACCCAGAGCAACGGCCAGCAGCAGTAGAGGTGCTGGTACCGTGGCTCTCAGAGAAGGTGCTGCCCGAGAACGCAAGGACCCATGGAGAGCACACAGCACACGGCATCAGGGGACCCGCTCTTGTCTTAGGAGGGTAAAGATTCTTCATACATAAGCCGAGGGTCAAGCCAACATCATTTGGGTAATCTAAGCACAGGTAATCTAAGCACAGGATATATTCAGCGTGGGCTTGGATAGTTTGTTTACACATGAATCATTTTCCTAACCGTGCTCACATCAATTGATTTGGTTGAGGTAGTTTGCAAGCTGATTCTAAAGAGTAGATCCTTCCATACCTAATCACCAACACTGGCATCCATATCAGCCCACCCAGTGAGCAAGCCTGGAGTTCTCGTGCTTGCTTTTACAAGACTTTTTTCTGCATTCTGCCTTTAACACAAAAAATATGAAAGGGAAAAATGCGTGGAGCCACAGTTATATTATTATGTTAGTTCAGTTATGATATTATTTATTCACCAGATACAGATTATTTCTCCATTATAAATACAGTCCTGAATTATGCTTTAGCGGCAGAACTGGTGCTGTGTTTTATTCGTGGAAGAAGCCCCTGAGATCCCCCCAACCCTTGGCTCAGTTGGAAAGCAGGACACTTCTGTGCGGCTGTTCACCCTTTGTTTGATCACATTTCCAGACAGAGCCCCAGCAAAATGAGGCAGAAAGAAAATCACCGGGGGCATATCTAATGCATAAGATAAACATAAGCTACTGGAAAGACGCGTAGGATCAGTAACAAGGCGAGAAAAAAAAGAACACAGAGCCCAGTTGGAACAGGGGAAGGAATCACTCACCACTCAGCAGGGGAAATCACTGCACTTCACTCAGGCAGGTGCGCTGGGCATGTTCGCCTATTAAATCATTACTGGGATTTAAAGAGCCTGTGTAAGGCAATGCCACAGATTGATTTGCGTGCTATTTATAATTCCTTAACAATGTTTGATGTTTTGCAGTCAGAAAAATAGATCATGGGAATGGTTCACTGAAAAAAAAAAAGTAACATATTTATTTAGTTCTCTCTGCTGAATAAAGTGGTACAACCACCTTTTGTATTTTCTCCAACGTCATAAAAATGTGTTTTTGTTATGCATAACACTGTGTAACACATTGTGCTGAGAGGATTCCTGCTTCTCCCCTGGCGAGAGTAGAGGAAACAGCCTGAGGATGGAAATCCAGCCTCGGGCCTGGCACAAACTATGCTCAGGGGCCCCATCCAAGACTCCAGGGGGAAGACAGGCCTCGTGAGCCTAAGAGTCTTCAGACTCGCCCTTACCAGAGGCCTGGAGACCAGGAAAGAGATGCTCAAATTGCTCTTAAACCCTGTTTCTGGAGAGCTCGGCCTGGGCCCCTCCACAAGGCTTTCTTGAGAAAGGAATCAATGAGGAGGATGGAGGTGAAGTTCATATGTGACCCTGAACCCCCGCCCACCCCCCAGGGAACTGCAAGCTGACCACTGGCTCTGTCTCAAGTTCCCTTGGAGCCCCAGCAGGAATTCCTGTCCTTTACCAGAGGTTCACCTGGGATAGGAGTAGCTGAAATTTTACAAAGCACCTTCCTTTTCTTACCCCAGGTCTGCAGAGCTTGCAGATAGGCAGTAGCTATGTTTTCCCATCGCTTCTGAAGAGAGTTGAAGAATCCTCTAGAGGCAAAGGATCCCTGGCTTGAGGAAAGGTATGGACATCTGCCAACCAGAAGCAGGATTCTGGGAAAGTGTGTGCTCTGAGTCACCCAGGGCCATCACTGGCTCTTTCTGTCCCCTTCCCTGGGCCTCCCTGCTGCATTTGACGCTGGGCTCCTTCCTCAGCCAAGCGATACCTCAATGCTGGGTGAACCCAAGGGAAGAAGAAGGAACCTCTGCCCTCAAGAAGCTCACAAATGACAGCATAAATGGTAAGGGTGCTGCTACCGGTTTCACTGGCTAGTATAGGGAAATAAAGACAGAACTCCAAATCAGGAAGAGGGGCTAGGAAATCAGAACTCCTCCAGGACAGGGGCAATGCTCTAATGTGTACGATAGTGCCCTGGGCATAATATGCCCCTAACATATGTCACGCTGAACTGACCTGGAGCCTTCCCTCTACCCAAACACCCCCAGCCCTTTGCACGAACACTGCCCACCCCCTCTCCAAACACTCCATCCCACAGTGCCCCCGAGAATATGAAAGGCATGATTTGAGAAAACATTGCTGGAATGTGGGTTCAGAGTCTGTAGGTTTAAGTTCTGTCTCGACCACCACCTGCCCTTATAAACTCGGACAAGTGATTTTTCTGGGTCTCTTTCCTCACCCACAAAATGACAGGACTGTTCTAGGATCTCCAACGTTGTTTTCATATAAAAGAAATCATTGCAGGACTGCTAAGAAGACAAGAGGCCATGAGTACAAACACGTTTTATTCATCACTATCCAAGCAGCAGGCGTTTCTATGGACACAGAGTCCATAACACAACAGAAGAGAAGCAAGGACAGTCAGTCCTCCTTCAAGCATCCTGCCAGGTGTTCTACATTCAAGAACCTCTAGTCAATTGCATTTGAGCTCCATGATATATTTTTGTAAGTTCTGCCCACCATTTGCATACACGTGTATAGTTGTGTATTTTGCGTTAGGCCCTTGGCAGTATTTTTTCCCATGTACTCTCATGCAGGAAATCGTGCTGCTAGGGCCTCACCAACCGCTGCCTTAGAGCAGAGGCTGCCTGTGGGAAATTTCAAATATGACTAAGAATCACCAGAAGTGGCCAAGCTGAGCCCTGGTTCTGATTTCACACTGCTGAACAAATCTGCACGTCTGCCCATTTTTTCAGATAAAAAGAGACAATGATCAAAAACTAAACCCTACAAAAATGCTTTCCACGTCAAGCCTTTTAAGAAGTAGCTCTTGGGCTTCCCTGGTGGCGCAGTGGTTGAGAGTCCGCCTGCTGATGCAGGAGACACGGGTTCGTGCCCCGGTCCGGGAAGATCCCACGTGCCGCGGAGCGGCTGGGCCCGTGAGCCGTGGCTGCTGAGCCTGCGCGTCCGGAGCCTGTGCTCCGCAACGGGAGAGGCCACAACAGTGAGAGGCCCGCGTACCGCAAAAACAGAAAAACATAAGTAACTCTTATTTTATGACCTATAATGGTTCATTTTTTCCCCTCATGGTTAATTCTGAGATATAATTTGTGTTGCTATCATAAATCTATCTTCTCTTCTACATGCTAGTCGGTTATTGCAGGTGTGGTGAAACGCTACCCACCTCCTATCCAGAGCCTTGATGAATTCTCTTCTAGTTCAGAGTTGCCCTTGATGGTCCAAGCAGAAAGTGAATAGCTAAAAGTCCACACTTAGGAGCTAGGCTTCCAGAGTTTTAATCCTGATTGACCGTTTTAATTTTAGAAAATATTTGTCGATATGATTTCAAATATTTCATCTCCTCCATTTGCCTTTCCACTGTTTCCGGGTCTCTGTTTACACAAATGTTATTTCTATACTGTTTCAACTTCCTATAGCTTAGCTAGCCTCTTAATCTCTCTTTTTATCCCTTCTTGGTGCTTTTAGGAGAGCTTTTTGAGTCCATCTTTCCTCTTACTTATTCTTCAGCTATATCACTTTTGCTATTCAACCATCCACTAAATCCCTTACTTCAACAATTATATTTTCAGAGTCAGTATTTCAAATTGCTTCTTCTTTATAACTGCTTGTTCAATGCTCTTCCGTACCTCTCTGGTGATGTCATTTGTGCTTATTTTACATTCTCGGTCTGTTTCACGTGTAATTCTGCTTTCTCTGGGCGAGTCCTGCCCCACTGGCTTTCTGTCTTCTATTTAGCCTGTATTCTTCACATCCCTAACCATTTCCCTTGTAACTATCTTTTATCCTCTTAAGACTAATAATTTCCTCAGCTAATAATGTCTACTGAGAGGAGATGAAAACCTCGGATCTAGTTTCTGTCCCATTGGGAAGAGGCTTAGGTCAACCTGCAACCTTAGGCCGGCTTTCTTGCCTCATGATAGGTCAGAGACCTGCTAGAATTGTAATCTGTATCTTTCACTAAAAAAATCTATAATTTCCTTTTAATTTTGAAATAATTATAGATTCACAGGAAGTTCCATAGACAGTATAGAGAGGTCCTGTGTACCTTTCACTCAGTTTTGCCCACTGGTTATATCTTAGGTAACTAGAGAACAATATCAAAAGAAAAAAGAAACACAGCAGGAAGTGGACATAGGTGGACAGGGTTTCTATCCTTCTGTGTCATTTTATCATGTGTACATCCATGCAATCAGGATACAGAACGAATGTGTCATCTTCTGTGTCTGTGATAACGGCCTTGCCCTTGGGGATGGTGTAGAAATTTCCAGACCTGTCAACCTCCTGTAGTCAACTACTGACCTCCCATCCCCACTGGGCTCCTGAGCTGCCCTAGGGTAACCTAACCTTGCAGCTTTAGGCCGGCTTTCTTGCCTCAAGATAGCAATGGGCTTGACAGGAATCCCTCTTGAGAAGAAAAGAGGGTACAACTAGGAATTTGTTCTCATCCCCTCTCCCTTTCTTAGCCCATGACCCTCTCCCACTCCAGGCCACCATTCACCCAGCTGCTATTCTTCCCACACAAGGGCTCAGCTACCATTTGTCTTTCCAAGTTTCTCAATGGTTTGATCACTTGCCCCTGTGCCGAGAACCCTTGGATACATATGAAGTCTCTCGCTTCGTTCATATGAACGATGCCGAAATGGTCTTGAATTGTTGCTGAACCTCCTGGCAGGCTTCCTTACCTCCGGTCTCTGGTCCGTCTCACCCCGCATCTCACACTAGTTACCACCAGCTTAGCCATTCAGATGCATCACCTTAGCCGGGCACCTGCCCGTTAAAATTGTCTGGTGACACTTTGTTGTCTACATCATGAACTACAGATTTTCAGCCTGTCATTTCCACAAACGGATTTCATCCTAATATCCCAGACTTTTATTTCTCCCTCTGAACCTTTTTCTCTCCAGCGCCCCAAACCAAATTTCCCCTCCATTGTGAATTTCCTCTTCAGGACTACCCTTTATTTCTACCTTTCACCCACATGCCACCCAGCCAAGTTCAGTAAATGTTTGCGTGAGTCTCCCCCGCTGGGATGGTTCTTTCTGTCCCTTGAGTTCCTAAAACAAGGCTTCAAACACCTTAACTGAGGACATATCATTGATTGCTCTCTAATATATTGAAATGTCCTCCTCAGAGTATACACCCCTTGAGGGTAGGAGTGTCTGTCTTATCACGTGCATCTGTCTCCCATAGTCTTGAACATGATGTTGTGCCTACAGCTGATGGAGGCCTTCAACTAATTTCACCATTCATATGCATACTTCCTCTGCATTATCTGGAAGCCTGGGAGCCAGAGTTCAGCTCACTCATTTTCTTTCTTCTCTCTCAGCATCAGGCCCAACACCCAGATATTTGAAGCACTATCTAATTCTATCCTTGACATCAGAACAGCTTCAATTCTACAGCCAAATCTATGAATAGGTGCATGCCTTCTCTCTGGCATCTCATAATAAGAACCCCAAATAGTAATCATTCATTTATTGTGCCCTGTGCTAAAAAAAAAAAAAAAAAAAAAGCCCTCCTGGGAGGTGTATGTGTTTTAAAGAACATAGGCTAAGTGTAATGACCTTGACTTATCAAAATAAGAATCTAGAAAGCAAACAGGACTCATCACACGTGGGACTAAGCTTGCAGTTGTTGCTCAGAAGTAGATAAGCTCTGGAACAAATCTAATTACTTGATATCTAACCTGCCAGTTTCAATAGGTCACCCTTCATTACTTGGGAGCATCTTAAGTTTACAAGACAATTGGAAATGCTAAAGTCCTGAATATCATGATTTCTCACGAAATACTTTGGAAGTTTGCTCCTGAGCAATGTATATTTTTCTATTCACGGTCCCGATCCCTATAGTTTCAAAGTAGAAATAGAACATCTATATGTAACTATAGGGGCCTCAAATGCCAATACATTGAAGCAAGGATTTTACCTCAAAATCGTATAGTACATGAAAGTTTAAAATACTGTTACTCAAAAGTCATAAGCACACAATTGCATCTTTGACCTGAGATGTTTAGCCTTGTCAAATATTTTTAAAAGTTGGGAAATTTTTATCAGTGTTATATAATGGGAAAGAATGAAACGTTTGGAACTAAGGGGTCCCGGTTAAAATCTTGTTCTGATAACTTTTTAGCTGTATAACTTGGGACACATGCTTGAACTCTCATAGATCCATTTTCCTATTCTGTCAAATGTGAAAAATGATACCTATTTCACGGGATGGCTGTGAGAGTTAAATCAGATAATAAGCGTGGAAATGATTAAATAGAGCACTTTGTAAACTAGAAATCATTGCACCATCATCACTTTTCTTCATTTAAAAAGTCATAGTGCCAATGTATGCATGGCCCTAAATTAGGTATCTTAATAGATCAAGAAAGAGCCCATTAGAAAACATTGTATTTGGACATATTTTAGAATTCACTGGACCACTATCTCTAATACTCAAGGACACTGGTACACTGGTTTTACATTAACTAATATAGTTCAAACATTCAAAGCACTTAGCTCCCAAGGATACTGTCTAGAAATCTTGATATAGTCACCTAAAAATAATTAAATGAATGAGTGTAGCACCAGCAGTAAGAGGCCTCCTGGCCTTGCCAGGTGTTGGATTTATTTATTTATTTATTTATTTATTATTTTGGGGCTGCGTTGGGCCTTCGTTGCTGTGCGCAAGCTTTCTCTAGTTGCGGCAAGTGGGGGCCACTCTTCGCTGCGCTGCTGTGGGCCTCTCATTGCAGTGGCTTCCCTTGTTGCGGAGCATGGGCTCTAGGCGCACAGGCTTCAGTAGTTGCAGCACATGGGCTCAGTAGTTGTGGCTTGCAGGCTGTAGAGCACAGGCTCAGCAGCTGTGGCGCATGGGCCAGGTGGTAGATTTTTGATGTGTAAATTTACCTTGGGCTTTCCTTGTCTGGTCCCTTGATACTTAGAGAAAGACCTCCTACTTTATGCAGAAACCACTCCAAAATTATCTCAGAAATATGAGAATAGTATGTATTTTTTCAAGGGTAGGAGGAAATAAATTCATCATGCATATCAAGGCTAAGCAATCCAAGGTTTTTTAAGGAAAATGCTTTGTAAAACTTCTTTAAGAAAGAAATTCCTGTGAAAGAATAAAAAGAAATTGTATCTCAAAGAAGAGGGGTAAAGGAAAAGCTGTGTATTCAGTGTTTAAAATAACTTTGTATGCAGACTCTTCGGAACAATGTCTATCCCCTTTGCTTATTTTGGTTATTCGGACTTCTCTAATAAGCTATTATGAGGTCTTTTAAAAATTATTTTAATTATTATTAAGGAAAAAATTTTAAAATAAACATATTTTTCCACTATCTCATTTGACGGCAGAAGAGAAAGAAAGAAAATCAAAGACATATGGTGAAATTACAGACTATGGTTAAGTATCTCCAGCAGCCTGATAGGTTCTTCCAAGGTATATTTTATTTAATTCTACTGAGTGGTATTGAGCTGCTCAAACCAGAATTATGTGTTAAATTGTATTTCTTTATTTGCCCACATCACAATTCAATAATAGTTAATAATAAGAGTTACCATTTATCATTTACAGTGGGCCGTGCCCTACGTTAACATCATTATATGTGTTATGTCCTTAAATCTCCAAAATGGCCTTTGAAGTAGACACCTTTCATATTCATACTTTCTAATACGGAAAATTAAGTGCTCATGCCCAAGGTCACACATCCTATAAGAGGAAGATTCCAGGTCACTCTGGTAGCAATGCTAACAACTTAGCACTTATGGTGCTACTGCATGCAGAAAGTGCCTATTAGATATTAGTTGATTATGGTTTTGACAGAATACAATGAAAGTACACTTACTTATAAAAAGTTATCTGCCACATGACTGTATTTTTGTAGACTTGAATTAAAAAACAAATTTGAAGCTATATTGAATGTATAATATTTGATTAAATAGTTTCAGATAGCCAAACTAAGTCTAGAATAAGAAAATTGCACCTAGATCTAGCTCTAATAAGTAATCTATATTCTGACATCATTTTACTTTTGAACGGTTAAATTACATAGGGGACTAAAATTGGAGACAAGGTACTAAGGAGAATCTCTCCCATACTTAATATTCAATGATTAAAGGGTGAAATAGCCCCGACCTTGAATTCTCTCACAGTTTAGGTTATGCCTTGAACATTACATTTATGCTGTAATTTTGTTTCCTTTTGGTGTAAAGAAAGAAACTCTTATGGGCAATGCTTATTGAGCTGCTGTGGTCAAATATTTATTAAAAAGAGCATATTGATTTGCAGATTATGAGTGACCACATATGAACCCTTCTTTCCAGTGACATTCTTATTTAAGGTATTGATTAAGGGCTTTTCATGCAGAAAGCATTTTTCTTGTCAGTTCAGTTATGCTGGCTTTTGTAATAAGCTAATTTGATTTCCTTTTTTAACCTTTGTTTGATTAGGGGAACAGACATTTGCATTAAAATTCAAGAGAGATGAAGTCTGTCATCGATCTTGACTTCCTCATGGACCTCTTGTACTCAGCGAAAGATGATTTAGAGAATGTCAAGAGTCTTGGAACAACCGTAATTAGAGAGGAAAAAAAATCACTTCAGACTTACACACCAGTAAGGGCTTATTTGACAGAAAGGGCAATTGCATTTGGTGGATATGTTTTAGAGAAATCAAATTCAGGAAGTTTAATCTTGTTCTTAGGCCAAGTCATTAAGAGAGCTATGAGATGAACTGCCATTAATAAAGTACTCCTGAGTTAAACCAAAACATTTCCAAACAACCAAAGAGGTTAAACAAAACATGTACATTGTTACTTGCCACAAAAGAGGACAAAAAGTAAATTCTAATATTTCTTTATAAGCGTGTTCCTGGTAAAACACTAACCTCAAGGCAAGTTTGTGATTTAATCCCCTATTGCTGTCTCTGAGAATTGTGGGGATAAAACCCATATCAGCTCAAGTCTTCCACTGGTATACCCCAGGATTAATCAGTCCTCTTTTACGATAACACTCAAAGATATTTGCAAGTTCTTATAGTTGGCCTTGACTCTGGATCCTTTTCCTAGAGAGGAAATCAATGTATTTTGTGGCTTCAGTAGCGTAGATGCATTGCTTATTCCTGAAATCCCCTCTAAAGATCTTCATTTGAATCTTTTCTGGAAATTAAGACTCCTACCATTTTCCGAGGACTTCTACTGGGCTGGAGATTTTTAGTTCAAGGGGAATTCACCTACAGTGAACCTAGGGATGTAGTAAATGTTCATTGGGATGCATGGAAACTATATTAGATGGGCCCACCGGTTCCTTTTGCTATAGCTACTCAGAAAGTTTTCCAGCTGATACAGGAGTTAGAAAAACCAAAAGACAAGAAAAGGAAACAACTTGCAAGCAATTGGTGCAAAATTTCTGATTCCCAATGTAATTGGGAACTCTTTTAACTCAACTGGATAAATTCTCATGATTCTACGTCCCTCGGTCAGCAGGTCTTCGCTAATTTCTTTCTTTCTCTGGAAAAGTCATTGAGTAGACTTACTGGAAGTACCTTCCCGTTATTCATTGTTCTGCCAGAGGTGGTTCATCTCCATTCCAAAGTTTCCTGATTTCACAACTTATAGTTGTGGTTTAACTATCTTTTTATATTATTTTTAAAATTAATGTAAATTGACGTATTTCTCCTTTAACATAACATAAGCTAAGATACTAGGAAACCAACTGCTTAAAAACTCAATTCAGTTTGGAAGTAGATATCTGGCATTTGGCATTAGAGATAAATCTAGTGTTTCCTTTCTTCTGTGAGCAATATTATACAATTGTACACATTTTAAGGACTGCAGAAGAAATATGATTGTTCATATGTGAAACGTTTATAAATTAGTAAAATAATACAACTACAATTACTTTCCCATTCCATGAAGTTAGGTTCTTTTACAGTAAAGATGGCACTATTTTAATTTTATTTCTAACAAATAATTGAGATGAAAAATGTTCCATTTATGGTACCAAGTTTTCATACCGTTAATGGTATGGAAGTAGGTAATCCATAAAACATGGCAGAAGAATGTAAGAGAAGTATTCTCATATGTCCCATATGGGCAAATCATTAACTGTTCTTTCATGTTGTGAACCCAAAAGTATCCTTATTATATTTTATATTGTGTTAAAATCAATATAATGTAATATAAAATTCAACTGGAGGATAATATATTTATGTATTCCTAAGGCGTTTTTAGTTGAGACATTTATTTGGACTTTAATTTTAAAAGAATAACACTGCTTAGCTTCTACCTGCATTGTTCCTCCTGTTTTATTGCAGCCCCGGGTCCTGGCACCTGGGAAATCCATCAGACTCATCCCAATGGAGGCTTAGGGGGCAGACACATCATTTTTTAAAATCTTCAGTTGCCCTTCAAATCCACTGAACAGAATTCCTTATCTCCTAACAAAGATTTTACTAGAGTATTTTATGTGTAATTCATCAGGATAGCTGCCAAAATTTTCAAATTTATTTTTAAAAGGTAGGAGCTTTGTGGCAGACAAGCTCAAGGTTTAAGAGGCCTGGTTTTGCATGCTTTTCATTTTCCCTGTGGCCTCTGAAGTCTAGTTTATTGGTAACCACCACGTTACTATTCCTGTCTCAACTGACTCCTCATTACTCAAAGCCAATAATAATTGCTAAATATGACTAATATCACGTGGAAGGTTGCAAAGTTCACTGCTCACCTTCATTCCAGCTCAAAATGTTTTCAAGGTTAATAGATTGATTTTGAGCTGAGATATGATGCATTTATAAAATGGGAGAAAATGAAAAATTTGTCATCACCGATATGTGGATAGTTTCAAATGATTCATTTGTTACATTTGGACTGTAGCCATGAAATTCATTTGATATGTATCACATCGTTATATTCTGACCTAGACAATGGAAAATAAATTAATGATACATTTTAACATTAGACAATTTTACGAACACACACACCATTCCAGGGTGAGAATTAGGGCATTGTAACTTACTGACTATTCCAGCTGAGGGCTGCCAGGCATCTAAGATAGAGCCTAAGCACTTTCAAAGATTGAGACTACACTAAAACACAGCTCAGTTAAAACTGTAATTCTAAGAGGCTAGTTGCTGATTGCATCCCTTGGTGTCCTTGCTTGGAGGAAGGACAAATGAAATTCCTAACCTCATCTCGGTTCTGTGCTTCCTGCAGTTAGTGGCACCCAGGTTCTGGCCCACAGAATCTGCTGTTTGGCCCACACTCTTGATTGGACTTGACAAGGACTCTAGGGTCCCAGAGAGACCTTTACTACCTGCCTTTCTGATTCTGCCCAATGCCTGCTCTGAGCCCATTCCCACAATCTGTTTCTGAGTTTGAATTTCAGATTCAGTTTGATGAGCTTGAGGAGCCCTGGCCTCTGGCCCGGCTTTGCCAGCACCTGGCCCACCAAACAGAGGGCAGAATTTCCTGGGAGCGTCTCCCAAGTCTCAGTAGGCTTCCTGGTCCTCATTAAGAACAAGTCACTGAGACCTGCAGTTTTTTCCTCTCAAATGTTCAATTCGCCATTCCCCTTTATTCCATGAGGCCTAGATCACTAACCGGCCCCTCTAGCACACAGCGTTTATTTTCCTGTTCCTCCCATCTTACTTCCTGGTTAATTAGCGCAACCACAATGAATATTCCTGCCGTCTTCTCCAGGAACAGCGCCGGTGATCTCCCCCTGCCTACAGAACTGCACACAGACCCCTCGGCTTGCTCTCAGTTTTCCTGCCTGCGGTACCACATTCCTTCTCCTGCCGCTCTTGGGGAAGAGACGGGTCTGTGATCCGCCCTTGACTCGGCTCTCCCCTCGCTGCGTGAACGTGGGCCGCTCACTTAATCTAGCCAAGCCTTCCTTTCTCAGCTCTGTAACGAAATAACACCTGCCTTTCACGCTGTCGTGAGGATTAACCACACGACGCAGACGTATTCCTAGCGTGCTCCATGAGTAAGGCAAGGGCTCCACGCACTTGTGAGAAGACTTTGTCACCGGCCTGCAACTCTCAGCACTGCTCGAAGGCTGTCTACCTACTTACTTCCCACTCACTCTTTAAGGCCGTGTCAGATTCCACTGTGATGAAGGCAGATGGACTCCCATGAGACAGAGGTGCTTGATCACATCCTATTCTTGTCATTTCCTAATTTTGTGTTGCTTTTTGGCCTCATCTGCTCTGCGCATTCAGCATCCCCTCGCCCCAACTATTTCTGAGGCCCTCTGGATGCGTCTACAGTGTCCGTTAACCTTTCCCCCCTGTGGTCTCCAGCCTCCACTGAGCACCCTAGGCCTCGTCCTCCTCCAGGGCTTCCCACACCGTCTCCACGAACCACTTCCACAGGCACTGCTGCCTCTGCAGTGAGCGCTGTTCCCCACCCCTTGTCCCCATCACGTCCGCCTTCCCTGGCGGTCGTCATGTCCGCAGACCATCGTCTCACTGTACTGGGGCCCCTGAGTCCTCCTCCTTGTGCCCCAGTGTCTCAGGAGAGCTTTTAGGAAAACAGTCCTTATTTAGGGAAACGTTTTTCATGAGATATGGGTTTATGGGAAAGCAGCCAAGAAAAACACAGAGTGACAGATGCAGAATTCCCTACTCCAACTGGTAAGTAAGGCTTTGCTACTGGGTTAAGTCTGTGGATCTGGTTGCCTCTTTCCTGAGGCTGGGTTTGCTTCCAGGAGCCCTCAGTACCTCAAGCAAGCAGACTTCTAATGAGCCCTGTGCCAGGTCCCCAGCCAGGTCTCCTTTCCAGCACCTGCATTAGCTTAGGACAGGTGTCACAGTTCTTAACAGCACCCTGCTGGACACGTGCAGAAAAATCAGCTATAAGGGACTTCCCTAGTGCTCCAGTGGTTAGGACTCCATGCTTCCACTGCAGGGTGCCCGGGTTGGATCCCTGGTCGGGGAACTAGGATCTCACAGGCCTCGTGGCATAGCCAAAAAAAAAAAAAAAAAATCAGCTAAAGGACAGTGGACCAAGTATCTTATCTTGTAATAGAAATAAAATAATTTGGGGCATTAAAATGAATCTGTACCACGAAATTTTATTTTTTTAATTCCAGTTTTGAATGTCTTAAATTGTTCATCTCTTTTTTATAAAAGTAAGACTAAAGGAACATAATGTCTGTTATTCAAAACATGCACATAGGGCAATTTATAGCACATCTAGCTTCAAATAACCAGGTTGAGAAAGACTAAACTTTGCAAAAGCATATGTTCAAAGAAAAACTGATTTTTTTTTTTTGGCACTTTAGATAGCAAACACCAAAATACTTCCAAACCCTACAATGAGAAGGCAGCATTAAAGAATTTTGCTAAGAATACTTCTGAAGCTACAAAAAGCCCTCTGGCCGGAGAATTCAAACTGCCCCCTCACCATTCTGGTGTCATAATTTGGTGCAGGTGAGCCTCATCTCCAGTCTGGGATGCTCGCAATTCTTCTGTTAACTACCCCTAACCTTCCCTGGGAAGGCCAAGGCCATCCTCACGGGCATCAGGGGAACCTCGGTGCCAGAGGCCTGGTCGGCAGGAGTCCTCCCTGATTCTGAAAAAGAAGTGAGACAGGGAGTGGGGTAGTTTGAAGAAAATAAAAAGTAAGGGAGAGAAAGCAAAGTATTATGTTTCTCTATGGCTGACACACTGGGTTTTAGTCTCCTAAACACAATGGCTTTACCTGGTTACTTTAAGGCTTTCAAATCTGAATATAACATCCTACACAAACACGTACCCCAGACAGATGCATATACACACCTTCACACAGACTCTTTCAGAATTGAAAATATTAAGACGAACCTTCACTGCTGTTGCCATTTTCTGGTGATGTAAATTGGGGGCGGGAACACTATGGAATTGAATTTCCACATGGTATGATATACAGACGAGAAGATGGCATGCACAGAACATTAGAATCAGAAGCGACCTTGGAAATCATCTAATTCAATTTCCTCAATTTGCAGATAAAGAAACTAAGGTCTCGAGAAATGAAGTTGTTTGTTCAAAGTCAGGGAAGTATTCAAAGTTAAGGCTGGAATTAGGACCCATTGCTCTCTAAAATCTGCCTCGATTTCCCCTCTGAACAGCTGTAATCTTTTGCCCAATTTGGGGCTTTAAAGCTGAAGTTGCCTTCTTGACCCTGATGTTGTACTAGGGTATTGGCTAACAGGTCGCCTGCTCAGGTGTAAACACGCTTTGTGGTTTCCACACCTCCTATGTTTAATATGTTACACAATAACTGAGAGATTTGAAAGAAATTTAATTGATACTTTCCTTATTTCTAGTGTGCAGTACTTTCATCTTTGAATTCTCTCTCTTTCTCTACATCCCCCTGCCTTGGCCCCAGTTTTGTTGAGAAGTCACTTCTGAAGCTTGAAGTTTTTGTAACTTTAAGCTATTGTCGTGAAACACAGGAAAATCAGTTGGTAGGAACCCCATTCACCATGCCTGCAAGTCCTGTTAAATTACGTGCTTGTTGCTTTTTGCTGTTTAATTCCATAGGATCATCCTTCTATCACTTACCTTGGGCAGAAACTTATGGAGACAATAGACAATCTTGGCAGAAACTGAGGAGAAACTGTTGCCAGGGGGTGGGGGGGAAATGGCTGTAGCTGACAAATTACAGGGTTGCCTATTCAGTCATGAGAATGGAAACGTGTCTGTGGATCAATGTATGAAAAGGCTGTTTAACAGGATGGGAGAAGTCACTTTAACACCTGTTTCCTCGGCCATTGAATGCGCTGTAGCCAATCACTCACGGGCTGAATCTACTCTCCGAGCAGAAAATGACCGCATCCCTTATTCTTTAAGGATTGAAGCAGCTAACAGGGTCTATTTTTCACGGGACTGGGAGTAATAAGCATGGCATTGACTGCTAGGAAACGTTGTCTGAGAAGATCTGACCTGAGGCAGTGGGGAACCAGAGCCAGGAGAGAAGCTGTGAGCTTGTATGAGCACAAGCACGTGAAATGAGAAGGGCAGAAAATAAAAATTCTGAATAAAAGGCGAACTCATTTCACCCTGAAAGTTACTAAGCCTAGAGTCATAAATTTGCCTCTTCATCTTGCAATCCATTCTCGTCATGGAAAAGTTTGTTTTGAACTGTAGCTGTCTGTGTTGACTTTGGTAAGGTGGAAATTCAAGCTTATTTATAGAGAAAGGATTCAGAGTAACCTCGGCAGGGCTCAGCTCCGGGCTTCACACGTTCCCCAGGGAAGGGCTCCCTTTACCAGGACCATGCGATGAAATCTTAAAATAAGCCAATTTCTTTTCTGCATTTCTCCAAAACTTTAGGCTTCCTCCATGCAAATGTGTCACGATTGCATTTCATCAGAGACTCTTACTGAGCTTGGTTTTATCCTTTTCCATGTACCTGAATCAGCACTGTGTCTGCAAAGAACACAATATCATGATTATCTTGGCCTCTGAAATGTATTACTTTTGCTTTCTTTTAGCTTTTCTCTTTCCCCAGGGATGAATGATGCATCTCGAGCACAGTTCCAAGTAGCTTATGGCTTTTCTGAAATAAAACTCAGTCTCTTTACTGTATGCCAAGTTTCTGGCTGATTCTTTTTGTGTGTGTGTGTGGTACGCGGGCCTCTCACCGTTGTGGCCTCTCCCGCTGCGGAGCGCAGGCTTCGGACGCGCAGGCTCAGCGGCCATGGCTCACGGGCCCAGCCGCTCCGCGGCATGTGGGATCTTCCCGGACCGGGGCACGAACCCGCGTCCCCTGCATCGGCAGGCGGACTCTCAACCACTGCGCCACCAGGGAAGCCCTCTGGCTGATTCTTGACTTACATTTGGTAAGAGCCTCTTCAGTTAGACACTGATACCCTTCAGGACTCCCAGGGGTGCATCTCACTCAGGTATTTCCCCCACACTTGACAGTACAGGGGGAGGGACACATAGACCTGCTGTAAAATGGGGGGAAATACCTGACTGAGATGCAACGTGGTAAGTTATAATAAAATAATATATAGGATGTTGTGGGAGCTTGAAGAATGTGGCAGTTAATTTGGTCTGAGGGAGGGAGTCCAAGGAAGGGCCCATAGAGAAGAGATGTCTGGGCTGGCTCTTGTGGTAGAGGGAAGAGTGGGTGTTTCAGTCAGGAAACAACATTTACAAAGGCCCAAAGGTGTGAAGATATGTGACACATTCAAAGAATAGCCAGTAGTCTGATCTGGCCAGAGTGTGAAGTGCATGGGGTAGGGAAGGGGGAGGCTGGGTGGGGAGCAGTAAGACCTGAAACCAGAAAGGTGGGGTGGAGCTGAACTGTAAAGGGCTCTCTGCCAGGTGCCAAGGACTCTGAACTTCTTTTGGTGAAGAGCAGAGAACCCCTTGACTTATCAGAGCCATTTTTCTTCATGGATGTGGACATCACTTGATTCTTACCTATGGGGGTTTTGCCTCTATGGGTCTGGTAACTTGTTCTTTAAACCCTTTCATTTTCCTCTTAGGCACCCAGGAAGACTATACTTCACAGCTTCCCGTGCAGTTAGATAAAGCCGTGTGACAGTCCTGGCTGATGAAACGTGGGCAAATACAATAGACATTACTCTTAGAAACCGCAAGTGGAGAAGTCTGAGACTTCAAAAGATGGCAGACTCAGTAGATGGAAGGATCGTGGATCCCAGAATCACTGTGGGAGGCTATCCACCAAATCCCCAACCGGACTTGATTGAGACATAAACTTTCTATGCCATTAAGCTCCTGAATATCAAAGATCATCCATTACAGTAGTTCACCTCTCCTGATTCAATGGCTGAGGAAATTCTTAGGGCAAAAGTAGCTGCTCACACAGATGGAATATCCCAGTGTGTGGACACATACCAGTGGCACCCACGCACTTTTCTCCAGAAGGATCCCCAAGCATGGCCATTGCAGCAGATTCTCTCTCTCACTTACTGACAATAGGTGAGTGCTGCTTCCCTCATCCTTTCAGCCCTGGTTGACCATATCCATAAGGCAATACAGGACCAGCTCCATCAAGTCAAATCATCTCGCCCCTTGTTCCTCCTACACCATACACATCATTCAGGGTGTTGTGTTGTGTTTTATGACTCTTTCCTCAAGGCCACTCTTGACTTTATTTTAATTTGATTTAATCCGTATATAAAAATATTTATTTAGGATGCATTTGGGAGCTGCACTGTGTAATAGGTCTAAGCTCCATGCCTCTCTGGAGATAAATCTAAATGCAATTTACAGAAAATTCTTCTACCAGACAAATCTGAGCCAGTTCTGAAGAAACGTGAGTGGTTAAAGGCTGAAGAGTCAAGGATGAGGAGGAGACCATATTTGGAATTCTAACACTTGCCTGTGATGGGCTTGTAACATGTGGCTTTAATCACGGTTTTCCTGACCATGTTGTTTAACAGGAGCTGGATTCCCTTTGAATCCACTCAGGCTGATAATGACAAATCTTTTAGGATTTGTCCTAAAAGATTGCCTTATCTGGGGTAAGATTCATGAATTTGAACTCTTTGCATGATCTGATACCTTAAGTTTTCATATTCTCAGGTTCTGGGTGAAAGTGTAGCAAAGCAATTCACAGAGGAGGCTGAGAGTTTATTGAACATGCTGTGATTGGATTACCTTCATGGTTTCAATATCCCTGCATTGAGCTTTATGATCTCACAAGTTACAACTGGCATCAATTTAATGAATCATTTCTTGAGGAAATCCATAACATCATTTTACAAAGCTTTATTATTGCCATATTTGAGTCTTCTACTAAAATTATTTTTATTAAAGCCTGCTGAAAATTTAGACAAGATGGTATGGATAGTTCACAAAAATGAGAGCTCCCAAAGGAGGCATCTGGAAAATGATTCAGCATCCTGGAGTAAGACCCCCTAGGATCACATCTTGGCTCTACCACTAAGGACTCTAGGACCTTGGTCAAGGCACTCAACCTCTCTGTGCCCAATGTCCTTCTCTGTGGAGAGAGTTACGACGTATCTATCTCATGAGGCATGGAGATTGCACCATTCGTTCACAGCTACCATTTCCTTCGCCTCTTTTCCAGTTTTCCCTGTAGACATCCTCATCCCACTGACTGGGGCTTGGCTACATGACTCGCCAAGCTGGTCCATAAGCAGATGAGCCATTTGCCTCATCTGAGCAGAGGTTTTTAGAGGCGCTGTGTGTTTCCATCCGCTTTCGTGTTCTGCCCCCCATCCTGAGACCGTCAAGTCTCATGCACTGGCTACTTCTTCAGCCTAGTTCTGGAATCAGAAGACACACGGAGCAGAGCCAGAATGAGTCCAGCAGAGCTGCAAATGTCCAGAAATTCCAGAACTCTTAGGGTTGAAAGTTGAAACTGTCAGTTCTCACAGGTAAAAGAGTCTCAAATTAAGACAAGGATTGGGCATAGATCCAACACGCCCTTTGTTGAGTCTGCTCATTAGATGTCTGTGGCCCTAGTAAATTACCTCAGTTGACAAAATATCTATGGGGAAAGAGAGTAAGGTGCAGTCATCTAAACCTTAATGAGATCAAAGTACCTTTGGAGGCATTTCTTGAGAAGTTATGGGTGCGGCTGTTGACTTACATGGACCTTACTGGGATCAAATTGATTAAAAATGAAAGCAGTTATGTAGAGAGAGATATCACCAAAAGCACCACCAGCCTGGAGTAGAAGAGACTCTAAGTGTTCAAATCACAAAATAACGCTCGGGTCCCCAGTCACTTGCAGATGTGAAGCAGTCTGAGACAGCTTCTCAGCCACAAATGGCATGTTTTCCAATACTCACTTCAGGAGAGGCCAAGAAGCATAATGGAAAAGGAAGAACTGTCCAGAAGGTGGAGTCAGTCAAGCACCATGGAGAACACAGACTTAGACGTGACTCCCAGAGAGTGTAACTGGAAGACATCCAGGAGCATTCCCTACCATCAGGGTCGGGGAGCTTGCAGTAGTCACTCAGTGGAATATTGCAACTGTACGGACCAATGGCTGGCATGGACCTCCCATTTTCCCCGTTCTTTAATAAGTGGTCCCTACTCCACCATTGCGTGATCTTGAGTGTTTGGGAAGCCGGGGACAAACAACTTGTCAAATGTAAAATAGATAGCTAGTGGGAAGCAGCCGCAGCTCCTCGGTGCTTTGTGACCAGCTAGAGGGGTGGGATAGGGAGGGTGGGAGGGAGGGAGACGCAAGAGGGAAGAGATATGGGAACATGTGTATATGTATAACTGATTCACTTTGTTATAAAGCAGAAACTAACACACCATTGTAAAGCAATTATACTCCAATAAAGATGTTAAAAAAAAAAAAAGGGCAGAAAGCAGACATGGTGTGTAGCTCCAGATTCTGGACTTCTGAGCCCAGTGCCTGGTAGTTTTGAATATCTTAGGGAGAAGTGAAAGTGTCTTGTGGCAGAGAAACAGCCGGGGGCAGGTTGCATTCTTTGTTCATAGCTCTTTGTCCCCTCCCTGCCGTGGCCACCCTTCTCGGTAGGTGGTAGGTAATATGCTTGCTTTGCCGCACTTGCTTTTGGTTTGGCTGTGTGGCTTGCTTCGGGCCATGGGACAAGAATGGATGGGATGTTTGTCATGCCTGAACAGATGATTCCAGAAGCACTGCAAGTTTTCACCAGCCCTTTGCTGTCCCAGAGAGCGGCCTCAACCTGGTTTTCAGAATGAAAAGAAGTTTGGAGGCCGGCACAGGCCAGCAGAGCTGCGGCTGACCCTCAGCCCTAATGTAGTGAGCCTGAAATCAATATTTGTTTTTGTAATCCTCAGAGATATTGAACTTGTTTATTACAATACCAAAGTTAATACATGAAAGTTTTGAGAATTTGATGTGATAATAGATGCCTAATACAGTGCCTGGCACATCCTACTTCAAAATATATGGTAAATTCTGTCATTGGTGTCATCTCTATATCCCCATTAACCTACAATAGCTCTAGGAGAAGAAATAACATTCTTTAATATTTATTGAATGATTGGAGTTATTGAAACTTATACTTTTTATAAAGTTAAATAAGGTGACTGAAATAGAGAATCACTTCACCAATCCTTATAAAAATCTAGTGACACCTTGCAAATTGTCAGGGACATATTTGTTTGATCTGTATTTGAAATACCTGGACCAACTCTGCCCATTCTGGAGGAATTCCCAACAACTGACAAGGCTCTGTCTCCTGCCTCATAGCACTACCTGCAATGGCTGGTGCAGGATGAGTGATAGCCAGATCAAGTCATCATGGGATGTAGTATGCAAAGATACTGCAAGAAGAAAGACAAAAAGAAACAGAGTGTGTGTTGGGGGAGTGGTGACAAATTAAAAAGCATTGCCAGAAATTACACCACAGACCAGGCAAAAAACAGCATCAAGTGTATCACCATGAATTCACAAAAGGAAATAAACCCACTGATTTATAAAACAAGAGTTTAAAGTTGGGTTATGAGGACCCATTAGGAGATGGAACAAACCCTCACAGAAATATGAAGAACTTTGTTTTGTTTGTTTGTTTGTTTTTAATTTCTTTATTTATTTATGGCTGCGTTGGGTCTTTGTTGCTGCACACGGGCTTTCTGTAGTTGCAGTGAGCAGGGGCTACTCTTCAATACAGTGTGCGGGCTTCTCATTGCAGTGGCTTCTCTGTTGCAGAGCATGGGCTTCAGTAGTTGTGGCACGTGGGCTCAGTAGTTGTGACGCACAAGCTTAGTTGCTCCACGGCATGCGGGATCTTCCTGGACCAGGGGTCAAACCTGTGTCCCCTGCATTGGCAGGTGGATTCTTAACCACTGCGCCACCAGGGAAGTCCCAGTAATATGAAGAACTTTGGAAGAAGCACAAAGGAGAATAGATACTGCTGAGAACACAGTAAGGAATGTGGAAAACAAGAGTGAGAAAGTAAAATAGAACTAAGAGCAGGAATGGATTGGAGATAAAGGGTAAATATAGAAGACATATTAATGAGATCCAGACTTAATGGGAGACTTGAATCTAAATTTTAGGCACATCTTATTCCAGGAAAAAAAAACTTACATCAAATTATCAACACTGAGACACATCCTAGTAAAGCTACTGGATAACAAAAAAAGAGAAAGATTTCCTAACAATGGGAACATTCTAAAATAACAAAATTCAGAGGAAAAGGAGGCTATAAAGAGGAAAGTAATGTAGGTTTAGAGAGTTCCTTATCTTTCACAGCCAGGCATCAAAGCTGATAAACCAATTAATAGGAGTTTATTTAAAAATAAACATTGGACTTCCCTGGTGGTCCAGTGGTTAAGAGACTGCCTGCCAATGCAGGGGACACAGTTTCGATCCTTGGTCTGGGAAGATCCCACATGTCATGGAGCAACTAAGCCTGTCCACAGTGACTACTGAGCCCGCACGCTCTAGAGCCCTTGCACCACAACTACTGAGCCTGCATGCTGCAACTACTGAAGCCCATGCACTCTAGAGCCCATGCTCTGCAACAAGAGAAGCCACCACAGTGAGAAACCCGTGCACCGCAACGAAGAGTAGCCCCCGCTTGCTGCAATGGGAGAAAGACTGCACGCAGCTATGAAGACCCAGTGCAGCCAAAAATAAATAAATAAATATATTTTTTTAAAGCAGTAAGCTTGTAGAATTAAAAAAAAGATTGCGAAGAATAATAAAAGTCAAAGAAAATCAGCTAGTAGAGGGAATATTGGGGAGAGGAAGTGGACATTAGTGATTTCAACATTAATAAAGTAAGGAGTCAAAGAATGCTAATCAAAGAAACAGAGGTCTTAAGTATACTATATTTTATAAAAACAAACAACTAGATAAAAGTATTTAAAATTTTTCATATTATCAGCAAAAAGAAAAACACAGACCACACAGTGAAAGATAGAAATGGAAGCATTAATAAAAACCAGAAGTATATCATTAATTATGACAAAATTAAGATCTGTCATATCCACTTCAAGAAATTTATCCTACAAATATATTAATATATGTGTAAATGATCTAAGTAGAAAGATGTCTACTGAAGAGTTGTTTGTAATATCAAAAGACTGGGAACAATTTAAAAGTCTGTTAACAGCAACTGATTAAATAAATTATAACACATCCATGAAATAGAATACTATACAGCAGCCAAAAAAATTGAAGCAGCTTCAAAATCAAATTGTTAGTTTTCACAATAAGGTAGAGAGCACACAACCATTTGTATGAAATATCATATGCGCATATAACATAGGAAGCTCTGTATGTGTGTGTACAGGTGTAGGTATTGACTATCTCTGGAAGGATAAAGAAATGGGTAGAAACATGTCACCAGAGAGGGAAATTGGGTCTGTGGGAGAAGAAGGCAAGAAGAGGTCACCATGTACTCCTCTCTACTTCCTGAATCATGTGCCTGGGAACATTCTATCTAGTCAAAACCATATAAATTAAGAAATTTACAACCACCAATCTACTCTTGGTAGATTATTGATTGCCCCGGGATGCCGGGAGAGGGAAATTGGGACTGTCAGCTAACATCTACGGGTTTTCTTTTGGGGATCCTGGAAATGGTCTAGAGTTAGTTTGATAGTTGCACAAAACTGTAAAATATTAAAAACTACAGAATTGTTTAAGTTGGTTTAATGGTGAATTTTATGTTATGTGAATTTTATCTCATTAAGAAACAGAAAATCTTTCTTTTCATAGGAAAAATATATTTGTTTGTTTGTTTGGCTGTGCCTCATTGCTTGCAGGATCTTAGTTCCTGGACCAGGGATTGAACCTGGGTCACAGCAGTGAAAGCACCGAGTTCTAACCACTGGATATATAAAATAAATAAATAAAATAAATAAATAAAATATTTTATTTTATTTTTTTTTAATTAATTAATTTTTTTCTTTTGCGTACTCGGGCCTCTCACCGATGTGACCGCTCCCGTTGCGGAGCACAGGCTCCGGACGCGCAGACTCAGCGGCCATGGCTCACGGGCCCAGCCGCTCCGCGGCACGTGGGATCTTCCCGGACCGGGGCACGAACCCGCGTCCCCTGCATCGGCAGGCGGACTCTCAACCACTGCTCCACCAGGGAAGCCCAGAAAATATTTTAAACTGAGTATGAATAAACATTATTTGGTTTTAACAAACACACACAAAATTAAGTAATTTACAAAAGGCAAAGATAACCTTGATTGTGTTATGCAAGTGCCAGTTTATAAAGGGTTGGGAAAGGGAGATGGTTTGACTCAGAATAATTCCCCACCAAGAATGCCTCTGAGTGCTCTGAGTGTCCATTCTGCTTCTGTGTCCCATGGAGAGTTCAGGTTTCACTTTTGCCTTGGAGCCACTTAGAGCTTGACTTAGAAGGGACTTGAACCCAGAGATCACCCTTGAACTAGATAGAAAGGGTCCAGACCAGCAGCCTAATGCCTGCTTCAAGAGAGGGTAGAAAATGGACACACTGTATGCACGCCAATCAGACACAAGGAAGCTGGGTGTAATCACACGGAAGCCGCAGTTAGAGGTACGGAGTGCCAGACCAGCCTGTAAGGCCATTGCTAAGTGCTCTTCAGTTTCTAACATTTCAAACTGAATGTCCACTCCCACTAAGAATGCCCTTTTGCAGACTTCATCTGAAGTGAGAAAATGTCTTGCTTAGCCTCTAGTGTGTGGATTTTTTCAGCTTTCTGCTAATAGATTATAATCTCTAGACCTAGGTCTGAAGGACAGTTTACACAAGACTCTTCAAATGGTAGTCCGCAATTTGCCGTTTCAAGGCATGAAAAAATGAATCCCAATGCCTAGGGGGAAAAAAGAATTATAAGGGCAGCCTCCCTCTTGAGAGTTGAATTTGATCCTTTAAGGCCGGCAATTCAATCTTTTAAAAGGCGTATTTCTGTTCTAATCAATCAAGCTTTCATTTCCATCAGCAATAACCTCCCCTAGGCACTCAAGAAATCAGAAACTAGAGTCTTGGACATGAAAAGTCAATGTAGAATTTTCTACTAAGTTGACTTGGTCGTACAAACCTACCCAGGATTTTGTCAGCAGGAAATCTGATGTTCCAATATATCATAGGATGCCAACACCATCTATCAGCGCAAATCTGTCACATTAAATGGAAAAGATGTGGTTTGCATCTGGGGCTCAAGGAATAGAGTGATAAATTTGAGAAGAATCAAAGATGAGCAACAGCCTCCAGTGTGCTTTCCAACGTCTCATCTTGGGTTTATTGTTTTGTGATGACTGTATCCGAGGTTGATTGATTAGATATTCTGGGCCTTAGGTGTTCTGATCCTAGGTACTTAGCAAGTGGCTTTGCAGATGCTCTTGGCAAATAAAAGGGTCAGAAGCCATGGAGGTGATCCAAGTCCTCTGTCATCTTCATTAACTAAGCTTTGTGTGAAGTGACAGGAAGAGTCATACAATCTAGGTGACTCACACACAATGAAATTTACGGCCCAAGGCATTTTTAAGGGATTTTTTTCCCCAAGGTGCCACATTAGAAATTTGTTCAGGGAACATCCAAATTTCCATAAGACTAGAAAAAATAATAGTTTAGGCAACATATTCTAAGGGTTGAATAGTCAATATTATATCATGATGGAGTTTGTATCTTAACTTACTGATGTCTGGGTAGTTAATGGATGTGAAGTCACATGCCGTGGCTTCAGATCGAAGTCCTCACCACCCCCCAGACCACAGTAGGAGACATGTAAGATTTGGAAGCCATTTGACTTTCTAAGCCTGCAAAACAGGGATCAGAATAGCTGGTTTTCTGGGAGGGCAAAGGAAATGAAGTTTGTGATTATGTTTTGCATTCCGTAAAAGTTATGTCTGGGCAGTTTTCAGTGGTAGTAGTTCTGAGAGCCTCACGAGTGCACTGCATCTGTACGTTTTATGGCAATTTCCCAGTCAGATATAACTCTTTAAAAAAAACACTTTATTGATATATGATTGACATACAAAAAGTTGTACGTATTTAATATGTATCCAACTTGATGAGTTTCGAGATAAGTATTCACCCATGAAACTATCATCACAATCGATGTCAGAAACATCTCCATCACCACTGAAAGTTTCCTCCTGCCCTCATTATTTATTATTATTTTTTGTGTAACCTAAGGTTTACCCTCTTAGCAAAATCTTAAGTATACAATACAGTGTTGTTAACTACAGGCTCTGTGCTGTTAAGTAGAAGTCTAAGGACTTATTCATCTGTATAACTGAAACTTTGGGATTTAATTCTTAGTTGAAAATTTCTTGCCACTAATATCATGAAACTTTTTTATAGCTTAGTTGGAAACTAATCTTCTTCATATGTTAACAGTATCATCATAAAACAAAGGTAATATTGCATTTCATGACCCTTTTAGACAAATTCTGATCATTTCATTAGACATGCAGTTATAAAAGACACTTGTTAGGACTGCATATTTAGATTTTCTTTAAACAATCTAAGCCTCTCTACTGCTTTTTGTTCAATGAATACACAAAAGTATTGAGTCAGTAGAATTGCTTAACAATCTTCTTTTTTTTTTAACATCTTTATTGGAGTATAACTGTTTTACAATAGTGTGTTTCTCCTTTACAACAAAGTGAATCAGTTATACATATAAATATGTTCCCATATCTCTTCCCTCTTGCATCACCCTCCCTCCCACCCTCCCTATCCCACCCCTCTAGGTGGTCACAAAGCACAGAGGTGAACTCCCTGTGCTATGCGGCAGCTTCCCACTAGCTATCTAATTTACATTTGGTAGTGTGTATATGTCCCTGCCACTCTCTCACATCGTCACCGCTTACCCTTCCCCCTCCCCATATCCTCAAGTCCATGCTCTAGTAGGTCTGTGTTTTGTTCCCCTCCTACCACTAATCTCTTCATGACATTTTTTTTCTTAGATTCCATATATACGTGTTAGCATACGGTATTTGTTTATCTCCTTCTGACTTACTTAACAATCTTCTTAAGCACTTATCTTCTAGGTATTTAATAGGACAACTTTCAGCAACGCCATCTCTCGGAATTGTTCAGCTGCATATAGATATGATACTTCCCCTTTGCTACCAACTCCTGCTGCTGAACCAACCCCCGTCTAGGGCCTGAGCCAGAAACGCAAACACCAGCACGTCAGGGGGAGGGATTCCACGCTGGCAAGTCTCCGAAGATGCACACAGGATGGAAAATGAATCCATCCTGTGGCCAGAGTTGGAACTACCTAGAAATCCTCCTGACTCCCTAACGACTCTGGTTAAGACAGCCTGGTAGTAGTTGTTTTTAATTAGCGCACTGCGTGAGCTCGGGCCCCCCAGGATACCTTTCATCGCGTGAGAAGGGGCAGGAGACAGTCACATTCACAGTTGTTTAAAGGTTTAAAAAAGCACATCAGTCGCTTAATCAGAGCCTGTGCTGAAAAATGTTGTTACCCAAGTTTGTGGTTTTCGAACAGGACAAATGGGTGTGGGCTGAAAACGTGGCATAACCACCCAGGAAGAACTGAAGTTGCCAAGCAGGAGGCATAACAACACACCCTGACGATATTCTGTTGCCTGGTCACTCCCTGTTACATAAGCCCATGTCCGTTATCTGTAAGAAAATTAAGTTGTCTATCTGAAAGTGAAGAAGGGCTTAAGGCATGACTTCACCTACCAGTGCGGGTCTGAGGGCAGCAGCAAGGGGAACCCTAGACGTGAGGGAGACCCCAGGGCTCCTGCCCTGGCTCTGTCATTGACGAGAGCAAGTCTTGCAAATGCTCTGGGCCTCAGCATCCTCATTCATAAAATGGGGATAACCGTCCAGCTGCATCTTCCTTGCAGACTTGCGCTGAGGCTCAAGAAAACCCATCATCAAGTACCCGTGAGCTCCCAGTGTTCCCAGAAATATAGATCCCGAGGGGGGATGGCAAGTGGGTAAGAAAGAGTATCTGGCCTTGAGTATTTCACAACAGATTTTGCAGGAGATGGAACTCAAATCTGAGAAATAATGGTAAACCATTGGACAGTATTTGCCCAAGGACTCAGTTTCAGAATGGAACCTCGAATTTCTCTAAAATTTCACAGGTAAGGAGGGAGGCCACTGAGGGGCAACAGCTGGGGTGGATCCTGAATGATGAGGAGAATTCAGCTGCCCAAAAGGAGAGAAGGACAGGTGTTCCTCGTGAGAGGAGCTGCAGTCAAAGAAGACTTGGAAGGAACAAGGACCAGCATTATTCAAGGGGCTGTGAAGCGACGGGCAAAAAGTTAAAGAGTAGGGAATAAAATTGTATAGGTAGTGAGACCTGATTAAAGCAACAGTGAAACCAGATGGAAGGGGTATTTAGAAAGAAAGAGAAATAAGGTTCCAGGATAGTTTCAAGCAATAGTGACCCAGCGTTGAAGGAAGATTAGTCTGGCAAATAATACACAGGCTGGTTAGAGTTAAGATGGAGGGAATGTGGAAAATTACCTACTACCCATTCTTAGTAGTGGTAACAGAGAAGAATGGGGAGGTAGCAAAAGCACGGTAAAGGAAAAAACTGAAAAGCGTAGGTGACTAACTTGGATGTGCAGGATAGCCCGGGTGATGACTGAAGTTCCAGCCTGGCAGTATAGACCGAGACTGCTTTGTTTGCTTTGCTTTCTTGGGCCGTCATTTCAAGCCATTGCTCTCCACAGTATTGTGAAAGCATTCATTGATGACAACAATTTTTCCTCACTGCACACAGCTGTTCATCACATGGTTCTGTAAGTGAGATTTTCTTGATTGTTTCCATCTTGATTTAACATAAACTCCTCTCCAGCTTTGCAATAAATGTTTATCATTGTGTCCTTTTCATTGGTTTTTGTTTATTTCACATTATAGGGATGCCAGAAGGAGAAGAGCGAGACAAGGGGTCCAAGACAATATTTGAAGAGAAAATAGCCAAAAACCTCCCTGACCTGGGAAAGGAAGCAGTCACCAAAGCCCAGGAAGCACAGAGTCCCATACAGTCAAGACACATTGTAATCAAAACGACAAGACTTAAATGTAAAGAGAGAATACTAAAAGCAGCGAGGGAGAAGCAACAGATAACATACAAGGGAACTCCCAAAAAGCTATCAGCTGATTTTTCAGCAGAAACTCTGCAGACCAAAAGGGAATGGCACGATATATTTAAAGTGATGAAAGGGAAAAGCGTACAAACGAGAACGCTCACTTTTTTTTTCTAACCTGTGGAGCTTGAAAGTAGACTTGTTTGTAGAATCCATCATTCTTTATCTGAATCAGTACACTATTTGTATGAATTTTAGCCACTGGATCTTAGTGGCAAGATGCAATTCCAACTCAGTCCATTAGATGGCAAACAATAACTACATTTTCCCCATCCCATTCCAAAAAAAATAAAACGACAGGATGGAAAAACTAAGCACCATGGCTCACACATTTCTGTTTGTCCTCTAATCTCTTAAAAGAAAACAAAAACTCTCATACCTACATCTGTCTGCATTCCGCTGAAAAAGTGAGAAGGATTTTCAGACTATTGAGACCTGAGTACACGCACTTTGTTTTTATGAAGTTTTTGGTTTCATTGACTTTTGTTTGGTTTTGCCCAGGAAGGAAACAGTGGAGGGAACAAATAATGAAAGTGGTCTTGATGACAGTATGAAGTGAGATGATACTGATTATAATACAGTATTGAGTGATTGATTTTTGCAGGGCAGAGTTGGGGAAGTTCCGGTGGGAAGGGCACAGTGGGAATATACAGATGGAAGCTATGATCAGGATGAAGAGCAACGAGATTGTTCCCAAAAGCCATAGAGCATCATCGTCCAAGAGCCTGTGCCACCGTTTCAGAAGAGCCCTGACACCCCAGGGCTGAGAGACCCCAAGTTGCTTAAGGGAGACGTTTAGTTTATCCTTCCGCTTCTGGATAGAATTGTAGTTCGGTTAGTAGACAGCAGCTGACAGTGGACTTCACACCTGACTCTAATACGGAATTGCTTTGAAGAGTGACCCAGGAGGATAAGTGCCCTGCGCGATTCGGTGAGATCTCGGGAGGGAGCGGGAGCACTTCAGGAGCAGCGGCGGCGGCGGCGCTGGGACCCGGGACCCCGGCCGGGACGGAGGATGGCAGGTGATGCCGCGCGAGCTGGGGACGCGCCCCGGGGAAGCTGGCGGCTCCGGGCAGGCAGCGTGGACTGAAATCTCTCCGGGAAGCGGTAAGTCTTTCTCAATCGCCTCTCACCTCTTCACTGAGGAGGAGCTGCCCAGGCCAACCGCAGGCTCCAGTTGCGCTCACGTGATCTCTCTTTCCAGTTTTCCTCCGGGAAGCGCGCGCGGACCTGCTGAGCATGATTACCATATATAGAGAGAAACTGCCGGGCGAAAAACCCCGGGGAAGCCTGAGTCAGTTGCCTTAAGTACGAGTGACTGGGGGGGTTGTCAGGACAAACCTGCCCTTCAGATCAGAAAAGGGAAGTGTTGCAAATGGAAATCTAACTGCAGGAAAGGTTGGTAAAGTTATTAAAATTCTGGACAACTAATGAAAGACAGGCCTTTCTCAACCTTGACTTTTAAACATAAGTTCCTACCTTCTTCCTACATGTACTTGTTTTTTATTTAAAGAAAACAAAAATATTCTAAATAGAGTCCAGGTGATGATCTAGGACAAAATCTCTGCGACTGAAGTATTGCTGTAGGTTAAAAAATAATGCAAAGTACATATAAGGCAACCTTGCTGACCAGTCGATATGATTATGGATGTGTACAGTAACTGTTTTGATGTTTGTGACATAATTGTTACTGGCAGACTGAAAAATAGAACTTCCAGGGATTTTGACCAAAAAGATTTCAAAAGGAGGGAAGGGACTTTTGGATGAATGTCTGGAAAAGAATCAAAAGCTTGTACACCTATTCCCAACGTTTCTATTTTTCCAGTTTGTCCATAGCTCAGGCTACCTCAGTTTTCCACTCATAAAATGGTCATTGCATCTGTCTCTACTTAGTTTTTAGTACTCTATTAAATTTTTTTGTGATTATGCCCATAAAGCTTTTTGAACCTCTTGGAAGCAATATATCTCACTCTTTAAACTCTTCTGTCACAGCCTATTATCATCTGATCATCAATATATGGTTTTTTTATGTTGTAATAGTGCTGTTATCAGAGGACAATAATCAATATATAGTTTTTTATATCATTATATTGATGATCAGATGATAATAAATAATGTCTGTAACATGGGAAATTTAAACATTACCAGAATGAGCCCATGGGCTTATTCTTGGATTCTATAAAATTGGCCAGAAAGGGGTGGGGGGAATATCTATTCTGTGCAAATTAACTAGGAAAATATCTCTATAATGCTGCTAAGATTAAATGAGCAAGGTAACATAGGAAACCAAACAATTACCCAGTAACCATTTCCTTGCATAAAGTAATACTTTTGCAAATTTCCAAATATATCCAAAAAAATAACACTTTCCCACTAAATTGACTATCTCTCATTTCTTTAAGAGAAGTTAACATTCTCATCATGGAAAAATCAAGCAGTACTGAAATGCAAAAAAGAAAAATGTGAATATCCCTTAGAATTTCACACTCCTCAGAGATCAGAGAGATCAAAAATATCCTGCCAGACCTCTTTCTAAGGCTAAACACACACGCACACACATGGATGTGATCTTAACATAGATAATGCTCTGCAGTGGAATTTCTTTACTTAATGAATTTTATATAACTTTACAGATGAATATGTGTAAATCAACCCCATTTTTTGTATTGGCTGCAGCCATTGACTGATAGAACTGCCTATCAGTTGTATCTCCTCCTGAAGAAGTCTTAGGGATCCCCTCAGTGATGTTTCTTGATTACAAAAAACACTGCGGTGAGCATCTTTGAATTCTTACACACCCATGACCAAGTTTTCCCCTAAAGGTAAATTATACATGAGGAATTTCTGGGTCAAAGTCAACAGACTTTAAAATGTTATAGTTTCATTTCTCTCCCTTTCCTCAAAAGCCTTTACATGCCTACCTACTAAATTGTACGAGGGTCAATTTTCCGTTGTTGCTGTTTCTTCAGCTGAAGCTGTTCTTGTTGAGATTATGTTTGAGGTTTAACCAGTTTAACCATCATGGTGTTATGATCAAAGACCCCTCCTCAAGGGTATCAGCTGATCCAACCAATCAGTGTCCCTTCCCTCGGCTTTCCACAGCACGCGAAAAGACAAGGGTGCCCACTTTACTCTTAGCTACATGGGTATTTAAACACTGAGCCCTGAAAACGCTCTCTCCAGAATGTGGTTTAGACATGAAGTGTGGGAGACGCCCTCACTCCCCTCCTGCCCAAGTCTGAATGGTGGGATTCTCACTTTCCCACAGTCCCAAGCAATGATGAGCTTGCCCGGTCGTGCATGTGAGAGAGAATCTGCAGAGCTTCCTCGGGCCCAGAGTCAGTTTACCCACCAGACACAGGGAAAGAAAAGGTGAATGAGGTGATGTCAGCCATGAGTTCATGTCTTTTAACACCCAGTGCTTCGGTCCCCAAGTCCATTTTAACACCCAGTGCTTCGTCCTTTGGCACAGATGACTCTTCCGGAGGGGAAGCTAGGAAGGGCATGGTGGAAGGCAGGTCCCATGAGGGAACACTGCAGAAAGGCCCCCTCCCCTATGGTTTTTTCCTCCTCTCTCTTTCTCTTTTTTTATTTGAGGTATATTGACATATAACATTATATTAGTTTCAGGTGTACGACATGATTTGATATTTGTATATTTTGTGAAGCGACCACCCAATAAGTCTAGTTAACGTCCATCACCACACATAGTTACAGTTTTTTTCTTATGATGAGAGCTTCTAAGATTTATCTTCCTCTCTTGATTTATCCCTCATTAGACCAGTTTTTATATGTTTTTCTTTATTGACTAGGCAGTTCTACGTACTATTTTAATTCTACTGGTGGTCACTATTATATTTTACCAAAGACATGTGAGTCTACATTTCTCTACCAGAATCTACATCAAATAAAACAATGTCCTGGACTTCCTACCCCAATGGGAACCCTTTGCAAGCTTTTATTTTTCCCTCCTTCCCTTCCTCTTTCCTTTCCCCAGGTTTTACTGAATAATCTGCCCAGTTTTCCAGAAGCTCTAATAATTATTTTCTTACAATATGACTTCTTTTTCAAGATTACTTTTAATTGCATCACACTTCATTTCTCAAATTTTACTTAGATTTTACTCTAAATTTTATTGGATTTTTACTACTTAGTGTCCTTTCTTATATATTGTATCTTTTCCTTTCCTATGATCTTTACTCTGATTCAGATTTTATTTAACTAAAGTATTTTCACAAGTAATTATTCAAAAACTGTACATGGTTGATATACTATTACATTCTGAATCTCTGAATATCCATGATGCTGAGTTATCATTCTTTTCCTTGTTAACTTGTAACTCTGGTAAAACCTCACACCCTTCGTGGTTCTTGATATTAGAAATGGGCTTTTGAAACATAATGCTGTCATTAGTCAATGAACATTTTCAATCTGCAGGCACAATCCTTTCTCGAGCTCTGAAGAATTACCTTTTATTATTTCATTGATTGTTCATTCTCTACTGCTTCCTTTTTTTTTGCATTTAGAACTCTGATTATTTTTAGATTAGACTTCTAAATCTGTTCTCCAAAGTACTTTTCTTTTCTCATGATCTCTCTTGTGTGTACACTCCATCAATATCATTCAGATTTTGGGATTGTCTATTACATTATTTACTGTCATTATTTAGATTTTTATTTTGGCAATTACGGTTTAAAATTTTTGTCAAAGAATTACTTTCAGAGCATTTATTTTGACGAAAACCTGGTTTGTTTGTGTGTTTAATGGATGCCATATCCTCTCAAATCTCATTGTGAATATGAACTAGGATGTTTCTTCGAAACTCTCTCCTGGTTCTTGTTTCATAGAGGTTCCTTTGTTCTAGATGGTCATCTTGGCGCCCCTCTTCTGACCGGAAGATTCTACTTCTGTAGTTAGTGATGTTGCTGCTGTCTAGCTTATTTACTTGTGTTAGCTGGAGTGAGTCTCTTTAGCACTCACATTGCTCTGGCTCTGGGATCTCCCAGGAAGAAACAGTCTCGACCAATAGCGAGTGGGCCTGTTCTTAGGTGGGTTGGAGGTGAGGGCATAGAGCGGGTGGATCCCTTTCCGGAGAGCCGGCCGGCATGCCGAGTCCTCTCCACAAGGCAGGCAGCCATGGGCCAGCTGGGATCGGAGCTATTCCTCTGCCCAACTGGAAGGATTTAGGCTGGTGAAAGGATGCCCTCAAACACAGATCTGACCACGGAGTCCAAGGGTTTCCCCGAGGAGAGGTGGGCAAGACCACACAGGCTTTCTTGTAATCTGACTCTCCCCTGTATGGCCTCTGTATTAGTCTTCTGTTGCTGTGTAACAACTTATCACAAACTTAATGGCTTAAAATAACATGCATGTATTATGTAATAGTCTGCATGGGCCGGGAGTGCAGGCATGTCCTCTGGTCAGGTGCCACCAGGCCACAATCACAATGTTGTCCGTGGCCGCTCTTCCCACGCGAGGCTCTGGACCCTCTCCCAAGCTCATTAAGTGTACGGCAGAATTTGGTTCCTTGCCAAAGGACCGAGACCCCTGTTTTCCTGCTGGGAACCGTGCTCAATTCCTAAGGCCACTTGCAGTCTGCTGTCACGTGGCCCCCGAAGGCAGGTCACAGAGCAGATGTTTGCAGGTTTCCAGGCCAGCAGAAGTGCATTGCTCTGACTGCAGTCTCCTTGGAGTCTTGCTACAAGAGTGTCTTATGAAACATCATGCAGTCAGGGGAGTGACTATCCATCCCATCAGCATTTGCCATGTGACACAATCTAATCAAGGGAGCAGCTACCCTTCGTATTCAAAGGTTCCCTTCACATTCAAAAGGAGGGTGTTATCCGAGCTGTGTACCCCCAGAGGTGGGACTCTTAGGGAACCCTCTTAGAGTTCTGCCTTCCACAATCTCAAGAATGTAAGAATATGTTCCATTTTCCACTGGTGGGATGAAATTTCTCCTTCTTTGTTAGTTGAGTCACTTTAGCAAAGAATCAGGGAGGGAGAGTTATGTTTAAGACACTACATCGTTATTCAGGTGGTTAACTTTCTACCCAAATGAATTGATGTTGTTAACTTTTTGTTGTTGTGTTTACCTTTTTAAAAAATGTTCTTCGAACAAATCAACTAATCTGAAATGTAAATAAAACTACTTTATAAGGTTGAGGCAGTGTATCTGTTTTAAATAATAGACTTTAGTTTTTAGAGCAGTTGTAGGTTTTCTGAAAATGGGGCATGAAGTACAGAAAGTACCTGTACACCCCTGTACCACAGCCCCCAACGCACAGTTTCTTCTATCATTAACATCTTGAGTTAGTGTGGTACATCTTTTACAATTGATGAGCCAGCACTGGTATATGATTATTAACTCAAGTCCATAGATTCCATTAGGACTCACTCTTATTGTTGTATGGTCTATGGATTTTGTCTGATGCATAATTGGCGTTTGACATGTATACATGTACACAGCATCCATGACATGCATCTACCACTGCAATATAATACAGTGTAGTTTCAACTCTGTACTTTTTATTTATTTATTTTGCGGTACGCGGGCCTCTCACCGTTGTGGCCTCTCCCGTTGCGGAGAACAGGCTCCGGACGCGCAGGCTCAGCAGCCACGGCTCATGGGCCCAGACGCTCCACGGCATGTGGGATCTTCCTGGGCCGGGGCACGAACCCGTGTCCCCTGCATCGGCAGGCGGACTCTCAACCACTGCGCCACCAGGAAAGCCCTCAACTCTGTCTTTTTTGATCAAAAAAAAAATTTTAGGGGCTTCCCTGGTGGCGCAGTGGTTGAGAATCCGCCTGCCGATGCAGGAGACACGGGTTCGTGCCCTGGTCCGGGAAGATCCCACATGCCGCGGAGCAACTAAGCCCGTGAGCCATGGCCGCTAGGCCTGCGCATCCGGAGCCTGTGCTCCGCAACGGGAGAGGCCACACAGTGAGAGGCCCGCATACCGAAAAAAAAAAAAAAAAAAAAAAAATTTAAATCCAATCTTTGTCCTGTCATGGATCACTTTATATGATCCTTTCAGGCAAATGTAGGGTGTCCAGACAGCTATGTCATGGGTTAGCACATAACAGAACCTTTTGTGACTGCATAAAGGTTGGCCTGAGAGCCCTGATATCCAAACTCAATTATTCGGCATGATGTGATTCAATCTGTTTAAGAGCACGGTCTCTAGGGAGGGAATTTTAAGACAGAGAGGGTAGTTTAGGTGATAATACTAATAGCACGATCCAGACCAAAGTCTAGCGGCACAGCAGAACAACAAGTTGTCAGAAATAAAATTATCTTGAGGATGCAAAAGACTGTGGAGAGAATGAGAAGCCAGGGAGAAAATATTTCATAAGACACGACTGATAAAGGACTGTTACCCAAAATATAGAAAGGACTATTAAAACTCAACAATAAGAAAAGAACCAGATTTTAAAATGGGCAAAAGATCTGAATAGACACCTCACCAAAGATATACGGATGGCAAATAAGCATTGGAAGAGTTGCTCTACATCACGTGTCATCAGGGAAATGCAAATTAAAACAACAGTGAGATACTAACCCACACCTATTAGAATGGCCAAGATCCACAACACTGATACCACCCAATGCTGACAAGGAGCGTTTGAACTCTCGTTCATTGCTGGTGGGAATGCAAAATGGTGCAGCCACTTTGGCAGACAGTTTGGCAGTTTCTTACAAAACTAAACATACTCTTACCGCATACTTCAGGAATCACACTCTGGTATTTATGCAGATGAGTTGAAAACTTATGTCCATATACCAAAAAAAAAAAAGAGTTCTCAAGCCACAAAAAGATATGAAGGACACCTAAATGCATATTGCTAAGTGAAAGAAACTAGTTGGAAAAGGCTACATGCTGTATGATTCCAATTACATGACATTCTGGAAAAGGCAAAACTACGGAGACATAAACATAGTGGTTGCCAGTGGTCGGGGAGAAGGAAGGATGGTTAGGCAGCCACAGAGGATTTTCAGAGCAGTGAAGCTCTTCTGTATGACACCACTTCAGGGCAGCTCTCTGCACTTTCTGCTCCATTCTGCTGAGAACCTAGAACTTTGGTTAATCTAAAAAACAAAGTCTATTTAAAAATTATCTTGAGGAAAATGTGTTTCCAAGCCGGTAACCCAGACTAAAGCCAAGCCCCACAGGGTTTGTGAAGGCTGGCTTGAACACATATGTGGCTGATGCTGAGTTCCTTCCAACCCAGCCGCTCTGGCTGGCACAAAGGCCTTTCTCTGGAGCAATGGCTGTGTGTGGCTGGATTCACTGTAGAGGCAGCTTGATTGAGCACAGAGCAAACTCAACGAAGCTCATTCTCTCTAGGACTGCGATGGGGGTCAAGACAGAGCAGTACTGTGTGGAGCAGACGAGCCGCCTCTTTTGCCTGGGGGTGACAGATATGCAGCGAAACTCCATTTGGCAGTGAGAAGCGATGGCAGCGCTAAATTGTTCAGATATCAGAATTGTGCTCTCTTGGGTACAGGAATCAGACAGACGACCCTTTGAAGGACACTGAAACCCAGGGGGGTGCTTAGGTGAATCACAAGTGTGATGGAAGGGAACACTGAAGGAAGGGTTAGACACTGATCTCCTAGATAATCTTGGAATTGGAGGTTTCCATTTATTTTGGAAAAGTAACATCCACTCACACATGACATTCCAGATCTAAGAATGTGTAATTTATTTGTTTCTGAATTCTTTGATTTTGTTTTATGTCCTTAAATTGCCACCTATATATTTGGAACTCAAGAGTGTACTTTGCACAGGAGATGGGTTTGGGAAGCAATCCGTCCACCTCAGAGTCTCTATGAAAAATAGTTTAGTTAACATTGTATCCACAGAACTTTTTATAAGGTTGCTTCAACCAGGCATCCTACCTATGACTCCAGAGAACAACAGATTGAAATCATAGCATATTTGGCATATAACATAATCATGTGCCGCTGCTTTCTCATTAGTGTATGGAGATCCCTAGGGAATATCCACGGCAGGATGTAGCAGGGAGACCCTACAACAGCTGCTTAGATGGAGTCTCTGAGTTGCTTTGGTTCTGCTTTAATGTCACTGGGTTCTTATGCTCGTTTGTTTCCTTTCTTCTTCAGCTTCTTACTTGATTAAAAACTAGTCAGGCCACACCCATCAGAAAGGATATTATTTTAAAAAGAAAGGAAGGAAGGAAGATGGAAGAGAGAGAGAGGGAGAGAAAGAAAGGAAGGAAGGAACAATAAAGGAAGGAAGGAAGGAAGGAACAATGTAATTGTTTGCTCTCCTCACTGTATATTTTTCACATGCAGATATAGACTTGATTCTGAAATCAGAGTATCACACAATATGAAAGCTGGAAGAAAAATTATTTAGCCTAGTAAATTATTCAGCAAAGTAATATTTTTTCAAATAAAATTCTACAGGGTTCACTAATATAGCAAAATAAAATATTAGAACTGGTACATAGCCTTCTTGGATAGTCAGTTTTCACAGCTGGGCCAAAAACATGACATCAGTTGTGGAAGACTTAAGCATATTCAAAAGCTCCTGATTCCTGAGTTTCACCTGAGCTTTTAGGCATCCACATAGCACAGGTTGAAACCCCATATCTAGTACTACCCCTTTGTTCTACAGATTTAAGTGATCTGCCTAAAGCATAACTTTTTTGTTGTGATTTTCAAAAAATAGTTCTAAGTTGCAATTGAAAGTTGAGATCGTTTATTCTTTCACTCAGTTTTATAAATCTGTGAAGCATTTGAAGATTAGAAAAGTTGGAGTGTCAGTGAGGCCAGTTAGCTCAATATGGTAGAGTACAAGAGTATGGACTTGGAATCCAAAAATCTAGATTCTGATTCTAACTTTGCTGGTCACTAGTGTGTGATTAGAGAAGAATCAGCTCACCGTCCTGATCTTGATGCTGCGTTATGTCCGAAAGTGAGGATAATAATGCCCAATGCACCTAGTGTCTGAGGCTACCATGTACATGTGAGTTAAGTTTATATTTTTGAGGATGTTTTTGCCATGGTAGAAGAAAGTGATAATAGCGATCACCAAAACGGAGTTCTTTTAAGTTTAAATAAGATGGTGTATACATTTAAAGCTGTATATTAATAAATGTTAAAATTTTATGTTAGTCTAAATATTTTTAATTTATAAAAATAAAGTGTTATCAATTTTTGAAAAGCCAAGTATAGTCTGTGAACAAGTTTTGAATTCTACATCTGTCATTGGGCAGGGATTTCTAGAGATTTAAAATAGTGGTTATTCCCGGGCTTCCCTGGTGGCGCAGTGGTTAAGAACCCGCCTGGCCAATGCAGGGGACACAGGTTCAAGCCCTGGTCTGGGAAGATGCCACATGGCCTTGGAGTAACTAAGCCCGTGCGCCACAACTACTGAAGCCCGTGCGCCACAACTACTGAAGCCTGCGCACCTAGAGCCCGTGCTCCGCAACAAGAGAAGCCACCATAGTGAGAAGCCCGCGCACCACAACGAAGAGTAGCCCCTGCTCCCCGCAACTAGAGAAAACCCGCACGCAGCAACGAAGACCCAACGCAGCCAAAAATAAATAAATAAATTTATAAAATTGTGGTTATTCTTGCATCAGTCAATTTCCCCTTCACAGTAAGGAAAATATAATTTATTCGTCCCGCAAATTTATGATCACTCCATCTACTCAGAGTTCAGATTACATAGTTCTTTCTCTTAATCAAATTTACATTTGGAATACAGGGTTTTAAAACATTAAATTTATTCTATTAAAATAGTTCTATTAATTTAAAGATTTTAAGCTACATGCCTTGATAAGCTTATTCCTCTTCTGGAATGAACAGAAGCACAAAACAGGTAACAATAATGATTTCATATTGATTCCTTTAGATAATCATCAAAACAACTAAAACAGAATACACCCTTATAAAATGTGCAATTATCTTTCTCTGTCATGGGTTCTTTTTTTAATGGTGCTTTTTAATCAGCAATTTTTAAAGAAAAATCAGTGCTCTAGGGCAGGGGTTGGCAAAGGAAGGCCTGCAAACCAAATATAGCCCACTTCCTGTTTTTGAAAATGAAATTTTATTGGAATACAGCCATGCTCATTTGCTTACATTTTGTCCATGGCTGCTTTTGCACTATGACTGCAGTTGAATCGTTGCGACAGAGACCATATGGTTTGCAAAGCCAAAAATATTTCCTATTTGATCCTTTGTGGAAAAAAATTGCCCACTCCTGATCTAAGGACTAAGTACAGGAAAAAGAAATAGATGGTCCACTTTCTTGCAGGAATGGTTTAATCAAAAGGTTCGAAAATATAAATATTCCACACTGGGTTGAGAAACAGGCATTCTGCCTAATGCTCATGAAAGCCTTACCTTGAAAGGTCACCCTGTGGTCAGTGTTCTTTACTGCTGGATGCCAGGAAGTGTGAGTTCCTTTCCTCTGTCTGTGGAAACAAAGACCAAGTAGCTGTGTCCAGACTTCTTAGGTGATAAGATTTTTTTTTAAGGACAGACAACAGTGATACATAAACAGCAAATAACAGAATGATGCAGATCCTTTTCACAGATTTTTGGTTGGGTGTTTGGACCACCTTGACCTTAGTTGACTTTGAGAAGCTGCTTCTTTGGGGCCTCAGTTTTGGGGATGACAGAGGGTGGTCAGTGGCATTGTAGAGGTGTCTTTCCTATGGTCCCCTCTCTGCAGTCTTGGGAGAAGACTCTCCTTTTCCAGGAGAAATGTTGACTGTACTGGCCACAGCCTTAACCCTTGGGTACAGCCAAGCCTCCTGCTGGTTCCAGTCTTTTCAGACTTTGTCGCTATGTAAGGCAATACATTCCACTTTTGTTTAAGTGCTTTGAGTTGGGTTTCGATTACACACAATCACAGCAGTTCTTCATCTGAATGGTCTCTGTAGCTCTAACATCCTATGATTTTTTTTTTCAATTTTTTTTGGAGTGAAGGTGATTTACAATGTTGTGTTAGTTTCTGCTGTACAGCAAAGTGAATCAGTTATACGTATATCCACTCTTTTTTAGATTCTTTTCCCATATAGGCCATTACAGAGTATTGAGAAGAGTTCCCTGTGCTATACAGTAGGTCCCTATTAGTTATCTATTTTATATATATGTACTTAACGTGTCCACAGAGACTTTATTTTTTAAAAATTTATTTATTTATTTAATTTACTTTTGGCTGTGTTGGGTCTTCATTGCCGTGCACGGGCTTTCTCTGGTTGCAGCGAGCAGGGGCTACTGTACGTTGCGGTGTGCGGGCTTCTCATTGTGGTGGCTTCTCTTGTTGCGGAGCATGGGCTCTAGGCGTGTGGGCTTCAGTAGTTGTGGCTCGCGGGCTCTAGAGTGCAGACTCTGTAGTTGTGGTGCATGGGATTAGTTGCTCTGCAGCATGTGGGATCTTCCCGGACCAGGGCTTGAACCTGTGTCCCCTGCATTGGCAGGCGATTCTTTTTTTTTTTTTTTTTTTTTTTTTTTTTTGCGGTACGTGGGCCTCTCACTGTTGTGGCCTCTCCCATTGCGTAGCACAGGCTCCAGACGCTCAGGCTCAGCGGCCATGGCTCACGGGCCTAGCTGCTCCACGGCATGTGGGATCTTCCCGGACCAGGGCACGAACCTGTGTCCCCTGCATCGGCAGGCAGACTCTCAACCACTGCGCCACCAGGGAAGCCCCTGGCAGGCAATTCTTAACCACTGTGCCACCAGGGAAGTCCTATCTATTTTATATATAGTAGTGTATATATGTCAATCCCAATGTTCCAATTTATCCCCACCCCCACCTTATCCCCTGATAAGCATAAGTTTGTTTTCTACATTGATGACTCTATTTCTCTTTTATAAATAAGTTCATTTGTACCATTTTTTTAGATTCCACATATAAGCCATATGTTATGATATTTGTTTTTCTCTGACTTACTTCACTTACTATAATAATCTCTAGGTCCATCCTTGTTGCTGCAAATGACATTATTTTGTTCTTTTTTATGGCTGAGTAATATTCCATTGTATATATATACACATCTCCTTTATCCATTCCTCTGTTGATGGACACTTAAGTTGCTTCCATGTCCTGATTTTCCACCCCCAGGAAGCTCATCTATGAGGGCTGCTGCTTGTGATGTTTAACATCAGACCTGCATTAAAGTTGCAGCTCCACCATTTGTTCGTTGTGTGAGCTTTTGAGCTTCAGGCCTTACCTCTGTAAAATGGAGATAATCATACCTGCTTTCAAGATTGTTGTGATGGTGAAAGGAGATTGAGTATTTGAAAAGCGTAAGGCATAGAGGAGACGATAAATATTCTGAAAGTGTTCCCCTAGTCGTCCTCAAACAAATCAGGAACAATGGAGTCAGAGGTCCTAACCCTCACCTCCTCCAACTCATCCTATGCATACTCATTCTTCTAGAACTAAGTCAATGGTTTCTCCTTTGGGAAGCCTTCCCTGCCCACCCACCACTCACTAAGCTTAACTCAATGCCAGTTCTCGATGATCTTACAACCCTCTGAGATTAGCACTGACAACATTTATAGCACTTAACCCAGTTTTTAAGACTAGTTTTTCACTTTATTTATAGTAGCAATAGATGTTCATTATTTTAAAAACTGGAAAATATAGAAAAGTACAAAGATAAGCATAATAGATGTACAAATCAGCCATATTCCCATTCCTACAATTCAGGCATAAGTGAGAGATAATTCCCCCTCTCTCTCTCTCTCTTAACCTACATGTATTGATATTCATATGCTTTCGGCTGCAAGTAAGAGAAAACCAGGACTCAATATTCATTTGTCTTAAACAATCAGAAATAATTGGCTCACATAAGTCCAGAGATAAGGTGACTTCTTAAGAAGGAGAATTAATTAAAAGTCAGTCTCAAGTTATAGCAACAAGGAACTGGGACTAAAACAGGTTTAATATTCCTTAAGTACTATTTTGAAGACTAAATGAAAATCAGTCAACTATATCTAAATATCTAAATAGTTGAAATAAGTGAGCAAATTGGGCATATGGGGAATTGATTACAGTGGGTGGGCATTTGATGAATTGACTTTTGGCCAGTGACCTACAGCGGATGATGCCAAGGTTAAGCGACCAGTGGATTAGCAGCCGCCCCCTCCCCTATCTGGGCCTTCCCATCTTCCCGCCTTCTCCTGGTGTCAGCTCAGCCCAGCCTCGCTGCATGGCAGCTGCATGGTGCAGATGTCATGTGCAGACCCACCAACGTTTAGTAGAAACAGAACTTTGGTTTCTTGCATCTCTTTTCAAGATGGAGGAAAACTTTTCCAGAAGCTTCCTCCCCTCCCCAAACATTTCACTGGCCTGAAATGACCTCATACCTACCCACGTCTCAACCTACCACTTGCAAGGGGCATTCATGGCGACCACTGGTGCTGGGCTTCCCAGAGCAGGGCTGCTCCCTGAAGCACACAGCTATGCAGAGGCAGGCAGAAACCTTGACAAAACCATGTTGTTAGGGAAGAGGAGGGAGATGGGGCTGGGAGGAATCAACAGTTCCTGCTACCACATCTTTCTGATTTAACACATAGAAATTTCCCCATGACATTAAATGTTTTTGAAAATGTGATATTAACTAAAAATAGAATTGCACAAAAGCATCATAGTTTATTTAACAAGTTCTCTGTTGAATTAGGGCAATTCAAACTTTTCACTGTTATAAATCACTCAGTGTTTTGTCCTAAAACTATCATATTAATGTTCCTTGAAAAATGCTGTTTCTCTCACTGAAATAAGTATCGCCGTTGATAGTTAGGTGTCCTTAATTGTTCAAGAAAAAATTGTATGTATAACTTGCCGTTTGTAACCTTTCCTACCAGCCCCTTTGTTGACTCACTTTCCCCCCGAAACCAGAAGAGCTCTTGGCCAACTCATTTCCACAAATGTTTACTGATGATGTTGCCAAGCCCCACAAAATGAATGAGAGCTAATCTCTGCCTTTTTGAGCTTATAATTTAGTAGAGTGTTTCCTGAGTTAACCCTCAGCAGGTAGCAGTCTTTCGATGATCAGAACTGTCTGATCCATATATTTATTTAATATTTCTTGAGCATTTATTATTCGCCAGGCCCTGTCCTAGGATCCAGGGCTGCAATGTCCTCTTGGAGCTTGGTAGCATCCCTAGGCACTGAGAAAGCCTGTCCAAGTGGACCTTTCACAGTTGTTCCTCCTACCTATTGTCCTCAGGCCCTTTGTCACTCAGAAAGGAAACATCTGGCCTCTCTGCCTTTTTCTGAGTACTTCTGAGGGAATAGATTCATATATATTTTCTTGCTTTTGGCCTTGTCACTGATGTCATAGATAATGTAACTTTCTCAACAAAGGCCTCAGTCAGAAACTTTAATTTGACAGTCTTTGTTTCCTAATGCAGTTGGTAGCTCACAAACAAGGCAGGAAGTGCTGCTCACAATGAACTTGGCCAGCTGTGGCTGCAAACCGCATGGGAGAGCTCAAATCCTGCTGACCCGGCCAGACGACTGCATTCTCTCCCGGGACTTGGAACCTACCCAGGCAGTGAGAGGCCAGAGGGCACTGGGCTCTGACTTGGGACTTCCGTTCAGTTTGGAATTTTTCAGGACAAAATTTCATGCTTACAAAATTCATGCTTAAACACAAACAGTTCTGCAGTTGCCCAGGTGAACTTGTTTTTTTTATATTTTACTGAAGTATAGTTGATTTACAATGTTGTATTTAATTTCTGCTGTACAGCAAAGTGACTCATTTATACATATATATATTCTTTTTCATATTCTTTTCCATTATGGTTTATCACAGGATATTGGATATAGTTCCCTGTGCTAGACAGTAGGATCTTGCTATTCATCCATCCTGTATATACTAGTTTGCATCTGCTAATCCCAAACTCCCAGTCCTTCCCTCCTCCACCCCCCTCCCCCTTGGCAACCACAAGTCTGTTTTCTATGTCTGTGAGTCTATTTTTGTTTTGTAGATACATTCATTTGTGTCGTATTTTAGATTCCATATATAAGTGATATCATATGGTATTGAACTTGGTTTAAAAAAAAGATATAAACATTTCAAAAAGATATAAACATTTCATTTTTACCAAAATAAAATTATAAGAATCTTTCTACCTTTTTGTGGTCCACCTAAACCTACACAGTAATTACTTTTTTTTTTTTTTTTTTTTTTTGCGGTACGCGGGCCTCTCACTGTTGTGGCCTCTCCCGTTGAGGAGCACAGGCTCCGGACGCGCAGGCGCAGCGGCCATGGCTCACGGGCCCAGCCGCTCCGTGGCATGTGGGATCTTCCCGGACCGGGGCTCGAACCCGCGTCCCCTGCATCGGCAGGCGGACTCTCAACCACTGTGCCACCAGGGAAGCCCAGTAATTCCTTTTTTGACTCAGGGACTTGACTGGGAAAAGAAAATCTTGATTCATAGAATTTTAGAGTTAGAAGGACCTTGGAAATGATCTGGTCCAATAATGTGCAAGCCCGGCTGCCCATCCAAACCACATGGGGAGTTTTTATGAATATAGTTTCCCAGGCTCCACCGGGGCCAAAGGAGTCAGATTCTCAGGGTATCAGGTCCCAGTGCCAGAAACATTGGTCCAAACCTCACATTTCACAGATGAGGAAATTATGTGCTAAAGATTTGTGGAGTCACACAGTCATGTCATGTCACTGGGGTTAACACATTTTTTTTATGCAAACATAAGCCTCTTTTCTTTAGTTTATTACCCGAGAAATTTCAGTGAAGCTGGAAGAGAGGCACTGCTGAGTCTTGAATCCTCGTAAGGACATGGAGAGAGGTCAGTAAATGAACAGCAGGGGCAGAGAAAGCAGGAGAGCCAGGGAGGTCTGCAGAGTCGTCAGTGAGATGGCAGAAGCCATCAGCAGGCGGTGAGCTGAGCGGCAACAAGGCAGCCTGTCTTGCTCCAGGAGCGAGGCCTGCCCCTGGCCCGCACCCCTCCTTTCCTGCAGAGACTGCAGAGCCAGGAGGGGCTGAAGGCATGGGGCCTGCAGAGCAGCATCACGTAGAGATGTTGCAGCAGGATCTGACATCCGGTCTGGTGCCGGGAGAGCCTGACTCAGGGCAATGTAACCGTGACTCTGGCGGCTATTCTGCTCACCCAGCGCACAGCCGGCACTCCCTGCCCTGCAGGCAGGAAAGAGGCGTAGGTTCAAGGTGGCTGCACTACACACACCTTCAGCTGAAGCCCAGGCCTGCCTGTAGCCTCGGGCTGCTCTTTTCTGCTTAATGTAGGTAAGTACAGAAAAGTGGCATGATATAGCTTTTTAGTAGAAAAACAGCAAAGGTTATTATTATTTTTTTTAATGATACTTATTTTAAAAAGCAGACTTAAATAGAATTGAAAGGAAGATAACTTGCTGGGACTGAGTTCTCCAATAAGATGCATTTGTTCCGCAGGTATATCTGGAGTACCTACTATGCACAAGGCAGTGTTCCAAGCGTTGGTTTCTGGAGCTTACATTCTTAGAAATGAAATAATAAATATCTTGGTAATTAACAAACAAGTGCATAAATGATGGTTTCCTTTCCTTGGAGTAATAGCTTCCTGATTTTTTTTGTTTTTGTTTTTCGGTATGCGGGCCTCTCACTGTTGTGGTCTCTCCCGTTGCGGAGCACAGGCTCCGGACGCGCAGGCTCATCGGCCATGGCTCACGGGCCCAGCCACTCCGCGGCATGTGGGATCCTCCCGGACCGGGGCACGAACCCGTGTCCCCTGCATTGGCAGGCGGATTCTCAACCACTGCGCCACCAGGGAAGCCCTCCTGATGTTTTCTGAGCTCTGCTTATTTCAGTATTTCAAAGAGCAGCAATTTAATCAAATGAGAAGACCTGAAGTAAAGATTGTGGCATCCTAGCAAATAGAAAGGAGGTATTAGGTTAATTGTGCTCTTACACAGCATGTTAGTTGGAACTCCATAAAGCCACACGTTATTGTGAAAAGCAAAATTTTGTAAAGTCCGACCAAGAGTCAAAATCCACAAAGTATAATACTCCACTTTTTTTTTTACTCTTGTGTCAACGTAAAAAGTGCTGATATATAATTTTAACAATATTACCAATTGCTACAATTTATCGAATAGGGTGTGCCAAACAGCGTGCATTTAAAAAATTTAATCCTGACCACAAGCTTTTGAGGCAGGTCTTATCCCCATTTTACAGACGTGATAACTGAAGCACAGAGAGGTTAAAAAACACATCTATGATTCCACAGCTCTTGAACCCAATTTAAACCCAGTTAGTCTGATCCCCAAGTCCCCATTATTCACAAACAAGCTTGAGTGCCTCCCCAGACATCCTCGTGAATCTGTCACGCGTGATAGGTGGGAAAAGTAGAGCTCGGTGGTTAAATGCCTGGGCTTTGGTGTCAGGCACATCCTCTTTGCATCCTGGCTCTGCTGCCGCCTAGCCAAACAGTGGCTGCCTCACTGACTTGTCCTGGGACCACAGGATAATTCATGTTAAGCACATGGTACAGTTCTTGGCTCTCAGTTCTCAGTCCATGCTGACCGTGATACGTATGTTCAAAAAGATAATGGTGGTGGTGACTGTACAGCAGCAGAACCTTGGCTTTGGTATGAAATCTATTTCGTAGCTCAGTCCTTCAGATTCTGAAGTTTGAGTTCCCACACCTCCTAAAACTAATGACAAATTGTCAACCGATTGCTGGCTTGTTTCTTTCTTAACTCATCATCACCATTATTGACTTGGGAAATAGTAGAATGTCATTGTAAACAGCAAGTGCTTTGAAGCCAGGAGAGGGTGTAAATCTTTATTCTGACATGTACCTGATATGCAACTTTGGACTAATCATGAAATGTCTAAGCCCATATTTCTCAAGCTGTTTAAGGGAAGAATCAGTGTCTTTCTTTCCTTCATCCTTCCTTCCTCCCTTTCTTTCTTCCATCCCTCTTTCTAACTCCCCTTCCTTCCTTCCTTCTCCCTTTCTTTCTGGTTATTTCAAAACTATTGTGGACCGATACTGTTGCAAAATACAGTAGAAATATTTTAGCAATGTCAAATTGCTACAAACACACTTAAATGATTTCAATTTCTGTTCTAATCTCACTGAGGACATTAGCAATTTGTGGACCTCAGGTACATACATCTCTTAGCTTTTATTTCATAATCTATAAAATTGGGACCCTACCACTTTTTTTCACATGATTGTTATGAAAAATCAAGTGAAATAATGTGGATAAAATTCTTGTCTAGTGTATCATGAGCACTGAAGAATTGGGCGCCCCTTAGGAGTGCCTCTTCCTGGCCTGTGCCAGAAACAAGGGTAGAGAGACATAAGCAAGAGCTGTAAAAAGTAGGCATCTCAAGTATTCACAGCTGAATCCCATATGAGTCCATTTTCTCCCTATCTCTCTGGGCAGCTGAGTCGCTCCTTGGGAAATATATTCTGAAACTCCAGTTTTTTCAGTGATGTTTAAAAAGGGGTAAGTGACCAGCTTGGGCTAATCCCTGAGTCACGTCGAAGGCCTGTGCACTCTGAACTCAGCCTGTGGTTCCATTTTGCTCAGTATAAGGAACGTTACTGAACGTTACTAAAGAGAAGCGGTATGGACATCACCAGGCCTGCCTAAAAGTGAGTGCATTATGGTCAGGATTTCAGTTGTGGCTCAGAAGTGAAATAGCTCTGCCTGTAATGCCTCGTTAAATTAACCTGAGACAACACTGTTAAATTACATATTTAGTAACTGTGTAATCACTCCGTTGATAGTATCATCCATTTGGCTTTAGAAGTGGGATGAACAGAGTTCCCAGTGGTGCTGAGAGAGGAGCTGGAGCTGCCCTGGAATGCTACCCACCAGGACAATTCCTATGCTCTACAGTGACGGGACAACCCAGAAGTGTAGCTGAGTCACATCAGCAGTCTCCAGGCAACATTTGAATGCTTGGTGAGTGTCTAAGTGATTAAATCCTGATGTTGACAAGAGACAGGATGACATCTCCTTGGTCATGATATTTAATTGAACCTGGCACAAGCTGCAATCAAAGCACCAAAAAACATAAATAGGAAGATGACAAACATCTCTAAGATTTGTTCGATGACTCCAGCCCAGACCTTTCTTTGAGCCCCTGGGTAATGATGAGGCCTTGGGGTAGTTCCAAAGTCAGAACCACAGACCTCAAGTCTGAGCAGCTCTTTGAAAGCTCACTGCTCTCTCCTTGGTCCTTTCACGCCACGTAGAGAAAGCACCTTTAACCTTCTAGCTGTTTCACTTTGAGCCATCCTGTGTGTCTCTTCTGCCTTCGGTTTTACCTATCTCTTTCATTTCCTCTCTCTGGGATGGCTCACGTACTCTTTTGCCCCTCTCTCCAGCCTCACTTTTAGGAGAGTTTCTCTGCCCCTTATATTTGACTTTCAAGTTTCATAAACTGGGAAAGAGAAGAGCTATCAGTACATATTTCTGTGAAAGAAAACATTATCAGAAGTCCTCTAAGGAGAAGAAAACTAGAATAATACTGAAGATTGTACTTTCCAAGGGAACCTACAATAAGATCCATAAAAGATTTTTAATAATTTTATAAATAACTAGAATTGCTGTGGACTAATCTGAAAAAGTTTGAAATGTTATATCAGCATTTACTAAGAAAACACTACTCACAGTAAAAGATTTTGTGATGAAATTTAGAGTAGAAAAATTTTTTAATTCTACACTGGCAATGTCACAAGCTCAAAAGCAAACTGCAAATCTATCAATACTTGTAGCTAGAGGCAATATTGTCTTATTTTACAAATGACAGTAAGATTACAGGAAAAAAAGAGGAAAGGGAATTTATTTTCGATGAGTTACAGGAAGTTCAAAATTTCAAAATATAAGTACAGGTATCCAACCCAACACTGGTAACATCAAAATCTAATCAAAGTGGAATAGTAACAAAAGCTGTTTTCCTTCCCATCCATTTTTGCATAACATCCTGAGACCAGCTGCAAGCATTTTAACATGCTTGAGATGGCAGCTCTAATTTACATTGCAGGCTGTCTCAGATTAGTCCTGCTGCTGTAAAAGCTGTGGCCTTGAGTAAGTGTAATCTTTTATGAGAATAATATCGCTAAGTATCTCTTGTAACATCTGAAAAAACTCTGCTTTCTGCTTTGTCAGCCTAGTGCTAGCCCCAGTTTTTCTCTTTAATAGCCCAAGGGAAAGGGCACCCATAGCTCTGAAAATGTACAAGTCTAGGGAGGGATGAGAAATCACGTAGCATGTTCCTCAGGCTTCCAGTCTGAATGACCTAAACTATTTAGTGGCAAATAAAAATATAGCCTGCTTGTAAAGATCCCTGGAGATGATTATGCAGTGACTAATTCCTACTCAACAGTTCTTTGTCTTATTTAACCAGAATCCAAGGGCTGAGCACATTGCACTTCTCCGCTGAGAAGCAGGAGAGCTGGACCTCCCGCTGGATGGGACTGCAGCGGACTTGGACTTCACGGGGTGTGTTGTCTGAGATGGTCTGGATATGCCAGCAGGGCTGAAGCACTTCATGGTTATCAAGTGTGAGGTGTTTTCTGTGCATAGATACACGAAAACCTCAGCCCTCCAGTCGTCCCTGAGCTTTGTCTCTCACTTGAGCGTTTCACCCTGATGAGAAGGCTCGCTTTTACTGCTTCCCCACGGAGCTGTCTCCTATCATGCCCCGCCCCCCGACCCCACTCGTACATTCAGATATTTAACTTAGCGCAGGCTTCCATTTTCTGTCTCAGAGCTATCGCTTTTGAGACGCCTTCATTCTCACAGCTACCGAAAGTTGACTTCTTTTCCTCCCTAGAGATGGGAGATTTTTTTTCACCCAAACATAAGATTTTTTTCCCCTTTTATTCAAATTACTCTTTTCAATGATAAAGAGAGAACTTCTAGGCTGTGGTGAGCTGTGGCTGCTTCCTGAAAGCCCACCTGCAGGAATCCTAATCACACCTCAACAAAGGTGCCAGGGACTCTAGTTTCTACTCTAGTTGCTGCAACTAGTGAACACTGTAAATGCTACAGTGCTAACACCAACCAGTCACTTCTGATAGCTCTGGGATCAGATTCCCCTCCCGGCTTAGGCCGGCTCTGAGCTGCAGAGACTACCATCTGACCAGCTCTACTGTCTTCTCCTCTTTCTCTCTCCTCTCTTGTATTTTTTTGCTTCTTGGTTATATTCAAGTCTAATCTCTTTAAGCCCTGCCCCTCCCACGCCATTTTGGTCAGTAGGCTGTGGGTCCCCAGGTGCGCCAGGGCAGAGTTAACCTTTTTCAGAGTGCCCCGGAGAACAAAGTTGAGTGGCTCTACTGAACAGCACGGTGGCACTGGAACGCTATTCTAAGTAGTAACCAGCCTTTACTTTTCCTGGTTCAAGAATCCTACTTGCTCTGTTTTTTTCCCTTAGTGTTTTAGCCTTCTGTCCTTTTTTTTTTTTTTTTTTTTTGCGGTATGCGGGCCTCTCACTGTTGTGGCCTCTCCCGTTGCGGAGCACAGGCTCCGGACGCACAGGCTCAGCGGCCATGGCTCACGGGCTTAGTTGCTCCGCGGCATGTGGGATCTTCCCGGACCAGGGCACGAACCCGTGTCTCCTGCATCGGCAGGCGGATTCTCAACCACTGCGCCACCAGGGAAGCCCATAGCCTTCTGTCCTTTAATCTTCCTTGTGGCTCCTCTCTGAACTTTTCCGATTGCTCTGAGGCAATCAGTGCTTTACACAGCATTCTTGGAAGGATCTAACCAGCCCCTTAAGGAAATTACATGCCAAAGACAATAAGGGGCTCTTGAGTGTTGAGGGTACAGAGCAATGCCCCCGGGTAGCTGTTTTCACCCAGCCCGGCCGGTGAGGCTGGAACCAAGTTGCTCACAAGTGTGGTCTTCTAAGATGTTTTAAAGGAAGGGAGTTCAAATAGGCACCAGCGCTACTATTTTCATTACAGATAGTATTTCATTTAACTTTTACATTATATATATGGTGTCGTCTCCTTCATTGTCCATAAGAACCCTAAGAAGAAGGTCATTACATCTCCATTTAACAGGTGAAAAAGCTAAGCTCAGGGAGGATGTATTAAAAATCAGAATGAGGGGCTTCCCTGGTGGCGCAGTGGTTGAGAGTCCGCCTGCCGATGCGGGGGACGCGGGTTCGTGCCCCGGTCCGGGAAGATCCCACATGCCGCGGAGCGGCTGGGCCCGTGAGCCGTGGCCGCTGAGCCTGCGCGTCCGGAGCCTGTGCTCCGCGACGGGAGAGGCCACAACAGTGAGAGGCCCGCGTACCGCAAAAAAAAAAAAAAAAAAAAAAAAAAAAAAATCAGAATGAGATTCCAGGTCTGTCTGACATCAGAGTGCAAGCTTTTGTACTAAATCATGTTGTTTTGCAAAATGCAGTAGGAAAGGAAAGACTTTTCTTCCTCAGAAACAGCCCACCAGAGTGCTTTTGTGTCCTCCTCAAATTCTCAAAATGGCATATTCATCCCCATAACTTTGCAGAAAACAGCAGCTTCTATTTTACCTCTCCTTCCCCAGCTGAATACTGCTTGGGAGGGTGGGAGAGGGAGGTGGAAATATAATGAGAGGCAGAAAAAACATTGATATGGTATCAAATATATAGGATTATTGTTGAAAATAGATTTTGAGATGCATGAATGGGATTTCTAAGAGACTAGATTCAAATTAATGATAACTTGTCTATGCTAGGAATCTTCTTGATTCGTATAGGATGCTTTGGCTGCAATTTCTATACTAGTAGAGTCTGCAGGCATGCCATTTTCAGACTGACATTTGTCAGGGGCTCTACACTGTCACTGTTCACCCATCTGTCAAATCTGTAGATAAATGGTTTCCATCTTGAGTTTATGTAAATTACCTTATGTTAATGTTGTCATTTATTCTTTCTGGGGTTTTCATTATTTTTTTTCCCTGACTCACTTTCCAATACACCAATCTGCTTTTGATACTAATTCTGTTTCCCACAATGTCAGCAATCCACACAGAGTACCAATAAATGAGTCTCCTCTGTACTGCCTAGGACTGACTATGTATCTCTGACTGACTCAGAATCGCTCCTTAAAGAAGGAAATTCAACATTTTAGAAGACAATTATGGAGTAAGTTGTGAACATACCTCATCATCTATATACCACACAGCATCTTCTCCTTTTTAAAAAAAGGGTGTAATTATAATCACTAAATATTATTTAATGTCTGTAAGGGTACAATAGGTGCTGTACTAGATTTGCTTCATTCTAAAAGCCCAGGTATTTGGAAGAATATGTCTTTTCCTAGAATCAACAGAGTTTATTCTCCTGAAAAGTGGGATTTATTTTGAAGTAGGTACTTACTTTCAAAAATAGCTTCCAATTTTTTATGGTTATTAAAGGTTTATGTTTTGGGGGAAAAAAGAACATGAAGAGATCTATTTATATTTTTATAAATGTGTAATTTTAACAAGTTTAAAGTATGAAAATTGCCTTCCTTATCATTTTTACTTACTCTGATTATGATTAAATTATATTTATTTATTTACTTATTTTTGGCTGCGTCGGGTCTGTTGCTGCGCTCCGACTTTCTCTAGTTGCTTCAAGCAGGGGCTACTCTTCGTTGTGGTGCGTGGGCTTCTCACTGTGGTGGCTTCTCTTGTTGCGGAGCACGGGCTTTAGGGCGCAGGCTCAGTAGCTGTGGCACACGGGCTTAGTTGCTCTGCGGCATGTGGGATCTTCCCGGATCAGGGCTCGAACCCGTGTCCCCTGCATTGGCAAGTGGATTCTTAACCACTGAGCCACCAGGGAAGCCCGATTAAATTAAAATTAAAACTCTTTCTTTTTTCCATCAATTTGAGGAAAACCAATAAAAAGATTAAGTGCAGTGGACAAATCTATATAAGGCACAAAGTTAGAGTAAGATGAGAAGGAAATCCAGAAATATGGAGGGAATTTTATTTGTTGAAATGTTGAAATTGTAGAGTATGTTTTAATTTCTATTAGTTTAAAATGCAGCATTTGTAATACATAATAATTTTAACCCTATAACATAAAAATTTATGAAAATACACAAAAGCAGAGACTAATGTTATGGACCATGATACATCTTTCTCCTCTTCAAGTTTTCTTTTCAAGATTTTTACTTGTAAAAACCAGGTCAGTAGTCCTGTAGAGTATCCCATATTCTGGAGTTTTTTGATGTTTTCTTGTGGTGTCATTTAAATTGTTCCTCTATCCCCTGTATTTCCTACTAATGTAAAGTAAGATCTAAATACCTGATTAGATTCTCCTTTTTTTCTGCACAAATATTCCACAGGTGGTGCTTTGTACTATATAATGTATCACGTTAAGAAGCACCTGTCTGGTTGACAGACTTTTAGTAATGCTAAGATGACCTGAGTTCAGGTGGGAGAAGTCCAATCCTTCTCTTGTGCAGCCCTCTGCCAAAATTTACCTAATAGCTTTTAGAAGAATCAGTTATTGCCATAGAGATTGCCAAATAGTATTTTTTTCACTTTTATCATTACTTCTGTAGTTGTTATTGTTGGCTGTCGTTCTTCTGTAAAGAAGAGCTTTGCTTAATCAAATACACTAATATAGATACTTTGCCAATCAATTCAAATAAGAAAGGCAGTATAAATGCTTAATTCTTTTGTTCTAATTACCAGTTTCCAGAGTAAGAAGTTAGTACTCTGGCCACCTCCAATGGTGACCAAAGAGGGTTTTCTTCTGTTGTTGTTGTTTTTAAATTTTTGTTTGTTCACTTTTTAACCATTTCTGTTTCTTCTTTCTTAAAAATGAACTCATTACAAATGCAACAGAAAAAGAATTAAATACCTAGTAATAAATCTAACTAAGGAGGTAAAAGACCTGTACTCAGAAAACTGTAAGACACTGATTAAAGAAATTGAAGACAATACAAACAGATGAAAAGATATACCATGCTCATGGATTGAAATAATTAATATTGTTAACATGACTATACTACCCAAACAGATTCAGTGCAATCCCTATGAAAATACCAATGCCATTTTTCATAGGATAAGAAGAAATTTGTACGGAAACACAAAAGACTCTGAATAGCCAAAACAATATTAAGAATGAAGAACAAAAATGGAAGTATCATGCTCCCTGATTTCAAAATATATTATAGGGCTACAGTAATCAAAACAGTATGATATGGGCACAGAAACAGACACATAGATCAATGGAACAGAATAGTGAGCCCCCAAATTAACCCACACTTATATGGGTAATCAGTCTATGGCAAGTGAGGCAAGAATATACAATGGGGGAAATACAGCTTCTTCAATAAATGGTGTTGGGAAAACTGGACAGCTACATGCAGAAGTATTAAACTGGACTACTTTCTCTCACACCATGCACAAAAATAAATTCAAGACAGATTAAAGACTTAAATGTAACACCTGAAACCATAAAACTTTTAGAGGAAAATACAGGCAGTATACTCTTTGACATGTCTTAGCAATATTTTTTTGGATATGTCTCTTCAAGCAAGGGAAACAAAAGCAAAAAAAAAGAAATGAGACTACATTAAACTAAAAAAATTTTGCACAGTGAGGAAATTATCAACAAAATAAAAAGGCGGTCTACTGAATGGGAGAAGATATTTGCAAGTGATATACCTGATAACGGTTAATATTCAAAATATATTAAGAACTGATACAACTCAACATCAAAAAACCAAAGAAGCTGATTTAAAAATGGGTAGAGGACCTGAATAGACATTTTTCCAAAGAAGATAAACAGATGGGAACAGACACATGAAAAGATGCTCAACATCACTAATATAAGGGAAATGCAAATCAAAACCACAATGAGATATCACCTCATACCGTCAGAATGGGTGTTATCAAAAAGACAACAAATAACAAGTGTTGGGGAGGATGCGGAGAAAAGGGAACCCTCACTCACTGTTGGTGGGAATGTAAATTGATGCAGCCACTGTGGAAAACAGTATGGTGATTCTTCAAAAAATTAAAACTAGAACTACCATATGATCCAACAATTCCACTCCTGGGTATGTATTCAAAGAAAACAAAAACATTAAGATATATGCACCCCTATGTTCATTGCAGCATTATTTACAATATCCAAGATATGAAAGCAACCTAAGTGATCACCAATAGATGAATAAAGAAGATGTAGTGTATATATGCAATTGAATACTATTCAATCACAAAAAAGAATGAAATCTTGCCATTTTTGACAACACGGATGGACCTGGAGGGTATTATGCTAAGTGAAATAAGTCAGGCAGAGAAAGACAAATACTGTATGATTTCACTTATATGTGGAATCTACACAAAACAAAACAAATGAACAAACATAGCAAAACAAAAATGGAGTCATAGATACAGAGAACAAACAAGTGGTTGCCAGAGGGGAGGTAGTGGGGGAAGGAGAGACGTAGGGGAGAGAGATTAAGAGGTACAAACTTTCAGTTACAAAATAAATGAAAAAAAAATGAACTCTTGAATTTTTATATATTCAATGTGTTTAAATCAATTGCAGTCATTTTTTCTCTTCAGTGCTCAAAATGTCCCATCTCTTTTCAACCCATCTCTGGTTCCTATGTCCTTTGATATGATCCAATTAATCCTGATAGTTTCCTTGGTTTCAGGCACACATGTACACACACACACACACACACACACACACACACACACACACACACAGAGTCTCAATCCATCTTGTACATTTCCTGTTTCAAGTTTGGAATCAATCATTTTCCAAGCACCTAACAGGTGGGGAATTTCCAGTAGACCACAATTTTGACACTAAGGGTGATCATTGCTTCTAGGCTACCATTTGTTTCTAAGTCTTTTCAGTGTGTGAACTAGGAAATATGCATTTTTCAAAATTGTGTGAAACACAAAACATAAAATTTACCATCTTCACTATTTTCAAGTGTATAGTTCAGTAGTATTAAGTACATTCACATTGTTGTACAACAATCTCCAGAATACACTTCATCTTGCAAAACTGAAACTCTACACCCATTTGTTGTTGTTGACAACTCTCCATTTTCCCAACCCCTAATCCCTAGCAACCACATCTTCACTTTCTGTCTCTATGAATTTGACTATTCTAAGTACCTCATATAAGTGGAATCATACAATATTTGTCTGTTTTGACTGCCTTATTTCACTTAGCTTGATGTCCTCAGGCTCATCCATGTTGTAGCATATGTCAGAATTCTCTTCCTTTTAAAGACTGAATAATATTCCCATTGTATGTATATACTTTGTTTTGTTTATCTGTTCATCCATGGATAGACATTTGGATTGCTTCCACTATTTGACTATTGTGAATAATGCTGCTGTGAACATGGATGTACAAATATCTTTTGGTGACCTCGCTTTCAATTCTCTTAGGTATGTACCCAGAAGTAGAATTGCTGGATCATATGGTAATTCTATTTTCATTTTTTAAAAAAAACCACCATACTTTTTCCACGGCAGCTGCACCATTTTACATCCCTGTCAGTAGTCACAAAGCTTCCAGTTTCTCCACATCCTCATCCTGTACTTTGTATTATTTTTTTCTATAGTAGCCATTCTAATGGGTTTAAAGTGATATCTCATTGTCATTTTGATTTGCAATTCCCTAATGATTAGTAATGTTGATTATCACTTTATATGCTTATTGGCCATTTGTACATCTTCTCTGGAGAAATGTCTGTTCAAGTCCTTTGCCCATTTTTTTTTTTTTTTTTTTTTTTTTGTGGTACGCGGGCCTCTCACTGTTGTGGCCTCTCCCGTTGCAGAGCACAGGCTCCGGACGCGCAGGCTCAGCGGCCATGGCTCACGGGCCCAGCCACTCCGCGGCATGTGGGATCTTCCCGGACCGGGGCACGAACCCTCGTCCCCTGCATTGGCAGGCGGATTCTCAACCACTGCGCCACCAGGGAAGCCCTTTTGCCCATTTTTTATTGCATTGTTTGTTTTTTTGTTGTTGAGTTGAAGTTCTTTATATATTCTGGATATTACCCCCTTATCAGATGTATGATTTGCAAATATTTTCTCCCATCCCATAGGTTGCCTTTATATTCTGTTCATTGTATCCTTTGATACACAGAAGCTTTTAATATTGGTGTAGTCCAATTTGTCTATTTTTACTTTTGTTGCCTGTGTTTTTTGTTGTCACATCTAAAAAGTTGTCGCCAAATCCAATGTCATGAAGCTTTTCTCCTATGTTTTCTTCTAATAATTTTATAGTTTTGGGTCTTATGTTTCAGTCTTTGATATATTGTGAGTTAATTTTTTAAAAAATTTATTTTATTTATTTATTTTTGGCTACATTGGGTCTCCGTTGCTGTGCGTGGCCTTTCTCTACTTGCAGAGAGCGGGGGCTACTCTTCGTTACAGTGCGCGGGCTTCTCATCGCAGTGGCTTCTCTTGTTGTGGAGTATGGGCTCTAGGCACGCAGGCTTTAGCAGTTGTGGCACACGGGCTCAGCAGCTGCGGCTCACAGACTCTAGAGCACAGGCTCAGCAGTTGTGGTGCACGGGCTTAGTTGCTCCGTGGCACATGGGATCCTCCCGGACCAGGGGCTAAAGCCCATGTCCTCTGCATTGGCAGACAGATTCTTAACCACTGTGCCACCAGGGAAGCCCTGTGAGTTAATTTTTTATATAGTAAAAGGTAAGGATACAACTTTTGCATGTGGCTATCCAGTTTTCCCAATACTGTTTGTTGAAGTAGTTGTTCTTTCCCCATTGAATAGTCTTGGCACCCTTGTTGAAAATCATTTGAGCATATATGTGAAGATTTATGGGCTCTCTATTCTTTTCCATTTGTCTGTGTGTCCATCTTTATGCCAGTACCACACTGCTTTGATGACTGCAGTTTTCTGATAAGTTTTAAAATCAGGAAGTTCTGAGACCTCCAAATTTGTTTTTCTTTTTCAAGACTATTTTGGCTATTCAGGGTCCTTTGAGATTCAATATGAATTTAGGATAATTATTTCTACAAAAAAAAGTCATTGGGATTTTGATAGGGGTTGCACTGAATCTACAGATCACTTTGGGTAATACTGATATGTTAACAATATTAAGTCTTCCAATCCATGAACATGAGATGTTTCTTCATTTATTTGTTTCTTTTAAATTTCTTTCAGCAACATTTTATAGTTTTCAATGTACCTTCGTGGTTAAGGTTACTCCTAAGTATTTTACTCTTTTTGATGCTATTGTAAATTGAACTGATTTCTTAATTTCCTTTTTGAATTGTTCATTATTAGTGTATACAAGCACAACAAATTTTTGTGTATTGATTTTATATCCTACAACTTTGCTGAAAAGAACTAACAGTTGTGCATGTGTGTGTGTGTATAATCTTTAGGGTTGTCTACAAATTAGATCATGTCCTCGAAAAACAGACATAATTTTAGTTTTCCTTCCCAATTTGGAGGCCTTTGTTTCTTTTTCTTGCTTAATTGCTCTGTCTAGGATTTCCAGTACTATGTTGAATAGAAGTGGTGAAAATGAGCATCCATATCTTGTGATATCTTGTGATCTTAGAGGAAAAACTCTCAGCCTTTCACAATTGAGAATGATGTTAACTGTGGGATTTTCACACATGGCCTTTATTATCTCGAGGTAGTTTCCTTCTATCCCTAGTTTGTTGAGTGTTTTTCCCACGAATTAAATGGAATATTTTTAATAGCAAGATTTAGAATGAAATCTGCAGTAAGCAATTGCTTTCAAAAATGTTACTTTGTAATATTCCATGGTATTGAAATAATCATCATACTAGTGCTAAATAAATAATGAATGATACTGGGACTTCCCTGGTGGTCCAGTGGTTAAGACTCCCTGCTTCCACTGCAGGGGGCATGGGTTTGATCCCTGGTCTGGGAACTATGATCCCGCATGCCATGCGGCATGGCCAAAAAAAAAAAAAAAAAGAACAAGTACTTATTCATTCATTCAATGACTATTTCTTTGCTCTCTACTTGTTCCAGGCACTTCTGGGAGTTGGGCTAGGCAGACAAATTAGCTGCTCTTCCACTAAAGTTTGCACTTTAGTGGAAGAAGATAGAAAATTATCAAAGAAAAAATAAATAGAAAAATATCAGCTAGTGACTGTTGTCATGCAGAGATTTAAACTATGGCAATGTGATGGAGAGGGCCTGGGAGGCTACTTTAGGTTGGGGGTTAGAAAGACCTTCTAAAGATGTGATGGTTAAGCTGAAATCTTATTGACAAGAAGGAAGTAGACATGTGAAGAGCATTTCAGGTAGAGGGAATGACAAGCACAAAAACTCCAAGATAGGAACATGCTTGGTGAAGTCATGGAAATATGGCTAAAGTATAGTGGGCAGAGGGGAGATGGTTTAAGATGAGGTCAAAGAAGACAGGTGGTGATATTATTTTCAATGAAAGAGAAGCAATATAATCGTATATGTAAAGCACTATGTTAGACATATAAACACATCAGATACAGTCACTGCTCTTAAGAAAGATAGAATCTTATAAGACGTTTAATGAAAAATATGTACCTGACCAACATTGGAATAATCTGATTCAGCAATCTCAGCTATGCCTGTATGCTTGTTCTCATGATATATAACAATGACAATCTTGTGTCATCCTTTCCTTCTTGAGAAAGAAATATAATACCGATATATGTGTATGTATTATATATATATTTCAATTAAGAGGTAGACAAGGAGTAACATAGATGGAGATGAAAATGTCCCCTTATTATTATTGGAAATGCTGGTATTGGAGAACATGGGTTATATGTGCAAAGAGATTGACGTTTTTTTCCTGACCTTCAGAATTACAGACTTACCTGACTAGTCGCAGTGGAGGTGGAACAGGGCAGACAATATCTCTTGTGTAAAATCACAAAAGAGATCAGAGACGGTAAAGTGCAGTGAATAGACGTCTGGACCCTAGAGCCAGACTGCCTGCATACCGATCTTGGTTCTGTTGCTTATTAGTTTTTCAAAGTAACCTCTCTTGTCTCAGTTCCCTTACCTTAATACTAATACCGCTTCATATAAAGAATTACACACAATGTGTTCTTCACCTTGTTCGTTATGCACACATAATATATATCAAATATATTTCTATAATCAATGCATTCAGGTCTAACTCATTCTTTTTTAAAGCTGTTGATTATTTCATTCTGTGGACGTATGAGAATTTATTTAATCAATTTTGCCATTTCCTGAATGTCACACAGTTGGAATTGTACAGGACGCAGGCTTTTCAAAAACTGGCTTCTTTCACTTAGTAACATACATTTAAGTTTCCTCCATGTCTTTTCATGGCTTGACAGCTCATTTCTTTTTAGCACTGAATAATGTCCCATTGTCTGGAGGTACCGTGGTTTATTTACCCATTCACTTACTGAAGGTCATCTTGGTTGCTTCCAGGTTTTGGCAGGTATGAATAAGTCAGTATAAACAGTTGTGTGCAGGTTTTTGTGTGGACACTTTTTCACCTCCTTTGGGTAGATAGCAAGGAGGGTGATTGCTAGATCATATGGTAGGAGTATGTTTAATTTTGTAAGAAACTGCCAAACTGTCTCCCAAAGTGGCTGCACCACTCTGCATTCCCACCAGCAATGAATGAGAGTTTCTGTTGCTCCAAATCCTCACCAACATTTGTAGTATCAGTGTTCCAGATTTTGGCCATTCTAGTATGTGTATAGTGGTATTTCACTGTTGTTTTAGTTTGAAATTCCCTAATGACATATGATATAGAGCATCTCTTCCTGTGCTTACTTGTCTTCTGTATATCTTCTTTGGTGAAGTGTCTGTTAAGGTCTTTGGCCCATTTTTTAATCAGGTTATTTGTTTTCTTATTATTAAGTTTTAAGAGTTCTTTGTATATTTTGGATAACAGTCCTTTATCAGCTATGTCTTTTGCAAATATTTTCTCCCTACTGGTGAAATTTTAATTGATGAATTTCATTTCTACAGCCAATGTTCTGACTGTAAGAGAAAAACAGTTTAGCTGACATTTTAGGCATGTGGCAGCCATAAGCAGTTATAAATAGGGAATTTTTGTGATCATAGACTGAAAAGCCTATGACATCAGCCAACAACAATGCAGAAATCCTAAAAGAGAAGAGCCACAGGGCTTGTTATTCTAATACTAAATGGAAAATATTCTTGGGAAGTATAATTAAAATTAATCTAGAATTGTTCTCAATCTAATTAAAAATTTACAGCAGTTTTTAATCAGGGTAATTTTTAGATATAATTTGAAGGCATTTAAGTCCTAGTATGTAAAGTTGGAAATTTGAAATAAAATGTTCTGGTTTTTCTTTGAAATTTATTTTACCTTGAAAAGTAAACACAAACAGCACACTCTTTAGTCATGTGGTTTGATCACAGAAGATTGTACTTTCTCTGTCCTACCTCCTACAGATTAAATAACACTGCAGGGAAAATCTTATTATTGCAAAATATTTGGAGGTGTATCTGATGTTTAAAAAAATTGTTTTAGATAAGATTAATTAGTACACAAGTCAAGATTCCAAGCCCACAACAACAAAGAAATGTGTTTGTTTAGGCTCCTGGTCTGTAAAAGGGACTGTGTTTAAAACAGTGATTTTTAATGTTTTGGGATTAAGACCCCATGAAAACCAGAGTTATCTGCAAAAATGCAGATCTATATGTTTAAGTGAAATTGTGTCTATAGTTTTGGGGGGCCATGGATTCATTGTTTCCCATACACAGGCACACAGCAAGAACTCTCTCTGAAATGTTATGGGGATTAATTTGGGGGAGGAGGGCTTTACCACTTACAAACAAACACACCTTTCCGCTAACCTACTTGTCCCACCCCCTGATAAATCTGGCCCCCAATAAGCCGCTCCTAATTCAAATTGCCAAATTTTCTCAAGATGCTCAAAAGTATTTAAATGAGGAGAGAAATAATGTTGTTTTATAGTCTCTAGCCATAAGTTGCTGGTAGCACCATCATTTCCTGTACTGAGTGACCCCAGTTCCTAAAAATACCTCCAGCACTATTCAGCTGCTTACATTTGGCATATTCTTCATTCTTATTTGGGAAGGCACATTCCCTTCTCCAGCTAAAGAAACTCAGTGTCTGAAAAGAGCTGCCTAAAAACACTGTTCCCTCTGGGCTCTTAAAAATGTTCAGCCTCTGAAAGCTGGCAGGGAGTGCTCACACCCAGAGGAGGCAATACTCCATGGACTGAGCCAGAAAAAAATGAGCACGCTATATATGGAAAACAGGAAGCTGAACAGTTGAGGCAGCCTTACTCATACGTGGCCCATATTCAGATCCATAACCCAGCAACCGTGAACTGTCTAGAAAAGGAAAAGACTCAGTGGCTAGCCCTAAGCTAGAAGCGCAGACTGTTCTGACGCTTTTCCAGCTTACTTTTAAATAAGCAAAGGAATAAAGCACTAACCAAAGCCTCAGGATGGGCTAGTCCGGTACACTGCCACATACCGTACGTACACAGTTGCTGATGACCTTCTGGCAAACTCATGGTTCCTCTGGCAGTTATAACATGGTATTGAGCAGCGTTCACTCAGGCAAAGCTCCAAGGACAAAAATAAGAAGTTGCAAAATAAGTGAACTTCCAGTTTCTTTGCAATATTTGATTATTTGTATGTTATTTGTATCTTTGGAGACAGAAAAAGGAGGAACTGGAGGATTGCCTCAACATTCCTTGGTTTTCAAAATGTTAATAATTCCCAGGGCTATTTTTTTTTTTAAGCCAGGGCACACAGATTCACATCGTAATAGAGAGAGTTTAGTGTTTTAGGTAAAGGAATGAAGTTATTTATGACTCAGAAGCACATCCACATACGTATTATAGGGAATTATCGGAGACTTCTATTCCTTCTAACATCATCCGCTCATCTTGCTCTTTTTTTATGTTTAAAGAAGGTGGCAGATGAGAAAAGTATATACAGATCACTCTGTAGAAACATTTCTTAGAAAAGCAGCTGAAGACTTACCTAGCCACTGGCAATCAATCTGCTCCAGAAGCCATCACACACTTTTACAATGGTATTTAAAACCCAAGTCTGTTGATCAGCCAAGCTACTTTCCAGAGTTTTCTTTCATTAAATCTTCTGGTAGGGCATCTTTATCACATAGGAACTGCCTAATTCATTTCACTAATTCACCCATACAATTTTTTTTCCTGATGATCAGTGTTGGAATTGGTCTTCACCTATAAATCTGGGATCTGATGTGTCCCTACACATCCCCTTTGAATTGCTAAAATTACTTTTTTTTCCCCTCGTTGTCTGGACACTCTTATTTATAGGGTGATGGTACAAATCTATCATCTGTATCAGGATGTACTTTTGAGAATGAAAAGGGGTGCTATTAATAATTATGCTTGGACAACACACGAACTGGGGTTATCTGGACATACTGGGACACAAAGTCACACTGCTTATTTTTTTTTTTAAATAAATTTATTTATTATTTTTGGCTGCATTGGGTCTTCGTCGCAGCACACGGGCTTTCTCTAGTTGTGGTGAGCAGGAGCTACTCTTCGTTGCAGAGTGCAGGCTTCTCATTGTGGTGGCTTCTCTTGTTGCGGAGCACAGGCTCTAGGCACGCAGGCTTTAGTAGTTGCAGCATGGGGGCTCAGTAGTTGCAGCGCATGGGCTTAGTTGCTCCGTGGCATGTGGGATCTTCCTGGACCAGGGCTGGAACCCATGTCCCCTGCATTGGCAGGCGGATTCTTAACCACTGCACCAGCAGGGAAGTCCCCACACTGTTTATTTAAAACTGATCTGATATGGGTTGAGCCATAATGTACCAGCCAATGGTCAAGACCAAAACATTTTTGTCTTGGGTATACTCCTATTCTCACAACGCAGATATTCACCCTTTGCTCTAACCCCATGGAGTCTTGCCCAAGTGATATGATTATTGCAATTGGAAAATCATTTGTAAATGAACGTGTACTAAAATATTTGCCTGTAAAATGTTATACTGTTTAGAGGCTTTTCCACTTTCAAAAGATTGAAAAGGCTTCAAGTTATCATGGGATGATTTGTGGCTTACTGGACAGGATAACATTTGACAGGATAAGTCCCAAAAGTGTTCAAACTACAAGAGAAAGACAGCATTCCACTCCTGAGTCAACATTGACTCACTCCCACTCCCAATTCTGTATTCCATAATCATGTGATTAAAAACAAGTGGAGTCATATTCCTGACATGTTTCTTTAATTTCTTGTTTCCTCAGAGCTCATGACTTCTGTACATAAATTGCTTCTCACACTTTAGCCAAATGTTCTGATGTGGTCCCAGGGGAGCAAAAGGACCCATTTATCAAATATTAGCTGAGCCCCTATTGTGTGACCTGGAACAGTGTTTGACACCGGGATTAAAAAGATGATTACACTGCCTTTGAACTAGTTTAGTTTAGTGTTGTGCAAATGTGAACCTCATAATGTTCTTGTGGCAAATCACATAGGGATGAAAGTTCTGGGAAATGTAGTGCAAATCAAGCATGGATAAATTACACTTTACCTTTATAACTGTAATCTATGCTGAGAACAGGCCAGTTTTGATAACTTTTGAAGTGGTAAAACCAGAATCGTTAAATTCAAGAATGTTGAGGTCTGATGGCAGCTACACCACTGGGTTATTAATATAGAAATATTGTTTATTTTTTAAAAGTATAGTTGATTTACAATGTTGTGTTAGTTTCAGGTGTCCAGAAAAGTGATTCGGTTATATATAGAATATTTATGATATATATTATATACATATTTTCAGATTTTCCATTATCCGTTCTTATCAGCTATGGAATGTAGTTCCCTGTGCTATACAGTAGGTCCTTGTTGTTCATCTGTTTTATATATAGTAAGTAGTGTGTGTATGTTCACCCCAAACTCCTAATTTATCCCACCCCCCTTCCCGTTTGGTAACCATGGGATTGTTTTCTATGCCTGTGAGTCTGTTTCTGTTTTGTAAGTTCATCTGTATCCTTTTTTAGATCCCACAAATAAGGAAACATCATTTAGTCTCTTAGGTTTGGTCATCCATTAAGTGGGAAAAATCATTCTCATTTCTTTAGAGGTTTCCAGAGATTATCTAACCAACAGATTCGATTTTGCTGGCGAGCAACGGGCAAAATTTCCATAGATGGGATTGTTTTGTTTTCTCTTACTTAAGATTGGCAGCCAAATGGGCATCGCGGCTTCTAATCTCCCCCAAATGAAACACCAGTTTCACAAATCTAATAATGCGAGTTCTGTGCCCAACAGGGTGCTACAGCTCACCACGTGGCAACACACATTTTCTGCTAACAGAATGGCAGCCTGCCAGCAGCATATTCTGAGTTACCGGGTTTCAGTATGATGCCGGTTGGCACAAGTTTCAATCCTCTTATCAAAATGCGCCCAGCCATGCTCATAATGACATGTTTCACTTCTCTTAAATGTCCCTTCTCCAGCCCCGTCCACCTACTCAAAAAAGTGAGGACGAACAGAAACTGTATCAAGGATGAAACTTTCCCTTCTCATCCCTGATCCCCATAAACGGACCTCCACATTAACCTAACAAAAGCTGCTCCCCAACTCACCAGTTTTTCTCTAAAACTTTCCTCAGCTCCGTCTTTCCTGGCACCCATTTCCTCCCTGAGTCTTACCCTTTCTCAAAGACACAAGTCAAGCAAATCCTCACGCCAGAAAAATAATACCGGCTTTAGCCACTTCCCTTCCAAAAGGGAAACGTTTTTGGTCCCACGAAGCCTTGCAAGGTGAGTGACTAAGTGTCTCGATTTGTCGGGGACTGAGGCGGCTCCCGGGAGGCAGGGCTTCCAGGGTTCAAAACCGGGCAGTCCCGGGCCAGCCAGACGGACCGCGGGCCGAACAGACAGTGCGGCTTTGGGGAAGCAGCACCTAAGACAGGCCGAGAAGGAGGCTCCGGAATTCCCTCACGGGAGGATATTAAGGTGCGCAGGGCCGCGCATCTCCCGGCAGCGAGGAAACTGAGTCACCTCGAAGGCCGCGGCGGAGTCTGTCGCCCGACCCTGCCGCTCCTTTGTCCCGGGGTCCCCCTCCCCTCCCCCGGCCCGCACCGCCCCTGCCCCGTTCCTCCCCCTCCCCCAGCGGGCGCGGCTGACGCGGCCTGGGAGGAATGCGCTTCCGGAGGGAGAGGGCGGCGGCTGCGGCCTGAGGAGCGGGATCGCCGCGCCTGGAAGGCGGTGCCGCGGGGGTCGTTTCCTGCCGGGAGGCGGCCCCACGCCGCTGAGTCTCCTCCTCCCGCCCGAGAGGAGGAGGCGGAGCCGCCGCCGCCGCCGCGCCCGAGCCCGGGAGGCCAAGCCAGCCCTGGGGACAGGCCGAGCGAGAGCCGCGGAGCGCAGGCCGAGCCGACTGCGCGGGCAGGACGCCGCGGGAGAAGGTGGGCCCGGGCGGGAGGCGTGCTCGGTGCGCGGCCGGGCGAGGGCCGCGGGGCAGGCGTGGGGGCCGCGGCCTCGGGGCGGATTCCAGTCGTCGGGCGGGGGAGGAAGTCGGGCCGCGCCCGCTCCCGGACCTTCTCAGCTGGGGGGCGTCGGAGGGTGCTGGCCTGCCCGGGCTCTGGCCTCCCTGAGCCGCGGTCGCGGAGGCCCGGGGCCGGGACCCCCCGCTCGGACGCCGACCGTGGGCACGACCCCGCGGGCTAGGCGCGGACGGGCCTCCGCGGGCCGGCGTTCGGGGAGCGGCCTCGACCCCGGCTGCCCCGTGCCAACTGCTTCCGGGCCTCCACGCGGGGACCACTCACCCCCGGCTCCAGTTCTGCGCCTAGGGCGTCGCTGAGCCGCCGGGAACGGGGCGTGGGGTCGGCGCGTCCTGTGGGCCGTTTCCCCTAATGCTGGGTGTAGACGCCGCGGCGGTGTCCAGGGCTAAAGCCCGACCTGTGCCTGATTCGTGCCGTTCCTTTTGCTTCAGAACAAGTTGTATTTTTAAGAATGCTAGTATTTAATGCCTGAGCAATTTTTGTTATATCAGATTTGTGCTTTTGAGTCAAAATCTAGCGCTAGTAAATTACGCTTTTTAAGGTTCCAATTCACCATCTGTAAAATGGGAACAATACCTACACTAATAATAAAACTAGTAATTGTTACAATAACGACAGTAAGGGCCAAGCTTACCTCCACGCACTTTACCCTTATTTTCTCATTTAATCCCGGACCCAGTCCAACGAGGTAGGTGCCGTTTTTATCCCTATTTTACAAATGAAGAAACTGAGGCACAGGGAGCGTAGGTGGTCATCCAGCTGTAGGAAGACGACCCATGGGGTCTAGCAACCCATGTTTGAACCACAAGTAACTTTACAAAAGTACAGTGTGGTAAAAAGCAAATGTAAAATGGAAGACACCTAGAGTAGATGCTCAATAAATATTAACTCCTTTTATTTCCTTCTTGGTGTATTAAAAAGAGTTTTTAAAAAGTCTCAGCATGTGATTGGTAATGTTATTAGTAAAGTCTCTTTGGATCTGCTTTCCACAGAAATAGGTGGGTAGAATTACTGGATTATTTTTTTTTTTTTGATTGTACAAAAATAACAAATGCTAATTGAATTTTGATTAGGCATCTTTCTTAAACTACATCCAGCCTTTACAATAGGTTGTGTAAAAGACCACTTTAGAAATGATTAAGGGATTTTAGTTGCAAGTTACCTCTTCTAGATTTGTGGACATCTAGGCCCACGGGGTCAGGGTTACTTAAGAGTCCCACTAAAATGTTCTATTTGAAAATAATTTTAGTTCATTGATTGATAATAAATGAGGGACTGAAGATGATTAACTGATAAATAGAAAACAGATGAAACAAATCAATATTTTGGTTACAGGCGTTTGAGGAGAAAGCCATTTTACTCACCCTAAAATTCATTCCCTAGTTAAGAAGACAGGGGATGTGGTTAATACTTTACTCCTGTGAATAGAAAGCAAACAAACTCCAAATTAAGTCATGTATGTTGACTTCACAGACCTAAAATTTTAAGTTTTTGTAATGTCGATTCTTTTTAAAAGAATGTTCAGTTCTATTAAGATTATTTTCCCAATATTCTGTGTGTGCAAAGTATAGAATCAGCAGTATTGAAAATCACTGGATTTAGGTGGCTTTCTCCTCAAATTTCTGGTCAGTATAATTAAAAGCTGCCCCAAATTAGCATCACTGAATTACCATGTAGTTCTGTATTGGGGTCGATAAATTCCTAACTCCTGGAGAAACTCTGGGGACATCTGGTCACTTTATAAAATAGTGAAAATTAAGTTTCAGGTGGTGCTAGTTTTCATGGAATCCTTGCCGCGTAATAGCTTCATTGCTTGGCTTCTTGCCAAATGGTGGCTTATGGCGTCGGGGGTAATATTCTATCTGAAGAAAATATATATTTTTTAAATCATTTTGTAAGTGCACTGGTTTGTTCTTAAGTACTCTGCTGGAGTGATGAGATGAAACATCTAACTGGTAGAAGTTTCAGAACTTTGGAGTTCTGAGAATTGACATTTCTGAACGTAACAAGCTGAATTAGTATCTGAGAGGATTCATGTGGACTGATTTCCCCACTCTGCATGGAGAGCTAGGATCTGTCAGGTTGTCAGTAGAATTCTAGAAGATCATATTGTGCAAATATGTGAATATCTTTTGTTGTGTTAGCAGGTCTATTTTGACTGGTTATATGTTGTGTGGGATTTTTGTCCTTTCATATTGCTATTGCAGAGCTGGGAGTCGGGGTCCGGAGGGTGGGCTTATAGGAGTATGAGTAGGGAAGAGTACATTAGTCTTCAGAACCCTGAAATGATAGCAGTATCTATCGCTGTAGAAAACTGAAGAAATTGTATGTATCTAGGTTACAGGAGGTGCGAAACCCCCAGAACATTAGCAGCCTTCGAATATGTCAGTAGATGGGTGGAAAAAAATGTGGTATCTCTTGTTCAGGAGCTGTATGCAAAAGGAGCTAAACAATACTTTGTAAATTTCTCATCTTTTTAAAGATGGTTAATTATGAAACTTTTACAGAGTTAAGTTTTATTTATAAAATAATTTTTAAAAAAAACCTCTAAGCTTTATTTTTGGTTTGTGGCTTTGGAAGATAAGGTTAAGGTTAGCTATATTTAGCAGTATGCTAAAGCATGTGTATATTATCTCATCATGAAATGTCTGTATGTGAGTGAAAAACTGCTTCAAATATACATAGTACATACATGTATAAACACACAATTATAGGACTAATCTCAGTAAACAGTCTCCAAATTACAGCTTCCTGGACCCCAGGGATGTATAAAATAACTCACTGGAGTGTAGGAAGAAAATATTAGACTTAATTATATATATATATATATTTTAAATCTCATATTTTAAAGTTTAAATTTTTATTATGGTTTATAATATCTTACTGTACTGCTGTAGAAGTACGTGTATTTTAATTTATAAGTAAATACATATTTTGGAGTATATGTATGCTCAAGTGTTTTTTTTTTTAAATAATAAAGGTGAGTATTAAAAAGCTTTGGAGATCCTTGGTGTGAGGATGCCTTGGGTGGGGCTACGAGGACTACTTATTTCGGAGGGAGGACGGGTCAGCCCTGGTGTCTGAGGTAAGAGGAGAAAGGAACTGAAGTGGCCCGGGTCTCTGCTTAAGAGGTGCGCTTGGCCGAGGCAGGCAGCGCGACCGCAAGGGGGTGGTGCTGGTCGCCTGGAGGGAGGGGAGTGCTGAACTCATACTGCCGAGACAGCTGGGGTGTAGTGGAATATGCCCATTGCGAGCTCAAAACCAGCAGTCGGGCTGGGAGCCTGAGATTGGGGAATTCCTAGTCTGTCAGTACTAGTTGACGCTCTAGGCTGCAGGTGAAAATACTGGAGAGAGTGTATAGTGAAAAGGGGCCGCGGAGAGGCCCTGGGAACACTTTCACAGTCAAGGGCCGGGTGGAGGAAAAGGAATCTAGAAAAGCATTTTCCTTCCCCAATTTGTTTGGATTTCTGATTCCTTCCTATGATAGCTAAGTGAGTGACCTGGGTATTTTCAGGGATTTCCTATGATGGGCATGTTTGAAGTGAAGAGAGAAGCGTCATTAGGTAAGCGGTTGGACGTAGTAAAGGCTTCTCTTTTTTTTTTTTTTTTTTTTTTTGCGGAGCACAGGCTCTGGACGCGCAGGCTCAGCAGCCATGGCTCACGGGCCCAGCCGCTCCGCGGCATGTGGGATCTTCCCGGACCGGGGCACGAACCCGTGTCCCCTGCATCGGCAGGCCGGACTCTGAACCACTGCGCCACCAGGGAAGCCCATAGCAAACGCTTCTTCATTGGGGAACTTGGGTTTTGGGCAAGCTGGGCCTGAACTTCTCTGGGACGATTGTTGGAACACCTCACCTGGAAAAGGCTTTGGTTTCTGCATCTGCACCATAAACTGGTCTCTTGGTTTCTCTCTCTGTCACCGAAGAGCTGAAGGCCAGCTGTTGCATGACCTGCCCCTGCAGAGTGCAGGTCTTCCCTCTCCCGTGAGCAGCCATCCTCTCCTGCCCTCACCCCAGAGGATAGGTGCTGTGCCAAGTCGTGGCTTTGAGAAGGCTGCCAGTGCTGGCGAGCCAAGTGGATTACTGTTAGCTCTCTGTCCGGGTGGAGCTCTGTTGTCCATGCCTTTTTTTTTTTTTTTTTTTTAAATAAATTTATTTATTTATTTTTGGCTGCTTTGGGTCTTTTCTGCGCGCGGGCTTTCTCTAGTTGTGGCGAGCGGGGGCAACTCTTCGTTGCAGTGCGCAGGCTTCTCACTGCGGTGGCTTCTCGTGTTGCGGAGCACAGACTCTAGACACGCGGGCTCAGTAGTTGTGGCACGCGGGCTCTAGAGCACAGGCTCTGTAGTTGTGGCGCATGGGCTTAGTTGCTCTGCAACATGTGGGATCTTCCCAGACCAGGGCTCGAACCCGTGTCCCGTGCACTGGCAGATGGATTCTTAACCACTGTGCCATCAGGGAAGTCCCGTCCATGACATTTTAATCCATCAGTGTACTGAGCGCCACTTCCCTGAGCAGTGCAGTGCTGAGTGGGTATAGATCAAGAAGTTGACGTGCCCCTTGCTGTTGAGGATACTGTCTAGTTGGGACAAGTTGTGTTCAATCTAGGGAAACATAGCAAATACCACAGGATGTTTTATACATGGTACTGTACCAGGTAATATTCTCTAATAGATTTTGAGGAAAAGATCAGCATTGGCTTAAGTGGTTTTGGAAGGCTGTGTAGAGGAGCTTGGAATGGTATGACCAAAGAGATGGGTGACAGATGTGACATGGTCAAAGGACAGTATAGTTAGAAGGGGAGAATACAGTCTAATTTAGCAAATAAATATTGCTTGACTACTTTGATATATAATCATACATATATAAGTATATATACATTTATAGTATAAATATATATAAATAAAATGAAGGCTGTATAAATGAAGGCCTGGATTCTTGCCCTCCAGCTCTAGTCCAGTGTGGTTCACAGACATGATTACAATCAGTTATAATAGAAATTTGAATTAAAACAACACTGTTATTGAGCATCACTGAAGATTTGTCATTTACTGTGCTAGACACTATCAAGAATATCTTTTGGGACAAAAAAAGGAGTAGTTAATTCGCTTGTGGTTGGTAAAGAGATTAAGAGCCAATGAAGGCCAAAAAAATTTCAGAAAGGTAGAAGAAAAATTAATATTTTGTTGTAAGGAATGTAGTTTCAGTGGAGTGATGAGGAAAGCATTTACATGAAAAATTAGTTGTGTACCATTTGATGTGTGGAGGTCACATTGCCATGTATAAATGTTTATTGAATGAATCTGTAAGTAACTTAAGCTTTCATAGTCTTTGTGAAATTAAGAATAATTACCTCCAATATATATATATATATATTTTGCGGTACGCGGGCCTCTCACTGCTGTGGCCTCTCCCATTGCGGAGCACAGGCTCCGGACGCGCAGGCTCAGCGGCCATGTCTCACGGGCCCAGCCGCTCCGCGGCACGTGGGATCTTCCCGGACCGGGGCATGAACCCGTGTCCCCTGCATCGGCAGACGGACTCTCAACCACTACGCCACCAGGGAAGCCCTACCTCCAATATTTTATAGTTCATTATTTATTTCAGATAGTAATTTCTTTGCTTCTCAGAAGGCGTGATGGTGGGTCATATTTGATTGTTGGAGGTAGAGATTGTAGTTTTAAAAGTTGCATTTAGTATTATGTTATGAAAGCACAGCAGAAACACTATAGGGAGTGGATTTGTGCTTACTAAAAAAGCATGGTTTAAAAAGATTTTGAACTATTAAGTAGTCACTCAGGTTCTTATGTTTAGAAGTCAGTGAATGAGTTGAAGCAGTAATCAAGTAAGCTGTGATCTGTAGGTCACTGTAAAGATATTTGTTTTACATTCATGGTAATATTTTATCCTTGCAGTAGTTCTGAGGTAGACATTATTCCCAACTTAGTGCTGAGTAAAGTGAGAAATTGATTTCTACCTATATTTAGTTTGGCTTTAAAACATTTATCCCCCCTCTCTCTCTCTCTGTCTCTCTCTCTACATATGTAAAATATATTCAGCACTATGTTTGTTTCAATCCAGTACAGGGCAGAGAAGAGATGTGACAAAAGATATGGTCAAAATTTATTAAAGTTTTGATCACGTAAGAATTTTGGAATGATCTACCTAAAAAGTAGATAAAATTACACAAGGGAACATAACTTACAATTCTCCTTAATTGAAATTACGTGGAACAAATCTTGCTTTTAAGTGCTTTTTCATGCCATTAATTAAGGTGGTAAACTTTTTTTTGCTAGCTCCATTCATAGTTATTTTTGTAAACTTGCCCCAAAGTAAAATTTCTCAACCGAAGCAGTTGCTAAGTTACGCTTCTTTTCCCTTCACAGGGAAAGGCAAAATCTATAGACCTAGCCAAGTATAAAGAAGGAACAGCTCACTAGTCTGGTTTGAAATATATCAGTTGCTGGGTAATATCTGTTGAGTGGAAGGAGGATCTCTGAATAATTAAGTTCAGGCAACTTTTCATGCTCATTTTGGATCAGCCCTTAATATTATGCCTTAATAGCTTTGTTTAAAGTATTTATTTTTTGCTTGTATTTTAAGTCCTTTTGTGGCCTTTGAGTTTATTTTGTGCCCCTTCACCAGTTTTTGGAATTTAATGCTTAATTCATTTTTTGTTTTTTGTCCTCCTGTAAAGGCTATAACCTTTTTGATAAGGGAGGTGGTGCTGGTGGTATACCAGTTATCTACTTATTGGATCACTATTGGCTGTATCATAATGTTTCTAATTGCCTTATTTTGAATTCCCTGTGGTCAAGCCTGCTCTTCCTGTCATGTTGATTCTGTTCCTCATGTGTCTGAGTTCTATAGAGGATTTCAACTTAAATTTCCTTCCTTATCTCTGTATACTTTTTCTCTAGTTTTGTGGTTTTACTGTTTCTGATTGCTCTAAAATCTATTTGAGATTTTCTAAATTCCTTGAAGAGCATAATGAGTTCATTCTCCTTTTTTTTCAGAGAAGATTCTTCATTTTCTTTTCCATTTTTTCTGCCTTAGAAATTTTTCTTAGATGTTCAGTTCCATGCCCTTATTTCTCCCGGCTTCCAGCTTCTATGAGGCTTTTTATTTGCTGGCTAGAAGTATGTCCATTCTTTATCTTTGCGTTGCAGTGTGTGGTGGGTGGTGGTGATCTTCCATGTTCTCATTTTCCTGGAGAAGGTGGGTAGAGTAGTCACTAGTGATGAATTTTGTTCTGTCAGTTACTCTGTAATTGAAGTATTATACCTGTTCTCAGGTTTCAAATTTTTTTGTAAGCCTGTAGCTTTGGAGCAGTTGAACCTTTGTTGTTGGAACTCAACTCAGGCTGTTACTACCTTTGGGCAAGAAGGGGTCAGTGCTCAAAAAAAGCTTTTTTTTTCTTCTGGGTGGGAGTAATGAATTTTAGAAAGTTTTCTACTTCAGACTACTAGTTACTGACCACAGTGGGTGGAAAAGGACTTCAAAGGGGGTGTTGTGTCTTTGCCTTGGAGTACTCAACCTTCTCTCTTTCCTGTTCCCTCTTCTTTTACCCCTTTCATCTTATCTGCTAAGTTTTGTTAATCATTAATTCTAGCTTATTACTTGGGCCATAAGCACCTCCGTGGTCACTACCACACACCTCTTCCTGCCAGAGAGAGGGGAAAAATGTTTAGTTGTCATTGTTCTTCCTGCAGGGGGAAGGGTGCTCTTGCCCTGGAGGAATTCATCCCCAAGCTCTCACTCTCAAATTTGATGGCATAGAGAAGAGCAGCAGCCTCTCAGAGTTCCTTCTGTTTACATTCTCCCATCTGCTTGCTCTGTGTGGGGCGAAACAGGAGGAACTGCAGGGTCATTCCCTGAGGCTTTCATCTTGGCTCCGTGTTCCTTTTCTGGACTGTGTTGATTTGTAGATACTAAACTATTACTGGACTATTTATTTTTTTCCTTTTAAAAGCAGACACGGAAAATAATGATGGTGGTACAGACTAGAGATGAATCCAACCTTAACTATATTTTTAGGAGAGGCCTATAATATATCTCAGTATAGGTATCTGACTCTTTTTCACCAGTAAGGTGAAAAGATTTAAAATGTTAGGGTATGAAAAAGGAAGCAAATTCTGTTCTCTGCAAGAGAGTATTTGACTGGTGAGAACCCTTAACCTTTCTTATTAGAAACCTACTTATATTGAAAGCTTGGGCTCCGGGGTTCCCAGCTTTGTCATCTGTGTGTCTGGTACATGGTAGATACGCAATAGGTATTTGTTGACTTGAATTTAATTAGTTGTATTGAATAAAAATGTGTTCTTGTGCAAAGATTTTATAGGAATAAATCTTTCGTGGATGACTTCCTTTTGTACTATGACCTTTGGGGCATAGTTGGCTTCTGGGCACCTAATTTTAAAACTTGAAGTAAATGTAACTCACCACATATTTTTAAAAGTAATTTTTCTCTCAAGTGTAATTGTTTAATTTCTACAAATAAAGTACTTATAAAATTTCTGAAGATTTTATCTGTAAATGTAAAAAGAAATGCCACATGAGTGATCTGTCACATTGTTAACAACATTAATAGATAATAAGTGTGCATTTAAAAGTTTGAACAGCTCATAAAACCACATTTAACCTTGATGAATAAAGATGAGTTTACAGTAGAGATAAAAGTAATTATGTACAGTTTTTGTCAAGGGGAACAGTTGCACATGTTTGAGGTTGTTAACCACTAAAAGGAGATTGTTTTGGGGAGGTGTTTAACATTATTTACTGTTCAAGGGATGAATTATGACCCTTTCGATAAAATTAAGCATAGAAAGAAATGATATTAGGATGAAATGCTTTTGTAGGAATGAGACCATAACTTGTGGGTATACTCATGAAATTTGACAGTTAAAATACTTTTGTTGGCCTCCAATCACTTTGAAGGACTAAGAAATAAACTCACAGAACATTTTAAGTCCTTTCCATTTCTGTGCTCTGAGTCAGTTCTAACAGTAGAAGGATGTTCTTTTATCTTTAAAATAGTGACTGAGTAGGCCTTCAAAAAATTGTAGTTTAATGGAGCACAAAGTCAGGTCATAGCTTCGGAATTCAGATGGTCTGGTTTCAGTTCTACCTGTGCAACTTTAGAGAAGTTATTTAACCTCTCTGTGGTTTGGTTTCCTCATATGTAAAACAAAGGTAATATCATTCCCAACCTCGTAGAGTTACTTAGAGAAGATAGTTAACTGTTATTATTTTTATTAATATTGTCATCATTATAGTCATTTGAAGGTGTCGGAATAAAAGTAAGATAACTCTCTGTTACAGATGACCTTAAGTCATCAAAACCTCAGTTACGGTAGTGTCCTTGTCTGCGCCCGGTGCTCCTCGTCCGGCCTCTTCTGAATGAGCAGAGCTCCTGTGAAGTAGTCCTCAGTGGGCAGCAGTCCCTGAGTGAACCAAACTGTTACAAGCTTCTGATCCAGGTTTCTCCTATATCTTTTCAGGGCAGTTTCCTTCTTCCTTTTTGCCTCTCCTAGATTTGCTTCCCCATGACAGAAGAAGCCTCAAGTCATTCTTCCTTATTTCTATTTGTATTAGGTATGTTATCTTCCACCCTGATCTTTTTTTCAGGTGATTTGTGATACTAACATTCAGAAATATCTGTGCTTTATCTAATGTAGTAATAAAAAGCACTGAGGTTTTGCTGCTTTTATTGTTTCGCATACAATTTGTTCTAAATATAATTGTTAGAAAATAGAATAATCCTACTTAAATGTGGAACCTAAAATATTATTATCTAATTATACTTAACCTAATAATTAGTATCTAATTAATATAATAATTAGCATCTGATTAAACCTTATTATATACAGTATAAGGGTTTTTTTGTTTTTGTTTTTTTCTTTGTTTTTTTGCGGTACGCGGGCCTCTCACTGTTGTGGCCTCTCCCGTTGCGGAGCACAGGCTCCGGACGCGCAGGCTCAGCGGCCACGGCTAACGGGCCCAGCCGCTCCGCGGCACGTGGGATCTTCCCGGACCGGGGCACGAACCCGTGTCCCCTGCATCTGCAGGCGGACTCTCAACCACTGCGCCTCCAGGGAAGCCCCAGTATAAGGTTTTGATGTCATATCAAAATAATATTTGAGTGGCTATAAAAATCAATCTTAATCTATTGTTCACAGTTGTGTTCTTTCTAAGCCTTATTACACTTTATCCTTTCTTCCGTATCTTGTATTTCACCTAACATGGGTCAGTTCAGTTTTTGGTTATAATTATGATTGAAAAAAAAGTAAAACATTCAAACATGGTTACTTTTTTTAAAAAAATTGGGGTAGAGTTGTTTTACAGTGTTGTGTTAGTTTCTACTGTACAGCGAAGTGGAGTTCCCTGTGCTGTACAGCAGGTTCTCGTTAGTTATCTATTTTATACATATTAGTTAGTGTATATATGTCAACCCCAATCTCCCAATCCATCCCACCCCCCCTTTTCCCCCTTGGTGTCCATACGTTTGTTCTCTATGTCTTTGTGTCTATTTCTGCCTTAAAAACAGGTTCATCTGTACCATTTTTCTAGATTCCACATATGTGCATTAATATACGATACTTGTTTTTCTCTTTCTGACTTAACTTTACTCGGTATGACAGTCTCTAGGTCCATCCATGTCTCTACAAGTGACCCAATTTCGTTCCTTTTAAAAACATAGTTCTTCATTGAATCAAGTTGTTGAACTCTAGCTGTAATGTGTATAATGATAACAAGTACCATCTAGGTACTGTGTACAATGTGCCAGATGCTGTTTTAAATGCTTTATATTTACAACTCATTTAAACTTCACATAACCCCTATAAGGTAGGAACTACCTTGCCCATTTTAAAGATGAAGAAACCGAGGCATAGATTAAATAACTCTCCAGTATCACCTACCTAGTTAGGGGTTGATCAGAGGTTTCAGCCCAGGCATCTGGCTCCACAGTCCACGCTCTGAGCTCTGCTACGCCTTAGCAAACAGTGGTGGGCACCGCACAGCACTCTGCTTGCCCTCGGTAAGCTTACTTCTGTTTTTTTTGGATACCTCAGAATATCTGCAGTTATCTTTAGATTGTTTATTAAATATTAAGATACCGTGCTAGGTACAGAGGACATGGAGACTTGACTTCTAGATAAGGCAGGTCAGCCTTACTACACATCTATAGTAGATGGGTAAGAGCTACATACATCTTAAATACTAAATCTTTTAAACAGAGGTGGTTTGTGTTTGTCTTAATATACGTATATGTCTGTCTGTGAACCACCCGGCCTAAATCCCCTCCCCAGTTCTTGCCATCATTGAGGCTCTCAGGAGTTAATGCAGGTGATACTTCTCAATTCTGGTCTAACACTTTTCTTGCTCTTTCAACTCCCGGGGCTTTGAGTGCTGGACTAGAGACCTCTTCTGTCCTCACTTCCTCCTGGCCGCCTCTGGGTCCCGCCGCTGCTGCGCAGAGCAGTTCTGTGACTCACTCCGGCTGACTGCATCTCGCCTCAAGTGCTTCTGTCTTTTCAATCCCTGGGGATTCTACAACGAGCCCTGTCCGTAGGATGAGAAGCTGGCAGCGGCTTTCTGGGCTGCTACACTGTTGTTCTTGGAAGTGTAGGGCAGCTCATGCCCTTGAGGCAAACTTCAACCCGTGGGGACTCGAACTGACAGACGTGTGTCTTCACGGTGATCCTCCTCTGGACACACTTTCTACAGTTGTCCCTGGTATTCTAGGGGGACTGGTTCCAGGACACGTCCCGTCTGCCCCACCCCCAACCGAATCCGCAGAGGCTCAGGTCTCTTTTATACGATGGTGTAGTATTTGCTTGTCACCTATGCACTTCCTCACGTATGCTTTAAATCACCTCTAGATGACTTACAATACCTAATAAAATGTAAATACTGTGTAAATAGTTGCCTGTGCAGGGCACATTCAAGTTTTGCTTTTTGGAATTTTCTGGAATTAAAAAAAATTCTTTTTCCATCTCTCATTGGTTGAATCCGCCAATGGAACCTATGGATTCAGGGGGTGAACTGTATACACTTCTCAGAACTTCTCAGTAAGAGCAGGCCCCCAGACACCCACTGTGGTAGCTGAAGCACCCTGGCCTTTTCTCTTCTTGGTTTGCTCTCTTCAGCACCGCTCTCTTTCCCAGGTCACCTTCCGAGTGAGCTGCTAGCACACATGCTTTTATCTCGGGCTCTGCTTTGAGAACAGATCCCAGCTAAACCAGTTCCCATAGCTGTCTCCTCACCTAGACCTTTTACCCAACACTGCCTGACCCTGAAATGTTACACCTGGCTCTTTAGCCCCTTTCTCTCATCTGCACCCTGATCTCTAGGCCTTTGACTTTGTCCTCTTCTCTTGGTGTTTTGTCAGCACTGCCACTGCTTTGACCCCTTCCTCCTCCTGCACTTGCTCTGTAAACAATAGAATTAATTCAGCAGTTTGAAATTGGAGTTTAAGGACCCATGGGAGGTAGTCTCAGCGATTTTTGAGTGTTTCTACAAGAATTTCTAAAAATTTTGGGCTTTTGTGCAAATAATTATTATAATAAATAACCAGTATGTGGATTATCTGGTTGACCACCTTATAACTGAGTGTATGTATATATACACATATATATATACATATATATATACACATATATATACATATATATATACATATATATATGTTGTTTCAGTGCCTATGTTTGTGTTCGTGTAAATGAATTTTGGTTCATAATGTACAAGAGCCTGGAGCGTGAGGCATTTTATATCTAGCTGTAAGTTGGCTTGCATGTATTTAAGTGAATTGAAAATTGTTATCCCTAGGGTATCTACAGTAACTGTTTGCTATTTAAAGAGGGTCTGCATAGTAACTAATTCTGAAAAACTCTACTTTCCTGGGCTTCTAAATAATGTCTAAGAAAAATGTCACACAGTTAACATATTTCAGCAAAAGTTTTTGAGCGTTGATTTTATGCCAAGTGCTTCTAGGTCCTGTGTTCTTGGTGCTTAGAACCTGTCAGGGCAGACGCTTAGCAGGTAGTTTCAGGTGAGATGAGTGTTAAAAATGTGTCTTTATAATTAGGGTGTCCGGTACCTGCTGGGCCCTCAGCATTGCTCTAGAATCCTGTTGCATCTTCTTGATTTTCTTCAATCTCCCAACGCCCCCCTCCCCTTTTCTCCCAGCACTTGTCCTTGCTTCCTATTTCAGGAAAAAACATGAGCTGTCATGCGTGAACTCGCTCAGCTTTTTACCCCCTGCCCTAACTGAGAGAAAGATGCTGCACCTCTATTCAGGGGAATATGCCGCTTGTGCCTCACGCCTCTTTGCCCCCGGGGGGGGCCTGGCTCCGTCACTCTCTTCCTGTCTGCCTGCAGCTCTCCTCTCTTCCTTAGTATTCTTTTCTTCACATTCTCAACCACCTTCATAATTTCATTGCCATCCACAGCTCTTGGGTCTGTATCTCTAACCCTGAATTCCTGAAAGCTAGGCCCATAGTTCTTAATTTCCCAGTTTGTATCTTTTCTAGATTTCACACAGGCCTTTCACATTCCACATTTCTAAATCAAAATCAGTATTTTCTCCCCTAACTCCGTTCTCCTTCTGTCTTCTTCATTTGAAAGTGATGATTCCCTTCTTCTCTCACCCTGCCTTATCTAAGCAACCATCTTCCTGATCTAACAACCTTCAGATCTCTCCTAATCACTGATTTGTCTGCTTGTCCATTGTTACTCTGAAACCTCAGCAGGAAGTTTTGTACCTGTCCAGTAGCTCCTGTCTTGCCATTCATCCTCTACCCCACTGATTTTCTGCCACTTACATGTTGTCATGTTACTACCCTGTGCGATTTTTTTTCCAGCTTCCTTGCTACATGTAGAATAGAATCTAAACTCTTGGCGTGAATGGCATTTAAGGCTCTCTGTAACCTGACTGTAACCTCCTGCCTTGCTGGTCTCGGTTTCTGTTATTTCCAGCTTATAATTTAAGTCTCAGAAATACCTCAGTACTTTTAAGATTCTTTTTGGCCTTTATGATATTTTAAGATTTTAACATAATTTATACTTACTGTAGAAAATTACAGGGATAAAATAATCACTCATCCCACTGACCAGATTTAACTACAAATAACGTACAAATACATTTGTTCTAGTCTTTTTTCCGTAAAGCTAGAGCAGGTCAATTCCAGTTTGGGGGGAGAGAGAAGTCACCCAAACGTGTTTGTTTAGTAATAAGATTGGAAAGAAGTTACTACAGTTCTTCTCAGGACCCCGTGGCCTTGCACGTGCAGACCTTTTGCCTGGGGTGTTTCCCTCCAGTGCCTACCCGTTTCCTGTGAGGCTGCCGTTTGAGCCTCCATGAAGCTTCTGAACTTGCCCCGGCAGATTTTGGCATCCTCAGTGCACTTTGTCCTTATCTTCATTATAGAAACCACCATATCACATTGTAATTATTTGTGTTTTTTGTCTTTGAACTGAAAATTCCTTGAGACGGCAAATTCCTTGTGTCTCCAGTAGGGCACAGAGCCTGACAGAGTTGGCAGAGGAAGAACGTCCCGAAGGTAGGGGAGAAGCCAGTAAAGTTGGCGGGAATAGAGCGTGCTAAGAACGAACAGTGAGCTGTAGTCAGTGTCGCTGTGTAAATTCTCTGGGTGGTAAACTGATGTATGTCCCCGGGTACGTATTGTAGGCAGCCACTAAAGTTTTGAATGAATGAGTGAATGGCCGCAGAGAGTAGGGGAAGTTTTCTTTCCCAAGGGCAGTTTCACGTGCACGGTGGGAAGCGGACACCCAGTTACACAGGTGGAGGAGGGAGACGGAGACCCAGGTAGACAACTATTTCTAGACCTTTGGTCGTGAAGACAGGAAAATTAGGATGAGGACAGGACCTGAAGGCCTCTCTCCCTGGTGGCCTCGCCTCAGGAACTGTTCTGTGTGGGGTGCTCTCGGCGGGGGCGCCTGGGGTATAGGCCCTGCCCCCCGAGATAGGGGTTTTCAGGCCTGGGGTGCTCCCTGGACCACACACTGGCCGGTGCTGCCTCAGGGCGTCCGGAAGTCTCCGGAGCTCTTGGGGTGCCATCCTTCCTCCCTGCCCCCTCTCCCCACGGCCCCTTTGCTGCCTGCGCCGCTCTTGTCTCCTCCCGGCCGTCCTCGTGGCTTTCCTTTATCCCTGCTGGCCGCCGCCTTCCGTCTCCTAGGGCTTCTCTGCTTTCCGGGGAGAAAGCCTGGCCTTTGCAGGCCTGGCCACCGCCCTGGCGGGGCTGCCCTCCACCCTGCTTCTTTCGGTGGCTCTACAGCCCTCGTGCTGCCTGCTTCCTCAGAAGACTGATCTTTGGCGCATCAAGGTTTATAGAAGGAAAAGAAAAATGGCATTAAAGTAGTATTTTAAAGCTACGGGACCTAAGAATGTTAGGAAACTTTTTCTGCTACCAAATAACTTTATCTTAGTGGTGCTTCTCTGAGTTGTGTACCATTTTAAAGGTTTCCCAAGGTAGTCTAGTGGTCCTTAAGGTGACTTGAGTTGTATCCTGAAGACACACGTATCAGAGTCCATATATGGAACAAATATTCTGTTCTCTTTGTGTAGAAATTGCCCAGATGCTCCATTCATCACAGTCATGCATTTCTTCAGGCGTCTTACTGTTCCAGGTCCTTTTAATCATAGCTTTGGAATTGATAACATTATTTGAATTGTTTAGAATTATAGTCTGCCTGGATTTTTTACACATTGAACCTTTTAGTCAGGCCTTAAAAGGTAAACTGTCAGGCATTTCACACTTCAGTGACCCGCAGCTTTTGTTGGGCTTTTGGATGCAGTCACAAGTAATAACGTAAGCAAAACTGTGGCATAACAGAACTGGCTGCTCTGAGCACGGTTGCAAAGTGGATGACTGTGCAAGTTATTCATGCTGCTTTTCTTTGGGAAACCAGAAAATATGAGCAGCATTTGACAGGAAACCCAGTATCCCAGGGGTGCTCAGAGCATAACTTTAAAGCATTTTCTTGTAGCTGTGGGATTGTATCCTGGAACATAAGCCCTTGCAAATGAGGGGTTTTGAAAGAAATTTTTTTCTCTCATTAAAGGAAATTCACCAAGAAGGAAAAGAATTCCACACAGTACCCTGCCGTGATTGTTTTTACTAAGAAAGTGAAAAGAAGAAAACACTAGGACAATTTAAAAACAAATGAACCCATTGTCTTTATATTATGCTTATAACTCTGTCATCTCCAGGATTCTTTGGTTACTTTATACGTTTATATACTGTTATTTTTACATACCTGTCATCTTAATGTGTTCTTTGCATCCAAAAGTTATTCTATAAACCTTTTGATGTTACTACATTTTATTCTTTTGACTCTAGTAGTCCATCAAGTTGATACAGTTAGCCCTTTCCCCATCATTCTAGAGGACGTTGGCACTTTTGTCTGTTATAAACATGCTAGAGTCTATACTGAAAGTGTAGGTGCATGTGTATCACTTTTTATATTTTAAATTATTAGGATGAATTCCTAGTAGCTCATTTACTAAGTCAGAGGGTAGAAACAGCTTAGCTCGTTTACTAAGTCAGAGGGTAGAAACAGTTTTAATGCTTTGTGATATAGATTGTTAAATTATTTTCCCCCATGTTATACCAGTTTACAGCCATCTCTGGTCTCTCTTAGCCATCTGCAGTAAGTCTTTGTTCTGTTGTTTTGTTGGGTTAAAAAACTTTTTTTTTTCTCCTCTGCTTGCTGGCTTACCTTACACTGCTTTAATTTATATTTCTTTGCTAAGTAGTAAAGCTAAACTTTGCTTGGTGGGGGGGTGTTATATTTGCTTTTGGTTTTTTTTTTACATTCTTGCGGAAGGACCAGGTGTTCATGCATAATTATTAGACTGGCTGCTAGTCCAAGAGCAGAAAAAGTAGTTAAGGGATAGGGTCAGCGACCTGTGCTATAGCCGTCTTTGACCAACTCTGGTAAGGTATAGATTAATGTTGTGAAAACTTTGATTCACAGAAAACAGCTACATACCTAATGGTTGGAGTTTGAGGTATCCTGCTTAATATACAGACTCTTACTTAATTTTTCTTTAGAGATTCTAAAAGACACTTAAGCCTCTTTCAGGTCTTCTCATGTCCCTCTCCCCCCACTTTTGTGTAGTTTGTGGATCTAGAAATTGTAGGAGATTGAACTGGATATTTTACTGGTACCGTGCACAGAAGTTGATTTTCTTAGATAGTTAGAGGACATCAAACTCAAAAATTGAGTTGGGGCCTTGTGCAGGGTGTTGGTCTCAGCCTTAGAAGAAATAAAAACGATTGAAAAGTTGTAAGCAAGGGGATGACTTGATCAGGATTTTGACAGGTTCACTCAAAATAACATGCAGTGTTGAGGTAACTGAGGCATATGGATATGCCTGTTTGGCCCCCTAGGAGTCACAGGAGGTAATAGAGATTCCATGGGACAAAGACTTAATAGCTTTTAGGTGTAGGAATACTTGACACTTTTTGTTTTGAGCACTGTTAGTTAAATATTAGCGTATAATTGATTTGGAGAAAAGTAAGACTGGATTCTGGGAATCTGGAGTGGAAGGTGAGGTAACGGGGCGGGGAGAGGTGGATGTCGAGCGTGGAGAAGGGCCGGGGAGGAAGACGCATTTACACTTATAAATTAGCGGATGATCAGGTGAGTGGCAGTGGTTAGGCTTTATATGGTTTTTTTCCTTAATATAACATGGTACATTTTATATTTCAGATGAATTTACAACTGATTTTCTGGATTGGATTGATCAGTTCAGTTTGCTATGTGTTTGGCCAAGCAGGTAAAAAAAGAAGTTTCATAGTTGTCTTTTCACTTCAGTATCTTGTGTCACTTTTTGACCACTTTAGATTCCTGGAAAAACCTACATCAGGTCATCTTGCTCCTTCTGGAAGCCTTGCCGTGGCCTCACCTCCTCATCTCCCTCAGAGTTGAGGGCGGGGCCCTTCCAGTGCCTGCAAGGCCCTTTCTCAGGCTCTCCACCGTCACCCAGAGTGACAACAGGAATAGGACGCACTGCACAGAGCTCTGTGGGGAATATCGTAGAGTATGTAAGTGAGCATAGAGAAAGCAAAGGCGTGTTACATCTTTAGAAGGAAATGAAGTAAATGTGTAGAACAGTGGATTATGAACTATCCACAACTAAAAGAATGAAAGCAGGAACAGTTGGCTTTCCAGAAGATGTTCTTGCTCTTTGATCAAAAGTCTTACAAAATGTTGGCATCTATAGGAGAGGAATGAAAAATAAAACTGAAAATATGTTTAATCCTCTTATAAACCATGGTGCATCCACATCTGGAATAACGGATGTCCAATTCTGTTCTCCAAATCTCAAAAAATACACTGCATAGAACAATTGTTTGATATTAGGGTGGAAGGACTTACCACACGGAAAAATGAAGAAAGAAACTGTAAGGGAAGTTATAAATTTAAATTACATAAAACCAGCAATAACATAAAAAACCAAAGTATCTATGTGTCAAAACACCATCGACAAAATGAGAAACTAAATAAGGATTTAATTTCACTTAACAAATGTAGAGCTCTAATAAAAACAGATGAACATGGTAATAGAAAATTTGCAAAAGATGTAACAGAAAATTTATAAAAGAAATGGCCAGTAAAAATACGAAAAACAACGAAACCTTCAGTAACTGACAATTAAATTGATGTTCTTATTTATACCTGTTAAATGAATTTTAAAAAAATCTTTGCATTAAAAAAGTGTTTCTTGTTGAGGGTGTGGTGAAATGGTGTGTGTACACTGCTTGTGGGAGTGTGCATTTGAACATTACCGCAGGAGAGAAGTTAGTGTGTATTGAGAATCTTTAAAAGTTAATACTCTTTGTATTTTTTTTTAAATTTGTGATAAGGAAATAATCAGAGTTTTATAAGAATGGTCATCAGAGTGGGTGCATATATATATACACGTATGTGTTTATATGTGGAGGGTTCGTGTGGCATGTGTGAACTATGCAATTAAAAACAATCTAAGTTTATCCATCATTAAATAGGATACATTAATATAATGGAATATGTAATCATTAAAGCCATGTTTTTGAAGAATTTGGAATGAAATATTTGGATTAAGTATAAAAAGTATATAAAACGTATATCCTTTATTTCATTTAAATAATGTCTGTATATGCCTGCTTCCTTGCTATTGTTTTATTTATCTGCTTAGAAAAAAGACTGGGAAGAAATATACAAAAAATGTTAACAGTCGTTATCTCAGTGAGCAGGTTTTGAGTGATTTTTAGTTTGTTTTTTATTATGAGCGTGTGTTAGGTTTATAATCAGAAAACATACATTGGAGACAGTCCATATTAGTACTTACCACATGGCAGACATGCTGATCCTTACACAAATTTAAAGAACTATATGGCGTACTTTGAGCACAGACCTGAAAAATCAAGGGGTTGTGGATTGGATGAATATGGACTTTTCAAGTATTTAACAAACGAAAATGAAAATGCCTGATTGAGGGGGTGGGGTATGGGTGTGGTGGGATGAGTTAAATGAAGAGAAATAATACTTTTACCCAGTTGTAAGAACACTCCTGAGAATCAATGACCATCCAACATGAGAGAGCCTGAAATCATGCCTTTGAAAAAAAAAGGACAAATGTATAGATTAAGGGTACCTAGTCTTTGCTACAGAAGACATGAGAGATAACTGTGTCTTTTTATGGTTCTCTGTGCCAAGGTGATCCAAAATCACCTCTCTCTGGGGAGTAGGTCCGGAATCAGCTTAGTAATGAGGTTCATAGTGTTTATATTTAACGTTCATATTATTTGTCATTGTGATCCAGATTTTTCACTGTTCTCTCTCTTGAAACTTCAAGTAAAGTGGTCTGTTCTTTGTTTCTCCTGACAGATGAAAACAGATGTTTAAAAGCAAATGCCAAATCATGTGGAGAGTGTATACAAGCAGGGCCAAATTGTGGATGGTGCACAAATTCAGTAAGTAAGATTGTTCAAGTCTTTCCATCTATTCTCTAGTCATTTAGTGTTGCCCCAAAGTGTATCCTTGGGAAGTGCTCGATGTGACTTTTCACTTCCTCATTGTTGATTGAATAAGCGTCGTGTAATCCTGTGTGATGCTCTGGAGCTGTGCTGCCCGGCACAGGGCCCGCTAGGCATGTGTGGTGATGCTGAACACCTGAGATACGGGTGGCCCAAATTGAGAATTGCCGTCAGCCTTAAATACATACCAGAGATTGAAGACTTAGCATTTCAGCGTTAGTGATTTTTGAAATCACTGACATTTTGTATATATTATTAATTTCCCGTTTCTTTTTTTTTTCTTCCTCTCAGCGTGGCTACTAGACAATTTAAAAATACATACGCAGCTCACCTTTGTAGTGTGCATTGCTTCGATTGGACAGCTTCCCAAAAACCTCTAGCCATTTCATTGGACTGTTTTAGATTTTTCCCTTTTTTTATGATGGGAGAGGTATACATTAACCTGCCTAATTGTGTTTTAATTAAACTAATATACACTTGATTTGCATCCTAATCAAAGCCCATTGAGGTTAGGCTTTAAATTTTATTCACTCTTGTCATCTCTGTACATTGCTCAACATGGTACCTTCCACAAAGCTGACTAAATATTCAATGAATGAATGAACAGATGAATGCTATGTTGGTACAGGAGGTAACGGGAAGTCGTTTTGAGGGTATATAGTTTATATACAGAGGGAATAATAGCAGAAGGTCAAAGGCTTATTGTTTGTTTTTACTCAGGCAGTTGACCCCGCAGTTAAGTGCCTGTTTTGTGGGTGTTACTGGTCAAATGTCAGATATTTCGTATGATTTGACCTATGAAAGACAAAATGAGAAGTTTTCGTTTTGTTATTTAAAAAATTTTCTACTGGCACCTTCTGTTCTCCTAAAAACCGTATTCTGGAAATAAATTGGAGACAGTGAAGGAAATAGGGAGTGCCTTGAGTTTGTCTGGGACTAGGCTTACTTAACTGAAACTCGTGGTTTTCTTACCCGGGAAATGGGCATGATCTGCCTCCTTTATCTCTGTTCTTACAAGGATCAGATGAACTTAAAGCAGTTTCACTTAGAAGATTATAATAGTGGTACGTGCTGTTCTCAACAACAGCATCCATTTTGTGAGGGTTACGGTTTATCTGGGGGTTAGGGCTATCCTAGCCAAACTATTCTTTCAATGATTTAGCCATCTTTGTGGCATAATTCTTAAATTATTAGAGGTATTTTGGGATATCTTTAGTGAAATTTTACTTGAGTGTTGTGATCTTAGTTTCCTGGATTGGCTGATACTTGGAAGTGGATCCTGCACTGGGCCCCTGTGCTCTGGCAGCATTTTAGGTTTCACCACACATAAAAGTTGTGCAGCTTTGAACCGTCGGGCCCGTGGTTCTCCCTTCCAGTTTTTCTAAGTACAGAAAGGCTCTCATTTAGTACTATGTTTCCTTTAGAAAAATAACTGATCAAAAAAACCATTTCGTAATCTTTGTATTAAATATCCTCACTTTATTCAGCACCATGAAATTGGTAGATAATAAACAACCATACAAAACATAAAGTGACCCCAAGTGAAAGGCATTTCCTCATTTTCCCAATGTCATGGTTTTAAAAAAGATTTTTGGCCAACTAAATACAAATTTTTAGGGGTATATGTGAAAAAGTTAAATGTCTATTAGGAGTACACATTTTGAAATGATATACACACATATACCTGAATACACCATCATTGTTCCCCTTCCTCACATTTATGAAAAACGTATTTAGAACCTTTACATGCATCTTTTTTTTAAAAAAAAATATTTATTTATTTATTTTTGGCTGTGTTGCGTCTTTGTTGCTGCACGCGGGCTTTCTCTAGTTGCAGTGTGCGGGCTTCTCATTGCAGTGGCTTCTCTTGTTGCAGAGCATGGGGTCTAGGCGTGCAGGCTTCAGTAGTTATGGCAGTCAGGCTCAGTAGTTGTGGCTCGCGGGCTCTAGAGCGCAGGCTCAGTAGTTGTGGCGCACGGGCTTACTTGCTCCGCGGCATGTGGGATCTTCCCGGATCAGGGCTTGAACCCGTGTCCCCTGCATTGGCAGGCGGATTCTTAACCACTGCACCACCAGGGAAGCCCCTACATGCATCTTAACAGCAGTGTTTTTGCTTTCACTTAGTCATCTGATAAAAATATCACATTTTAAAATCATGTCACTAGTGGAAATTTTACCCCATGCCACAAGTACCATTCATATACCATTACAACTTTTTTTATTTTTAAAAAATTCACCCTATCTATGTTTTTGACCCTGTCATATAATCACTACTTTTTTTTAATAAATAAGTTCTGAAAGGCTTGTTTACAATAATAGCCAATACCTAAAATATTTTTAAACTTCCAAGAGTACTACTGAATTTGTGGTAAATTTCTTGTTTTCCTTTTTAAGAAAGGTTTTAGGGTGACATGTTTTCCCTAAATGTTGAGTTGTTCAAAATAATGCTTGCTACATAATATGAGAGACTCTAAGAATTTTTCTAAGGGAAATTTTGGAAAAAATATTTGTCTGATATTTGGTTATATATATTATTAGTGGCTCTTAACCATGCTAAATAAGTAATTTCACAAAAGAAATTTCTTTGAGTAGATACACTGAATTTGAACATGAAACGGTTAAAATGTACACTTAGGTCAGTCCTCTAAGTATTACTAAAGTAATACGGTACTAATAATAGCAATAACGGTGTTACTTTCAAGGAAAAATTTTTGTTTTTATCTGTTTTGTTTATTGTGGTTTGGATGAAGGGAGCATTTTGTTTAAAAACCAGAAATGAAATACATTAGATATGTTACCTGAATTTTGCAATTTAATTAGTTATTTGCAGTTACGATTATGTAAAAGGTTTGACCGCTATACATTTTATTTATACCTATATTTTACATGTCGTTTAGACATTTTTACAAGAAGGAATGCCTACTTCTGCTCGATGTGATGATTTAGAAGCCTTAAAAAAGAAGGGCTGTCATCCAGATGACATCGAAAATCCCAGAGGCTCCAAAGATATAAAGAAAAATAAAAATGTCACCAACCGTAGCAAAGGAACAGCAGAGAAGCTGCAGCCAGAAGATATTACTCAGATCCAACCACAGCAGTTGGTTTTGCAATTACGATCAGGTACAGAAATCTGATTCTATGAATGCCTTTGTGTCTACTTGAGCTTTTTGACAACTTTATGTAAGTTTCTGTTGCGGGTTCATTTTCTCATGGGGACTGACACTCAAATAGAAATGTTGAATACATTAACTTTTAGAAAATTTTTGCAGGTCTAACACTTTGTAAGACACATGTACCTGAAGTAAATGTTACCTGTGTCTAATGTAAATTCTGTTAAAGATTCAGAAAGTATTAGATTTAATGGGTTTTTAAAGATAAAAATGTCCATAATATAAAGACAACATTTTAATCTGTTTTTTCCTTTGTTTTTGTTCAGTACTGATAAAATAGTAAGGTTTTCATAAGAACCTGGAGCAGTCCTGCATCTGGGAAAAAGAAAGCAACAAGCCCCCTTTCTCCTCTTCTAGTTTCCCGCCCCTTCCTCTCAGAGGACTGCCTCGTGCCTGCCTCCCCGCCGCCCCTTCCCCTTCTGCTCTCTCTTCAGCCTGGTGCCGGCAGCCTTGCACTTCTAGAGCTGCTCTGGCAAAGCTCTGCTGGCACCTGGCACCACCAGCCCTGGTGGACCCTGGTCAGGCCTTTTTTTTAATTTTTTTATTTTTTTGCCGCATGCGGGCCTCTCACTGCTGTGGCCTCTCCCGTTGCGGAGCACAGGCTCCGGACGCGCAGGCGCAGCAGCCATGGCTCACGGGCCCAGCCGCTCCGCGGCACGTGGGATCCTCCCGGACCAGGGCATGAACCCGCGTCCCCTGCATCGGCAGGCGGACTCTCAACCACTGCGCCACCAGGGAAGCCCAGGCCTTTTTTTTTAAATTAACCTTCCTGTCCAAGCGATGCCTTCGAGCTTCTTGAAATGCTCTCCTTGCGGCTTCTGCGTTAACATTCCTACTTCTTATCTCTTAACAGTGCTTTCCAGTCTCCTTTCTGTGTCTTTTTTCTTCCTTCCTCTTTGTAGTCCACTTAATTGTTGGTTTTCCTCTCATGGCTTTAAAGCCATTTGTGGGCTGTAACACAGACTTTTAAGCTCCAAACCCAGTTATCCAACTGTCAACTAGAAGTCTGTATAGAGAAAATCTGCAAGTTAAAAATTTAATGACTTTTCACCCAGACCTCTTCCTTCTCGTGCGTTTTCTGAGTGGATTATATCTCACACCTCTGGTACATCTCTTCTCCTTTCTCATTGTTTCAGATCCTTATCATCTTTTTCTTAGATTTTTGCTATAGTTTCTTAACAAGTTTCTTTGTCTCTATAATCATTTAAAACTATTCTTCAGGTGTTCTACAGTGAAAATCAGGTTATGTTTTTCACTTCATATAGTGCATCCCATTAAACAAAGAAGAGTCTCAAAAGTTTGGTGTACCCTGTAGTGTATCTGCCTCCCCGCCCCAGTCTAGTTTATGTTGTTCTGGCTGTCTGTGTTCTTCTGTCACAGTTATCAACCCACTGTTTGCCTGTCTTGCCTGCTGTGGATCGGGAATGCTGTCTTTTTCACCATCCCTGGGGCCTGGCATTTTAAGTATTTGGGATTGAAATGAGTACACGTCCATTGATTCAGTTACTTGTGGAATGCCCAGGTTTTTGTAAAAACTATGTCAATAATACAGTTTATAGTGTATACCTTATCAATGGAATTTACTTGGTTTTTCTCATTCGCTTTTGATTGTTGGCAGGCTAATTTTCTTTTCTAATCTCTGTTTAATTAGGGGAGCCACAGACATTTACATTAAAATTCAAGCGAGCTGAAGACTATCCCATCGATCTCTACTACCTTATGGACCTCTCCTACTCTATGAAAGACGACTTGGAGAATGTGAAAAGTCTTGGAACTGATTTGATGAATGAAATGAGGAGGATTACTTCAGACTTCCGAATTGGTAGGAAATTTGAGAAAATGTATCATTTTCATTTGTATAAATACTGGCAGTTTTGTTCTTCACCACATGCCTGTGAGATAAATAGGCCATGTTTTAGTCTTTTCTTTTTGAGAGAACTGATATTCCTGTCATACATCTAATAATTTTTCCACCTCCTTGTTCCTCTGTTAACTGTAGGTGATCATGTTATTTGACACACTTTACACCACATTGGTAATAAAATGCTTGCATGTTTTCATAGGAATTTATGCATTGATTTGTTGATATATTTTATAAACATGTTGATTACAGTTTTTTTTCATTACTAGTTAGTATGACCACACCTGTCTATACAGCCTTAATCTCACATCAGACCTGGATTTTTCATACAGTGATCTCCTTTCCAAACCTAATTATTATTATTATTATTATTACTTTTTTGCGGTACGCGGGCCTCTCACTGTTGTGGCCTCTCCCGTTGCGGAGCACAGGCTCCGGACGCGCAGGCTCAGCGGCCATGGCTCACGGGCCCAGCCGCTCCGCATGTGGGATCTTCCCGGACCGGGGCACGAATCCGCGGCAGGCGGACTCTCAACCACTGCGCCACCAGGGAAGCCTCCAAACCTAATTATTAAAACCCTTATTATTTCTTATTAAAAAGATTGACTTACAGGTGGTAATGTACTTGATTTTTTTCATGCAGTTTATCCATCCATCCATCCATCTACCCTCCATCTGTCATCACTGTGTGTGCATTTTCCTTCACAGGGTTTGGCTCATTTGTGGAGAAAACCGTGATGCCTTACATTAGCACGACACCAGCTAAACTCAGGAACCCTTGCACAAGTGAACAGAACTGCACCAGCCCATTTAGCTATAAAAATGTGCTCAGCCTTACTGATAAAGGGGAGGTATTTAATGAACTTGTTGGTAAACAGCGCATATCTGGAAATTTGGATTCTCCAGAAGGTGGCTTTGATGCAATCATGCAAGTTGCAGTTTGTGGAGTGAGTGCATTCATTTTCTACAAAAGGATATTATTTGTGTGAATTTTGAGTGTGATTTTGCTGTCAGAAGAAATTACCTTATTTACTGTAGCATGCTTGACTAATCCCTTAAGTTCCCTCCAACTACATATGCTTTATAAAAGCATAGTTAATCATTGTGCCCCTATTTAAACCAGGCAGTTAGTTCATTTACACAGGGTTTTAAAAGCCAGAATGCTCACCATTTGAAACAGTGGGGCAGTTTAGCTTTAGCTGGTGGTGCTCTAGGTTTTTAGAAGAGGCCCAGGAACCCTAGCTTTCCGGCTTTGTGCCTGAGATGGAATTGGGGTTATCTGGGATGTCTCCAGGTGCATTAAAAGTGCTCAAATGGACTGTGTCTCAGACACCATTTTCCTCTGGTCAGTTTTCTGCTGCTTATCACCTTTGAGAGGTATCTTCCCCATGTCTTAGTCATTCGAAAAGAAAGAACTTTTTAAGTCTTAGTTTGAAAGCTATATGAGAACAGGTATTTTGAGAAGTCATATAATTGTAATTTTAATTGCAAGATTTTCAGTAGTAGTAAGCTTATCTCCATTGGACTAGTGGTTAGAATTTTATGACCCATTTACCAGGTGATGATTTTGAGGTGACCTTTTAATGATTCAGCTGAAGCTGAAACTAGAAAACATTGTGAGGTAGATAAAGTTTAAGTACCTGACTGTCTCATTCCCCCCTGCCCCTTTTTCCTTAGAGTACCCCTATGCTCTAGAAGACCTTCCTTGATTCCAGATGCTTCTTAATGGTTATTTTCCAACCAATTTTTAATGTGTAACTTGATACCCAAGATGATAATATGGTATAGTGTTGGAGAGAACAGTCCTTAGACTGTTAGGAAATGGCTTCAAATGTTCCCATCACTGCTCATCCACTAGGCAATTTCCTTGCCATTCTAGAGGGCTGTTTCCTTCTCCTTAAGAAGGGATAATAACAGATGAACCTCACAGGGTTGTTATGAAGTTTAAATACGGTAAATCCATATACAGTGCCACTAAGCACCCAGCAAATATTAACTGCTAGATTATCGTTACTCTTGACTTCTCACTGGGGTAGTTGCAATTTAAGGATAGTCTCTGCTTTTAAAGGGGAAGAGAGTGATATTCCAGGTAGTGCCCAGCCCGATGCCTGTTTTCTTTCCAGCCGTTCATTTGTGATTCTGTTAGCAGCTCACTGTGGAGAGTGCATTCTCTGGGCTGCCTCTACCTGTGCCTTAGCCTTGGGATTAAAACAGGCCATAGCATCTGTGGCCGCTACTCTCGGTTTTCCTCATGCTGACTGAGAGTAACTGTTCCAGTTACTTCTCTACATGAAAAAGAGACAGACATTCCACTTGGACTGCCGGCATTAATAAACTTAATTCCTGCCTTCAAGGATTTTATAGTCTTATGAGGATATATACAGATATAATTGAGTAGACATGTGATTGTAAAATTACCATAGAAGAGGATTTTACTGCTACTTTAAATTCTTTGCTGAATAAGGTGGAAGTAAAATAAATGAACAAATAAGCAGTACTGATGGGTTAGAATGGGTGGAATTAAAGCAGGGCAAGTTTTTGGAGAAGGTACTTCTTTCTGTAATTAAAAACGGAAGGCCTAATGTGGTGGCTGATGAAGGAAGTATACGCTACAGAAGGTGGAGCAAGGATGGGTGGGAATGAGAGAGTGATATTTGGGCCAAGATGGGGGTGGGCTGAGACATCATTTGCATTTACTCATTAAGCACTTACTATGTGCCAAGCACTGTGCTGACTGCTGAAGATAAGATGATGCACAAAACCCGAAGTGGTCTCTGCCCAGCGCAGAGCGAGCATACTTTCTAGTGGGGAGAGAGACATGGGCTTTAAAAGATACAGTTTTTAAAAACGAGCTGAGAGAGGTGGACAGCCGGGCAAGGTGGAGTTTTACAGTGGGGTGGAGGCGTTTTATTCAGTGGCCTCTGCCTTCATCAGCAAGGATATTGGCATTGTGAAAAGAGAAGATGCGGAATTAGGTTGAGAGTACGGTGGTAGCCTACATAAAGATGAGAAGATTTATGCTGAATTGTGGGTAGTATTTTAAAATTGAAATCCTTTTCTTTTCTAGTCACTGATTGGCTGGAGGAATGTGACACGGCTGCTGGTGTTTTCCACGGATGCTGGGTTTCACTTTGCCGGAGATGGGAAACTTGGTGGCATTGTTTTACCAAATGATGGACAGTGTCACCTGGAAAATGATGTGTACACAATGAGCCATTATTACGTAAGTGCTTAGCCCCTTACATATTGAATGGATTCAGATTGAGTTTAGTGTCTAATACTAAGAGTATTGTGGGTGACTGGCTTGTGGGTTTTTCAGGGTTTGGGGTTTTGTTATTTTGGTAAGTTGGGCCCTGACCTAACGTGCAGGAAAGCTCGTGGTGCTGTTTTGAGGCTCTGGCTCTGTGCTTCCTTCCATGTAGATGAGGGCCTGGGGGTGAAGGGAGCCGCCGACTCCCAACTCCGGGCCTCAGCCCAAAGCTCTGTCTCCTCTCACTTGCGTACCTCAAGGGGTAGCAAGCTTGATATTACGTCTAAACAAATCATTTGTATAGTCTTAACACTCCTTGTCTTATTTATACATGATTTAAGAAAGCAGGCACCCTGCCTCTACTGAAAATAAAGATTGGCAAATTATTCAAGGTCTGAAAGAAATCTAAACCTTGCTGAATCTTTGTTTTTTTCTTAAGTGATACGTAGATAATATAACCTTTAATTACTAGCAGTTCTTAACTTTCATTGTTCTGACATTTAATATACACAGATAATCTTGCTCTTTAAAGTCTTTTTATTATGGAAATTTAAAATTTACATATAAAGATAGAAGAGGATTAGAAACCCACTAGACAGCACCCACTTCAGCAATAATTTGTGTTGTTTCAAGCAGTCTTTTGTAAGTAATCCAGTTGATATCTGCCAATCATTATTTTCAGCAAGTATTGAAAACCTGGAGTAGATTGGATGTAATTACACCCTAATCGTATGACTTAACTTTTTAGGATTATCCTTCTATTGCTCACCTTGTCCAGAAACTAAGCGAAAATAACATTCAGACGATTTTTGCAGTTACTGAAGAATTTCAGCCCGTTTACAAGGTAAATATATACATGTGAGATCAAAAGAGGAACACATTTCTAGACCCTTTTTGTTTAGTCATTAGAGGCAAAATGATATGTCTGAATTGAAATGCAGGAAAAGGTCACCAGCTAGATTGGATTTTACAAAAGTGGTGTACATTAATTTTAGTTACATTGTAAAGCTAGTTGTTTTTAGGTCTGACTCCTTAAGTTTATTTAGGAAATGTAGTGAGAACTGTTATTTAAAAATAAATAGTAAGTACTCAGTAGATGCTAATTAGTTGAATGAGTAGTACTTGTATTTTATGTTTTATCTTTTAATTGCAGGAACTGAAAAATTTGATCCCTAAGTCAGCAGTAGGAACATTATCTGCAAATTCCAGCAATGTCATTCAGTTGATCATTGATGCATATAATGTGAGTGCATTTTAAATAAGATCTGTTTTGGGCAATACCCTGTGGAGAATACTTTTCTCAAAAAAAGTAAAACTCCTTTCATACACAATTTAGCAAGACCCAGAAGACAACATAAAACTTAAATTCTGCATCTGGAGGAAAAACTCATATTCCCTTACAAATACATAATTATCTGCAAAGCAAAATGTAACAAAGGCATGTGGGGAAAATTTCTAAATTCTGTTTTAATGTTGTTAAGTAATAGTTCTCCTTGTTGGAAAGCAAGTGTGAAACAACTTATATTTAGATTTATAGGAGGGCCTCAGTCTTCTTTTTCCACCCCTTCTTTTTATAGATTCATCTATTTTGATGATTGTGCCAGAAATTTTTTTTTTTTTTGCCAGTTCTTCTCTTGACATATATTCAGGGTATATAGTTCTCTGTTTTCAAGAGGTACACAGTCATAGATGCATGTACCATAAAGTATATATGAATGTATTTACATATATTTGACTTACCATTTTAATAAGATTTGTAAGATTTTTTTTCCCCCAGATTGGAAGGAAGTTGAAATCAAAGAGGAATTTTCTCCATTTTGAGCTTTAGTTCAGAGCACTTTAGTGATACTCATTCAGCATTGGTCAATAACTGTTGTAAGTCATCTGGAGGCCTTTGTAATATAACAGTAACCATCCTGTACTGTGTACACCACCCCAGCCTTTTGATGGGTTGAATTTTAGATATTTTCTACCTCATGCCAGGGGTTCCCAGAATGTTTTGGAAAGACCCTACTCGAAGAGAGAGAGGTTTTTACAAAGATTTTATAGATTCTGGTTGTACCCTGTCTCTCCCATAGTTGTTTTGTTCTGTCTTTACAGCATATCTTAATGCTTTCCCAACTCCATCCATGCAGGAGTGTGACCAGGAGAGAGCTTGCTGCTGCAGCCTTCTCCGTTGGTCCTGAGCAGTCTGCTGTTCTAAAAACGCAGTGGCTTGAGTACTCCCACTTGGGGTTTTCTTTTTTTTGAGGGGTGAGGGCGCAGGGCTGCAACTGCGCCTGAGCAGATTTGTTCCCAGACTGTGTAGTAGATCATTTACTTTAGTCCCTAGTTAGCTGGAAGTCGGTAGGGCCAGAGGAGAGCTGTGTTGCCATTGGGGGAGGAAAGTGTTCTGAGTTCTTAGGACTCCTCCTCATTAATATCAGCCCTCTGTGCTGTATCATCATTAAAATTTTAACTCAGTAATTAAACCATAAATACTTTTTTCAGTCATGTACATTATTTTGAAGAATTGATCCTTGTTTATTAGAGCCCGTTTCTCTGGGTTTTGTGTTTTCTGGTCACTCAAGATTTGGCTTCAGATATTTTATTTAATTGATGCTGTTTCTTAACAGTTCATTTTACCCATTGGATTTATGCATTCAACTTATTTTATAGTAGCATTTGTTTGCCTTTCCTCTGTTTTAATAGTCTTTCTTTTAGTCCCTGTCTTCAGAAGTCATTTTGGAAAACAGCAAATTACCAGAAGGAGTAACAATAAATTACAAGTCTTACTGCAAGAATGGGGTGAATGGAACAGGGGAAAATGGGAGAAAATGCTCTAATATTTCCATTGGGGATGAGGTATGTTATATAAACATTTTCTGAAGAAAAGAAAAAACTGCTTGTTCACAGGCAATGTAGTTTATAATTTGAGAAACAGTTAAATATAATTTGGAGTTTGGCAATTTTTTTAGTAGATTTAAATTGCTTAGTTGTTAACTTATCTTCTTGTTTTCCCTTAAGGTTCAATTTGAAATCAGTGTAACTTCAAATAAATGTCCAAATAAGAACTCTGAAACCATTAAAATTAAGCCTCTGGGCTTCACTGAAGAAGTAGAGATTATTCTTCAGTTCATCTGTGAATGTGAATGCCAGAGTGAAGGCATCCCTGGCAGTCCCAAGTGCCATGATGGCAACGGGACCTTTGAGTGTGGCGCGTGCAGGTGAGCTGGGGCCGTGGAGAGTGACGGGGTGCGGGGCACTGCGGCTGCAGGTCAGGCTCTGTCTGGGCGTCCAGAGGGAGTCTGTCTATTGGAGCAAATAAATGATCGTTCCAGCCACTGTTGCTCACCACAAGATCAATTTGATGATCTTGTGTGTGCTGTTTATGGAAAGTTCTTCCCTGCCTTTTTTTTTTTTCTTAGGCAGACTGTCCTTTACTGTAAAATAAAAGCTTTTATAGCCATCCAAGATGTATATTTAACAAATGGTTAATGTAGCATTTGGGTTTTTCTCTCATTGTAGCAGTCTGAATTCTCTAGAGCTAAATAAGCTTATATAAAATAATAGTGATTGTATCTGGGAAATGGAATTAGGAAGCAATAAAGGATGTTCACCATGTATTACATGTACTGAATTATTGGAATAATTTTTGAAAAACCAACATACTTTGTAAAATTAAAAAGAAAACGGTATTTTCAGAACATAGAATCTACTACTAACAAAACTATAGTCAGATTATTTAAAATTTTATTTTCATACTTTGATTACTTTTTAATTAAAAATTAAAATGGAATGTACTCTGAATAATCTTTCTCCTTAAAAGAATAGGAGGGAAGAATATTTTGATGCAGATGTCAGCCCCACATGACTATGCTTTGAAGGGTTTTTAATCATGAGAAAAATAGATGGCTGTATTTTGCCATCAGTTATTAGCTTTCTGTTCTAGATAACAATTAAAATGTTAGGTTTTTAAAATTTTCCATGTCATACATATCCTGACTGAATTGTGTAGATCCATTTTTAGTAAAATATTACTTAACTGAAAGATCATCTTGAAAATATTTTGCCTGCCTTCTTTTTGTGTGTTTACCAGATACAGAACTAGTGTCTTCAGTGTCTGAATACTAGTTCAGTGTGGCTGAAAGGTCTGAATCCATAGGATAAATTTATTTTTAAACAGTATGTTAGTTATATTTTCAAATGATATAGGCTCACTATGTTTTTCTTCAACTTCCATGCACCTTGTGGGGTATGTTTATTGTATTTTTTTTATATTAACAGTTGGACGGTTGCTTTACCTATAATAGCAAATGTAATAAATAGCATATCATTTGAAAACATAGCACACTAAAAAATAAGTTTATGCTATGTTTCTAAATGTTTTGTTCACCTGTTCATTGCTAGATTGTATTTTCATCTTGATCAAAATGGTTACTTTCCTGAAGAGGGATTTTTTTCCTAGGCCCCTGTGTAGATTCCATATGGATTTGAAATGGCTCTGTGTGTGTGCATATGTACACTTTTGTGCACGTCTGTGACGTGTGGCATGACATGTAATAAAATTGTAGTTTGAAGATAATGTTCACAGTCTTACTTCCTCTCCCAGTCTTTCTCTCAGCATGATTTGTTACTTTCACTTTATTTTATGTGATTGAAATTTTGGACTCTGTTTAGGTGCAACGAGGGCCGTGTTGGGAGACACTGTGAATGTAGCACAGATGAGGTGAACAGTGAAGATATGGACGCTTACTGCAGGAAAGAAAACAGTTCAGAAATATGTAGCAACAACGGAGAATGTGTCTGTGGACAGTGTGTGTGTCGGAAGAGGGATAATACAAACGAAATTTATTCTGGCAAATTCTGCGAGTGTGATAATTTCAACTGTGATAGATCCAATGGCTTAATTTGTGGAGGTGAGAAGGGGACTGAAAATGGTTATAAAATGTGTTCCTATCTAATACAATAAAAAATCCTGAGTGTTTGCTTAGTGAATGAATAGAAAAAGGGCAGCATTGAGGGTCACTCCATCCCACAGCCAGCCTTTCTTACATGTTATTGCTTGTTTTCACTTTTCGGTCAATGCTCTGATTTTATACATTTTTACCATTGTTAGGAGAAATGATATTTTTTATTGCAGGAAATGGTGTCTGCAAGTGTCGCGTGTGTGAATGCAACCCTAACTACACTGGCAGTGCCTGTGACTGTTCTCTGGACACTACCTCCTGCACGGCTGTGAATGGGCAGATCTGCAATGGCCGGGGTGTCTGTGAGTGTGGCGCCTGTAAGTGTACAGATCCCAAGTTCCAAGGGCCGACCTGTGAGATGTGCCAGACCTGCCTTGGAGTCTGTGCTGAGCATAAGTGAGTATTTCCGAATTGCTTGAAATGGGTGATAACTCACTGTCTGTGGGCCTCTGGATCAGCACACAATACAGAGAACAGCACTGACATCAGGTTACGCTCTAAATAAACTGTCACATTGAAGCCCACTTTTTAAATCTTAAAAATTATTTCTCAGTAGCTAGTGTTTGTCACATGATTTTGAAATGTGTCGTACGAGAATGATGGTACAATTATATTTCAATCCGAGTTTGCTATGTAAGTGAATCCATGTGGTAACCGTTGTTAAAGTAGCATTACCAATTGCTTAATTATCTTTTGACCAAACTAAATAAAATTGAAAGTTTGGTCCCTTGAAGAAAGAACTACTATTGTACGAGCAACACATTTCAAAAGTTATTTTGGCTTTAAGTTGTGTATTTAATATCTGATAGGACCAGTTTTATTTTCCTACTGTCTTATTTCTTTTGAAGGATTTTAGTTTGAGCTGTAACAAATCTATAATATCACTTGGGAAACTAGCATCTTTATGTTTAGTTTTCCCATCGAGAAATATGTTTCTTCATTTATTTATATCTTCTTCTATTGCTCTTGGCTTAATTTGGTTAAATTTTGAGTCTAGCACACAAAATAATTTTTAAGCAAATATTATTTTAAATAATAAATGTAATCATTTGCATTTTAACAGAGAATGTGTTCAGTGCCGAGCCTTCAACAAAGGAGAAAAGAAAGACACGTGTGCTCAGGAATGTTCCCATTTCAACATTACCAAGGTTGAAAATCGGGACAAATTGCCCCAGCCAGGCCAGGTCGATCCCCTGTCCCATTGTAAGGAGAAGGACGTTGACGATTGCTGGTTCTACTTCACGTATTCAGTGAACGGGAACAATGAGGCCACTGTTCATGTTGTAGAGACTCCAGGTAGAAATCTGATCATTTCAAAATTCTTTGCATTTTCTTTTATGTCTTTTTACTGCTTAGGGCTATTGGCAGTTTCCCTAATATCTAGGCACAACTGCCAGCTGGACTATTATATGTCCAAGTTGGGACACTTTTAATCTCTCAAAGCTTAAACTAGTATTTAATTAATAAATAAGGGAAAGAGAAAGCAGGTTTTAAGTTTTCTGGATGGAGAGTCTGAGGGGTGAATGCAGTAGTCTACACAGAGCCCTCAGCACGGCTCCTGACAGCAGGTTCTTGGTAAGAGTACCGTCATTATCAATGATATTTAAATATGAGCTTGATTTTAGGCTTGGACACTGGGAAAGATAATTTGTTAAAGGATATTATACAGCACGAATTTGTTCAGCTTCTCAAAAGATGAAACATTTTTAGCTTGGTTTTTCTGGGTGCTTTTAATATACTTTGGAATTTTCTACATTTGTGGTCAGATTTTTTATGGGAATGTAAGTTTTAATTTCTCCTGGATAAATATTAGGAATAGATTTTGGAGGCATATATTTAACTTCAGAAGAAACAGCCAAACTTTTTTTTAAAGTCTCTATTGTTTTTCATATGTATTTTTCAAATATTGTCTCACAGTCTGTGCCTCCTTGTCTTTTCATTTGCTTAAGTGTTTTTTGAAGACCAGAAGCTTAAATTTTGATGAACTACGATTTACCAAGTTTTCCTTTTATAGATCTTGCTCTTTACTATTATGTCTTAGAACTCTTTGCCTAATTCAAGTTCATAAGGATTTTTCTCCTGTGTTTTCTTCTAAAAGTTTTATAGTTCCTGGTTTTCCATTTAGGTCCGTAACCCACTGTGAGCTGATCTTAGTATATGGAGTGAGGTCCAGTTTTTTATATGTAGATTTCCAGTTGTTCTTGCACCATTTGTTGAAAAGGTTGACCTTTCTCCACCTTGGTTGAAAATGAGATGACCTTACATATGTGGGCCTGTTTCTGACTCTTGATTGTTTTCCATTAATCCAGGCATCTGTCCTTTAGCCAATACCACACTGTCTCAGTTAGTGTTACTTCATAGCTAGTTGTGAAATCTGGTAATACAAGTTGTCCAATTTTGTTCTTATTTGAAAGTGCTTTTGAAACACTTTCCTAGTTCTCCTACTTCTTTGTATATTTTAGAATAAACTTGCTTGATATCTACACATCCTGCCAGGATTTTGATTGGGATAGCATTCAGTTTATAGATCAAATTGGGGGAGGGACTTCCCTGTTGGCACAGTGGTTAAGAATCCACCTGCCAGTGCAGGGGACATGGGTTCGAGCCCTGGTTCAGGAAGATCCCACATGCCGCAGAGTGACTAAGCCCGAGCGCCACAACTACTGAGCCTGTGCTCTAGAGCCCTTGTGCCACAACTACTGAGCCCATGTGCCACAACTACTGAGTCTGTGCACCACAACTACTGAGCCTGCGTGCCTAGAGCCCATGCTCCACAACGAGAAGCCTGTGCACTGCAACGATGAGTAGCCCCCACTTGCCACAACTAGAGGAAGCCCACGCGCAACAACGAAGACCCAGTGCAGCCAAAAATAAAAATAAATTAATAAAAAAAAAATGGGGGGAGAATTGACATTTTAACAATGTTGAGTCTTCTAATCCATGAACATGGAATCTCTCTCCATTTATTCTTTTTATTCTTTTTTTTATCAGTGTTTAGTAATTTTTAGCATGTAAATCTTGCACGTATTTTCTTAGATTTATACATAGGTGTATCATGATTTTTGGTGCTATTGTAGAAAATACTATTTTCAAAATTTCAATTTCCAGATTGTAGAAATCAATTTCTGTATAATACATAGAAATACATGACTTTTCTTTATTGATCATACGTATGCTGGGGTCTTGTAAACCCATGTTACTTCTAGTATCTTTTTTACAGATTCTTTGGGATAGTGTACATTCACTTAGCTTGGGATTTTAATTCCTGTGTGTTTTTTTATGAGGTTGCCCAGCTCTTTGTAATTCTGGCTGTACCTTCACATTCTAATCCCTTATGTGCTCATCCTTTGCTTCTTACTTTACAGAGTGCCCCACTGGTCCAGACATTATTCCAATTGTAGCAGGTGTGGTTGCTGGAATTGTTCTTATTGGCCTTGCATTGCTGCTGATTTGGAAGCTTTTAATGATCATTCATGACAGAAGGGAATTTGCCAAATTTGAAAAGGAAAAAATGAATGCCAAATGGGACACGGTAAGTTGGAAATCATCTAAAAAGGAGGGTGATTCATAAAGCAAATGTAACACTTCTAAGACTTATTAGCTCTAAAGCTGATTATTAAAGTCCTTTAAATATTTTATTCCCTCCAAAATTTATTATTCAGAAAACTTGCATTTAGTGAAAAATAGAAGAAACATCTTAAGTATATCCCATTAAAACAGTTACAAGAATGTTTCTTGCGGTTACTGTGGTCAATGTTTTTATTTCCTTAATAATTTAATCTTAAATTTGCTCTTTTGCCATTTTTTTTCTCATGTAAAATAGAATCCTAAATAATAGCAAGCTATTCAGTAGAAAGCTTTTTCTGTTTTTCTTTTCCCCCAACAAAGAAACCTAAGTAAAAAGCAGCCAGACTCAAAAGGCTACATACTGTATGATTCCACTTATATGACAGTCTGGAAAAGGTAAAACCCTAGAGGCAGGAATGATATCCAGTGGTTTGCAGTGGCTGGAGCTGGGGGAAGGGGCCCGAGGGATCTTGGGATGATCTTCATTGTGGGTGTGTTTATACATTTGACAATTCATGGAACTATGTACTTAAAAAGGGTATTTTTATTCTCTGCAATTTTACAACTTAATAAACCTGGCTTTATAAAAATTTAGAAGCTGTAAGTGATGAAAGTTGATGCCAGCATTTAGTGCTCTGAAGGGTGGGAGGCGGCGGTGGCCAAGCGTTGGCCTTCGTGTATTCATCTTGATACAAGAAAGCAGTGACAATCTTCAGTATTGTTAAATTGTAAATGAATTTTAGTCATTTGCATTTTACTACAATTTGCTTGGGTTTTTTAAAAAAATTAATTTTGGAAGTGTAAAAATTCTCTTTTATAGTGTTTAAACACTATACATGTCAGCTTTTTTCTGATGAAATCATTAGAAACTATTTCTTTTACTTTAGCAAGAAAATCCGATTTACAAGAGTCCTATTAATAATTTCAAGAATCCAAACTATGGACGTAAAGCTGGTCTCTAAGTTGCCGTTCGTATTTTCTTTCATTTTCTGTCTTTGCATGTGAAATTTATCCTTTCTACTGCACTGTGTGTCCTTTATCACTATTGCTGCCTTTTTTTTTTTTTTTAAGTCTGGCTTTATTTATATGGCTATACGATGGCTCTTCTTTTTGTGTGTTAATACAGCTAGTGTTTGGAGGGGCTTTGGGTTAAGCTTTATGGTATAGAAGCAGCAGCTGGTGTAAAAGAGAATGTGCCTTGTGATCCCAGAGACCTGGGTTGAGTCCCAGCTCTTGCACTTAGCAAGTAGAATGGCATTGGGTCACTCCCCAGAGCTTTAACATGGAGTCAGTAACGCTGTTGTTTGGTGTGGTTCTTGGCTAAAGACTGTAGTGTATGGTAGCAGCCTGTCAGTTATAATCCTTACTAGAGTCCTTTGCTTTAGGTAGTATTATTATCCTTATAATAATATAACAGATTATTATGTGTACGTTTTAGGGTGAAACAATGAAAAGTGAACATGAAAACTAAAGTTCCAAATAGGACAATAAATGTAACCTGGTATAACATTTGTATAATATATAACTACAGTGTCATCGTTATTGCTTCTAGAAATATTTTGAAAATCTTTAGTTCTTGACTGTAACTTAAAATTCCTTTAAAAATCAAAACCTTTTATTTATATGTATTTCTTCTTCTTAGTTATTGAATAATTCTAATATTCAGAGCTAACACTGAACTTGTTTTGAAAGGTAACAAAGACTTTAAAGAGAAAAATCCTATTATAGTTTTAAATAAAAACTTAGTTGAAAATTTTGTAGTGGTAATAAAGCTTGGTTAGCGTAGTCTCTAAGCTAGGGTAAGTTATTTTGGTGAGTGTATGTTTTACCTGGATGACAAGTTTATCGTTTTCTCTTTTAGCAGGTAGTGGACAGGCTTCTTCCTTGTAACTGAGTTTTCATGGAGTGCTTCTAGCATGTTTTAATATAATTATGTAAGCCCCTAAAACTCTCCGATAAAAAGATTGTGATTAGAACCAATTCTCCTGACTGGTGATCCAGAACTCTTCTTTCCTTTCCTAACTACTTTTACTATTTCACATATTGGAAAACTGAGGCACAGAAGGGTTCAGTAATTTGGCTAAGTTCGCAGGGCTAGTTAGTGGAAGAGCTGAGATTCAAACCCAGGCCCCTGGGCTCCAGGGTCCAGGTTCTTAACCACTACCTTGTATTAGTAGCAGTCAGTGTCTTCGGGAGACGCTGTTACCTGCTTAGGAAGAGGGAGATCACTCTTTACAGAAAATGACAGTTTCTGGTATTTCTGGCTAACAATGGTGTTAGTGTTACTCTGGCACTGCTGTGTTGGGCAGACCTTGTAACCGAGAGATCACTTCGTTACCTAGACACCAACACTGCAGATTTGCTTATTCACTCTGCTGAGAAGCGTACTTACAAAATAGTAACAAGATCTTAAAGTGCAGGAATGTTTAATATTTTTAAGAGATACAGGAAGTACCGATAACATTAGAAACCATTACTTGTCAGATTTTTCTTTTATTTCTAAGCAGATTTTAAGACTTTTGAAATGGCAAAGTTAAATTTGATGGCAGAAAATTGTCAGGTTCATATATGGGTAGTTTGGTACGTTTTCCTGTTAGTATGAGATTTGATACATTCTTTTCTTTCTCACTTCATGCTTTACAGAAAGTCATTTTTAGAAGGAAACTGATTTGCTGGGATCCCTTTCCCTCCCTCCCTGTCAAAAACAATCAATATTGATACTTTCTTATGGTTACTTCTTTTTTTTTTTTTTTTTTTCCCGGTACGCGGGCCTCTTACTGCTGTGGCCTCTCCCGCTGCGGAGCACAGGCTCCGGACGCGCAGGCGCAGCGGCCGTGGCTCACGGGCCCAGCCGCTCCGCGGCACGTGGGATCCTCCCGGACCGGGGCACGAACCCGTGTCCCCTGCATCGGCAGGCGGACTCCCAACCAGTGCGCCACCAGGGAAGCCCAGTTACTTCTTATATGAGACAAGTTTCTATATCTCCTATTGAAAGGTGATATTTTCACCTTTGCTGTATGTTAAATTGTGCTTTGAAGGAAATTATCAATAATTAATAGTGAAACTTAATGTTTTCATTGTTAAGTCAGTTTTTGGCTACAGTATTACTTCTTCAGCCAAAATAAGCATTTTGAGCAATTCTAGATGTGAAAGTTTTGTAAAAATTCCTTTATTCATTAGTGAAATCCAGGCAGATTAATGGCTACAGGTTATATTGAGATGTTTTCTCAAGAAAAAGTAGAAATAATAGAAATTAATGAATGAGCATTAAGAAATTAAAACAAATCATGGCTTATAAAGCACTTTTCCAATATGGGACCAAGGTTGCCAGTCAGTTAATTATATCATTAACATATTTCAGATAATATGTGCTCATATATTATAATAATATATGCTCTGCTCTATTCACATAAGACTGCTCATGTAGGTACATTGGAAAAATCAGATTGTCAGCTTTGTAATCGTTAAAGCTGTGAAGCACATCACACGTGGGCCGCTAATCCCCACGGTGGTGTACTGCACCTCTAACGCACCACAGAGATGATGCTGTCACCACCGTGTCCGCCCTTCCAGAGGGAGCACAGGATGACGTGTACTGAGAACAGAGGACGTCACTGCTGAGCATAACCCTGCTCTCTTGATTTAAATCGGCTTTGCTTTTTGTTGGGATGGGGAGGGCTTGCACTCTGAACATGGGAACTAATCTGCATTATTTCAGCTTACCTTCATTTAAGGTGATGCCCAATGCAGATAATTTAATTTTACCTCTAACCTTGCATGTTAAAATTTTGTTTGGATGGACTTTGAAATAAGTATAAATGTGTATATGAAAAGGCAAACTTTTCTCCAAAGGTAAGTTCTGCCATATAAATCGTACTTTGGATTCATCTATAACTTAGGTGTTTTTTTCTTTTTTTTTTTTTTGTTCTCCATTTTTTGTTGTTGTTGTTACTTCCCTTACAATTTTTAAGTATTAAACATTAGATTTATCTAATGCATTAGTTTAAAGAAACAATTAAATGGTAATTTATTTTCCTAGCACATTTGAAAGAATGGGCAGTCCTAGCCTCATATAATAGGAAGGTGGAAATAAAGAATGTAACTTACTTGTACTGATCACTCATTACCAATGTAGTTGCAGGCATCCAGACTCCGGTCTCCATCATGAAATGTCTGCATAATCATATTTTAGCTCCAGTTGGGATTAGAGCTCAGAGTTTGATATCCTATGTGACTTTTTATCATCCAGATTATATGATGTTTGTCTCTGAGGGATCCTGAGTTCCTCCATGTTTCATAAACGACTGGTCAAATTGTGTTTTGTGGGGGTGGGGCTAAGGCACATTATCACATTTCATTCGGTATCCAGGCTCACTGCTAAGCTGAAGTCATAGTGGTTTATTTGGTGTCTCTTAAAGACCCAGCCCTTATATGTTTCATTTTCCCTCAGTGATTTCCTGTCTGCAAGATAAATTCAGTATTTTTAGCATGGCACACAGGACCTTTCGTGATCGGGCACTGTCTTCTTTCTTGTCTCCTTTCCCTTTCCCACTCGTCAAACCATACACATGCACCCTTAAAAACTCCTGAACTATGTATATTTCTACCTAACTGTGCCATTCTTTTCCCAACACCTTGACTGCATGTGTATGTGTGTCTGTATACCTTTCAGTGTTTTATCTACAGTCAGTTTCATTTTGACAATATCCCTGATCTTCTTAGAGTCAATCCCTTTTTTCTTATACTGTTCCCTTTTTATGTACATAATTCTCTTTTGTACTGTTTCAGAGCACCTTAGTTTATCTTCATGTTTGTCATCCACCAAACTGTACCCTCCTAGGAGGCAGAAATTGTGGCAATGAAAACTATATCCAAATATAACCAGTGAAGTGTGAATAAAATTTAAAAGCAAAAATTACTGTTTAGATGCTTTCTATATTTTTTGAAATCACCTCAAATGGTTCTATAGTAAGATATAAAACTAAACAGCATTTCAAAATCTTAATTTTTGCCTAAAATTTAAATGTTTTGTTTTTCTTTAATATTTGTTTCATTTGTACTCAATGTTATTTCCTCTGAGATAGGAATATTTGGCCATATTTCTCACTTGACTTTCAAGCAGGAGAAAGAATGCTGTAGCAGATATTTAAATGTATCACTTAGCATAAGCGAATTTTTAAAGAAAATGATAGCATGGGGATATATGTTATTTTCCTGTTTTAAAACATCAGTGTCAGTAAAGTTTTGGATATTGAAAAATCTCTTGTGTTTATGGCTTGGAGTCATTTACTGGGCTTGATTTCAGTACTCTTTAGTAAAATACAGTATTAACAATAAAATAAAACATTTCATCAGTACAATGTTGAAGAATAGCAATTATTTCATGAAGAATGGAAATTATTTTTGTCTAAGCAAATGCGACAATGTGATGCCTTGGTGGAGGTACTGTGCCTGCAGTGGCACTGTGACAGTCTTACCCAGAACTCGCCACAACTTTTGTGGCGGAGCCTCAGAAGAATGTCTCCCTCACAGAGATGAAGGCCAATGATTCTGTTCATCATCAAGCACCTTTGTGCCGTTGATGGCAGAAGAATTCCTTAAGTTCAAAATTAGTTTCAAGACAGGCATTCAAAACCAGTTTAAAAGAGAGAAGCCGTTAACAGCACGTCCCCCAGTGGAGGAATGGCTCAGAAGGGAAATAATGCCAGATGACAGGGGTACCTTTAGACTTGTAGGGCAAAGCTTTCATTTTCAATTTTTGTGTAAACTTTTTAACGCCTTTTAAAAAATTCAGTGTGATACATGGACAGATAAAATGGAAATGACTTCTGAAAACGATCTTTACTTTTAATATTTCTTATAAATAATGTTACGTGACTTCAGTAGAGTGACTGATAACTTTTCTCCCTTTTTTTAGGGTGAAAATCCTATTTATAAGAGTGCTGTGACAACTGTTGTCAATCCGAAGTATGAGGGAAAATGAGTGCTGCCAGTGCGTGTCCACAACACTGAGTGCAAAGCAGTCATTCGACAGCCACAGTAAGGAAGTTTCAGGGCAGTGTTGCCATGGTTCTCTCATGGGCAGGTTCTGAAAATGTACAATATGTATAATTTGAAAATTTTTTTATTATTTTGAAAATAATGTTATAATCAATGCCAGGGACTGACAGAAGACTTGAGACAGGATGGTTATCCTTATCAGCTAAGGTTGCATTGTGCCTTTTTGACCTTTTCCTCCTGGACTGTTGAAATCCAGCTCTTAGTGGATTAAGCGATATTTCTAGAGTGATTGAAAGGGCAGTAGTTAAAGTAATGAGTATCTTGAGAGTTTTTGTTAATCAAGTATTAAAACTGATTTCTCACTTTGCAGATATGTCACTTTTCAGTTATACAGAATCCAAAGTGAATGTCCTTCTAGCTAGTTTAGAATTGTTTTAAATTTACTATTTTGTTATTTTCCTTATTAGACATGACTGATGACATGATATATCTGAAAGATGCGTATGTTGGGAGTTACTCATGTAAAATAATGAAATATTTGATCTACAAAGGCCGTGGAGTTAGGAAGGGAAAACATAGCTTTAAAACCTGTGTGCCATTTTAAGAGTTACTTAATCTTGGTAACTTTTATGCCTTCTTTTTTTAAATTCAAGCCTTGGATAAAAGTGTTGGGGAATTTTCTGCAAAAAAAAGTCCTTGATTTATATAAAGGCCTTAATTTACATAGTATTTGCTGAATTGGGGACCTCTGGGTGAATTTATTTTATTTTATTCGTTTTATTTTGTTTAAAGCCTGGTGCTTTCTATCACCTCTTCTAATCATTTAATGTATTTGTTTGCAATTTTGGGTAAGACTTTTTTTTTTATCAGTACTTTTTCATTGATGTTTTAGCTGTACATTTGCCTTTTTAATGACCATGTGAAATTGTACTATGGTTTATGCAACAGCCATCAGTTAAGCAATTCTTAATTTCAATTAGTGCTGTAACAGACCACTGTATATTTACTTCTCACTGTTTGAATTTCCTGTTTGGTTTCATACTAGTCACATTCTTTCTTTAAGTGCCTTTTAATTTTAACAGTTCACTTTTTACAGTGCTATTTACTGAAGTTATTTATTAAATAAAAATGCCTAAAATATTTAAATTGGATGTTTGGGTTTTATATATTTTGTCAGTTTGTGTGCCTAAAATTTTTATAGCTTAAAGAGATTGACAGAAAATTCCTGGTCACTGGGTATTTTACTTAGACTAAAAGAGAGAAGAAAAGAAGGAAGGGAAGGAAAGAGGAGAGAGATGGTAAAATAAAATTTCAGACTGTCTTTGGGCTACCTAAATAATACTGGATAAATCCCCTTCTCTCCACTCCCTTCTCTTCCCTCCCTAGGAGATAGGTTTCATCCCTATATTAAGCAGAATTTAATCTTGATGAACATCCTCTTATAGCTATTAACTAGAAGCTGGAAATTATATCATTTTATTTAAGATATAGACAGGGAATTGTTACGTTTCTGATAAGTAAGTTTTAATTTTCATTTGGCTTTGGTTTATTTATGTTAGAAAGTATATGTATCCATAAAAAATACTTGTGTGAAGCTTTTTTTTTTTTTTTTGTGGTACGCGGGCCTCTCACCGCTGTGGCCTCTCCCGTTGCGGAGCACAGGCTCCGGACGCGCAGGCTCAGCGGCCATGGCTCACGGGCTTAGTTGCTCCGCGGCACGTGGGATCTTCCCGGACTGGGGCACGAACCCGCGTCTCCTGCATTGGCAGGCGGACTCTGAACCACTGCGCCACCAGAGAAACCCTGTGAAGCTTATTGAAAGAAATATATCCCTTCCTGGAACAATACAATAAGTGTCAGAGATTTGGGGAGAGGATTGTGGCAAGAGTTTCAACTTTACCAGCCTCTCATATTTGCAGTGCCCCTCCCATTTTTAAAAATTGGTATCTTTTTTACCTGTTCCACTTAAATGTATTTCCTAGCTTAGACTAAATCATCTTTTAGTTGAGAATTATACATCTTTATGAGAAAAACTACCTCTTTCATGAAGTATCGATTTCACCTGTTTCATTTTCCATTCCCACCACCCACACTGCCACTTGGTTCAACGCATTTCCTTACGCCCGAGGCATAACCAGGTGAATGAATTCCATACTTCTGCTCCACAAGTTTGCTTTTATAATGAGACTTCTTAATAAATAGGAACAGAGCCTATATTCAATACATGATTCTTTTTCCTGGCATATGTTTTTGATGCTGAAATATGGTGAATTTTTAATTTTATAATATAATTTATAAACAGATTTTCTGAATATAGAAATCCTTTTATTTGGAAGCTGGAGGAATTGTATAGAATTTATTTCTCATGCTGACCATAACAGCATTGGCATTTGAATAATTTTAGGCTTAAAACTGGCAGTTTCAAAACATAGTCTAAGAGATTGATAATAAGCTTTGAAACCACATAGAACTTTGTCACTAAAATATTTTTTATTTTCCTAGCAAATAGTACATTTTGACCTCCAGTGAAGTGCTTTCCAAAAATTGAGTCCTGAAAGAAAATAACAGTTGTAAATTTTTTTTTCATTCAAACTCTTTATTTTGAAAATTTATGAAATGTTAGGTATCATGCCTAAGTGTTGATAGTGGCGTATTTTGCAGTGATTCTCTGACATTTTACAAAGTTTTCTTACTCTTTTGCAGAGGATAACTTCATAAATTCTTTGATAAACACGCCCAGATAAGACCTTGAGCCACAAGAACAGTTCATCATACTAGTTAAAAAGCACTGTGGTCAACTTTTGATTTTGGAATTGTCTTTTTCCCGCTCCTCTGTTGCTTACTAGAGTTTGAGAGGTAACCTTATTGAATAGAGGCCATTTGTCTTTGTTTTTTTGCCTGTGTCCTTGAAAACTTAAGTTATTTCTGACCTAATAAGTTCATAGGAGTTCAGAAACAGCAAGTATCTCCAGGACTCTTCTGGAGTCTATAGAGACAGTTCACTGGCTCTCTGGATAGCTCTCATGTCCCAGGATTCTCCTGAGAATTTAGGCAGTTGTGGAAGTGGCTTCTGAGTGAGGGATGCATGGGAGCAGATTTTGAGGCTGGATTAGATTAGATAGCCCATTAAGCCTCCACCACTGTGAGGGTGGTAAGTTGTCATATATATCAAAATGTACAAAATGCTAGGGTGAATCACAAGACAAATATTAGTTAAATCCACAGGTAGTACCTATCTTTTAATTTAATTTCCTTCTACAATCTCTCTAAGTCTTCACTGGATTTTAACTATGTTAAGATGTTACATGAATTTTTCAAAGGTATAGAGTTTCCACGAAAGGTATTTAGTGGTATTTCATTTAATTTTACTTGTATTCTACCTACTCTGGGTTTTTGGTCTCAGGACTAATTCTAAAATAGACTGGTATATTAAACAAGAGTTAAGGATCGCTTTGTGAGAGGAAACACTATTCTGAATATTTAAATCCCATAATTTTATTCATTACAGTAATAGTTTATAGAACTGTTACAAGACAGCATTGTCTTCAATTTAATGTATAGTAGGTGATATGTCGTTGATGTTACTTATTGACAACAATGTTATGTTAATGTTGCTTACTGATCAGTTATTCCTGGGCAATAGAGCAACATTCAGGTCTCCTTCAGTAGTTAAGTAACTGGCCCCTCAGCAACTTTTTTTTTTTTTTTTTTTTTTCCGGTATGCGGGCCTCACACTGTTGTGGCCTCTCCCGTTGCGGAGCGCAGGCTCCGGAAGCACAGGCTCAGTGGCCATGGCTCACGGGCCCAGCCGCTCTGCGGCATGTGGGATCTTCCTGGACCGGGGCACGAACCCGTGTCCCCTGCATTGGCAGGCAGATTCTCAACCACTGCGCCACCAGGGAAGCCCTCAGCAACTATTTTAAAACATGGATTTGATTATATTGTCCCAATGCCCCCATTTCCAGCTCCACTTTCACATCCTCAATCCTACCACATGTCCTTTGTAGTTGATGTTTCTGTCTTATCCCTAGATTCGATAGCTCCAAGAATATAGGACCCTGTGTGTTTTGATTCATCATTGAATCCCTAGAACAATGTCTGTCATGAAGTAAGTAGGTGACCGTAAGTATTTGTTGAATAGGTGGGATTCATTTCCCTAAGTTACCACTACCTACCTAGCAGCATTTGCAGTGATACACTCCGCCTTCCTGCCAGTTCTTATAAACTCTGTACAAGGTCAGTCCTTCCACTTATACCTTCAGTACCATCCCCTCTTGACTATTAAAACAAGCAGTGTGCTTCCCCTTTCCTGCATTATTGATTTTCCACTCTCTTCTAGATCATTCCCATCACTAACAAACATGCGAGTTATCATCTGTTCTCTATTCCGTTTTACATCTCAAAAGAGTTGTCTAATGCATACACGCATGGGCAGTTGATTTTTAACAAGGGTGCCAAGCCTATTCAATAAAGAAAAAAGTGTCTTCAACAGATGATTCTGGCTAACTGGATTTTCACATGCAAAAGAATGAAATTGGACCACCCCATCTCACACCACATACAAAAATTAGCTCAAAATGGATCGATGACCCAAGAGCTAATACCATAAGATTCTTAGAAGGAAACATGGTAAATCTTCATGACCTTCGGTTTGGCCACAGATTCTTAAATGTGATACCACAAGCATGAGCAACAAAAGAAAAAAAAAAAATATGAATTGGGCTTCATCAAAATTTAAAACTTGTGCATTAAAGGACACTTTATTAAAAAGAAAGTGATAAAATGTACAGAATGGGAGCAAATATTTGTAAATTAAATATCTGATAAGAAATTAATATATAGAAAATATAAAGAACTACAACTCAACAACAAAAAGACAAACTAAATTATAAATGGGCAAAGGACTTGAGTAGATATTTCTCCAAAGAAGATACACATGCCCGACAAGCACATGAAAAGATATGCTACATAATTAGCCATCAGGGAAATGCAAATGAAAACTACAGTGAAATACCACTTCACACCTACTAGGATGGCAGTAGTTTAAAAAAAAAAAAAGCGGAAAGTAACAAGTCCTGGTGAGAATGTAGAAAATTTAGAAGTCTTGTACATTGCTGGTGGAACAGATACTTATACAGCAATACTTATTGCAGCATTATTCACAATAGCCAAAAGGTAGAAACAACCCAAGTGTCCATCAACAGATAAATGGGTACCCCAAATGTGGCATATACAAACAATAGAATATTATTTAGCCATAGAAAGGAAGGAAGCTCTAATACATGCTGTGACAGGGATGAACCTTGAAAACATTATGTTAAGTGAAATAAATCGGACATAAAAGGACAAATATTGTATGACTAATTATAGGAAATGACTAGGCAAATTCATACAGACAAAATAGGTGAGAAGTTTCCTGGGGCTGGAAGGGATTGGAAAGGGGGAGCTATTGCTAATGGTTACAGAGTTTCTGTTTGGGGTGATGAAAAATTTTAGAAATAGTGGTGATGGTTGCACAACATTGCAAATGTAGTTTTTTTCTTTGTAACTTTTAAAAAACTTGTTTTCCTAACTTTATTGAGATATAATTGATATGACATCATGACATGTTTAAGGTGTACAATAATGATTTTATCCATTCATATGCTGTAAAATGACCACCAGAATAAGGGTATTTAACACATCTATCACCTCACTTAGTTAAAATTTCATATGTAATTTGGTGAGAACTTCTAAAACCTACTCTCTTAGCATCTTTGAAATATACAATACAGTGTTGTTAACCACAGTCAACAGGCTGTACATCACTAGAACTTCATCTTACAACTGTAAAGTTTGTGCCCTTTCACCATCTTCACCCATTTACCCCACCCCCAGGCTATGGCAACCACAGTCTGTTCTCTGTTGGTATGGGTTCAGTTTTCTTAGATTCCACATGAGTGAGATCATACAGTATTTGTCTTTGACTTATTCAACTTAGTATAATGCCCTCCAGGTTGATTTATTTTGTGGCACGATTTCTTTTTTCATGGCTGAATAATATCCCATCATATATATATGCCACATTTTCTTTATCCATTCATCTGTTGGTGGATGCTTAGGTTATTTCAGTGTCTTAGCTATTGGTAAATAATGCTGCAATGAAAATAGGGGTGCACATATCTTTTCATATTAATATTTTAGTATCCTTTGGACACATAACCAGAAGTGAAATTGCTAAATCATATGATAGTTCTATTCTTAATTTTTTGAGGAAGCTCCATACTGTTTTCCATAGTATCTGAACCAATTTACATTTCCACTAGCGGTGCACAAGGTTTCCCTTTTCTGCACATCCTTTCTGACACCTATCTTTTGCCTTTTTCATAATAGTCATTCTTAACAGGTGAAAGGTATTGTGACTTTTTTGAAATTTAGTTTTGGCTGCGTTGGGTCTTTGTTGCTGTGCGCAGGCTTCCTTTAGTTGTGGCGAGCAGGGGCTACTCTTCATTGTGGTGCGCGGGCTTCTCATCATGGTGGCTTCTCTTGTTGCAGAGCACAGGCTCTAGGTGTGTGGGCTTCCGTAGTTGCAGCATGCAGGCCCTAGAGTGTGCAGACTTCAGTAGTTGTGGCTCATGGGCTCTAGAGAGCAGGCTCAGTAGTTGTGGTGCACGGGCTTAGTTGCTCCGCGGCATGTGGGATCTTCCCGGACCAGGGATCGAACCCGTGTCCCCTGCACTGGCAGGCGGATTCTTAACCACTGTGCCACCAGGGAAGCCCTATGTTATGATTTTCTGTTTCTGTTTTTGTTTTTTGCTCTTCTTATCGAAGTGTAGTTGATTTATAATATTAGTTTTAGGTGTACTGCATAGTGATTCAATATTTTTATAGATTATACTTCATTTAAAGTTACTATAAAATGTTGGCTCTGTTCCCTGTGCTGTACGTTACATCCTTGTAGTTTATACCTCTTAATCCCCTTCCCCTATGTTGCCACTCCCACAACCCCTTTCCCCAGTGGTAACCACTGGTTTGTTCGCTGTATCTGTGAGTCTGTTTGTTTTGTTATATTCTTTCATTTGTTCTACTTTTTAGATTCCACATAGTGAAAACATACAGTATGTGTCTTTCTCTATCAGACTGACTTCACTAAACATAATACCCTCTTTCTGCCCAGCAACACAGATGGATGTGGACCTGTTTTGTGGCTTAGCATGTGATCTATCCTGGGGAACATTCCACGTACATTTGAAAAGAATGTACACATTCTTTTTCTATTTTTTCACTTTTTTTCCCCCTATTTTTGGAGATATCTATTCCAACGGTCTGATGTGTCATTAAAGGCCCCTGTTTCCTTATTGATTTTGTCTGGATGACCTGTCCATTGATGTAATTGGGATGTTAAAGTTCCCTACTATAACTGTATTGTTGTCAGTTTCTACTTTTATGTCTGTTAATATTTGCTTTATATATTTAGGTAGTCCTATATTAGGTGTATATATGTTTAAGAATGTTATATCCTCTTCTTGGATTGACCCCTTTATCATTTTATAGTACCCTTGTTTGTTTTTAGTTATAAACTTTGTTTGGAAGTCCATTATGTCTGAATGTGTATTGTTTCCATTTGCATGAAATATCTTTTTCCATGCCCTCACTTTTAATCTCTGTGTGTCTTTAGCTCTGAAGTGAGTCTCTTATAGGCAGCATATGGGTGGGTCTTATTTTTTTATCCAGTCAGCCATCCTATGTCTTTTCATGGAGCATTTACTCCATTGACATTTAAAGTGATTATATGCACTAATTGCCACTTCATTATGTGTTTTCTGGTTGTTTTTGTAGTTCTTTGTTCTTTTATTCTCGTCCTTTATAGTTAGATGATTTTCTTTAGTATCATGTTTGTGTTTCTTTCTCTCTAGTTTTTGTAAATGCGTTGTAGGCTTTTAAAAAAAAATTATTTATTTTTATTTTTAGCTGCGTTGGGTCTTCGTTGCTGCACGCGGTCTTTCTCTAGTTGTGGTGAGCGGGGGCTACCGTTCCTTGGGTGCGGGCTTCTCATCGCGGTGGCTTCTCTTGTTGTAGACCACGGGCTCTAGGCGCGTGGGCTTCAGTAGTTCTGACACTCGGCTCAGTAGCTGTGGCACATGGGCTTAGTTGCTCTGCGGCATGTGGGATCTTCCCAGACGAGGGCTCAAACGTGTGTTCCCTGCATTGGCAGGTGGATTCTTAACCACTGTGCCACCAGGGAAGTCCCTGTTGTAGGTTTTTTTTTTTTTGGCGGTACATGGGCCTCTCCTGTTGTGGAGCACAGGCTCCAGACGCGCACGCTCAGCGGCCATGGCTCATGGGCCCAGCCACTCCACGGCATGTGGAATCTTCCCGGACCGGGGCACGAACCCGCGTCCCCTGCATTGGCAGGTGGACTCTCAACCACTGCGCCACCAGGGAAGCCCCTGTTGTAGGTTTTTGATTTGTGGTTAACATGGGGTTCATATATGCTGACCTATAACTATACTTGTTTTAAACCAATAATAAGTTCAAACACATTCTAAAAGATACACGTTTTTTACTCCCCTCCCCACTTAAAATTTTTTTATTTATTTTTGTATTTATTTTTGGCTGTGTTGGGTCTTCATTTCTGTGCGTGGGCTTTCTCCAGTTGTGGCAAGTGGGGGCCACTCTTCATCACGGTACGTGGGCCTTTCACTGTCGTGGCCTCTCGTTGTGGAGCACAAGCTCCAGATGCGCAAGCTCAGTAGTTGTGGCTCACGGGCCTAGTTGCTCCGCAGCATGTGGGATCTTCCCAGACCAGGGCTCAAACCCGTGTCCCCTGCATTGGCAGGCAGATTCTCAACCACTGTGCCACCAGGGAAGCCCCCCACTTTTTGTTTTTGACGTCATACTTTACATCTTCATGTCTACTGTTTATTGTAGTTATGTTTGTTTTATAATTTCTGTCTTTTAACCTTTATACTAGTTTATTTAAGTGATTGATCCACAGCCTTTACTATATATTTGCCTCTATCCATTGGAATTTTTCCTTTCCTATAATTTCTTGTCTTGTAGCCTTTTCTTTTTTCACTTAAAGAAGACCCTTTAATACTTCGTGTCAGATCAGTTTAGTATTGATGAACTCTCTTAGTTTTTGCTTGTCTGAGAAGCTCTTTATCTCCTTCAATTCTGAATGATAACCTTGATGGGTAGAGTATCCTAGGTTGTGGTTTTTCTTTTTCAGCACTTGAAATGTTTCTGCAGAAAAATGTGATAGTTTTATGTCATTCCCTTCTGTTGCTGCCTTTAAAATTATCTCTAAATTTTTCCATTTTAATTATGATATGTCTTGGTGTGGGTCTTTTTGGGTTCACCTTGTTTGAGATTCTCTGTGTTTCCTGTATTTGGAAATCTGTTTCCTCCTTCAGGTTTGGGAAGTTTTCAGCTTCTAATATCCAATACATTTTCAACCCCTTTCTCTCTTTTCCTTCTGGGACCTCTATAATATGAATGGTAGTACACTTGAAGCTGTCTCAGAGGCCCCTTAAACAATCTTTTTTTTCTCCAGTACGTGGGCCTCTCACTATTGTGGCCTCTCCTGTTGCAGAGCACAGGCTCCGGACGCGCAGGCTCAGCAGCCATGGCTCATGGGCCCAGCCGCTCCATGGCATGCGGGATCTTCCCGGACCAGGGCATGAACCCGTGTCCCCTGCATCGGCAGGCGGATTCTCAACTACTGCGCCACCAGGGAAGCCCTATCCTTATTTTTTTAAATTTGTTTTTCTTTTTGCTTTTCTGATTGGGTGATTTCCATTAGTCTATGTTCCAGATTGCTTATGCATTCTTCTGTATCACCTAGTCTGCTCTTAATTCCTACTAATGTACTCTTCAGCTCTTACAGGTTCTTTTTTATATTTTCTAGGTCTTTGTTAAAATTCTTTGTTCATCTATTCTTTTCCCAAGTTCAGTTAGCATTCTTTTACTATTGCTTTGAACTCTTTTTCAGGTAAATTATCTTTGTTTAATTAGGGTTTTTTTTCAAGGGCTTTTTTTCATTCTTTCATTTAAAATGTATTCCTCTGTCTTTTCATTTTGTTTTTCTGTCTCTATGAAATTAAGTGAAACCATTACCTATCCTGGTCTTGAAAGTGTGTCCTTCTGTGATGTCCCTATGTAGTCTGCATGTACCCAGCAGATTTGGTGTGAACTGGATCTAAAGTGAACATGGGCTGCATCTTCCCTAGGGGTGTGTTGGCAGCCACCATCCTGGTGGGAGGTGGGGCTGGAGTTGGAGGGGCTAGAGCTAGAGCCAGGTGCAAGCTGGGCTCTGCTCAATGGCTGTTACAGCCCTATTGGATGGGGGCCCAAGAGGCTGGAGCAGAACCCCTGATGGAGTTGGGTTTCTCCTGGTGTGATGGTAATCGCCTCCTTGGTTAGGGTTGTGGCCAGGGCCTGAGGGCTTGGGACTTCACTTCTGTGCTGGTTTCACTTTTTCACCCAGGATACATGCCTTGGTTAGAGGCTGGGTTGGTGCCCACCTCTGAGCTGGCCCTAACCCCCTCCCAAGTGTGCATAGGGACTGGTGCTAGCCTCACTTCCTCCTGAGTGTATGCACCAAAGCACAGGCTGGCAGTGCCTGTCTCCAACCTGTTCAGAGGCAGGGCTGGCATCTCTCCAAGTGTGCACACTCTTATTGGCAATGGCAGCCTCCACCTTAGTGGGGAGCAGCGCTGGGGAACGAGGGGCTGCAACAGGAGCCTGGTACAGGCTGGGGGGCATGCTGGAGGGGTCCTTGCAAGCTGGCCAGGGCCCCAGGCAGTCTTCAATCTGCTGCCTTTGTGCTGTGACTGAGAGTAAGTGGGTCTGTGCATGTACTCTTCAAAAGCAGAGCCTCAGTTTCTTATACCCTGTAAGTGCCACTGATTTTCAAACCAGCTAAGGGGGTTCCTCTTCCCAGAACTGTACCCCAGGGTTGGGGTGCCTAATATGTGACTCACAACCCTCCCCAGGGAGGATCCCAGTGCTGGTGATAGCCCCCTCCTCTTTTGGGTCCCCTGCCAAGGATGCATGTCCTGACCAGATCACTTCTCACCCCCACCCCCCAGTCTGGAACCAGACTCTGTGTAGATCTTTCTTTAATGTCCTTTGTCATAGAAGAGCTGTTCTGCCAGTCTCCAGGTCATTTTCAGCACGAGTTGCTCCACATGTAGTTGTATTTTTGATTTGTTTTTGAAAGGGAGGTAGGCCTGACGTCTTGCTCTGCTGTCTTGATCTCTATCTCACTGTGGCTTTGATTTGCATTTCCCTGATGATTAGCGATGATGACCACGTTTCATGTACCTTTGGCAATTTGAATCTCTTTTTGAAAAAACGTCTATTCAGGTCTGCCCATTTTTAAATGGATTAGTTTATTTTTACTTTATACATTTTTTGCCATTGAGTTACATGAGTTCTTTATCTATTCTGGATATTAACTGCTTATCCGATATGTGGTTTGCAGATTTTTCTCCCATTCTGTTGGTTGCCTTTTCATATTGTTGATTGTTTCTTTCACTGTGTAGAAGCTTTACAGTTTGTTGTAGTCCCACTTACTATGTTTTTGCTTTTGTTGCTTATACTGTAGTTGTCATAAAGTATAATCCATAAAATTATTGCCAAGACCAGTGTCAAGGAACTTTTCCCCTTTGTTTTCTTCTAGGAGTTTTATGGTTTAAGGTCTTATATTTAAGTTGTTAATCCACTTCAAGGGTTTTTTTTTTTTTTTTTTTTTTTTTTTTTTTGCGGTACGCGGGCCTCTCACTGTTGTGGCCTCTCCCGTTGCGGAGCACAGGTTCCGGACGCACAGGCTCAGCGGCCATGGCTCACGGGCCCAGCCACTCCACGGCACGTGGGATCTTCCTGGACCGGGGCATGAACCCGTGTCCCCTGCATCGGCAGGCGCACTCTCAACCACTGCGCCATCAGGGAAGCCCTCAAGTTCATGTTTGAGTGGTGGAAGATAGGAGTCCAGTTTCATTCTTTTGCCTGTGAATATCCAGTATTTCCACCACCATTTATCGGAGAGACTGTCTTTTCTCCATTGAGTATTCTTGGCGCTTTTGTCAAATATTACTTGACAGTATATGTGATGACTTCTTTATGGGCTCTTGATTCTGTTCCATTGGTCTTTCTATGCCAGTACCATTCTACTTGGAATACTGTAGTATTTGTAGTATACTTTGAAATCAGGAAGTGTGATGCTTCCAGCTTTATTCTTCTTTCTCAGGATTGCTTTGGCTATTCAGTCTTCTGTGGTTCCATAAGAATTTGAGATTTTTTTTCTTTTCTGTAGAAAATACTACTGGAATCTTGGTAGAGACTGCACTGAATCTATAGATTGCTTTGGGTTGTTCTGGATATTTTAACAATATTAATCCAGTTCATGAACAGTATATCTTTTCATTTATTTGTGTTGTTTTTAATTTCTTTCACCAGTGTATTACAGTTTGCAGTGTACAGATCTTTCACCTCCTTGGTTAAATTTATTCCAAATTATTTTATTGTTTTCAATGTTATTATAAATGAGTTTGTTTTCTTTATTTAATTTTTGGATAATTTGTTGTTAATGAATAGAAATGCCACTGATTTTTTTATGTTGATTTTGTATACTGTAACTTTTCTGAATTCACTTACTAGTTTGGTGGAGTCTTTAGGATTTTCTATATATAAGATCATGTTATCTCTAAGTAGACAGTTTTACTTCTTCCTTTCTGATTTGCATGCCATCTATTTTAATTTCTTACCTGATTCCTCTGGCTAGGTCTTTTAGTACTGTGTTAAATAAGAGTGGTGAGAGTGGGCATTCTTGTCTTATTCTTGATCTCAGATAAGAAAGCTTTAAACTTTTCACCGCTGAGTATATGTTAGCTGTGGGTTTGTCACATACGGCTTTAGTTATGTCAAGATATATTCCTTATAAATGCAGTTTGTTGAGTATCTTTATCATGAAAGGATGTTGAATTTTGTCAGATGCTTTTTCTACATTTATTGAGATGATCATGTGGTTTTTGTCCTTCATTTTGTTAATATGGTGTATTACATTGATGTTCATGTGCTGAAACATCCTTGCATCCCAGGAATAAGTTTTAATTGGTCCTAATATATTTCTTTTAATATGTTATTGAATTCATTTTGCTAGCATTTTGTTGAGTACTTTTACATCAGTATTCATCAGGGATACTGGTCTTTGTAGTCACATAATTAGTTAAGATGCATTTACCTCTTTACTTTTTTTGAAGAATTTGAGGAGGATTTGTGTTAATTCTTCATTAAATGTTTGGTAGAATTCACTGTCTGGTCCTGAAGTTTTCTTTGTTGGGTAGTTTTTGATTACTGCTTCAATCTCCTTATTAGTTACAGTTTTGTTTAGATTTTTTGTTTTTTTCAGATTCAATGTGGGCAGGTTGTATGTTTCTAGAAATTTTTCCATTTTCTAGATTACCCAATTTGTTGCCATATAATTGTTCATAGTATTCTCTTAACATTCCTTTTTATTTCTGTGGCATCAGTTGTAGTGTCCCCTCTTCATGTTTAATTTTAGTAATTTGGGTCTTCTCTGTTTTCTTCTTAGCCTATCTAGCTAATAAATTTTGTCAATTTTGTTGATCTTCTCCAACAACCAATCTTCGTTTTATTGATTTTCTCTACTGTTTTACTATTCTGTTTATCTCTGCCTTAATCTGTATTATTTCTTTCCTTCTGCTAGCTTTGGGTTAATTTGTTCTTCTTTTACTAGTTTCTTAATATATAAAGTTAGGTTGTTGATTTTGTAATCTTCTTCAACGTAAGAATTTGCAGCTGTATTTCCCTCTTAAACACTATTTTAACTGCATTCCATAATTTTTGCAATGTTGTGTTTTCATTTGTCTCTAGATATTTTCTAATTTTCTTTGTGATATCTCCTTTAAAAAGTGAAATATAATTGACATACAACATTGTATAAGTTTAAGGTATACAATGTGTTGATTTATATATTGCAATATGATTACCACCGCAGTGTTAGCTAACACCACTGTCACACCACATAATTATCATTTCTTTTTGAAGTGAGGACAATTAAGATCTGGTCTCTTAGCAACTTAGAAGTTTATAATATAGTATTATTGAGTATAATCACTATAGTGCATTATATCTCCAAAATTTATTCATCTACTAGTTGCAAGTTTATACCCTTAAACAACATCTCCCCAATTCCCCTACCCTCAGTCCCTGGTAAACACCATTGTACTTTCTATTTCTATGAGTTAGGCTTTTTAAATTCCAAATGTAAGTGAGATCATATGGTATTTCTCTTTCTCTGTCTGACTTGGCTTACTTAGCATAATGCCCTTACAGTTTGTGTTATCACAAATAGCAGGACTTCATTCTTTCTCATGGCTGAATAAAATTTTGTTGTGTGTGTGTGTGTGTACACACACACACACACACACCCCACATCTTCTTTATACATTCATCTGTTGATGGAGACTTAGGTTGTTTCCATATTTTGTCTATTGTGAATAACGCTGCAGTGAACATGGTACTGTTCTATCTCTTGGATATCCTGTTTTTATTTCCTTTGGATATATACCCAGAATTAGGATTGCTGGGTCATACAGTAATTATATTTTTAATTTTTTGAGGAACCTCCATACTGTTTTCCATAGTGTATGTACCAGTTTACATTTCCACCAACAGTACACTAAGGTTGAAGGTGTCCCCTTGTATGTAGCTAGTCTGCAAAGATTGGGAGAGCTGGATGTTCTTTCAAATGCCTACATTTCAACAGAAGGCATAAAAACTAACAGGGAAACATGTGCAAAGGAAAAAAAATAATCTCCAGAAAATGGAAACAGAGATCTGTGACATATAATTCAAAATAAAAGTCTTATAGATGCTCAAATAGAAAAGTAAATGCAATGAGGTAATCAATGAATAAACAAAATGAGACAATCACAAAGAGACAGAAACTATAAAAAGGAATCAAATTCTGGAGCTGAAGAATACTTTTAACTTAATTAAAAATTCATGAGATGGTTCAACAGCACACTGGGACCAGGAAGAAGAATGAATGGATCAGTGAACTGGAAGATAGGCCATTTCAAGTGACCAACTCTGGGACAAAAAGAAAAAAGAATGAAGAAAAATGAAGGGATTTATGGGGCCCCATCAAGTGGACATATGCTTTGTAGGAGTCTTGAAATGAGAAGAGAGAAGGCAGAGGATCTGTCATGGACTGAATTGTGCACCCTACCCCTGGCCCCCCAAAATTCCTGTTTGAAGCCCTAACTCCCAATGTAACTGTATTTGAAGGTGGGCCTTTAAGAAGGTAATTATGATTAAATGAGGTCATGAGGATAGAGCACTAATCTTTTAGAACTGATGTTATTATAAGAAGAAGAAACAGAGTTTTCTCTCTTTGTATGAGCCCTGAGGAAAGGCCATCTGAGGACACAGTGAGAAGACAGCTCCTTGCAAGCCAGGAATAGAGGCCAGAAACCAACTCTGATGGCACCTTGATCTTGGACGTTTTGCCTCTAGAACTGTGAGAAAATGCATTTTTGTTGTTTAAGCAACCCAGTCTGTGGTATTTTGTTATGGCAGCCCTAGCAGACTAATACTGATTTTGGTACCAAGATGTGGGGTGCTGTTATTACAAATACCTAAAAATCTGCAAGTGGCTTTAGAATGAGGTGATGGGTCAAAGCTGGAAGAGTTTTGAGGTGTGCTGGAAAAATTCTAGATTGATTTGAAGGGAACTATAAGCAAAAATGAATCAAAAGTTGAAGATTTAAAAATTCTCAACCTGTCAGTATTGCAAAAAATGAGAAAGTATGTTCTGGAGAGAACCCCAAGGGTGTGGCTGGACAGTCACTCCATAGAGATTACTCATGGATTTAATCAGCCATCTCAACTGAAGCCAGAAATAGAGGTGGGATTATACCTTCAACTGAAGCCAGAAATAGAGGTGGGATTATACCAGCAGAAAAGGAGATGAAAGAAAGCAAGGCTTTCAGACTTTGTTTCAGTATCAGCAGACCATAAAGCTGTTTAGCTGCATACAACTTTATCCTTCAAGAAAAGGGAAGAATGACCCCAAAGGTAATTCAGAGATCATCAGGGCTGCCACACCTACCACAAATCCAGTGCATACAGGCCCAGTGAACAAGGCTGTTTCCTCAGTTTCAGAGAGTGGAGTCACTTTGTCAGTTTCTACAAATCAGGCTGCTGCTGCAAAGAGCCACAGGCATGGAGCTACTGCTTAGGGGTGTGGGGGTAATTTTGCCTTCCCAGTGGGCCTGTAGGGTAGAACATCCAGCAAAAGAGGATTATCTTTGAGCCTTAAGGTTTAGTGGAATATGCATTGCTAGGTTTTTGTCCTGGGGACACAGCACCATTTCTGTTTCCCAGTTTCCTCCTTTTGGAATGGGAATGCCTGTCCCATCACTGTATTTTGTAAGCAGATAACCTGTCTAGTTTAACAGGTTTAAAGCTGGAGAAAAATTTTGTCTCCAAATGAATTGTTCCTAAAATCTCTCCCATACCTGTTGAGATGATATTTAGATAAGACTTTGGACTTGGAATTGATACTGGAATGGGTTAAAACTTTAGGGCTGTTGGGATGTGGTGTATGTATTTTTCATGTGAGAAGAACATGAACTTTTGGGGGTCAGGAGGCAGAATGTTATGAACCAAACTGTGTACCGCCCCATTCATATTTCAAGCCCTAATCTCTTGATGTCACTGTGTTTGGAGATGGGGCCTTTAAGGAGATAATTAAGGTTAAACGAGGTCATAAGGTGGTGTCCTTATACAAAGAGGAAAGAACTCCAGTGAGCTCTGCTGTACACAGAGGAAAGACCATGTGAGGACACAGTACGAAAGCAGCTGCCTACAAGCCAAGAAGAGAGGGCTCACTAGAAACCAACCTTGACAACACCTTAATCTTGGACTTAGTGCCTCTAGAACTGTGAGAAAATAAATTTGTTTAAGACACCTACTCTGTGATATTTTGTTATGGCAGAAATAGCAAACTGATAAGCCTATCTGGAGAAATTATGGCTGAAAACATCACCAATTTGAGGAAAGAAATGGACATAGAAATGCAAGAAATTTAACAAGTTCTAAATAGGATAAAACCAAAGAGAGTCACATTGAGACATAATCAAACTCAGAGACAAAGAGTGTGGATCTTGAAAGCAGCATGAGATAAGTGACTTGTAAAAGGGAGCTGCTGTAAGATGATCAGCAGATTTCTCAGCAGAAACCTTAGTGGTCAGAAGGGAGTGTGATGAGATTTTTAAAGCATTGAATGAAACAACACCAGGAATATTACATTGCAAAGCTGTTGTTCAAGTGGGAAGGAGAAAACAAAGCTTTCCTAGATAGACAAAAGCTGAAGGATTTCCTCACCACTGGACTTCCCCTGTAAGAAATGCTAAAGGAAGTGCTTTGAGTTGAAATGAAAGGATGCCTGACAACAGCATGGGACCATATGAAAATATAAAGCTTTCTGGTAAAGGTGAGTATATAGACAAATAGAGGAAACTGTGGTAATATTGTAGTGTTGGTACATAAATCACTTTTAATTATGGTATAGAGTTCAAAAGATGAATGTATTATAGCAAATCTATGTTATGGTCACACAATATAAAAATAGGTAACTTCTGACATCAATAACTGGAAGAGTGGAGACATGAAACAGTTTTTTTATGCAGTTGAATTTAAGTTGTTCATTTAAAATAGATTATTTTAACTTTAAGATTTAAAAATTTTTATTTTATATTGGAGTATAGTTGATTAACAATGTGTTAATTTCAGGTGTACAGCAAAGTGATTGTTATACATATACATGCATTTATTGTTTTTCAGATTCTTTTCCCATTTAGGTTATTACAGAATACTGGGCAGAGTTCCCTGTGCTATACAGTAGGTCCTTGTTGGGTTATCTATTTGAAATATAGCAGTGTGTACATGTCAATCCCAAATTCCCAATCTATCCCTCCCCCCAACGCTTCTACTCCTTGGTATCCATAAATTTGTCCTCTAAGTCTGTGAGTGTGTTTCTGTTTTGTAAATAAGTTCATTTGTATCTTTCTTTTCCTTTCTTAAGATTCCGCATGTAAGTGCCATTGTCTTTCTCTGTCTGACTTACTTCACTTAGTATGATAATCTCCATGTTCATCCCTGTTGCTGCAAATGGCATTATTTCATTCTTTTTAATGTCTGAGTAATATGTACCACATCTTCTTTATCCATTCAGCTGTCGATGGACATTCAGGTTGCTTCCATTTCCTGGCTATTGTAAACAGTGCTGCAGTGAACATTGGGGAGCATCTATCCTTTTGAACTATGTTTTTCTCCAGATATATGCCCAGGAGTGGGATCACTGGATCCTATGGTAGCTCTATTTTTAGTTTTATAAAGAACCTCCATACAGTTCTCCATAGTGGCTGTATCAATTTACATTCCCACCAGCAGTGCAGGAGGGTTCCCTTTTCTCCACATCCTCTTCAGCATTTATTGTTTGTAGATTTTTTGATGATGGCCATTCTGACTGGTGTGAGGTGATATCTCATTGTAGTTGTGATTCGCATGTCTCTAATAATTAGTGGTGTTGAGCATCTTTTCATGTGCCTCTTGACCACTTGTAAGTCTTCTTTGGAGAAATGTCTATTTAGGTCTTCTGCCCATTATTTGATTGGGTTGTTTGTTTTTTTGACACTGTGCTGTTTGTAAATTTTGGAGACTAATCTCTTGATGGTAGCATCTTTTGCAAACATTTTGTACCATTCTGTGGGGTTTTTTTCATTTAATTTATGGTTTGCTTTGCTGTGCAAAAGCTTTTGAGTTTAATTAGGTCCCATCTGTTTATTTTTGTTTTTAGTTCCATTACCCTAGTAGACAGATCAAAAAAGATGACTGCAATTTATGTCAAAAAGTGTTCTGCCTTTTTCCTCTGAGAGTTTTATAGTACCTGATCTTACATTTAAGTCTTTAATCCATTTTGAGTTTATTTTTGTGTATCGTGTTAAAGAATGTTCTAATTTCATTCTTTTAGGTGTAGCTGTCTTGTTTTCCCAGAACCATTTATTGAAGAGACTGTCTTTCCTTCATTCTATAGTCTTGCTTCCTTTGTCATAGATTAATTGACCATAGGTGCGTGGGTTTATTTCTGGGCCTTCTATCCTGTTCCATGGATCTACATATGTTTTTGTGCCAGTACCATACTATTTTGATGACTGTAGCTTTATAGTATAGTCTGAAGTCAGGGAGCCTGGTTCTTCCAGCACTGTTTTTCTTTCTCACGATTGCTTTGGCTATGCAGGGTCTTTTGTGTCTCCAAAGTTTTAGATTTTTTTGTTCTAGTTCTGTGAAAAATGCCACTGGTAATTTGATAGTGATTGCATTGAATCTGTAGATTGCTTCAGGCAGTATAGTCATTTTGACAGTATTGATTCCTCCAATCCAAGAACATGGTATATCTTTCCATCTCTTTGTGCCATCTTCAATTTCTTCATCAGTGTCTTATAGTTTTTGGAGTACAGGTCTTTTGTTTCCTTAGGTAGGTTATTTATAGATACTTTATTCTTTTTGATGAAATGGTAAATGGGATTGTTTCTTTAACTTCTCGTTTTGATCTTTCATTGTTAGTGCAACAGATTTCTGCTTCTTAGTTTTTTATCCTGAAACTTTACTGAATTTATTGATGAGCTCTAGTACTCTTCTGGTAGCATCTTTAGGATTTTCTATTTATAGTTTCATGGCATCTGCAAACAGTGACAGTTTTACTTCTTTTCCAATTTGGATTCCTTTTATTTTTCTTCTCTGATTGCCTTGACTGGGACTTCCAAACCTGTGTTCAGTAAAAGTGGTGAGAGAGGACATCCTTGTCTTGTTCCTGATCTTAGAGGAAATGCTTTCAGCTTTTTCACTGCTGAGTATGATGTTAGCTGTAGGTTTGTCATACGTGGTCTTAATTATGTTGAGGTATGTTCCCTCTATGCCCACTTGCTGGAGAGTTTTTATCATAAATTGGTGTTGAACTTTTTCAAAGCTTTCTCTGCATATATTGAGATGGTCATGTGGCTTTTATTCTTTGATTTGTTGATGTGGTGTATTATACCAATTGATTTGCGGATATTGAAAAATCCTTGAATCCCTGGGATAAATCCCACTTGATCATGGTGTATGATCCTTTTAATGTATTGTTGGATTCAGATTGCTAGTATTTTGTTGAGGATTTTTGCGTCTGTGTTCATCAGTGATAACTGGACTGTAACTTTCTTTTTTAATGGTATCTTTAACTTGTTTTGGTATCAGGGTGATGGTGGCCTCATAAAATGAGTTTGGGAGTATTCCTTCCTCTGTGATTTTTTTGGAATAGTTTCAGAAGGATAGGTGTAACTCTTCTCTAAATGTTTGATAGAATTTGACTGTGAAGCCATCTGATCCTGGACTTTTGTTTGTTAAAATCACAGTTTCAATTTCAGTACTTGCTATTGGTCTGTTCATATTTTTTATTTCTTCTGGTTCAGCCTTGAGAGATGGTACCTTTCTAAGAACTTGTCCATTTCTTCCAGGTTGTCCATTTGATTGGCTTATACTTGCTTATAATAGTCTCTTATGATCCTTTGTATTTCTGTGGTGTCCACTGTAACTTCTTTTTCATTTCTAATTTTATTGATTGGGGCCCTCTCCTTTTTTTTCTTGACGAATCTTTCTAAAGGTTGATCAATTTCATTTATCTTTTCAAAGAACCAGCTTTTAGTTTCATTGATATTTTCTGTTCTTCATTTCTGTTTCATTTATTTCTGCTCTGATCTTTTATGATTTTTTTTCTTCTACTAACTTTGGGTTTTGTTTGTTCTTCTTTCACTAGTTGCTTTAGGTGTGACATCAGGTTTCTTGTGAGCTTTCTTGTTTCTGGAGGTAAGATTATATTGCTATAAACTTCCCTCTTAGAACTTCATTTACTGTGTCCCATAGGTTTTGGATTTGACATGCTTTCATTTTGATTGTCTCTAGGTATTTTTTGGTTTCCTCTTTGATTTCTTCAGTGAGCCATTGGTTGTTTAGTAGCACATTGTTTAGCCTCCATGTGTCTGTGTTTTTTACAGTTTTTTTCTTTTTCTTGTAGTTGATTTCTAATCTCCTGGCATTGTGATATAAAAAGATGCTTGATATGATTTAAATTTTCTTAAATTTACTGGGGCTCGATTGTGGCCCAGCATGTGATCACTCCTGGAGAATGTTCTATGTGCACATGAGAAGAATGTGTATTCTGCTGCTTTTGGATGGAATGCTCTATAAATATCAGTTAAGTCCATCTGGTCTAATGTGTCATCTAGGCCTGTGTTTCCTTTTTGATTTTCTTTCTGGATGACCTGTCCATTGATGAAAGTGGGGTGTTAAAAGTCCCCCACTGTTATTGTGTTACTGTCAATTTCTCCCTTTATGGATGTTAGTATTGGGTTGGCTAAAAAGTTCATTCAGGTTTTTCCATAAGATATTACAGAAAAATGTGAACGAACTTTTTGCTCAACTCAATATTTGCCATATATATTGAGGTGCTCCTATGTTTGGTGCATATATATTTATAATTGTTATATCTTCTTGGATTGATGCCTTGATCATTATGTAGTGTCCTTCTTTGTCTCTTATAAGTCTTTACTTTAAAGCCTATTTTGTCTAATAGGAGTATTGCTACTCCAGCTTTCTTTTGATTTCTATTTGCGTGGAATACCGTTTTCCATCTCCTCACTTTCAGTCTGTATGTGTCCCTAGATCAGAAGCGGGTCTCTTGTAGACATCATATATATGGGTCTTGTTTTTGTATCCATTCAGCTAGTTTATGTCTTTTGCTCAGAGCACTTAATCCATTTACATTTAAGGTATTTATCAGTGTGTATGTTCTTATTGCCATTTTGTTAATTATTTTGGATTTGTTCTTGTAGGTCTTTCTTCCCTTCCTCTTTCATTCTCTTGTGATTTGATGACTAATTTTAGTGTTATGTTTGGATTCCTTTTTCTTTTGTGTGTGTGTTTATCTACTGTAGATTTTTGATTTGCAGTTACCATGAGGTTTGGATATAGCCATCTATATATAATCAAGATTGTTGTAAGTCACTGGTCTTTTAATTTTAGATGCATTTTCAATATCCTGCATTTGTGCTCTCCTCTTCTCACAATTGCTGGTTTTGATATCATATTTGTGTGTGGATGATTTCCTACCTTTACTATATATTGGCCTTTAGCTGTGAGCTTTTCCAGTCGTAATTTTCTTGTTTCTAGTTGTGGCCTTTTCTGCTTAGAGAATTTCCTTTAGCATTTGTTGCAAAGCTGGTCTGGTAGTGCTGAATTCTCTTAGCTTTTGCTTGTCTGTAAAGCTTTTTGATTTTTCCTTTGAATCGAATGAGAAACTTGCTGGGTAGACTATTCCTGGTTGTAGGTTCTTCCCTTTCATCACTTTAAATATATTGTGACACTCCCTTTTACCCTGTGGAGTTTCTGCTGAGAAATCAGCTGATAACCTTATGGGAGTTCCTTGTGTGTTATTTGTTGCTTTTCCCTTGTTGCTTTTAATATTTTTTCTTTGTCTTTAATTTTTGTCAACTTGATTACTATGTGTCTTGGCATGTTCCTCCTTGGGACTCTGCACTTCCTGGACTTGGGTGACTGCTTCCTTTCCTATATTAGGGAGATTTTCGGCTATTATCTCTTCAAATATTTTCTCAGGTCCTTTCTCTCTTCCCTTCCTGGGACCCCCTAGAATACAAATATTGGTGTTTTAATGTTGTCCCAGAGGTCTCTAATACTGTCTTCCTTTCTTTTCATTCTTTTTTCTTTATTCTGTTCTGCAGCAGTAATTTCCACCATTATGTCTTCCAGCTCACTTATCAGTTTTTCTGCTATTGATTCCTTCTAGTGTATTTTTCATTTAAGTTATTTTATTGTTCATCTGTTTGTTCCTTAGTTCTGCTAGGTCTTTGTTAAACATTTCTTGTATCCTCTCGATCTGTGCCTCCATTCTTTTTCTGAGATCTTGGATCATCTTCACTATCATTACTCTGAATTCTTTTTCCAGTAGATTGGCTATATCCAGTTCACTTAGTTGTTCTTCTGGGGTTTTGTTACTTCACCTGGGACATATTCCTCTGCCATGTCATTTTGTGTAACTTTGATTGAGGTTTCTCTTCTGCAGGCTCCAGAATTGTAGTTCTTTTTCCTTCTGCTGTCTGCCCTCTGGTGGTTGAGGCTGTTTAAGAGGCTTGTGCAGGCTTCCCAGTGGGAAGGACTGATTCCTGCCCACTGGTGGGTGGAGCTGGGTGTTGTTCCTTGGTTGTTTGGCCTAAGGTGTCCCAGCACTGGAGCCTATAGGCTGTTGGCTGGAGCTAGGTCTTTGGGAGAAATTGGTGGCCTCCAGGAGTGCTAACGCCAATGAGTACTCACAAGAGCTACCGCTGCCAGCGTCTTGTCCCTGCAGTGGGCCACAGCCACCCCCAGCTCTGCTGGAGACCCTCCAATACTAGTAGGTGGGTTTGGCCCAGTCTCTTATGAAGTCAGTTTTTTTCCCTGGGTCATGGTGTGCAGGAGACCTTGATTATGCCCTCCAAAAGTAGAGTTTTTGTTTCCCCCAGTCCTGTGGAATTCCTGTGATCAAACCTCACTGGTCTTCCAAGCCAGATCCTCTGGGGTCTCCTCCTGTTGCCAGACCTCAAGGCTGGGAAGCCTGATGTGGGCCTCCGGACTTTCACTCCGGTGGGAGAACTTCTGTGGTATAATTACTTTTCACTTTATGCATGCCCTCCCGGCAAGTATGGGAGTTGATTTTATCACCCTCCTACTGTCTCATTGTGCTTTCTTCTTTCTTTGTGAATGTAGGTTATCTTTTTTGTTAAGTTCCAGCATTTTTTTTTTGTAAGTGGTTATTTAGAAGTTAGTTGTGATTTTGGTGTTTTTGTAAGAAGGGGTGAGCTCGTGTCTTTCTATGCTGCCATTTTGACACTTTCTCCTGACCATTACTATTTCAAACTTTAAGATGTTTGATGTAATCCCTGATAACATAAAGAAAATAGCTATAGAGTGGCCAAGATGGCAGAATAGAAGTACTGTACGCTCACCCCCACTCAGGAGCACACCAAAATCCAACACTCTGCAGAACGATCATTGTTGACAAAGACTGAAACCTACCAGAAAGATCCCCTACAATTAAAGACATAAAGACATAATGAAAACAAGACACATAGGAGGGGCTGATTCGTGATATAATCAAATCCCATGTCCTCCAGGTGGGTGACCCACCAACTGGAGCAAAATTGTATTAGAGTGATTCTCCCACAGGAGTGAGAGTTCTGAATCCCACATCAGGCCCCCTAGCTTGGGGGGTCTGGCACTGGGAAAAGGAGCCTCCAGAGCATTTGGATATGAAGGCCAGCAAGGCTTGAGTGCAGAAGCTACACATGATTGGGGAAAATGGACTTCACTCTTAAAAGAGTACACATAAAACCTCATGTGCACTGGGACCAAGGGCAAAAGCAGTTATTTGATAGGAGCCTGGGCCAGACATACCTGATGGTCTTAGAGGGTCTCTTGGGGAGTCGGTGTGCAGCTGTGGCCCACCCTGGGGACTTAGACACTGGTGGCAGGTATATCAGTGAAGTGTTCATCTGCTTGAGCTCTCCTGTAAACAATGCCACCCATCAGACAGGCTGCCTAAAGACTTCATGAGCACACAACCACGTCTAGACACACCGCTAGACATTGCCTTGCCCCCCAGAGGACCAAGACTCATCTCTATCCACCAGGGTGCAGGCACCAGTCCTTCCCACCAGGAATCCTGCAGAAGTCTACACTAGCCTCACCCACCAGTGAGCAGAAACCAGAAGCAAGAAACCTATAGTCCAGCAGCCTTCAGACTGAGTCCACAAAAGCATGCCAGGGACCACCCTGGGACCAGCTAGCCCCCTGCCCTTGGGTGAAGAGAGGAGAGTGCACTTCTGGGACGCATAGGTTTTCTCCTATAGAGGGCCATTTCTCCAAGGTCAAACATAACCAACCTACCACATAAAAATACAAGTAACTGTTCAGACAAAATGAGGTGACAAAGGAATAAGTTTCAGAAAAAGGAACAAGATAAAACTGCAGAAGAACAACTAAGTGATGTAGAGATAGATAGGCAATCTACACAAGGAACAATTTGGAGTAATGATCATAAAGATCAGAACTCATGAGGAGAATGGATGCAGAGTGAGAAATTAGAAGTTAAAAAAAATAATTACAAAATATAACAATCAATTAAAGAATACAATAACTGAAATGAAAAATACACTACACGGTATCAGTAATAGACTAAATGAGGCAGAGTACCAGATCAATGAGCTGGAAGACAAAGTAGTGGAAATCACTGCTGCTGAATAAAGAAAAAAGAATGAAGAGAAATGAGGACAGTTTAAGAGACCTCTGGGACAACATAAAGTACGCTAGTATTTGCATGATCAGGGTCCCAAAAGGAGAAGAGAAAGGCTTGAGAAAATATTTGAAGAAATAATAGATGAAAACTTCTCTAACCTGCGGGAAGGAAACTGTCACCCTAGTCCAGGAATTGTGGAGAGTTTCATACAGAATTAACCCACAGAGGAACACAGCAGACACAGTGTAATCAATCAAAATGACTAAAAGAATACTAAGAGTAACAACATACAAGGGAACTCCCATAAGGCTATCAGCTGATTTTTCAGCAGAAACCTTGCAGGCCAGAAGGGAGTGGCAATGATATACTTAAAGTAATGAAAGAGAAAAACCTACAACCAAGAGCACTCTACTCCATAAGGCTCTTGTTCAGATTTGATGGAGAAATCAAAGCTTTACAGAGACACAAAAGCTAAAAGGGTTCACCACCAAACAAGCTTTACAAAAAATGCTAAAGGAACTTCTCTAGGCAGAAAAGGCCACAGCTAGAAACAAGAAAATTATGAAATGGAAAAGCTCACTACATACAGTAAAGGTAGTAAATCCACACACAAAGCTAGTGGAGTTAAAAGACAAAAGTAGTACAATTATTTGTATGCAAAATAAGCAGTTAAGGCATATACACCAAAAAGATAGACTTAAAAATATAATATCAAAAAGTAATTTTGAGGGGAGAAGAGTACAAATGCAGAGTATCTAAAATGTATTTGAAATTAAGAGGTCAACAACTTAAAACAAGCATGTATCAATATAGACTGCTATAGAAAAACCTCATGGTAACTGCAAAACAAACATCTATGATATAGACACAAAAAAGAAAAAGGGATCTAAACATAACACTAAAGATAGTCATCAAATCACAAGAGGAGAACAAAAGAAGAAAGGGGAAAAAAAAGCTACAAAAACAAATCCAAAACAACAAAACTGCAGTAAGAAGATATGTATGGATAGTTATGTTAAATGTAAAGGGTCTAAATGTTCCAAAACCATAGACACAGGCTGGCTGAATGGATACAAAAACAATACCCAAATATTTGCTGCCTACAAGAGACTCACTTCAAACCTAGATACACAGATGGAGAGTGAGGGGATGGAAAAAAGTATACCATGCAAATGGAAATCAAAAGAAAAGCAGACTAGCAATAATCAGATAAAGTAGACTTTAAAATAAAGACTGTTACAAGAGACAAAGAAGGACACTACATTATAATCAATGGATCAATCCAAGAAGATACAATTGTAAGTATATACATGCACCCAACATAGGAGCACCTCAACATATAAGACGAATGTTAGAGACATAAAAGGAGAAATTGACAGTAACACAATAATAATGAGGTGCTGTAACACCCCACTTACATCAATGACAGATCATTCCAACAAAATCAATAAACACAGGCCTTAAGTGACACTTTAGACCAGATGGGCTTAATATTTATAGAGCATTCCATCCAAAAGCAGAATAATACATTCTTTTCAAGTGCACATGGAACATTCTCCAGGATAGATCACATGCTCGGCCTCAAAGCAAACCTCGGTAAATTTAAGAAAACTTAAATCATCAAGCATCTTTTCTGACCCCAACACTATGAGGCTAGAAATCAACTACAAGGAAAAAAAAAAAAAAAAAAACTTGGGAATTACCTGGTGGTCCAGTGGTTAGGACTCTGAGTTTTCACTGCCAAGAGCATGGTTTCAGTTCCTGGTTGGGGAACTAAGACCCCACGAGCCATGTGGCACAGCAAACAAACAAAAAAAAATGCAAAAAACCCCACAAAACACGTGGAGGCTTAATATGTTAATAAACAACGAATGGTTCACTGAAGAAATCAAAGAGAAAGTTAAATACCCAGAAACAAATGAAAATGAAAACACAACTATCCAAAACTTATGAGATGCACAGAAAGTTCTACAGAGGGAAGTTCATAGCAGTGCAAGCTCTGGACACAAGAAAAAAATCTCAAACAACCTAACCTTACACCTAAAGCAACTAGAATAAAAAGAACAAACAAAACCCAAAGTTAGTAGAAGGAACGAAGTCAGAAAGATCAAACCAGAAATAAACAGATTTAAAAAACAGTAGAAAAGATCAATGAAACTAAGAGCTGGTTCTTTGAAAAGATAACCCAAATTGATAAACCTTTAGCCAGGGTCATCAAGGAAAAAAAGGGAAAGGGCCAAAATCAATGAAATCAGAAATGAAAAAGAAGTTACAGTGGACACCACAGAAATACCAAACATTATAACAGACTACTACAAGCAACTATACGCCAATAAAAATGGAGAACCTAGAAGAAATGGACAAATTCTTGAACCAAGAAGAAATAGAAAATATGAATTACCAGAATTGAAATTGACAGTAATTTGAAAACTGTCAACAAGCAAAAGTCCAGGACCAGACAGCTTCATAGGTAAATTCTACCAAACGTTTAGAGAAGAGAGTTAACGCCTATCCTTCTTAAACTATTCCAAAAAATTTGCAGAGGAACACTTCTGAACTCATTCTGTGAGGCCATTATCCTGATACCAAAACCAGACAAAGCTGTCACAAAAAATAAAATTACAGGCCAATATCACTGATGAACATAGATGCAGAAATCATCAACAAGATATTAGCAAACTGATTCTAACAATACATTGGATTATATACCATCATCAAGGGGGATTTATCCCAGGGATGCAAGGATTTTTCAATACCTGCAAATCAATCAGTGATACACTACATTAACAAGTTGAAGAATAAAAACCATATGATCATCTCAATAGATGCAGAAAAAGCTTTTGATAAAATTCAACGTCCATTTATAATAAACCTCTCCAGAAAGTGGGCATAGGGGGAAACATACCTCAACATAATAAAGGCTGTATATGACAAACACACAGCTAACATCATACTCAACAGTGAAAAGCTGAAAGCATTTCCTCTAAGATCAGGAACAAAACATGGATGCCTGCTCTTGCCACTTTTATTCAACATAGTTTTGGAAGCCTTAGCCACAGCAATCAGAGAGGAAGAAGAAAAAAGGAATCCAAATTGGAAAAGAAGTAAAACTAACTGCAGATGACATGATGCTATCAGAAAACTAGTAGAGCTCGTCAGTGAATTCAGTAAACTTGCTGGATACAAAATTAATATACAGAAATATGTTTCATTTCTATACACTAACAACAAAGTATCAGAGAAATTAAAGAAACAACCTCATTTGCCATCGCATCAAAAAGAATAAATTCCTAGGAATAAACCTCTCTAAGGAGGCAAAAAGACCTGTATTCCAAAAACTATAACACACTGATGCAAGAAATCGAAGATGACACAAACAGATGAAAAGATACACTGTGTTCTTGGATTGGAAGAATCAATATTGTCAAAATGACTATACTACCAAAGGCAATCTAAAACTTTAGTGCAATTCCTATGAAATTACCAATGGCATTTTTCACAGAACTAGAACAAACTTTTTAAATTTGTGTGGAAACACCAAAGACCCTGAATAGCCACAACAATCTAGAGAACGAAGAACGGAGCTGGAGGAATCCTGCTCCCTGACTTCAGACTATACTACAAAGCTACAGTAATCAAAAGAGTATGGTACTGGCACAAAGAGACATATAGATCAATGGAACAGGATAGAAAGCCCAGAAATAAATATACGCACTTATGGTTAATTAATCTATGACAAAGGATGCAAGAATATACAATAGAGAAAAGACAGTCTCTTCAACAAGTGGTGCTGGGAAAATGACATTTACATGTAAAAGAATGAAATTAGAACATTCTCTAACACCATATAGAAAAATAAACTCATAATGGATTAAAGACTTAAATGTAAGACTGGATACTGTAAAACCCCTAGAGGAAAACATAGAAAACTCTTTGACACAAATTGCAGCAATAACTTTTTTGGATCCATTTCCTAGAGTAGTGGAAATAAAAGCAAAAATAAATAAATGGGATTAATTAAACTTAAAAAGTTTTGCACAGCAAAGGAATCCATAAAGAAAATGAAAAGACAACCTATGGACTGGGAGAAAATATTTGCAAATGATCCTACTGATAAGGCATTATTTTCAAAAATATAGAAATGTCTCATACAGCTTATAAAAAAACAAAAAACCCAATCAAAAAATGGGCAGAAGAACTACATAGATATCTCTCCGGAGAAGACAGATAGCCAACAGGCACATGAAAAAATGTTCAACATAAGTAATTATTAAGAGAAATGCAAATGAAAACTGCAATGAGGTATCACCTCACTGTGGTCAGAGTGGCCATCATTAAAAAGTCTACAAAGAATAAATGCTGGAGAGGATGTGGAGAAAAGGGAATCCTCCTACACTGTTAGTGTGAATGTAAATTGGTGCAGCCACTAGAAAAACAGTATAGACATTCCTTAAGAAACTAAAAATAGACTTACCATATGATCCAGTAATTCCACACCTGTGCATATATTCAGAGAAAACTCCAATTTGAAAAGATATACACACACCCATATACACAATGGAATACTACCCAGTCATAAAAAAGAATGAAATAATGCCATTTGCATCAATATGGATGGAACTAGACATTATCATACTAAGTGAAGTAAGTCAGACAAAGAAATATATATATCCCTTATACCTGGATTGTAAAAAAAATATACAAATGAACTTATTTACAAAAGAGAAATAGACCCATAGACACAGAAAACAAATTTACAGTTACCAAAGGGGATTTGGAGGAGTTTGGGATTAACATATACACACTACTAGATATAAAATCAGTAAACAAAGACTTACTGTATAGCATCTACTGTATTCAATATCTTATAATAAGCTATAGTGGAAAATAATATATATGTAAAACTGAATCACTGCTGTACAAATGAAACTAAGACAATATTGTAAATTAACTATACTTCAATTTAAAAAATACCTATAGAAGATACACACAAGAAATTAAGGGAATCAAAGCATGTACATAACAAAAAAAATCAATGAAACATCAATTAAGGCAGCAAGAGAAGGAAAGAGGGACAAAAATGCTCTAAGTCATATAGAAAAGAATTAACAAAATGGAAACAGTGATGCTCTATGAGTAATTCCTTTAAATGTAAAGAGTTTAAATGTACCAATCAAAAGATATAGATTAGCTGAATGGAGAAAAGGACAAAATTCAACTATATGCCATGTACGAGAGACTCACTTTTGATCTTAGGACATACGTATGCTGCAAGTAAAAGGGTGGAAAAAGATACTCCATGTAAATGCAACTAAAAAAGAACAAGAGTGGCCATACTTATGTCAGACAAAATAGACTTTAAGACCAAAACAAGAAAAACATTACATAAAGATAAGGTCAGAAAGATACAGCAATTATAAGTATACAGGTACCTAACAAAGTAATCATTTCATGATGTGTACATATATAAAACATTGTGCATTTAAATATATTAAAGTTTTATCAATTATACCTCAATGTGACACAGAATAGAAAACCAATAGAAAAAAATGAAACTAAAAGTTGGTTTTTTGAATAGGTCAATAAAATTGACAAACCCTTAGCTATATTAACTAAGATAAAAAATGGAAGACAAATAAAATTAGATACTACAACAGAAAACACATTATTTTAGAATTAAATGACTCAATTATCAGAGGGCCCAGTAAAGCAGATTATTTGGGTGTGGGCTCTGGATTGGTTACTTTGTATTTGAATAGCGCTCTCAGGTGAGTTGTTTATCAACTCTAGGAATTGGGTAGCTCTGGGAGGGCCCCAGATGTCAAAGCATCAAAAATATAGAAATAAAAAGGCATGATTAATATACTTCTTTAATAATATATTAGTAAGGTACACTTGTCCTAATTAATGAACCAATATTGACATGTTATTAATAACCACAGTTCATCCTAGATATTATGGACTGAATGTTTGTGTCCTCCAAACCCTATGTGACTATATTCAGGGATTGGGCATTTATGGAAATAACTAAGGTTAAATGAGGTCATACAGATAGTACCCTGATCTGATAAGATTAGTGTCCACATGAGGAGAGACCTGAGCTCTCTGTTTGTCCACATGCCCTAAGGAAAGGCCATGTGAGAAGGCATCCAGAAAGAGAGCTCTCACCAGAAGAGGGCCAGAGAGAAATGTGTTTATGGGAAAACGGTCAGAAAGATAACATTTTTTTGAAGATGGAGGAGAGGGGCCATAAGCCAAGGAAATGTGAGCAGCATATAGAAGCCCCAAAAGGCAAGGAAATGGATTCTCCGGTAGAGCCTCCAGAAAGGAACACAGGACTGCTGACACCTGGTTTTTGGTCTAGTGCAACCTGTGTTGGACTTCTAGTCTACAGCACTGCAAGGTAATAAATTTTTGTTGTTCAAGTGCTAACTCTGTGGTAATTTGTTACTGCAATAACACAAATACAGTGGGTAAGGCCAAATAGAGGCCTCTGAAACTGCTACAGACCCATCTAAGATAGTAACTTTTAAAAACCTATTGTATCTCAGGGGTAACAGCAGAAATTAATGTAAACCTTAATAACTCAAAGGATGCAGGCATGGTGGTCTTCATTGTATGTTGTTTAATTTGCCAGTTTGCCCCTACTTGACTCAACTAGTAGGTACACTGGTAGTTGCTATGACAGATGTGATATATTTGCTAGAGCAAATTTTCATGGCCTCTGGTACATGGCCACTATATGTGCTCTTTTTTCATTTTTACCAGAAAAGAAGATCAGAAATAATTTGCATCCACTTGGGATGGACAACAGTATACATCTACATGGCAGTGTTTACTCTCTCACTCTCTCATAAACATCTGAAGAGATGTGATCCAGTTGGACATGCTGATAAATATCACATCAGCTCACTGTGTCTTCAGATCTAAGTTCGTTATTTCAGATAGTTAAGAGATCACAGTACATTGGATGCCTTCATAGCCATATGTACTCCAAGGGGTGGGAGACAAACCCTATAAATATTCAGTGGCAAACCAAATCAGTAAAGTTATTAGGGGCATGCTAAGATATCCCCTCAAAAGTGAAAGACAAATTATTACATTTCACAAATCTCACAATGAAGAATAAAAGAAAGTGCCTGGTAATCATATTTGGGTTCTGGAGGATGCATATTTGAAACTTGGAAATACTCACCTGACCCATATACCAGGTGATGCTGCCAGCTTTGAATGGGACTCAGGAAAGAGCTCTGGTGCAGGTGCAGTCTAGGGTTAAGCAGACAAGATGCTTGAATCCTATGAACTGATAGGCTCTATTATATGAAGTGGTTGGAAAGATGAATATGGAGTTTATGGCAAGCTCAAATAGCAGAATAAAAATCTATATCCTTAGGGCAAGGCTGACATTAAAGAAATGGACCTTGATAGAGAACTACTGTCTGTGGGACATCAAGTTTCTATGAAACTGTAACTGTTAATCATAATCTGGGTTTTATCAGATGATTCACATTAAAATGACAGGTGGGTCCAAAAGCAATCTATTCTAGAGTAGCTGCCCTGCATCCAAGATAGGGCATGAGTAAAGCCAGAGGGCTCAAGTTAAGCTGAATAAGCTGATGACTCAGACCTCCGTGTCATCCACCATCAGCACCTCCTCAGATCACACCCATAGATACATCAGTCAGAAGGTGGGAGAGTCCCTTATGTCTAGCTGATGGAAGAGGAAAAAAGCCAACAAGATTCATGGAAGGATCACCTTGTATATGGATGCAAGTTAAAAATGCATTGTTGCTATATTCTAACTCCGTACTCAGGTGGTGCTGAAAGATGGGTAATCCTCCAAGGAGAAATCCTCCCAAAGGTCAGAGCTCAAGTTGTATGTGCTCATCCACTTAGTATGTAAAGAGAAGTAGCCTGAGGTAAGAATACTTGCTCATTGGTAGTAGTGAATGACTTCTGTGGTTGGTCAGAAGCCTAGAAAGAGAAAAAATAGAGTGGGGAAAAAGAAGTTTAAAAAGAATCAGATAGATAAATTCACAGGTCCCACAGTGTATAGTATCACATTTAATGCTCATCAAAGAACATCCACTGTGAAAGAGGCTCTTTAAAAAATACAGACTGAGTGAAATCTGCCAGTTGAATTTACCTAGACTCAGTCATCAGGCACTCTAGTGCTTCTGAATACCATGAATAATTATTAATTTGAGAAGAATCCGAAATCAAAATGTGAAATAATGAACCATACTACTACTAGAGAAATGCATCTTCTTTAAGTAGGCAGAAATTTCTAATATTGGAAACAAAGGTAAATTAAAAAACTATAAATTGGTCTTCACTAAAATTAAGAACTTCTGTTGATTGAAATATTAATAGAGTGAAAAATCAAGCAAGATACTGGGAAATAAAATTTGGAATAAATACATGTGATAAAAGATTTGTATTCAGAATATGTTAAGAATTCCTACAATCAATAAGTAAAAAACAGAATAACCCACTTTGAAAAATTGGCAAAAGACCTGAACAGCCATGTCACTAAAGAGATCCAAATGACGAATAAACATAGAAAATGATGTTCAATGTAATTATACAACAGGGATATGTATATTAACACCATGACTGCAATTACATGCTACTTCAAACATACCAGAATGGCTGAAATGGAAAAAACATGGTAATATCGACTATTCCCAAGAATGTCCAGCAAATGCAATTTTCATTTGTGGCTTGTGAGAATGTAAAAAAATGTTTGGCATTATCTAGTAAATTTAATCACATGCATAACTTAATGGCCCTTCAATTTCACTTCTAGGTGTTTACCCTAGATAAATGAGTACATAAGCCTACCAGATGTCATGTATAAATTGTTTCGTAGCACCTCTATTTCTGATAGTCAACAGCTTGAAGCAAACCAAGTGTTCATTATATGTTTATACAATGCAATACAAAACAGTGATTCAAGGAAAAAAGAATGAACTACTGATACATGCAACAACTTGGATAAATCTCACAAATTAATGTTGACTAAGAGAATACAAACACGAGTACATACTGTATGATTCTATTCATGTGAAGTTCAAGATAAACAAAATAATCAGTGGTGATTGAAATCAGAATGGTGATTAGTTTTGGGTGAGAGTGGGTGATGACTGGGAAGAGCAAAAGGAAAATTTCTGTGGTGATGGAAATGTTCTTTCTATATCTTGACTTCGATTTTGGTGGTAGATATATGGTTATATACAAATGTGAAAATTCATTGAACTGTATACTTTAGATTATGCACTTTACCTACTTTACTATGTTATACCTAAATGAAAACAAAAATAATTAGTACAATCTGCCATATTACAAAATTGAGGAACAATGTCATTTGATAACCTTAATAGATGCAGATAAGTAAGTATTAAATAAAATTCAAAACATAGGTTAAAAAAAAAAACTCAGAAACTAATAATAGAAGGGGAGGAGGTCTTTATCTGATAAAGGGAATCTACAAAAAAAAATAACTCAGAAAACATTATACTTAATTATAAAATATTGAAAGCATTTCCTCTGAGATCAACGACAAAAAATGTCTCCTGTGAAGCAGGTCTCAAGACAGAATTAGAATTATGCTAGAATTATTGGAGAAAATCCTTGTGAAAGATAAGGGAGAGATGGAGCAGATGTTGGCCAGGAGAGCCTTGAAATTGTGATGGAGGTCTAACACACAAGAATGAAGGAAGGGAGATGAGATAGAAGAGTGTCCGACTATGGTGCATCTTTTAGAAAGAGTCATTCAGGCCAATGAAGAAACCAGATTAAAAATTGTTCATGGGCTTCCCTGGTGGCGCAGTGGTTGAGAGTCTGCCTGCCGATGCAGGGGACATGGGTTTGTGCCCCGATCTGGGAAGATCCCACATGCCATGGAGCGGCTGGACCCGTGAGCCATGGCCGCTGAGCCTGCACATCTGGAGCCTTTGATCTGCAACGGGAGAGGCCACAACAGTGAGAGGCCCGCGTACCGCAAAATAAATAAATAAAAATTAAAAAAAATTAAAAAAATTGTTCATTAGCAGAGTCGTGTAAGGCAGAAATAAACTGACTCTAGAAAATATAAGTAAAATTATAATAAATAGAAAATACAGTATAATATATAAGAAATAATAGAGAAATATGCCCTAATGTAATAGCTGTTACAAAAATGGTAATTGGAGGGCTTCCCTGGTGGCGCAGTGGTTGAGAATCCGCCTGCCGATGCAGGAGACACGGGTTCGTGTCCTGGTCCGGGAAGATCCCACATGCCGCGGAGCAACTAAGCCCGTGAGCCATGGACGCTAGGCCTGCGCGTCCGGAGCCTGTGCTCCGCAATGGGAGAGGCCACAACAGTGAGAGGCCCGCATACCGCAAAAAGAAAAAAAAAAAAAAAAAAAAAAGGTAATTGGAGTAAAACTGCATCAAAATAGGTCATTTATAAGGGACACATTTAAAAGAACAGGCAGAGTTTGGCACACACACAAGAAAAGATGGAATGCAAGAATATTGAGAAGATCTAGTAATTAAATCCAACACTCTAATCAGCTAGTGGAAAAAATTCTAAACAAAACAAAAACTCTTAGAGGAAAACATAGGCAGAACACTCTTTGACATAAATCACAGCAAGATCCTTTTTGACCCATCTCCTAGAGAAATGGAAATAAAATCAAAAATAAACAAATGGGACCTAATGAAACTTAAAAGCTTTTGCACAGCAAAGGATACCATAAACAAGACCAAAAGACAACCCTCAGAATGGGAGAAAATAGTTGCAAATGAAGCAACTGACAAAGGATTAATCTCCAGAATTTATAAGCAACTCATGCAGCTCAATAACAAAAAAACAAACAACCCAATCCAAAAATGGGCAGAAGAACTAAATAGACATTTCTCCAAAGAAGATATACAGATTGCTAACAAACACATGAAAGAATGCTCAACATCATTAATCATTAGAGAAATGCAAATCAAAACTACAATGAGATATCATCTCACACCGGTCAGATTGGCCATCATCAAAAACTCTAGAAACAATAAATGCTAGAGAGGGTGTGGAGAAAAGGGAACACTCTTGCACTGCTGGTGGGAATGTAAATTGATACAGCCACTATGGAGAACAGTATGGAGGTTCCTTAAAAAACTACAAATAGAACTACCATACGACCCAGCAATCCCACTACTGGGCATATACCCTGAGAAAACCATAATTCAAAAAGAGTCATGTACCAAAATGTTCATTGCAGCTCTATGATAGCCAGGACATGGAAGCAACCTAAGTGTCCATCAACAGATGAATGGATAAAGAAGATGTGGCACATATATACAATGGAATATTACTCAGCCATAAAAAGAAATGAAACTGAGTTATTTATAATGAGGTGGATGGACCTGGAGTCTGTCATACAGAGTGAAGTAAGTCAGAAGGAGAAAAACAAATACCGTATGCTAACACATATATATGGACTCTAAGAAAAATAAAATTTCATGAAGAGATTAGTGGTAGGACGGGAATAAAACACAGACCTACTAGAGCATGGACTTGAGGATATGGGGAGGGGGAAGGGTGAGCGGTGACGAAGTGAGAGAGTGGCAGGGATATATATACACTATCAAATGTAAATTAGATAGCTAGTGGGAAGCTGCCGCATAACACAGGGAGATCACCTCTGTGCTTTGTGACCACCTAGAGGGGTGGGAGAAAGGGTGATGCAAGAGGGAAGAGATATGGGAACATATGTATATGTATAACTGATTCACTTTGTTGTAAAGGAAAAACTAACACACTATTGTAAAACAGTTATATTCCAATAAAGATGTTTTATAAATAAATAAATTAATTTTTAAAAAAAGATGACGTACAGACTGGGAGAAAATATTTGCAAACAATGCGACCAACAAGGGCTTAATTTCCAAGATATACGAAGAGCTCATACATCTCAATACTAATAAAACAAGCAACCCAATCAGAAAATGGGCAGAAGTCCTAAATAGACATTTCTCCAACGAAGACATGCAGATGGGCAACAGGCACATGAAAAGATGCTCAACATCACTAATTATTAGAGAAATGCAAATAAAAACTACATGAGGTATCACTTCACACCAGTCAGAATGGCTGTCATCAAAAAGTCTATGAATAATAAATGCTGGAGTGGTTGTGGAAAAAACGGAACTCTCCTACACTGTTGGTGGGAATATAAGTTGGTGCAGCCACTATGGAAAACAGTACGGGGGTTCCTTGAAAATCTAAAAATAGAGTTAACATATGATCCAGCAATCTCACTCCTGGGCATGTATCTGGAAAAGAGGAAAACTCTAATTCAAAAAGATGTGTGTTGGGCTTCCCTGGTGGCGCAGTGGTTGAGAATCCGCCTGCCGATGCAGGGGATACGGGTTCGTGCCCCGGTCCGGGAAGATCCCACGTGCCGCGGAGCGGCTGGGCCCGTGAGCCATGGCCGCTGAGCCTGCGCGTCCGGAGCCTGTGCCCCGCAACGGGAGAGGCCACAACAGTGAGAGGCCCGCGTACCACAAAAAAAAAAAAAAAAAAAAAAAAAAAAAAAGATGTGTGTTTGTGTGTGTGTGTTTGTGTGTGTATAACTGAATCACTTTGTTGTATACCTGAAACTAACACAATATCATAAATCAACTATACTTCAATAAAAATTAAACTCTCAGTAGATAGTTTTAAAAAGCATTCAGAGAGTGACATTATCAAGATGGCAGAATAGGAGAACATCCACTGGTAACACCACAAAGCAACCATAATTTGGCAGCTATCCTATCCATGGACAATAGTGCCTTTGTGGGATCCAGGTAGAGATCCACATCTATGCTGTGGGTAGCAGGCCCTCCAACCTTGGTCTGACTATGGACCCTTTTATCAGCCTGTTATTTGGCTCCAGCCACTTTCACCTGAGGTCCAGGAGTGATCCTACCAGCCCAGAGACCTGCTGGGAGTCATGCCTGCTTATACCTGCAGCAGCAGCCATATGACCTGGCTCCAAGCACACTTAACTGCAATACCAGAACAAATCCCATCATCTAGGAACCCAACAAGAGAAGGTCTTTACCTGCTAAAACCACACTGTAAAGACTGAAAGTGGTGTTTGTGCCTTAAAGTGCATAGACACCAATGCAAGATTATAAGGATCGTGAAAATCAGGCAAACATAACACCACCAAAGGAAACTGATGCAGCTCCAGTAACTGACCCCAACAAAATGGAGATCTACTAATTGCCTGACAAAGAATTCAAACTAATCATCTTAAAGGAGCTCAATGATGCAAAAAAGCACACTATAGACAACTAAATGAGATCAGGGAAATGCATGAACAAAATGAGAAGTTTAATAAACTAACAGAAACCATAAAAAAAGAACAGATGAAAAATCCTGAGGCTGAAGAATAAAATGACAGAACTAAAGAATTCTAGAGAACTTCAAAAGCCTAATTGACCATGCAAAAGAAATAATTAGCAAACTTGAAGACAGACCATTTGAAATTAGAGCAGGGAAAGCACATGAAAAAGAATGAAGAAAGCAAATGGGACTTATGGGACATAATTAATTAAACAAATGAATATACACATTATGGGAATTCCAGAAGGACAAGAGAGAGAGAAAGGAGCAGAGGGTTTATTCAAAGAAATAAAGCTGAAAACTTCCCAAATCTTAGAAGGCATAATGACACCCAGATTCATGAAGCTTAAAGGACCCCAAACAAGCTCAACCCAAAGAAGACTACCATGAGACACATTATAATTAAATTGTCAATAGTCAAATACAAAGGAAGAATTTTGAAAGCAGCAAGAGAAAAATGACTTGCCACATAAAGCCTCCCCTCCCCCCATAAGGCTATCAACAGTTTTCTTAGCAAAAACCTTGCAGGACATTAGAGTGTGATAATATATTCAAAGAGATGAAAGAAAAAAAACCTGCCAACCAAGAACACTATACATGAAAAAAATGTCCTTCAGAAATGAGGACAGATGAAGACATTCCCAGACAAATAAAAGGTGAAGGAGTTTATCACCATTAGATCTGCCTTATAAGAAATGCTAAGGGGAATTTTTCAGGCTGAAAGGAAAGGACACTAAGTTACAAAAGGAAAATATATAAAGTATAAAACTCCCTGGTAAAGATAACTATATAGTCAAATTTAGAATACTCTAATACTGTAATGGTGGTATATATAACAATTTTAACTCAGGTATAAATGTTAAAAAACAAAAGTATTACATGTAACTATAGCTGCAATAATTTGTTAATGGATACACAGTATCAAGAGAGTTAAGTGTGATGTCAGTAGCATAAAAGAGGGAGAGAAGTAAGTGTAGCATTTTTGTATGCGATTGAAGTTGTCATTATCAGTTTAAAATAGACTTATGACTTTAAGATGTTTGTGAGCCTCATGGTAAGTACAAAGAAAAAAACCTCAGTAGATACACAACAGATAGAGAAATCAAAGCATATCACTTCAAAAAATCAATAAATCATGAAGACAGCAAGAGAGGAAGAAAAAAAGGAACTAGAAAACAGTTAACAAAATGGCTATAACTCCTAACCTATCAATAATTACTTTAAATTCAAATGGATTAAATTCTCCAATCAAAAGACACAGAGTGCCTGAATGGATTTTAAAAAGCAGGATCCAACAGTATGCTGAGTACTTAAAGCTCAATTTAGCTTTAAGGACACCCATTGGCTGAAAGTGAATATATGGAAAAAGATATTCCATGTGAATAGTAATCAAAGACAGTAGAGGTCCTATACTTTTATCAGACACACTAAACCTTCAGTCAAAGTCTGTCACAAGAGACAAAGAAGATCACCATTATGAAGGAGTCCATTTGTCAAGAGGATATAAAAATTATAACATATATACCAAACATTGGAGCACTGAAATATATAAAGCAAATATTTTGACAGATCTGAAGTGAGGTAGAGACAGCAGTATAATAGTAGTAAGGGATTTCAATAATTTACTTTCAACAATGGATAGATCATCCAGATGGAAAAATCAACAAGGAAACAGCAGACTTGAATAACACTACAGACAAGTGGATCTAAAAGACTTATACAGACCAATCTATCCAACAGTTACAGAACACACATTCTAAGAGTACACAGAACATTTTCCAGCATAGATCATATGCTAGACTGCAAAACAAGTGTTAACAATTTAAGAAGATTGCAATCATATCAGGTATCTTTTCTGATAACAGTGGTATGAACCTAGATACCAAAAATAAAAAATTGCAGAAGTCACAAATGTGTGGAAATTAAACAACAAGATCCTGAACAACTAATGGGTCAAAGAAGAAATCAAAGGGATATCAAAAAAATAACGAGAAAAAATTGGAAACACAGCATACCAAAACTTATGCGATGCAGCAAAAGCATAAACTAAGGAACGTTTATAGCAGTAAATGCCTACATTAAGAAAAAAGAAGTGTCTTAAATATCTTAAATAAACAACCTAATTTTACATGTCAAAGAACAAAGTAAGCCCAAAGTTAGCAGAAAGGAGATTCAAAAGATCAGAGCAACAAGAAACGAAACAGAACAAGAATACAAATGAGAATAGAAAAGATCAATGAAACTAAGAGTTGGTTTTTGAAAAGATAAGCAAAGTTGACAAACCTTCAGGTCGACTAACCAAGAAAGAGAGAAGACTCAACATACTCAAGTAATTAAAATTAGAAATAAGATGAGACATTACAACTGATACCACAGAAATAAAAAGGAATCATAGGAGACTACTGTCAGCAATCATATGTTAACAAATTGGAACCTGAAGAAATGGGTAAATTCCTAGAAACAAACTACTAAGACTAAGAATCTGAACAGACCAATGATAAATAAGGGTATAGAAACAGTAATGAAAAGAGAAAACAAAGCTGGAGGCATCACACTTCTTGATTTCAAACTATTTTGCAAAGCTATAGTAATCAAAATAGTATTTACTGGCATTAAAAACTGACTCATAGACCAATGGAAATAAATAGAGAGTTCAGAGATAAACCCATATATATATGTCAATTAATCTTTCACAAAGATGTCAAGAACACACAATGGGTAAAATGATAGTCTCCTTAATAAATGGTGTAGGAAAATATGGATAGCTGTCTGTGAAGGAATGAAATTGGACCCTTGTCTTACACCATAAAAAAATAATTAACTCAAAATGTACTAAAGACTTACATGTAAGACCTGAAACCATAAAATTCCTAAGTGAAAACATTGAGAAAATTCTTCTTGGCATTGGTCTTGGCAATGCTTTTTTGGATATAACACAGAAACCAAAGTAAACAAAAGCAAAAATAAACAAGTGGGAATACTTCAAAGTAAAAATTTTCTGCAACAGCAGAGAAAACATTATGGAAAACAACAGAATGAAAAGGCAGTATATGGAATGAGAGAAAATATTTACAAGCCATATATCTAATAAAGGGTTAATATCCAAAATATATAAGAAACTCACACACCTCAATAGCAAGATGTAAAAATGGGCAAAGGGTATTATTTAGACATCATCCAAAGGAGACATACAAATATCCAACAGGTATTTGATTAGATGCTCAACATCACTAATCATCAGTGAAATGTAAATCAAAACAACAGTGAGATATCATAACTGTCAGGATGGCTATTATCAAAAAGACAAGCACTTTTTGTGCTGACAGGGATGTGGAGAAAAGGGAAACCTTGTACACTTTTGATGGGAATGTAAATTGATATAGCCTTTATGGAAATCAGTGTAGGGGTTCCTCAGAAAAGTTAAAAATAGAACTACCATATGATCTAGAATCCCATTTTTGAGTATACATACATGTAAAGGAATTGGAATCAGGATCTGGAAGAGTTACCTGCACTGGTCCAATGTGCACTGCAGCATTGTTCACTACAGCCAAAATATGGAAAGAATCTGAGTGTCTGTTGACAGGTGAATGGATAAAAAAAATGTGTGTGTGTGTGTGTGTGTGTGTGTGTGTGTGTTTGTGTGTATAACTTGAACTCATACTATCTGAGAGTAGAATGGTTATTGCCTGGGGCTGGAAGGTGGCGGAAATGGAGAGATGTTGACCAAAGGGTAAAAACTTTCAGTTATAAATAAAATCTGGAAATCTAATGTATAGCATGTTGACTATAGTTAATAAGACTGTATTATATACTTGAAATTTGCTGAGACTAGAGCTTGTGTTCATATAACACATACAAGGTGGTTAGTATGTGAAGTTATGGATATGTTAATAGCTTGTTTGTGGTAATAATTTCACAATGCATACATAGATCAAATCATCACATTGTATACCTTATACATATATTGTACAATTTTTATTTGTCACTTATACCTCAATAATGCTGGAAAAAAATTAAAAGACATTCTTGACTTAAAATGTCCATCTAGCAGATGCCTAATCAGTGGAAAAAATTTAGACTGATTTCCTTTAATACTGGCAACAAACCAAAGATGACCTCTCTGCTCACTAGTGTTCCATAAAATGTAGAGCCTGTCAGACAATATGAGAGAAAATGTTTGCAAGAGAAATGACATACTCACTTCTGTATAGGCAAACTATTAGAACCAGTAAGAAAGTTCAAAAAGATTGTCAGATAAAAACTCTGCTAGTAAAATTCAATACATTTTAATACCAGCAATAACTCACTGGAAAAATACAAAATAAGGAAGCAACAAAAATTAAGCATTAAGACTTTAACCTAACAAGGGTTAGGTTATGTATGTCTAACAAGAAATACATAAGACCTTAATAGAGAATTGTTAAAGTTGCTTTTAAAATACTAAAAGAAGAAAATAATGGATGGAAATATACCTCATATTCAAGGTGCAATGACTAATATGGTAAAGCTGCCACTTCTCTCCAGATTAACCTAAGAATTGAATGCAATTCCCATACAGATTTTATGTAGAAGAATAAAGGTCTATGAATAGCTAGAGCAAGTTTTTTAAATGGAGCTATGTAGGTGTCTTATCCTACCAGATAAATGGTACAATACAAATTGATTTAAAGAATAGTGTGATAGTAGTGTAAGAACAAATAGACTAGTGTAAGAAGCAAATCAGAGACCCGAAGAACATTCCATCTCTGTGGAAACTTGGCATACAATAGATGTGGCTTCATAAATCAATCAGGAAAAGAATGGTTCTTTTGGTAGATGGAATTGGAAAAAAATGACTCATAATATGGAGAAAAATAATATTGGATCCCTGTAGTATATCACATACCGAAATGATTTCTCATGGATTAAAGATCTAAACATGAAAGACAAAAGTATAAAATTAATAGAAATCAATGTAAAAGATATCTTTGTAATAACTTTTCTAAGTCCCCTAAATCCAAATCACAATAAAACAATGTATTACACTGAATTAAAAATAAAGATTTCTGGGCTTCCCTGGTGGCACAGTGGTTGATAGTCTGCCTGCAGACGCAGGGGAAATGGGTTCGTGCCCCGGTCCGGGAAGATCCCACATGCCGCGGAGCGGCTGGGCCCGTGAGCCATGGCCGCTGAGCCTGCGCGTCCGGAGCCTGTGCTCCGCAACGGGAGAGGCCACAACAGTGAGAGGCCCGCGTACCGCAAAATAAATAAATAGATAAATAAAGATTTCCGATCAACTAGACAATAGAGACATAGTTAATGGTATAGGTGGCAGAAAATATTGGCAACATTTAAAACCAATAAGCAATAAATATCTAGACTATGTAAGGAACCCCCGCACATCAACACAAATAGATAATAAATCAAACCCTTCCTTAGAACAAAATACCTAAATTGCTAAAAATGTATATGGATAAAAATATATATATGAAAATAAACGGTTGCTTAAAGATGATGATCATGATTAGAAAAATACAATTTGGAATAATGAAATACCACTTTATGCTCACCTGATTAGGACAAATTAGAAAGCCTGGTAACATCAAGTGTTAGAGAGTGGTTGACTGACAGGAACCTTCAGGCACTGCCACTGAAAGTGCAAACTAGTACTGCTGCTTTGGAACATCTGAGTAGAACTTCAGGAAAACAAATTATACTCTGGCCCCTGCAATCTCACTCTTGCAATCTCACCCTGCAAACATGAAAAAGGCATGTGGTTAGAAATAATTGGATCCCATCACCAGGGAACTGGACGACTAGAGCATTAGAGTGTGATGCATCAGTGAGAAGCAACGTCTCAGATATACTTGCAACTACACAATAGTGCTTAAAACGTATGGCTGTTGAAAAGAAAAGAGAGATCTACAGGAGCACACTATGCAAGTTTAAAATACTTTCATAAAATATATATTTTTCAAACATCAAATTTATCTAAGGACACAAATACATTAGAGCAAATGCCTGTAGCTGAGTAGTAGAGGAGTGGGAAAAGGATAGGGATGAATGTGATCATGTGAAAATAAGAGAGGGACCTTGAATAAACTAGTGATGATAATATGCCACAGAATTAGTAGTATGATTACCTCTATCTCCCTTCAGTTAAAAAAAAAAAAAAAGCAAAGTTAGAAGTGTTACACATTCACAATCCATTTAAGGAAAAGTCACTCAGTATTGAATTGTATCTTTCTATTTGAATACAGAAAAATAATGACCATTCAAGCTTACTATTTTATGTAAAATTTTAATATTAAAATCAACAAAATGTAGGTAGAAAATTCAGTGATATCTGAGTTTACATTGGTTTATTGATGCTATTATTTAAAATTTTTTAAATATAATTTTCAAGAAAATAATTGCTAAAGTTAAGTGACCCAGATATGAAATTTTGTTATACTCTTACCTTTATGTGACTTTGCTCTCTGTATCCTTTGGAATTATAAACTCTTCTAAAAGCTTTAAAGTCTTTGCTTCTCTAGAATATTTACAAAGCTTATTCTTATTAGATTTTCTTCATTTTTCTCTAAACAAATTAAATAGCAAATTACCTTGAAAAATTATAATTAGAAACCAATGTAAACATTTTTTATTGGGTAAAATATTCATAACATAAAATCTGTCATTTTACCTATTTTTAAGTGTACAGTTCAGTGGCATTGAGTACATTCACAATGATGTGCAACCATCACTATCATTCATCTCCAGAACTTTTTAAAAATCTTTCCAATCAGAAACTTTGTCCATTAAATAATAACTCCCCATTCACCCTTTCCCTAGCCCCTGGCAACCATTCTAACTTTTGTCTCTATGAATTTGAGTACTCTATCTCATATATGTGGAATCATGCAGTATCTGCCCATTTGAGACTGGCTTATTTCACTTACATAAGTCTTCAAGGTTCATCCATGTTGCAGCATGTGTCAGAATTTCCTTTTTTCAGGATGAATAATATGACATTGTATGTACATGTATCATTTTCTTTATGCATTCATCCATTGTTGGAGACTTGGACTGCTTCTATCTTTTGGCTATTGTAGAATCATGCTGCTATAAACAGGAGTATACAAATATCTGTTTCAGTCTCTGCCTTCAATTCTTTTGGGTATATGTTTCATTATTTTCAGGAACTGTCATACATTTTCTACAGTAAATGTAATGTTTTACCTACTTGCTATTTTCTGTGATTTAAAAAAATTAGCCATTCTAATGAATGTGAGGTGACATCTCATTGTGGTTTTGTTTTGCATTTTCTTTTTTTTTTCATTTTTAAATATCAGTTTTATTTTTTCCTCATTGATGCAGAACATAGCTTACTGTAACATCGTCTTAGGGGAAAGAAAGAAAATCAGAAAGCAAACCCAACTCCAAACAAACATAACACACAACCATGACATAATTTAGCAAGAGTCTAGGCTTAGAAATTTAAGAAGCTTGGAAGAGGAATAAAATATTCACCTTCTGTTAGTTCTGTCCTTGGACTTAAAAGATTATTTGGTATGAAAACTTTTTGTTTGTAAGTTGATGGTTGTATTATTTAAGGGTTCAGGGAGACTCAAAGAGGAGCCTAGCTCATTGAGAGAGAGGCATTACTGATAAAAGGAGAAGAGCTTGTGTACACTTGGCAAGACTGAGGGGTTTTTGTCTGAAATCTGTGTATGATGGCTAATGACATGCTTATTACCTTCACTCATAAAGGTAGAAGCAGTGCTATTATGGTCTTATCTACTCTGTACAACTCATACATTGTGGACATTAGCAGAATGACAAAGGAACTCCCGGTTGATGAAGCCTCCTACTGAGCCATGACTGCACCAGATCTGCGCCTGCACCTATGCCCAAAAACTCTTCCAGAAAGTTCACTGGTGCTTTAAAGGCCCTAAGGGAAGAGAACCTTTCCTCAATGTTTCCCTCCTCTTTAAGGAAGTGAGCTCCTGCAAAATACAAGGGGGTGGGGTAACAAGTAAAGAACAGATCTATGTTTTTATCCTGTTCTTTTATGGTATTGTTTCTAGAAGACTTGGTAAACTGTTTTTCCTATGTTTTTTTTTAGAGAAATAAGCATACTACAGATATGCACCTATTAAAAATTAAAATGTTTATGAGTGTTTTTTTGGCATGAGAGCTTTTAAGAGATTACAAAATACATACTTAAATGCTTGACTCCAGAAGTTTTAAGATAGAAGGGTTTAATAAAAAAATAAATAAGTATACTATATTAATGATCTGAGTTGAACAATAGCAAGGACTAGAAATTACCAAGAGAAACAAGAGAACTAGATACTTTTGTGGGGGAAAAAGAATCTGAATGTGTGTGGAACATTAAGACAAAGGAATTATTTTAATCAAGACGGTTAATTTCAAATCTTTCATTCTGAACCGTGTGGGCCCAATTTATAATTGTCTAGTTTCACAGTATATATTTGCCAGTTTGTGGCCTGTGTAAGTTTGGCTTTGGGCATCTGAGGAAACGAAGGAAGAAACTCCTTTCTGCCTTCCTCACTACTTCATCCTCTGCTAGCCTTCTCCTTTGTATATGACTACATCTACCAACATCTATCATTAAAATCTATGCCAAAGATATGATTAATTCCACCCATAACTGATGAATGTTTTCTGGTTGTATTTCTCAAGGCAAATATCCCTAATAATACCACATATTACAAGCCGTATAAATACATAGATGGAGAAACAAAAACAGACCATGCAAACAATAAAGAGTTCCTGCAGAACTAGAAACAAAATAGAAGTTCACCTCGGTCAGAGGTATGGGGTTAATTTCTCTTGCTGAGGCTCAGGTTTCCCCTTGATGGGTCTTTAATTGTTCACTTAAGTTCCAGTGGAGGGGTATCTTTCTTCTTTGTTAACCAAACATGCCCAGGTAGAGCTGCTTCTCTTTCTGATGGTAGCTGCTGAGTTCCGACTGTGTTAGCTGCAGGTACCACCGGACACTGGCATCTTTTGGTTGCCTATTGACAGTGGCCATGAGGTAATGCCAAGCCTGGTCATAGTCCTGCAGGTGGAAAAAGGCCACTCTTGCCCGATACAAGGCCTTGGCATTATCAGGCTGTCGCTCCAGGACTTTCTGACTGTATTCTTTCACCCGTTTGTAGTTTACTGGCTCCATCTGAAGAAGACAGGTTTAAAATTTATTTATGGGGACTTCCCTGATGGTCCAGTGGTTGGGACTTTGTGCGTCCACTGCAGGGGGTGTGGGTTTGATCCCTGGTCAGGGAACTGGGATGTTGCATGCAGCTAGCTTGTTGTAGAAGTCTGTCTGGGTGGTGCGCAGTATGTTTTCTTGTTCAGGTGTGAGGGCCGAGCCCTGGGGTCCCAGATTAGGTATCAGGGAGGGCAGACTTGGATCCAGACCCCGCATCTGTAGCAGAGCTCGATGGTACCCACTCACAGCATCTCGGTACTTCCCTTTCTGGTAACATTGGTTCACTTTCTCCTTGTACAGCTGGGCCTCCTGCAGGCGCTTCTCCATAACTTTGTCACCCAGTGCTCTTGAGGAATTGGGAAGTGAAAGCAACCGAAGCTCTGGGAATAGGAGCGAAATATTTTGGTAACTGACTTAAAAAGCAGGAAATTCTCCTTCTCCAGGAGGCCTCTCAGGGAATGAGGTTTCTGTGATTCTACTACAGCCACTTCCTTTCTTCTCTGCAGTTATTTTTCAATCTCTAGAAGTGCAGAGGATTGATCAGGGAGAGGACGTGGGAAGAGTTAAGCCAGAGATTGACTTCCTAAAGCGGCGATTCTGAGGTGAGGAGACTGCACGAAAAAGCGAAGGCCGTACTATAAAATTGTGGCACGCCGGAGGAATTTGCTTCCTGCTTTCCTTCGGACACACCTCCCTGACCTGGAAGTGGAAGGGAGTAGGCGGGGACAACTGCTAAAAGAGGTCTAGAGGTCTTGCCTCCATCCCAGCTCTTTGTTAGCACTTATTCAACCAGCGTTTGTTGACCTCCGGGCCAGGAGTTGGGGAACCGAGGTGAATGCGGTCCGTGCACTCCAAACACAGGCCGAGGGTGACGCGGCTGCAGTGCCACTCATGCAAGCCTCGCATGCCCCGTGGCCAGCCCGTTGCCCCCAGCAAGTGGCCGAGCCCGAAGTCTACCCGCTGGGCTTCGATTTACTGGCGGGGAGTATGGAGAGGGCAGGGTCAGGCCTCCCGACAGCTTGGTGCCTAAAGGGTGGTCTGCATTTTCTTAATAATTAGTGATGTTGAGCATCTTTTCACATACTTGTTTATTTCCTTTGGAGAAGTGTCTATTCAAGTCATTTGCCCATTTTTAAAAATAAATTTATTTTTGATTTATTTTTGGCTGCATTGGGTCTTCATTGCTGCACACGGGCTTTCTCTAGTTACGGTGAGCAGGGGCTTCTCTTCGTTGCAGTGTGCAGGCTTCTCATTGTGGTGGCTTCTCTTGTTGCAGAGCATGGGCTCTAGATGCATGGGCTTTCAGTAGTCGCAGCATGTGGGCTCAGTAGTTGTGGTTCACAGGCTGTAGGGCACACTGGCTCCAGGGCACATGGACTTCAGTAGTTGTTGGACACAGGCTTAGTTGCCCCACGCATGTGGGATCTTCCCGGACCAGGGATTGAACCCATGTCCCCTGCATTGGCAGGCAGATTCTTAAACACTGTGCCACCAGGGAAGTCCCATTTGACCATTTTAAAATCAGGCTTTTGTTTTTGTTATTGAGTTGTAGGAGATATTTCTATATTCTGGATCTAAATGCCATATCAGATATATGATTTGCAAATATTTTCTCCCATCCTGTGGATTGCTGTTTCACTGTTGATAGTATCCTTTGATGTAGAAAAGTTTTAAATTTTGTTGAAGTCCAGTTTATCTATTTTTTCTTTTGTTGTCTGTGCTTTTTGCATCATTTTCAAGAAATTGTCAAATCTAACGTCATGAAGCTTTCCCCATTTTAAGAGTTTTGTAGTTTTAGCACTCATGTTTATGTCTTTGATCTACTTAGAATTTTAAAATATGTGTAAGGTAAGGATCCAACTTTTTCTTTGTATGTAGATATCCAGTTTTCCCAGCACCACTTGCTGAAGAGATTGTTTTCCCCATTGAATGGTCTTGGCACCCCTGTCAAAATTCATTCGACCATATATGCAAGGGCTTATCTATGGGCTCTCTATTGTATTCGATAGGCCTATATGCCTGTCTGCATGCCAGTACCATACTGTTTTGTTTATGTAGTTTTGTGGAAAATTTTGATATCAGAAACTGTAAAACCTCCACATTTTTTCTCCTTTTTCAAGACTGTCTTGGCTATTTGGGTTCCCTTGTGGGTCCATATAAATTTTAGTATGGATTTTTCCATTTCCGCAAAAATGTAACTCAAATTTTGATAAGGATTGTATTGAATCTGGAGACCACTTGGGATAATACTGACATCCTAACAGTATTATCTTCCAGTTCACGAACATGGGAAGTCTTTTCATTTATTTGTGTCTTTAGTTTCTTTCAGCAATGCTTTATAGTTTCAGTGTACAAATCTTTTGCCTTCTTGGCTAAGTTTATTGCTAAGTATTTTATTCTTTTTGATACTATCATTAACAAAATTATTTTCTTCCTTTCAGATTGACCATTGTTAGTGTAGAAACAAAACTGATTTTTGTGTGTTGATTTTGTATCCTTCAACTCTGCTAAACTTGTTTATTAGTTTTAACAGTTTTTCTGCATGTGGAATCTTTAGGGTTTTTTACACATAAGGTGATCATGTTGTCTAAAAATATAATTTGACTTTTTCCTTTCCAGTTTGGATTCCTTTTATTAATTTTTCTTTCCTAATTACTCTGGCCAGGACTTCCAGTACCATATTAAATAGAAATGGCAAGAGTCAGAATATTATCTTGTTCCTGATCTTAGAGGAAAAGCTTTCAGTCTTTCATCATTGAATATGTTAACTGTGGACTTTTTATATATGGCTTTATCATGTTGAGTTAGTTTCCTTCTATTCCTAGTTTTTTGGGTGTTTTTAATCATGAAAAGGTATTGAATTATGTCAAATACTTTTTCTGCATCAATTGAGATGATCATGTGTTTTTTTTCTTTCATTCTATTAATGTGGTACACTTCATTCAATAATTTTAATATGTTGAACCACACTTGCATTCCATTAATAAATACCACTTGGTCATGGTTTGTAAACCTTTAACTGTTGAATTCAGTTTTCTAGCATTTTTTTGAATATTTTTACATTAATATATACAAGTGATACAGGTCTATATTTTTCTTCCCTTGTGATGTCTTTGTCTTTGGAATCAGGGTAATGCAGACTCTTAGAATGAATGAGGATGTGTTCACTCTTTCAATTTTTTAAGAGTTTGAATTAAGATTGATGTTAATTTTTCTTTAAGTATTTGGTACAATTACCCATGACACCACCTGTTCTGGGGCTTTTCTTTGTTGGGAGGTTTTTGTTTACTGCTTCAGTTTCCTTGGTATTATAACTATGTTCAGATTGCCTATTTATTTACAATCACTGTTACTAGGCTTTTTCTTTATTATTATTTTTTAAAATTGAAGTACAATTGACTTACAATATTGTATTACTTTCAAATTTCAACATAGTGATTTAACATTTTTATACACTACAAATGATCACCACAATAATCTAGTTACCATCTGTCAACATATAAAATTATTATATTATTGGCTATATTGCCTACGTGATACATTACATCCCTGTGACTTATTTATGACTGGAAGTTTGTATGTATGTCTTAATCTCCCTCACCTATTTAACTCAACCCCCTACCCGCCTCCCCTATGTCAACCACCAGTTTTTTCTCTGTATCTATGAGTCTGGTTCTGTTTTGTTATGTTTGTTCATTTATTTTGTTTCTTAGATTTCACATATAAATGAAATGGTGTATAGTATTGGTCTTTCTCTTTCTGACATTTCGCTTAGCATAATACCCTCTAGGTCCATCCCTGTTGTTGCAAATGGCAATATTGCTTTTGATTTTATGGCTGAGTAATATTCAATTATGTGTGTGCATACACACACATACACAAACACACATATTCACATCTTTATCCATTCACAAGTGAGACTCTTGTAGGAAGCATATATATGCATTTTGTATTTTATCCATTCAGCCACTCTGTGTCACTTTTAAAATTTTCAGCTGCATTGGGTCTTCGTTGTTGTGTGTGGGCTTCTCATTGCAGTGGCTTCTCTTGTTGCAGAGCACGGGCTCTAGGCATGCGGGCTTCAGTAGTTGTGGCATGCGGGCTCAGTAGTTGTGGCTCACGGGCTCTAGAGCTCAGGCTCAGTAGTTGTGGCACATGGGCTTAGTTGCTCCACAGCATGTGGGATCTTCCCAGACCAGGGATTGAACCCATGTCCCCTGCATTGGCAGGCAGATTGTTAACCACTGTACCACCAGGGAAGTCCCTACTCTGTGTCTTTTCATTGAAGTATTTAGTCCATTTATACTTAAAGTAATTATTGATGCAAATGTACTTATTGTTTTCTGGTTGTTTTTGTAGTTCATTTTTGTTCCTTTCTTCTTCGTTTGCTCCCTTCTTTTGTGATCTGACTAGTTTCTAGAGCTCCTAAAATGTTATTTTAGTCAGGCTTTAGTTTTTTCCAAGCTTCCTAGTCCACCATCTTGCTGATGAAACTCCTCAAAGACAATGTAAATCTTGTAAATTTTTAACAAGTGTTAATTATCAATTAGTACCATTTTTCCCCTTCAGTCCCCTTAGCAATGGAAGGTACCTCTGGGAATTCCCAACTTCATTTCTTATTTCTAAGTAAGACTGTAATGAAATAGGTTAAAAAAAATCTTGCCAATCTAAATATAACCTTAGGCCCTTTGAAATTTTTCTTTCTCTATCCCAGACCTACTTGAAACCAGGTTTCTCTATATTGGTGATATAATCTCTAAAGGTAAGTAATTACAAACATGAGTTTTTAATCTACCTCTTCAGCCAACTCATGACTTGAAATTGTCATCTTGCCCTATTCAGTCTTATTGTTCCCTTTTTGCCCTATATCTAAGCCCTTCTATTTCCATTTTGGACAACTTCTTAAGTCAGACCTGTGTGGTGCATCCTTCCTTTGCCACTCAGCCATTAAATCCAATTTTGTTTTCAGACTTCTATTTGAACAGCCTAGTTTATTTTGTTTCTTACATACCTCATATCTTCATCACACTTTCATTGCTACTATCCTATTTGATTCTTACAGTCGTTGGTCATTAAGCTTTATCCAAGGCCTTTAATGTCAGTCACTTTATCCTTACCTCTGAGGCACATATGATGTGTTCTACACACTGTGGAAAAAGGAAACATAATCTTGCGGTAGTATTATGGTTAAATTATGAAAGCGAACATATATTATCAAAACAGAACCCTTAAAAGACAAGAGAAATCCCCTGAAAGAAAAAACAATGAAACAGGCCTCTCCAGTCTACCAGATCCCAAGTTCAAAAAGGAGGTAATAAAAATACTGAAGGAGTTAAGAAAGGCTATCAATAGAAATGCAGATCATTGTAACAAGGAACTAGAAACTATAAAGATGAGCCAATTAAAATTAGAAAACTCATTTGCTGAGATGAAAGCTGAGCAAGAGGCAATAAATAGCAAGTTAGATAATGCAGAAGAATGAATAAGTGATCTGGCAGAGAGGATAATGGAAATCACCCAGTCAGAAAGCAGACAGAAAGACAAATGAAAAAAAAATGAAAGCAACATATGAGACCTATGGGATAATATAGAGCAAGACAATCCACACATAATAGGGATCCCAGAAAGAGAAGAAAGAGAAAAGGGGATTGAAAATGTATTTGAAGAAACTATGGCTGACAATTTCTGAAACCTAAAGAAGGAAACATATCCAGGTACAGGAAGCACAAAGAGCCTCAAAGAAGATAAACCCAAACAGACCTACACCAAGACATATTATAATTAAAATGACAAAAGTTAAAGAGAGGATTCTAAAGGCAGCATGACAAAAACAAAGTTAGTTACAAGTGACCCCCATAAGGTTATCAGCTGATTTCTCTGAAGAGAGAGATTATCATACTAAGTGAGGTAAGACAGAGAAAGACAAATATATGGTATCACTTATATGTGCAATCTTAAAAAATGATACAAATGAACTTATTTGCAGAACAAAAACAGACTCACAGACATAGAAAACAAACTTATGGTTGGTTACCAAAGGGGAAAGTTCAGGGAAGGGAGGGGGGGATAAATTAAGAGTTTGGGATTAGCAGATACAAACTACTATATATAAACAACAAGGTCCTACTGAATAGCACAGGGAACTATATTCAATATTTTGCAATAAACTATAATGGAAAAGAATATTAAAATATAAAAGTGTATATATATTTACATATATAAAAAAGTCTACACATACATATAACTGAATCACTTTGCTATACACCAGAAACTAACAAAACATTATAAATTAACAATATTTCAATTTAAAAAAGTGTTATACGTAGATATGTGTACTATACATACTTATGTATTCACAAATTCTGTATATAATTTACCTTACTATATACATGTTCATTTAACATTTGTTTCCCTCATTAGATTCTGAGTTGATGAAATGATGCTTGATTGGTTTACCCTCCCTTGTAAACCTAACAATTAACACTGTGCCTGGATATAATAAACACTGAATTTTAACTGAATTAATAAATGAATGGAAAAAACAAACAAACATAACATGTTCTTCTGTCCAAATCTTAAATTTAGGATTTCCTGTTCATATTCTCATTTCATTATACAAATACTCTCTGGATGATTTTTGAAAAATGTTTTAAAAATAATTCTAGACTTACATACAAGTTGCAAAAATAGTATGAAGACTTTGCGACATACCCATTACCATGGGGTTTATTCTAGGCTTTCAAACTTACTTACCTATACTTTCTCTCTCCAGCACTGAGAAACCTGGTTCTTACATTCCATCATTCCTGTATTTATTTGTTCAACCCCAGTATACATGTATATTCAGAATTGGTAGCCTGTACTCCTGCAAGAAACAAATTTATTGACTAGAGTTTAGTGCATACATACATTATTTTTGTCTTGAATTTCAGTTACCAGTATAATTTGATTTTCTTCAATCAATATTGTACTTAAAGGATTATTCTTAATTAAGAAAAGCTTATAAAGCATTTTCAGTGGTTCTGATGATAATAATTAGGTCATCTTTGTTGCCAGGCACTGACCCAGGACTCTACTTTTAATATTGTCTCATTTAACTGCCTTTAAAATATTTTTCAGTTTTACTCAAGCTCCACCAACAGGAATAACTTATATGAAGGTAGAATTTGACTCGATGTTAAGAACAATTTCTGACACTGAGAGACTTCCTACAATCAAGAAAGTGAGACGATTGTAGCTAGATACACTAAGTAGAGGCCAAAAAACCATCTTTCAAATATCAAGTTGTAAAAGTAATTCTACATGGAGAAGAATTATATGTTGTATATGATTTGTTACAAGTTGTGCTCTAAAATCTAGGGTGTTTAAAGAAATATATTCTACAAAATGTAAAGAAAATAGGATAAAATGTTATCCTTCCCCTACATCTCACATTCAGGTCTCACATTTATCAAAATAAATTACTGTGGGCTTCCCTGGTGGTGCAGTGGTTGAGAGTCTGCCTACCAATGCAGGGTACACAGGTTTGTGCCCCAGTCTGGGAAGATCCCACATGCTGCGGAGTGGCTAGGCCTGTGAGCTATGGCCACTGAGCCTGCGCGTCCGGAGACTGTGCTCCGCAACGGGAGAGGACACAACAGTGAGAGGCCCACGTAATGCACAAAAAATTAAAAAATAAAAAATTACTGTGATGAAATATATATATACATATATATGTATAGTCTTAAAATTTGTATATCTGTATGTAAAATTTGTCAATCTGTGCATCACTGAGGTGACAAAGAAACCACTTTCAATCTGTCTCTGGGATCTATAATGACTGTATATTACATACTGAGTTCCTATAGGTGAAAGATTGTTGTTTTTTTTTTTAAATCTTTATCGGAGTATAACTGCTTTACACGTTGTGTAGATGCTTCTGTATAACAAAGTGAATCAGCTACACATATACATATATCCCCATATCCCCTCCCTCTTGTGTCTCCCTACCACCCTCCCTATCCCACCCCTCTAGGTGGTCACAAAGCACCGAGATGATCTCCCTGTGCAATGCAGCTGCTTCCCACTAGCTATCTATTTATTTTACATTTGGTAGTGTATATATGTCAGTGCTACTCTCTCACTTTGGTCCAGTTTACCCTTCCCCCTCCCCGTGTCAAGTCCTTTCTCTACATCTGCATCTTTATTCCTGTCCTGCCCCTAAGGTTCATCAGAACCTTTTTTTTTTTTTTTTTTTTTTTAGATTCCATATATATGTGTTAGCATACGGTATTTGTTTTTCACTTTCTGACTTACTTCACTCTGTATGACGGACTCTAGGTTCTTGTTTCTTTTTAAGGCTAATATTCCATCATATATATGTGCCACATCTTCTTTAGGCATTCATCTGTTGATGGACACTTAGCTTGCTTCCATGTCCTGGCTGTTGTAAATAGTGCTGCAATGAACATTGTGGTACATGACCCTTTTTGAATTATGGTTTTCTCAGGGTATATGCCTAGTAGAGGTACTGCTGGGTCATATGGTAGCTCTATTTTTAGTTTTTTAAGGAACCTCCATACTGTTCTCCATAGTGGCTGTATCAACTTACATTCCCACCAACAGTGCAGGAGGGTTCCATTTTCTCCACACCCTCTCCAGCACTGTTTGTAGATTTTTTGCTGATGGCCATTCTGACTGGTGTGAGGTGATACCTGATTGTAGTTTTGATTTGCATTTCTCTAATGATTAGTGATGTTGAGCATCTTTTCATGGGTTTGTTAGCAATCTGTATATCTTCTTTGGAGAAATGTCTATTTAGGTATTCTATCCATTTTTGTATTGGGCTGTTTTTTTGATATTGAGCTGCATGAGCTGCTTGTATATTTTGGAGATTAATCCTTTGTCAGTTGCTCCATTTGCAAATATGTTCCTCCATTCTGAGGGTTGTCTTTTTGTCTTGTTTATGGTTTCCTTTGCTGTGCAAAAGCTTTTAAGTTTCATTAGGTCTCACTTGTTTATTTTTATTTCCATTTCTTTAGGAGGTGGGTCATCTTGCTGTGATTTATGTCACAGAGTGTTCTGCCTATGTTTTCCTCTAAGAGTTTTATAGTATCTGGCCTTACATTTAGGTCTTTAATCCATTTTTAGTTTATTTTTGTGTATGGTGTTAGGGAGTATTCTAATTTCATTCTTTTATATGTAGCTGTCCAGTTTTTGCAACACCACTTACTGAAGAGGCTGTCTTTTCTCCATTATATACTCTTGCCTCCTTTATCAAAGTTAAGGTGACCATATGTGCATGGGTTTACCTCTGGGCTTTCTATCCTGTTCCATTGATCTATATTTCTGTTTATATGCCAAAGCTACTGTCTTGATTACTGTAGCTTTGTAGTATAGTCTGAAGTCAGGGAGCCTGATTCCTCCAGCTCCGTTTTTTCTTTCTCAGTTTGCTTTGGCTATTCGGGGTCTGTTGTGTTTCCATACAAATTGTGAAATTTTTTGTTCTAGTTCTGTGAAAAAATGCCATTGGTAGTTTGATGGAGATTGCATTGAATCTGTACATTGCTTTGGGTAGTATAGTCATTTTCACAATGTTGATTCTTCCAATCCAAGAACATGGTATATCTCTCCATCTGTTGGTATCATCTTTAATTTCTTTCATCAGTGTTTTATAGTTTTCTGCATACAGGTCTTTGTCTCCTTAGGTGGGTTTATTCCTAGGTATTTAATTCTGTGTTGTGTTTCCTTGATTTCTCTTTCAAATTTTTCATCATTAGTGTATAGGAATGCAAGAGACTTCTGTGCATTAATTTTGTATCCTGTTACTTTACCAAATTCATTCATTAGCTGTAGCAGTTTTCTGGGAGCATCCTTAGGATTCTCTATGTATAGTATCATGTCATCTGCAAACAGTGACAGCTTTACTTCTTTTCCAGTTTGGATTCCTTTTATTTCTTTTTCTTCTCTGATTGCTGTGGCTAAAACTTCCAAAACTATGTTGAATAAGAGTGGTGAGAGTGGGCAACCTTGTCTTGTTCCTGATCTTAGTGGGAATGGTTTCAGTTTTTCACCATTGAGGATGATGTTGGCTGTGGGTTTGTCATATATGGCCTTTATTATGTTGAGGTAAGTTCCCTCTACGCCTACTTTCTGGAGGGTTTTTTTAATCATAAATGGGTGTTGAATTTTGTTGAAAGATTTTTCTGCATCTATTGAGATGATCATATGGGTTTTATCCTTCAATTTGTTAATATGGTGTATCACATTGATTGATGTGAGTATACTGAAGAATCCTTGCATTCCTGGGATAAGCCCCACTTGATCATGGTGTATGATCCTTTTAATGTGCTGTTGGATTCTGTTTGCTAGTATTTTGTTGAGGATTTTTGCATCTATGTTCATCAGTGATATTGGCCTGTAGTTTTCTTCCTTTGTGACATCTTTGCTTGGTTTTGGTATCAGGGTGATGGTGGCCTCATAGAATGTGTTTGGGTGTGTTCCTCCCTCTGCTATAATTTGGAAGAGTTTGAGGGGGATAGGTGTTAGATCTTCTCTAAATGTTTGATAGAATTCTCCTGTGAAGCCATCTGGTCCTGGGCTTTTGTTTGTTGGAAGATTTTTCATCACAGTTTCAATTTCAGTGTTTGTGATTGGTCTGTTTATATTTTCTGTTTCTTCCTGGTTGTCTTGGAAGGTTGTGCTTTTCTAAGAATTTGTCCATTTCTTCCATGTTGTCCATTTTATTGGCATATAGTTGCTTGTAGTAATCTCTCATGATCCTTTGTATTTCTGCAGTGTCATTTGTTACTTCTCCTTTTTCATTTCTAATTCTGTTGATTTGAGTCTTCTTCCTTTTTTTCTTGATGAGTCTGCTAATGGTTTATCAATTTTGTTTATCTTCTCAAAGAACCAGCTTTTAGTTTTATTGATCTTTGCTTTATTTGCTTTTCCTTTATTTCTTTTTCATTTATTTCTGATCTGATCTTTCTTTCCTTCTGCTAACTTTGGGGTTTTTTTGTTCTTTCTCTAATTGCTTTAGGTGTAAGGTTAAGTTTTTTATTTGAGATTTTTCTTGTTTCTTGAGGTAGGATTGTATTGCTATAAACTTCCCTCTTAGAACTGCTTTTGCTGCATCCCATGGGTTTTGGGCCATTGTGTTTTCGTTGTCATTTTTTTGTAGGTATTTTTTGACTTCCTCTTTGATTTCTTCAGTGATCTCTTGGTTATTTAGTAGCGTATTGTTTAGCCTCCATGTGTTTACATTTTTTACAGGTTTTTTTCATGTAATTGATATCTAGTCTCATAGCATTGTGGTCGGAGAAGATACTTGATATGATTCTAATTTTCTTAAATTTACCAAGGCTTGATTTGTGACCCAAGATATCATCTATCCTGGAGAATATTCCATGAGCACTTGAGAAGAAAGTGTATTCTGTTGTTTTGGGATGGGATGTCCTATAAATACCAATTAAGTCATCTTGTTTAATGTATCATTTAAAGCTTGTGTTTCCTTATTTATTTTCAGTTTGGCTGATCTGTCCATGGGTGAAAGTGGGGTGTTATAGTGCCCTCCTATTATTGTGTTACTGTTGAAAGATTCTTAAATGTAGAAATTTAAATACCTATTGATATTTTTTTTACTAAATCAGTAGCCTATCAACATAAGCATGTTTTGAAATGGTGCAATAATTCTAGATTCTGGAAAGAATCTAATTAAATACATAAGAGTATTATTTTATTTAGTTTTACTTCATTTCAGTTTTCAAACAGATAACGAACCAAAATATTTATTAATAATATTTAGAACTGTTAGAAGCTGATAAAAATATTCTAAAAATAAATAAAAGACATCTTCACATCAAAAGAGGCACATGATTAGACAATAACCAGTCATGAAAATCCATCAGTCTCAGGGCCATAAGAGAAAACAGGGCAACAATAAAGATAGTAGACTACTAACAATATTTAGAAGTTTTTTCCTCTTATTCTTTTCAATGTTCCTTTAACACTAATACCAATTAAACTTGATATTCATTAATAACATTCCCACACAGAATAAGTTCTTTGAGTTTATAAATAATGTCTTTTATAGTTCAGCTACAGCTAGTAGTATGATTTTCAGTCTCACTAGGTTTAATAAGTATTACATAAATAATAACTTTGTTCTGATCTCTTCAATGAATTTACAGTTTTAATATGAAAGAAACTGAAGCAAAATCTTTTCTAAATTCAGTTCCTCTATCTGGAAGTATAAGAAATGTATGGCAGTGACTTTTCTCTATATAGTATGATAAAGAATAGATTTGCAAATAATTGACACAAATAATTATGACATTATCAAGACTTGCAGAGCACAAATTTCATTTAATTGCTTTTACACCACACCAGAAGGCATTACAGGGACATGAGTGAATAGAAGCAAGTTGGAACTTCAACAGAGAGCTCTTTTCTTAACATCAGCAAGAGAGACTTTTATCTTAGCTTCAAATTTGTTCCACATGGTAAAGAAAAGTTCTGAAAATAAACCAAGTTGTTACATTTTTCATTTAATTGAACTTCTAATATACAAAGAAGCATTTCTAAAACTTTCAACTTTGTGCATCTCTCATCATTAGAGTAAATTCTACACTAATTGCATGGCATTTTTCAAAATATTATCTAGAGATTTTGGTTTTCAAAATCAATGCTCTTTCTCTCAATGCTTAAAAAGTTCATTTTAGCTGAACCTTGACAAAAAATCCCTCCTTTAGTAAACTTTGGTTGGGTTCCTCTAAGACCTCTTTTCAAGTAGTCCTCATACTTGGCCCTGTCCTTGGCCTGCCTTCAGCAAGAAGGCTGTTAGGGTAATTTAGTAGGAATCCCCCACCCCTGATGCCTCCTCTTAGTAATGTTACATCCACTGATCCACTCACTTACTCTGCTCATTGGCTATAAATCCCCAGCTGTTTTTGCTATGTTTGGAGTTGAGTTCAGTCTTTGTCCCCTACTGCAATAGTGTCAAATAAAGTCTTCATTACCATTTTAAACAAATATCAGAATAATTTTTTTAAAATAACATCGTAAAGCTGGCTATTATGGACTATGGCCTTTTGGTGGGATATATACTAGAGATTAAAATCCTAAACTTTAGAGTCCAATTTTATGGGTTCCCATCCTTTATCTGCTGCTAATGTGCTCTATGACCTTGAGCAATTTAAATGAACTTGTGTCTTGATTCTCATGATAAATACATGCTCTGAACAGACAGAATTAACCATGAGACTATATATACACATGAGAGCCTGTCCACACATAGTTTCCACCACTGTGACCCATGCCCAAACTGAAAGGCTTGGGAATTCTAAGATAGGAATTATGATTGTATTTTGGGGAAGTGAGAAAGTTGACTATGGGCACCCAGCCTGTAGCTTGCCATCTGCAACTCAGGCACCTGACTGGCTGTCTGGAAGGTGATAGGAGGGTAGAAAAGGTATGGGAGAGAGAACAATCACAATCCTTTTTCTCTTCCCATTCTGTATATTCAGAGATGTCTCCATGAAACTCTTGAGTTGTAGGTTCCTGCCATTCGATTAAAGCAATGATAGACTTCAAAATGTCAAGCAGCTGCATGGACCAGGATTTCACTCAATAAGAAGCTATCAGTACCCTGGATGCTAGTGACCAATACCTCTATTCCCTGGCCCAGTGATTCAGCCATTTCTGTTGAAAATTCATACCCTATAAGTTACAGTTACTGCCTACACCCTGTTTAAAAATTCCATTTTATTTGCCACTGCAGTGCTCATTAACCTAGAGAGGAGCATAACAAACTGAGAATTGTCTTCTAAATCAAAAAACAATTGCATGATGCCCCTGCCTCAGGAACCTAACTGTGTAATCTGGTAACTCTACTCTCTCTCTGCACCTGAAATCATGGCCCTGTGCAAGAAGTTAGCCACCAATATACAGAGGGGGAAAATATGTTCCTTGAACCACACCCCTCCCCCCAAGTAATCTCATGTTCTTGAAAAGAAAAATAAGGATTTTTGCCTCTCATCAAATACTAAAATATCAAGTGGTTACATTTAGATTACTATCTGTTCCTGTTGCTCTCTAATCTCCTGGACCAGCTCTATGAAACATTTTGGAACTGGATGTTTAAGATACCAATAATATGATTTCAATTAGGGATTGTGACAAATAGAAAATGGAATGCTAGAGGTACTCTCGCCAACTGAATAAACCTCAACAGCATGAATGATCACATAATTTTTATGAACAAAAAATTATTCTACTACCTTCTGGACAGAGCTTGTTTATAAAGATGATATTCTAATTTACATACCAAAGCAGACCTCACATTAAACTTTGGATTAGGTAGTCCAGATCTCTCGTTAGCAGTACCAATTTTAGAATAACCATAGTAAAAAATGTATTCAGAAGTCTAGAGAAATACTCACTGAGTCTTTTTCAGTTTAATTAAAGCATTAATATGATCTCTAAAAGTTTTTAGGTTTTGAGTGCATCACAATAAAACCAAAGGAATTATTGAATTTCTAGTGATCATTAGATATTCATTCTTATAACTGTGCCCTGACTACTAATTATCTGACCCCCTCAAGAATGGATGAGACTTGCCTTATCTTTGAAGGCAACCAAAGCCTTCCAAAGGCTACTTCCAAAGTAGCCTACTCACTTTTGCCCACTAATCCTGGCCGAATTTGAGCTATTCAGAGTCTGTGGTTGAAACTGACATTATCTGCTCAATATTAAGGGCCATCCTGCTATCCTAAGAAGCATCTTATCCAACAGCTCTGCTGAAATACTACTCCTGCTCCTACTTCTCCTGGGAGATATATTTAGTTGTACTGGTCATTAATCAGTAAAAAGGTTTCCTATATGTCTTTCTGGATAGCTCACTGACTTCCCAGGTCCTGATTGGTTGCTGGATCACTGATAATTCTTGAGTTGTGTTGTCCAATATAGGAGCCACAAACCATATATTGCTATTTAGATTTTAAACTAATTAAAATATACTAACCACATTTCAAGAGCACAATAGCTGCATATGGCTCATAGCTCCCATATTGGAGGGCACAGATAAAGAACATTTCCATTATCACAGGAAATTCTGTTGGGGAGTGCTTGGAGAGGAAGTCATAATTGCCATGAACGAGGTGGTCTGGGAGAAGGAACATATAAGTGAACCCAGTATAGACTGAATCTATTTATTGGGCCCCACTAGGCCAGTAGCTACAAGATCCGGATTAAAAAAGAAAAATCAGCCACAACCATTTGTATATGGGCTGAGGTATCAGTTGATTTCCCTTATATCATCAAATAATAGGCATCATGGTGCTCAACTCTGGCTACACAGTTTAACCACCTAAGGAGAATCTAGTTTAATTGGTCTGGGGCTGGGGCAGAGAATTGGTAGCTTTTAAAGCACCCCAGGTGAATCCTATTTTGTAGATAGGCTTGCAAAGCACTGATTTAGCACATATATTATCTCATTTAATCAAATGATCACATAATTAATGTATAAATTATATTCACTGTTATCTGGAAGTCCACAGAAGCAAACTGAGAAATTGGATTGGGTCCAGCAATCACCATTCATAGGATCAGACTGCTATGATGAATTTATGTTGGAAAAATAACTCTAGAGAGAAGTATAAAATTTGCATTGCTCACAATCCAATTATTGGCAACTTGCAACAATTCTCGTATTCATTTTTGCATATATTCTCTCTAAAACCCTCACAAAAGTTATTAATACACATTATTTTTATATTACCTCTGGGACCTTTCACAGTTTCAGAGAATAATCAGTAATTAGTGAAGAATTCCTCCATTTATTTTCTCTTGACTGATACTTTATGCTCACTCAACTGATGATTTCTTCTTGCCATGTAAGTTGTACTTTTTTTTTAACTACTGTATAAAATATAAATAATATTTTATAATGAGAGATTATAGAGGATAGCCACTATTTCATCAACTTTATTCTACTCTATATTGTTTCTGTAGAAATCCAAATTTCCTATTAAATATTGATACAAAACATAACTCCAGAATACTTAGGTTAATATTATTACTAACTGCTCTAATTCTTGCTGACTAAATATAGTCAAGGTACAAAAAGATTTTCTGTAAGTTTAAATACCTATGTCAGTAATAATCCAGACTGGATTATAGACAGTTTCATCCAATAATATTTATGCTTCCCAGGGCACGTAAAAATGTGGTTAAAAATAGTATCTTAACTATTATTAAAATTGCTAATAACACTGACTGTTACATATATGTATACAATATTATACATTATAATAAGATTCTTAACAACAATATTATAAACATTGGTTGGCAAGATTCATGTCTTTAAAATTCTTATCACTTGTATTTTGTCTCATTACAAATTCCACAGAATATGCTCCAACACATATCAATTAGGTTACTGTCATGGGGCACTGATGTTTATTTCCTTTCCTTTTTGAAATTGGTTGTGCAGTGTTTAAACATTGCTATTTTGAATCAGGTGAATATTTTCATCATTGGTAATTTATTCAATAAAAGACAATTGTAACTTTTTCAAACTTAGGAAAAAGGAAAAGCCATTCAAACTCACCCTCCATGATCTGGGTCTACCCTGTTTATTCAGGATCTTTCTCATTATTGTTCAATAAGCAGCATCCACTCAAGGCATTGTTATTTTCATAAGGCTTCCACTCTTGCAATTTCATTGCTGTCTCGATGAATTTGCTCATGTTATTTATTTTGCCCAGAATTAATTTATTCTCAAAAGTATGGATAGCGTAGATATTTTCGGGCAGCAGTATATGGCACTTTAAAGGAAAATTATTGTGATTAAAAAAATAATTCTATTAAATTTCATTATAGTTGATACAATTTTTATTATATGTGACAGCATGAAAAAGATTATATACAAATATTAACAATGGAAATGGAAAAGGAGTACATAAATCTAACTACCTATGTTTCTATAGGAATGTTTCTCCAATTTTAGCCTGCATCAGAATACCCAGAGAACCTGTTAAACAAATTAGTGGTCTTGAACCCCACAGCTTCTATTTCAGTAGGTCTGGGGTGGGGTCCAAGAATTTGTACTTCTAGTAAGTTCCTAGTTAATGCCCAGGCTGCCAGTCCAGGGGCCACACTTTGAGAAACATTGATAGAGGACTTCAAAAAGTTCAAGTTCACTAAATACTGCTTTTTGGAATATATAAGTTGTATCTATATCTATGCTTTTCAAAACAGTTTTAAATATGTCAATTTCTGAGCTGCAAAAGAAAGGAATCCAAAAAAATCAGTTTCAGGGAAGAAATAATGGCAATTCCTTTTAGGTGGAAGACTCATATCTCTGAACTGATGGAGTCAAGATTGGATTATAAAATATCTAATGACTTCAATGATGTATGTTGCAACATTGTTATAGAAAGAAAACTGGAAACAACCAAAGTGTCCATTTAACAGAGGCCTAGTTAAGTAATATACTTTTACTGCCAATAATAACATACTTGTGGTATGCTCAGATATAAAGGACTTAAAAAAAGAATTAGGTTGATTTGGATATGCTAATGTGGAAATATTTTCAAGATAAATTATTATGCTTTAAAAAGTAAAAGAACAAAAAAGATGCATAATTTCTTTGAATAAATAATGATAGAGGTAATGTCATCAAGATAGAGGGCTAGGAGGTCCCAATGCTCTTCTCCTTCACAAACAAGCAAAATAATAAACGAACAACTGCAAACCAATGAAAATAGCTCTAGGAGAGCTCTGCACTACAAAGAAAAAGCAGCAGAAATCCAGAGGAGCTCAAAATCCAAGGATGGCTGCATAGAAAACTGCAGGAAGCATTTTACCTGAGTCACCTCATCTTCTAGCCCAGGCCAGCTAGGAGGGATCCCCTCAGAGGAATTTCACCCCATGAGGAAAAGGAGAGGAGAACCCCAGCAAGCCTCACTGCCATGGGGAACTCCCACATATGCACCAGTGCTAATCCCAAACTGATGGAGCTACCTGGAATCCCCCCTGCTACCACACCCCTCCTCCATTACTCCCCAGGGTTAGAGCTGTCACAGCAGTAAGACCTGTCCCCAGGACCCAGTTGCTGCTGTGCCCCATTCTCTGAGATTGGGAAGCCATAGTGCCGTACTGCCTATGAAACCAGATGAGCTGCCACTGCTCTGAGCCTCACCCCAGGTCCTAGGTTGTGGCTTTGACTCACCATTACCAGGCCAAGCTGCTGCTGCTCTGTACTCCACCCTCTGTAACCATTATCTGGACCCACTTGGCTTTAATGGCTTATCAGCTGGATGCACTGCTGCTGCTCTGTGACTGCCTCCCTGGGCCAGAGTTGGGGCTTTGACCCACCATCCCCATGCCATGCTGCTACTGCACCCTGCTCCCTGGGCCCAAGCCACTATTGCACCCTGTCATCCCAGGGCCCATGCTGTAGCTGAGTCCCTCTCTCTTCCCAAGTCACTGCAGCAAACTGCAGAGACCTAGACCTCGGTTCCACAGGAGATGTGCACATGCCCACACCTCAGACTCTAGCACCAGACAAGAACACTATAAGAAAAGAAAATTATAGGGCAATCCCTGATGACCATACATGCAAAAATTCTGAACAAAATACTAGCAGATAGAATTCAAGAGAACATTAAAAGGATCATAAGCCACGAAAAAGTGGGATTCATCCCTGGGATGCAAGGATGATTCAATATAGCAAATCAATAAATGTGATATGTACCATTAACAAAATTAAGGATAAAAATTGTATAGTAAAGTCAATAGATGAATAAAAAATTTAACAAATTTCAACACCCATTCATGATAAAAGGTTTCAACAAGTTAGGTATAGAAGGAATATACCTAATAAAAGCCATATATGACAAGCTCACAGCTAACATACTCAATGGTGATAAGTTAAAACTTTACTCATCCAACATCAGGAACAAGACAAGGATGACAACTCTCACCATTTCTACTCAAAATAGTACTGGAAGTTCTAGCCATAGCAAGTAGAGAAAAAAAAGAAATAAAACACATACACATCAGAAAGGAAGAAGTAAAATGTAGTTGTTTTCAGATGACATGATTTTATATACAAAAAATCCAAAAGACTCCACAAAAAAAGTTAGAACAAATGAATTCAATAAAGTTGCAGGATACAAAATCAACATACAGAAATCAGTTGAATTACTATATACTAAAAGTGAAACATCGGAAAGAGAAAATAAAAAAAAAAATCCATTTTACAACAGCATGAAAAAAATACTTAAGAATAAATTTAAGCAGAAACACTTTACCTTGAAAATTATAAGACAATGATTAAAGAAATTAAAGAAGACACAAATGAATGGAAAGATATCCTGTGTTCTTGAATTGGAAGAATTAATATTGTGAAAATGTCCACACAAAGCCATGAAAACATGCTCAGCGTCACTAATTATTAGAGAAATGCAAATCAAAAACACAAATTACCTCACACCTGTCAGAATGGCTATCATCAAAAAAGTCTACAAATAACAAATATTGGCAAGGATGTGGAGGAAAGGGAACCATCGTACACTGTTGGTGGGAATGTAAATTGGTGAAGCCACTATGGAAAACAGTATGGAGGTTCTGTAAAAAACTGAAAATGGAACTACCGTATGATCCAGCAATTCCTCTCCTGGGTATATATTCGGAAAAAAGTGAAAACACTAATTTGAAAAGATACATGTGCCCCAATATTCATAGCAGCACGATTTACAATAGCCAAGACACAGAAGCAACCCATGTACCCATCAATAGATGACTGGATTAAGTACATGTGGTGGGTATATATATACAGTGAAATATTAGTCATAAAAAGAATACTACCATCTCACTCCCTCTTGTGAGAACACCAGAATCACAACTAGCTGCTGGACAATCATCAACAGGAAGACACTGGAACTCACCAAAAAAGATACCCCATATCCAAAGATAAAGGAGAAGCCACAATGAGACAGTCAGAGGGGTGCAATCACAGTAAAATCAAATCCCATAACTGCTGGGTGGGTGACTCACAGACTGGAGAACAACACTTATACCACAGAAGTCCACCCACTGGAATGAAGGTTCTGAGCCCCACGTCAGGCTTCCCAACCTGGGGGTCCAGAAACAGAAGGAGGAATTCCTACAGAATCAGACTTTGAAGCCTAGTGGGAATTGATTGCAGGACTTTGACAGGACTGGGGGAAACAGAGACTCCACTCTTAGAGGGCACACACAAAGTAATGTGCACATCGGGACCCAGGAGAAGGAGCAGTAACCCCACAGGAGACTGAACCTGACCTACCTGCTAGTGTTGGAGCGTCTCCTGCAGAGGCGGGGCGGAGGGACTGTGGCTCACGTGGGGACAAGGACACTGGCAGCAGAATATCTGGGAAGTACTCCTTGGCCTGAGCCCTCCCAGAGTCTGTCATTAGCCCCACCAAAGAGCCCAGGTAGGCTCCAGTGTTGGGTTGCCTCAGGCCAAATAACCAACAGGGAGGGAACCCAGCCCCACCCATCAGCAGTCAAGCGGATTAAAGTTTTACTGAGCTCTGCCCACCAGGGCAACAGTCAACTCTACCAACCACCAGTCCCTCCCATCAAATCTCTTAGATAGACTCACCTACCAAAGGGCAGAGGGCAGAAGCAAGAATAACTACAATCCTGCAGCCTGTGGAACAAAAACCACATTCACAGAAAGATAGACAAGATGAAAAGGCAGAGGGCTATGTACCAGATGAAGGAACAAGATGAAACCTGAGAAAAACAACTAAATGAAGTGGAGATAGGCAACCTTCCAGAAAAAGAATTCAGAATAATGATAGTGAAGATGATCCAGGACCTCGGAAAAACAATGGAGGCAAAGATCGAGAAGATGCAAGAAATGTTTAACAAAGACCTAGAAGAATTAAAGAACAAACAGAGATGAACAATACAATAACTGAAATGAAAACTACACTAGAGGGAATCAATAGCAGAATAACTGAGGCAGAAGAATGGAAAAATGACCTGGAAGACAGAATGGTGGAATTCACTGCTGCAGAACAGAATAAAGAAAAAAGAATGAAAAGAAAGGAAGACAGCCTAAGAGACCTCTGGGACAACGTTAAATGCAACAACATTCACATTATAGGGGTCCCAGAAGGAGAAGAGAGAGAGAAAGGACCAGGGAAAATATTTGAAGAGATTATAGTTGAAAACTTCCCTAACATGGGAAAGGAAATAGCCACCCAAGTCCAGGAAGCACAGCGAGTCCCATACAGGAGAAACCCAAGGAGAAACACGCCGAGACACATAGTAAGCAAATTGGCAAAAATTAAAGACAAAGAAAAATTACTGAAAGCAGGAAGGGAAAAACAACAAATAACATACAAGGGAACTCCCATAAAGTAAACAGCTGATTTCTCAGCAGAAACTCTACAAGCCAGAAGGAAGTGGCATGATATACTTAAAGTGATGAAAGGGAAGAATGTACAACCAAGATTACTCTACCTGGCAAGGATCTCATTCAGATTCAATGGAGAAATCAAAATCTTTACAGACAAGCAAAGGCTAAGATTATTCAGCACCACCAAAACAGCTCTACAACAAATGCTAAAGGAACTTCTCTAAGTGGGAAACACAAGGGAAGAAAAGGATCTACAAAAACAAACCCAAAACAATTCAGAAAATGGTCATAGGAACATACATATCAATAATTACCTTAAACGTGAATGGATTCAATGCTCCAACCAAAAGACACAGGCTTGCTGAATGGATACAAAAACAAGACACATATATATGCTGTCTTCAGAGACCCCCTTCAGATCTAGGGACACATACAAAGTGAAAATGAGGGGATGGAAAAAGATATTCCATGCAAATAGAAATCAAAAGAAAGCTGGAGTAGCTATACTCATATCAGATAACATAGACTTTAAAATAAAGAATGTTACTAGAGACAAGGAAGGACATTACATAATGATCAAGGGATCAATCCAAGAAGAAGATATAACAATTATAAATATATATGCACCCAACACAGGAGCACCTCATTACATAAGGCAACTGCTAACAGCTGTAAAAGAGGAAATCGACAGCAACACAATAATGGTGGGGGACTTTAACACCTCACTTACACCAATGGACAGATCATCCAAAATGAAAATAAATAAGGAAACAGAAGCTTTAAATGACACAACAGACCAGATAGATTTAATTGATATTTATAAGACATTCCATCGAAAAACAGCAGATTACACTTTCTTTCCAAATGCGCATGGAACATTCTCCAGGATAGATCACATCTTGGGTCACAAATCAAGCCTCAGTAAATTTAAGAAAACTGAAATTATATCAAACATCTTTTCTGACCACAACACTATGAGATTAGAAATGAATTACAGGGAAAAAAAATGTAAAAAACACAAACACATGGAGGTTAAACAATACGTTACTAAATAACCAAGAGATCACTGAAGAAATCAAAGAGGAAATCAAAAAATACCTAGAGACAAATGACATTGAAAACACGACGATCCAAAACCTATGGCATGCAGCAAAAGTCTAAGAGGGAAGTTTATAGCTATGCAAGCCTACCTCAAGAAATAAGAAAAATCTCAAATAAACAATCTAAACTTACACCTATAGGAACTAGAGAAAGAAGAACAAACAAAACCCAAAGTAAGCAGAAGGAAAGAAATCATAAAGATCAAAGCAGAAATAAATGAAATAGAAACAAAGAAAACAATAGCAAAGATCAATACAACTAAAAGATGGTTCTTTGAGAAGATAAACAAAATTGCTAAATCATTAGCCGACTCATCAAGAAAAAGAGGGAGAGGACTCAAATCAATAAATTTAGAAATGAAAAAGAAGTTACAACAGACACCGCAGAAATACAAAGCATCCAAAGAGACTATGACAAGCAACTCTATGCCAATAAAATGGACAACCTAAAAGAAATGGACAAATTCTTAGAAAGGTATAACCTTCCAAGAGTGAACCAGGAAGAAACAGAAAATATGAACAGACCAATCACAAGTACTGAAATTGAAACTATGATTAAAAATCTTCCAGGGTTTCCCTGGTGGTGCAGTGGTTGAGAGTCCGCCTGCTGATGCAGGGGACATGGATTCATGCCCCGGTCCGGGAAGATCCCACATGCCGCAGAGCAGCTGGGCCCGTGAGCTATGGCCAGTGAGCCTGTGCGTCCGGGGCCTGTGCTCCGCAACGAGAGAGGGCACAACAGGGAGAGGCCCGCGTACTGAAAAAAAAAAAAAAAAAAAATCTTCCAAAAAAGAAAACTCCAGGAGCAGATGGCTTCACAGGTGAATTCTATCAAACACTTAGAGAAGAGATAACACCCATCCTTCTCAAACTCCTCCAAAAATTTGCAGAGGAAGGAACACTCCCAAACTCATTCTATGAGGCCACCATCACCCTGATACCAAAACCAGACAAAGATACTACAAAAAAAGAAAATTACAGACCAATATCACTTATGAATATAGATGCAAAAATTCTCAACAAAATACTAGCAAACAGAATCCAACAACACATTAAAAGGATCATACACCATGATCAAGTGCGATTTATCCCAGGGATGCAAGGATTCTTCAATATACGCAAATCAATCAATGTGATACACCATATTAACAAATTGAAGAATAAAAACCATATGATCATCTCAATAGATGCAGAAATAGCTTTTGAAAAAATTCAACACTGATTTATGATAAAAACTCTCCAGAAAGTGGGCATAGAGGGATCCTACCTCAACATAATAAATGCCATACATGACAAACCCACAGCAAACATCATTCTCAATGGTGAAAAACTGAAAGCATTTCCTCTAAGATCAGGAATGACACAAGGATGTCCACTCTCACCACTATTATTCAACATAGTTTTGGAAGTTCTAGCCATGGCAATCAGAGAAGAAAAAGAAATAAAAGGAATACAAATTGAAAAAGAAGAAGTAAAACTGTCACTGTTTGCAGATGACATGATAGTATACATAGAGAATCCTAAAAATGCCACCAGAAAACTACTAGAGCTAATCAATAAATTTGGTAAAGTTACAGGATACAAAATTAATGCACAGAAATCTCTTGCCTTCCTATACACTAATGATGAAAAATCTGAAAGAGAATTTATGGAAACACTCCCATTTACCATTGCAACAAAAAGAATAAAATACCTAGGAATAAACCTAACTAGGGAAACAAAAGACCTCTATAAGGAAACCTGTAAGACACTGATGAAAGAAATTAAAGATGACACCAACAGATGGAGAAATATACCATGTGAAGTGTGAAAATGAAATGTGAAAATGACTATAACTACCCAAAGCAATCTACAGATTCAATGCAATCCCTATCGAATTACCAATGGAATTTTTTATGGAACTAGAACAAATCAGCTCAAAATCTGTATGGAGACACAGAAGATCCTGAATAACGAAAGCAGTCTTGAGGGAAAAAGACAGAGCTGGAAGAATCAGACTCCCTGACTTCAGACTATACTACAAACCTACAGTAATCAAGGCAATATGGTACTGGCACAAAAACAGAAACATATATCAATGGAACAAGATAGAAAGCCCAGAGATAAACCCAGGCACCTATGGTCAACTAATCTATGACAAAGGAGGCAAAGATATACAATGGAGAAAAGACAGGCTCTTCAATAAGTGGTGCTGGGAAAACTGGACAGCTACATGTAAAAGGATGAAATTAGAACACTCCCTAACACCATACACAAAAATAAACTCAAAATGGATTCAAGACCTAAATGTTAAGACTGGACATGATAAAGCTCTTAGAGGAAAACATAGGAAGAACACTCTTTGACATAAATCACAGCAAGATCTTTTTTGATCCACCTCCTAGAGTAATGGAAATAAAAACAAAAATAAACAAATGGGACCTAATGAAACTTCAAAGCTTTTGCACAGCAAAGGAAACCATAAACAGGATGAAAAGAAAACCCTCAGAATGGGAGAAAATATTCACAAACTAATCAACGGGCAAAGGATTAATCTCCAAAATATATAAACAGCTCACGCACCTCAATATTATGAAACAAACAACCCAATCCAAAAATGGGCAGAAGACCGAAATAGACATTTCTCCAAAGAAGACATACAGATGGCTAAGAAGCACATGAAAAGCTGCTCAACATCACTAATTATTAGACAAATGCAAATCAAAACTACAATGAGGTATCACCTCACACAAGTCAGAATGGGCATCATGAGAAAATCTACAAACAACAAATGCTGGAGAGGGTGTGGAGAAAAGGGAACCCTCCTGCACTGTTGGTGGGAATGTAAATTGATACAGCCACTATGGAGAACCGGATGGAGGTTCCTTAAAAAACTAAAAATAGACTTACCATATGATCCAGCAATGCCACTACTGGGCATGTACCCCAAGAAAAGCATAATTCAAAAAAGACACATGCACCCCAATATTCATTGCAGCACTATTTACAATAGCCAGGTCATGGAAGCAACCTAAATGCCCATCGACAGATGAATGGATAAAGAAGTTGTGTACATGTATACAATAGAATATTACTCAGCCATAAAAAGGAACGAAATTGAGTCATTTGTTGAGATGTGTATGGATCTAGAGACTGTCATACAGAGTGAAGTAAGTCAGAAAGAGAAGAACAAATATCGTATATTAATGCATGCATGTGGAACTTAGAAAAATGGTACAGATGAACCAGTTTGCAGGGCAGAAGTTGAGACACATATGTAGAGAACAAACGTATAGACACTAAGGGGGGAAAACCGTGGTGGGGTGGGGATGGTGGTGTGCTGAATTGGGCGATTGGGATTGACATGTATACACTGATGTGTATAAAACTGATGACTAATAAGAACCCACAGTATACAAACAAACAAATAAAAAACAACTAAACTTTCTTTGGGTTATTTGTATGGAAATATGTTAATATAAATGTTTCAGACATTACATGAAATTTCTAAAAATCTTATATGTTCTGGTATAATGTTATAAGTCATAATTCTAGTTATTACTTTAAAATGTATATCTGAGAAATAACTAAATTCCCTTGTCAATTGCATTATTATGAACTTTCATCAAATCTTTAACCGTGGTCATTTTTAAGTCTTTTGTCATTTACAGACAGTTCTGGGTGTACTCTGATGCTGTCACAAAAATGTTCCTATATAAGGGTTTCATCTTCAAGGAATTCATGGAAAAGACTCTGACAAGTACAGGTTTCTGGTAACTGACTATACTGCTGTTCTGAATGAATAAGCATTTTCAGAACTCTAATGGAAAACTGATGAATTCATAAAAGTGCTAACAAAAGATAAAAATGAAAAAAAATTAATTACATGGGACTGAGTGAACTGATGAGGATGATTATAAGTTTTTGACTTTCTGTTTGAATTTTTTAAAAAAAAGAAAATCCCAGAAGCACTCAGAGGCAAAAAATATACAAATCAATTTTCACAGCAAAGTAAAGGAGCTGTTACAGTGGAGGATTACTGGACTGAATGCCAATATTATGACATAGTATGAGTGTGTTTCGTGTTTGGTAATTGCAATCATTGTTGCTTTTATTGTGGTCATCCATTTACAATGCTTGGTGTCAGTTTATTTATCTCTTGTAAAAATAAAATACAGTGTGTGTGATAAAAAAGAATACTACCATTTGCAGCAACATGGGTGAACTTAGAGAATATTACGCTTAGTGAAATAAATCAGGGAAAAAATAATATATGATGTCACTTATATGTGGCATCTGAAAATAATACAAATGCATACATTTACAAAACAGAAACAGACTCACAGATATAGAAAACAAACTTGTGGTTATCAAAGGGGAGAGAGAAGGGGGGGAGGGACAACTTAGGGGTATGGGATGAACAGATACTAACTACTATATATAAAATAGATAAGCAGCAGGATATACCACATAGGACAGATAATTTTCATTATCTTGTATTAACCTATAATGCAATACAATCTGCAAAAATACTGAATGACTATACTGTACACCTGAAACTAACACAATATTGGAAATCAACTATACTTCAATAAAAGAAATGGAAATGTCTTTCAATAGAGGAATGGTTAAATAAGTTATAGCACATTCATATGATAAAATATGCAGCAACTTAAAGGTGTGAGAAATGAAAGAAATCTATATCAATTTACTTGGATCAAAAAATTTCACAATTTGCATGGAAACACAACAGACCCCAAATAGCCAAAGCAAACTTGAGAAAGAAAAACGGAGCTGGAAGAATCAGGCTCCCTGACTTTAGACTATACTACAAAGCTACAGTAATCAAGACAGTATGGTACTGGCACAAAAACAGAAATATAAATCAATGGAACAGGCTAGAAAGCCCAGAGATAAACCCATGCACATATGGTCACCTTATTGTTGATAAAGGAAGCAAGAGTATACAATGAGAAAAGACAGCCTCTTCAATTACTGGTGCTGGGAAAACTGGACAGCTACATGTAAAAGATTGAAATTGGAACACTTCCTAATACCATACACAAAAATAAACTCAAAATGGATTAAAGACCTACATGTAAGGGCAGACACTATAAAACTCTTAGAGGAAAACATAGGCAGAACACTCCATGACATAAATCACAGCAAGATGACCCACCTCCTAGAGAAATGGAGATAAAAACAAAAATAAACAAATGGGACCTAATGAAACTTAAAAGCTTTTGCACAGCAAAGGAAACCATAAACAAGACAAAAAGACAACCCTCAGAATGGGAGAAAATATTTGCAAATGAAGCAACTGACAAAGGATTAATCTCCAAAATTTAAAAGCAGCTCGTGCAGGTCAATATCAAGAAAAACAGAGAACCCAATCTAAAAATGGGCAGAAGACTTAAATAGACATTTCCCCAAAGAAGATATACAGATGGCCAACAAACACATGAAAGGATGCTCAACATCATTAGTCATTAGAGAAATGCAAATCAAAACTACAATGAGGTAACCTCACACCTGTCAGAATGGCTATCATCAAAAAATCTACAAACAATAAATGCTGAAGAGGGTGTGGAGAAAAGGGAACCCACTTGCACTGTTGGTGGGAATGTAAATTGATACAGCCACTATGGAGAACAGTATGGAGGTTCCTTAAAAAACAAAAAATAGAACTACCATATGACCCAGTAATCCCACTACTGGGCATATACCCTGAGAAAACCATAATTCAAAAAGGGTCATGTACCACAATGTTCATTGCAGCACTATTTACAATAGCCAGGACATGGAAGCAACCTAAGTGTCCATCGACAGATGAATGGATAAAGAATATGTGGCACATATATACAATGGAATATTACTCAGCCATAAAAAGAAACAACATTGAGTTATTTGCAGTGAGGTGGATGGACCTAGAGTCTGTCATACAGAGTGAAGTAAGTCAGAAAGTGAAAAACAAATACCGCATGCTAACACATACATATGGAAACTATTTTTAAAAAAAGGTTCTGATGAACTTAGGGGCAGAACAGGAATAAAGATGCAGATATAGAGAAAGGACTTGAGGACACGGGGAGGGGGAAGGGTAAGCTGGGCCAAAAAATATATACACTACCAAATGTAAAATAGCTAGCTAGTGGGAAGCAGCTGCATCACACAGGGAGATCAGCTTGGTGCTTTGTGACCACCTCAAAGGGTGGGATGGGAGGGTGGGAGGGAGACGCAAGAGGGAGGGTATATGGGGATATAGGTATGCATATAGTTGATTCACTTTGTTATACAGCAGAAAGTAACACAACATTGTAAAGCAATTATACTCCAATAAAGATGTTAAAGAAATTTACTTGGATCAGAGGTGAGGAAAATCAATGCATATGATCCTCTTATTGTACAGAACATATATGTTGTCTGTGTGTGTGTATACGAAGAAATGTTTGGAAAAATATACTTGGCTTTGCTCCTAATAGGTTGTCGGGAGGAGAGGGCCTGTAGGTTCGAGGTGATTGTTAAATGGAGTCATTGGAAACATAGTATAAGGTTTTATTTCATATATCTTTGTATGGCACGGATTATTTTACCTTTATAGATAGGTTTTCTAGCAGTAGTGATCACAGCAGGCAGAGTATCAAGTTCACCTTTCTTTTTGTTTAAGGTCAAATTTTTTCGATGCCCTAAAAAATAATAGTGTCACTAAATTATTCTAGAAATAACCTCATTTAAACTTTTAAAAAGTTAAAATAATCCACTTCTAAAGTACAGCTTCTGTATATATTTTAAAAATAATTTAGATAAAGCAGCTTTACTAACACAAATATTTTCTCTTTGATTTTACCTTGCCGGGTATTTGATATTTATAAACATCAACAATAAGGGTGCAAATCAAGAAAAACAAATAACTAAAAAACTATATAAAAATGTTAGAGAAAGAGCTTTTAAAATAGTATGTCAATAAAAAAATACTTAAGCAATCAAATCAATAAATTCTCAAGTAAAGTTTTTATCACTACATATATTTATCTTAAATAAAGCATATCTTTATTTAACAAAAAAAGAAGTTTGTATTCCTACAGTGAAAAATCTAGTGCTAGAATGGAGGGAGAGATGCTATAGAAATGCTGTTTTAAAGATACATATTTTGAACCCTGTTAAAAATAAAAGTATGTAATAATGAAAACAGTTTCAGTATGCTCACTTAGAGAAAAATACATTAAAATAAAATGCAGAATGCTCAGTATTTAGATGGTACTCTCTCAAAGTTAGCAGAAAAAATTACATTAATGTGTTTAATTTCCACAATATGTATCTTACAGAGAAATAAAGCATGATTATATAACACCACTGGAGCAATAGATAAGAAATAGGGTCTGTAAATTAGTTCTTAAATATTAGTGGATTAGATGGTTGGGAGATGATAATGCAAGGGAAGGAAGAAAATGAACATAATGTTTATTTTCCTTCACATTTACCCTCATGTTGACTCTTTCTATTGACCTTGCCTGGGATTGGACAAAAGAGGTATATATAAATATAAGGAAGAGGATTATAAGATGGGTTTATCTCAGTCATCTGCAGGATCTATAATAGTGTGTAAGAAAGGAATGTTGAGAAAAAACTCAAGTTCCAATTTAGTGGTGGTGGGGAAGGAAAAGCCATGCCAGAGACACACCACTCATCCACTAAGAATGCATATATGTTAGATGAGCTTAATTCAGAATTTACTTTCACTTATGTTTTGCTAAACTGGTTATATGACTAAGGCTAGTACAATCTGGTAACTTCCATATAATTAAATCTTTATTCATTGAAAACATCACATTGTATGCTAAAAATATTACAAATTACCTGAATCTTCTTTATTCAATGAAGGAAAGTGGAAGGTTTTATAAACACTTGACCTAGCCCTAGATGCTCTATGAAGTACTTTTGGACATTCGGTCACATGTGGTGAAAAGTACTCATAAGGTTCTTCCAGAAATATTTAGAAAATAAGTTAGCTGTAAGATGGATCACACTTATAACTATTTTTATTTTTAATACTCACACATTTAGTTGCCAATAAAAATAAAATTAAATAAATTAAAATAATGAACATTAATTTTTTGAGATCATTAACTTAATTAAATAATATAAAGATGTATATTTAGAAGACTTAGTTTGGAGATCAGAGCTAAGTAAAAGAAGCAAATCACAAAAGAACTCATAAGATTCCATTTCTATGAAATGTCCAGTATAGGCAAATTTTATACAGACAGAAATTAGATTAGTGGTTGCCTAGGGCTGGGGAAGTAAGAGGACTAGAGGAGAGAAGGCAGGGAGATTGTTTTCAAAGTGCTGAAAGCAAAAATTCACAACCAAGAATTTTATACCCAGAGAAACTATCATTCAAAAATAAAGATGAAAAAAAAATAAAGATGAAACAAAGATATTCCTAAATTTTAAAAAAAATTAAGAGATTTTGATCTTATACTACCAGCCATGTCTTAAAAGAAATGCTAAAGGGAAAACCTCAGGCTGAAACAAAATGACACCCAGATGGTAACTCAAATCAACACGAAGAAATAAAAAAGCACCTTATACAGGTAAATATAAATGACAATATACATTTTTCTCTTTTCTTCAATTAACTGGCTAAAAAAGACTACTGCATAAAACTGTATTGCTGGACATATAAAATAAAACTCAATTTTATTTCTACATAAGAGCAATGAATAATCCAAAAATGAAATTAGGGAAACAATTTTATTTGCAATAGCATCAGAAATAATTAAATAGTAATAAATTTAACAAAGGGGCACAGCTTTTACCACAAGTTACAAGACACTGCTCAGGGAAATTAAAGAAATCTAAATAAAGACATACATTCACTGGAATGAACAGTATTCCATTGTGTGTGTATGTGTATACATATATATGAATATTGTATATTTTATAGATTAATAATATCATATATAATTATTAACACATACAAAATGAAAGAGCTATTTTGAATTCTTTATTGGGTAAATGGCAGACCTCTATGTCTTTGGGTTGGTTTCTGGAAGCTTATTGTGATCCTTTGGTAGTATCATGTTGCCTTGATTTTTCGTGTTGCTTGGGGTTTTGTGTGCTGTCTTCACAGATGAATTAGCAGTCACTTCCTCCAGTCTTTACTACTGCCTTCAGGGAAGAAATACCTTCCATCAGCACTGTTACAGACTGAGGCTTTCTCAGACCTTGAGTGGATACACCTACTCACACTTCTTGCTCCCTCTTGTGGCAGAATTTCTTAAGCTTGTATATCTTTGGATTCTGCAACGCATCAGCCCCAATGCTGACTGCCACCCTTTTGTTTCCCTAAAGTGGTGCTACAGCTCAAGTTTCTGGTTTCTCTCTGGTCCACAGACTCCGGCCTACTTTCTCCAAGTGCTCCTTAGTTGTCCAACAAAGCTTGCTCTGCCACCACCCTCAGGAGCATCCACAGGGAGTTGGCTGCAGCGTGAGGGAAAGTGGGTGAGGCATGCCTGTTGCTTGGGGTACCAAAGGCTAGCCAGGGGGATCCACAGGTGAGGCTTTCCCAGAAGTTCATGGGTGGGCTTTCTGATGGAGTTCACAGCATAATCAGCAGGAACCAAATCCCTTTAATGCTCCCCAAAAATGTTATATGCCTCTCTCCTGATCTCTTCTCACCCCAAATTTACTACTCTGGATGCTGAATGAGAGAAATGAGTCTCCTTGGCAGTGTCCTGGACAGTTGGGGAAGCCTGGTGTTCATTCACCTGCTCTTCTTCCCACCCCACCTCTCACCCCCCTCACAGGATGGCCTTGCTTGGCCCAGCTGTGTCACCTTGGGGAAGGTGGGCAAAATCAAACTGTTCCTCTTATCCACTCGAATGTGTCCAAATTCTTATTTTTCACTCCACTGGAGTGCTGGAACTTCTCTTCTAGAAACCCAGACTTCCATGAAGGCTCTCTTGTCTGTGGTCACTGCCCAAGTCAGGGTTATCCAGATGCTTCTGGACCATGGCCAAGAGGGGATGGAACCAGTTCATAAGCTACTGAAGGGTCCACAGTCAGGATGGAGGTCTATCTTCCTATTATTTGATGCACAGATGGATGAAACTCCTCTGGGTCCCTTGGCATATGATGCTGGATCCCAAACTCCCACAAAGTCACTTTTGTTCATGGATGGATGTCAAATTTTTGTGGATGAGGAGAGTTTAGGAGGGGTATCTTATGCCATCATGATGATGATGTCACCTGTCATATATTTGCAGTGAAGTCAGTTCTGTATGTCCTAGTCTGCATTCCCCCCTGGGATCTCCCAACATCCTGGTTTTTGAACGCATAGTTTTACTGAGAAAATTATAATTAACATATAATCAAATGATGGAAAAGATGACCTAAATTTATGGATCATTGACTGCTAATATGCCTCTGTTTATTTTTTCCACCTTTTTGTAGGGGAGTGCCTACCGTGGAGTCTATCCTTGTCTGTGCTACTATATTGTTTGTGTGTGTGTGTGTTTTGTGGGAAGTCACATCACAGGAACTGTCTCTGAAAATGATTACAGATCACAAGACTGGGTCTTTGGCACTGATGCCAAATTTTAATGAGAATCTGTGTAGCTCTTGGAAGAGCACGTGTAGTTTGCATGCAGGGGGTAGGGGTCATGGATATTTGCAAAGAGAGGGAGCACTGGTGCATTGGATTCGATAGCCTCAACATGTCCTTGACTACCTGTATCCACGTCCTTCTACACAACTCTGATCTTAGTATATGACTTTAGTGAATGCAAGAAAAGCAAACAAATGCAAGCAGAGATGTCAAAATTGCTTGTTCATTAAGGTTTGCCCCACATGCTGTGCTAAGAACCCGAGGTTACAATGTAAAGACCCCTAAGCCAACCAGCTGGAAGATGAGAGACAGGTAGCCAGGTCACCTCCTGTGACACCTGAAAAGCTTATTTTCTCTTAGTTCCCAAACCACTCTTCTACATTCTGCTTTGTGGTACTGGATCTGGGATTCTAAAAACTACATTTTTGCTTTGCCAGGTAGCTCCAAGTTAGGCTGTGCAAATAGGGCAAGGTAGACGTAGATTGCAAGTTTGGAAAAGAAACAAGGGACTTGTTTCTCCCACTTGGTTACCAATGGGCTTCCTGAAAGCTCATGTCCCTTTTCAGTTCTGGTGAACATCATGCCAGCAATGTTTCTTTTTCCCAGGAGCAGAAGTTCTTTCCATGACACAAATGGTTTGCATTCTTTCCAACATATGCAGATCAAGTTTTATTAAATTCTTACCACCTGAGACACTAGCAGTGCCTCCTCTTCAGAAGTACATCTGAGGCTCTTCCTGAAAAATCAGCCAAGTAACATTCTCTACAGTCAGAGGTCTCCTTCAGCCCTAATGGTGGAAACTTCTCCTGAAACTGCTTTCTCCATGTTACCTTACAATTCTTTTTACACTTTCAGCTACTTGGCTAACAATTTTATATTTAACTAGTTTTTTTATTCTTGCTCTCTTTTCAAACAGTTAGTGTGGTCTCTATCTCCTGATGAACCCCAACTATATACCTGTATTGTCCCAAATAACAGTGAGCCAACTGCTAGACAAGTGAGTGAAGCCACTGACCACAAGCTGACCAAAGATGTATAAAGTTAGCCCAGCTCACAGCAGTCTACATTGCTAACTCCCAAGTCGTGAATTGTATGAATAGTTATGCTTTAAGCTAAATAGTTTTTGGGTAATTATTTAGTAAAATAACACTAACAAATGTGGAAAAAATTTAAGAAAGAATGAGATATGATTTAATAACTCTAAGATGGGGATAAATGAAAAAAACCCCCACCAATCTGTATGGCTGATGGTTATGTAGAGAAAAGTATATTTTTCCCAAATTGCTGGTAAAAATGTTAACACTCTTTTAGGAAAAGTCTCACAGTATCTTTTAACATTAAAAATTAATATACGCTTTAACACTATCAATCCTGCGACACTACCCCAAAGAGATAAAAACATCAAATGTAATAATATATATTCATGGACACATTTAGTAGTGAAAAGCTTAAAAAGTCAATGACCTTTAATAGAAGAATGATCAAATAATTCTGCTAGTAAAAAGGATAAATTAAAGTTGTTTCATTTTCAGGCTTGCAAGGATTTATCTAAGATGTTTCTGAATAATAACATGCAAAAAGTAAAATGAAAAACTGTACCACAAGAATCATTCTAAGTAATTATTTAGTATTTTATATCTTTATATATAATTTTTTACCTTCATCATCAAAGGGTGATAAATTAATCACTTTTGTTTTATATTTACTTGGCGCAATGTGCCTGGCGTAGAAATCTTCTTGATGTGAGAATGCATTTTTGTTTTGAAATAAACTCATACCTAAAATAAAGTTTAAAAACAAAAATTATATGAAGTCTGAATATTTACACACTACTCCTCCAACTCCATGTATTAGTCTTTATGCATTTGTAATGTTTCCTTCCCACAGTTTGGCCACTCATCTATTACTGTTACTCCAGTTTCTATAAACGATTTCATCCTTTTTTCTTCCTTCTCTTTATTCTGTGTGCCTTGGTAGCATCTTTTTTTTCCTTCTACTTCACTGAGGTATACTTAGTATAAAAAATTGCACATATTTATACATTTTGATGAATTTGAAAATATGCATACACCTGTGATGCCATCATGACAATCAAGGTAATAAAAATATCCACCACCTCTAAAAGACTACTCTTTGTCTCCTTGCTTTTTTATGTTTATGTGGTAAGAACACTTAGCATGAAGCACTCCCTCTAACAATTTTTACATGCAGAAGACTGTATTGTTAACCATAGACATAATGTTGTTCAGATCTCTAGAACTCACTCATGAAGTATAAATGTGACTTTACACCCATTTAACTACTACCCATTTCCCCCTACCCCCAGGCCCCTGGAAACCACCATTTTATTCTGTTTCTGTAAGTTTGACTATTTTACATCTCATATAAGTGAAATTATGCATTATCTGTCCTTCTGTGATTGGTTTATTTCATTTAGCATTAACACCTTTCAGGTTCATCCTTGTTGTTGTGTATGGAAGGACATCCTTAACTTTTAAGACTGAATAATATTCTATTATATGTCTATACCACATTTTCATTTTTCCTCAGATTTATTGAGACATAATTAACATAAAACATTGCATAAGTTTAAGGTGTACAATGTGATTATTTGATACATTAAAGGATTACCACAATAGGGTTAGTTAAAACCTCCATCCCCACACATAATTACCTTTTTAAATTTTGTAGTAAGAACATTGAAGATCTACTCTCCTAGCAACTTTTAACTATTGTCATCACACTGTATATTAGATTCCAGGACTTATTCTTCTCCCTAGAAGTTTGTACCCTTTAACCAACATCTCCCCATATCCTCCACCCCACAGCCCCTGGTAACCACTATTCTACTGTTTCTGAGTTCAGTTTTTTTAGATTCCACATATGAGTGATATCATACAAATGCTTTCTGTCTCACTTATTTCACTTATATAATGACCTCAAGTTCCACACTGTCCCAAATGGCAGGATTTCCTTTTTTTATATAGCTGAATGATATTCGATTGATTATCTGTCTTTATCTCTTCATCTGTCTTCAGACACTTAGTTGTTTCTAAGACTTGGCTATTGTGAATAATGCTGCAGGGAATACGGGAGTGCAGATATCTCTTTTAAATACTGACTTGACTTCTTCAGCTATGTACCCAGAAGTGGAATTGCTGGATCATACGACAGTTCTATTTTTAATTTTTGGAGGAACATCTATACTAGTTTCCATAGTGGCTGTATCAACTTACAATCTCACCAACAGTGCACAAAGGTTCCCTCTTCCCCACATCCTCATCAACTTTTATCTTTTTGATAATAGTTATTTTAACAGGTGTGAGATATCTCACTGTGGCTTTGATTTGCATTTTCTTGATTAGTGATGTTGAGCACCTTTTCACGTATCCATTAGCCATTCATATATCTTCTTTGGGAAAATGTCTATTCAGGCCTCTTCCCATTTATAGTCACATTGTTTGTTTGTTTTAATATTGAGTTGTATGAGTCCTTATACACTTTGGATATTAACCCCTGATCAGATAGATGGTTTATGAATCTTTTCTCCCATTACTTAGGTTGCCTTGTGATTTTCGATGGTTCCTTTTTTTTTTTTTTTTTTTTTTTTGTGGTACGCGGGCCTCTCACTGCTGTGGTCTCTCCCGTTGCGGAGCACAGGCTCCGGACGCGCAGGCCCAGCGGCCATGGCTCATGGGCCCAGCCGCTCCGCGGCATGTGGGATCCTCCCGGACCGGGGCATGAACCCGCGTCCCCTGCATCGGCAGGCAGACTCTCAACCACTGCGCCACCAGGGAAGCCCCTCGATGGTTCCTTTTGCTGTGTAAAAGATTTTTAATTTGATGTTGTCCAAGCTGTTGACATTTGGTTTTGTTGCTTGTGCTTTTAGTGCAATGTCCAAAATGTCATTGCCAAGAGCAATGTCACGGAGCTTTTTCACTATGTTTTATTGTAGGAGTATTGAGGTTTTAGAGTTCACATTTAAATATTTAATCCATTTTGAGTGAAACATTGTGAACAATATAAGATACAGGTCGAATTTCATTCTTGCATACGGATATCCAATTTTCCAAAACCATTTATTAAAGAGACTATCTTTTCCCCATTTGTAAGATATTCTCTGTAGATGATATGATATTTTTTTCTTATTGAAGTTGATTTACAATGTTGGGTTTATTTCTGCTGTACAACAAAGTGATTCAGTTATATATATGTATACATTTTTTATATTCCTTTCCATTATGGTTTATCACAGGATATTGAATACAGCTTCCCTGTCATTTACATAGGACCTTGTTGTTTATCCATTCTATATATAATAGTTTGCATCTGCTAATCCCAAACTCCCAATCCATCCCTCCCCAATCCCCTCCCACTAGGCAACCACAAGTCTGTTCTCTATGTCTGTGAGTCTCTTTCTGTTTCATAGATGGGTTCATTTGTGTCATATTTTAGATTCCACATATAAGTGGTATCACATAGTATTTTTCTTTCTCTTTCTGATTTACTTCAGTTAGCATGATAATCTCTAAGTCCATACATGTTGCTGCAAATGGCGTTATTTCACTCTTTTTTATGGCTGAGTAGTACTGCATTTTATATATGTACCACATCTTCTTTATCCATTCATCTATTGATATACATTTAGTTTGTTTCCATGTCTTGGCTACTGTGAATACTGCTGCTATGAACATAGGGGTGCATGTATCTTTTTGAATTACAGTTTTGTCCAAATATATGCCCAGGACCGGGACTGGTGGATCATATGTTAACTCTATTTTTAGTTTTTTTGAGGAAACTCCATACTGTTTTTCATAGTGGTGGCACCAATTTACATTCCCACCAATAGTGTAGGAGGGTTCCCTTTTCTCCACATCCTCTTCAGCATTTGTCATTTATGGATTTTTTAATGATGGCCATTCTGTATGGTGTGAGGTGATACCTCATGGTAGTTTTGATTTGCATTACTCTAATAATTAGTGATGTTGAGCATCTTTTCATATGCCTGTTGGCCATCTGTATGTTTTCTTTGAAGAAATGTCTATTTAGGTCTTCTGCCCATTTTCTGATTGGGTTGCTTGTTTCTTTGATATTGAGATATATGAGCTGTTTGTATACTTTGGAAATTAAGCCTTTGTCAGTCGCATCATTTGGCAAGGCTCTTTTTTTATGATCTTGACTCAAGCAATATGAGCCCTAGATTTCATGGCTGAATGGTGCCACTGGCTTTGCTCTGCTGAAGATCAGCTTTGCCTGCTATACTCTCTGCTCAAGTGTTGCTTGGATACAAATCCTCCAAGTGTTTTGGCCAGGCTTGGAAGGGCCAGGAGCTACACTCAGGAGTGAGGCAAAATTGAGCTCCCCTGCCTGGGCAGAATGGAAGGGCCACCTGCAAGCAGGCTCCCTGGTCTTCCTGATCAGGCTTTCTGGTCAAGAGGGGCCAGGAGATTTGTCCAACAGTTGGTGGGGGCTATTAATTAGCTCCCTGCCTGGGCCAAGCAGGGAAACTGACTCTAATCCCTCTAAGGCTCTTTGAAGTCTTGACTCAAGCTGACCTGCTCCCCAAGTTCCCTGGTTAAATGGTGCCACTAGACTTGCACTATGGACAATCAGCTTTGCCTGCCATACTCTTCACTCAAGAAGTGCTCCATAGTTTCCAGGTGTTCTGACTCATCTGCCTGGTAAGATGGGGCAAGGAGCTACTCAGCAGTATATCAAGCTAGGACTCAGCTCCCCTGCTTGGAGGGGGGTAGACAGGGCTCCAGAGCTGTCAAGGCTCTTCATTTGAGGAACCAAACCATACAGACCTGCATCTCAGTGTGTCACCTGGTGAGACTGTGCCACCCTCTCGTTTCTCTAGATGAGCAAAGCTGCTGGTCAGGACTACTGCTTGGGTGCTGTGGGTAGGAACTTGGTCTGCCAAGATCCCAGTGCTGGTTGTTGCAAGCCCCTCTCCCTTCTCTGTCACAATCAGATTCCCAGTAGTCTGGGATTACCCAGATTACCCCAAAATCCCTGTGGTAAGAAGTGAGGGCTCTCAAGAAGTGACCCACAATGCTGGTAGAGCTGGAAATCCATGCTGGGCTCTTGTTTCAAACTGGAGGAATTGAGGGCTGAGGGGGGACTTCTTGGTGTGGTGCTGCACCAGCCTGGGGGAAGGGCAGTATGGTCAGTGTGTAGCCGCTCCTCTTATCCGTCTAATGTGGTGTGTCTTGGTCTCTGTTGTGCAGGGGGTGCGCTACACCCTCATTCCCATGTTCTAGGATTTTCTCAGTGGTGTCTGGTCCATGAATAGTTTTTAGTCATTCTTCTTGTGAGGAGGAGTGACATCAGGAATGACCTATGTTACCATCTTGGTGACATCACTCCTCACCTTTTATGTTTCTGATGTCATAATTTACCTTTTGTTTATATTGTGTATCCATTACCGTAGCTGTAGTTATTTTTAATATTTTTGTCCTTTAACCTTTATGATAGGTTTAACACACCACCATATTACAGCATCAGAGTATTTGAAATTTGACTATATACTTACCGTTAATAGGGTGTTATATATTTTCACATCACTAATTAGTGTGCTTTCATCTCAGCTTGAAAAACTCCTTTCAATATTTCTAATAAAGCAGTTCTACTGGTGATGAATTCACCCAGCTTTCCTTTGTTTGAGTCTTACCTCACCTTCATTTCTAGAGGACAGCTTTGTCTGGTAAAGTATTCTTTTTAGGCAGTTTTTTTTTTCTTTCAACACTTTGAATATATCATCCTACTCTTTCCTGGCCTGCAATGTTTTTGCAGAAAAAGCTTCTAATAGCTTGATAAGGATTCACTTGTATGAGAGAAATATTTTCCTCTTGCTACTTTTAAAATTCTATCTTTGTTTTTGATTTTAGACAGTTTTATTATAATATTTCATGGCAGATACTGTTGTGAATTGTAATTTGGGGGTGATTTATTAGCTTCATGACCTTGGACATTCAAATCTCTCCCTAGATTTGGGAAGTTCTCAGCCATTACTTCTTTAGATAAGTGTTCTGCCGCCTTCTCCTTATCTTCTCCTTCTGGGACTCCAATCATTTATATATTATTTAGCTTATTGTCCTATAGTTCACAGTTTTACTTCATTCTTTAAAAAATTTTTTTCTTTACTCTTCTTTGTATAATTCCAAAGGTACTGCCTTCTGCTTCACACATTCTCTCTTCCTCTAGATCCATTATGATGTTAATATTCTCAATTGCATTTTTCATTTCATTCACTGTATTCTTCAGCCCCAGAATTTGATTTGATTTTAATGATTTCTACTCTCTGCTAAACTTCTCATTTTATTTGTGCATTGTTTTCCTGCTTTTGTTGACCTGTCTTTCTGTGTTTTCCTGTAGCTTGCTAAGCTTCCTTAAAACAGCTATTTTGAATTCTTTATCAGTTAAATTGCAAACCTCCTTTTCTTTGGGGTTATTGGAACATTATTATATCTCGTTCATGGTATCATCATGTTTCCTTGATTTTTCATGTTCCTTGATGTTTGTACTGCTGTCGCTGCATTTGAAGAAGCAGTCACCTCCTCCTTGCTTTACTGACGGCTTTTCAGAAATAAATCCTTTCTAACAGCCCTGCTGAGGATTCTGAGGCTTTCTTAGACCTTTCCTATGAGTACATCTACTCTACACTTCTTGCTATCTTTTGTGGCAGAATTCATAAGCTTGTATGCCTTCTTCCTATCCTGTAATGCCAGACTGGTTGCTGCCAGCTTCCATTTTGCCTTCCCTCTGGCAGTGCTGTATGTTCCATTTTGTGGTTTCTCCAAGGCCTTCAGATTTGGGCCTGCTTTCTGTGGGTACTCACTAGCTGTCTGTAAAAGCTCATTTTTGCTGCCATGGGGAACACACACAGGGAGCCAATCACAGGGTGAGGGTTTGTGGGTGAGGTGCATGGAGTGTTGGAAATGTGTATCGGCCAGTTTTAGGGGTTTCACAGGTGAGGTGTTCTCAGCAGCTGATGTGTGGGACTCCCAATGGAGTCCTTGACATGGTTAGCAGTATCCACATCCCTTTCATATATTCTATTCTGACCCCTGGCTGCTGTTCTCTCAGCCACTCACCACTCCCAGTCATGCAGTTGCAGTTCATGACACAGATCTCTGGATGGGACAAGAGAGAAATGGGTCTCTTGACAGTGTCCCGTACACCTAGAGAAGCTGGGCAGTCACTCATGTTCTCACTTTCCCCCATGAGAGGAGAAGCGCTCTTTTGGCACCGAGGTTTGCTGTCCTAGGGGAGGAGTGATGCAGGTAAACTGTCCTTCTTACCCTCTTCAATGCCTCCAATCTTGGATTGTTTTAAAAATTCCAACAGCGTGCTGAAACTTTTCTGCTTTAACTCCTGGACTTCCACAAAGGCTCTCTTGTCTGTGGGTGATTGTCAAGTTGGTTTTCTTTGGGTGGAAGATGGTAGAAAACTCCTGTTCTACCTTGTTGATGTCACCACTGTAAAATTTCTTCTCTCTTGCCAAATATTCTAGAGGGAATTTCACTCATTGTCTTAGTTCCCTGATTTGTCCAATTCTTTCAAAGTCATTTAGAGAACTTTTTTCCTTCTGGCTGAAAAAGATTCTTTTGTAAAGAAAGGTTCTTCTTTTATAGCATTTTGATGGAGTAACATTTTTAGTATTTGCAAATGCACATGTACAAGAGCTCTTCCTACTCTTCGTGGGTAAATTAATTAGCAGCAAAGCCCTCACTTTTTTTTTTTTTTAAATGGATACGGAGGGTGGCACACATGGTTTTTCTCTGATGGACAGTTTCCATTCTTAGCATCTCCCTTAATTTTGACCTGTATCCCAACCCTGTTTTACTTTGAAGCAGAATATTCACTTCTTCATTTGATCTGTACACTATATTTAGAAGGATGCATTTATAAGAATAGTTTTGGAGATCAGAGCTCTATGCATGAAACATTGGCTTCCCCGCACCCCATTCAATCAATGTTCATAAGATTTATATTTCATATATCCTACTTATTATAAAAGTAATATGTGATATTGTAGAACACTCCCATTTAAACAAAAATTATAAACCTCATCTTATTTTATCAGTGGTTAGAGATTAAACCGAAGCCACAGCCTGAGAGGTTGTTACTGAGAAAATAAAATACTGTTGACACAATTTACTCCAGAAGCCATGACTCTAAGCTAGCCATTCATATTTGTCAAACAAGAGTAGACTCTGGGGAGGATATTCAAATTACTAAAAATAAAAGCCTTAAGGCATGTTAGGGTAATGGGGCCATACTGTCATGTTTATGTTTATTCTTGATTTTATTTTCATGAAAGCATCAAGCCTAGATTGTTTATATGAAAATATTTTGGTACAGCTTGGTATTCCAATTTAAATGTAATTTTGAATGCAGTAGTATAGGAGACTAGCTATCCTCTCTAATTCCAAGAACTAAATGCTACATTAAAAAATGTACTTTAAAAAGTATTGCTGAGATGGCATAAAAATATACTCTAGAGACCAAAAAGGAAGTAAAAGCAGTTAACTTGGGAATTCCTACTAAAAAGGAGTGTGTATGTATGTGTGTGTGCATGCACACACATTTTTTATAAACTTGACTGACCTGCAGTAATGTGGGTAGTGGGGAGGAAGACAAGGTGGGAAATTCCATAATGAAGAATAATTAAAAATAAAGAGGGCACAATATTTTGGAATATATTTGTATAGAGCATCATTATATACTCTTTATGACTGCATATGATAAAAGCTGAGAAGGGAGGGATTGGAATTGTAACATCATAGATAGGGAACCATTAGAATGTTGTGTATTTTATGTTAGTGTTACATATTTTCTGGGTATTTAAAATATTTCATAAGGAGTAAAATTTTAAAAGCACACTACAAAAAGTATTCTAAGTAGCTAGATATTTATTTTAAATTGTTATATCTCTTATTTTGATTGTCAGAGGGTGAAAAACTGATCACATTTGTAGAGAATTTACTTGGTGCAATGTGCCGGTAAAAAAACTCTGTTTGATGTTGTGTGGACATATATTTGTTTTTAAATAAATTCTCACCTAAAGTAAAATTAAGAAGAAAAATTCACATAGACACCATTACTCTTTGCACACTACTTCCCAAACTCCATGTATTAGTCTTTGTTTCTGCAGTTTTTCTTCCCACATTTGAGTTGTTACTTTTCTATGACTCCAATTTCTATAAACTAATTCTTCATTTTTTCTTCCTTTTCTTTGTTCTGTGTTCTTAGGTAGCATCTTACTTAATTTTGACCTTTAATCTAACCATATTTTATCTTAAACAAGTATATTTATTTCTATATTTGATCTGTACTCTCAATACCTTTTCTCTTAGCAATTAATATTGCTAATATAAAATTTTCTTTAGAGCATTTAATTATAAACTCACCATTAATAAGTATAAAATAATTAACTTAATTTTGTTGATAAAAGGCATGACATTTTAAATTGAATGGATGTAAATGAAAGCACTTTATTGTTGTGTCTAAGGTTGTTATTCAAAACTGACAAGGACTCCTATTAATAAGCAACACTGAAACAAAAATTAATTGAAAGAACCTAACCAAAAATACTCTGAAAATTAAAGACATGGAAAAATGGCTTATCGTAATACACCAAATTTAACTGCTTGGTTCCAACAATTTCATTTTTACACCACCAGCTTTTCCCCAGTTAAAAGCTGTTGGAGCAAGTAATATTTATTTGATTCATTTATAACACTACTTTTTTACAGGAATAAAAGCGAGAATATAATAAAATAAAGCATTCAAAAGCAAAGTTTCAGAAATCTTGCCTTAAATTCCAGTGAAAACACATATTTTGGCGCTTATATCTGAGGATTCAGTTACTTTCCAATGCTAGCTTTCAGCATCAATTCTGTAAAAAGTTTGTAACGACAGTATTTCTTGCACCAAAGAGAAATGTATCGAACCCTGTTACACCAAGACTAAAGCAGTAATCTGTGAATAATAAAACTCAGCTAGAGAACTCCACTCTAGATATAAATTTACACACCAACTTACTTATGTAGAGGAAATTGGTAATCAGTGAAATAACTGTTATATTCCTCTTCTTATACCACTCATCAACTAGCTTTTTTGCTTTTTCAATTTCAAAGCAATATTCCTTTCTAAGCCAGCAAGAAAGTGAGTAGAATCGCAGTTATAAATACATAAACCAAGCATATTATAAGGTCATTAGAGCATTGGATTATATGGATTACTTTCCAAATGGATGAGATTACAACTAAAAAATATTCAGCTAAATTGATAGTAAATACTAGAATTTAACTAATTATAAGAGGAAATTCATGAAGATTACGGCCCATTAATACTAACATACAGTTACTGTTATCATTAATGATTCATAGTTAATTAAATCCCAAAGAAGACATAAACCATAAATATTAGACTTGGAAAATTCTTGTTCTTACTAGGGTGATTCTGATGATGTGTCTTGATTTCATCAATTGCTTTTTCTCTTCCAACAGTATCTCTCATGCGTTCTCCGTCAGTCTCTATGGATATAAACCAAATTTCAAAACACATTCTAAGGTAACCATTAACATACATGTATGTGTGTCTTTGTGTCTGTGTGTAGTACTAATTAATTAGTACTTGTATTATCGAAGAGAAATAATATAACGTCTGCATTGCACAATCATAAAACATTAGAATTTGAAGGGCTCTTAGCAATCATATAAGCCTCATGATATTGAAGCTTAGAGATGTTTTGTGACTTGATTGAGAACACACACCAAGATAATGCAAAACTGAGTACAAGATGATGCCCCATAATTCCTTAACCAGTGCTTTTCATACACAATGCACTGTCCCATACAAACTTTAATCATCTTGGAGAGATCGTGTAAATGATATAACTGCCAAGTTTACACTAAGAGGACACTCATACTGTAAGGATATACCTATGAGTGGAACGTGGCATTTTCTTCCCACTGGTCAAGCGACAAAGCATGGTCCCACATCACGGAAAGTTACTACCAGGCAGAAAATCTTTGACTCTCTCAAGAATGTTTAATGCCATTTTTAAGGCTATGTACATCAAGTAGACATCAAAGATGTAGAAGAGTAACAAGATATTCTGTGGTCTAAGAAAAACTGCCTATCAGGTCCTCTTACTATGTACACCTGGTAGCTGGGGAGGGGGAAATGGGTAAATCTGCAGCAGTACCAGCACTGGGACTGCATCCCATTCCATTTGAGTTTTTATGTGATTTGGACATTTGGTGGGATTTAGAAAGTACTAACCAGGTCAAAGGAGAGGAATAACATTCATGTATTTTGTTTTAATACATGAAAGTTATTAAAGAAAAATTCATATTGAAAAAGGGGTTAAGTAGGATTGCTGACTTGGGTCAAATTATGTGTCCAGTGTTTTGTGAATGAAAGCTAGTTACAGAAGAGCATGTACCAGAGGTTGGAAACCTATCCTGAACCTGACACCATAAGGTGGATCTTACTTTGTTGTAATGGCTGAGACCAGAAGTAAGTGTTAAAGATACAACTGAGTAGATATAATTGACGCTCTCTGGTTTTTCTCCAACTGGTATAGGTTAAGAATGACAGGCCCAGTTGAAAGAAGCATGTAAAGATGCTTATATAAGCAAGGAAACATTAAGAGGAGCATTTGATAGCAGATAGAACTAAGGACGAGGGAAAAGGGAGTATGTGCTAGAGAAATCTGCAATCTAGTAAGCATCATAATTTCCCTCCTCACAATACCCTCCCACTGCTTAAATTGTTTTTTAAGCCTACCCTTCCTGAAGTTCCTAGTATATGATTCACACTTTACTGTTTCTTTGCATGTCTCATATTTTTCGGGGGTTTATACTGGGCATTCTAGACAATATCTTGTAAGAAATCTGGATACTGAGTTCCCCTCCCCTTTGGAGGCTTGCTGTTGCTGTTTGCCTGATTATTTATTTAGTGACTTGGCTGGAATATATTCTATTGTAGAGAAGTCTCCTTCTCTGCAGTGTGAATCTTCTAATGTTGCTCCTCTGGGGGCACAGACTTGGGCATGCAAACAGTCACCTTTGGATGACACTTGTTTTTCCTCTTGACTGTCTCTTTCCCTTGTTTTTCTGTTAAGCTCTCTGCCTCCTTTAATATCACACCAAAGATCAAGAAGCAGTGTGTCAAACACTGTAACACCAAGACAAGGGGCAGTAGTGTAAACTACGGACTATATAACAAAATTAAACACCTCTACTTCACCTGAGATACTGAAAATGTGCCTGGTATTTCAATTATATAGAGGGAATTAGTAAGCAATGAAATCTCTCTTTTAATCCCATTCATAAGCTAGCCTTTCTGCTTTTTCAACTAGCCTGAAAAAGAAAGTGAGTATCACTTAGAATGCTTCCATCAAGAATATTCCAAGCTCATTATACCACTGAAATTTTGAGGATCACTTTTTAAATGAAGGAGTTCTAAAATTCACAAAATGTAAATCAATTGATAATGACTGTTGGAGTTCCACTAATTATAGGAGGGAATTTATGAAAACATTGCATCATGTAATAACAGCTTATAGGTACTGTAATCAGATTCAAACTTAAATAAACTTAAATAAACTCTAGATAAGATAAATAAGCCAAAACAGACTTGCAATATTGTTCTTACCAGGATAACTCTTGGATTGTGTCTTGGTTTCACCCTTTATTGTACCTTTTCCAACAGCATCTGGGAAGCGCTCTGTATCAGTGTCTATAGAAATAAACAGTTTCAAAACACTTTTGTAAGGTAAATATTAACATGTAGTTGTGTTTGTTTGTAACACTCCTTTAATTAGCATTATTTTATTATAGAAGCATTATAATGAAATGTCTCACTTTCAGAATCAGTACACATTAGAATTGGAAGAGCCATTGGCAACCATATAAGCCTCACTATATTGTAGCTTAGAAATGGTTAGTGATTTGACCAAGACCACATAGTCAGGTCGCAATAAAACTGATCCATAAACTGATGCTTCATTAATTCCTTAACTAGAGCTTTTTCCATAAAATACAGTCTCTTGCAAATTTAAGTCATCCTGTAGAGCTTATCTTAATAAATATAACTGTCTTGTGTACATTAAAAGCACATTCATATCATAAGGATATATCTGGTGAGGCCGGACATGACATTTTTTTCCCAGACCAAATTGCAAACAATGGGCATCACAGTCACAGAATGTTACTGTGAGGCAGAAATGCTTTGACTTGTCCAGGAATATTATAATTCCTTTTTTAAAGGCCATGTAACTATATGTCAGTAGACATCAGTGATGGAGGAAAAACAACAAGTAATTTGTAGACTGGGATAAAGTACCCTCTCAGTTTCTCTTAACATGTAGACCTTCTACGTGGGGAGGAAGAAATGGGTAATTTGTAGGAATGTGAGCATTGATATTGCACTCCTTCCATTTGAGTCTTTATGTGATTTTCACTGTTTTGCTGGATTCAGAAATGATGATATAGGTCCAATGATAGAAAAAAAATTGAAATTTATTTAAAAGATTTTATTTTGCAAAAGGAATAATGAGAATTGGTGACTCTGAGTCACCTGTTGCTTAAAGTTTTGTGTGGGCAAAAATTGGTTCTAACACAGCATGTAAATGAAGTTGGAACCTGTCATATCCAGAATTTATAGATTGGAAGTCTTGCTTCAGAGAAATCGCTGAGCCCATGAATATTTCAAATACTCTCTATCACTGAGGCAGCACAAATTTATCACCACTGAAATCTAAACAAGGTGAAGACCACATGGGGTATCACTACTAAAATCAAAGACACGTTGGATTGGGCAGAACAAGTTTTTAGTAATTAAGTTACAGCATTTGTGAAAGTAATGTCTGCTATAGCAACACATAACTGGAGAACATCAGCAGACAAACTTTAGCCCTCTGGTCTTTCTCCAACAGATATAATTAGAAGAACTGATTCATTTGATCTGAGAAATCAAAGGATCCTTAGGTGAGCAGGGAGGCGGTGAGAACAGCCCTTGAGGGCAGACTGAATTAAAAACTGGGAGCATAATAAATGATATGGGGTGGAGAAACCTAATCTATTAAGAGCCACAATTTTCCTCCTTCACAACATCCTCCCACTGCTTTTAAGTATTTGAAAAAAATCCTATCCTGCTTGGAGTTCACTAAACTATTTTTTTAAAAAACATTTAACATACTATACAATATTCCCATTTAAAATGTATAATCAATGGTTATTAACATATTCATAGAATGTGTAACAATCACCATACTCAATTTTAGAATCAACTTCAGATTCATACTAATTAAACTCCAGGTCAATGTAGAAACATGACTGACACGTAGTTTTATTCTCTTATCTTCACTTTTGTGCCACTGAATTACATGTTACACGTATAAAATTAAAGACATTGTTAAAATTGTTCTTATAATTATTTCTTTATGAACCTTTATAACTTTTAAAGAAGATGAGAGACAAAAAAATTAGAGCAAGTTGGTATATATTTACACTGTTTGTTATATTAGCATTCTTATTTACAATCTTTGGTTCTTTTCATTGGTTCCTATGGACTCAAGTTACCATCTAGTGTCATTTTCTTACTTAAATTCATCCTTGTTCACACCATCTTCTTTGTACAGCTCTGTGAAATATATTATATATCTATGTTAGAGGTCTAACAATACATTTTATACCTATTGTGTTATACAATTGCCTTTTAAATCAGTTAAAAGAAGAGACAAATATGCATTTATATGGTCTTTTACAATACTAGAATTATTCTAAGCCATTTTTTGTTTGTTTTATTTTTTATTTCTTTTTTGTGTATTCAAATTACTGTGTGAGATCATTCACTTTCAGTGGGAAAAACTTCCTTTAGCATTTCTTGTAAAGTGGGTCTGCTAGCAATATATTCTCTGGAATTTTTTACTTGGGAATTTCACCAGTTTTGAAAGATAGTTTGCCTGATATAAGTTTCTTGGTTGACAGATTTTTCTTTCATCATTTCAATATTCCATTCCACTGCCTCTGGCCTCCATAGCTTCTGTTGCTAAATGAAGGTTACTGGGATTCTGTTTTACACAATCAGTTGGTTTTCTCCTGTTGCTTTCAAGATTTTATCTTTGTCCTTGTCTCTCAACATTTTTACTATGATGGGTCTGGTTGTAGATTCTTTTGTGCTTATTCTATTTAAAGTTCACTGAGGTTGAATGTGCAGATTCATAATTTTCATTGAATAGTTTTCACAATTTTCAGCCATCTTTTCAAATATTTTTACTGTTCCTTTCTCTCTGTTCTCCTAGTATTCCCATACCTTTAGTTTGCTGTTTCTTTCTTCAGACTAATCCAATCTCTTGAACCCCTTAGGCAATATTTTCATTTCATTACTGTATATTTCAACTGCAGAATTTGCTTTGGGTTCTTTTACATTAATTTTTATTTTTAGTTGATAATGTCTATTTTACAAAATATTTTCATGGTATCTTCTTTTTTTAAAAGTTTTTTTTTTTTTTTTTTTTGATGTGGACCATTTTTAAAGTCTTTACTGAATTTGTTACAATATTGCTCCTGTTTTATGTTTTGGTTTTTTGGCTGCAAGGCACATGGGATCTTAGCTCCCTGACCAGGGATCGAACCCGCATCCTCTGCACTGGAAGGCGAAGTCTCAACCACTGGACCACCAGTGAAGACCCTCATTGTACCTTTGTTTTCTTCTTAAAGCAAGGTTTCCTTTAATTCTTTGAGCACATTTATAATAACTACTAGGTAGTCATTGTCTGCTAAGTCCAACATCTAGGATTCTTGCAAGCATATTTTGTTTCCTGCTTTTTCCTGTTCTTGGGTCACAATTTATTATTTCCTTACATGTCTTAATTTTTTTTTTACTAATAACTGGACATTTAAGATAATATATCATAGCATCTTTGGACTCTGATTTCTGTTTCCCTTTCTGAGTCTTGTTGTTTAGTGTGCTTGCTTGCTTGTTTGTATACAGTGATTTCTCAGAGGTATCTTACTAACATATCTTTCCCCTGCGGTGTGAAGCCTCGCACATTGCTCCCAGAGGGTACATCCTTGGGCATGCACACAGCTGCCTCTTGATGTTTGTGGTTTTAACAGGGCTCTGTTTGAATGACTGTTTCCCTTTTTTCTATATTTAGGTGTCTTCTTTCAACATCACAGAAAACACCATAGAGAAATGTGTCTAACACTGTTACTTCAGGTCTAATAAAGAGGGAATTGATAACCATCTGTTATATTCATCTTATCACATTCCTTAGCTAACCTTTCTACATTTGCAAATTCAGGAGAACTGTCTATCTAAGTTGAAAATAGAAAGTGAATAGAATGCAATTGGGCATATTTATTTGTACCAAGCATATTCTAAGTTTATTAAAGGACTGGTTTTTATGGATTAGCTCCTAAACGAATGAGCTCTAAAAATAACAATATGTAGCTAGTTTTACATTGATATGCAATACAAAAATTCAACTAATTAAAGGAAGGAGTTCTTGAAAACTTTTGCCCATGTAATAATAAACCATAGATACTGATGTTATTCATGATTCTTAATTAATTAAACTCCAGAGAAGATAAGGAAACCTGAAATCTTAGATTTGTAAAATTCTTGTCCTTACCAGGGAGATTCATTGATTGTATCTTGAATTGTCCCTTTATTACACCTCTTCTAGTTTTATCTGTCAAGCCTTCTACATTAGTCCCTGTAGAAAGAACAAATTTCAAAACACTTTGCATGGTAACCATTTACATACAAATATGTGTGTGTTTGCATGTGTGTGTTTGCATGTGTGTGTGTCTGTGTGTCTGTGTAGCACTAACTTAATTAGCATTTGTTATTACAGAAGATGAGTTTTATTGAAATATCTGGTTTGCAGAATCACAAAGCCTTAAATTAGAACAGATAAAGCAATTATATGAGTCACATTATATTGAAGTTTAGAGGTTCCTTAACCAGTTTCTATAATTCCTTAACTAGTACTTAATTCCTTAACCAGTGCTTTTCAATATAATGCTATATCTTACATAAATGGAAATCAACCCAGAGAATTTATGATGGCAATATAATTTCCAGATTTATATTAAAAGAACACTTATTCTGCAAGGATATACCCCATGAGGCAGAACTTAACATTTTTTTTCCCCGACAAAACAAGATGTAAACCATAGTCTTCTTAGTCACAGTAACTTACCATGAGCCAGAAATTCTCTGACTTACTGGACATTTTAATTCCCTTTTAGGCTACGTAACTGTAAATCATGCAGGTATCACTGATTTAAATAGTAACGTGATATTCACTGAATTGAGAAAAAGTGTCTCTGAGATTCCTCGAGCACGTACACTTTATGTCTTGCAAGGAGGAAATGGTGAAATTTGTACCACAACCAGGAATCTGATTGGATCCATTTCCACTTGAGCTTTTATGTAATCTAAATTTTTGCTATAATTAACAATGATTAACTATGTTCGATGACATGAAAAATACATGAAAGTTATTATAAAGGTATTCACACTGAGAAATGGATAACTAGGACTGGGGACCTAAAGGGTACATCCTTGGGCATGCACAAAGTTGTCTTTTGATGTTAGTGGTTTTAACAGGGCTCTTTTCGAATGCCTGTTTCCCTGGGTTAAAAGTTTAGTGCATGAAGTTGGTTCTAGTAGAGCATGTAAATGGAGTTGGAAACCTGTCATGATCCTGACATTGTCTAGTAGAAGACTGCTTTGAAAAAAGGGCTGAGCCCATGAATAAATGTAAAAGGTCACACTATGATTTTGGCAGCCCAAATGTACCATATTGCATTCTTCACAGTGAGGATACCAGCTGGGGCATCATTAACAAAATAAACAAAGATGCATCAGATTAGGCAGGCAAGTTTTCAATAAATAACAACATTTTGTGAAAGTAATAAAATCTATAGCCACACAAAATTAGGGAATATTAGCGCATATATTTTAGCCACTCTGGTCTTTCTTCAACAGATATAACTAAGGTGAATGGAGTCATTTGAATCAAGAAAGCAGAGGATCCTCACATAAGCAGGGAGGTAATCAGAACAGCATTTGAGGGAAGATTGGGTTAAGCACTAGGAATTAAAGGTATGCACTAGAGAAATCTTTAATCGAGTAAGAGTCACAATTTCCCTCCTTCATGGTATCCTCCCATTGCTTTAAATATTTTTAAAATCTCTTAATTTTTGTAGTTCACTAAGCTATTCTAAAAATATATAACATACCATAATATTCGTCCACTTAAAGTGTGTCCAAATCAATGGTTTCATTAAAAATTATATTCAGAGTTGTCTAACCATAACCACAGTCAATTTTAGAGTCTACTTCAGATTTATATTATTGAATTCCAATTATATATAGAAATATTACTCCTATATAGCTCTGTTATCTCTTCCCCATTTTTGTGCTATTGTTATACATATTATACCTTTAAATATAAAACAGTTTGTAATAATTATTTCTTCATATAACTCTAGGCCCTTGAAAGAAGCTGACAGAAGAAAGAAGAGCAAGTATATATTTTCAGTGTTTGTTATATTAACCTTCTTATTTACAATTTCTGGTTCTCTTCATTTGTTCCTGCGGATTCAGGTTAACATCTGCTATCATTTTTTACTCAGATACATCACCATTCTCATACATCTCCTTTGCACAGCTACTACAGAATTATCACTTTTCCATATTTTTATAGGCTCGACAATACAATGATATATTGTTCTATACAATCGCCTTTTAAATCAATTAAGAGGACACAAAATATGCATTCATATTGTCTTTTGAAGTACAGAATTCCTTTTTTAAACTTTAATCCATTTACTTCTATTTTTTACATGAACTTGTTCATGCAGTAGCCATAAAGTACATTGGGAACATATATTTTGTTTCACAAAGGAGAAAAAACTGAAAAAATATGGTTGCTTATGGAAAGCTGCAAAAGGGAAGGAGAAAGGAGGATGGAACAAAAGAGAATACAACCCAAGAGTCTTGCTCTTCAGACTATAGTTTAGGTTACTGTGTCAAAACAGTTTATACCTTGGCCATCAGGGCTGCTCTAATTACTTGGGGGTCTAGAACTTCAGAGCACTATTTCTGTTTCAGGTTTGTTTTCTGCTTCCCAAGTGAAACACCTTATTGTTTCTATGATTATTAAAGTAATACATGGTTAACTTCTAAAATTCCACACGAGTAAAATCATGTGGTACGTATTTGTCTTTCTCTGTCTGATTTATTTCACTTAGCGTAACACCATCGAGGGTATTATGGGTTCCTCCATGTTGTTGCATATGCAAAATTTCATCTTTTATGGATGAGTAGTATTCCATTGTATATACACATACCACATCTTTTTTACATTCTCACCAACAGTGTATTAAGGTTCCCTTTTCTCCAAATCCTCTCCAACACGTTTTGTCTTTTTGATGGCTATTCTGACAAGTGTTAGGAGCATCTCTTCATAGTTTTTTTTTTTTTAAAACATCTTTATTGGAGTATAATTGCTTTACAATGGTGTGTTATTTTCTGCTTTACAACAAAGTGAATTAGTTATACATATACATATGATCCCGTATCTCTTCCCTCTTGCGTCTTCCTCCCTCCCACCCTCCCTATCCCACCCCTCTAGGTGGTCACAAACCACCTAGCTGATCTCCCTGTGCCATGCGGCTGCTTCCCGCTAGCTATCCACCCTACGTTTGGTAGTGTATATATGTCCATTCCACCCTCTCCGTCACAGCTTACCCTTCCCCCTCCCCATATCCTCAAGTCCATGCTCTAGTAGGTCTGTGTTTTATTCCTGTTCTACCCTAGTCGCTTCATGACATTTTTTTCCTGGGATTCCATATATATGTGCTAGCATACAGTATTTGTTTTTCTCCTTCTGACTTACTTCACTCTGTATGACACACTCCAGGTCTATCCACCTCACTACAAATAACTCAATTTCGTTTCTTTTTATGGCTGAGTAATATTCCATTGTATAAATGTGCCACATCTTCTTTATCCATTCATCTGTTGATGGACACTTAGGTGGCTTCCATGTCCTGGCTATTGTAAATAGAGCTGCAATGAACATTTTGGTAAATGACTCTTTGAATTATGGTTTTCTCAGGGTATATGCCCAGTAGTGGGATTGCGGGGTCATATGGTAGTTCTATTTGTAGTTTTTTAAGGAACCTCCATACTGTTCTCCATAGTGGCTGTATCAGTTTACATTCCCATCAGCAGTGAAAGAGTGTTCCCTTTTCTCCACACCCTCTCCAGGAGTTATTGTTTCTAGAGTTTTTGATGATGGCCATTCTGACTGGTGTGAGATGATATCTCATTGTAGTTTTGATTTGCATTTCTCTAATGATTAATGATGTTGAGCATTCTTTCATGTGTTTGTTGGCAATCTGTTTATCTTCTTTGGAGAAATGTCTATTTAGTTCTTCTGCCCATTTTTGGATTGGGTTGTTTGTTTCTTTTTGTTATTGAGCTGCATGAGTTGCTTATAAATTTTGGATATTACTCCTGTGTCAGTTGCTTCATTTGCAAATATTTTCTCCCATTCTGAGGGTTGTCTTTTGGTCTTGTTTATGGTATCCTTTGCTGTGCAAAAGCTTTTAAGTTTCATTAGGTCCCATTTGTTTATTTTTGTTTTTATTTCCATTTCTCTAGGAGGTGGGTCAAAAAGGATCTTGCTGTGATTTACGTCATAGACTGTTCTGCCTATGTTTTCCTCTAAGAGTTTGATAGTGTCTGCCCTTACATTTAGATCTTTAACCCATTTTGATTTTATTTTTGTGTATGGTGTTAGGGAGTGTTCTAATTTCATACTTTTACATGTATCTGTCCAGTTTTCCCAGCACCACTTATTGAAGAGGCTGTCTTTTCTCCACTGTATATTCTTGCCTCCTTTATCAAAGATAAGGTGACCATACGTGTGTGGGTTTATCTCTGGGCTTTCTATCCTGTTCCATTGATTCTTCGTAGTTTTGATTTGCGTTTCCTTAATGGTAATAGTGAACATCTTTTCTTGTGCCTGTTGGCCATCTGCTTGTCTTCTTGGAAAAATTTCTGTTCAGCTCCTCTGCTCATTTTTTTTAATGGCGTTGTTAGCTTTTTTGATTTTGAATTATATGAGTTCTTTATATATTTTGGATGTTTATACCTTGTCAGATACATAATTTGCAAATATATCTCCCATTTGTTAGGTTGTCTTTTCATTTTTTGTGTGTGTGTGGTACGTGGGCCTCTCACTGCTGTGGCCTCTCCTGTTGTGGAGCACAGGCTCCAGATGCACAGGCTCAGCAGCCACGGCTCACGTGCCCAGCCGCTCTGCAGCACATGGGATCTTCCCAGACCGGGGCACGAACCTGTGTCCCCTGCATTGGCAGGTGGACTCTCAACCACTGCGCCACCAGGGAAGCCCTGTCTTTTCATTTTATTGATAGTTTCCTTGCTCTGCAGAAGCTTTTCAGTTTGATGCAACCCCATTTTTTCATTTTTGCTTTTGTTTCCCTTGCTTGAGGAGACACAAATAGATATTGCTAAGACTGATGTCAAAGAGCATATTGCCTACGTTTTCTTCTAGAGATTATGATTTCAGGTCTTACATTCAAGTCTTTAATTCATCTTGAGTTAATTTTTCTGTATGGTGTGAGATAGTAGTCTAGTTTCACTTTTATTTTGCCATGTGGCTGTCCAGTATTCACAATATCATTTATTGAATAGACTATCATTTCTCCATTGTATGTTCTTTATTCCTTTATCCTAAATTAATTATCTATATATGCATAGGTTTATTTCTGTGCTCTCAGTTCTGCTTCATTGATCTTTATATTTGTTTTTCTGCCAACACCAGGCTGTTTTACATTACTATGGCTTTCTAAGATAGTTTGAAACCAGGGAGTGTGATACTTCCAGCTTTGTTATTTTTTCTCAGGATTGCTTTGGCTATTTTGGAGGAGTCTTTTGTGGTTCCATAGAAATTTTAGAAGTTTTTGCTCTGTGTCTGTGAAAAATGTCCTTGGGATTTTGATAGGGATTGCACTGAGTCTGTGGATTGCTTTAAGTAATATGGACAGTTTTTACAATGTTAATTTTTCTAATTCATGAGGATGGAATATCTTTCCATTGTTGGTGTCTTCAATTTATTTTAACAATGTCATAGTTTTCAGTATAAGTCTTTTCACCTTCTTAGTTAAACTGATTCCTACGCATTTTCTGCCTTTTGTTGAGACTGTAAATGGGATTGTTTTTGTTAATATCTCTTTCTGCTAGCCCACTGTTAGCATATAGAAATGGAACAGATTTTTGTATACTGATTTTGTATCCTTTACTGTATTTGTTTATTATTTCCAACAGTTTTTTGGTGGAGTCTCTAGGGCTTTGTATATACAAAAGCATGTATGTCATCTGCAAATAGAGACAGTTCTACTTCTTCCTTTCCAATCTGGATGACTTTAATTTTTTTCTTGCCTAATTGCTCTGGCCAGCACTTCCAACACTATGTTGAATAAGAGTGGACATCTCTGAATTGTTCCTGACCTTAGAGGCATAGCTCTCAATTTCTCACCACTGAGTATGACATTAGCTGTGGGTTTATCCTATATTATGTTGAGGTATGGCCATTCTATACTCACTTAATTGAGAAGTTTTATAATAAATAGATGTTGAATCTTTTCAAATGTTCTTTCTGCATCTATTGAGATGATCGTGTGGTTTTTAGTCTTTATTTTGTTAATGTGGTGTATCACACTGATTGATTTGTGGGTGTTGAACCATCCTTGCATCCCTGGAATAAATCACACTTGTAAGACCCTTTGATGTATTGTTGAATTTGGCTTGCCAATATTTTGTTGAGGATTTTTGCATACATCTTCATCAGAGATATTGGCCTATAATGTTATTTGTGTGTGTGTGTCTGTGTGTGTGTGTGTTGTATTTTTCTGGTGTTGGTATCAAGGTGATGTTGACCTCATAAAGTGAGTTTGGAAGTGTTACTTCCTCTTCCTCTTCATTTTTTTCAAATAGTTTTAGAAGGATTGGGTATTAAATCTTTGAATGTTTGGTAGAATTCACTTGTGAAGCAGTCTGTTCCTGGACTTTTGTTTTTTGGGAGGTTTTAAATTACTGTTTCAATCTCTGTACTAGTGACTGGTATATTCAGATTTTGGAATTACAGAATTCTTCTAACGCATGCTCCTTTTTGGAACGGATTAAAATCACTGCCTAAGGGCCACTGCTTTCAGCTTGAAGAACTCTCATTGGTATTTCTCATAAGGCAGGTCTGCTAACAAACAGTTCTCTCGGTGTTTATTTATTTGGGAATCTGTTTATCTCACCTTCACTTTTGAAAGATAAATTTCATGGTGACAATTTCTTCCTTCAGCATTTTAATATGGCATCTCACTGCCTTCTGGGCTACACAGTTTCTTTCTTTTTTTGGCCACACCTCACAGCATGCAGAACTTCCCTGACCAGAGATTGAACCTGTGCCTCCCTGCAGTGGAAGCATGGAAGTGCAGAATCCTAACAACTGAACCACCAGGGAAGCCCCTGGGCTTCACAGTTTCTGATGCTATGTAAGCTGTTAATCTTACCAGAGTTCTCTTTTTTTATGATGTGTTGCTTTCCCTTTGTGACATTCGAGAGTTTCCGTCTTTGTCTTCCATTACTTTTACTTGATGTGTCTGGTTGTAGATTTCTTTGTGCTTATTCTTAGACTTCATTTGGCTTGGATATCCAGATTCATATTCATCATCAAATGTGCCTCCAAACTGTCAGCCATAATTACTTCAAATATTTTTTCTGCCCCCTTTTCTCTCAGCTCTACTCCTTCTGTAGTCATTAAGTGTGGAGATTCTTTCTTTTGACAAACAAATCTACTCCTGAAGCCCTCTAGTGAATTTTTCCTTACAGTTATTGTACTCTCAACTCCACAGTTATCACTGTTTTTTTTGTGTGTGTGTGGTACACGGGCCTCTCACTGTTGTGGACTCTCCCGTTGTGGAGCACAGGCTCCGGACGCGCAGGCTCAGCAGCCATGGCTCACGGGCCCAGCCGCTCCGCGGCATGTATCACTGTTTTTTTAACAAAAATAATTTCTATCTCTTTGTTAATATTCTCTATTTGATTAGACATTGTCATCAATATTCCTTTCTGTTTTAAGCATGGGTTTCTTTAATTCTTCAAAAATATTTATAACTGTTTTATAGTATCTTACATCTGGAACCACATTGTGGTCTGCTTTTTTTCCTTAGTTCATACTTTACTGTTTTTTTTTGCATGTCTCATATTTTGAGGGGGGGCAGTGTATCTAATATATTGTAGGAAATCTGGATACTGAGCTCCCATTCCCTTTGAAGGCTTGTTGTTTGCCTGATTAATTATTTAGTGACTGGGCTAAACTATCTTCTGTCTTACTGAAGTATCCTTCCCTGCAGTGTGCAGCTTCTAATGTTGCTCCTCTGTGGGCACAGCCTTGAGCATGCATGCAATCACCTTTGGATGACAGTTTTTAAAAAAATTTTTTATTGAGGCATATTTGATTTACAATATTATACAAGTTTCAGGTGTACAACATAGTGACTCACATTTTTTAAAAGTTAATTCCATTTACAGTTATTATACAATATTGGCTATATTCCCTGTGCACTACAATACATCCTTATAGCTTATTTATTTGAAATATAGTAGTTTGTACTTCTTAATCCCTTACCCTTATCTTGCTCCTCCACCATTTTCTCTCCACTGGTGACCACTAGTTTTTTCTCTGTATCTGTGAATCTGCTTTTTTGTTATATTCACTAGTTTGTTGTACTTTTTAGATTTCATATGTAAGTGGTATCATACAGTAGTTGTCTTTGTCTGACTTACTTCACTTAGCATAATGTCCTCTATCTATGTTGCTGCCAAAGGCAAAGTTTTGTTCTTTTTTACGGTCCATAGTATTCCATTGTGTGTGTGCATATGTACATCTCCTCTATCCATTCATCTGTTAATGGACGCTTAGGGTGTTTCTATATGTTGGCAATTGTACATAATGCTGCTATGAACATTCGGGTGAATGCATCTTTTTGAATTACTGTGTTTGGTTGTTTTGGACTGCTGGGTCATATGGTAGCTCTATTTTTAGTTTTTTGAGAAACCTCCATACTGTTTTCCACAGTGGCCACACCGATTTACTTTCTGACCAACAGTGTAGAAGGGTTCCCTTTTCTCCACACTCTTGCCAACATTTGTTATTTGTAGTTTTTTGATGCTAACCATTCTGACAGGTGTGAGGTGATATTGTGATTTGATTTGCGTATCAGTATATTAAGTAGTGATGTTGAGCATCTTTTCATACATCTGTTGGTCAACTACATGTCTTCTTTGGAAAAATGTCTATTCAGGTCTTCTGCCCACTTTTTAATTGGGTGTTCATGTTTTTGATATTGAGTTGTATGAGCTGTATATATATTTTGGATATTAACCCCTTAACAGTTATATCATTTGTAAATATTTTCTCCCATCAGTAAGATGTCTTTTCATTTTGTCTCTGGTTTCCTTTGTTGTGGAAAAGCTTTTAAGTTCAATTAGTTCCCATTTGTTTATTTTTGCTTTTGTTTTCTTGAAGAGACATATCCAAAAGAATATTGCCACCATTTATGTCAAAGTGTGTTCTGCCTAAGTTTTCTTCCAAAGTTTTATGGTTTCCAGTCTTACATTTAGATCTTTAATCCACTTTGCATTTAGTTTTGTATATGGTGTTAGAGAATATTCTAATTTTATTATTTTACATGTAGCTGTCTGGTTTTCCCAGCACCACTTATTGAATAGACTTCTCTTTTCGTGTCTCCTTTGTCATAGATTAATTGGCCATAAGTGTGTGGGGTTACTTCTGGGCCCTCTATTCTGTTCCTTTGATCTATGTATCTGATTTTGTACCAGTATCATACAGCTTTGATTATTGTAGCCTTGTAGTATAGTCTGAAGTTAGGGAGCATGCTACCACTATCTCTGTTTTTCTTTCTCAAGATTGTTTTGTCTATTCAGGGTCTTTTTGGTTTCTATACTATTTTGAAATTATTTCTCCTAATTCTAAGAATGCCTTTGGTACTTTGATAGGTTTTGCACTGAATCTGTAGACTGCCTTGGGTAATACAGTCATTTTAACAAATATTAATTCTTCCAATCCATGAACATGGTATATCTTTCCATCTGTTTGTGTCATCTTCAATTTCTTTCATCAGTGTCTTATAATTTTCTGATTTCAAGTCTTTTACCTCCTTATGTAAGTTTATTCCTAAGTATTTTATTATTTTTGATGCAACTGTAAATGAGACTGTTTCCTTAATTTCTTTCTGATAGTTTGTTTGTGTATAGAATTGCAACATACTCCTCTATATTAATTTTGTACCTGAAAATTACTGAATTTATCCTTGAGCTCTAGTATTTTTTTGGTAGCTGTTTTTAGGATTCTCTTTGTTTAGTATGTTGTCTATAAAGTGACAATTTTACTGTCCCTTTTTAATTTGGATTCCTTTTTTTTTCTTTTCCTTGTTTGACTGTGGTGGCTAAGACTTCTAATCATATGTTGAATAAAAGTGGCAACAGTGGGCATCCTTGTTTCATATCTTAGAGGAAATGCTTTCATGTTTTCACTGTTGAGTATAATGTTAGCTATGGGATTATCATATATGGCCTTTATTATGTTGAGGTGGGTTCCCTCTATGCCTACTTGCTGGAGAGTTTTTATCATAAATGGATGCTGAATTTTGTCAAAATCTTTTTCTGTATCTATTGAGATAATCATATAGTTTTTATTCTTTAATTTGTTAATGTGATGTATCACACTGATTGATCTGCAGACACTGAAATGTCCTTGTATCCCTGGGATAAATCCCACTTAATCATGGTGTATGATCATTATAATGTATTGTTGGAGTCAGTTTGCTAATATTTTTTGAGAGTTTCTGCATCAACTTTCACCTGTGTAATTTTCTGTTCTGTGATATGTCTGTCTCATTTTGGTATCATGTGATGCTGGCCTTATAGAATGACTTTGGAAACATTCCTTTCTCTGCAACCTTGTGCAATACTTTGAGAAGTATAGGTATTAATTCTTCTCTAAATGTTTGGTAGAATTCCCCTATGAAGCCACTTGTTCTTGGACTTCCGGTTTTTGGTTATTTTTTTTTATTACTGGTTCAATTACATTACTGATAATTGGTCTGTTCATATTTTCTTTTTATTCCTGTTTCAGTCTTGGGAGATTGTATATTTCTTCTAGGTTGTCTGTCTTATTGTCATACGTTTTTTTTTTTTTTTTTTTTTTTTTTTTTTTTTTTTTTTTTTTTCGGTATGCGGGCCTCTCACTGTTGTGGCCTCTCCCGTTGCGGAGCGCAGGCTCCGGACGCACAGGCTCAGCGGCCATGGCTCACGGGCTCAGTTGCTCCGCGGCATGTGGGATCTTCCCGGACCAGGGCACGAACCCGTGTCTCCTGCATCGGCAGGCGGATTCTCAACCACTGCGCCACCAGGGAAGCCCCTGTCATACGTTTTTTCCAAATAATGTCTCATGATCAGTTGCACTTCTGTGGTGTTGGTTGTAACGTCTTTTTCATTTCTGATTTTATTGATATGGGCCCTGCATCTTACTCTTGATGAATCTGGCTAAAGGTATGTCAATTTTGTTTATCTTTTCAAAGAAACAGGTTATAGTTTCATTGATATTTTCCATTTTTAAGTCTCTATTTCATTTATTTCTTCTCTGGTCTTTATTATTTCTTTCCTTCTGCTAACTTTGTGTTTTGTTTGTTCATCTTTTTCCTACTTCCTTTAGGTGTAAGTTAAGTTGTTCATTTGAGATTTTTCATGTTTCCTGAGGTTTGTTTGTATCAGTATAAATTTTTATTTTAGAACTGCTTTTGCTGCATCTCATAGATTTTTGGATCATTTTCTGTTCATCTGTCTCTAGGTATTTTTTTGATTTCCTTTTTGATTTCTTCATGATCCATTGGTTGTTTAGTAGCATGTTGCTTAGCTTCTGTGTGTTTGTGATTTCTGCAGTATTTTCTTTTAGTTGATTTCTAGTCTCATAGTGTTGTGGTGGGAAAAGATACTTGATATGATTTCAGTTTTCTTAAATTTACCAAGGCTTGTTTTGTGGCCTAACATTCCTAGAGAATGTTCCATGTGGACTTGAATGTGTGTTCTGCTGCTGTTGGATGGAATGTTCTATACCAATCTATTAAGTCCATATGGCCTAATGTGTCATTTAAGGCTAGTGTCTCCTTATGGATATCTGTCTGTTGACTTGAGTGGGCTTTTAAAGTACCTTACTATTGTTGTGTAACTGTCTGTTTCTCCCTTTATGTCTGTTAACATTTGCTTTATTTATTAAGGAGCTCCTAAGTTGGGTGCATATATATTTTCAATGTTACATCTTTTTCTTGGATTGATCCTTTGATCATTATGTAACATCCTTCTTTGTTGCTTATTACAGTCTTTGTCTTAAAGTCTATTTTGTCTGATATAATTATTGCTACCTGGGCTTTCTTTTGATTTCCATTTGCCTGGAATTACTTTTTCAATCTCTTCACTTTCAGTCTGTGTCTTTAGATCAGAAGTGAGTCTCTTTTAGGTAGCATATATAAAGGTCTTGCATTTGTATCCATTCAGCAACTCCATGTCTTTTGATCGGAGCATTTAGCTCATTTAAATGTAATTATTGATATGTGTGTTCTTATTGCCATAAGAATAGTTAATAGTAGTTTTGTTAATAGTTTTGGGGTTGTTTTTCTAGGTCTTTTTGTTCCCTTCTTCTTTTATTCTTTTGTGATTTGATGACTATCTTTAGTGTTATGTTTGGATTACTTTCTCTTCTTTGTGTATCTATTACAGAATTTTTGGTTGTGGTTATCATGAGGTTTATATACAGCTATTTATCTATCTATCTATCTGAAGTTTGATCTCTTAATTTCAAACACATTTTAACTATGCTTCATTTGTACTCTCCTCCCCTCATGATTATACTATTTTTGACATATTTTACATCTAATTATTTTGTGTATCTGTTAAGTTCTTATTGTGGTTATAGATGACTTTACCATTTTTGTCTTTAATCCTTCTTATGAGCTTTGCATATGGTTTTCTACTTTTACTATATATTTGCTTTTACTGATGAGCTTTTCCTTTCATAATTTTCATGTTTATAGTTGTGGCCTTTTCTTTTTTGCTTAGAGATGTCCCTTTAACATTTCTGGTAAAGCTGGCTTGGTGGTGTGGAACTCTTTCAGCTTTTGCTTGCCTGTAAAGCTTTTGATGTCTACATGAAATGTGAATGACAGCTTTGCTGGATAGAGTATTCTTGGTTCTAGGTTTTCCTTTTCATCAGTTTAAATATATCTTGCCACTGCCTTCTGCCTGCAAAGTTTCTGCTGAAAAGTCAGCTGATAGCCTTATGGGTGTTCCCTTGTATGTAACTTGTCACTTTTCCCTTGCTGCTTTTAATATTCTCTTTAGCTTTAATTTTTGCATTTTTAATTACAATGTGTGTTGGTGTGTTCCTCTTCGGATTGGAACTCTCTGCTCTTTCTGGACTGGGATTTGTTCATCTCTCTAGTTAGGGACATTTTCAGCTATTATGTCTAAATATGTTCTCTGTCACCTTTTTTCTCTCTTCTTCTCCTGGGACCCCTCTAATGTGAATGTTAATATGTTTGATGTTGTCCCAAAGTCTCTTTAACAGTCTTCATTTCTTTCCATTCTTTTTTTCTGCTAAACATCAGTGATTTCCACTACTCTGTCCTCCAGCCCACTGATCTGTTCCTCTGTACCATTTAGTCTACTGCTGATTCCTCCTAGTGTATTTTTCATTTCAGTTATTGTATTCTTCATCTGTTTAGTATTTATATTGTCCAACTCTTTGTTAAAAACTTCAATTTCTCACTCTGTCCATCCATTCTTCTCCCAAGTTGTTTGGGACCATCACCCTGAATTCGTTGTTGGGTAGTTGTCTATCTCTACTTCACTTAGCTCTTCTTCTGGGGTTGTATCTTATTCCTTCATTTGGACCATTTTCCTCTGTTGACTCATTTTGTCTAACTTAATGTTTATATTTCTATGTATCTGGGAGGTTGGTTACATTTCCCAACCTTGAAGAGGCCTTTTGCAAGAGAATTCCTATGAATCCCAGCAGTACACTGCTCTCTCGTCATCAGAGCTATATCCTCTAGGACTGTCCCTATATGTGCTGTGCGGGTCCTTCTGTTGTGGCAAGCTGATAGCTATGGGTGGCCTGGTTGGCCTGGTTGGCCCCCAGTCTGGTTGTTTGCCAGGACCTTCCTGTGTGGAGGCTTCTGGCCACTGGTTGGCAGGGTTGGGTCACAAGGTGGCTGGCTGTAGAACCCTGGGGAGCCCCGGGGTTAGTTCTGTATCACTGGTGAATGGAGTCAGGTCTAGGAGATCCTGAGGCTGGGGCCAGCCCACCAATGGGTGAAGCCAGATCCAAGGGACAGTGCCAGACCAAAGGCAGGCAGTGACAGCTTCTGGGGTCTGGCTGCAGGGCTGAGGACTTCCAGAGATGGCAACAGACTGCTGGTGGGTGGGTCTGGTTCCTTACACAGTTGACTGTGTGGTCCATGGGTCCCAAAGCTTGTGTTGCCTTGTCAGCAGGTGGGGCTTGGCTCAGCCAATCTCAGAGATGGTTCTGGCCTTCTGGTGGGTGGGCTGAGTCTGCAGGCTGCAGGGATGCATTTTCTTGCATCTGGTGTCCACCCACTGGTGGGTGAGGCTATAGCAGAGATGTCATCGCCTTGGGGCTGGTGTCCCTCTGCTGGTTGGAGAGGCTGTTCCTGAAGCTAGAGCAAGCTTATTGGTGGGTAGAGTCAGTGATTCTGGAGCTGGTGCCTGCCCACTGGTGGGTGGATCTGGGTCTCTGGCTGCAGGGCCCTGTGGGTCCTGGGTCTACTGCCTGCACATTGGTGTGTGGTGCCTAGTCCTAGACCCTCTGGTGTGCTGGTATGTGTCCAGGGGTGGCTTTGGGCTCAGAAAGTCTTAAAGCAGTCTCTCTTCTGATGGGTTGGGATGTGTCACTGCCCAGTTAGTTGCTTAGCCTGAGGCTTCCCAGTACTGGTGCCTACAGGTTGGTTGTTGTTGGTGGGGCAGATTCCCAAATGGTGCTGCAGCACCAGTGGTAGAACGAGCTCTCAAGAATGGCTACTGTCAGTGTCTGTGTCCCTAGGGAGACTCTTCAAGATTAGCAGGTAAGTTTGACATCAAATCCTTTAAATTACTGCCTCTATGCTGGGTCCTGAAGCATGTGAGATTTTGTGTGTGTCCTTGGAGAGTGAAGCCTATATTTTGCAGAGCCCTCTGGAACCCCTAAAGGCAAGCCCCACTGGCCTTCAAAGGGGACTCATCTTCTTGTTGCAGAACCTCCAGGCTGGGCAGACTGATGTGGGGCTCAGACCCCTTACTCGTTGGGGAGAATCTCTGTAACTGTAATTATTCTCCCATTCATGAGTTGCCCAAGCTAGGGACCTGACTATACTGTGACTCTCCCCCTACTACCTGCCTTGCTGTCATCCCTTTTTAATATTCTTAGTTCTAGAAGACCTTTCTTGGTAGGTTACAGTCTTTTACATCAATGGTTGTTCTGTAAATAGTTGTAATTTTGCTATGCCCATGAGCTAACGTGAGCTCAGGGTTATTACTCCACCATTTTCAATGACCGTTGTTTTAAAAAGGATTCTGGCAACTGTCTCTTTCCCTTATTTTTCTGTTAAGCTCTCTGCCTCCTTTGGTATCACACCAATCGAGAAGAAGTGTGTCAAACACTGTTATGCCACCACAAGGGGCAATAGTGTGAACTATAAGCTATATAACAGAACTAAAGGTGTCTACTTCACCTGAGATATTGAAAATGTGTCTGATATTTTAATTATATAGAGGGAATTAGTAACCAATGAAATAACTATCTGCTAAATCCCTCTTTTAATCCCATTCATAAAATAGCATTTCTGCATTTGCAAATACAAAGCAACTATACTTCTAGCCTGAAAAAGAAAGTGAGTAGAACAGCACTTGAGATGTTTCCATCAAGCATGTTCCAAGCTCACTGTATCACTCAATTTTTATGGATCACTTTTTTAATTGAATGAATTCTAAAATTAAAAATATGCAGCTAATTCTCTAATGATAGCAACTGCTAGAATTCCAGTAATTATAGGAGGGAATTTGTGAAGACTTTTTATCCTGTAATAATAGCATATAGGTACTGTAGTCACTAAAGATCCAAAGTTAAATAAACTTCAGAGAAGATAAAAAACAGGAAATAGACATGAAATATTCTTGTTCTTACCAACACGATTCTTGGGTTGTGTCTTGAATTCACCCTTCATAATACTTCTTCCAACAACATTTGGGAAGCGTTCTGTATCAGTCTCTATAGAAATAAACAGTTTCAAAATACTTTTGTAAACTAAATATTAACATGTGTATGTTTGTGTGTGTGTAGAATGTGTGTATCCTTTAATTAGATCTTTTTATTGTAGAAGAAGAACTATAATGAAATGTCTGGACTGCAGACATAATACCTTAGAATTAGAAGAGTCATTAGCAGTTGTATAAACCTCATTATGCTGGGGCGTAGAAATGCTTAGTGATTTAAGCAAGACCATATACCCAGGTAATGACAAAACTGACTCATAAACTGAGGCTTCATAGTTCCATAACTAGGACTTTTTCCATAAAATATAAAGTCTTTTGCAAATTTAAGTCATCCTAGGGAGTTTTTCTTAATAAATATAACTCTCCTGTGTATATTAAAAACACATTCATATGGGAGGGATGTACCTGGTGAGGTGGGACAAAACACTTTCATTTTTGTATCTGATCAGTACATTCATTTCAACTCCTTTCCTCAGAGCAGTTTCTGTCTTTCAAATTTTATTTAGTGTTTAATTATAAATTTACCACTAATAAATATAAAATTAATAACTTTGTGGTTAAAAGCCATGATTTTTTTGTATTTTATTTTATTTTTAAACATGTTTGTTGGAGTATAATTGCTTTACAATGGTGTGTTAGTTTCTGCTTCATAACAGTGAATCAGCTATACATACACATATATCCTCATATTTCCTCTGTCTTGTGTCTCCCTCCCACCCTCCCTATCCCACACCTCTAGGTGGTCACAAAGCACCAAGCTGAACTCCCTGTGTTATGTGGCTGCTTCCCACTAGTGATCCATTTTACATTTGGTAGTACATAAAAGTCCATGCCACTCTCTCACTTCATCCCAGAATTGAACGCACATAAATGAAAGCACTTTATTGTTGTGTCTAAGGCTGTTATTCAAACTGACAAGGACTCCTATTAATAAGCAACACTGAAACAAAAATTAATTGAAAGAACCTAACCAAAAATACTCTGAAAATTAAAGACATGGAAAAATGGCTTATCGTAATACACCAAATTTAACTGCTTGGTTCCAACAATTTCATTTTTACACCACCAGCTTTTCCCCAGTTAAAAGCTGTTGGAGCAAGTAATATTTATTTGATTCATTTATAACACTACTTTTTTACAGGAATAAAAGCGAGAATATAATAAAATAAAGCATTCAAAAGCAAAGTTTCAGAAATCTTGCCTTAAATTCCAGTGAAAACACATATTTTGGCGCTTATATCTGAGGATTCAGTTACTTTCCAATGCTAGCTTTCAGCATCAATTCTGTAAAAAGTTTGTAACGACAGTATTTCTTGCACCAAAGAGAAATGTATCGAACCCTGTTACACCAAGACTAAAGCAGTAATCTGTGAATAATAAAACTCAGCTAGAGAACTCCACTCTACTAGAGATATAAATTTACACACCAACTTAATTATGTAGAGGAAATTGGTAATCAGTGAAATAACTGTTATATTCCTCTTCTTATACCACTCATCAACTAGCTTTTTTGCTTTTTCAATTTCAAAGCAATATTCCTTTCTAAGCCAGCAAGAAAGTGAGTAGAATCGCAGTTATAAATACATAAACCAAGCATATTATAAGGTCATTAGAGCATTGGATTACATGGATTACTTTCCAAATGGATGAGATTACAACTAAAAAATATTCAGCTAAATTTCCATTGATAGTAAATACTAGAATTTAACTAATTATAAGAGGAATTCATGAAGATCACTGCCCATTAACACTAACATACAGTTAGTTATCATTAATTATTAATAGTTAATTAAATCCCAAAGAAGACATAAACTATAAATGTTAGACTTGGAAAATTCTTGTTCTTACTAGGGTGATTCTGATGATGTGTCTTGATTTCATCAACTGCTTTTTCTCTTCCAACAGTATCTCTCATGCGTTTTATATCAGTCTCCATAGACAGAAAAAAAATTTCAAAACACATTCTAAGGTAACCATTAACACACATGTATGTGTGTCTTTGTGTCTGTGTGTAGTACTAACGTAAATAGTACTTGTATTACAGAAGAGAAGTAATATAATGTCAGCACTGCACAATCATAAAACATAAGAATTTTTTTAAAAAACATTTTTATTGGAGTATAACTGTTTTACAATGGTGTGTTTCTGCTTTACAACAAAGTGAATCAGTTATACATATGCATGTTCCCATATCTCTTCCCTCTTGCATCTCCTTCCCTCCCACCCTCCCTACCTCACCCCTGTAGGTGGTCACAGAGCACCGAGCTGATCTCCCTGTGCTATGCGGCTGCTTCCCACTACCTATCTATTTTACATTTGGTAGTGTATACATCCTATGCCACTCTCTCACTTCGTCACACCTTACCCTTCCCCCTCCCCATATCCTCAAGTCCATGCTCTAGTAGGTCTGTGTTTTATTCCCGTCCTACACCTAGTCTCTTCATGACGTTTTTTTCTTAGAGTCCATATATATGTGTTAGCATACAGTATTTGTTTTTCTCCTTCTGACTTACTTCACTCTCTATGATAGAGTCCAGGTCCATCCACCTAACTACAAATAACTGTTTCATTTCTTTTTATGGCTGAGTAATATTCCATTGTATATATGTGCCACATCTTCTTTATCCATTCATCTGTTGATGGACACTTAGGTTGCTTCCATGTCCTGGCTATCGTAAATAGAGCTGCAATGAACATTTTGGTACATGACTCTTTTTGAATTATGGTTTTCTCAGGGTATATGCCCAGTAGTGGGATTGCTGGGTCATATGGTAGTTCTATTTGTAGTTTTTTAAGGAACCTCCATACTGTTCTCCATAGTGGCTGTATCAGTTTACATTCCCACCAACAGTGCAAGAATGTTCCCTTTTCTCCACACCCTCTCCAGCATTTATTGTTTCTAGAGTTTTTGATGATGGCCATTCTGACTGGTGTGAGATGATATCTCATTGTAGTTTTGATTTGCATTTCTCTAATGATTAATGATGTTGAGCATTCTTTCATGTGTTTGTTGGCTATCTTCTTTGGAGAAATGTCTATTTAGTTCTTCTGCCCATTTTTGGATTGGGTTGTTTGTTTTGTTACTGAGCTGCATGAGTTGCTTATAAATTTTGGATATTACTCCTGTGTCAGTTGCTTCATTTGCAACTATTTTCTCCCATTCTGAGGGTTGTCTTTTGGTCTTGTTTATGGTATCCTTTGCTGTGCAAAAGCTTTTAAGTTTCATTAGGTCCCATTTGTTTATTTTTGTTTTTATTTCCATTTCTCTAGGAGGTGGGTCAAAAAGGATCTTGCTGTGATTTACGTCATAGAGTGTTGTGCCTATGTTTTCCTCTAAGAGTTTGATAGTGTCTGCCCTTACATGTAGGTCTTTAACTCATTTTGAGTTTATTTTTGTGTATGTGGTGTTAGGGAGTGTTCTAATTTCATACTTTTACATGTATCTGTCCAGTTTTCCCAGCACCACTTATTGAAGAGGCTGTCTTTTCTCCACTGTATATTCTTCCCTCCTTTATCAAAGATAAGGTGACCATATGCGTGTGGGTTTATCTCTGGGCTTTCTATCCTGTTCCATTGATCTATATTTCTGTTTTTGTGCCAGTACCATACTGTCTTGATTACTGTAGCTTTGTAGTATAGTCTGAAGTCAGGGAACCTGATTCCTCCAGCTCCATTTTTCGTTTTCAAGATTGCTTTGGCTATTCGGGGTCTTTTGTGTTTCCATACAAATTGTGAAATTTTTTGTTCTAGTTCTGTAAAAAATGCCAGTGGTAGTTTGATAGGGATTGCATTGAATCTGTAGATTGCTTTGGGTAGTAGAGTCATTTTCACAATGTTGATTCTTCCAATCCAAAAACATTGTATATCTCTCTATCTATTTGTATCATCTTTAATTTCTTTCATCAGTGTCTTATAATTTTCTGCATACAGGTCTTTTGTCTCCTTAGGTAGGTTATTCCTAGATATTTTATTCTTTTTGTTGCAATGGTAAATGGGAGTGTTTTCTTAATTTCACTCTCAGATTTTTCATCATTAGTGTATAAGAATGCCAGAGATTTCTGTGCATTAAATTTGTATCCTGCTACTTTACCAAATTCATTGATGAACTCTAGTAGTTTTCTGGTAGCATCCTTAGGATTCTCTATGTATAGTATCCTGTCATCTGCAAACAGTGACAGCTTTACTTCTTCTTTTCCTATTTGGATTCCTTTTACTTCTTTTTCTTCTCTGATTGCTGTGGCTAGAAGTTCCAAAACTATGTTGAATAAGAGTGGTGAGAGTGGGCAACCTTGTCTTGTTCCTGAACTTAGAGGAAATGCTTTCAGTTTTTCACCATTGAGAACGATGCTGGCTGTGGGTTTGTCATATATGGCCTTTATTATGTTGAGGAAAGTTCACTCTATGCCTACTTTCTGCAGGGTTTTTAACATAAATGGGTGTTGAATTTTGTCAAAAGCTTTCTCTGCATCTATTGAGATGATCATATGGTTTTTCTCCTTCAGTTTGTTGATATGGTGTGTATTGTTGATTTGTGTATATTGAAGAATCCTTGCATTCCTGGAATAAACCCCACTTGATTATGGTGTATGATCTCTTTAATGTGCTGTTGGATTCTGTTTGCTAGTATTTTGTTGAGGATTTTTGCATCTATGTTCATCCCTGATATTGGCCTGTAGTTTTGATTCTTTGCGATGTCTTTGTCTGGATTTGGTATCAGGGTTATGGCGGCCTCATAGAATGAGTTTGGGAGTGTTACTCCCTCTGCTATCTTTTGGAAGAGTTTGAGAAGGAAAGGTGTTAGCTCTTCTCTAAATGTTTGATAGAATTCGCCTGTGAAGCCATCTGGTCCTGGGCTTTTGTTTGTTGGAAGATTTTGAATCACAGTTTCAATTTCAGTGCTTGTGATTGGTCTGTTCATATTTTCTATTTCTTCCTGGTTCAGTCTCGGCAGGTTGTGCATTTCTAAGAATTTGTCCATTTCTTCCAGGTTGTCCATTTTATTGGCATACAGTTGCTTGTAGTAATCTCTAATCTTTTGTATTTCTGCAGTGTCCATTGTTACATCTCCTTTTTCATTTCTAATTCTACTGATTTGAGTCTTCTCGCTTTTTTTCTTGATGAGTCTGGCTAATGGTTTATCAATTTTGTTTATCTTCTCAAAGAACCAGCTTTTAGTTTTACTGATCTTTGTTATCATTTCCTTCATTTCTTTTTCATTTATTTCTGATCTGATCTTTATGATTTCTTTCCTTCTGCTACTTGGGGTTTTTTTTGTTCTTCTTTCTCTAATTGCTTTAGGTGCAAAGTTAGTTTGTTTATTCGAGATGTTTCCTGTTTCTTAAGGTGTGATTGTATTGCTATAAACTTCCCTCTTAGAACTGCTTTTGATGCATCCCATAGGTTTTGGGTCGTCATGTCTCCATTGTCATTTGTTTCGAAGTATTTTTTGATTTCCTCTTTGATTTCTTCAGTGATCACTTCGTTATTAAGTAGTGTACTGTTTAGCCTCCATGTGTTTGTATTTTTTACAGATCTTTTCCTGTAATTGATATCTAGTCTCAGAGCATTGTGGTCGGAAATGATACTTGATACGATTTCAATTGTCTTAAATTTGGCAAGGCTAGATTTGTGATGCAAGATATGATCTATCCTGGAAAATGTTCCATGAGCACTTGAGAAAAATGTGTATTCTGTTGCTTTTGGATGGAATGTCCTATAAATATCAATTAAGTCCATCTTCTGTAATGTATCATTTAAAGCTTGTGTTTCCTTATTAATTTTCATTTTGGATGCTCTGTCCATTGGTGAAAGTGGGGTGTTAAAGTCTCCTACTATGATTGTGTTACTGTAGATTTCCCCTTTTATGGCTGTTAGTATTTGCCTTATGTATTGAGCTGCTTCTATGTTGGGTGCATAAATATTTACAATTGTTATATCTTCTTCATGGATTGATTCCTTGATCATTATGTAGTGGCCTTCTTTGTCTCTTGTAATAGTTTTTATTTTAAAGTCTATTTTGTCTGATATGAGAATTGCTACTCCAGATTTCTTCTGATTTCCATTTGCATGGAATATCTTTTTCCATCCCCTCACTTTCAGTCTGTATGTGTCCCTAGGTCTGAAGTGGGTCTCTTGTAGACAGCATATATATGGGTCTTGTTTTAGTATCCATTCAGCCAGTCTGGGTCTAAAATATTAGAATTTGAAGGGCTCTTAGCAATCATATAAGCCTCATGATATTGAAGCTTAGAGATGTTTTGTGACTTGATTGAGAACACACACCAAGATAATGCAAAACTGAGTACAAGATGATGCCCCATAATTCCTTAACCAGTGCTTTTCATACACAATGCACTGTCCCATACAAACTTTAATCATCTTGGGGAGATCGTGTAAATGATATAACTGCCAAGTTTACACTAAGAGGACACTCATACTGTAAGGATATACCTATGAGTGGAACGTGGCATTTTCTTCCCACTGGTCAAGCGACAAAGCATGGTCCCACATCACGGAAAGTTACTACCAGGCAGAAATTCTTTGACTCTCTCAAGAATGTTTAATGCCATTTTTAAGGCTATGTAAATCAAGTAGACATCAAAGATGTAGAAGAGTAACAAGATATTCTGTGGTCTAAGAAAAACTGCCTATCAGGTCCTCTTACTATGTACACCTGGTAGCTGGGGAGGGGGAAATGGGTAAATCTGCAGCAGTACCAGCACTGGGACTGCATCCCATTCCATTTGAGTTTTTATGTGATTTGGACATTTGGTGGGATTTAGAAAGTACTAACCAGGTCAAAGGAGAGGAATAACATTCATGTATTTTGTTTTAATACATGAAAGTTATTAAAGAAAAATTCATATTGAAAAAGGGGTTAAGTAGGATTGCTGACTTGGGTCAAATTATGTGTCCAGTGTTTTGTGAATGAAAGCTAGTTACAGAAGAGCATGTACCAGAGGTTGGAAACCTATCCTGAACCTGACACCATAAGGTGGATCTTACTTTGTTGTAATGGCTGAGACCAGAAGTAAGTGTTAAAGATACAACTGAGTAGATATAATTGACGCTCTCTGGTTTTTCTCCAACTGGTATAGGTTAAGAATGACAGGCCCAGTTGAAAGAAGCATGTAAAGATGCTTATATAAGCAAGGAAACATTAAGAGGAGCATTTGATAGCAGATAGAACTAAGGACGAGGGAAAAGGGAGTATGTGCTAGAGAAATCTGCAATCTAGTAAGCATCATAATTTCCCTCCTCACAATACCCTCCCACTGCTTAAATTGTTTTTTAAGCCTACCCTTCCTGAAGTTCCTAGTATATGATTCACACTTTACTGTTTCTTTGCATGTCTCATATTTTTCGGGGGTTTATACTGGGCATTCTAGACAATATCTTGTAAGAAATCTGGATACTGAGTTCCCCTCCCCTTTGGAGGCTTGCTGTTGCTGTTTGCCTGATTATTTATTTAGTGACTTGGCTGGAATATATTCTATTGTAGAGAAGTCTCCTTCTCTGCAGTGTGAATCTTCTAATGTTGCTCCTCTGGGGGCACAGACTTGGGCATGCAAACAGTCACCTTTGGATGACACTTGTTTTTCCTCTTGACTGTCTCTTTCCCTTGTTTTTCTGTTAAGCTCTCTGCCTCCTTTAATATCACACCAAAGATCAAGAAGCAGTGTGTCAAACACTGTAACACCAAGACAAGGGGCAGTAGTGTAAACTACGGACTATATAACAAAATTAAACACCTCTACTTCACCTGAGATACTGAAAATGTGCCTGGTATTTCAATTATATAGAGGGAATTAGTAAGCAATGAAATCTCTCTTTTAAGCTAGCCTTTCTGCTTTTGCAAATACACAGCAACTATCTTTCTAGCCTGAAAAAGAAAGTGAGTAGAGCAACATTTGAAATGTTTCCATCAAGCATATTCTAAGCTTCCTACAGCATTGAATTTTTAGGGATAAGTTTTAAATGAATGGGTTCTGAAACTTACACTGTGTAACCTATTTTCCATTGTTAGTTACTGCTAGAGTTCCAATAATAGGTGGGAATTATTGAAAACGTTTCATCCTATAATAATAGCATATAGGTACATAGTCATTTAGATCCAAACTTAAACTCCAAAGAAGATAAATAAAGCAGAAATAGACTTGAAATATTCTTGTTCTTACCAGGATGACTCTTGGATTGTGTCTTGATTTCACCCCTTATTATACCTCTTCCAATAGTATCTGGAAAGCTCTCTCGATCAGTGTCTATAGAAATAAACAGTTTCAAAATACTTTTGTAAGGTATATATTAACATGTGTTTGTGTGTGTGTGTTTGTGTGTATAGTACTCCTTTAATTAGCATTTTAAAATTATAGGACAACAATTATAATGAAATGCCTGGACTCACAGGACCTTAGAGTTGGAAGGGCCGTTAGCAATCATACAAGCCTCATTATACTGATGCCTAGAAACGGTTAGTGATTTGACCAAGGCAAAAACTGATCCATAAACTGATACCTCATAATTCCTTAACTAGGGTTTTATCCATACAATACAAAGTCTTCTGCAAATTTAAGTCATCCTAGAGAGTTTATTTTAATAAATATAACTTTTTTCTCTACATTAAAAGCATATTCATATCGTAAAGATATACCTGGTGAGGCCAGACATGACATTTTTTCCCAGGTTAAATTGCAAACAACGGGCATCACAGTCACAGAATTTTACTGTGAGGCAGAAATTCTTTGACTTGTCCAGGAATACTTTAATTCCCTTTTTTTTAAGGTTATGTAACTGTTTGTCAAGTAGGCATCATTGATGGAAAAGAAAAACAAGTAATTTGTGGACAGAGATAAAGCACCCTCTCACGTTCTCTTAGCATGTAGACCTTTTCTCCCCTGTGGAGGAGAGGAAATGGGTAATTTGCAGGAATGTGAGCACTGATATTGTACCCCTTTCCATTTGAGTCTTTACATGGTTTTTACTTTTTGTTGGATTCAGAAATGATGCTCTAGGTCCAATATCAGAAAAAAATTTATTTAAAGGAATTTTATATTGCAAAAGGAATAATGAGAATTGGTGACTCTGTGTCACCTGTTGCGTAAAGTTCTGTGTGGGCAAAAATTGGTTCTAACACAGCATGTAAGTGAAGTTGGAACCTGTCATATCCAGAATTTATAGATTGGAAGTCTTCCTTTGGAGAAATGGCTGAACCCATGAATATTTCAAATATGCTCTATCACTGAGGCAACACAAATTTATCACCACTGCAATCTAAACAGAGGTAAAGACCATATGGGGTGTCACTACTAAAATCAAAGACATGTGGATTGGGCAGGACAAGTTTTTAGTAATTAAGTTATGGCATTTGTCAAAGTAAATTCTGCTATAGCAACACGTAACTGGAGAACATCAGCAGACAAACTTTAGCCCTCTGGTCTTTCTCCAACAGATATAATTAGAAGAACTGATTCATTTGGTTTGAGAAATCAAAGGATCCTTAGGTGAGCAGGGAGGCAGTGAGAACAGCCCTTGAGGGCAGACTGAATTAAAAACTAGGAGCATAATAAATGATATGGGGTGGAGAAACCTAATCTATTAAGAGCCACAATTTTCCTCCTTCACAACATTCTCCTATTGCTTTTAAGTGTTTTAAAAAATCCTACCCTGCTTAGAGTTTGCTGAACTATTTTTTAAAAAACATGTAACAGGTTATACAATTGACCCATTTTAAATGTCCATTCTATGCTTATCAGTATATTCACAGAACTGTGTAACAATCACCATAGTCAATTTTACAATCTACTTCTACTTATACTAAACAGATTAAATTCCAGCAAGATTTAGAAATGTTATTTTCATATTCTACATATATAGTTCTCTTTATAACTTAATTCTTACAATTTTTCCCATTTTTATATATGAAACATATAAACATAAATTCATTTATTACAATTGTTTTTAAAATTATTTATTTACATAACTTTGTGTTATACAGAGAAACTGAGAGGAGAAGACAAAGCATGTAAGTATAGTGTTTATTATTATTATTATTAGTTTTGTTTTTTTTTTTGCGGTACGCGGGCCTCTCACTGTTGTGGCCTCTCCCGTTGCAGAGCACAGGCTCTGGACGCGCAGGCTCAGCAGCCATGGCTCATGGGCCCAGCCGCTCTGCGGCATGCGGGATCTTCCCGGACTGGGGCACGAACCCGTGTCCCCTGCATTGGCAGGCAGACTCTCAACCACTGCGCCACTAGGGAAGCCCTAGTGTTTATTATTTTAACCATTTTATTTATAATATCTGGTTTTCTTTTCTGTCATTATTTAAAATGATATCTTCTGCTCTTTAATGCCTCTGCTGTCCATGCTATATTTCCATACTTTAAATTTGCTGATTCTTTCTTCTGACAGTGTAAAAATACTGAACACCCCCTACTGGATTTAAAAAATTTCAGTTATTGTACTTTCAACTCCTGGATTTACATGTGTTCCTTTTCAAAATAATGTATCTCTTTGTATATATTCTTTATTTGATGAAACACTATCATGTTTACATTTAGTTTTTTGAACATATTTATAATAACTGCTTTTTAGTTTTGTTCTTTAGGTCTAATATCTAGGATTCTCACAAGCAGTTTTTATTGCATGTCTTTTTCCTTGTTATATGTCACATTTTACTGTTTCTTTACATGACCCATAATTTTATGTTGAAAACTGAATATTTTAGATATATAATATAGCATCTCTGCATACTGACTTCTTCCTCTTACAGGGCATATTATTATTGTTTTCTTGTTTATATTTTTAGTTATTTGGCTAAAATATTTTACTTAAGTCATTTCCCTTTGCAGTTTGAAAGCACAACTGTTGCTCCCCAAGGGAAAAAGCCTTGGATAATAGTGGTTTTAGGAGTGCTGTCTTTGTCTCTTTCTGTTACATCTCTGTTAAATTGTCTGCCTCTTTTGGTGTCATACCAGAAGTCAAGGGCAGTGTGTCTATCACTGTTACAAGAGTAAAGGCTGTAGTACAATCTCTAAACTATGTAACACAACTAATGACTCTACCGCAGATGAGTTAGGATAATATACCTGATAGTTCCATCAAATAGAGAGAAATGGTAACCAATGAACTAACTATCTGTTAAATTCCCTTTGTTATTATCACATTCATCAGGAAACCTTTCTCCTTTTCCTTCTATCTAAGCCAGTAATAGAAAAAGATTAGAACAGAACTGAACATACTTGCATCAAGTATATTCTAAGGCCACTATAGCATTTAATTTTATGGTTTAATTTTTAAATGGCTCATTTCTAAAAATCATAATGTCTAGCTAACTTTTAAAGTTCTAGTAAATACCATAGTACAATTAATTATGAGGGCAATCACGAAGACTTTACCTATATAATAATAATATACAAGTACTCTTATCATTAAAAAATTCATACTTAAACTCCAAAGAAGGTAAATAAACCATAAAGATTAGACTTGGAAGGATTAGACTTACCAGGGACACTCTTTGGTTGTATCTTCATTTCTGCCATTAATACACGTCTTCTAACAATATCTTTCAAGTGTTCTAGATCAATTTCTATAGAAATAAACAGATATCAAAATACTTTATAAAGTAACCCTAACACATGAATGTGTGTGTGTCTGTGTGTTCATGTGTGGTACTATAATATATATAAATATATATATATATACACACATATATATATATTTTTTAAATTTATTTTATTTATTTTTGGCTGTGTTGGGTCTTCGTTGCTGCGCATGGACTTTCTCTAGTTGTGGCAAGCAGGGGCTACTCTTTGTTTCAGTGCACAGCCTTCTCATTGTGGTGGCTTCTCTTGTTGCGGAGCATGGGCTCCAGGTGTGCGGGCTTCAGTAGTTGTGGCACATGGGCTCTGGAGCGCAGACTCAGTAGTTGTGGCACACGGGCTTAGTTGCTCTGTGGCATGTGGGATCTTCCCGGACCAGGGCTCGAACCCATGTCCTCTGCACTGACAGGTGCATTCTCAACCACTGCGCCACCAAGGAAGCCCCATGTGCGGTACTATCTTAATTAGCCTTGTTATTAATAAATATGCATTATAATGGACTATATGGGTTGCAGAATCATTAAACCTTACAATTGGAATGGCCGCTAGCAATCATTAAGCCTCCATATATTGAGGCTTAGAGATGTTAATGACTTGACCAAGATTGTGTATCCAGATAATGACAAACTTGATGTACAACCTTCCAACTTATAATTCTTTAACCAGTGCTTTTTCCATACAATGCTATCTCTTATGCTAAATTAAAATATCCAGGAGAGTTATGATAATAATATAACTCAAGTGTACATTAAACTCATAATCATACTGTAGGGATATATATACCCAGTGATGTGGAATACAACAGTTTTTTCCTCAGATTATGTTGCAAACTGGGGTCTCCATGGAAATTTACCATGGAGCAGAAATAGTTGGACTCATCCAGGAATATTTTAATGCCTCCTTTTATTTTTTCTTCTTTTTTTTTTTTTTTTTTTTTTTTTTCCGTACGCGGGCCTCTCACTGTTGTGGCCTCTCCCGTTGCAGAGCACAGGCTCTGGACAGGCTCAGTGGCCACGGCTCATGGGCCCAGCCACTCCGCGGCATGTGGGATCTTCCCGGACCGGGGCACGAACCCGTGTCCCCTGCATTGGCAGGCGGACTCTCAACCACTGCGCCACCAGGGAAGCCCTTAATGCCCTTTTAATGTTACTTAAGCGTAAACAAAGTAGGCATCAGTGATGGAAAAGAATAACAGAATGTTTTATGGACTGAAAAAATGTGCTCTCCCAGGTCCTTTTAGCATGTAGACCTTGTAGCTTGGGAGGAAGAAATGGTTACATTTGTAGAAGTACCTGGATTGAGATTGGGTCTCTTACCATTTGAGTTCCTATGTCATTTAAAATTTTTGCTTGATTTAGTAACTGCAATTAGGTCCAATTACAAGAAAAATACATGAACATTATTAAAGGAGAGTTTATACTGAAAAGGAATAATTGAAATGATCAACTATTGGGTCTAAAATTTTGTGGTGAATTTGTTTCTAACAGAGCGTGTACCTCAAGTTAGAAACCTGTCATGACTCAGATACCCAGATGGAAGTCTTTTTTCAGAGAAATGGATGAGTCAGTAAGTATTAAAGGTTGTGCAATCTGTGTAGAGGTGGTTACCTGCTGCAGCACCATTACCATAATGAAACAGTTATGTCAGATTAGGCAGAACAAGTTTTCAATACTTAAGTAGCAACATTTTGTGACAGTAATAAGATCTATAGCAAAACAAAACTAGGGAGTATTAGCAGTTATATTTTAGCTTCTCTAGTTCTTTCTCCAACTGGTATATATGAGAAGGACTTGCTCATTTGAATTAAGGAAGCAAAGAATACTTAAATAAGCAAGAGGCAATGAGAACAGCATCTGAAGGAAGCACTAGCAATTAAAAAGTTAAGCACTAGCAATTAAAAAGTATGTGCTGGAGAAATACATAATCTAGTAAAAGTCACAGTTTTCTCCCTTATCATACCCTCCCACTTTTCAAATCCTTTTTAATCCTGTACTTCTTGGCATTCATTGAGCTAACTTTAAAACATATATAATGTATTATACAATTTGCCCATTTAAAGTGTTCATTTCAATGTTTTTAAAGATATATTCACAGAGTTGTATGGCCATCACCACAGTCAATTTTAGAAGAGACTAGGCAATGTTCTTACCACTAAAAAGAAATTATAATTATCTGACATGATGGAGACATTAGCTAACACTAGGGTGGTCATCTTGTTGCAATATACAAATGTATCAAATGAACACATTGTAAATGTTAAATACACAATGTTATAGGTCAATTTTTTCAAAATGAAAAAAGAATCTACATCAGAATTATACTAAGTAAATTCCAGTAATTCCAGTGAAGTATAGAAATGCTACCCTCATATAGCATTATTCTCTCCTCCACATTTTTGCACTGTTATATGTATTATAAATATAATAACCTATAAGCTATAAATACAGTCATTTAAAAAACATTATGTATGCTTAATTATTGTTTAATTATTTCTTTACATATATGTATTTATACTATCTTTTGTAATTACAGAATTACTTTTACCCAGTCTCTTTTTTAGGGGATTCAAATTACTGTCTGAGGTCACTTGCTTTCAGCCTGAAGAACTTTCCTTTGTACTTGTCATAAAGTGAAATCTGCTAGTAATGAATTTTCTCAATTTTTTATTTGTTTTAAAACCTCTTTATTTCACCTTTATCTTATTTTATTTTGTTTTGTTTTTGGGGTTTTTTTTGTGGTACGCGGGCCTCTCACTGTTGTGGCCTCTCCCGTTGCAGAGCACGGGCTCCGGACGCGCAGGCTCAGCAGCCATGGCTCACGGGCCCAGCCGCTCTGCGGCATGTGGCATGTGGCATCTTCCCGGACCGGGGCACAAACCCGCGTCCCCTGCATCGGCAGGCGGGCTCTCAACCACTGCGCCACCAGGGAAGCCCCTTATAGTTTTTTGTTTAAAGCTAGACATGATGTATCAGGTAAAAGAACTGAAGTATATATGGGTTTATTATGATGTTTTATGTTCATCTGGAGAGGAGTTAGACTGTGTTTTCTGTTTTATTGTAGCTGGTATCACAGGCTAAAATTTCCTTTATTTTCCATTTTTGGTCTCCCCTATTGTCTTTGGCTTTCCCTAGAAAATACTTCTTTAATGGAAGCTGAGAATTGCAGTTTTTCCATCTGTAACCCCCTATTATCCATGGGCCTTGGTGAACTGGTGGTAAGGTATGAGGGAGCAGAAAAGCATTCTATAGTCCTATGATTAGATCTTGGTCTTTTATTGGCAGTCTCCTCTGGTCTGTGACTTTCACAATTGCTTCTCAGCTTGTTTCCCCCAGAAACGAGATTCTTGATTCTTTTAGATTCTTAATTCTTCCAAGATTCTTTAGACAGAAAGGCTAAAGGGGGCTGGACTTGGATATCTCCCTTCCCCAATGTTCAAAGTCCAAGAGGCTGGAGTTTGGAATTTCCTTTACCTCACATCTGTTAGGTTCTAGTAAAGTAGTTTTTCTTGAATATTGGTGTATTTCAAATGTTTACTTTTCTCCTCCCTTTGCTGAAAGCATGAGTAGATTTAATTTCTGATACTCAGCTAAGGTACCTGGTAGGGCTCCTGGAAGCAAATGTCATGAAAGTGTATGACATATCCAAGGCTGTGTCCTAGAACTTTTTTATTGCTCAACCTAGTTCATGTTCAGTTTCTGGCAATTATTCAATTATTCTCAAGTTTTCCTACTAACTGCTGGCTCCAGTGTTGGTTTCTATTCCCAGGAATATGTAATTTTCAGTATTCATCTATCTCCACAGATTGAGAGTGGCAGTTTGCCCTGTGACTTCAATTTTCTGATGGGGCTAAGAAGAGTTGTTGACTTTCAGTTTTTTCAACTGTTTTTGGTTTGGAGTGCAGAAGTGAGGACTTCCAAGTTTTTTGCATGTTAAAGTGGAAGACAGAAGTCTTTCATATCTTTAAAAAATAATTATTCCTAGATTTTTTATTTGTTTTGGTGCTAATACAAAATTTCATCATTCCTAAAAAATGTTCATTTTCTAATTTTGTGTTCTTAGTATATAGAAATAAAACTGGGTTTTACACATTTTTACTTTATATTCAGTAATTTAAATAAATCCAGATGATTAAGAGTTTATCTGTAGACTACAGATTCTTTTAGATTACATACCTGCACAGTTACATCATCTGCAATTTATGAGTTTTATTTCTTTCTTTGAATGCTTACAAGTTTTATTATTAATTTTTTGTAATAACTATGGTTGCCAGTACAAAAATGAGTAGAAATAGTGATAATACACATTTATCTCATTCCCAATATTGGAGGAAATATTTTACTATAAAATTGCTGAAATTCTTTTGTATTTTTTAAAGATACAAATGTCAAATAAGGAAATATTATGAAGAGTGTTTTATTGAGATTTAATGATTTTTTTCTTTATTCAATAAATATAATGCTTTTTATTCCTGTAAAACTGGCAGTAATGTTCCCAATTTCTATTCTGATTTAATAGCGTGAGTCTTCTTTCTTTTTTCTTCATCAGTCTAGTTAAAGTTTTGTCAATTTTGTTGATCTAATGTGAGTCTCTTATGGATAGCATATAGTTGGATTTTTTTTTTTTTATCCATTCTGGTAATCTCTGCCTTTTGTTTAGGAAGTTTAATCCATTTACATTTAAGGGACTTATTTATGCCATTTTGCTATTTGTTTTCTGTATTTCTTATATATTTTTTGTTCCTCATTTCCTCTAATACTGCATTCTTTTGTGTTCAGTTGATATATATATATTTTTTGGCTGTGCCATGCAGCATGTGGGATCTTAGTTCCCTAACCAGAGATCAAACCCATGCCCCTTGCATTGGAAGCACAGAATCTTAACCACTGGACTGCCAGCGAAGTCTGTCAATTGATTTTTTTTAAGGGACTAGTTTTGTTTCCTTTCTCATTTCCTTTGTGTATATTCTACAGATATTTTCTTTTTGGTTACCAAGAGGATTATGTATAACACCTTAAAGTTATAAAAAAATCTAGTTTAAATTGATGCCAATTAACTTCAATAACATCCAAAAGTTGTACTCCTATATGGCTCAATCCCTCTCTTTTTGATACTGATGTTATGAATCATATCTTTATATACTGTGTGCCCAATAATATAGTTATAATTATTTTTCTTTAAACTATTATATAAAATTAAAAGTAGAGCTCCAAACTAAAATTACAATAATACTGGCTTTTATATTTGCCATGTACTTACCTATACCGTAGATCTTTCTTCCTTCATACAGCTTCAACCTACTAACATCCTTTCATGTCAACCTCAGGGATTTGCTTTAGCATTTTCTATAGAGCGGGTCTAGTGGTAATCCCTTCAATTCTAGGAGTGCTCCTATTCTTTGTAGTTTTTATTTTGTGCTGGGCACTGCTTCACATTTCCACAAAATTTTCTTACCAGTTTGAAGATGGCTTTTTCTTCATTGTGCATTCTCTTGGTTACTGTAAACATTTCACTGTTTCCCAGTGGTCTGACAAAGTTGGTTCTGATGGCTTTCTGCTTTTTTTTTCTTTTCTTTCTTTTTTTTTTTTTTTTTTTTAAATGTTTCTGTCAGGGAGCAAGAGCTTAGGGCCTCTTAGTCTGCCATTTTGCTGACATCTGCTTTAAAGTGGTTGTTTGGAAGCTGCTACAGAACACTTAAATTTATCTTATTGCCAAGTACTTAAGTACTTAGTCCTTTGGCCACACCAGCTTTAGCACAGGTTTTTTGGGGCCGTGTTGCATGGCTTGTGAGATTTCAGTTCTCTGAGCAGGGACTGAACCCAGGCCATGGCAGTGAAAGCCCTGATCCTAATCACTAGGCCACCAGGGAATTCCCTAGCATAGGTTTTTTAACTATTAGAAATTTGCCAACTTTGTGATAGGAAGATCACAAAGCAGCCAAATTGCCTATCTAGTGATAGTTCCATTTTTTTCATTGTCTTGTTATCATAAAAAATGATATAAGTAACGAAAACTGTGTTCTCTGAGGAACTGATAATATAGCATCTAGTCTATGTCATGAAAATTCATAATGTAGGGAAAAGCCTATATATATTTTTTCATGAGCAGATAAACTCTTAAGCATTACCTAATTAATGGTTGTTTGGTGCAGTAATGAGCACATGATAAATTCTTTTAAAGATACATATTAATTGGTATATCAATTGGTTAATAAAATAATGAAATTATTACAGTTGTCCCTTGGTATCTGCAGGGGATTAGTCCCAGGATCCCCTGTGGATGCCAAAACCTGAAGATGTTCCTGCTCAAGTCTCCTGTATAAAACAGTAATATTTTCCTATAACCTATGCACATTCTCCTGTATACTTTAAATCATCTCTACATATAATACCTAATACAATGTAAATGCTATATAAATACCGATAAATGCTATGTAGATAGTTGCTAGTGCATGGAAAATCCAAGTTTTGCTTTCTGGAACTTTCTGAAAATTTCCTTTCAGAATATTTTTGATCTGTGGTCAAGTGAATCTGCAGATGTGAAACCCATGGATACAGAGGGCCAACTGCATTAAATTGAGAAAGGTTGTCCTATGTTTGAATTTCTTGTTTTCTTTTAACAACTGTACTACACAGTTGCAGTATTTTAACTCTTATAAAGTGTTCTACTGTGCCAAAACATTATAAATCTCTACTTACCTATCACTTTGTTTAATCCTAATTGAAATATTAGGTCATTAACTGATGGATTCACTGCTGGAAGATTTTCTGCTGTATCTGGATGTTCTGAGGCTGCTTCATTTTTAACTGTAATAATAATAGATTGCCAGATTAGTTGATTTAAAACTAAATTTTTATTGGGGTAAAATTATAATGTTAATTAGAGCGATGTTACCGTATAATTATTTAATCATGTTTAATTAACAATTTAACATACTGCTTATTCAACTAAATACAAATATGTCTAAAACTTTTAAAAAATTTACTAGCTACTAGTTGACAGATATTATTATATCTGTACTTTTCAAATATTATCTCATTTAATCCTCATAAGAATTCTAGGAAGTAGGTATTTTTATTCTCATTTAACAGATAAGGAAAATAGAGCTTAGAGAGATTATGCATATTCTGGAAGGTCACATAGTTATTAAGTGCAAAAGTTTGAAATGAATTTTGTTCCTTTAGACTCTAAAACCTACACTCTAGCTAGTAAACTCAAATGTCTACTGGGACTGAGAATGTAATATGAGTGAAATAAACCTGATGATGTTTGGAGTGGCATGAATAGCAGAAATGAAATGGAGAGTACAGGCATACCTCATTTCATTGTGCTTCACCTTTATTGCACTTTGCAGATACTGCGTTTTTCACAAATTGAAGGTGTGTGGCAACTGTGCATGGAGCAAATCTATCAGTGCCATTTTTTTAGCAGCATTTGCTTACTTCATGTCTCTGTGTCACATTTTGGTAATTCTGGCAATACTTAAAATGTTTTCATTTTTATTATATTTGTTATGGTGATCTGTGATCAGTGATCTTTGATGTTACTATTGCAAAAAGATTACGATTCACTGAACACTCAGATGATCGTTAGCAGTTTTTAGCAATAAGGTATTTTTAAATTAAGGTATGTACATTTTTTTAGACATAATGCTACTGTACATTTAATAGACTACAGTATAGTGTAAACACAACTTCTGTATGTACTGGAAAACCAAAAAAATTGTGTGACTCAATTTATTGTGATATTCACTTTATTGCAGAGGTCTGGACAGAACCCACAATATCTCTGAGGTATGCCTGTACATATTTTATATAAAGCTAACTCCCACTGATTGTTACAAATGTAGGTCTGAGGTTCCTGGGTCATCTAAATTTGCAAAAGAACCTAGAAACGTAGTTAGTTACAAGAACTCCAAGATTTAAAAATATCTGCAAGTAATTTAAAAGTTTTAAGCATGTTCGTAGGATAAAACAAATCATCAATTATTGCCACAAGAGAATTACCTAACTTGGGAAAGGATTAATTCTAACACGTGGTTGGGATTTGAAAGCCAATAACTGGTTATATTTCTTTGGAAAACATCATCATTTATCCACCAATATATCTCTATCATCTAGGAACAGAAATAAGATTTAAAAATTAGTACTTTCAAAAGAAGAAAAAAAGGGCTTCCCTGGTGGCGCAGTGGTTGAGAATCCGCCTGCCGATGCAGGGGACACGGGTTCGTGCCCTGGTCCGGGAAGATCCCACATGTCGCGGAGCAACTGGGCCCGTGAGCCATGGCCGCTAGGCCTGCGCGTCCGGAGCCTGTGCTCCGCAACGGGAGAGGCCACAGCAGTGAGAGGCCCGCATACCAAAAAAAAAAAAAAAAAAAAAAAAAAGAAGAAAAAAAAAGAAGATATGCCAGGAAAAAAATGGGAAGAACAATTAAAAATTAAAATGTGCAATTAAATTAATCACTTTTGAAAACTGCCAAGAACAAATATTTTCATGGGTAGGATTCTTCATAAATCTTAAAGGATTAAATCCTATGCTATAGCACATAAAAATGGCATTTTCTATTTCTTTTACAAGGTCAAAAATACAGTAGTCCCCGCTTATCTGCAGTTTCAGTTATCCGTGGTCAACCCTGGTCCAAAAATGTTAGGTCCAAAAATATTAAACAGAAAATTCCAGAAATAAACAATAAGTTTCAAATTGTGTGCTGTTCTAGGTAGGGTAATGAACTCTTACACTGTCCTGCTCTGTCCTGCCTGGGACATGAATCATCCCTTTGTCCAGCATATCCATGCTGTATATCCTGCCCATTAGACACTTAGTAGCTATCTTGGTTATCAGATCGAGCATCATAGTATTGCAGTGCTTATGTTATAGTAACCCTTATTATACTAATAATGACCTATTGACCATCAAATAAATTATGGACAGGAAACACAGGAAAAGACACAGTATATACAGGGTTCAGTACTATCTGCTGGTTCTCAGGCATCCATTGTTTTAAAGTATTTCATATAATTCCCACAATTTATTTGTGAGGTACATACTATTACTAGCCCTATTTTTCAGAAGAAGAAACTGAAACATGGAGAGATTAACTAGCTTACAAAGTTAGTAAGAGACAGAGGTAGGCACCGAAGACAGGCAGTCTATTTCCAGCAACTGTAATTTTAAACACTACCCCTACCATTACCTCTCTTAAGAAGATAGGCATCTCCTAATGGAAACAACACAAATATTCATCCACAGGAGAATGGGCAACTTAATTATAATATATTCATAAACCAGGTCAATATACAGCAATAAAAATAAATGAAAAAGAACTAAAATTACCAACAGTGATCTTGAACCAAATAAGCAAGTTGCTTAAGAAAGCATACAGCATACTTACTACAAACAAACAATAGCATAAATCCTTTACAGATGAAAACATACCTAATAAAAGTGTAAAGAAATATATATGGTAATGATAAACATCAAATTCAGAACAGAAGGAGGCAATAATCTGAGAGAAACAGAGAGGGTCGGACTTCAATATTTAACGTATATTATATTTATTAAACTGGGAAACAGACACACAAGTGTTCATTAACTCTTATTATACCTTTCTATATTTCAAAATAAATTAAAAGTAATAGAAACAATCTAAAACACATAGGTTTTATTTGGTTCTTTTTTTCACTTGAAAATATTTTTTAAAATTAATTTTTATTGGAGTATAGTTGTTTTACAATGTTGTGTTAGTTTCTACTGTATAGCAAAATGAATCAGTTATACATATACATATATCCCCTCTTTTTTGGATTTCCTTTCGATTTAGGTCACCACAGTGCATTAAGTAGAGCTTCCTGTGCTACACAGTATGTTCTCATTAGTTATCTATTTTATACATAGTATCAATAGTGTAGATATGTCAATCCCAATCTTCCAATTAAGAAGCACAAAGATAAACCAAATCTTCTGTTACACTGTCAAAAATCCAAATAAAAAATTTCCAATCTTTCTAATAATGTCCATTTTCCCTCAAATCCATTTTTAAGCAAACAGAAAAAATAGATACATTTATTTAAAATATACAACAAAAAATACACTAATATCAAAGAACTATAGTAGAAAATATATAATGATATCAAGAGTAAGAGCCAGTAGATAAAAAACAAATGTTCCTTTTCTCTTCTTGAAACCATATAACAATATAAAGAATAGGTCTACTGGATAATAACAAATATTTTTAGCAGATAATGTACTTGATAAGAATTGAAATGTGAATGCTGGGTAAAGGTCATACTTTTAAAAATGAAATAACTGTAACAGCTCCACAGATTCCTAGAAAAGCATCTCCTAAACTTGTTCTCTATGAAACACTACTCCATAAAAAGAGAAAGGCAGGGTTTCTTGCTCAATAAACTTAAGAAATACAGTATAATAATTAGAATATTAAAGACTACAAGAAGGAATAGGGGTGCTAATATCATTACAGAATTTATTAGTTCTGCAGAATTCCAATTTTTGTTAAATTGTGTTCTAAAATATTTAACCTAAGGAAAACATTCAACTATAAAACAAATTAATTGATGCACATTTAAAATATATTTTTAAATTGTCAAGTATTTTATGACTTTTAAAATACATTTATCAATATCATTCATACCTCTCAATTTTTGAGACTCATAAACTCCACTTGTTTGAATTTTATCCTTGTATCCTTTAACTAGTACTAGATCTTCAAGTGTAAAATTCTCATCTGAGAGTTCATCCACATCTTGATCTACCAAGATTAAGAAAACTTTCAGTAAACTAAATACAGAAACACTACTGAAAGCCACATACTGTGGCCTAATTCCAAGAAGATTATAATGTCTGGAGGTTAGGAAGATATTCTTACATCAAGTACGAAGAGAAAAATGATTACTCAATAAATGTCAGAAGTTCATTTAATAGATTTCAATATCTACTCTTGATAAAACTCTGTGAAAAATTGGAACTATAGATTTACTCCTAGACATTACTCTCTTAATATAGAATATATTTTTGTCTCAATCCAACAGATAACACCTTGATTTATGGTGAAGCACCAAAAAATATTCTTATTAAAATTATAAATAAAACCAGAATGTGAATCATTATCATTTTAACAATTACCTAGTTCTGGTAAAGTTGGTATGATAAATATATGGAGCAGAAATTATGATGAAACTATAGAAGAAAATGTAGGGAAGAAGCTCCTTGACACTGGTGTTGGCAATGATTTTTTTTTTTTTTAATATATAACACCAAAAGCACAAACAACAAAAGAAAAAACTCAACAAATGGGACTACATCAAAGTTAAAACCTTCTGCACAGTAAAAGAAACAATTAATATAGTGAAAAGGCAATCTTTGGAATGGGAGAAAATTTTGGAAACCATGTATCAGATAAAGGGTTGATATCTAAAATATATAAAGAATTAATACAGTCTAATAACAAAAAACCAAACAATCCAATTGAAAAATCGGCAGAGAACTAAAAAGTTATTTTTCTTAGAAAGACAACCGGACTTCCCTGGTGACGCAGTGGTTAAGAATCCGCCTGCCAATGCAGGGGACACAGGTTCGATCCCTGGTCCAGGAAGATCCCACATGCTCCAGAGCAACTAAGCCCACGCACCACAACCACTGAGCCTGCACTCTAGAATCCACGAACCACAACTACTGAGCCCACACGCCGCAACTACTTAAGCCCGTGCACCTAGAGCCCATGCTCTGCAACAGAAGCCACTGCAATGAGAAGCCCGTGCACTGCAACGAAGAGTAGCCCCCACTCGCTGAAACTAGAGAAAGCCCGTGTGCAGCAATGAAGACCCAATGCAACTAAAAATAAAATAAATTAATTAATTAAAATAAATAAATAAGACAACCAAATGGCCAACAAATATGTGAAAAGATGATCAACAATATTAATTATCACAGAAATGCAAATCAAAGTGAGATATCATATCACACATGTTTGGATGGCTATCATCAAGAGGATAAGAGATACAAGATACAAGTGCTGGCAAAAATATAATGAAAAGGGAATCTCTGTACACTGCTAGTGGGAATGTAAATTGGTCTACCCACCATGGAAAACAATATGGAGGTTCCTCAAAAAATTAAAAATAGATCTACCATCTGATCCATCAATTCTGCTTCTAAGTACATACCCAAAGGAAATAAAAACAGGATTTTGAGAAGATATATGCACTTATATTTTTATTGCAGCATTATTCACAACAGGAAGATATAGACACATCCTGAGTCCATCAGTGAATGTGGATAAAGAAGGTGTGGTGTATATATATACAATGGAGTATTATTATTCAGCCGTGTGAAAGGAGGACACCCTTCAATTTGAGACAACATGGATGCATCATGAGTACATTATGCTAAGAGAAATAAGTCATACAGAGAAAAGAAAATACAGTATGACATATTTACATGTGAAATCTAAAAAAGCAAAACTTGTAAAAACAGAGAAAGAAATTGTGGTTAACTACAGGACACGGGGTGGGTGATAGAACCAATGTTGTTTAAGAGTGCAAACGTGAGTAGTAAATAGAGATCTAATGCATAGTATAACGAATATAGACAATATTGTACTAAAATTATCAAACTTGCTAATAGGCTAGAACTTAATTATTCCAACCAATAAAATGAAAGAATAATTATGTAATGTGATACAGGTGCTAATTATCACTACAATGGCAATCATATAACAATATATAAATGTACCAAATTAACATGTTTTACACCTTAAATTTACACGTTTTATGTCAAATGTACAACAAATTAAAAACGAAAAAAATGTGTACATGAAAGACCGCTAAATCATAAATAATAGAGTTTAAATCATACAGGATGTTGAAATGTTAAAATAATAGTAGTGAGAGGATTTTTATTTCTTGTATGACATGTAAAGAGCTTGGAAGTCACTACTTCCACTCTCACAATAAGAAAAAAAGCCTAGCAAACTTTTTAAATTAAACATTTTTTTTCTTATCAAAGTCAAGGCAAAATGCTGCCCCCAAAATTGGAGAGAGAGGTGGATAAAAGCAGCATAGTTTATTGGCAGCTGAACCCCAGGAGCAGAAACCCACTACTGAAGTCAGGACTAGTAGGAACACTTAAACTGTGATTGATGAATTGCTGAAAGTTCAGTATATACTAGCTTGAATCTTACTGGTACCCCCATGTTACTATTAGTTTCATGTCTAAGAAACCCAAACAGGTTCTCAGGATGCAGATCAGAGGAAAATTGCCACATGCTTCCAACAGGGGGAGGGGAAAGTAACTGTTTTTAAACACGCCCAGAGCTTTCTGTTCTCCTTAACAAAAGACTGCCCTCAAGGGAAACTATTTTACCAGAGCTTAACCAAAACACGGTTTACGAGAACCTAACAGACCTTAGGGAAGGGAAATATTGAAAATGGGGGTGAGCAGATATAAAATTTCAGCCCCTTCTAGCCTTCCTGTCTTACCAAACAAGTAGGAGAGACATGAGAAACACTTGTGAAGGTGGAAAACTAGAGACACAGGCTTACTAAAAGACTGAGACCTAATCAGAGGATTACAGAATGCTTCCCCTTCCCTGACACCTTACCACCACATTAATAAGCCTCCTATATATTTGCAAGTTACAGCTAAAAGGACAGCAAGCCTCAGACCCTATTTAAGGAATCTAAAGGGAAACCCAAAGATATCAGGGGAGACAAAAAAAGGGACAATATAGGAACTTTTAGTATCTGATACCTACAGTTACAGTAAACAAAAAATACAGCCTAATACCTAGCCAGATAAACATGAAGCCTCACACTAAAGGCCTATATAAGCCTCAGTTCCTTTTACCCAATATATCATGTCTAGATTTCAACAACAAAAATGCAAGACACGCTAAAAGTAAAAACCTAGTCTGAAGAGTAGACTCACATGACAGAGATCTTAGATTTATCATACTGTGGATATGAAGTAATTATGGCTAATATGCTAACAGCTCTCATGGAAAAAGAGACAGTATGCAAGAACAGAGGAATTATGTAAGCAGAAATCCGGAATCTTTAAGAAAAAATCAAAAGGAAATGTTAGAAATCAAAAACACTGCAATAAAAATGTAGAATTTCTTTGATGTGCTCATCAGTAGATTGGATACAGTCAAGGAAAGATTCAGTGAGCTTCAAGATATGACATTAGGAACTTCCCAAATTGAAAAGAGAAAATAAATAGAAAAAAAGGAACAAAATATCAGAGACCTTTTGGACAATAATAAAAGGTGTAATATACACATAATGAGGACAGCAGAAGGAGAACAATGAAACAGAATAAATATTTAAATAATGTCTGAGAGTTTTCCAAAAATAATAACAGACATCAAATCAATGATCATAGGAACTCACAGAAAACCAAAAAGGATAAATACCAAAAAAAGCTATACCTATTCATATCATATTCAAATTGCAGAAAATCAAAGACAGAAAATCTTGAAAGACTCCAGAGAAAAACAAAAACAAAACACAAATATACCTTATCTATAGAGGGACAAGGATAAAAATATCTTATACTTCTCATCAAACTAAGCTAACAAGAAGAGAATGGAGAGGAATATTTAAAGTGTTGAAAGATAAAAAATCAACCAATGTAGAATTTTGTATCCAGAAAAATTATCCTTCAAAACTGAAAGAGATATAATGACTTCCTCAGATTAAAAAAAAAAAAAAAAAAAAGGAATTTGTTGCCAGTAGGCCTGCAGTGAAAGAAAATGTTAAAAGTTCTTCAGAGGGAAGGAATAGGATACAGATCAAAAACCTAGATCTATATAAAGAGAATGGCATTAGAGAAGAAATAAATGAAAGTAAAATAAACTTTTCTTACTCTTGGTTGATATAACAGATAACAGTTTATTCATAATAATAATAGAAACAATGTATTCAGTGATTCTAGCTTATAGGTAAGTGAAATGAAAGACAACAATGCTATAAGTGACAGGGGGAAGAAATTGGGATTACACTGTTATCAGATACCTGCACTACCCACGAAGTGGCATAGTGTTATTTGAAAGTACCCTTAGATTAGTGGTAAATGTATACTGCAAATTTTAAGACAATCACTAAAAATTTTTTTAAAGAAATATAATTGATTTGCTAAGAAAGAAAAGAATATGGAATCATATTAAACATGTAGTTAAAGCCAGAGAAGGTAGGAAAAGAGTGGAAGGTGAAAAATAAAGTACCAGGGCATTGAAGAGAAAATAGTTACAAATATGATTAATATTTAATGAAATACCAATAATCACTTTAAATGTGAATGGTCTATCAATTAAAAGACAGAGACTGTCAGAGTGATTAAATAAACTGACCTAACTATAAGCTGTCAACAAGAAACTCATTTTAAATATAAAGATAAAGTAGACTGAAAATAAAGGGATGGAGAAAAGTATATCATGCTAATACTAATCAAAGTAAAGCCAGAGAAGCTATATTAATCTGAGACAAAGCAGACTTCAGAGCAAGGAAATTACCAGGGATAAAGAGAGCACTACATAATAATAAAGGGGTCAATAGCTAAGAAAACATATTAGTCTTTAATGAGTATGCACCTAACAACAGAGCAACAAAATATCAATACACGAGGCAAAAACAGAACTTCAAGGAGAAACAGACAAATCTGCTTTTATACTTGCAGCTTGCAATACCATCTTATCAGTAACGGACAGATACAACAGGCTGAAAATCCATACCTTAACAAATTGAAAAGAATAGAAATCGTATGAAGTATACTCTCAGATCACAATAGATTTAAATTATATTACTCTAATGCTAAAACTAGACAAAGAAATATCTCTCACAAATAAGATGCAAAAATCCTCCACAAAATATTAACAAATTGAGTGAAACAATGTATAAAAATAATTATATATGATGACCAAGGAGGATTTATTCCAGGTATGCAATTCTGACTCAATATTTGGAAATCAATTAACGTAACTCAACAGACTAAAGAAAAAAATCATTTGATCAATCAGAAATGCAGAAAAATTATTCAAAAAAATCCAAAATCCATTCAATGATAAAACTGTCAGCAAACCAAGAATAGTGCGAACTTCCTCAATTTGATAAAGGACATCTACAAAGAAACCAACAGATAACATCACACTTAATGGTAAGAAACTAAATGCTGTCATCCTCAGATTAGGAATACATCAAGGATGTTTCTTCTCACCACTCCTATCCAAAATCATACTGGAACTCACAGCTAATGTAATAAGTCAAGAAAAAGAAAAAGTATATAAATTGAGAAAAATAAACAAAACTATTATTGTTGAACAACAACAGCAACAAAACTCCTGGAATTATAAGCTGGCTATAGCAAGGTTTCCAGATACAGGTTAATATATACAATCATTTGATTTCCTTGTTCAGCAGTGAACAAGTGAAATTTGAAATTGAACACAATACCATTTATATTAGCACCCAAAATGAAATACTTAAGTATAACTCTTCAGACACAAGCGTCATCAAGATTTAATGTAGAGATTTTCCATGTTCATGGATAGGAAGGCTCAATATTGTTACGCTGTTAGCTCTTTCCAACTTGATTCAATACAATCCCAAGCAAAATTCCAATAAGCTATTTTGTGGATATTGACAAACTGGTTCTAAAGTTTATATGGAAAAGCAAAATACCTACATTAGCCAATACAATATTGAAGAAAAACAAGGTCAGAGGACTGATGCTACCCAACTTCAAGGCTTCCTACAGAAATCAAGACAATTGGTGAAAGAATAGACAAATAAGTCAATTGTAACAGAACAAAGAGATATAGACCTATAAAAATACAGTCAATGATCTCTGACAAAAAAGCAAAAGCTATTCAATGGAGAAACGACAGTCTTTTCAACAAATAATACTGATACAACTGGACAGCCAAATGCAAAAAAAAAAAGTGAATCTAGGGCTTCTCTGGTGGCGCAGTGGTTGAGAGTCCACCTGCCGATGCAGGGGACACGGGTTCATGCCCCGGTCTGGGAAGATCCCACATGCTGCGGAGTGGCTAGGCCCGTGAGCCATGGCCACTGAGCCTGCACGTCTGGAGCCTGTGCTCCGCTACGGGAGAAGCCGCGACAGTGAGAGGCCCGCATACCACACACACACAAAAGTGAATCTAGACACAGACCTGACACCTTACCAAGAATTAACACAGAATGGCTCATAGACCTAAGTGTAAAATGCAAACCTATAATTCTCCTAGATGGTAACACAGATAAACATCTAGGTGATCTTACATTTGGTGTTGATTTTTCAGATAGAACACCAGAAGCACAATCCAAAAAAAAAATTGATAAGCTGGGTTTCATTAAGAAAAATACACAACTTCTGCTCTGTGAAAGACACTGTTAAAGAGAGTGATAATACAAGCCACGGGCTGGGAGAAAATATTTACAGAACATATATCTAAGATCTGTTATCCAAAACATAAAAAGAACTCTTAAAACTTGACAATTAGAAAACAAATAACACAATTACAACATGGGCAAAGATGTGAACAAATAACTTACCACGGAAGTCATTTAGATGGCAAATAAACATATGAAAAGATGTTCAGCATATACATCATTAAGCAATTGTAAATTAAAACAACAGTGAGATATCACTACATACGTATAGCTAAAATCCAAACACTGAAAACAACAAGTGATGTCAGGAATGTGGAGCAGTGGGAAACCTGATTCGTAGCTGGTAGGAACGCAAAACACTACAGCCACTTTGAGGACGGTTTGGCAGTTTCTTACAAAGTTAAATTATAGTTTTACCATATGATCCAGCAATTGTGCTCCTAGGTACTTACCTAACAGTGTTGAAAATTTATGTTCCCACAAAAGTTATGCAGTAACCAACAGGTACTAAGTTGTTTGTACACAACTAATTAATAAAGAAACTGTTGGGCTTCTCTTGTGGTTTAGGATCATTATGAAAAAATTACTGAGACCATACAAAACACCACGAACTTCTGTCTGAACTGTTTACAGAAGACTGTGTAAATACTTATCATAAGAAAGCAAACATGGCTCTATTATTATCAAACAAAATAAACATTAGGCAAAAAAAATGTATTTTTAGAGATAAACAGTGTACTTTTACAGAGATAAACTGTACTTTTATAGCTCATGTTTACCAGGAAGATATAACAAGTATAAATTTGTATACATTTAATAACATCATTTCCAAATACATAAACCAATCTGGCAAAACTACCAGTAAACACAAAGAAGTCCGTAATCACAGTGGGAAAATTTAACACACATCTCTTAGTAACACAGAATAAATGAAACTTCAATGGAATTAAAAAAGAATTGACTAACACAGTAAATATATTTGATCTAATAGAGTTATACAAAAAATATGAATAAACATTCATAAACCTAAAACAGACGGTTTTTTTCACTTACTTTAATTAAAAATAAATCAATAATATTGAAATTTATCATATTTACTCTTTAGTACTTTCATTCTGACAGCTCTAAGTTTCTTAGTTTGAGATTGGCTTTTTGAAAATTCAACTTCATCCTCAGGTAATACGTCTTCTGCTTTCTGAGCTATGAGAAAGATGCTTTTAATCCATTAAATAGAGAACTGGATTTATTGAAAATCCTCTGTAATTCAAATACATGTCAATTATCCAGGAATATTTTTTCTCATGGTTTGAAACAATAAAGTCAAATACCACATTATTGAGATAGTGAATTACAGAGTGAGTATGCGAAGTGTAGAGACAATGGGAGTACTATTCAAAAGAATAGTTTTATAAGGTATTCACATTTTAGGATTAAGTGCAATATTTTCATAACAGATATGAGTGAGAAAAAAAAAATGATAAATAATACATTCAAAATAAATTTAGAAGATTCAAAAGCAGATCAGGTAAGAAAGATAGAAAATAAAAGCAATGGTATACTTACCTCTAAAATATCCACACTTCCAGTAAATACAAATGTAGTCAATACTCCATTTAAAGCACAAAGAGTGTTACATTGGATTAAAAAATAACCAATAATATACAGCTAAGTCATAATAATAGAAAAAGGTTACAAATAAAATGACGAAAAACTTATTCTATGCAAGTAGTTACATAAAGAAAGATACCACGCTAACATCAGACAAAATAGACTAAAGGCACAAAAAAATTACTACAAAATGTCCATCATAAAGACAGAAATTTCAGTTCACTAAGAATATATAACAATTTAAAATGTGTACATTTATTATATATATATCTGTATGTAATATATAATCTATATGTAATACAGATTATGTATCTGTATATTTTTATTTATAATAAATCTTTAGAAACATAATTAACTTCACCTAATGGAGAATATGCATACACAAACACGTTGTATATGCTATGTATATGTGTACCTATATGTATATATGATACACTATATAGCATGTATTTCTATGGTCAATTGAATAAATATTAAACAACTAGAGAAATTTAATTAAAAATCATTATATGATATTCTTACTACAAATCCTCACTTTTCTGGCAGTTCCAAGTGTTTTAATTTGAGATGAGTTTTGTAAGATTTAAACTTTTTCTTTACATGAAAGATTTCTTTTGATATCCATTTTCTCAGCTACAAGTATAGAGGCCCTTAATCCAATAAAAAATAAAACTGCTGGATTGTAAAACCTCTGGATTATCAATGTAACCAAGAACAACTTAGTTTCCATCCAGCTTTACAACAACTTAAGCAAATACATACAATTTAAACAGATGATCAAACCATCCTCCCCTTGCCCACTCCACCTCCAATCCTCTGGTGCATTTTCAAAATCGACTATGAAATTAAGCATAAAAATCATCAGAGTGCTCTCCTCAAAGTATGGGAAGACTCTTGTTACTGAATACATACACCTAGAAAGTTGTAATTAGGGACTTCCCTGGTGGTGCAGTGGTTAACAATCCGCCTGCCAATGCAGGGGTCATGAGTTTGACCCCTGGTCTGGGAAGATCCCACATGCTGCAGGGCAGCTAAGCCCGTGCACCACAACTACTGAGCCTGTGCTCTACAGCCTGCGAGCCACAACTACTGAGCCCACGTGCCACAACTACTGAAGCCTGTGCACCTAGAGCCCGTGCTCCACAAGAGAAGCCACCGCAATGAGAAGCCCGTGCACCTCAACAAAGAGCAGCCCCTGCTCACCGCAACTGGAGAAAGCCTATGTGCAGCAACAAAGACCCAACACAGCCAAAAATAAATAAATAAAATAAATAAATTTATTTTAAAAAAATAAAGTTGTAATTAGACTTTACTGTACTAAGGGTATTAATATTTTAAAAATATTAAAATATTTTTAACTACATATATGCTTGATTTAAAAGTTCAACTAATTAGAAAGTAATAATTCAAAACTAAGGAAAGAAAACAGAAAGAAACCTGGATCAGGTAGGAAAAATAGAAAGTGCCCAAAAAAGGAAATATTTAAATCTAAATATATTAGTAAGTACAGTAATTATAAGTGGATTACATGTTGTAGGGAGAGACAAAGACAGTCACACTGGATTTATAAGCAATTTAACTATAATCTATTTATGAGAGGTCACTGAATTATAAGAATATGCAAAATTATAAAGTAAGGAAGTGAAAAAAGATATGCCATGCAAATACTAACCAAAATAAATCTGCAGGAGTTATGTCAATGTCATACAAAATAGGATTTTAGTCAAACGACCTTGCTGGAGACAGACAAAGATGCTACCTTTTATAAAAAGAAAATGTGGAGTCCATAAGGACTATCAAATATTTTTTTTTGTATGCACCTAACAACATAGACAGTATAAGGAAAAAAGACAATACTACAAGAAGAAATAGATAAATCCACAATCATAGTGGGAGAATACATTCGCTCCATAATTGACAGAACAAACAAAATTCAAGAAAATCAAGAAATAGGAATTTAAATAACACATTAAAATTTGACTTAGATGTCTGTAAGCTCACACATTCATGAATATAATTCTGCTTAAAACAATTAAAATGTAAAATAATTTTATACTACTCATAATTCAGTATTTACAACTTGAGTCTTTTCTTTCTAGCAGTTCCAAATGTCAGGCAAAAGACTTTCATCTGATACCTCTTCCATTTTCTGAGCTTCAGGAAGAAAGGCTCATAAAAGCACTAAATAGAGAGATCTGTGGTGGAACCTCTATATTTACAATATATGTTAGTTACCCAACAATATTTTATGTCATCTTTTAATGATATATACGAATCACTATTTGAAGTGTAAACATCACGTGAACACAACACTTTACATGCGTGTATGTATAAGCAGTTGTTACTTTTCAGATATACAGAAGCATTAAATGTATTTAATTTAGAAATATTGTTACTATAAACATTATAAATACTTATGTTTTAAATTATTATTTTCTTTTACAGTATTCATACTTTTGAATAAAGTTTAAATTTTTGGTATTAAATATGGCTAATGAAAAATATATATAATGATAAAAAATAGAGTGAAAGAAACATCAGATATAAAAACTGGTGGAATACAAAATGGTGGAATTACACTTAAAAATATCAATAATTGGTTTATATATGATTATGAGAGGTAATTAAAAGATCAGGCTGAATTTAAAATATAGACAATTATAAGTTTCTTACAAAAGATAGAGCAAAATCATAAAGACACAGGAAAATTAAAGTAACATGATAGAAAAAAAAATGTATCACGCAAATACCAACCAGAAGAAAGTTTATGGAGCTACCCTGATAGCAGATAAGGTAGTTTTAAAGGAAAATAAACAAATAAAAACTATAAAAATGATGAAGTGGGTCTCTTCATTAGGACAAAATGTTCTGTCCCCCAAGAATGTTATCAATTTAAAATTTATATGCACATAAATAATAGAGTATCATAAGATATAAACCAAAGCCTGCCACGACTAAAGAGAAAAATCCACAAAGTGTAAGATTTAACATATCTAATTCAGTGATTATAAAAGAAACAGATAAATCATCAATAAAGATCTAAAGTATGATGGCAATAATTACTAAAGAAGCAAATGGTTGAAGATATATTCATGAACAAAAAAGTGTTCTGAATTTAATTAAAAACAATTTATAAGATTTATGTTTAATTACTTACTATCAAGATTCTCCTGTCTGATACCTCTAAGGTTCTTAGTTTGAGATTGGTTTCTTGAAAATAAACCTTTCTTCTCAGGAGGTAGATTTTCATGTGTTATTGTATCGTTTGTCTCGTTTTGAAGAGGAAATGATAAGTAGAAAATGATATATGTATAATGGAACTTCTGGATATGCCAAATGATCAAATTTTCTTTCCATAAAGGTGAATTGAGAAAAATCATGTGAATAGTCTTCATGAGTGTGTGTGGAAGTAGTCAGTCTTGTTACTTAGTAATTATTGACTGTGCAAATAACAACCAAAAGGTATCATTACTTTTGCTTTTGTTCTCTATCTTAGGGTATTCACACTTTAAGTCATTTATTTTTACTTCTATGAAATATATGCTCAAATACATATTCATGAACCAAAGGAAAAGAAATCTTCTGATGAGTTTGATTTAAAATAATTTAAAGTTTCCTTTTATTATACTTACTATTGCGTCTCTCTTCTCTGGAAGTTATTTGTTTCTTTACTTGCATTTGGGGTTTTGAAACTGAAACTTGTTTCACAAGCACAGGATTTTTATCTGGTACTGCATAATAACCTATATAAAGAGATGCATTTAGTCCACTAAATGTGCAATCTCTAGATTTCAAATTTATAACAAGTGTACAGTAGCATTTTGTCTCATTTTTATAAAGTCATAAGTCAATTATTATAATGCTAGATCTGTCATAAAACTGGATGATGCTGAAGTTGTCTCATTATTTCATAAATATTCCTAAGCAACAAATACATTTCATATTGGTCTTCAGGTTTCATGGGTTATTTATGCTTTAGTTTAATACATAATAATAGACCAAACAATGAAAATGCCTATACAGAAGATCATTCATTAATTGCAAAACACAACCATCTACATGTTCAAGCTCAGGACATTGACTGAATAAACTGATATATATACCACAACTATGGTATTGGTATAGTATAAGTACTGCTACAATGGTAGATAATTAAATAGATAAGATAATATATAAACATCTGTACGCAGAGTGAGATATTCTCCTCTATACTAATACATCAGATGTTTGCTGGATGACGTTTCATGGGGAAATGAAAGACTAGTTGAAACACTGGTGGAGCTCATGCCCTTTCATGTTTAGACTCATATTACTGCAGTAAGTGAATAAAGGCTTATTATTTTCAATTTGGTTCGTTGTCTTTATAGACCACCTTCACAACTGGTAGCTCTCTCAGTGACAAATGGTGGCAAGCAGGGTGGCCCAATTAAGCACAATGCCTTTCTGGAAAAGTAAAAAGCATGAAGATCCCGAAGACCCCCCAGGGCATTTTGGGGAGATGCTAGAGAAGACTACAAGGCTTCTAGGGAAATACCAGCTGGTTATTTGCAGGAGTCTGAGGGTCCTAAAATGCACTTTGCCAGCCACAGCAATGAGTCTCAGGAAGTGCTATGTCAAGAATACCCTGGGGCACTGTTGGAGAGGGCTAGCAGATTGTTTATGCAAGCTTTTGGGGTTAGAGGGGTAATAGTGGTCCTTCTCTTTAGTCCCAGACTCCTTGACAAAATGCCTGGTGGGTCAAATTAGGGATTCAACAGAGGGGCTCTGGGAAATCTAGGGAAGCAATTCCCTGGCTACTGCTATTGTCCTCTGATGATAGTACTAAGTACAAGCTAAGCTGCACCCAACCATTGCTGTCAGCTTTAGTGAGGTCCCAGACAACGATGGACAGTGATGTAAAGAGACCTTAGAGACCTGGGTTGTTCACTTGCATGGTGAAGGAGGTAATCTTAAACTTCGTGAAGGACCATGATACTTTGTGGGTTGTGGTCACTCTAAAACCCCTTTTTAAGCCTGCCCTGACAGCAGAAAGTTTGCTCAAGGAGGAGGAAGAAAGAGGGAAGATGAGAGGCAAATACCAAGATGCTCTCCTTCCTCAGCTGGGAACTGTTCATGCTCTGATGGCTTTCCGCCTGAACCTATCACTAAAATCATGTTTGGACCACCAATGCAGAGTCTAGAGCAGCCCTGTTAATCATGTTATAATAATGAGTAAGAACAGTAGATAAGATTGTTAACCAGCTCACATTTCTAGATTTATTTGTGCTACTCCTGCTGGTTATCAAACTAAATCAAACTTCTTCATCAGGTCAGGTGACAATGTTCTGCAACAAAATCCAGAACCTAAGTGACATATTTTTAGGCACGGAGAAAACAGCTTCTGCCCAAATAGTAAAGACCGACTGGCAAAGAGAGCAATATAAAACGGTAACCATGTGCTCTCTCCTGGATGATGCTTCTAGAGAAGCTCTCTGAGTCTGGTTATTCAAAGAGGAGGTTGATGGCCAGATACTAGGCCATAAAGGCCACAAAGGGTAGCCCCATTAGGCTCTGCATGTTAACAAGTGCTATGATTTATGAAAGTGTTATCCCCTCTGTTTCTCCCTGTGAATATGGAGATGAATAGGTGAGCCCTTCTAACTTGTACTGCGAACTCTCAACTTTCAACAACAAAGACCAGGTCCCAATATCCCCAGTAAGGACCAGAGGTTGTATCCCAGAGTCAGAGTTCAATGGGGAGGTAGGGAAGAATTATATTTCTGGGCCTTTTGGATACTAGCACAGAGGCGACTGTGATGCACAAAGCCCATCACCAGAATGAGGTGAAAACAAATAATGTCTCTGATTTGGGGTTTGAGGTCACTACCAGTTGGATCCTTACCTAGACCCACTGTGGATGGGTCTCTTTGGCCAACTCCAAACTCCAAATAAAACCTTTTTATGGTATTCACTACTGAATGTATTACCAATATAGATGTATTGTCTAAGTGAACACCTGCTCACATATGCCCACAAGCCCCGAAGAAAACTGCTCCAGTCAACACCTTTTTTTTTTTTTTTTTTTTTTGTGGTACGCGGGCCTCTCACTGCTGTGGCCTCTCCCGTTGCGGAGCACAGGCTCCGGACGCGCAGGCCTAGTGGCCATGGCTCACGGGCTTAGTCGCTCCGCGGCACGTGGGATCCTCCCGGACCGGGGCACAAACCCGTGACCCCTGCATCGGCAGGCGGACTCTCAACCACTGCGCCACCAGGGAAGCCCTCAACACCTTTTTAGTGGGGCACATGGAAGACCACAAACCTCCCTGACTAGCAGCCCCTAGTGCTGTTGTTTCTCAAAAATAGTAGCAACTGCCTAGAGTGAAAAAGAAAAAAGCAATGCCTTCATCGCTGAGTTTAAGAACAACAAAGTTCTTCATGAGACTAATTCTCCACTCAATAGTCCTATCTCATCTGTGCACATGGCCTTAGGAGCATGAAGTCTCAAGGGATTATCGGCAGCTCAACACTGTAGCAAATCTCTAAGCACTGGCAGCACCTGACAGTACCTGACTTTGAAACTGTCACAGAAGCTACTTCCCAAGATAAAGAAACTTGGTGTACAACAAATGACATCACTGTCCACATGGATAATCCAGAGTCAGTTTAATTTTATGTGGAATGGGGTGCAATATACCACTAATGTCCTTCCACAAGTCTACCTAAATTCCCCTACTATTTGTCATCAGATATGCTAAGACCTAGAAAAAGTCTGGCTACTGGAAGGAATACCAGCCTTCCACAATACTGAAGATGTCTTCCTGGTGGTCCCAGACAAGGTCATTACCCAATAAGGACTGGTCACTCTGCAGACTCACATGGGGCAACACGACTGAGCCATTAAAACAGACAAGGTACCAGGATCTATCATCCAAGTGAAATTCCTAGACATGATCTGGAAAGAGTGTCAACATCCTATTCCAGAGGAGGTGATTGCCAATATTTGATGCTCTCAACTCCCCCAAATAAAAAAGAGATCCAGCAATTGGTTGTACTTTTCTGGTACTGGCACTTTCCACGCAGGGAACTTGATGGCACCTATCTATGAGGTTACCAAGAAGACCTCGCCCTTGTGTGGGGCCCAATTAACAGAATACCCTGGTGTGGGGGCAGGGAGCCTCTAGCAAGCCTCCCAGGCTGCCCTTCCCCTAAGCCTCTCTGATTCCTATTTGCTGTTTTAGTTACATATCTCAAAAACGTCTCAGTTTGTCAATTGGAGCCTATGGCAGAATGGCCCTGATACTGGTCAGAAGTGCCCACTGGGCATAATTTCCTGGAACCTCTAATCTCCCAGAATCATCTAAAAGGTACACACACTTTGAGATACTACTGGACAGTTATTGGTCCTTGGTGGATACTGAGAGCATGTCCTATGGCTGTTAAATAATCTTACGACTAGAAATTCCAATCTGAAGGTATTAACACTTTTGATTTTGTTCTCTAGTTATCTTAGAGTATTCGCAGTTTAGGTCATTTATTTTTACTTCTATAAAATATACACTCAACTACATATTCATGAGCCAAAGAAAAAAGATCTTCTGATGAGTTTAAAATAATTTAAAGTTACCCATAATTATTATACTTACTATGACTCCTCCCCTTTCTGTAAGGTATTTGTTTCTCTACTTGCATTTGGGGTTTTGACACTGAATCTTGATTTACAAGCAATAAGATTTTCACCCAGTACTCCAATATGACATACATAAAGAGATCCATTTAATCCACTAAATGGGAAAACAGATCCATTGTGAAATCTTTAGATTTCAAATTTATAACAAGTGTACAGTAGCATTTTCTCTCATTTTTAAAGTTATCAATGAATTGCCATAATGTTAGGTCTTATATGAAAATAAGAAAAGTTTTAATGGGTGCTACTGAAACTGTCTCGTTATTTCATAGATATTTTGAGGAATCAAATATATTTCATACTAATCTCTACTTTTGGGGTATGTATACATTACATAAATACACAATAGATGAAACAATAAAAATACATATGTACAAGGTTATTCATTACAGTATTATTTGTAATTGCAAAATATTTTAAACCACCTAAATGTTCAAGAATAGAATACTGGTTGAATAAACCAAGATGTATACAATAAATTATGGTATAGTATAAACTATGGTATATAATGTGGTACTATTTTACATATTTATGTAAAAAATTTAAAAAGATTTTTATAAACTACATGGAGGAATTTCTAGGAGGTAATGTTAAGTGGAAAAAATTTTTTAAAGGTTAGCTAGTATGCTAACTTTTGGCTCAGAAAGCAGTAATCAAAAGAAATGAGAAATAGAGAGATATTAACTTTACAAGATGAAGCACAGAAAAGATAAGCAAAAAAATCATGTAGTTGGTTACCTGCCAGAAGACAGGGTGGGAGAGAGGACTGGGGAATGCATGGGAAGGACTGGGAAAGAAATGACGCTCTTAAGTATATCTTTGGTATAATATTTACTTCTGGAAGTAGGTCAATGTTCCATACATTCCAAAAATAAAACTAAATCAACAAGGATAAGAAGAGGAAATGAAAAAACATAATGAAATGAACCTACTGAAGGGTTAAAAAAATGATTCAAATTAGTCATAAATAGTGTTTGAAACATACCCTCAGTCTTGGGCAAGAGTATGGGGGACAGACAGAAAGCAAATCACTAAATCTTCCTAGTAGGCTTTTTTTTAGTGGTATGTGCTAAGTAATTCTGTAACAAGGGTTGAAGCATTGTAGAGTTGAGCAAATACATAAATCTGCTGATGTTTTAAGAGTCAGGATTAACACCCTGAAAGAAAGGACATACACATATGAAATGGAGGAAGGCAAGAAGGAGACCTGAGGGACTAGAACTGAAGGTGTCTGAGAGTCCTCATGATTTCTAAAATATATGAGTATATAACATATGCATATATGTGTGCACATGCACATTTATGTGTATATGAATATATGTACATGTGTGTAAAAACTAAGGAGTGTGGATCCAAGTGAAAATCCTATGTGTCATCTTACCTGGCAGTTACCATGGGAGAAAGCTTCCAACCCACACTAGACCGACTACACAGCCAGTATATTCATGGGTTCAGGCCCCTCCAGGCCAACCAGTCTTACACAGCCCCAGTTAAGGGCTCAAATGAGGCACTGTACTGTTCAGGTGACTCTGCTTTGATAAGCTTACTGGGGAGCCTTGAAGACAATTTTCTCCTATCTGACTCAGTTTTCACTATTCTTCCATTCCGAGCCCTTCCTGCATTCCCTACCTCCTGGGTCCATAAAATGGCACGAGCCTTTAGTTTAGGGCACCTTTGGCAATGAGACAACCCCCCAACCATTTCTGATAAAACAACTCTTACCTGGGGCCTTCAGTGGGGAAAAATGGAAAGCTGGGACCTTTCCTGTTTAGACTCGTACTCATGCTATCACAGTAATTGAATAAAGGTTTAATTGTTACTTTCAGTTTGGCTTGTTATAATTGACCAACTCAACAACTGGCAGTGCTTTCTCTGACAAATTGGTGCAGTGAGCAGGGTGGATAGTACAGGCACACCTTGGAGATGTCACGGGTTCAGTTCCAGACCCCCGCAACAAAGCAAATATTTCAATAAAGCGAGTCATATGAATTTTTTGGTTTCCCAGGGCACATATAAAAGCTACGTTAACACGATACAGTAGTCTATTAATTGTGCAATAGCATTATGTCTAAAAAAACAATGTACATATCTTATTTTAAAAATACTTTACTTCTACAAAATGCTAGCCATCATCTGAGGCTTCAGCTAGTTCTAATCTTTTTGCCAGTGGAGGGTCTTGCCTCGATGTTGATGGCTGCTGGCTGAACAGGGTGGTGCTTTCTGAAGGCTGGGGTGGCTGTGGCGATTTCTTAAAATAAGACCACAGTGAAGTCTGGCTCATTGGTTGACTCTTCTTTTCATGAATGATTTCTCTGTAGCATGCAATGCTGTTTGATAGCATGCAGAACTTCTTTCAAAACTGGAGTCAATCCTCTCAAAACCTGCTGCTGCTTTATCAACTAAGTTCATATAATATTCTAAATCCCTTGTTGTCATTCCAACAATCTTCACATCATCTTCACCAGGAGTAGATTCCATCTCAAGAAACCACTTTCTTTGCTCAGCCATAAGAAGCAACTCTTCATTCATTAAAATCTTCTCATGAGATTTTAGCAATTCAGTTGCATCTTCAGTTTCTACTTCTAATTCTAGTTTTCTTGCTATTTCCACCACATCTGTAGTTACTTCCTCCACCGAAGTCTTGAATTCTTCAAAGGCATCCATGAGGGCTGGAATCAACTCCTTCCAAACTTCTCTTAATGTTGACATTTTGACCTGTTCCCAAGAATCATGAATGCTCTTAATGGCATCTAGAGTGGTGAATCCTTTCCAGAAGGTTTTCAATTTACTTTGCCCAGATCCATCAGAGAAATCACTATCTATGGCAGCTATAGCTTTACAAAATGTATTTCTTAAATAATAAGACTTGAAAATTGAAATTACTCCTTGATCCATGGGCTGCAGGATGGATGTTGTGTTAGCAGGCATGAAAACATTAATCCTGTTGTACAGCTCCAGAAGAGTTCTTGGGTGACCAGGTGCATTATCAGTGAGCAGTAATATTTTGAAAGGAAACTTTTTTTCTGAGCAGTAGGTCTCAACAGTGGGCTTAAAATATGCAGTAAACCATTTTGCAAACAGATGTGCTATTATCTGGACTTTGTTGTCCATTTACAGATCACAGGCAGAGTAGATTTAGCATAATTCTTAAGGGCCTTAGGATTTTCAGAATGATAAATGAGCATTGGCTTCAACTTCAAGTTACCAGCTGCATTAGCCCCTAACAAGAGTCAGCCTGTACTTTGAAGTTTTGAAGCCAGGCATTGACTTCTCTCTAACTCTGAAAGTCCTAGATGGCATCTTTTTTCAATAGGGGGCCATTTCATCTACACTGAAAATCTGATGTTTAGTGTAGCCACCTTCATTAATTATCTTAGTTAGATCTCCTGGGTAACTTGCTGCAGCTTGTACGTCAGCACTTGCTGCTTCGCCTTGCGCTTTTGTGTTATGGAGATGGCTTCTTTCCTTAAACATCATGAGCAACTTCTGCTAGCTTCAAACTTTTCTTCTGTAGCTTCCTCACCTCTCTCGGCCTTCATAGAATTGAAGAGAGTTAGGGCCTTGCTCTAGATTAGGCTTTTGCTTAAGCAAATGTTGTGGCTGGTTTCATCTTCTGTCCAGACCACTGAAATTTTATCCGTATCCACGATAAGGCTGTCTTGCTTTCCTATCATTTGTGCGTTCACTAGAGTAGCACTTTTAGTTTCCTTCAAGAACTTTTCCTTTGCATTCACAACTTGGCTATAGTTTGGAGCAAGAGGTCTAGCTTTTGGCCTGTCTCGGCTTTCGACATGCCTTCCTCACTTAGCTTAATCATTTCTAGCTTTTGATTTAAACTAACACGCAACTCCTCCTTTCAGTTGAACATACAGAGGCCATTGTAGGGTTATTAATTGGCCTAATTTCAATATTGTTCTGTCTGAGGAAATAGGGAGGCTGGAGGAGAGGGAGAGAGATGGTGGGGAAGTCAGGACACACATAGCATTTATCAATTAAGTTTGCCATCTATATGCATGTGGTTCGTGGTGTCCCAAAACAACTACAATAATAACATCAAAGCTCACTGATCACAGATCACCATAACAAATATAATAATAATGAAAAAGTTTGAATATTGTAAGAATTACCAAAATGTGACACGGAGACATGAGGTGAGCAAACGCTTTTGGAAAAATGGCACTGATAGACTTGCTTGATGCAAGGTTGCCACAATCCTTCAATTTGTAAAAAATGCAGTATCTGCGAAATGCAATAAAATGAGGTATGCCTGTAAAGCACAGTGCCTTTCTAGGAAAGCAAAACTCTGAAGATCCCATGGGGCACTTTTGAGAGGTGTTAGAGAGGTCCATCAGACACTCTCAAGTGATACTAGTGGATCACATGCAAGAGCCTGAGAGTTCCATGGGTGCTTCATCAGTCATGCTAATGTGTCTCAAAAAGTACTAGTGGACCCTGGGGTTTCTTTGGGGAGTGCTAGTGACTTTTTACATAAGCTTTTCAGGTATAAGGGGGAACAGTGGTCCTTCCCTTTTAGTTTCTACCCCCTTGCCCAAACTTGACTCAACTCCATGAGTCAAATTACAGATCCAAAAGAGACACTCATAGGAAAGCTAGGGAAGCAATTCTCTAGCTACTGATGGGAACAAAATTCGTTCCTCCAGTGATGGGAACAAAGTTTGTCAGAGACCCTGAATTGCACCCCAATACTACTGTTAACTGTAAGTATGTCCCTGGCACCATAAGACAGCCTAAAGCAAAGTGAATTTTTGTTGGGACTTATGCCTAAAATGTAAAATAATGAAGAGCCTTTTGGGATCACTTCACCCCAGCAATGTGAAGTTCTCAGAGACTTGGGTAGTTTGCCTCCAAGGTGGAGGAGGTAATCTTGTTTTACTTAGTAAGTAAGAGAATCGTACCTCTGGTATGTGACCCCCACTTTCAAGTACAAAACAGCAGCTACCTTGCCTAAAGAAGAAGATGGCACTGGGATGAAAGGATACAAGCACTCAAGATAATTTACATCCTCAGCTGGGTATTATTTGGGGAATGAGAGATTTGACCTGTGCACCATGAGTTCCTTGCCACTCTACAGCATGGTTGAATTATACTTCCAGTGGATATAGTTTCCTTGTGAGCCACCCTAGTGGTGTCTTAGATGTACAAATGTGGGATAAGAACAATAGATGATGAGACTGTCAACAAGACTCAGATTTCCAGGTTTGTTCACGTTAACTTCTTCTGGTTATTGAGCTCAATTAAACCTCCTCACAAGGCCACATTGATCAATCTGTGACAATCCAGATCTTCACTGACAAATCACTGATTTAAAAAAATGTGGTTACTGCCCAGAAGGCAAAGACCAACCAATAGAAAGAGCAATGTAAAAATGGTAAGCCTGTTCCCCCTCTTAGACCATTTGGGCTAGATCCTTCCCAAAGAGATCTCTGGATCTAGGTTACTCAACAAAAGCTTCCCAGAGAGGAGACGGATGGACTTTCCCACCAAGAATTTATGGTCATTGCGTGAGGGGGCCATGGGATCCACTAGGCTGCTCCACTGGAGTCTGCGAGGTCATGGCCTCACGATTAATGCAAGTGCTACTCCCTCTGCTCCTTCCAGTGAACCTGGGGGTAGGGGTGGGGAATTAAAAACCCCTATTAACTTTTAACCTAGTTTTTCAGCTTTTAAAAATAAATAAGACTAGTGGTTGGGCCAAGGTTTCTATGTCTCTAGTGGGGAACAATGGTCGTATATCAGGTTAAGAGTTCAATGGGGAGCTAGGGGAGAACTGCATTTATTGGGTCTCCTGGATATGGGTGCATAGTTAACCATGCCCTCCGCAATCCCTGACACTACAGTGAGAGGGTTATAGGTTAAACTGTTCCCACTTCCCCTCTACCAAGAGGGGATTCTTATCCCACAGTACCTTAGAATGTGGTCTTATTTAGAAATAGGGTCTTTACAGAGGTAATCAAGTTAAAATGAGGTTATTAGAGTGGGTCCTAGTCCTTATAAAAATGGGAAATCTGAGCACAGAGACAGACAAACATATGGGGAGAGCACCTTGTGAAGATGAAAGCATAGATCAGGGTGATGAATCTACAAGCCAAGGAATGTCAAATGTTGCCAGAAAACCACCACAAGGTAGGACAGAGGCAAAAAAGAGTTTTTTGCTCGAGTCCTCAGAAGAAAACAACCCTACCAATATCTAATCCCAGACTTCCACCATCCTGATTGTAGGACAATATTTTTTTATGCCATTCAGTTTGTGGTCCTTTGTTATAGCAGTCCAAGCAAACTCATATAGATTTCTGGTACTGGGAAGTGGGCTACTGCTGTAAAAAAATACTTTAAAATGTTGAAGCCAAAGAACACCACATATTGCCAGCAAACCACCAAAAGCTAGAAGTATTGAACAGATTACAATAACAATGCCTCAGAAGTAACCATCCCTGCTGACACCCTGATATCAGACTTCTAGCCTCCAGAACTCTGAGACAATAAATTTCTGTGTTTTAAGTCAATAAGTTTGTGGTACTTCGTTAGAGCAGTGCTAGGAATCTAATACAAAGAAGAAACAAACAATGCTCTCTGGTTTTCAGTCTCAGTCCAACACCACCAGAACCTTTACCAGATACAGCTATAAGTGGGCCCCACTGGAGCATTACAATTGTTATGGCCACCAGTGTAATGGCTCCCACCATTGAATATATATTGGTACAGATGTACTGTCTAAGTATATCCCTGCTTGAATTCACTCCAAAGTCCTGAAGGTAGGTGCTGCAGTTAGGGACATTTTATGGCATGTGGGGACCATAAACCTACCCTCCTAACACTGTGCAGTTCTACTGTTTACCAGTAAAGTATCAATGGACTAGCAAAGATATAGCTATCCTAATTGCTGAGCTTAATGGAGCCACAGTTTTCTGAGACTCATTCTCCATTCAGTAGCCCTGTTTGACCTGTGCACCTGGCCTCAGTCACGTAGAGATTCAACTGATCATGGCTCAATGCTGTAGTGCAGCCCTGGGCACTGGCACTAACAGACTTTGGGACTGTCACAGAGGCTACTGCCCAAGATGAAGAAGCTTGCTGTACTACAACTGACATCTCAAACTCCCTCTTCAGTATGACTGTCCACACAGATGATCAGAATAGGTATAGATATAGGAATAGGTATAGGTATACATATAAAAACTGGGGAGAATCTGACTCCAGGCAAAAATTCTATGTGTGATCTTTCAGGCTCAATCATGGACAGTTACAGAGGTCTTATCTGGTAGCTGTCATGGGGAAAAACTTCACACCCCATACTATATTTGAGGCACAGCCAGTGCACTGCAGGCATTGGAGGTAGTTGCAGTCATGGACAAAGATCCATCCAGACTGGCATATCTGCATTCTAGCTCAAGTGTATCCATTGGTAAAATTCCTTATGACACAGAGGAGACCTCAGGTGAGGCATTATATTGTTCAGCACTTCTGCCTAGACCATCTTACTGGGTGGCCTTAAAAACTCTTTCTCTATTCTAGTTCAACACTTTTCCATTCTAAGCCCTCTCTCCTCTACTTCCTCATGGCACTTGGGTCCATAAAACATCAGAGGCTTTTGGGGACTTCCTCCACAGTAAGATGTTCCTCTCCTCTGCTCTGATGCACATGACCCACCTCTGGGCCATTCTGTGGGGAAAATAAAACATTGGTGGAGCTATGGCCCTTTCCTGTTTAGGCTCTTGCTTATACTATCTCAGTAAATAAATAAATATTTAATTGTTACTTTCAGTTAGTCTTAATTGACCAACTAAAAACTGGCAGCTCACTTTTTGACAAACTAACACACTGAGCAGGCGGTCAATGAAGCACAATGCTCTTCTAGAAAAGCAAAATACTGAAATTTTTACTGGGCAATTTTGGAAGATATGAAAAAAGTCTTTGGGGTGCTCTGACATAGTACTAGTGGATTATTTGCATGAGTCCAACAGGGCTCATTATCAGCTATGCCAGTGATTCTCAGACAGTGATAGTGGATGCCACAAAGCACTCTTGGAGAGTTCTAATGGATTGTTTACATAAGATTTTACGTTCTCAGGGGAATGGTCCTTCCCTTGAGCTCCCAACTCCCTGGCCGAATTCCCATAGTAAGTCAAATTAGAGAACCAACAGAAGGACTCTATGAAAGCTAGGGAAGCAATTCCCTAGATGCTGATTATTGTTCTCTGATGATGGATCCAACAATCAGAGACTCTGTGAGTTGAACTGTATCCAATGACTACTGTTATCTCCAAGCATATTCCTGGTGCCAAAAGAGAGCCCAGAACACAGCAGTTATTAAAACTTGTCCCTTTAATTAAAAATAATGTAGAGCCGTTTGGAATCACTTTATCCAGTGACCTGAAGAGACCTTAGAGCCTTGGGTAGTTTGATTCCTTGATGAAGGAGGTAATCTTATTAAACTTAGTAAGAATGGTGCCTGGTGGTATCCATCAATACAGATCCTTCCCACTTTTACTCAGACCTCTAAGCTTTCATAAATAAATGTGACTAGAGGTTAGAGAAGGTCTCTATGTCTCCAGTGGGGAACTGAGGACATATGCTAAGGTCAGAGTTCAAACTGTGGAGGGGAAATATTGCATTTTGGGGGCCTTTTGGATACTGGTGAACAAATTTCTGTGATTTTGACAGTCCCTTGTAAAAGGATGAGGAGGAAACAGATAATTCTCTGTAGTTTTAGCCCACCCACCACTAGGACTCTTTTCCAAACTCAACTATGAGTGAATACGCTTTGGACTACTACAAACCTCCATAATTGTGGTTTCTACCACCGAATATGTTATTGGTAGAAATGTACTTTTTATATCAAGCAGCACTAACCACCCCCCACCATGACAAGATTTAAAGTTAGGATATTTTAGTGGGGTATGTTAAAGATTATGATCTACCAAACTACTGGCAACTAGCACCTCTGTCTACCAAAAACAAAGTCACAGGCCTTGGTAATAAAAAGGGGCAACTGCCTTCACTGTTGAGCTTTCAAAGGCCAACAAATATCTGTAAACTATTTCTCCATTCAGTAACTCCACCTGGCCTGTGTGCAAGATCTTTGGTGCCCAGACTCTAAATTGATTAGGGTTACACAAAGCGTTAGAGCTACCTATGGCACCAGTGGTACCTGACATTGTGACAGTTATAGAGGTTATCATCCAAGATAAAGAATCTTGGTGTCTTGTGGTTGACATCACAAATGCCCTTCTCAGCATCCCTCTCCATGTGCATGATCAGGATTAGTTTGTTGTACACAGTATGGGTTGTATTACACCACTGATGTCCTTCCTTGAGACTCCCTAAATTCTCTACTTGTAATAATGCATAGGTAAAGACTTGGAAAAAGTCCTGCTCCTTGAGGGAGCACTAACCTTCCACTCTATTGATGAAATCATCCGAGTGGGCTCAGACAAGGGCACAACCCCCAAAGAACTGGATGTCCTGTTCACCTACAAGTATCATGAGGCTAGGCCGTTATTAACAACAAGGTACAAGGACCTAAAAATGAAGTAAAATTCCTGGGCATGATCTGTAAGGGGCATAATCCAGGGAAGATGACTGTCATGCTTTCAGCCCTCTCTGTCCCCCCAAATAAAAACCATCTGAGCAATTGGTGGGACTATACAGATACTGCCACACTCACAGGGATCACACAGCACCCAACAATCAGGTTACCATAAAGAGGACTATATTTGGCTGGGGACTTGATGGACAGGATCCCCTAGAAGCCATTCAACTGACTACACCAGATGCCCTTTTTGTGGACCCCTCTGATTTTCATTTGCTGTTTCAGTTAGGACTCTCAGTAACATCTTTCTTTGCCTACTGGAATCTATGGCAGAAGGCCACTACCATACATCAGAGGCATTCAATGGACTTTGGGTCCACAATCTGCCAGAGCTAGCTAAAAATTGCATATCCTTTATGAGACAGTTGGTGCATATCCTTTATGAGACAATTATTGGTCTGTTATTGGCCTTGAGAGCATGACTTTGGTCATGTAATAATCTTAGGACAAGAAATTCCAACCAAAACATAGAATACATTTGCTTTTGTTCTATAGCTTTGTTAGGGTATTCATATTTTATGTCAAAGTTTAAAACTTCTATAAAATATATGTTCAAAGACACATTCATGAACCAAATAAAGTTCTTCTGATGTATTTAATTTAAAACTCTATAGAAAAGGACTTGGGATTAGCTCAAGATGGTGGAGTAGGAGGACATGATTTCACCCCCTTCTTACAAAAACACCAAATTCACAACTAACTGCTGAACAACCATCAATGAAAAAAAGCTGGAACCTACCAAAAAAAGATACCCTATATCCAAAGACAAAGAAGAAGCCACAACGAGATGGTAGGAGGGGCACAATCACAAAAAAAATCAAATCCCATACCCACTGTGTGGGTGACCCACAAACTGGAAAACAATTATAAGATAGAAGTTATCTCACAGGAGTAAAAGTTTTGAGCCTTCCCAGCCTGGGGTTACGGCAACGGGAGGAGGAGTCCCCAGAGCATCTGGCTTTGAAGGCCAGCGGGGTTTGACCACAGGACCTCCAAAGGACTGGGGGAAATAGAAACTCCACTCTTGGAGGGCACATACAAACTCTCATGTGCACCAGGACCCAGGGGAAAAAAACAGTGATTCCATAAAAGACTGGGCCAGACCTACCTGCCTAGTATTGTGTGATCTCCTGTGGAGGCAGGGGGCAGCTATGGCTCACTGTGGGGACAAAGACACTGGCAGCAGCAGTTCTGGGAAGTACTCACTGGCGTGAGCCTCCCGCAGAGGCCACCATTAGCCCCACCAAACAGCCTGTAAGCTCCAGTGCTGGGTCATCTCAGGCCAAACAACCAACAGGGTGGGAACACAGCCCCACCCAGAAGCAGACAAGAGGCTTAAAGTATCAATGAGCATGGCCCTGCCCACCAGAGGAACAAGACCGAGCTCCACCCACCACTGGGTAGGAACCAGCTCCTCCCAACAGGTAGCCTGCACAAGCTTCTTAGACAGTCTCATCCACCAGAGGGCAGACAGCAGCAGCAAGAACTACAATCCTTCAGCCTGTGGAATGGAAACCAGAATCACAGAAAGTCACACAAAATGAGACAGGAGAGGAATATGTCCCAGATGAAGGAACAAGATGAAACCCCAGAAGAACAACTAAGTGAAGTATAAAGATAGCCAACCTACTGGAAAAAGAATTCAGAATAATGATAGTAAAGATGATCCAAGATCTTGGAAAAAGAATGGAGGTAATGATCGAGAAGATGTAAGAAATGTTTAACAAAGACCTAGAAGAACTGAACAACAATACAATAACTGAAATGAAAAATACAGTAGAAGGAATCAATAGAAGAATGAATGAGGTAGAAGAATGGATAAGTGACCTGGAAGACAGAATGGTAGAAAACACTACCATGGAACAGAATAAAGAAAAAAGAGTGAAAAGAAATAAAGACAATCTAGGAGACCTCTGGGACAACATTAAATGCACCAACATTCACATTTAGGGGTCCCAGAAGGAGAAGAGAGAGAGAAAGGACCTGAGATCACCACTGCAGAATCACCACTGCAGAAGTGACAGTGTCCCTCTGTGCTATGCTGGTGGTCCCAGGGTCTACACTGATGGAGTGAAGAGAGTGAGATTCTTAACCAGACTCAGATTTCTTGATTCATTCATGCCACCCTTGCTAGATAGGTATCAAGCTCAAGTAAGCCTCCTCAAAAGGTCAGGTCATTTGGCACTAGACAATCTGGATATTAACTGCCAAACTGTTGGACATGGAATAGCACCTAATGCCAAGGTAGCAGTGACTGACCAACAGTAAAGGCAATGTGAAAAAGGTCATCAGTAACCTACTCCTGGACAATTTAGACCTACATCTCTATAAGAGATCTATGGGTGAATATCCAATACGAGGTGTCAAAGAGGTAGGCTGATGGGCTCACTACCAAGGAACTCATGGCCTGGTAGTGGGCCAAGGGATGCCTGAAAGGAAGCTGAACTGGAATCCACGCGGGGACGACCTCTATGACTAACGCAAGTGCTATTGCTCAGCTCTTTCCATTGAATCTTGATGTGAGACTGAGAGCCCACCAACCTTTATCAAGAACTCTCTGCTTTCAAAAATGAACAAAACTATGAGTTAAACCAAGTCCCTTTGTCCTCAGTAGGAACATGAGGACCTATGCTAAGGTCAGAGTTTAATGGGGAGGTAGGAAAGAACTGCATTTCTTGGGTCTTTTGGATACTGGGGCTATGTGACTGTGATCTCAACTCCTGACACCAGCATGATGGAGAAACACATAATGTTCACTGGGTAAGGGTGAGGGATCTGGGTAAGGGTCCCGGGCCATTGGGTCTGAGGCCATTACCAATGGGATCCTTATCCAGATCCAACAATGGGTGTTTCCCTTTAGATCACTATAAATTTCCATTGTTATGGTCCCACTAATATACGTTATCATTACTATAGATGCACTGTCAATGTGAACCCCTGCTTTGTATTAACTCCTGACAGGAATTGCTGCAGTTAGGGCCATTTTAGTTGGCATGTGTTAGACTGTGAACCTATCCAATTACCAGTACCTAGTGCTTTTTTCTCCCCAAATACCTACCTGGGGAAGAAAAATGACTGCTTCATGGAGTGAAAGTTCTCCATGAGACTATTTAACTATTCAATAACTCAGTCAACTTGTGCCCACAGCTTTAGATGCACAGAGACTCATTTGATATACACAGCTCAGTGTCATAGTGTAGCCCTTACACCTATGGTATGTGACATTGTGACTGTGATACAGGCTATTGTCTGAAGTTGAGGGAACTTAGTATGCAGCAGTTGATATAACGAATGCCATTTTCAGCCTCCCTTTATTGTGGATGATCATGATCAGTATACCTTTTTGCGGGTTGGTCTGCCATACACCACAACCATACTTCCTCCACAAGGCTACCAAAATTCTCCAAATATGTCATCAACACAAAAGTGATGATATGGAAACATCCCAATCTCAGAGGGTGCAACAGACTTCTACTCTATTGATGACATTGTCTTAGGGCCCAACATGGGTACTATTAAACAAAGACTGGATGCCTCACAGACCCACATATGGCAACTCAGTGGGGTCATTATTATAGAAAAGGTAGTCATCTGGCACCCTAATAAAATTCCTGAGCATGATCTGTAAGGGTCATGATATCTCATTCCAGAGAAGTGTGCCAAGCGCTGGTCCTCTGTACTTCCACAAATGAAAAGAAGGCCTAGCAATTGGTGGGACAATTAAGCAACTTACACTGTCACATTCCCCATGTATGGTCCGTGATAGCACCTATCTATGGGGTAACTAGAAAGGCTGCTTCCTTTCAGTGGGGTCACGACCAAGAGGATGACGTGGAGATCCTCAGACAGGCCACCAGGCTGCCCTCCCCACCCCCCACCATTTGTTCTTTGAGTTACAGAACTCAGCAACATTTCTGTTTACCAGTTGGAGGTTATAGTAGAAGACCCCTGACATAGGTCAGAGGCACCCCTTTGGGCTTTCAAACTCATATCTCTAGGAGTCAGCTGAAAGGTAAACACCCTTTAAGAGACATTTACTGACCTGTTATAGGGTTTTGGTAGATACTGAGTGGCTGACCTATGACCAAGGGATCAGAAATACCAACCAAAGGGTATGAATAATTTTTTTCTCTAGTTGTCTTGGGGTGTTCACACTCTAAGTCAAGGTATAAGATTTCTATAAAATACATGTTCATGAACCAAAGAAAAATAATCTTCTGATAAGTTTAATTTAAAATAAAGTTATCTATAATTATTATACGTACTATTGAGACTTTCTCCTTTAGAAGGTCTTTGTTTCTTTACTTCCAGTTGAGTTTCTGACATTGAGTCTCCATGCTCAAGCACAGGATTTTCATCTGGTACTTTACGATGAGCTACATAAAGAGAGGCATTTAGTCCAATAAAAGGAAAAATAGATACACTGTTTGATCCTATACTTTCAAGTTACTGACAAATGTGCGTCAGCGTTTTCTCACATTTTCAAAAGTTATATGTAAATTACTATAATGCTGGATTGATATGAAAATGGTGAGAAGAGTTTTAATGGATGTGTACTGAAACTGTCTCATCATTTCATTAATATTCATAGGTTTCAAATATGTTCCAGTTTGGTCTCCAGTTTTCTTAACACTTTAGGTTAAAACATAGTCATAAACCAAACCATGAAAAGGTATATGCACAAGATTATTCATTACAGCATATCTGTAATTGTAAAATACTTAAAACCATTTACATGTGGAAATGTAGGAGACTGGGTCCATAAACCAAGGTATATATATATACTATAAACTATGGTAATATCAACTATGCTGTACAGTATGGTCCAAACAACTGTACATACAACTGTAAAAGGAATGAAAACGATCCCATAAACTAACATGGAAGAATGTCTAGTTTATAATGTTAAATGAAATAAAAAACTGATAGAATATCTAGTATATTATCTTTTAGGAAAGAACAAAAAGAAAACAAAAAAAAATAGAGAGATAGTTACCTTTACAAAATGAAACATAAGAAAGATAAACCAGAAAACAAAATAGTTTGTTACCAAAGACACTACAGACCATGTTCACTGAATTATACTCGATGACTACTGTTAGTGCTAAGTCTGTCCCTGGCATTGATAAGACAGCCTATAATGCAGTGATTTTTTTGAGACTCATTTTTAATGAAAAAGAATGTAAAGCTCTCAAGATTGCTTTGTCAGTGACTTGAGGAGACCAGTTAGACTGGGGTACTTCTCCTCTATCATTAAGGAGGTTATTTGTTGCTTCCATGACCTGACTACTGTACATAGTGTTGCAATGAACATTGGCATGCATGTGTCTTTTTGAATTACCATTTGTCTCAGGGTATATGCCCAGTAGTGGGATTGCTGGGTCATACGGTAGTTCTATTTTTAGTTTTTTGAAGAACCTCCATACTGTTCTCCATAGTGGCTGTATCAATTTACATTTCCACCAACAGTGCAAGAGGGTTCCCTTTTCTCCACACCTTCTCCAGCATTTATTGTTTGTAGATTTTCTGATGATGCCCATTCTAACCGGTGTGAGGTGATACCTCACTGTAGTTTTGATTTGAATTTCTCTAATAATTAGTGATGTTGAGCATCTTTTCATGTGCCTCTTGGCCATCTGTATGTCTTCTTTGGAGAAATGTCTATCGACAGACAGAAGAATGGATAAAGAAGACATGGTACATATATACAATGGAATATTACTCAGCCATAAAAGGGAACTAAATTGGGTCATTTGTAGAGACGTGGATGGACCTAGAGACTGTCATACAGAGTTAATTAAGTCAGAAAGAGAAAAACAAATATCGTATATTAAGGCATATATGTGGAATCTAGAAAAACAGTACAGATGAACCTGTTTGCAAGGCAGAAATAGAGTCACAGATGCAGAGAACAGATGTATGGACACCAAGGGGGGTAAGTGGGGGTGGGCTGAATTGGGAGATTGGGATTGACATATGTACACTAATATGTATAAAATAGATAACTAATGAGAAACTGCTGTATAGCACAGGGAACTCTACTTCACTTCGCTGTACAGTAGAAACTGACACAACATTGTAAAACAACTATACCCCAGTAAAAAAAAGGAGGTAATTTGTGAAACTTGGTGAAGAGATGTGTCACAACAGACTCTCTCTTCCACAGTGCTTTGACAGCGGCCACTCTGCCCAAGGAAGTGGGGAGGGCAATGATGTGAACACTTGATTCCCTCTCCTTCCCCAGCTCCTTTCTCAGGTTTGGCCCACTTATGATGAGTTTCCTGACACTGAAAAAAGGTGTTTTAAACACCCGTATAACCATCTGGAAGGTGCCTGATAAGCCACTATGATGGTCCTTTGGTTCAACAATGAGCAGCAAGAACAGTAGATGATGAGACTGGTAACCAGACTCAGATTTCCAGTGTCATCTGTGCCACCTTTGCTGTTTTCCTAGTTCAATTAAACTTCCTTATAAGGTGATGTCAATTGGTTCACAAGACAATCCAGATCTTCAGTGACAAATTTCAGGGCACGGAAGAACCAGCAATAGATAGATATTATTTGGCCAGTGAAGAAAGTGACCTAAAAATGGTAATCAGGAACCCACTTGTGGATGGCCTGTTTAAGTGGTTTCCCAAGGAAATCTCTGGGTCTAGTTACTCAACAACGGGAACTCACAGAGAACACTGATGGACTCTCCACCAAGGAATTCATGGTCAGGTAGTGGTCCATAGGTGACCCAACACACAGACACTCTAGAGTCCAAATGATGATGACATCTATGACCAACAAGTGCTCTTCCCTCTGCATTTCCCAGTGAATCTTGAGATGAACCCGAGATACAACCCCCCTACCATTACTTTTACCCAACGTCTCAGTTTTCTATATAAACAAGAATTAAGGTTAGGCTAAGATTCTTATCTCCCCAGTTGTAATACGAGGATATGTGCTAAGGTTCAAAGGAGAGATAGGTGAGAATTGCATATCTGGGCCTTTTGGACACTGATGCACATATGACTAAGATCTCTATAACCATAGACACTACGATGAGAAGAAAACAGATAATGCTCACTGGTTTTTGGTCTGAGATCACCAAATGGGATCTTTATCCAAATCCAACTATAGGCATGTCCCTACACGCCACTAAAAATCTCCATTGTTATGGCTTCCATTACTGAATTGGTATCGATGTACTGAATTGGTATTGGTACAGATGTATTTTCTATGTGCATCTCACCCCTAAGCCCTGATGGGAACTACTGCATTTTAGGGACATTTTAGAGGGGCCTGTGGAAAACCAGTGCCTAGCACCTTTACCATCCAAAAACAACTCATTGCCCTTATTGCTGAACTTAATGAAATAAAAGTTCTCCATGAGGTTATTTCTCCACTCATAAACCCTTTTGGTCTGTGTGTAAGGCCCTGGGTGCCTAGAGACTCAATTGATTACTGTTGGCTCAATGCCATAGTACAGCTCCAGACACTGGCATCACACGGTCCTGTGACCTTCACAGAAGTTTACTGCTCAAGGTGAGTCAAGTAAGTATGCAGCAATTGATATCACAAGTGCCCTTTTTAACATTCCTGTTCACACAAATGGCCAGGATCAGTTTACCTTATGTGCAATGGGTTACAACATAACTTTAATGTCCTTTCACAAGCCCATGACCTAGAAAAAGCCCTGCTCCAAGATCGAGTACTAAAACTTCCACTATATTGATGACATCCTCCACTGGAACCAGATAAGAGTACTACCCAACAAGGACTGGATTCTATGATGACCCACACGTGACAGCACAGCTGGGTCATTAATGTAAACAAGGTACAAAGATCTAATACCCAACTGAAATCCCTGGGGGCAAAGTGGAAAGGGGTACACTGTCACTCCAAGCTCCAAGGAAACTAAGTTTTCCTTCTCCACCCCCCCAAGATACAAAGGAGGCCAACCTTTTATCAAGCACTCCAAAGAGCCAAGCTTATTTCTGTCTCTACCACAACAAACACAAAGGACACTCAGTGTAGGTGTGTGTATGAATATCTGTATGTATATGTGCATATATATGCATACATATGTATATATAGGAGTTCAACTCCAGGCCAAAATCCTGCTTGATTTTGCAGGTCCAACTATAGACAATTATAAGGCCTCTACCTGAAAGTTCTCATGGGGGAATACTTCTCACCCCACACCAAATTTGATGCAGACCCAGTGAACTTTAGACACTGGAGGTAGTTGCAGTGGAGGACTAAGGCCCATCCATACCATGTTCTTATGCATTCTGGATTCCTATACAGGTGCCTCCATCAGAGGCCTCCTTGTGAAAGGGGGAGGGGTCAGCTGATACACTGTACTTTTCAGGTGCCTCTGTGTAGACCATTTTACTGGGGGAACCTAAAGATACTTTCCTCAGTTACTACATAGTATTCAGGACTTTTACACTCCTAGCCATCATACATCAATATCCACAAGGTTCCTGAGGTCATAAAAGGGCAAGAGCCTTTTGTTTGGGGCTCCTTCAGATATGAGATAATCTTCTGCCAACCCCTACTCCCATCCACAGGGATACATCTGACCCTTGCCTGGTTTGGTTCCATAGGGAAAAGGAAACACTGGTGGAGCTGGGGCCCTTTCCTGTTTAGACTCTTGCTTATACTATTATAGGAAGTATATAAAAGCTTAATTGTTACTTTTAGTTTGGCCTGCTATCTTAATTGACCAAGTCAAAACAGGCAGCTTTCTCTGACAGACTGGCATAGAGTGTAACAAAGTAGTCAATAAAGTAAAATTCCTTTCTGGAAGGAGCACTTTGAGAGGTGCCCGCGAGACTCTTTCAGGGCATACTGCTGGATCATTTGCAAGAGTCAAAGCGTCCCACAGGGCACATCACCAGTCAGGCTAATGTGTCTCCAGAAGTGCTAGTGGACACCATGGGGCTCTCCAGGAGAGTACCATCATATTGTCTATGTGTAACTCTACTCTCATTCTTCCAAGCCCTGGTGGAAATTACTGCATTTAAGGCCATGTTAGAGGAGCATAAGAAGATTGTGAACCTACCCGATTACCAGCACCTAGTACCTCTGTCTCCCAAAAATCTGCCTGGGAAAGAAAAAGGAAAAACTGCCCTCTTTACTGAGTTTAATGCAGCAAAGGCTCCTTGAGACTATATCCCTATTCAATAATTCACTTGACTTGTGTACCTGATCTTGAGTTCACAGATACTCAATTGATTTTGGCTGTTCAATCAACAGGACAGCCTTGGCATCAGTGGTATCTGACAGTGTGACTGTCGTAGTAACTTGTCCAGAGTGTGGGAACTTGTTATTCAGCAATTGATATCACAAACGCCCTTTTCAGTATCCCTCTGAATGGGAATGATTCCAGTCAGTTCATCTTTATGTGGAATGGGTACAATTCACCATTCATATCCTTCCACAAGTCTATCTGAACTTCCTATCTGTCATCAACGTTATCAAAGCCTGGAAAATCTTCAGATTTTCCAGAGGAGGGACTAGCCCTCTACTCTACTGATAATGTCATCCTATTGAGCCCAGAGAAGGGAGCTGGACAACAGCCTAACAAGGGCTGGACACCCTGCTGACACACAGGTGGCAACTTGCTGGGCCACTTTTACAGAAAACGTACAAGTACGCAAGTGAAATTCCTGGGCTTGATCTGTGTATGGAGTCTCATTGTCTCATTCCATGGGAAAAGACTGGCTTTGATCCTCTCTGCTCCAGAAATTAAAAAGGAGGCCCAGGGCTTCCCTGGTGGAGCAGTGGTTGAGAGTCCGCCTGCCGATGCAGGGGACACGGGTTCGTGCCCCGGTCCGGGAAGATCCCACATGCCGTGGAGCGGCTGGGCCCGTGAGCTATGGCCGCTGAGCGTGCGCATCTGGAGCCTGTGCTCCGCAAACAGGAGAGGCCACAACAGTGAGAGGCCCACGTACCGAAAAAAAAAAAAGAGGCCCAGGGACTGATGGAACTCTTCACCTACTTGCATTCTTAATGCCGTCCATCTAAAGGGTTACGAGAAAGGTCATTTCCTTTCAGTGGGGCCGCAGCAAGGAGGATGACCTGCAAGCCCTCCAACAAGCCACCTAGGCTACCCTTCCTGTTGGCCCCTCTGATTCACTTTGCCATTTGAGTTATAGATCTCAGCAACTATCTATTCACCAACTGGAGCTTAAGGCAGAAGGACACTGCCACAGGTCAGAGGCATCTGTTGGGGTTTTTAATTCATCATCTCTAGGAACAGCTCGCTGAAAGATACCCACCCTTTAAGAGACAATTATTAGTCCATTATTGGGCTTCAGGGGATACTGAACACATGACCCACGACTGTGAAACAGTCTCAAGACAACAAATTCCGACCAAAAGTTATCGACAGTTTTGCTTTTGTTCTCTAATTATCTTAGGGCATTCATACTTTACGTCAGTGTAAAATTTCTATAAGAACATGCCCAAATAGGATTCCTGGAGTGGAGATGTCCACCCTTGCTCCGCTGCCCCCACTGCCCCCACAGTTTAAGTGCGTACAGCATCATTTGAGGACGGCTCAGGAGCATGACAAGCGGGGCCCCCCTGTGGTGGCTTATTACTGTCGTTTGTATGCAATGCAAACAGGAATGAAGGTTGATAGTAAAACTCCTGAATGTCGTACATTTTCCCCAAAGCTAATGGATCAGTTAGAAGCTCTTATGAAACAGTTGGGTGATAATGAAGCTGTTACTCAAGAAACAGTTGGCTCTGCCCATTTGGAGAATTATGCTTTGAAAATATTTTTGTATGTAGATAATGAAGATCATGCTGGGCGATTTCACAAAAAAACATGATCAAGTCCTTCTACACTGAAAGTCTTTTAATAGATGTCAAAATAGCGGTTGGAGAACTCACTGATGAAAACGTGAAACGCAGAAAGTATGAAAGGTGGAAAGCAACATACATTCATAATTTTTTAAAGAATGGAGAGACTCCTCAAGCAGGGCCTGGTGGGATTGAAGAAGATAATGATGTTGAAGAAAATGAAAATGCTGGAACAACTCTCTGCCCACTCAGCCCCTCAGCTGTCATCTTCAACTTATGACCCAAGCAATATGACATCAGGCAGCTTTACTGGAATACAAATTCCTCCCGGTGCCCGCATTCCTGCTAATACCCCCGAAGAAGTTCCTCACAGCACAGATGTAACAAGTAACCCTATCCAGCCTACTCCACAGACTATTCCGGCCATTTATCCTGCACTTTTCAGTACAGTTTCCCAGGGAGATACCCAACTAACATCAGAGGACTTTGCTAGACCTCAGAAATACCGCAAATAACTCTGGCAGAGCTTTGCAGTATGAAGATGCCAGCACTGCAGTGCAGAATCTACAGAAGACCATCAAGTTACTGACCACGGGCAGAGAATGAAGCCTTTGTAGAACAGATCCATGCATTTTTGGCTTAAAGAACTAACAGTCCATTACTCTATCTTCAGCCTATCAGAAGCACAGTTTTAAGGAAGATTTCAGTTCCACTGACTGTAACAATAAAATCTGTGTCTGTGTATCAGATTCCTGTTGAAGCTTTCATCAACAGCCTCGACCAATTTTCATTGTCCATTTAGTGGATCCAGTAATCTCTGGGTATACACAGGGCTGATAAGAGCAAGATCCTAAAAATGTCCACTGAATCCTGCTTGTTCAAAAAATGAAAACACACTTCTATAAAATATACTGGGAATCATCTTTGTCTCTTAATCTAAATAAATTAAGCAATTTTTAAATCCATAATTTGGACAAACAGACCATATTACTTTGCTATAAAATTCTAAATTTAACTTTTAATAAAGATTGCAAGAATATTCTAGATTAGAGGTCACGTTTTGTTTTCCTCAGGATTTATGAAACAGATATGAACGTCTTAAATTACTAGATGAATCTGAAAGAGATTATGTTTAAGTTTCAATTCATATTCATATTAATTATAGCTACATTAAAAGTTAAAATGTTCATGGAAAGAAATATAACAAGGTAAACAGGTAGAATCAGTTTTAGATGTAAGAATAATGTTGGTTTCCCAATTGTTTTCCCTTATCCATTGGTGCTTAAGGTGAATTGGTATTTGCTTCATAGGCAGTTTGACTGCATGTATCAGAGAATGAAAACAAGACATTTACAGTAATGGCTGGAAACTTGGTGCTTTGAGTTAAGGTTCTCCTCTGCTACTATGGAATGGATTCCATAGAGTGTATAGCTATGAATGATGCAGATTTTAAGAACATAGATTCTCAGTTGATAAGTTAATAAGTTTTGTGAGGAATTATGGACTTACTGTGTCACCTGCATTTGTGCTGTGTAAAAAATAAATACAAGGGTTCTTTTAACTAGTTCAAAAAAAAACATGCCCAAATACATATTCACGAACCAAAGAAAAAGGATCTTCTGATGAGTACAATTTAAAATAATTTAAAGTTATTTATAATTATTATACTTACTAATGAGACTTTCAGCTCTAGAAGATTTTTGTTTCTCTGCATGCATTTCTGTTTCTGACTTTGAGTCTTGATGCTTAAACATAAGATTTTCATCTGACACATGATCATGAGCTACATAAAGAGGTACATTTAATGCATTAAACTGAAAAACAGTTCTATTGTAAAATCCCTATATATCAAATTTATACACATGTTTAGCAGTATTTTCTTTCATTTTTATAAACATAAAATATAAGTAAGTTACCATAATGCTAGACCTGACATAAAAATTGTGAGGAAAATTTTAATGTGTGTAAGACTCACTGTTTCATAAATATTTGTTGGCATCAAATATATTTTATCTTAGTCCCTACTCATTTTAGATTATTATAGCTTAGGTTAATATATACTCATAGACCAAATGATGAAAAAATATATGTAAAGGTTATTCATTACACCATATTTTTAATTGCAAAATACTCAAAAGCACCTAAATGTACTAGCACGTGAGATTGGTTGAAAAACAAGGTACATACTATAAACTAGGGTAATACAAATTATGGTGTATGATGTGGTACAAAGAGTTACACAAAAAGCTATAAAAAGATACTTATAACCCAACTTGGAGGGACTGCTAGGAGATAGGTTAATTGTAGAAAAAATGAAAAGAGAAGGTATCAAGTATGCTATCTTTTAGGAAAGAAAAGAATGGGAAATGAAAAGAAAATATAAGATACTTACCTTTAGAAAAGGAAATACAGGAAAGATAAACCAGAAAACAATGTAGTTGGTCACCTAAAGTTGCATGCAGAATAGGACACAGGACTACTGTTAAATCTAAACATGTCCCGGGCAGTGATGACATCCTTGATGCAACGAATGTTTCTCATACTTAATAAGAAAGTAGGTAGAGCCCTCAGGATTCCTTTGCCCAGTGACCCAAAGAAACCAAAGAGATTTGGATAGTTTGATTCCACCACAAAGAAAGTAATCTTGTTAAAATTATTTAAGAACAGAAGCACCTTTTCTGGTGTGTTACTGCAGAACTCCCTCTTTCAGAACATCTTCCATGGCCACTTTGCCCAAGGAGGATGAAGAAGGAGGTAGGTGGGAGAAATGTCATGTACACCTGAGACCTTCTCCTTCCTTTACTAGCTGTTATTTGTTCCTGGACTGGTTTGGTCCAATCGTGGTGAGTTCTCTGACACTGGAAAACTTTTTTGGTCTACTCTTACGGCCACCTATAAGGGGCTCTGCAAGCCACCTGATAGTTCCTTGATTTGACAATGAGAAGTAAGAAAAGTAAATGATGAGATTGTTTACCAGACTCAGATTTAAGTTCATTCTTGCCACTCTCACTGGTCACCTGTCTCAATTAAACCTCCTTATAAGGTGATGTCACTTGGTTCATGGCACAATCCATGTGTGAAATGAAAAATTTCCAAGCAAAGAAAAAGCAGCTACTGGCAAGACACTAACTTTTCACTAGTAGTCAGAGTGATGTAAAAATGGTAATTGGGTACTTACTCCTGGATCATTGGGTTAAGGTCTTTCCCAAAGACATCTATGGGTCTTGCTACCCAACAATGGGTCTCAAGGAGGAGACTGATAGACTCTCCATCAGATACTTGTGACTAGATAATGGCTACTGGGGGCACAACAGAGTTCACATACTGACAACTCCTATGACTAATATAAATAATATTCCTTCCAACCCTCCCAGTGAATCTTGACATGAAATCAGAGTGCATCTCTCTACTTTTATCCAAACCTCTTAACTTTAATAATAAACAAGACTATGAGTTAGGCCAAGGTCCCTATGTCCTAACTGGGAACATAAGGACGTTTGCCAAGGTCACAGTTCAATGGGGAGGTGAGGAAGAGTTTCATTCCTTGGTCCTTTTATACCAAGATGAGGGAAAACACTATATATGTATATTTACATAGTCTAAGTATGCATCCTTAACACCCCATCTTTATCCCCAAGCCATGATCATAAATACTACAACTGAGGCCATTTCAGTGGCTCTGGTAGTCTATTAGGTAGTCTGAACCTAAGAGTCTACTAGTACCTAGTCCCTTTGACTACCAAAGCAACTCCCTAGAGGATGAAAAGAGATAGCTTCCTCATTACTGAGCTTAATGAAGCAAAAATTCTCCATGAGACTATTTCTCCATTCAGTAGCCGCAGCTGGCCTCTGGATTAGGCCTCAGGTGTATGGAGATTCAATTGATTATTAGAGGCTCAATGCAGTCATGCAGCTTTAGCACTAGTATTACCTGAAATTATGACAGCCATAGAGGCTGTGGCCCAAGCTGAGGCAAGTACAAAGCAACTGACATTACAAATGTCTCTTCAGCATCCCTGTCCACAGGGATGATCAGGATCAGTCTGCCATACGTGTAATGGGTTGCAACGCACCTTTAATGTCCTTCCATAAGGCCATGACCTGGAAAAAGTCTCACTCTCCCATGGAGCCCTAGCCTCCCCCTATATTAACAATAACCTCCACTAGGCCTAGGCAAGAGGATTACCCAACAAACACAGAAAGCATGTGGACTTACATGTGACAGTTAAGTCTGGGCCATTAATACAGAAAAAGTACCAGGACCTGGTACCCAAGTGAAATCTCTGGGAGTAAACTGAGAAGAGGCAGTATGTCTCATTCCATAGGAGACAACTGCCAAGCTTTAGTTCCTCTAAGCCCCCACAAACACAAAGGAGGCCCAAAGATTGGTGGAACTTTTCAGCTACTAATACTTTGACATTCACCATGTGGTCATCTTGATGGCATTTGTCTATTAGGATACCATTTTTCGTCTCTACCTTTGAGTAGGACATGGCAACAGGATGTCCTAGAGGCCCTCCAACAGGTTTCTGACTCTGTCCATCCCCTTGGCCCCTCTGATACACGTTTGTGTTTGGGTTACAGATCTCAGCAACCTCTCAGTTTGCTGATTAGAGCCTATGGTAGATGGATACTGCCAGAGGCCAGAGGCACCCATTAGGCTTTTGGTATCATAGTTACCCGGAGTCAGATGACAGGTACTACTAACCCTTTAAGCGACTACCATTGTCCTGTTATAAGGCCTTGGTGAATATTTAGTATATGACCCATGGCCATGAAATAGTCTTATGACTAGAACTACCAACCAAAAGTTATGAATAGTTTGGCTTTTATTCTCTAGTTATCTTGGAGTATTCACACTTTAAGTCTAAGTGTAAAACTGCTATAAAATATATGCTTAAATACTGATTCATGAACCAAAAAAAAATCTTCTGATCACTTTAATTTAAAATAATTTAGGGAGTGACATCAGCAAAATGGCAGGCTAAGAGATTGCAGTCCCGTAGCCCACAGAAACACTGATTTAACAATTCATGGATGAAATACATTTATGAGAGCTTCAGAGTCCACTCAAGAAGTTCCAGCATGCTGGTGGAACATAACATCCTAGATAGCTGCATTAAAAAGGGTAAGAAGAACAGTTTTACTTTACCTATGACACCCCTCCACCAAGTCAGCACAGCTCAACAGAGAGAGAGATTCCCTCATCCACAATTTTTCCCATGGGAGAAAGAGAGAGGGAAGTGAGTATAAGGCTCTCAAAGCCTTTCAGGGTGCTGCCTGAGAGGCCCACTTCTATCTCACCTTAATCAGAACACTGAAGGTATCAACATAGCTGGATTGTCTGTGGGCAGCTAGAAAAAAGACCTCAAATAAAAACCCTAACTTTACACCTCAAGGAACTAGAAAGAGAAAAATAAACTAAACTCAAAGTTATCAGAAGGAAGGAAATAATAAAGCTTAGAGCAGGAATAAATGAAACAGAAAACAGAAAATTTTTCTAAAATTTTAGCCTTTCGCAAATGGGCTAATCCCATTCATGAGGGCTCCATCCTCATGACCTAAGCACCTCCCCACTCCTAATACAATTACATCGGACATTAGGATTTTAACACATGAATTATGGGGGGGGGGACACAAACATTCACCAATAGAAACTTCCAAATTCATTTTATGAGGCCAGCATTACCTAGATACCAAAGCCAAGAAAAGACACCACAAGAAAATGACAAGCCAATATCCCTGATGAACTCAGATGCAAAAATTCTCAACAAACTACTAGCAAACAATTCGACAGCACATTAAAAAGATCATACACCATGACCAAATGGTATTTACTCTATTCAGGCAAGGATGGTCCAACATCAATCAATGTGACACATACACCACATTACAGAGCAAGGGATAAATATTACATGATCATCTCAACAGGTGCAGAAACAAAATCTGAAAATATTCAATACTTTTTCATGATAAAAACTCCCATAAATTAGGGATAAAAGGAATTTACCTCAACCCAATAAAAGCTATATGTAGAAAATCCTGAAGACTCCACCAAAAAGCCTAATGTTAGAACTAATAAATGAATTCAGTAAAGGTGCAACATACAAAATCAATATAAAAAAATCAAAAATCAATTGCATTTCTATACATTATCAACAAACTATGAGAAACAGCAATTAAGAAAATAATCCCATTTACAACGACATCAAAAAGAAAAAATTAAATTTGACAAAGGAGATGAAGTGTTCGTACACTGAAACTAAAATACTGATGATAGAAATTAAAGAAGACAAAAAATAATGGAAAGATATTCCATGCTTGTGAACTGGAAGAATTAATATTTTTAAAATGTCCACACCACCAAAAGCAAGCTATGGATTAAATGCAATCCTTATTACATTTCCAATGGCATTTTTCACAGAAATAGAACAAAAAAATCCTAAAATTTGTATGGAATCACAAAAGATCCTTTATAGTCAAAGCAATCTTGAGAAAAAAGTACAAAGGTGGAGGCATCATACTTCCTGATTTCAAACTACATCTGACCCCTGAACAACATGGGGGTTAGGGGCAGTGACCTCCCTTCCCACCTACACAGTCAAAAATCCACACAGAATTTTACAGTTGGCCCTCTATATCCATGGCTCTGCATCCACAGATTCAACCAACCACAGATTATGTAGTACTGTAGCATGTACTTACTGAAAAAACTCTGTGTATAGGTAGACTCATGCAGTTCAAATCTGTGTTGTTCAAGGGTCAGTTGTGTATTACAAAGCTATTGTAATCAAAACAGTATGGTATTGCCATAAAAATGGACATATAAATAAATGGAAGAGAACAAAGATTCCAGAAATAAACCTACACATATACAGTCAATTAATTTATGACAAATCAGCCAAGAATACACAGTGAGGAAAGGACAGTCTATTCAATAAATGATGTTGGGAAAACTGGACAGCTACATGCAAAAGAATGAAACTGGACCACTATCTTACACACACAAATCAATGCAAAATCAACTAAAGACTTGAATGTAAGACCAGAAAACATAACACTCCTAGAAGAAAACATAGGTGGTAAGCTCCCTGACATCATCAGTCTTGGTGAAGACTTTTTGGATTTGACACCAAAAGCAAAGGCAACAAAAGCAAAAATAAACAAGTGAGACTGCATCTAAACTAAAAAGCTTCTGCAAGGCAAAGGAAAACATCAACAAAATGAAAGGCAACCTACAGAATGGGAGAAAATATTTGCAAATTGTATATCTGACAAAGGGTTAATATCCAAAATAAAGAAATAACTCATACAACTAAAAAGCAGAAAAAGAATCTGATTAAGAAATGAATAGAGGATTTGAAAGGACATGTTTTATTACAGGTGGCCTACAGGTACATGAAAAGGTTCTCAACATTATAAATCATCAGGAAAATGCAAATCAAAACCACAATGAGATACCACCCCATACCTGTTAGAATGGCTATTATCAAAAAGACAAGAAATAAGTGTTGGTGAGAATGTGGAGAAAAGGGAGCCCATGTGCACTGCTGCTGAGAAGGTAATTTGGTGCAGCCACTGTGGAAAACACTATGGGAGGTTCCTCAAAAAAATAAAAATAGAACTACCTTACAATCCAGCAATTCCACTTCTGGGTATTTTTCTAAAGGAAATGAAAACACTAACTTGAAAAGATATCTAAACCCCTATGTTCACTGCAGCATTATTTATAATAATAATATAATAGCCAAAACATGTAAACAACATAAGTGTCCATGGACAGATGAATGGAGAAAGAAAATGTAGTATACATATATACAAAGGAATATTATTCAGCCATAAAAAAGGAAATCTTGCCATTTGGGACAACATGGATGCATTTTGAGGGTACTATACTAAGTGAAGTCAGTGAAAGAAAGACAAATACTGTATGATCTCAATTATATGTGGAATTAAAATAAACCAGTATCAAAACTCATAGAACAGATTGGTGGTTGCCAAAAGCAGGGGGGTAGAGGGTGGGTGAATGGGTGAAGGTGGTCAAAAGGTACAAACTCGCAGTTATAAAATAAATAAGTACTGGAGATAAAATGTACAGCATGGTGACTACAGTTAATACTGCATTGCATATTTGAAATTTCCTAAGAGAGTAGATCTTAAAAATTCTCATCACAAGAACAAAATTTTAACTATATGTGGTGATAGATGATAAACTTATTGTTGTGATATTTTTTGTAATATATACATATCTCGAGTCAGTATGTTGTACATCTGAAACTAATGTTATGTGTCAATTATGTATCAAAAGAAAAATTAAATTATAAAGGATAAGAAAAGGAACTAAAACTGAAACTAAATTTAAAGAACTGAATCTACTGAAGGAAATAAGAAAGCACTAATGCAAGTAACTCATCAATATAGTATTTGATGTACACCCTCACTCCTCGGCGAAAGAGTAGAGGGGTGAACTGTAAACAAATCACAAAATCTTTTTCCTCTTTTTCAACTGTAAGTTAAGATATTTATTGGAGAATTTATTTTTTAAATTTATTTTATTGAAGTACAGTTGATTTACAACGTTGTGTTAATTTCTGCTGTACAGCAAATTGACTTAGTTTTATATATATATATATATTTCATATTCTTTTCCATTATGGTTTATCACAGGATATTGAATATAGTTCCCTGTGCTGTACAGTAGGACCTTGTTGTTTATCCATCCTATATATAATAGTTTGTATCTGCTAATCCCAAACTCCCAATCCATCCGACCCCCACCCTCCACTCCCTTGGCAACCACAAATCTGTTCTCTATGTTTGCAAATCACAGAATCCTATTAGTAGATTTGTTTTTCTAGGGTTCTACATTCTGAAATAATTTTAGAAGCATTATAAGATAGAGCAAATGAGTAAATGTACTGATGTTGATCAGAGTCAGATTCACACTGTGGAAGGAAGGATATACACACCGAAAATAGAGAAAGATAAGAACAAGTCCTGAGGAGAGAGAATGAAATTGAAAGTGTCTTTGAGAAACCATGATTTCTAAATATGTCTGTGAATATGCATATACACATATATGTGCACATGTTTATGTATGTAAGCGTATGTGAGGATGACTATATGGATATGTATATCCATATATGTATATCATGTGTACCTGTATGTGGACATGCATATGTGTTTACACTGAGGCACTGACAACATGCCAAAATCTGCGTGATCTGTCAGGCCCAACCTTAGACAATTACAAAGGCTTGATCTGGCAGCTGTCATGGGGGAAATCTTCATACTCCACACTAGACTTTGAGACTTAACCAGTGCATTGCAGACAATGGAAGTAGTGCAGTCATGGACTAAGGCCATATCTGCATTCTTAGTCTGAGTGCATCAATTCTGAAGCATTCTTATGGGGGGGAGGACTCAGCTGAGACCCTGCACATAGACCACATTTTCATTGGACCTTGTAGACATTTTTATTATCTCTGACTCTGTTTTCAGTACTTTTGCACTCCTCCTAGACCTCCCACTTCTACCTCCCCTCAGATCTATGGAACAGCAAGAACCTTTTGTTTGGAGCTCCTCTGGTTTTGATATGATCTTCCCTCACCCCAGCCCTGTCAGCACTGATGTATCTGACCCTCATCCAATGATGTTCTGTGGGGGAAAATGGAATATTGGTGTGGCTGGGAACCTTTCCTGTTTAGATTCTTATACTATTACAGTAAGTGAATAAATGCGTAGATTTACTTTCAATTTACTTGCTGTCTTACTTGACCAACTCAAAAACTGGCAGCTCTCTCCCTGACAAGTTAGCACAGTGAGCAGTGTGGTCAATGAAGCACAATTCCTTTCTGGAAGGAGCACTAGTGAGTCCTCAGGGCTCTCTAAGGGGGCACTATTGAGTCATTTGTTAGAGTCTAAGGTTCCCACAGGGCACATGACCATTCAGGCCAATGTGTCTCAGGAACTGCTGAAAGATTGTGCGACATGCTTTAGGAGAGTGCTATTTTATTGTTTACATGATCCTTCTATTTTAATAGTCCTGTTTTGCTGGCCAAGATGCCCAGTGGGTGGGTCAAATTAAACATCAAACAGGGATTTTGACAAAACTGGGGAAGCAATTCCTTGGCTACTTACAGTTTCATCAATAATGGGATCAAAAGTTGTTGGTGGCCCTGCATGCTGAGGTGCGCTCAATGACTACTGTTAGATCTAATGCTCCTAGAACTTATGTTCAGCCTTTGCTATAGTGGTTACTGCGATTCATGATTTAATGAAAAGGAATGTAGAGTGCTGAGGATCACTTTACCCAGTGACCTGAAGAGACCTTATAGACATGGGTCGTTCATCTTCACATTTAAAGGTGTATCTTGTTAAAGAAGTAATCATGTAACCTTGCTGGGTTGCTAATACAGAAACATTTCTTGGAGAGCCTTGACAATGGCCACATTGCACAAGGAGGTGGAATAAAGGAGTATGAAAAAATACAGACATCCAAGACTCTCTCCTTCCTCAGCTGGGTACTGTTTTGGATCCGACAGATGGCTCATTCTTGCCTTTGTAAAACACATTTTAACTATACTTGAAAAGGCAATAGTGACTCCATGAACCACCCTGGTGGTGCCTAAGATATACAATGAGGGAATGAGGACAGCAGATGATGAGATTTTTTTTTTTTTTTTTTACCAGATTCAGGTTCCTAGGTTCATTTGTGCCACTATTGCTGGACATCAAGCTCGATAAACATCCTAATAAGGTCAGGGCAATTAGTCTATGACACAATCTGGACCTTAACTGACAAATTTCTGGACAAGTAATAGTGAATAATGCCAAGATAGCAATGACTGACCAGAAGAGAGAATGATGTAAAAATGTTAGTCTAGTAACCACCCCAGACCATCTGGGCAAAGGCCTTAAAGAGATCAAAGGGTGTGTTACCCCCAAAACAGAGATACTGCATAGGGTCTCAAAGGAGTAGATTGATGTGCTACTTACCAAGGACCCGAAGGCCAGGTAGTGGGATAAGGGAGGCCCAACAGGCCACTACTGTGGCCTATGACTAACACAGGTGCTATGTTTCTGCTTTTCCCAGTGATCCTTGCCATGAATCAAAATGCTCTGCCAACTTTTACCAAGACTTTACGGCTTTCAAAATAAACAAGACTATGGGTTAGGCCAAGCCCCATATATCCAGTGGGAATGTGAGGACTTATGGTAAAGTTGGAGTTCAATGGAGATGGGCAGAATTGCATTCCCAAGCCTGTGGGACATGGGTGCATAGGTGACTGTGATCACCACAATCTCTGACATCAGGATGAGGAGGAAACTGATAATGCTGAGGTGGTACTCCACGGCCACCACCAATGGGAAACTTACCCAAACCCCACAACAGTGTACACTCAGGCCACCTCAAAACTCCATTGTTATGGCCCCCACTGTTGAATGCATTATTGGTATAGAAGTATTATTTACATGAACCCCTACTTGCAATCACCCCTAAACCCTGACAGAAATGACCACTTTAGCAAGACAAGCCGAAGACTGTGAAACTACTCAACTACCAGAATCTAGTACTTTGTTCCTCAAAAACAAATGCGTGAAGAAGAAAAGTAAATAACTGTCCTTATTGATGAGCTTAATGAAGCAGAAATTCTCCCTGAGACTGTTTCTTCATTCAGTAGCTCAGTGGACCTGGGCATATGTCCTTGTGTGTGTAGAGACTCCAGTGATAACTGGCAGCTCAGTGATGTAGTCCCCAGGCACTAGTTGTATCTAATATTGTGACTGTCATGGAAGCTACTGTCTATAGTGAGAGAATTTGGTATTCTGTAATAGACAGTGCAAATACCCTATGCAGTATCTCTGTCCACATGGATGATTAGGATCAGTTCGTCATATGGGGAATAGATTGTAATGCCTCACTAATGTCCTTCCATAAAGTTACATAAATTCCCCAACTATCTTTCACCAAACAGTCATGACCTAGAAATGTCCTACACCCAGAGGGAGCACTAGCCTTCCAGTCTATTGATGACATCATCCAAATAGGCCCATACAAGGGCACCACTTAACAAGGACTAGACGTCCTACAGACCAATATGTAGCAACATGGTTGGACCATTATTACAGATAAGACATAGTTACCCAGTACCTAACTGAAATCCCTGGGCAAAATCTGTGAGGGGCACAACATCTCATTCCAAAGGAGAAGACTGCCAAGCTTTGACACACTCTACTTAAACAACTGAAAATGAGGCCCAGCTATTGGTGGGATTATTTGGATACTTGCACTCTCATAGTCCCCATGTGTGGTTCTTGATGGCATCCATTACATCCATTATATCCATTACTGTTAGATTACTTCAAAAGCCACTCTTTTCAGTGGGGCCACAACCAAGAGGACGCACTTGAGGCCCTCCACCAGGCCTCTCAGGCTATCGTCCCCTTGGGGCCCTCTGATCTTCATTTGCTGTTTGAGTTACAGCTCTCAGCAACATCTCTGTTCACCAAGTACAGTCTGTGGTACAAGGCTACTACCATAGGTCACAGACAGAAGCCCTTTGGAGTTTTGGACCTATAAACTGCCAGTCTGCAGAAAGGTATGCATCCTTTGTGAGAAAATTATTGGCCTATGATTGAGCCTTGGTGTCTGAGTATATGACCTATGGCTGTGAAATAATATTACAACCAGAAATACCAATGAAACTTATGAATACTTTAACTTTTGCTCTCTAATTTTCTTAGGGTATTTACAACTAATGTCAAAGAAACTATAAATGTTGCATAAAGTATAATCTCAGATGCATATTCATGAATGAAAGAAAAATATCTTCTACTGAGTTTAATTAAAATAATTTAAAGTTATTTGTAATTATTATACTTATTAAGGTATATTTTACCTTTGAATGTTCTTTGTGTATTTACTTGCATTTGTGTTTTTGATATTGAGTCTTGATTCTCATAGAGAAGATTTCCATCTGGTACTCCAAACTGAGCTACATAAAGAGAAGCATATAATCAAATAAATAGAAAAAAAGATCTATTGTGAACCCCTCACTTTCAAATTTATAACAAATGTACAGCATAAATTCTTCTCAATTTTATAGACTTGTAAGTAGATTACCATAATGATAGATCTAATATGAAAAGAGAAGAGTTTTAATAAGTATATACTGAAACTGTCTCATTTATTTCGTTAATAACCCTAGGCATCACATGTGCTTTCTATCATTCTCTATATTTCCTACGTAGGACTTTTATACTTAAGTTAAAACTTAATTATAGGATAAAATATCAGGAAGATGGAGGACTAGGAAGTTCCAGACCCTCATTACCCCATGGAGACACTAAGTTAATAACAATATACAGATCAAAATACCATTATGAGGACTCTAGAAACCAGTTAAGAAGCTGCATCACCCAAGTGAATTACTGACCAAGAAAAACTGTACCAAAAAGGGTAGGAAGGGTCATGGCATTTTGCCCAGCTTAGTTAGCCCCACCACCTCCCTGGCACAGTGTGCCACAGTGTGCCACAGTCACAAGGAAGTCTCGCAATTTCCAGATCCTCCATTGGGATGAAAAGAGTGAAACTTGCATCCAACTTTCTGGCATGTCTAGGCACTTCCTGAGTCATTGGTTGCTGTCTTGCCTGATCTGGAAAGCTGATGGGGACAGTTCCATAGTTAGATACCAGGTTGGAGGCTGCTGAAAACAAAGGCAAGTGCCGTCACACATTAGAGCTGCAGGGGTTATGAAGCTCTGCAAATGATGGAGGAGCAAGAGATTACAGGTAGAGGAATACAAGAGAAACCAAAACAAAAAGCTCCTGAGAAGAAAGAGGAGAGAGCCTCTTAGGGAAATTAGGAGAGTTTAAAAAAGTCATACATACTAGAATAAAAGAGTACACACAAGCCCAGAGAAGATACATCCCCAGAGAAGATTTTAGAAGTATCAGAACCTCCATGTCAGGCTGATTAGTCAAGGTGTTCCCCTGTATCTGAAAAGACTGAGAGAGATAGCTATGTTTTCAAATTCCCAAATCTCAACAAAATATGACAAAGCATTACAAAGAAACATGGAAACATGTCCCGATCACAGGAATAAAGTAAAGTTCCAGAAACCAACCCTAAAAAACCACAGGTCTGTGAACTACCTCACAAGGAATTTTAACAACTGTCTTAAAGATCCTCAATGAGCTGAAAGAAATATAAACTAAATGAAATCAGGAAAATGAAGCATGAACAAAATTAGAATATCAACAAAAATATAGAAACTATAAAAAAAAACTCTGGTGCTGAGCAATATAATAACTGAATTGAATAATTCACTAAAGGGGTTCATCATCAGACTTGATCAGGCAGGAAAAAAAATCAGCAAACTGGGAGACGGGTCATGTGAAAACATTGTGTCTGAGGAGCAAAAAGAAAAAAGAATTAAGAAAAGTGTAGAGAGCATGAAGGATTTATGGGACCCTATCAAGTGGACCAAGATATGCATTATGAAAGTCCCAAAAGAGAAGAGAGAAAAAAGGGAGCAGAGAGTTTATTTGAAGAAATGACAAAACTTACCAAATTTAAAAAAGAAATGGATATACAAATTCAATAAGCTTTATAAACTCCAACTAGGAAAAACCCAAAGAGGCCAACACTGAAACACAATGTAGTCAAACTGTCAGAAGTCAAGGAAAAAGAGAAAATCTTAAAAGAGGCAAGAGAAATACAATTTGTTATATGCAAGGGAGCCTCATAAGATTATAAATGAATTTTTCAGAAACCTTTCAGGCCATAAGACAGTGGGATGATACTTTCAGAGTGCCAAAAGGAAAAAAACTGTCAACCAAGCATATAATATTTGGCAAAACTCTCTTTCAAAACTGAAGGGGAAATTAAGACTTTCACAGATAAACCAAAGCTGATGGAGTTCATACCACTAGACCTACTCTGCCAGAAATACTAAAGGAAGTCTTTCAAGTTGAAATGAAAGGATATTAGATGGCATCATGAAGCTGTATGATAATATAAAGGTTTTGGTTAAGGTAAATATATGGACAAATGTAGAAACCTATATTACTGAAATTTTGATGCATAACTTCACTTTTAATTCTTATACAGAATTAGGAGAAAAGCATAAAATAACTATAGATATATGTTAATGGGCACACAATATACAAAGATGTAATTTGTGACACCAATAAATAAAGTGAGGGGAAAGAGCTTTAAAGCAGTACAGTTTAGTGACTGAAGTATGTATGTGTTTGAAGTTAACTTGTTACCAGTATAAAATAGATTATTGTAACCATAACGTAAACATTTATAGACTATTCATGTTATGGATACATGTTTGTATCCCCCAAAATTCATATGCTGAAACCCTAACCTCCAATGTTTTGGAGATGGGGGGAGGGAACTAATTAAGGTTAAATGACATCATAAGGGTAAGACCCTGATCTGATGTGATTATTGACCTAATAAAAAAAGACACCAGAGCTTTCATTCTCTCTCTCTCTCTCTCTCTCTCCATTTGTACATGAAGAAGAGGTCATGTGGGTACACAATAGATGGTGGACACTTATGAGCCAAGAAAAGACATCTCAGAATGAACTCTAACTTACTGGCACCTAGATTTTGGACTTCACCTACAGAACTGTAATAAATAATTTTCTGTTTTGTTTTTTTTTTAAGTGACCCTGTCTACGGCTTTCAGTTATGGCAGGCTGAGAAGACTAATACACAAAAGGAAATGAGAAAAGAATTAAAGCATGTCACTACAAAAAAAATCAAAGAAAGACAAAGGAAGAAAGTAAAATAGGAAATGAGGAACAAAAAATTATGAGACATACAGGAAATAATTAACAAAATGGCAAAAGTAAGTCCTTTCCTATCCAATTGTATGCCAACTAACTGGATAACCTAGAGAAATGGATAAATTCTTAGAAACACACAACCTACCAATGTAAGTGGGTTAAACTCCCTGGACACAGAGTAGCTGAACATATAAAAAATAAGACCCACCTATAATGCTGTCTACCAGAGATTCACTTAGGTCTAAGGACATATATAGACTGAAAGTGAAAGGATGGGAACAGATACTCCATGCAAATGGTAACCAAAAGAGAATAGTGATGGCAATACTATAATATCAGACAGAAGAGACTTTAGTCAAAACCTGTTAAAGAGACAAAGTAAGACATTATATAATAATTAAAAGGTCAATTCTCCAGGAATATGTAATATTATAAATATAAACATTATAGTGTTTATATATATAAACATATATTCATCAGACATAAGAACTCCTAAATACATGAAGAAAACATTAAGTAGATCAAATGGAAAAATAGACCATAAAACAAAAATTGTAGGAGACTTCAATACCTCATTTTCAATAACGGAAAGAACAACCAGAAAAAAGATCAATAAGAAAATTAGAGGATTTGAACAACACTATAGGCCAACTGGACATTATAGATATATGCAAAAAAAACTCCATCTAACAACATCAGAATACATTTTTCTCAAGTACACATGGAACATTCTCTAGGATACTGATATTACACAAAATAACTTTTCTGATCACAATGAAAAGAAACTAGAAATTAATAGTAGCAGAAATACTTGAAAATCCACAAATATGTGGGAAATATAAAAATATATTCTCAAAAGAACCAATGGGTCAAAGTAGAAATTGCGAGAGAAATTAGAGATTATCTTGAGACAAATGAAAATGAAAACAACATAACAAAATATATACAATGCAATGAAAGCAGTGCTAAGAGGGAAATTTATAGCTATAAATGCTTACATTAAAATAGAAGAAAGATCTCAAATAAACAAACTAACTTTACAACTCAAGGAGCTAGAAAAAGAAGATAAAACTATACCCAAAGCTAGCAGAAGGAAGGAAATAATAAAGATTAGAGCAGCGGTAAGTGAAACATTGAAGAGAAAAACCATAAAGAAAATGAATAAAATGAGCAGTTGGTTTTTTGAAAAAACCAATGAAATTGAAAACATTTAGTTAGATTAGCTAAGAAAAAAGGGAAAAGACTCAAATAATTAAATAAAAAATTAAAGAAGAGGCATTACAACCAATGCCATAGGAATAAAAATTATTATAAGAGAACATTATGTACAACTGTATGCCAACTAACTGAAATACCTAGGAAAAAATAGATGAATTCTAAGAAACACAACCTACTAACTGAATCATGAATAAACAGAATATCTGAAAGAACAGTAACTAGTAGATTAAATCAGTAATCAAAAACCTCCTGACAGATAGAAACCCAGGAGCAGACAGCTTCACTGCAGAATGCTACCAAACATTAACAACAACAACAACAAAATTAACATTAGTCCTCATCAAACTTATCCAAAAAAATGAATAGGAAAACTTTAAAACTCATTCTATGAAGCCAGTATTAACCTGATACCAAAGTCAGACAAAGGGATTATATGAAAGTAAAATTACAGGCCAGAATCCCTGATGAACACAGATGCAAAACTCAACAATATACTAGCAAAGAGAATTCAAGAGCTTATTAAAAGGATTAAATACCACATCCAAGTGGGATTTATTCCTGGAATTCAAGGTTGATTTAACACATGAAAATCAATTAATGTGACACATCACATTAATAGCATGAAGGAAAAAAAAAACACTACACATGACCATCTCAACTGATACAGAAAAAGCATTTAACAAAATTAAACATCCTTTTATGATTAAATAAAACACTCAACAAACTAAGATTAAAAGCAAAATACCCATATATAACGAAGACTATATATGCAAAGCCTACAGCTTACATCACACTCAGTGGTGAAAAACTAAAAACTTCCTTTGAGATCAAAAATAAGGCAAGGATGCCCACTCTCACCACTTCTATTCAACATAGTTACTGTAAGTCCTAACAACAGCAACTGGGCAATAAAAAGAAATACAAGATATAAAAATTAGAAAAGAAGAAGTAAAATTATCTGTTCATAGATAAAATGTCCTTATACATAGAAAACCCTAAAGATTCACACATGCATACACACACAAAAAAAAATCCCATGAGAATTAATAAATGAATTCAGCAAAGTTTCAGGGTACAAAATCAACATGTAAAAATCAGTTACATTTTTACAAACTATAAATGTACAATATGAAAAGTAAACTATGAAAACAATTCATCAAAAATAATAAAATATGTAGGAATAAACTTAACCAAGGAGGCAAAAGGCATGTACACTGAAAACTATAAAGCAATGCTGAAATAAACCTACCTAAGGAGGCAAAAGACCTGTGCACACAAAACTATAAAGTACTGATGAAAGAAATCAAAGACAATACAGATGGAGAAATATACCATGTTCTTGGATTGGAAGAATCAATATTGTGAAAATGACTATACTACACAAAGCAATCTACAGATTCAATGCAATCCCTATCAAATTACCAATGGCATTTTTCACAGAACTAGAAAAATTTTGCAATTTGTATGGAAACACAAAAGACCCCAAATAGGCAAAGCAATCTTGAGAAAGAAAAACGGAGCCAGAAAAAAAAGAAACAGTAAAAAAATAAAAATAAAATGGAGCCAGAGAAATCAGGCTCCCTGTCTTCAGACTATACTATAAAGCCACTGTAATCAAGACAGCATGGTACTGGCACAAAAACATAAATATAGATCAATGGAATAGGATAGAAAGCCCAGAGATAAACCCACGCACCTATGGTCACCTAACCTATGACAAAGGAGGCAAGAATATTCAATGGAGAAAAGACAGCCTCTTCAACAAGTCATGCTGGGAAAACAGACAGCTACATGTAAAAGAATGGAATTAGAACACTCCCTAACACCATAACACAAAAATAAACTCAAAATGGATTAAAGACCTAAATGTAAGGCCATACACTATACAACTCTTAGAGGAAATCATAGGCAGAACATTCTTTGACATAAATCACAGTGAGATCTTTTTTGACCCACCTCCTAGAGAAATGGAAATAAAAATAAAAATAAAAATAAACAAATGGGACCTAATTAAACTTAAAACCTTTGCACAGCAAAGGAATCCACAAACAAGATGAAAAGACAACACTCAGAAGGGGAAAAAATATTTGTAAATGAAGCAACTGACAAAGGATTAATCTCCAAAATATACAAACAGCTTATGCAGCTCAATATCAAAAAAATGACCCAATCAAAAAATGGAGACCTAAATTGACATTTCTCCAAAGAGACATACAAATGGCCAACAAACAAATGAAAAGATGCTCAACATCACTAATTATTAGAGAAATGAAAATCAAAACTACAATGAGGTATCACCTCACATTGGTCAGAATGGCCATCATCAAAAAGTCTACAAACAATAAATGCTGGAGAGGATGTGGAGAAAAGGGAACCCTATTGCATTGTTGGTGGGAATGTAAATTGATACAGCCATGATGGAGAACAGTATGGAGGTTCCTTAAAAGACTAAAAATATAACTACCATATGACCCAGCAATCCCACTACTGGGCATATACCCAGGGAAAAACATAATTCAAAAAGCCATATACACCCCAATGTTCACTGCAGCACTATTGACAATAGCCAGAACATGGAAGTGAAGCCAGAAAGAGAAAAACAAATATCGTATATTAACGCATATATGTGGAATCTAGAAAAATGGTATAGACGATCTTATTTACAAAGCAGAAACAGAGACACAGACTCGAGAACAAACGTACGGATACCAAGGGGGAATGGAAGGAGGTGGGATGAATTGGGAGATTGGGATTGACATATATACACTATTGATACTATGTATAAAATAGATAACTAATGAGAACCTACTGTATAGTACAGGGAATGCTACTAAATGCACTGTGGTGACCTAAATGAGAAGGAAATCAAAAAAGGAGGGGATATACGTATATGTATAGCTGATTCAGTTTTCTGTAGAGCAGAAACTAATATAACATTGTAAAGCAACTATACTCTAGTAAAAATTAATTTTAAAAAACACTGCTGAAAGAAATTAAAGAAGAGACAAATAAATGGAAAAACATCCCATGTTCCTGGATTTGAAAACTTAATATAGTTAAGGTCTCAGTACTACCCAAAGCAATCTACAGATTCATTGTAATCCCTATAAAAATCCAAGTGTGTTTTTTGCAGAAGAAATAGAAAAATCCATGCTAAAATTTATACAGGATCTCAAAGGATCCCAAATAGCCAAAAAATCTTGAAAAAGAATAACAAATTTATAAGTCTAGCATTTACTAATTTCAAAGCTTATTACAAAACACAAGTAATCAAAATAGTGTGGTAGGGGCATAAAGACAGACATACAGACCAAAGGAATAGATTAAAGAGCTTAGAAATAGACCCTCACATGTATAGTTGATGACCTTTAATAAGTGTGTCAAGACCAATCAATGGGGAAAGAACAGTGTCTCCAAGAAATAGTTGAATAAACTGATATCTACATGTAAAACAATAAAGTTGGATATTTACCTTACATCATACACAAAAATTAATTCAAAATGGGTTAAAGACTGAAACTTAAGACCTAAAACCATAAAATTTCTTGAAGAAAACAAATGGAAAAATCTCATGACATTGAATTTGACCATTCCCCTTGGTCCCTGTGATCCACATTTCCTGTTTGAGTTACAGGTCTCAGTACCTCTTTGTTCACCAACTATAGGCTCTGACTAAAGGACACTGCCACTGACAGGTCAGAGTCAACTGCTGAACTTATGTACCCAAATCTCCTGGAGAGAGCTCAGAAGTGTACACCCTTTAAGAGTCAGTTGATGGTCTGTTATTGAATCATACTGAGTACATAAACCAAGGCCTTAAAATAATCTTAGTACTAGAAATCCCAATCAAAAGGTATCAATACTTTTGTTTCTGTTCTCTAATTATCTTAGGGTATTAACACTGTAAGCCAAAGTGGAAATTTTCTATGAAATATATGCCCAGGACTTCCCTGCTGGTCCGGTGGTTAAGACTCTGTACTTCCACTGCATGGGGCATGGGTTTGATCCCTGGTTGGGGAACTAAGAGCCCACATGCCACACAGCGAGGCCAAAAAATTAAAAATAAATAAACTGACTTACTTTAATTTAAAAAATAAAATAAAATAAAATATATGCCCCAATACATATTCATGAACCAAACAAAAAAGATCATTTGATGAGTTTAATTTAAAATATTTAAAAATTATCTATAATTAGTATACTTACTAGTGTGTCCTTCCCTTCTGAGATTTCTTTCTTTTTTTACTTGCTGTTGGATTTTTGACACTGAATCTTGATTCTCATGCATAAGCTTTTTATCTGGTACTTTATCATGAGCTACAAAAAGAGATACATTTACTCCATTTAAATGGGAAAATAGATTTATTGTGAAATTTCTAATTTCAAATTTATAATAATTATGCAGCAGCATCTTCTCTCATTTTTATAAAGTTTTAAGTAAATTGCCACAATGCCAGATCCACATGAAAATTGCGAGATCATTTTTGATAGATGTATGTTGAAACGGTCTCAGTGTTTCATAAATATTCCTAGGCATCAAATATGTTTTATATTAGTCTCTAGTTTTCTTGTGTTATTTATACTTTAGGTAAATACATATTTATAGGCCAAACAATGAAAATGTGTATATACTACCACATGTAAAATAGATAGCTAGTGGGAAGCAGCCGCATAGCACAGGGAGATCAGCTCAGTGGTTTGTGACCACCTAGAGGGGTGGGGTAAGGAGGGCGGGAGGGAGACACAAGAGGGAGGAGATATGGGGATATATGTATATGTATAGCTGATTCACTTTGTTATAAAGCAGAAACTAACACACCATTGTAAAGCAATTATACTCCAATAAAGATGTTAAAAAAACACCTACGTTGACTTCTTAAAATAAAAAATGTGTAAGTGCAAGATTTTCATTACAGTATTATGTGTAATTGTAAAATAGCTAAAACCAGCAAAATATATAAGCACAGAAGATTGGTTGAATAAATTAAAGTATATATTATAAACTTCAGTAAAGTATAAATTATGGTATATGGTGTAGTATAAACAAGTGTACCTACTGCTGTAAAAGAAATGCAAAAGATCTCTATGAAACGAATTGGAGGGATTTCTAGGAGGCAACAATAAATGAAAAAAAACTGAAATAAAGAATATCTAGCATGCTATCTTTTTCACCTTTTGTGAAAGAAAGGGACATAAGAAAGAAGTACATAAAGAGGAAGAAAAGTTATTTTTTCAATGAAACACAGAAAAGACAAACCAAAAAACAATTTAGTTGGATACCTACTAAAGGAGAGTGAGGACTAAGGAATGTAGGGAAGGAATAAGAAAGGAATGATGCTTTATATATATTTTTTGCATATTTATTACTTTTAGAAAAGGTTCATGTTTTACATATTCCAAAAATAAAACTAAAGTAAAAAATAAAAAGACTAACGTTGGAAGCAACTTTCATCAACCCACTACAGGAAAAAATAAGCACAAATCCAAGTAGTTCATCAACAGTATTTGACATATACTCTCAGTCTTAGGCAAGAGAGTGGGATGCAAAAAAAAAAAAAAAAAAAAAATCACAAAAATTTTAGTAGGTTTTTTCCCTAGTGGTTATTGTGAAACAATTTTAGAAGTATTATAGGATGGAGTGAATATATAAATGTGTTGATGTTGCTCAAAGTCAGGATTTTCACTGTGGAAGGACATCCACATATAAAATGAAGGAAGGCAAAAACAAGCCCTAAGGGTATTAACTGGAATTGAAGGTGCCTGTAAGAACTCTTAATTTCTAAATATGCGTATGTATGTGTATATGCATATATATGTTCACTTTTATGTGTATGTAGGTATAGGTACATATGAATGTGTGTGTGTGTATATATATACGTACACGGAGGTTCCAACTGCAAGTCAAAACCCTGTACATGATCTTTCAGCCCCATAAGCAATTACAAATCTACCTGGCAGTTCTTATAGGGAAAAGCTTCCAACCCCACACTGACTTGATACACTGCAGGCACTAGAAGTAGCTGCAGTCAGGCTGACCCTTAACCTCCACTTCTAGATGACCATGATCTTAAATTTATCTGCATTCTGGCCTAGGAACCTCCATTCAGAGGATTCAGAGGTTCAGATGTACTGAACCTGTACTGTTCAGATGCCTCTACCTACGCCACCTTAAAGATAGACCTGGAAGACACTGTTCTCAGTCTGATTCAGTGTAAAGTACTTATCTGCTCCAAACTCTGCCTCCTCATCCTTCCCCTGGGCCCAGTGTCCTTAAAACAGCAGGAGCCTTTTGTTTGGGGCAGTGAGATGTTGCCCCCACTCTCTCCTGTCTATAATGATACACCTGACCCTTGCCCAGTGCTGTTCTGTGGGGAAAATGGAAGACTGGTAGAGCTTCAGCCCTTTTCTGTTTAGATTCTTGCTTATACTATCAGAGTAAGTGAAAAAAGGCTGAATTTTACTTGGTTTAGTTTATCTTAATTGGCCAACTTGACAACTGGCAGCTCTCTAGCTCTCTGAGAAACTGGTACAGTGAGCAAAGTGATCAACATAATGCTTTTCTGAAAAAGTAAAACCCCTGTATATCCTACAAAGCACTTTTAGGAAGTGTTAGAGAAGATCTGGGCCACTCTTGGACTGTGCAAATGGATCAACTGCAAGAGTATGAGGATGCAATGGGACACTTAGCCAGTGAGTCTCAGAAAGTGCTGGTGGAGGCCACAGAGCACCCTTAGAAAGTTCTCACAAATTGTTAAATAAGACTTTCAGTTTGAAGGGAACATTGGACCTTCACTTTAGCCTCCAAACTCTGGTCAAGTTCCACTGATGAGGCAAATTAGAGATCTATCAGAGGGACTCTTAAGAGAGCTAGGGAAACAATTCCCTAGCTAATGGCTATCGTTCTCCAGAGACAGACCTAAAAGTCATCAGAGACCCTGGAAGCTGAGTTATACTCTATGACTACTGTTAGTTCTAAGTCCTGACACCGAGACTCATGCCTTTAATATAAAATAATGTATAGGACTTTGGAATCACTTTGCCCAGTGACCTGGAGAGAACTTAGACTTGGGTCTTACCAGACTCAGATTTCTAAGTTCACTTTTGTGAATCCTATTGGTTATCAAGCTCAATCAAATTTCCTCATAAGTTGTGTCAGTCAGTAGTGACACAGTCAGATCCTAACTAGCAAATTTTCAGGCATGCAGAAATTGTTGCCCAGAAAGAAAAAGTGATGTAAAAACGGTAATAATGCTCCCTCTACTGGATGTTATGGGCAATGACCTTCCCTAAAAATCTATGGGCCTGATTACCATACAGTGGGGTCTAAAAGCAGTAAATTAATGCTCTCCACCAAGGTACTCATTGTTAGACGATGGGCCGGCCTTGAGGACCCAACATGTAGCCCCACTGCAGTCCACTTTGTGGTGGCCACTATGAATAATGCAAGTGCTATTCTCGCTACCTTTATCAGTGAATTCTGAGATGGATCAAAGAACTCCACATACACTGACCCTGATCACAGCTTTCAAAAATAAAAAACAAGATAGGATTATACCAAGGTACCTACATCCCCAGTGAAGATATATGAGGGCCTATTCCAGTATAAATTGCAGACAGGCGAGAATTACATTTCTTGGGCATTTTGGATGGCGGTACCCCACAAGCCCTGGCACCAGGATGAGGGGAAAACAGATAATGCTGTCTGGTTTGGGGCCACCACCACAAACAGAAACCTTTTCCAGGTCACACTACCATACAGTGCATTGTTATGGCTTCTACTACTGAATATATTGTCGGTATAGATTTATTATTTACATGACCCTCCACTAGTATTTACTCTCATGTTGTGACGGGATTTGCTGCAGTTAGGATACTTTAATGGGGCAGGTGGAAGATCTTGAGCGACCCAACTACCAGAACATAGTGCCCATATCTACCAAAACCAATACTGACTCCCTGGGGGTAAAAAAGAAATAACTGCCCTTGTTGCTGAGCTTAAAGAAGCCAACAAATTCCATAGACTATTTCTCCATTTAACAGGCCTGTGCACAAAATGTCAGATGCCTACAAACTAAGTGATTAAGGCTGCACAGAGTGTTAGTACCAACCTGGCACTGGCATTGTGACTGTAATAAAAGCTATTGCCCAAGGTGAAGGAACTTGGTATACAGCAACCAACAACTTGAACTCTCTTTTCAGCATCCTTCTTCATGCAAATGACCAGGATCAGTTTACCCTTATGTAGAATTAATTGAAATATGCCACTAATGTCCTTCCACAAGGCTCCCTAAAATCCACATCTGCATGACTTAGAAAAAGTCCCACTCACAGAGGGAATAATAGCTTTCTACTATATTGATTACATGCTTCTGGTGGATTCAGGCAAAGGCACCATCCCACAGGACTGCACACCCTGTTGATCCATATGGGGCAACATGGCTGGGTCATTAATATAGACAACGACTTAGTATCCAAGTGAAATTCCAGGGTAGCAGATAAAAATCTTACTCCAGGAGGAGAGAGAGAAGATGGCAGAAGAGTAAGATGCGAAGATCACCTTCCTCCCCACACATACATCAGAAATACATCTACACATGGACCTGCTCCTACAGAACACCCACTGAACGCTGGCAGAAGACCTCAGACCTTCCAAAAGGCAAGAAACTCCTCACGTACCTGGGTAGGGCAAAAGAAAAAAGAATAAACAGAGTCGACAGAATAGGGACGAGACCTGCACCAGTGGGAGGGAGCTGTGAAGGAGGAAACGTTTCCACACACTAGAAGCCCCTTCACGGGTGAAGACTGCAGGTGGCGGAGTAGGGAGCTTCAGAGCCATGGAGGAGAGCGTAGCCACAGGGTGCAGAGGATCGGTGCTGAGCAGCACTCACCAGCCCGAGAGGCTTGTCTGCTCACCCACCCGGGGGGGCAGAGGCCGGGAGCTGAGGCTCGGGCTTCGGTCGGATCTCAGGGAGAGGACTGGCAGCCAAACACAGCCTGAAGGGGTTAGTGCACCACAGCTAGCCAGGAGGGAGTCCCGGAGAAGTCTGGAGCTGCCCAAAAGGCTTTTTCTTGCCTCTTTGTTTCCTGGTGCGCGAGGAGAGGGGATTAAGCGTGCCACTTAAAGGAGCTCCAGAAACGGGCGCAAGCTGCGGCTATCAGTGCGGACACCAGAAACAGGCATAAGACGCTAAGGCTGCTGCTGCCGCCACCAAGAAGCCTGTGTGCAAGTACAGGTCACTATCCACACCGCCCCACCCGGGAGCCTGTTCAGTCCGCCACTGCCAAAGTCCTGGAATCCAGGGACAACTTCCCCGGGAGAACACACGGTGGGCCTCAGGCTGGTACAACATCATGCCAGCTTCTGCAGCTGCAGGCTCGTCCCGCATCCATACCCTTCCCTCCCCCCGGCCTGAGTGAGCCAGAGCCCCTGAATCAGCTGCTCCTTTAAACCCTTCCTGTCTGAGCGAAGAGCAGACGCCCTCAGGTGACCTATGTGCAGAGGCGGGGCCAAGTCCAACGCTGAACCCCAGAAGCTGTGCAAACAAAGAGGAGAGGGGGAGGTCTCTCCCAGCAGCCTCAGAAGCAGCGGATTAAAGCTCCACAATCAACTTGACGTGCCCTGCATCTGTGGCACACCTGAATAGACAGCAAATCATCCCAGAGATCTCCATCTCAACACCAAGACACAGCTTCATTCAAGGGCCAGCAACGTACAGTGCTGGACACCTTATGCCCAACAAATAGCAAGACAGGATTACAGCCCCAGCTATGAGAAGAGAGGTTGCCTAAAATCATAATAAGGCTACAAACACCCCAAAACACACCACCAGACATGGACCTGCCCACCAGAAAGACAAGATCCAGCCTCATCCACCAGAACACAGGCACTAGTCCCCTCAACCAGGAAACCTATTCAACCCACTGAACCAACCTTAGTCACTGAGGACAGACACCAAAAACAACGGGAACTACGAACCTGTAGCCTGAGAAAAGGAGACCCCAAACACAGTAAATTAAGCAAAATGAGAAGACAGAGAAGCACACAGCAGATAAGGAGCAAGGCAAAAATACACCAGGCCTAACAAATGAAGAGGAAATAGGCAGTCTACCTGAAAAAGAATTCAGAATAATGATAGTAAAGATGATCCAAAATCTTGTAAGTAGAAGAGACAAAATGCAAGAAACTTTTAACGGGGACCTAGAAGAACTAAAGAGGAAGCAAGCAATGATGAGCAACACAATAAATGAAATTAAAAATACTCTAGATGGGATCAATAGCAGAATAACTGAGGCAGAAGAACGGAAAAGTGACCTGGAAGATAATATAGTGGAAATAACTACTGCAGAGCAGAATAAAGAAAAAAGAATGAAAAGAATTAAGGACAGTCTCAGAGACCTCTGGGACAATTAAACGCACCAACATTCGAATTATAGGGGTCCCAGAAGAAGAAGAGAAAAGGAAGGGTCTGAGACAATATTTGAAGAGATTACAGTTGAAAACTTCCCTAATATGGGAAAGGAAACAGTTAATCAAGTCCAGGAAGCACAGAGAGTCCCATACAGGATAAATCCAAGGAGAAACACACCAAGACACATATTAATCAAACTATCAAAAATTAAATACAAAGACAACATATTAAAAGCAGAAAGGGAAAAACAACAAATAACACACAAGGGAATCCACATAAGGTTAACAGCTGATCTTTCAGAAGAAACTCTGCAAGCCAGAAGGGAGTGGCAGGACATATTTAAAGTGATGAAGGAAAGAAACCTACAACCAAGATTACTGTACCCAGCAAGGATCTCATTCAGATTTGATGGAGAAATTAAAACCTTTACAAACAAGCAAAAGCTGAGAGAGTTCAGCAGCACCAAACCAGCTTTCCAACAAATACTAAAGGAACTTCTCTAGGTAGGAAACACAAGAGAAGGAAAAGACCTACAAGAACAACCTCGAAACAATTAAGTAAATGGTAATAGGACTATACATATCAGTAATTACCTTAAATGTAAATGGATTAAATGCTCCCACCAAAAGACACAGACTGGCTGAATGGATACAAAAACAAGACCCATATATATGCTGTCTACAAGAGACCCACTTCAGACCTAGGGACACATACAGACTGAAAGTGAGGGGATGGAAAAAGATATTCCATGCAAATGGAAATCAGAAGAAAGCTGGGGCAGCAATTCTCATATCAGACAAAATAGACTTTAAAATAAAGACTATTAGAAGAGACAAAGAAGGACACTACATAATGATCAAGGGATCAATCCATGAAGAAGATATAACAATTGAAAATATTTATGTATCCAACACAGGGGCACCTCAATACATAAGGCAAATACTAACAGCCATAAAAGGGGAAATCGACAATAACACAATCATAGTAGGGGACTTTAACATCCCACTTTCACCAATGAACAGATCATCCAAAATGAAAATAAATACGGAAATACAAGCTTTAAATGATACATTAAACAAAATGGACTTAATTGATATTTATAGGACATTCCATCCAAAAACAACAGAATACACATTTTCCTCAAGTGCTCATGGAACATTCTCCAGGATAGATCATATCTTGGGTCACAAATCTAGCCTTGCCAAATTTAAGAAAATTGAAATCGTATCAAGAATCTTTTCCAACCACAACTCTATGAGACTAGATATCAATTACAGGAAAAGATCTGTAAAAAATACAAACACATGGAGGCTAAACAATACACTACTTAATAACGAAGTGATCACTAAAGAAATCAAAGAGGAAACCAAAAAATACCTAGAAACAAATGACAATGGAGACACGACGACCCAAAACCTATGGCATAGAGCAAAAGCAGTTCTAAGAGGGAAGTTTATAGCAATACAATCACACCTTAAGAAACAGGAAATACCTCAAATAAACAACCTAACCTTGCACCTAAAGCAATTGGAGAAAGAAGAACAAAAATCCCCAAATTTAGCAAAAGGAAAGAAATCATAAAGATCAGATCAGAAATAAATGAAAAAGAAATGAAGGAAACAATAGCAAAGATCAATAAAACTAAAAGCTGCTTCTTTGAGAAGATAAACAAAATTGATAAAGCTTTAACCAGACACATCAAGAAAAAACGGGAGAAGACTCAAATCAATAGAATTAGAAATGAAAAAGGAGAAGTAACAACTGACACTGTAGAAATACAAAAGATTATGAGAGATTACTACAAGCAACTCTATGCCAATAAAATGGACAACCTGGAAGAAATGGACAAATTCTTAGAAATGCACAACCTGCCAAGACTGAACCAGGAAGAAATAGAAAATATGAACAGACCAATCACAAGCACTGAAATTGAAACTGTGATTCAAAATCTTCCAACAAATAAAAGCCCAGATGGCTTCACAGGCAAATTCTATCAAACATTTAGAGAAGAGCTAACACCTACCCTTCTCAAACTCTTCCAAAAGATAGCAGAGGGAGGAACTCTCCCAAACTCATTCTATGAGGCCACCATCAACCTGATACCAAAACCAGACAAAGACGTCACAAAGAAAGAAAACTACAGGCCAATATCACTGATGAAGATAGATGCAAAAATCCTCAACAAAATACTAGCAAACAGAATCCAACAGCACATTAAAAGGATCATATACCATGATCAAGTGGGGTTTATTCCAGGAATGCAAGGGTTCTTCAATATATACAAATCAATCAACGTGATACACCATATCAACAAACTGAAGGAGAAAAACCATATGATCATTTCAATAGATGCAGAGAAAGCTTTTGACAAAATTCAACACTCATTTATGATAAACACTCTGCAGAAAGTAGGCATAGAGGGAACTTTTCTCAACATAATAAAGGCCATATATGACAAACCCACAGCCAACATCGTCCTCAATGGTGAAAAATTGAAACCATTTCCACTAAGATCAGGAACAAGACAAGGTTGCCCACTCTCACCACTCTTATTCAACATAGTTTTGGAAGTTCTAGCCACAGCAATCAGAGAAGAAAAAGAAATAAAAGGAATCCAAATCTGAAAAGAAGAAGTAAAGCTGTCACTGTTTGCAGATGACAGGATACTATACATAGAAAATCCTAGAGATGCTACCCGAAGACTACTAGAGCTAACCAGTGAATCTGGTAAAGTAGCAGAATACAAAATTAATGCACAGTAATCTCTGGCATTCTTATACACTAATGAAAAATCTGAGAGTGAAATTAAGAAAACACTCCCATTTACCATTGCAACAAAAAGAATAAATATCTTGGAATAAACCTACCTAAGGAGACAAAAGACTCGTATGCAGAAAACTATAAGACACTGATGAAAGAAATTAAAGATGATACAAATAGGTGGAGAAATATACCATGTTCTTGGATTGGAAGAATCAACATTGTGAAAATGACTATACTACCCAAAGCAATCTACAGATTCAATGCAATCCCTATCAAACTACCACTGGCATTTTTTACAGAACTAGAACAAAAAATTTCACAATTTGTATGGAAACACAAAAGACCCCGAATAGCCAAAGCAATCTTGAGAATGAAAAATGGAGCTGGAGGAATCAGGCTCCCTGACTTCAGACTATACTACAAAGCTACAGTAATCAAGACAGTATGGTACTGGCACAAAAACAGAAATATAGATCAATGGAACAGGATAGAAAGCCCAGAGATAAACCCACACACATATGGTCACCTTATCTTTGATAAAGGAGGGAAGAATATACAGTGGAGAAAAGACAGCCTCTTCAATAAGTGGTGCTGGGAAAACTGGACAGATACATGTAAAAGTATGAAATTAGAACACTCCCTAACACCATACACAAAAATAAAATCAAAATGGGTTAAAGACCTAAATATAAGAGCAGACACTATCAAACTCTTAGAGGAAAACATAGGCACAACACTCTATGACATAAATCACAGTAAGATCCTTTTTGACCTACCTCCTAGAGAAATGGAAATAAAAACAAAAATAAACAAATGGGACCTAATGAAACTTAAAAGCTTTTGCACAGCAAAGGATACCATAAACAAGACCAAAAGACAGCCCTCAGAATGGGAGAAAATATTTGCAAATGAAGCAACTGACACAGGATTAATATCCAGAATTTATAAGCAACTCATGCAGCTCAATAACAAAAAAACAAACAACCCAATCCAAAAATGGGCAGAAGAACTAAATAGACATTTCTCCAAAGAAGATAGCCAACAAACACATGAAAGAATGCTCAACATCATTAATCATTAGAGAAATGCAAATCAAAACTACAATGAGATATCATCTCACACCGGCCAGATTGGCCATCATCAAAAACTCTAGAAACAATAAATGCTGGAGAGGGTGTGGAGAAAAGGGAACACTCTTGCACTGTTGGTGGGAATGTAAATTGATACAGCCACTATGGAGAACAGTATGGAGGTTCCTTAAAAAACTACAAATAGAACTACCATATGACCCAGCAATCCCACTACTGGGCATATACCCTGAGAAAACCATAATTCAAAAAGAGTCATGTACCAAAATGTTCACTGCAGCTCTATTTACGATAGCCAGGACATGGAAGCAACCTAAGTGTCCATCAACAGATGAACGGATAAGGAAGATGTGGCACATATATACAATGGAATATTACTCAGCCATAAAAAGAAATGAAACTGAGTTATTTGTAATGAGGTGGATAGACCTGGAATCTGTCATACAGAGTGAAGTAAGTCAGAAGGATAAAAACAAATACTGTATGCTAACACATATATATGGAATCTAAAAAAAAAAAAAGTCATGAAGAGATTAGTGGTAGGATGGGAATAAAACACAGACCTACTAGAACATGGACTTGAGGATATGGGGAGGGGGAAGGGTAAGCTGTGACGATGTGAGAGAGTGGCAGGGACATATACACACTACCAAATGTAAATTGGATAGCTAGTGGGAAGCTGCAGCATAGCACAGGGAGTTCACCTCTGTGCTTTGTGACCACCTAGAGGGGTGGGATAGGGAGGGTGACACAAGAGGGAAGAGTTATGGGAACATATGTATATGTATAACTGATTCACTTTGTTGTAAAGGAGAAACTAACACACTATTGTAAAACAGTTATACTCAAATAAAGATGTTAAAAAAAAAAAAAAAAAAAAAGAACTACCATATGACCCAGAAATCCCACTACTGGGCATATACCCTGAGAAAACCATAATTCAAAAGAGTCATTTACCAAAATGTTCATTGCAGCTCTATTTACAATAGCCAGGACATGGAAGCAACCTAAGGGTCCATCAACAGATGAACGGATAAAGAAGATGTGGCACATATATACAATGGAATATTACTCAGCCATAAAAAGAAATGAAACTGAGTTATTTGTAATGAGGTAGATAGACCTGGAATCTGTCATACAGAGTGAAGTAAGTCAGAAGGATAAAAACAAATACTGTATGCTAACACATATATATGGAATCTTAAAAAAAAAAAAGTCATGAAGAGATTAGTGGTAGGATGGGAATAAAACACAGACCTACTAGAGCATGGACTTGAGGATATGGGGAGGGGGAAGGGTAAGCTGTGACGAAGTGAGAGAGTGGCACGGACATATATACACTACCAAACGTAGGGTGGATAGCTAGTGGGAAGCTTCCGAATAGCACAGGGAGTTCACCTCTGTGCTTTGTGACCACCTAGAGGGGTGGGATAGGGAGGGTGGGAGGGAGGGTGATGCAAGAGGGAAGAGATATGGGAGCATATGTATATGTATAACTGATTCAACTTTGTTGTAAAGCAGAAACTAACACACCATTTTAAAGCAATTATACTCCAATAAAGATGTTAAAAAAAAGAAAATGTGGTGTATATATTTATGAAATGGAATATTGTTCAGCCATAAAAAGAATGAAATCTTGCCATTTGTGACAACATGGATGGACCTAGAGGGTATCATGCTAAGTGAAATCTAAAAAACAAAACAAACAAACATAACAAAACAGAAACAGAGTTATAGATAGAAAACAAACAGTTGGTTGTCAGAGGGGAGGTGGTAAAGGGAGGAAATAAATAGGTGAGGGAGTTTAAGAAGTACAAACTTCCAGTTGTAAAATAAATGAGTCATGGGCATTAAGTGTACAGTGTGGAGAACACAGTCAATAACTATGTAATATCTTTGCATAGTGACATATCATAACTAGATGTACCATGGTGTTTGAAATGTATAGAAATATCAAATCGCTATTTTGTGCACAATAACTAACATAATGTTGTAGATTAATTATACTTCAGAAAAAAAATAACAAACTCATAGAAAGAGATCAGATTTGTGGTTAACAGAGGCAATGGGTGGAGGGAGGGAGTGGGAATTGGTTGAGAGCAGTCAAACTTCCAGTTATAAGGTAAACAACCGTTAGGGATGTAATGTACAACATGATAAATAAAACTAACACTGCTGTATATTATATATGAAAGTGATTGAGAGCAAATCCTAAGAGTTCTCATCACAAGGAAAATATGTTTTTCTATTTCTTTAATTTTGTATCTGTATGAGATGACAGATGTTCACTAAACTTACTGTGATAATTATTTCATGATGTATGTAAGTCAAATTATTATGCTGTACTCAAAGAAACAGTGCTGTATGTCAATTGAACCAATAAAACTGGAAGAAAAATAAATAAAATAGAATTACAAAGAAAAAAAAATCTTACTCCAGAGAAGATGTTTGCATATCTTTTGGCCCTCCCTTCCCCAAATTATCTTTTTAAAAAAGTCTGAATATTGATGGGACTCTTTGACTACTAACACATTTGCATTCTGCCCACAGGGGTTTGATGGCACATATCTGTGTGGTTAGCATAAAGGCTATTATTTCTGAGTGGAGACCCAACCAACAGGATGCTCTGGAGGACTTCCCACAGGCCATTCAAGCTGACTTCCCTCGGACCCCATCTGATCCCCATTTGGTTTTTAAGTTACTGACCTCTTTTCACCCATTGAAGCCTACAGCAAAAAGACACTGACATAGGTCAAAGGCACCCAGTGATCTTTTCGAGCAGAAATTTCCCAGGTTGGCTGAAAGGTACATAGGCTTAGTGACACAACTATTGACCTATTATTGCCCTTAATGGATACTGAGAATGAAACAGTCTTATAATCAGAAATTCCAACCAAATTGTATCAATAATTTCAGTTTTGCTCTCTAGTTGTCTTAGGGTATTCATACTTTAAAAAAATCAACATGTAAAATTTCTGCAAAATATATGCTGAGATATATCTTCAGGAAGCAAATAAAAAAGATCTTCTGATGAGTTTAATTTAAAATATGAAGTTATTTATGATTATCGTACTTACTAGAGAGTCTTTCCCTTTTGAGAGTTCTTTGTTTCTTTACTTGTGTTTGGGTTTTTGACACTGAATCCTGATGGTTAAGCATAAGCTTTTCATCTGATGCTTCATCATAACCTACATCAAGAAATGCATTTACTGAACTGAATAGAAAAAAATATATCTATTGTGAAATACCTAAACTTTAACTTTATACAAGTGTACAGCAGAATTTTCTTTCATTTTGATAGTGAAAAATAAATTACCATAATGCTAGATATGACATGAAAATTGTGAGAAAAGTTTTAATGAGTGTTTTGAATATATTTCTATTAGTCTCTAGTTTTCTTGGGTTATTTATACTTTAGGTTACAATCATAGGCCAAACAATGAAGACACATATGCACAAGGTTACATATCAGGGCATCATTTGTAATTGCATAATATTCAAAACCACCTAAATATTCACAGACTATTGCTTGAATAACCGAAGAAATATACTATAAGCTATAAATATACATCTGTAAAAATGAATGAAAAAGTTTTCCAGAAACTGACATGAAAGAATTTCCAAGAAAGAATATTAAGTGAAAAATAAAAGTGAAAAAGCAGATATCTAGCATATTACCTCTCAGGTAAGAAAGAAGGGGAAGGGGGAAAATTAAGAAAAATAGAGACACTTACATTTACAAAATGAAATACAGAAATAATAAAATAGAAAACGATATAATAGATGGTTACTTGCAACAGAAGGGGTAAACTGGGGAATGTAGGGGAAGGGATTCAAGAAAAGGTGATCTCTCTCTCTCTTCCTCTCTCTCTCTGTCCCTCCCTCTCCCTCTCCCTCTCTCTCGGTCTCTTTTGAAAGTAGGTTGATATTCTATATATTCCAAAAAATTATATTAACAAGGATATAATGAGTGCAGTAAACAGGAAAGCAACTTAAGAAATAAATCAACTGAACTTAAATAAAAAAGGCACTAATCCAACTAACTCATGAATACAGTACTACATTCTCAATCTTGGGTAAGAGAAATAAAATCATGAAATATTTTACATGGTTTGTTTTTCTAATGGTATAAGCTAATCAGTCAGTTCTAAAACAATTTTAGAGTTTTACAGGATTGAGCAAACAAGTAAATAGGCTGATGTTGTGCGAAGTCAGGATTTACACTATGAAAGAAGGGACATGCACACAGGAAGTGGAAGAAGGTAAGAACAAGCCCTGAGGGGATAGATTAGAATTGAAAGTATCTGTAAGAAACTCGTAATTTCTAAATATGTCTACATATATATGCATGCACATATGCACATGTGTGTGTCTGTAGGTATATGTATGTACAAATATGTATATGTATGTGTGTATAAATATATATTATACACATATATACACACACATGTATTTGTATTTTCTAGTCTGATGGCTCAATGTACCTCAAAGCTACCCCAGTACAAGGCTCCTAGGAAAAACAGCTGATTCCAGCTATGAGACAGGAAATGTTCATGACAGGAAATGTGCAAGACAGCATAGAACATCCTGTCATACTAAACAGGGAATTTCTCAATGACTACTAGTACTAGGGTCATGTCATAAAGCCATAGTAATTATCTTGGATAAATTCCTACTTGCTAATGCTAGGATAACCATAGAACTAAAAAAAGAAGAATAGTATGAGTTATAAAATCATACAAAGTAATTTAATTAGAAGTTTAAAAGAAGACAGTGTCAAGGGCACAGTCCACTTTTCACCAGTTAGAATTAGAATTCATGATTTCTGTCTACTCTGATTTCAGGAGAATGATTGCTCTGGGATTTGAAGAAGCATTAGAACCCTGTCAGTAACACAGTACTATTGTTATTAGTGTTGTTATTGTTCTGTAAAAAGCTAAATTTTTAAAAAGGGAAGGAACTACGTTGGATTCCACCAGAAACTTGTCAAAATGTCTGTCCGGGACCACTTTAAGTTCTCAAGTTCATGTCTTAATTATCAAAATGATTCTTTGAAGCACAAAATATTATTCCTTCATCTGTACATGAGAAAACTGAGAGACAGAGAAGGTAATTGGTTTAACCAAAGTTATATGATTAATAACTGGCTGATCTTGAATTCATATCCAAGAAGTTCAGTTCCAGAGGCTGAGCTCTAAACTACTACTTTAACTTCTTCCAGTGAATACAAGAAATACAAAAAGAATATAACTATAGAAAATAGAAGATATTTTAAAATTATAAAACAATATTTTATATATCTTTGTATCAAAAATGGTATAAGTCTAGACAAAGTAAATAACATTCTAACAAAATATATATTACCAAATATATTTAATGAAATGCAAAAAAACTTGAATAGACTAATATCCTCAGGGGAAAATACCGAAAATCTACTGCTAAAAATGTCATAAGGCTAAAGAGTTTTAGGGGAAATGTCTAAGAAACCATCAAGGATTACAGAATATCTATGTTATATAAACTATAAAAAATTTAGAAAAAGACACATTTTTCTGCATTTCATTTTACAATGCTAACAGTACCCTGATGCCCAAACTAAAGAAGAACAGAACAAAAAATCGTCCATAACATTTATGATTGTATCATTGCAAACTGTATAAATTGAGATAGGTGAAATTATGTTGAAGTAACAAACAATTGTAAAATTCCAGTGGCTTAAATACAAAGATCTATTTCCTGTCCCTACTCCAGGTTCATTAAAGTTTACTTAGAGGTTCTGCTCAACATCATCACTTTGGAACTAGGGCTGATATAAATCTTACTATATGCAACATTCCTAGCCACAGCAACAAAGGAAAAGAGAGAATGAAGGGAAGCACACACTGGCCCCTAATGCTTCCACAAATGACCGATTCATACTAAACTGACCTAAGAAAATCACATGGCCACATCTAAGTTAAGAAGTCAAGATGATGACATCAGGAAGATGGCAGAACAGAAACCCCTAGACTCTCCTCCCCATGGAGATACCAATTCAACAACAATACAAGGACCAATTCTCTTTTCGAAAAATGCAGAGACCAGGTGAGAGGTTCCTGCACAGTGGGTGAAGATGAACCAGCAACATAGAAGCCAGAAGGTAAATTTGTGATGCCCTCTAGCAATAATCCTTCCTCCTATCACAGCACCACTAATCAGGAGGAAAATGTCAGCTCCCAGCTTGGCCCTGGGAAGTGAAGAAAAGGACTAAAACATGTGTCCAAAGTTCAGACTTTTGGGGGCCTACTGTGGGACTGGTTTCTGTCTGGCTTGAATCTCAACACTGAGAGGAAAGGGCCCATGGTTGGGAACTGCTGAGAACAAAGGTGATAATATGAGCTAGTATACACTCAATGAGTATACACTCAATATGAGCTAGTATACAAACAGGCAACCCCGCCACCCCAATCTCAGCTTCTTCCTGGGGAGGGAAAGAATTGGAACATTCACACACATTTCAGCTTTTCAGGGGGATGCCTGAGGCCCTATCTTCTGTATCACCTGTCTTGATGTACTAATGGGACCCAGAATATTCTAGTTGTTTAGGGACCACTAAGAACAAAGATGACAGTTTAGACTAGTATGCACTCAAAAGTCAAAGCTCCTCTCCCCAGCTCAGAAAAATGAATTTGAGAAAACAGTTCCCAGATTCTCCCTGGGGAAGGAAGGAGAAGACTCAAATATATGTCCAATGTTCAGACTTTTCAAAGAACTATGCCAAGGGACTGGTATCTGTCTTGTATCTCTCAGAGCACTGACCAGCCTCCACATACACTACATGCCTGGGGACTGCTGAAAACAAAACCAACCAACAAACAAGAGTTGGGTGGTATGCTGCTGCTCCACAGGGTCTGCAGAACAGCAGAGAGATACCAGAGGGAGCAAGAGATCATGAACTCCTGTAAAAAATGGAACCCCTTCTAATTATGAATTTACATACACAAGTCCAGAGAAGACACATCAACACAACAGGTGTGACAGGTCTCCAGAATCTCTAGCCAGGCTTATTGGAGGTTTTCCTCTGTATGAATCCAGTCTGTAGAGAGGTGGTAGATTTTTCACATGTGCAGACATTAACACATAGTGTCAAGGAACAAGAAGAAAGAAACATGGCCCAATAAAAGGCTCCAGAAACTTATCTTAAAGAAATGTATGCATATGAATTACCTGACAAAGATTTCAAAATGCCCATCATAAAAACTCTTTGACAAAGATTTCAAAAATGCCCATATCATAAAAACTCTTAACTACCTCAGTAAAATGTTGCAAGAACAAAATGAGTATTTCAACAAAGAGAGAGAAAATACTTTAAAAAACACCACACAAATTTTGGAGCTAAAGAATACAATAACTGAAATTTAAAATTCATTAAAGGGGTTCAATATGAGATTTGATAAAACAGAAGAAAGAATCAGCAAACTTGAAGACAGGTCATTTGAAATTATCCTATCATAGATAGCAAAAAGATAAAAATGAAAAAGTAAAGAACTGAAAGGACAGATGGGACATTATAAAACAAACCAGTATACACATTACAGAGTCTCAGAAGAAGAAAGAAAGGGACAGAAAGTTTATTTGAAAATAATCGCTTAAAACTCCCCAAATCTGGGAGATAAAATTGATACCCCATTTGAATAAACCTAAATGTCTCGAAAAAAGGAAACCTAAAGAAGTTCACACCAAGGCACATTATAATCAAAGCATCAGAAGTCTAAAACAAAGAGAGAATTTTGAAATCAGTAAGAGAAAAGTGACTTTTCACATACAAGGAACCCCTACAATACTACCAACAGATTACTCAGCAGAAACCCTGAAGACAAAAAAGGAGTGGGATGATACATTAAAAGTGCTGGAAAAAAAAATCCTGCCAACTAATAATACTAGATCCAGCAAAACAATTCTTTTTTAAAATTATTTTTTATTTTTTTTGCGGTATGTGAGCCTCTCTCACTGTTGTGGCCTCTCCTGTTGTGGAGCACAGGCTCCGGATGCGCAGGTTCAGTGGCCATGGCTCATGGGCCCAGCTGCTCCGCAGCATATGGGGTCCTCCCGGACCAGGGCACAAACCCGTGTCCCCTGCATCGGCAGGCATACTCTCAACCACTGCGCCACCAGGGAAGCCCCAGCAAAACAATTCGTAAAAAACAAAGCAAAAATAAAGACTTTCCCAGATAAACAAAAGCTTGAGAGCCTATCACCACTAGACCTGCCCTATAAGGAATACCAGAGAGAGTCGTTCAAACTGAAATTAATGGAATCTAAACAGAAACACAAAAGTATACAAAACTTAGACTATAAAAATATGTTAATAAATACAAAATATAAAAAAGATATAATTTGTGACAACAAGAACATTAAAAGGAGGGGAGTAAAACAGTAGAGTTATTGTATGAAATTGAAATCAAATTGTTGTCAATATAAAATAGACTGTTATAACTATAGAATGCTTTATGTAAGCCCTATAGTAACCACAAAGAAAATATCTATAAAAGATATGTAGGAAAAAATAAGAAAATAATGAAAACGAAAATTTTTAAAAATCAATAAAACTAAAAGGAAAGAGCAAGAGAGGAAAAGAGAGACAGAAAGCTAAAAAGAGACCAAAAAAATTAACAAAATGATCAGAGTAAATCATTCCCTATCAATAATGACTTAAATAAAAATACGCTCCCCAGTCAAAAGATACCTATTTTTCACACACACACAAACACACAGAAAGATACCAATTTTTAAAAATTGAATCAATTTTTTAAAGACCCATCTATATGCCTTTTTTTTTTTTTTTTTTTTTTTGCAGTACGTGGGCCTCTCACTGTTGTGGCCTCTCCCGTTGCAGAGCACAGGCTCCAGAAGCGCAGGCTCAGCGGCCATCACTCATGGGCCCAGCCGCTCCGCGGCATGTGGGAACTTCCCAGACTGGGGCACGAACCCTTGTCCCCTGCATCGGCAGGCAGATTCTCAACCACTGCACCACCAGGGAAGACCTATATGCCATTTTTAAGAAAATAACTTTATGTTTAAAGACATAAACAGGCTGAAAGTGAAGTAATGAAAAAGATATTCCATAAAAATGCTGAGAGAGAGTGACAAAACTTATATCAGACAAAACAGATTTTAAAACAAAAACTATCAAAAGATACAAAGAAGGACATCATATAACAGTAAAAGGGCCAATTCATCAAGAAGATATAACACTTATAAATATATGTGCATCCAATATCAGAACCTCCAAACATATGAAGCAAACATTGACAACTGATTGGAAAAAGAGACAGCAACATAGTAACAGTGGATTTCAATACCTATTTTTCAATAATGGATAGAACATCCAAACAAAATATCAATAAGAAAACAGAGGAGTGATATCATCAGAATGGCAAAATAAGACTTTTCTACCCTCTTCTCCCCAGAGGACACTAATTTTAACAACTACCCACAGATGAAAGTGTCTTTGTGGAAGTCTGGGAGTATAGCAGAGAAGTTCCGGCACAGTGTTGGAGCAACTACAACAATAAAAATCTAAGATTTGATGCAATACAGAGGATAAGAAGACTAGTTTCTCTTTAACCACATCACTCCAAAGAAGCAAAGTTCAGTTCCAAAAGAGACTTTCTTGGCCTATGATTTCTCCCATGGGAGAAAGTGACAGCATGTGAGTGAGTGACTGGCTTTCCCAGGTATTCAGGATGCTGCCAAAGAGCCCAACTTCTTTCTTACCCTATCCAGAAAGGTGAGGTGTACTGAAAAACTAGAAGGTAGGGAGGCGCTTGGAGAACAGCATCCAGGACTCCTGGAGGCATCAAAGGGATGTTAATCCTACTAACCACTTTGTGGAATCATCAGGAAGCCCATCCACAAGCCACTGGGAAAGCCTCACCTGTGGATACCCTCAAGTTTCTGTGGGCACCATCAATACTAAGTGCCCCCTCACACACACACACACACACACACACACACACACACACACACACACACATACCACATGGCTGGATCACTTTGTGTACACTCAGTGGGAGCAAGATTGAGCCTTTGTAGATAGTGAGCATGTTCAGAAAGCTTCCTCAATTCTGCCAGATTGGGAGGAAGCACATAAAATTTTATCATTCAGCACCACTCTGGGGAAAGTAAACAAACGGGAGGGTGTCAGCACATAGCCTGGCTTTGTAGGACTGAGAGAAGGCATATAATCTTAAGAATTCCCCCTCCCTAAAAATGTTACAAGAAGTGTGGAGCAGGCACATCCCTAGAAAAAGCCTGAGAAAGCCCCAGAATACCAAGCAGATTGGACATATGAAGGTATGTCTCTCATTAAGCCAATAAGTAAAGACTGAAGGAGGTGCCTGCTTATTCAAATGCAAAGCCAGGAAAGCAAGATGCCAAGGTACATGAAAAATCAAGGAAACATAATGCCATCAAAGAAACAAATAATTCTTTAGTAACCAACCCGAAAGGAATGAATATCTATACTTAGCCTGAAAGATAATTCAAAAAAAATTTTAAGGAGTCTCAAAAACACAGACAGACAATCCAATAAAATCAGGAAAACAACACATGAACAAAATAAGAAGTTTAACAGAGTGACAGAAAACATAGTAGAGAATCAAACAGAAATGCTGGAGCTGAAGAATACAATTAATGAAATGAAAGATGTAATAAACAGCATCAACATCAGAATGGATCAAGCTAAAGAAAAAAAAAATCTGTGAAGTAGAAGATAGATTGTTTTAAATTATCCAGTAAAAGGAAAACAACAACAACAAAAGAATAAGAAAGAGCGAAGAAAGCCTACCTGAACTATGGTATACCATTAAAAGAATCTATGCATTATTGGAATTTCAGGAGAAGAGTGGGAGAAAGGGTAGAAAGCTTATTTAAAAGTAATGGTTGAGAACTTCCCATCTGGAGAGAGATTTGGACATCCAGTTTCATGAGCTAATAACTCACCCCAAAATTTCAACCCCAAATGATCATTCCCAAGACATTATAATCAAACTGTCTAAAATCAAAGGCAAAGAGGAGAATTTTAAAACCAGCAATAGAAAAAAAAATTCCTCATATACAAGGGAGTCCTCATAAGGCTATCTGTGGATTTCACAGCAGAAGCCCTGTGGGCCAGAAGATAGTGGGATAATATATTCAAAGTTCTGAAAGAAAAAAAAAAAACTTGCAACCAATAATATTGGAACTGGTAAAGGTATCTGTCAAAACTGAAGGACAGACTGTCACAGACAAACAAAAGCTGAGGAAGTCAATCATCACTAGATTTGCATTACATTAGAAATGCTAAAAAAAGTTATTCAACGAGAAATGAAAGAATGCTAATTAGTAACACATGAACATATAATACACACTAATAAAGACAGATATATAGGCAAACTCAGAAAACTCTAATACTGTAATATGGTGGTGTGTTAATCACTCAGCTCTAGTATGAAAGCTAAAGGACAAAATTATTAAAAATAAGTATAGTTACAATAATTTGATAATGGATGCAAAAAGAGGTAAACTGTTACATCAAAAACATAAAATACTGGGGTGTAGTAGAAGGGTAGCATTTCTATATGTAATCAAAGCTAAGACATTATCAGCTTAAAAAGATTGTTATATCTACAATATGTTCTATGTAAGCCTAATGAAAATAACAAGCAAAATCCTACAGTTGATACATAAAAAATAAAGAAAAGGGAATCAAAGTGTACTACTACAGACAATCATTAATTCACAAAGTGAGACAGCAAGAGAGGAAGAAAAGAACATGGGAAATACAAAATAACCAGAAAACAATAAGACACATTAGCAAGTCCTTACCTCTCAATAAATATTTTAAATGTAAATGGAATAAATTCACTAATCAAAATGTTCAAAGTGGCTGAGTGGATAAATAAAAAAACAAGATTCAACTATATGCTGCCTCCATGAGACTCACTTCATCTTTAAGGACACACAGGCTCAAAGTGAAAGATGAAGAAGACATTCTATGCAACATGGAAACCAAAAGGGAGCAGGTATAGCTATACTCATATCAGACAAAATAGACTTTAAGTCAAAAACTGTAACAAGAGACAAAGAAGGTAATTATATGATGATAAAGGGGTCAATTCATCAAGAAAATAAAACAATAATAAATATAAATGCTCCCAACATCAGAGCACCTAAACATGTTAAGCAATACTAACAGATCTGAAGGGAAAAAAGAGAAAATACTTGTTGAAGTAGGGGACTTCAACACATCACTTTCAACAATGGATAGATCATCTAGACAGAAAATCAATAAGGAAACATTGAATTTGAACTATACGTTAGACCAACGAGCTCTAACAGACATATACAAAACATTCCACCAATAGCAGCAGAATACACATGCTTTTCAAGAACACACAGAACATTCTCCAGAGTAGATAATATGATAGGTAACACAACAAATCTTAGCAAATTTAAGAACACTGAAATCATACCAAGTATGTTTTCTGAATCCAATGGTTGCAGAAAGAAATAAATAACAGGAGAAAAACTGGAAAATTCACAGGTAAGAGCAAATCAAACAATACACTCTCAAATAACCAGTGAGTCAAAGAACAAATGGAGATAAAATAAAAAATTATCTTGAAAAACATGAAAATAAAACCAATATGCCAAAACTTATGGAATGAATCAAAAGCAGTTCTAAGAAGAAAGTTTAAAGCAATAAACATCTATATTTAGAAAAAAGATCTCAAACAAACAACCTAACTTTACAACTAAGTACTAGAAAAAGAAGAAAAAAATCCAAGCCCAGGGCTTCCCTAGTGGCACAATGGTTGCGAGTCCGCCTGCCGATGCAGGGGACACAGGTTCGTGCCCCAGTCCGGGAAGATCCCACATGCCATGGAGCGGATAGGCCCGTGAGCCATGGCCTCTGAGCCTGTGTGCATCCGGAGCCTGTGCTCTGCAACGGGAGAGGCCACAACAGTGAGAGGCCCGCGTACCACCAAAAAAAAAAAAAAAAAAAAGTCCAACCCCAAAGTTATCAGAAAAAAAGGAAATAAATATCAAAGCAGAAATAGAGACTAGAATAATACAAAAATCAATAAAGTAAGAGCTGTTTTTTTTAAAGTTAAACAAAACTGAGAAACCTTTAAACTGAGAAACAATAAAACAAAGTTTCAAGCAAATAAAATAAAAAATCAAAGAGGAGAAATTATAATGGATACCACAGAAATAAAAAGGATAAGAATACTATAAAAATTGTACACCAACATTGGATAATCAAGAAGAAACAGATAAATTCCAAGAAACATACAGTCTATCAACACTGAATCATGGAGAAACAGAAAATCTGAACAAACCAATTAATACTAAGGAGACTGAATCAGTAATAAAAACCTCTCATCAAAGAAAAACCCAGGGTTAGATGGTTTACTGGTAAATTCTATGAAACATTTAGAGAAGAATTAATACCAACTCTTCAAAAAGTTTTCCAAAACTTGAAGATGAGAAAACACTCCCTAATTCATTTTATGAGGTCAGCATTACCCTGATACCAAAGCCAGATAAGAATACTACAAGAAAAGTTCTCAACAAATTGAGCATAGAAGGAACTTCCCTCAACATAATAAAGGCAATATGACAAGCCCATATTAACATCATAGAAACCAAACTCACAGAAACCAAGAGTAAAATGGTGGTTACCATGGGCTTGTAAGTGGGAGAAATGGGAAGATATTGGCCAAAGGGTACACATTTCCAGGTATAAGATAAATAAGTTCTGAGGAGCTAATGTACATACAGCCTGGTGACTATAGTTAATGACAGTGTATTACATACTTGCAAGTTATTAAAAGAGTAGATCTTAAATGTTCTTACCACAAAAAAAATCTCAGATGATTGATGTGTTAACTAACCTTATCGTGGTAGTTATTTTGCAATATATGTGTGTATGATTATCATGTTTCATTCCTTAAACTTACAAAATGTTACATGTCAATTATATCTCAATAAAGTTGGGGGGGTGTAAAAGGGTGAAAAAAAGGAAACAGAAGTCTTATATGTTAATCATACCTGAATAACAAATAAATAAATTAATTAAAGAAAATCAGTCAAGAAAATAAACAATATAAAGTCAGTCTGTAAAGAGAAAGAGAGGAAATAGTTTTTTCAAATATGCAGATAGCAACACAGGTGTCAAGGAACAACAAGAAACAGGGAAATATGACCCCAAAAAAGGAACAAAAAAAGTCTTTGGAAAACAACCCTATAAAGTTGTTGAGGATTTCAACACCGCTATAGTCCAACAAACATATATACATTTCACCCAGCAGCAAAATACACATTATTCTTAAGTGCACACAGAACCATCTCTAGGATAGATTACATGTTAGGTCAAAAACAAGTCTTGGGCTTCCCTGGTGGCGCAGTGGTTGAGAATCCGCCTGCCGATGCAGGAGACACGGGTTCGTGCCCTGGTCCGGGAAGATCCCACATGCCACGGAGCAGCTGAGCCCGTGAGCCATGGCCGCTGGGCCTGTGCGTCCGGAGCCTGTGCTCCACAACGGGAGAGGCCACAACAGTGAGAGGCCCGCATACCGAAAAAAAAAAAAAAAAAAAACCAAGTCTTAACAAATCTAAGAAGACTGAAATCTTCAAGTATATTTTCCTACCATAATGGAATGATACCACAAATTAATAGCAAAGGGAGATCCCTGGTGGTCCAGTGATTAAGATTCAGTGCTCCCAATGCAGGGGGCCTGGGTTCAATCCCTGGTCAGGGAACTGGATCTCGCAGGCTGCAACTAAGAGCCCGCATACCGTGACGAAAATCCCACAAGCCGCAATGAAGATCCTGTGTACCGCAACTAAAAGATCCTGCATGCCGCGACTAAAAAGATCCCACACGTCGCAACTAAAAGGATCCCACACGCCGCAACTAAAAGGATCCCACAAGCCGCAACGAAGACCTCACACGCAGCAACAAAGATCTTGCATGCCACAACTAAGACACAGGGCAGCCAAATAAATAAATAAATATTAAAAAGACAGAAATTAATAGCAAAAAAAACCTGGAGAATTCACAAAGATGTGGAATCTAAATATACATGTTTAAACAACCAGTCAATCAAAAACAAGCCAAAAGGGAAATTAGAACAAATCCACACATATATGGTCAATTAATTTATGACAAAGGAACCAAGAATATACAATGGGAAAAGGACAGACTCTTCAATAAATGATGCTGGGAAAACTGGAAAGCCATGTGCAGAAGAATGAAATTGACTACCATCTTACACCATACACAATTAAGTCAAAACTTGATGTAAGACCTAAAATGATAAAACTCCTAGAAGAAAACATAGGCAGTAAGCTCCTTGATATTGGTCTTGGAAATGATTTGGGGGGTTTGACAATAAAATCAAAGGCAAAAAAAGCAAATATAAACAAGTAGGACTACATCGAACTGGAACGCTCTGGCAAAGCAAAAATCCAACAACAAAACAAAAGGGCAACCTATCAAATGAGAGAAAATATTTGCAAATCATGTATCTGATAAGGGGTTAATATGTAATATATGTGAAAAACTCATACAACTCAATAGCAAAGCAACAAAAACGAATCTGATTAAAAAATGGGCAGAGGATCTGAATGGATATTTTTCCTAAAAAGATATACAGATGGCCAAAAGGTACATGAAAAGAGTCTCAACATCACTAATCATTAGAGAAATGCAAATCCAAACCACAAGATAATGTACAGCAGCATGATGACTATAATTAAAATACTATATTGAATATTTGAAAGTTTGCTAAGAGAGTAGATCTTTAAAGTCCTAACCACAAGAAAAACAGTTTTGTAACTATGCATGGTGATGGATGTTAACTAGACATATTGTGGTGATCATTTCACAATATACACAAATATCAAATCATTATGTTGTTAAATACCTAAATGTAAGACTGGATACTATTTATAAAACTCCTAGAGGAAAACATGGGCAGAACACTCTTTGACATAAATTGCAGCAATATTTTTCTGGATCTATCTTCTACAGTAATGGAAATAAAATCAAAAATAAACAAATGGGACCTAATTAAACTTGAAAGTCTCTGCATAGTAAAGGAAACCATAAACCAAATGAAAACACAACCTACAGGATGGGAGAAAATATTTGCAAAAGATGCAAGCAACACTGGATTAATTTCCAAAATATATAAACAGCTCATATAGCTTAATATCAAAACACCAAAAAGCTAATTAAAAAAGGGCAGAAGACCTAAATAGACATTTCTTCAAAGAAGTTATACAGATGGCCATCACACACAGAAAAAGATATTCAACACTGCTAATTACTAGAGAAATGTGAAATCAAAACTACAATGAGATATCACGTCACATCAGTCAAAGTGGCCATCATCAAAAAGTCTACCAATAATAAATGCTGGATAGGGTGTGGAGAAAAGGGAACCCTCCTACACTGTTGGTGGGAATGTAAATGGAGAATAGTCTGGAGGTTCCTTCAAAAACTACAAATAGACTTACCATATGATCTAGCAATCACACTCCTGGGCATATATCTGGAAAAGACAAAAACTCTAATTCAAAAAGATACATGGACCCCAATATTCATACCAGCACTATTTACAATAGCCAAGACATGGAAGCAACCTAAATGTCCATCGACAGAATGGATAAAGAGGTGGTGTGTATATATGTATGTACACACACACACAAAGTGGAATATTAGTCATAAAAAAAGAATGAAATAATGCCATTTGTAGCAACATGGATGGATCTACAGATTATCATACTAAGTGAAGTAAGTCAGACAAAGAAAGACAAATATTATATGATCTCACTTATTTGTGTAATCTTTTTAAATGATACAAATGAACTTATTTATAAAACAGAGAAAGACTCACAGACATGGAAAACAAACTTATGATTAACAAAGAAAAAAGGCAGGAAGAGATAAATTTGGAATTTGGGATTAGTAGATACACATTACTATATATAAAATAGATAAAATAGGGCTAACTGTATAGCACAAGGAACTATGTTCAATATCTTATAATACCCTATAATGGAAAAGAATCTGAAAAAGGATATATGTGTGGGGCTGCCCTGGTGGCACAGTGGTTGAGAATCCTCCTGACAATGCAGGGGACATGGGTTCAAGCCCTGGTCTGAGAAGATGCCACATGTTGCAAAGCAACTAAGCCATGTGCCACAACTACTGAACTGTGCTCTAGAGCCTGTGAGCCACAACTACTGAGCTCGCGTGCTGCAACTACTGAAGCCTACACGTCAAGAGCCCGTGCTCCGCAACAAGAGAAGCCACCGCAATGAGAAGCCTGCACACTGAAATGAGAAGCCTGTGCACTGCAATGAAGAGCAGCCCCCACTCACCACAACTAGAGAAAGCCCGTGCACAGCAATGAAGACCCAACAGAGTCAAAAATAAATAAATAAAACAGATTAAAAAGGAAAAGAATATATGTGTATGTGTGTATACACATACACACACATATATATATATCTGAATCACTTAGCTGTACACCAGAAACAAACATAACATTGTAAATCACCTATAATTCAATAAAAAATTTAAATTTAAAAAATCATTACATTGTATATCTGAAATTAATGTTATATGTTAACCAATTATATTTCACTAAAAAGCCATAAAAAAGAATAAAGTACCTATGAACAAATTTAACCAAGGAGGTGAAATGTCTGCACACTGAAAACTATAAGACACTGATTAGAGAAACTGAATAAGACACAAATATATGAAAAGATATTCCAGCCTGATGAATGAAAGAACTAATATTGTTCAAGCATTCATACTACCGAAAACAATCATCAGGTCCAATGAAATACTTACCAAATTTCCAATGGCATATTCACAGAAATAGAACAAACGATCCTAAAATTTGTAGGGAACCACAAAAGACTATGTATAGCCAAATCAACCTTGAGAAAGAGGAACAAAGCTGGACACATTATGCTTCCTAATTTCAAACTGTATTGAAAAGCAATAGTAGGGGACTTCCCTGGTACTACAGTGGTAAAGAATCCTCCTTCCAATGCAAGAGACACGGGTTCAATCCCTGGTAGGGGAACTAAGATCCCACATGCCGCAGGGCAACTAAGCCCACGCGCCACAACTACTGAGCTCATGGACCTCAACTAGAGTCTGCATGCCACAACTACAGAGCTCATGTGCTCTGGAGCCCATGTGCCACAACTACAGAGCCCATGTGCCCTGGAACCCGCGTGCCACAACCAGAGAGAGAAAACCCACATGTCACAACTAGAAAGAAGCCCATGTGCCACAACAAAAGATACTGCATGCCTCAATGAAGATCCTGCATGCTGCAACTAAGACCCGACGCAGCCAATAAACAAACAAACAAATAAATAAATAAAAATTTCAGAAAATTTTTTTAAAAAGCAATAGTAATGAAAACAGTACGGAACTGACATAAAAACAGACACACAGATCAATGGATCAGGACAGAGAGCCCAGAAATAAACCCACACATATATGGTCAATTAATTTATTATAAACCAGCCAAGAATGTACTGTGGGGAAAGGACAATCTCTTCAATAAATGGTGCTGAGAAACTGGACAGACACATGCTAAAGAATGAAACTGAACCACTTTCTTACAACATACACAAAAAATTAACTCAAAATAGATTAAAGACTTGAACATTAAACTGAAAACATAAAGCTCCTAGAAGAAAAGATAGGTGGTAAGCTCCCTGACATCAGTCTTGGTGAAGATTTTTTGGATTTGAAACCCAAAGCAAAGGCAACAAAAGCAAAAAATGAACAAGTGGGACTACATCAAACTAAAAAGCCCCTGCACAGCGAAGAAAGCCATCAACAAAATGAAAAGGCAACTTAATGAATGGGAGAATATATATGCAAATTACTTATCTGAAAAGGGTTAATATCCAAAATATATAAAGAACTCATACAACTCAGTAGCAAAACAAACAAACAATCTGATTAATAAATGAACAGAGGGTCTCTATAGACATTTTTCCAAAGAAGACATACAGATGGCCAACAGATACATGAAAAGATGCTCAATTTCACCAAACGGGAGGGAAATGCAAACCAAAACCACAATGAGATACCACCTCACACTTCTTAGTATAACAATTACCAAAAGACAAGAAATAACAAGTGCTGGTAAGGATATGGAGAAAAGGGAATACTTGGGCAGTACTGGTGGTAATGTAAACTGGTACAGCCACCATGGGAAAGAGTATGGATATTCCTCAAAAAAATTAAAAATAAAACTACCATATGAAACAGTAATTCCATCTCTGGGTGTTTATCTGAAGAATACAAAAATCACTATATGAAAAGATATATGCACCCTGATGTTCATAGCACCATTATTTACAATAGCGAAGATACAGAAACAACCTAAATTGTCCATCAATGGATAGATGGATACAGAATATGTGGTTTATATAGATAGACAATGGAATACTACTCAGCCATAAAAAAGAATGAAATCTTGCTATGTGCCACAATATAGACCTTGAGGGTAGTATGTTAAATGAAATATGTCAGAAGTGAAAAACAAAAATAATATGATTTCACTGATATGTGGAATCTAAAACAAACGAACAAATAAAAACAAAAATAACCTCACAAACACAGAGAACAGATGGTAGTTATCAGAGGGGAAGGGGGATAAGGTGTGGGTGAAATGTCTGAAGGGAGTCAAGTGTATGGTGATGGCAGGTAACTAGACTTTTGGTAACAATCACTTGGTAATGAACACAGATGTTGAATCACAATGTAGTACACCTGAAACGTATAATGTTATATACCAATTTTACCTCAATAAAAAATTAGTAAATTGTTATATAGTCATTGTGTTAGCCAGCCTCAAAAAAAATCACATGATTATCAGATACAAAAAAAATTTGAAAAAAATTCTGCAATCTTGCATGATAAAAACACTCAACAAACCAGTAACAGAAGAAAATTTCAACATAATGGATGCTATAAGGGAAAAGCCCAAAGCTAACATCAGACTCAATGGTGAAAAACTAAAAGCTTTTCCTCAGAGATTAAAAGCATGGCAAGAATGTCCATTCTTGCCATGCCAATCAACTCAGTAGTGGAAGTCCTAGCCAGAGCAATTAGTCAATGAAGATATATAAAAGGCATTCAAATAAGAAAGGAAGAAGTAAAACTATCTCTATTCACAGATGACATGAACACCACAAAAAACTCTGGAGGTAGTAAACAAATTCAGTAAAGATGTAGGATTCAAAATCAACATACAAAAATCAATGGTATTTCCAGACACTAACAATGCACAATCTGAAAAGGAAATTAAGAAACAATCCCATTTACATTATCATCAAAAGGAATAACATCCTTAGAAATAAGCTTAGCTAAGAAGGTGAAAGGCTTACACACTAAAATTTTTTAAAAATGGTGAAATAAAGAAAACACAAATGAAAATACATCTCATTTTTATGGATCAGAAGACTTAATATTGTTAAAATGGCCATTCTACACAAAGAGATCTACAGATTCAATGCAATCCCTATCAAAATCCCAATGGCATTTTTAAAACAGAAACAGAAAAACAATCCTAAAATTCACGTGGAAGGGTAAGTATCCTGAATAGCCAGAACAATCTTGATCACATTTCCTGACTTCAAAACACATTACAGTTATGGTAATTAAAACAGTTGATACTGGCATAACAGCAGACACACAGGCCAATAGAAGAAAATAGCTAAAAAATAAACTCATGCACATATAGTCAACTGATCAGTGACAAAGGTGCCAATAATACACAATGGGGAAAGGATAGGCTTTTAAAGAAATGATGTTGGGAAAACTGTAAATCCACAAGAAAAAGAATGAAATTGGACCCGTACCAAAAAAATAAACTCAAAATGGATTAAAAACTTAAATGTGAAACAAATAACTATAAAACTCCTAGAAAAAAACCACAGGAGAAAAGCTTTATGATGTTGGTCTTGGCAACGATTTCTTGGATATGATATCAAAAATACAGGCAACAAAAGCAAAAATCAACAAGTGGAACCAAACTAAAAAGCTCAGCACAGCAAGGTAAATGATAAAAAGAGTGAAAAGTCAATGTATGGCATGGGAAAAATATTTGCAAACCACATATATGTAATAAGGGGTTAATTCCAAAATATATATAAGCAACTCTTAAAACTAAACAACAATAAAACGACCTGATAAAAAATGGGCAAAGGACCTGAATAGACATTTTTCCAGAGAAGAGATAGAAATGACCAATAGGTATTTAAGAAGGTGCTCAACAACACTAATCATCAGGGAAATGAAAATAAACCACAATGAGATATCACCTCACACTTGTTTGGATGGCTATGATCAAAAAAATGAAAGATAAATGGTAGTGAGGATGTACACTGATGGTGGGAATGTACAAGGGTATAGGCACTATGGGAAACGGTACAGAGGTACCTCAAAAAATTAATAACTACCATACAATCCAGCAATCCTACTTTTCTGTATAATATCCAGAGGAACTGAAACCAGGATCAATAAGATATTTGTTCTCTCATGTTCATTGCAGCATTATTCACAATAGCCAAGATGGGGAAGCAGCCTAAACATCCATCAGTGGTGAATGGATAAAGAAAGTGTGGTACATACATACAATGGCATATTATTCACTCTTTAAAAAGAAGGATATCCATGGGACTTCCCTGGCGGTCCAGTGGTTAAGACTCTGTGCTTCCACTGCAGGGGGCATGGGTTCAATCCCTGGTCAGGGAACTAAGATGCCACATGCCAGATCCCACATGCCGTGTGGTGCAGAAAAAAAAAAAAAAAAAAAGAAGGAAATCCTGTTATAAGTGACAACATAGGTGAACCTCTCGAACATTATGTTATGTGAAATAAGCCTGTCACAGAAGAATACTGCAGGATTCCACTTATATGAGGTATTAAAGTAGACAAACTCCTAACCAAAGAGTAGAATGGTGGTTGCCATGGGCTGGAAGAAGGGGGAAATGGAAAGTTGCTGTTCAGTAAGTATAGTTTCAGGTATGCAAGATAAAAATGTTCTAGATATCTGCTGTAAAACATTGTGCTTATAATTAACAATACAATTGACAGAGTCATTAAAATAACAGAAGCCTCTCAACAGGGGCAGAGAGATTTCATTACACTTAAGAAAATCTCTGTCCAATCATTATCTGACTACTATGCTAACTATGCAGAGACTTCAGTGGCCACATACAATGAAGAATACAGCCTTTACAGTCTAGTCCAATAAACTTACTAGACAATCAAATAAATTAAAAAAACAAACTCCAGGGAAGAGAAGTAATCTGATTTCCATAGTTGCATATTATATTTAAATATATAGTCTTCAATCAAAAATTTATATGAGACATGCAAAGAAACAAGAGAGTGGCCAGTACACAGAACCAAATAAAAGCAGTCAAAAGAAACTCTCAATGAGGAAGCCCAGACACTGAACTTACTAGACAAAGATTTTAAATGAGCTTTTAAAAATATGTTCCAGGGCTTCCCTGGTGGCGCAGTGGTTGAGAGTCCGCCTGCTGATGCAGGGGACATGGGTTCGTGCCCCGGTCCGGGAGGATCCCACATGCCGTGGAGCGGCTGGGCCCATGAGCCATGGCTGCTGAGCCTGCACATCCAGAGCCTGTGCTCCACAACGGGAGAGGCCACAACAGTGAGAGGCCCCCGTACCGCAAAAGAATAAAATAAAAATAAAGTTCCAATAACTAAAGGAAACTATGTCTAAAGAATTAAAGGAAAGTATAGAAATTATATCTCACCATCAGACAATATCAATAACATGATAGAAACCTTTTAAAAGAATTTTAAAAATTCTGGAATTGAAAGAACAATAACTGAAATGGAAAGAGAGAATCAAAAGGGTTAAAAAGGCAGAGAATCAGTGAAACTAAGCACAGGTAAATTGAGATTATACAGTCTGAGGATGAGAAAGAAAAAAGAATGAAAAATGAACAGAGCCTCAGAGATTAGTGGAAACAAGAGTATCAATATATGTATAATGGGAAAAGGAGAGAAAAGGAGGGAAAGAATTTGTGAAGAAATAACGATCATTAACTTCCCCAATATTATGAAAAACATTAATCCTCAACAAAACCAAAGTAAAGCACACTCAATGAGATCCACACATCCACATATCACAGTCAAACTGTCAAAAAGAGTTTTCTAGAACTTGCAAGATTCTTAATTTGAGATGGAATTTTTGAGGTTAAAACTTTATATTCAGGTGAAATATTTTCAGCTGATATTCACTTTCTCAGCTATAAGAAAAGAAGCTTTGAATCCACTAAAACATGAAACTTTTATTGTAAAGCCTCTAAACTATTGAGATATACTAAGTACCACCTAAAGTTTCCATTCATGTTTATAACAATTTAAGCTAACGACTACAATTTTTTAAATGATCAAAAAATAAGACTGGACTATGAGGTTAAATGTAACCATGAGAGTGTTTTTACTGAAAGCACATGTAGGCTCTCTGTTATTTCATATACATGCTTTGAAAGTTGAAGGTACACTTCATTTTTCTAAGCATATTCACATTTTTTAAGTTCTCACATTTCAAAACATAAGACTGATTTTCAAAATGGAATAAACAAAAATAATGATTCAACATAACTGAAAATGAAAAATGGATTAGGTGGGAAAAAACAGAAAGTACCCCAGAATATTTAAATCCAATATATCAATAGTTTTAATGATTACAGACAGATTCCATGTTCTAGGAACAGACAAGAAAGTCACACTGTATTTATAAACAATCTAACTATAAACTATTTATAAGATACAACACACCAAAGCTCAATGATACAGAAAGGTGGAAAGTAAATAGATGAAAAAAGATATGTATGCATATATTAATCAAAATAAATCTGCTATAGTTATGTCAATGTCAGACAAAACAGAATTTAAGTCAAAGAACCTTACCAAAGATTAAGATGGTCTCTAATAAAAATAAAAAGTTGAGTTCACCAGAAATATGTACTTTAAAAAAATAGTATACACCTGATAACACCCACGGTATAAAGAGGCCAGTAATACAAGAAGAAATAGATAAATCCAAAATCATAGCAAAAGAATTCAACATGCATGTTTCAGTAAATGGTAGAATCAACAAAAAATTCAAGGAAACTGAGAAGTAAAAAATTTAAATAATTTTAAAAAACTTAACAGTGATATTTGTAAGGCATATCAGGCTACATATTCATGAACCACTTAATTCAATTAAAATCAATTAATTCAATTAAAATAATTTAATAATTTTTATAATGATCATATTTACTACTGAAGTTTTTCTTTCTAGCAGCTCCAGGTATTACGCAAAATATTTTCATCTGATACTTCATCCATACTCTGAGCTATAAGACTTTTAAATGCACTAGAGAACCAGATCGGTTGTGTAAGTACTGTATACAATATGTTAATTACCCAACAATATTTTGTCTCTTTCTTAATATAAGCAGACCATACTTTGTGGTAATAACTATTAAAAGAGACTATCTATTGAAGAATAAACACATGTGACTACATTTTTCACTTCTGCAAATAGAATCAGTCTTGTTACTGTTTAGATACTGAGAGTTATCAATAATGTAAAATTAATAATAATTCAATATTGGTTAATATTAATTATTTAAAATATTATTTAGTTTTATTGGTATATTCACACTTTAGAATAAAGTTAAAATTTGAGGTATCAGATATGTCTAAGAAAAAAAAATGTAATGATATAAAAATATACAGAAGAGAGAGTAAAAGATACTTATCAGACAGTAAGAACAGGAAGCACAAAGAAAATGTAACTTAAATCTCAAAATACCAAAATTTGATGAAGTGTGATTATGAGTGCTAATTAAAAGACAAAGATACCAGACTGAATTTGAAAAATACACAGCTATAAGCGTCATACTAGAGATACAGAAAAATCATAATGATACAAAAATGTTAAAGCAACAGGACAGAAAAAAATGTGTCATGCAAATTCCAGCCAGAAGTTGGAGCCACCTTAATAGCAGGCATGGTAGCTTTTCAAGGCGAAAAAAAACAAACAAAAACTATAAAAATTATAAAGTAGGTCCCTTTATTAGGCCAAAAGGGTCTGTCCTCTAGGAAAATTATTAATTTTAAATTTATATGAATGTTAATGATAAAGAGTCATAAGATACAAGACAAAACTTGACACAACATAAGAAGAAACAGAGAAATCCATCATCATAGTAGGAAATTTAACCCATCCAACTCAGGAATTATAGAACACACAGATAAATCACCAATGAACAAAATGGTTGTAGATATATTCATGAACTACGGAGCAAAGCTCTCCTGAATTTAATTGAAAATAATTTTCAAGATTTTAAATTAATTACTTACTATCAAAACTGTCACTTCCTGTAGCTCCATCATTAATTTGAGACTGGTCTTTTAAAATTAAAGCAATGTCCTCAGGCAATTGATCTTGAATAGACAGCATATCCTTTGGCTGAGTTATAAGAAATGCTAAGTAGAAAAATGGATCTATTATAAAACTTCTGGATATACCAAGTAATCAGCAAAGTTTCTTCAAATTTGTGCAACATTAAAGGAAGAGGACTGCAAAGCTACAGCAGTGAACTATATATTTAAACAGACCCTGGAAGTGAAATGAGAAATTTGTGTGGGTAGTTTTCATGAGTGTGTGTGGAGGCACTCTTGTTACATAGTAGTCACTGACCATGCATATAGCAAACAAAAGGTATCAAAGGTTTCATTTTAGTTTTCTAGTTATCTTAGGGTATTCACACTTACATCAAGGTGTAAAATTTCTGAAAAATATATACGTACAAACATCTATATAGTGTTGTTCAATTATTCTGTTTCCACCTTGATCTTAGTTGCTTTATCCATTATTTAAAGAAAACCAAAGAAAAAAGATCTTTTGATGAACTTAACTTCAAATAATTTAAAGATCTATAAAATTATCATTCTTACCATTGCGTCTGTTTGTTGTAGAAGTTCTTAGTTTCAACATTTGTGTGTTAGTTTTTGGCACTGCTTCATTCTCAAGTAGAAGATTTTCATCTGATTCTTTATCAGGAGCTACATAAAGAGATACGTTTTAGTCTACTAAATAAAAAAAACAGATCTACTGTGAAATCTCTAGATTTAAAACATATACACAGCAGCATTTTCTCTCATTTTTATAAAATTATAATTAAATTACCATGACGCTAGATCTGACATGAAAATTGTGAGAACAGTTTTAATGGGGTTGTGTTTTAAACTATTTTATCATTTCCAGGACATAATGTTAAATGAAAAAAAGGATATGTAGTATGTTACCTTTTGAGTAAGAACAAATGGGAAATAAGGGCGAAAAAGTGGACAAAAATAGGCACTTATCTTTACAAAATGAAACACAAGGAAGATAAATCAGAAAACAATATACTTAGTTACCTTCAAGGGGGTGACAGGAGGACTGAGGAGTACAGAAGGAATGATATTTCTCTAAGTACTGTTGGCCTTCTGTATCTGCGGGTTCCACATCTGCAGATTCAATCAAATACAGATTGCAAATATTCAGAAAAAAATTTCAGAAAGTTCCAAAAAGGAAAATTTTAATTTGCCATGTGCCAGCAACTATTTACATAATAGTTCCATTGTATTTACAACTATTTGCATAGCATTCACATTGTAGTAGTTACTATAAGAAATCTAGAGATGATTTAAAGTATTTGGGAGGATGTGCATATGTTATATGCGAATTGAACACCATTTTATATTAGGGACTTGAGCATCTCTGGATTTTGGTATCTAGGAGGGTCCTGGAACCAATCCCTTGTGGATACCAAGGGATAACTGTATACCTTTTGCACACTTAGACTTTGGGAAGTACATTACTGTTGTATATATTGCCCCCCCAAATAAACTTAAATCAACAAAATAATAAAAGGAAAGTAAAACTGCAAATAATTCTGAAACAAATTTAGCAGCACTATAGGATATATCAAATGAATAAACGTTGTTGATGTTGTTCAGTCAAGTACACACTGTAGAAGAAACGACATACATATAAAAAGCAGAGGAAAGAAAAAAGACCTGAGGAGATGGACTGGAACTGAAGACATTCATGAGGACCCATGATTTCTAAATATATCTATGTGTATATGCATGTATGTTTATGTAAGTATATATGTATATGAATATGTGTATATCTATATTTGTGTATGTATATTGAGGAGTCCAGCTCCAGGCCAAAATCTTGTTGTGGTATTTCATGACCCACCATATGCAATTACAGACAGACATTTCAACAATAATATTTGGAGGCTTCAATACCCCCAATTTAAATAATGGACAAAGCAACTAAGATCAAGAAGGAAACAGAATAATTGAACAACACTGTAAATTAACTAGAGCTCTGTAGAGGTCTATAGATTTCTAGAGAACATTCCATCCAACAAAAACTGAACACGTGCTCTTCTCGCACGCATATGGAACATTCTCCAAGATATACAATATGCTAGGCCATAAATCAAACCTCAATAAATTTAATAGGTTTGACATCATATAAACTATGTTCTTTAACCCCTGTGGAATGACATTAGAAATCAATAATAGAAGGAGATTAAGGAAATTCACAAATCAGTGAAAATTAAACAACACACTCCTAAATGACCAATGAAAAAGAAATCACAAGGGAACTAGAAAATAGTTCGAGATGAAAGAAAACAAAAACATGTCATACCAAAATTTATGGGATGCAGATAAAGTGATGCTTACAAAAGAACGTATAGCTTCAGATACCTCTTATTTTGAAAAGAAAAGAGACCACCATCAGCAAACAAAGTAAACCCAAAGCAAGCAGAAGGAAGCAAATAATAAAGACTAGAGCAAAAATAAATAAAATAGAGAAGAGAATAACAATTTAAAAAATCACATAGAGAATATCTAAGGAATATACACATACACACACACTCAATAAAACCAAAACCTATTTGTATAATAAATTCAGCAAAAGTTAGAGATAAGATGAATATACAAATTTAGTTGTACTTCAACACACTAGCAAGAAATAGTCGGAAATAAAATTAAGAAAAACGATTAAATTTACAATAGTATCAAAATCAATAAAACACTTAAGAATACATTTAACAAAATAAGTGTAAGACTTGTACACTGAAAATGACAAAACATCATTGAAAGTAATTAAATAAGATATAATAAATGGAAAGACAATTCCTGGTTATGGATTATTAGACTTAATATTGTTAAGGGCACAATATACTCCAAATAATCTACAGACTCAATTTAATCCCTATCAAAATCCCAGATGGCTATTTTGCAGAAATTGATAAGGTGATACTAAAACCCAACTGGAAACTTAAGGGACCTAGAGTACCCAAAACAATCTTGAATAAGAATAAAAAAGTTGGAGAACTCCCACTTTCCAATTTAAAAACTTACTATTGCATATATATTGATAGAATGGAACTGAGTTCAGAAATAAACTCTCACATTTATGATCAACTGATTTTCCAAAAGAAAAATCAGTGGGGATAGAATAGTCTTCTCAGCCAATGGTGATGGGAACAAGTGAATATCCACATGTAAAAGAATGAAGTTGGACTCCAGTGTCACATTATATACAACTCACACTGTATAGACATAAAAGTGAGTTAAAATTATACTACTCCTAGAAGAAAATATGAGTAAATTTTTATGACCTTAGGTTAGGCAATAGTTTCTTGCATGTGGCACCAAAATTCTATGTGACTAATAAAAACACAGATAAATTGGACTTCATCAAAATAAAACTTTTGTGACTGAAAGGACGATGTGAGCTAGAGACTGAACCACTCACATGTCTGCCTCAGCTGGGACTATTGATAAGAGGACCTATATGTGGCCTTCTTGTGACTTTAGCTTCTCAAGACTGAGCAAGCTCCAACAGAGCCATGAAAAAGACATACAGCATCACTTAAACTTTATTCTATTCATGCAAAGGGATTTATCATACTAATACTAACTAAAACAAAGTTGGTGTGGTTCTACTAATATCAGATAAAGTGGACACAGCTAAATTTGTGTTATTAGTTTCTAGATTTATTGTACTCTGGTCATAAGACAGTGTACATGACTTTAATCCTCTGACATTTCTTGATCCTTGCTTTATGATCCAGTATATGTTTAATATGTGTATATGTATGTTTGACAATCTTGTTGTTCAATTCTTCTTTTTCTTTACAGAGAAGTCTGTTAAAATCTCCAGCTGTAATTATGGATCTTCTATTTCTCCTTTTGGTTCTATTCCATTTTGCTTTATATATTTTGAAGCTGTATTCTTGGTTGCATATAAATTTAGGGGTACTCCAGTTGAATTTACCATTTTACAGTTAGAAAATGTTCCTCTTTTCTAGTAAATATGCATTCTTCCACAGGGAAAAGTATAAATTATTACTGAGAGAAGTTTTTAAAAAAGTATAGGGGCTTCCCTGGTGGCGCAGTGGTTGAGTCCGCCTGCCGATGCAGGGGACACGGGTTCATGCCCCGGTCTGGGAAGATCCCACATGCCACGGAGCGGCTAGGCCGGTGAGCCATGGCCGCTGAGCCTGCGCGTCCGGAGCCTGTGCTCTGCAATGGGAGAGGCCACAACAGTGAGAGGCCCGCGTACCGCAAAAAAAAAAAAAAAAAAAGTATAGACATAGAGATATGTATCATGTTTATGGGTTGGAATAATTAGTACTGAAAAGGTATCAATCCTCTCCAATGTGTGTGTGTGTTTGTGTGTGTGTGTGTGAGTGTGTGTGTGTGTGTGTGTGTGTATTTAAAAAATGCAATCTCGGACTTCCCTGGTGGCACAGTGGTTAAGAAGCCACCTGCCAATGCAGCGGACACAAGTTTGAGCCCTGATCCAGGAAGATCCCACATGTCCTGGAGCAACTAAGCCTGTGCACCACAACTACTGAGCTGGTGCTCTAGAGCCCGCAAGCCACAACTGCTGAGCCCACGTGCCACAACTACTGAAGCCCACGCACCTACAGCTCATGCTCCACAACAAGAGAGCCACTGCAATGAGAAGTCCACACACCACAACAAAGAGTAGTCCCCACTCACCACAACTAGAGAAAGCCCACACACAGTAATGAAGACCCAATGCAGCCAAAAATAAATAAATAAATATTTATTTTTTAAAAATGCAATCTCAATAAAAATTCTAGCAGGTGTGTGTATGTGTGTGCGTGAATGTACATATGTTCCTTTTCAGTATGTGTACAGTGAACTACAAAGGCTAAGTGTACAAACTGTGATAAATCAATGATCTATGAAAACTGAATCTAGAGAAAATATAGAAAGCAAATGCTTTTGGGCAGTGGAAACACCACAAGACTGTGATCCCTTGGATCAGAGAAACACATTATTCATCTTGGTGGTCTTCTCAGGGTGCATTCCTAGTAGTACAGATAAGTACAGCTCAAATATAGGAAAAGGATCTCACTGAAAAGAGACAGAGATCAAGGTTTGGGTCTAATATGGTAAACAATTTGTGGAACAGGGTACCATATAGAAAGGTATAAGCATAGAGCGCTTGAAATTTGCATAAAGTCCTTTGAGTCTTTGGGAAAACACTAAATTGCCCACAAACAATACAAAACAGAATAAAGTCTGGAAAAAATAAATTATTTTGGAGCTGAGGGCTGAGTGGAGTTTACAGATATTGCACAGTGATGGGAGACACTGGGGTTCCAATTATTCAGAGTGGAGAAACCTTGTTAATATCCAAAATGCTTAGCTTAGAGTTCAAAAAGGCCACTTTTTAGGAGTAGGGCTACTCTAGCCCTAAAGAAAGGACTAGTCTAGGCATGGACTAACAAAGCCCCAAACCAAGCTTCAACAGGACAAAGCTGAGCCACAAGTAAGTTAAATACCTTCAAAAACTAAAAACAGTATTCTTCAAAAAAAAGAAAACATTATTGAGAGTTTAAAATAATAGAATCCATAGTAAGCAACATGTAATAATAATTTAAAAAATACTAGACATGCACATAGGAAAATATGACCCCAAACCAGGGAAAAAAGTTAATAGAAACAGATCCAGAGATTATGCAAATATTGGAATTAGCCAAAAAGGACTTTGAAAAAAGCTATTATAAATATGATCATGGATTTAAAGGAAAAGATGGACGTTGTCAGTGAACTGATGGTAATTCCCAACAGAGTAAAAGAAACTATTAAAAAAAAAAACACTGACTGGGAAGGTGATGTCAGCAAGATGGAGGGCTAAGAGGTCTCAACCCTCATCTTCCCAACAAAAACAACAACACAAATAAATAAATAATTATAAACCAACAAAAACAGCTCTGGGAAAGCTCCAGACTCCAACAAAGCAGCAGCAGAAACCCCATGGAGCTCAAAAACCAAGGATGGCTGCACAGAAAAATGTAGGCAGCATTTTACCTGCATCACCACATCCCCAATCCAGAGCAGCACAGTGCCTAGAGGAATACCCTGAGAGGGTTTTCACCCCATAGGGAAAATAAGAGCAGGAGAAACCCAGCAAGTCTCACCACCATGGATATGAAAGGAACCCCACAGCCTTCACCAACACAGAAGCCAGCTGACAGAGATGACTGGAGTTCATGCCACTGCAACTCCTCCCTGGGGCTGGAGCTGTCACTGCAGTGAGACCTACCCCCAGTGACCCCAGCTGCTGACTTGGCCTGCTCTCTGAAATCAGGAAGCTACAGAACTTTACCAGAGAAGAGATTTGCAAACCATGTATCTGATAAAGGTTTAATACCCAGAATATATAAAGAACCTCTACAATTCAGCAACAAAAGACAAACAACCCACTTAAAAAAAATGGGTGAAGGAGTTGTATAGACATTTTTTCCAAAGAAGATATACAGATTACCAATAAGCACAAAAAGAGATGCTTAACATCTTTAGTAATTAAATAAATCTGAATCAAAATTACAAAGAGATACATTTCATACCTACTAGAATAACCATAATTTAAACAAAAAGGAAAACAAGTGTTGGCAAGGATGTGTTCCATTGTACATTGCTACTGGGAACATAAAATGGGTCAGCCACTGTGGAAAACAGTTGTGCAGTTGCTCAAAAAGCTAAACCTAGAATTATCTTATGATCCAGCAAATACACTCCTACCCAAACAACTGAAAACAGAGATTTAAACAGATACCATACACCATGTTCATTGTAGCATTATTCACAATAGCCAAAAGTGGAAACAACCTAAATGTCCATCAGCAGATAAATGGATAAACAAAGTGTGGTATGTACATACAATGAAATATTACTCAGCCATATAAAGAAATGAAATTCTGACACATGCTATAATGTGGGTGAACCTTGAAAATATTATGCTAAGTGAAACAGGCTAGGCACAAAAGGACAAATATATGATTCCACTTATATGAAACATAATAGGCAAATCCATAGAGACAGAAAGTAAGTTTGAGGTTACCAGGGGCTGGAAGGAGGCAGGAATGAGAGTTGTCATTTAACAAGGTTTTTTTGGGGGGTGATGAAATAGACATAGTGATGGTTGCACAACACTGTGAATGCAATTAATGCCATTGAATTGTATATTTAAAGATGATTAAAATGTCAATGTTATGTATACTTTACCACAATGAAAAAAATTTTTGTCAACTGATTAAAATGAGTTCAACTGCTGGTTAAAAATTCTTAATAAACTCTGAACAAAAGAAAATATCCTGACCATAATAAAAAATATTTATCTCAGATAACCAATCAGCACAGGTGAAAGTGTAGAGGCACTCTCAGTTCAAAGCACAAAAGAAGAGTGATACTCCTGCACTCTACATCACAACCATTTAATTTGATTTTGGAAGTTCCGGCCAATGCAATAAGACATGGGTTGGTTATAAAAGCTGTACATGTTGGAAAAGAAGAATAAACTTACATTAAAAAAAATATATTATATATCAAACACCAAAAAAACTTAGCTAAAATATTACTTATTTATAACACAAATCATCTTTTTTCCTGCTTATACCCTGATGAACTTTTGGTATAATATTATGTTAAGAATTTATAATGCCATATACTGTTATTTGGTTGAGACAAAGCTATCACTTCCCTTTACAAAAATTTTAGTTAAGATAGACTGAGTAATATGTTAACTCACCAAATTAATTTTTACGTATTGGTCAATATATTTGTATATTATCTCATGACTGTCTAGAAAGTTATTTCTACATTTAGTAATGTTCTCACTTCATTTACTTATAATACGGGAACACACAATCATTAACATTTTTATCTTACAAAACAGAAAATCTTTTTACCTTGAAATTCTCTTGCTTCTTCATAAGTTTGTTTTTTAATCTTACTTCGTAAATTCTCTTCTAAAATATCAGCCTTCGTTACAAAAGTTAAAATAAGTAATTACAAATTATACATCTTAGAACTCTAATTACCTTCTTTTATATCTACAATGTCATTACAGCAACATTTTACTTTTCATTATTTCCTGAATGTATCAAATTTTAAAATGAGAACAATTAATGGATCCGAGAGACATTTGGGAACACTTAATGGTGTGAAGGGACCCACCAAGCAATATTGTGATTCTTCCTCATAAATATTCCAAATATATCATGTTAATAATTTTTTATTATGATTCTAGTTTAGATTTATATTTTCACCTGATTCAACCTCTAGAGAAACTCAAATGGCTTTAAAAAATTATTTTTATAAGGCCACTTTAATAGCATATGATAAAAAATATTGTGAATATATGTTAAACATGTACAGCCATTTTATCATTTCCCTTTTCCCCAAAATTTTAAAATAAAAATTTTCTAATTAAATAGTATTTTAACAAAGGCAATTCTAATAATTTTCTAGGGCTTGTTTAAGGCATATAAAATTATTTCAAAACGACTATGCTTTCACAAATACCTTAATGTATAAGAATCATTTTTGTAGATGAAACTGAAATTAAAATTTCCCTGTCTCAGTTAGAAATTGAATATCTTTTAATTTATCATTAAAACTATAATATAAGCCACAAATTCTTTGTTGGTATACATTGGAACTTTTACATTAAAATATTACTTTGATTCCCAAATATTACTTAAAAATTCTAAATATAAAACAGGTTGTATCAAAAGGCAAACTTTTTATTCCACTTAAATAAGAAAATACTGATGTTTTAAATTAACATTTATTTAAAATATTGAAGGAGTATAGCAATTAAAATAAATAGCTTTCAAGTTATTGTACTGTATCTTACCTTTGAGATGTCAGTACCCAGAGTCTTTATTTTAACAACAGGGGGTAAAATGAATGATGCTGTCACTGTTTCATTCCCTTGAAGCAATGTTCCAACAGACTGTGAATCTTGAATTTCTTTGCTCAATAATATTCTTGTAAGTGATTTATCATGGGTCTTTGATGAAAGTAGATGGGACAGATCTTCATCAGTTAAAATTTCATTTGAAGTGTTTAAAAAAGGTGATCCATCTTGAGACTTGAGGATCTGTGAAAGATCTGAAATAGCAGGGCTAGCTCTTTCCTTCTCTGAGCTTTAGAATTACAAAACATCTGCTATTAGATTATATGAACAACATTTATTTGTAACTAAAGAATCATTTTCATAATTTATAAGAATATTAAATAAGCAATTATAATTATTCACTAATAGTAATACAAATGTGAAATTGATGCTAGATAACAGGCTAAGGATAATATATCTCCTGGGTTTTAAAAGGTACACAGAGGCTCAGCTTGGCCAAGATGGCAGAGTAGGAACACCCTGAGCTCACCTCCTCTAATGGGCACGCTAAAAATGACAACTATTTACAGAACCACCATTGATGAGAAAAACTGGATGATTAGCAGAAAAGATCTTCTACTAAAGATATAAAGAAGGAACCACAACAAGACAGGTGAGAGGGGGTGGAGTCACAGTAAAGTCAAGATCCATAGCCTCAAGTGAGTAACCCACAATGGGAGGATAATTACAATGGCAGAGGTTATCCCTAAGAAACGGGAGGTCCAAGCCCCACACTGGGCTTCCCAGCCCAGGAGCCCTACACCAAGAAGACAAGCCCCCAGAATATTTGGCTTTGATGGTCAATGGGGCTTACTTTCGGGAAAGTCACAAGGCTATGGGAAATAGAGACTCTACTCTTAAAGGCCATCTCAGGTGGTCCAGGAGTCATGGTAGAAGCAATAATTTGAAAGGAGCCTGGGTCAGATCCACCTGCTGATCTTGGAGAGCCTACCAGAGCAACTGGAGCTCCCATGGGGACACATCAACTGGTGTCAGCCATTTTGGGGAACTCTTTCTACCACATGGACACTTGTAGAACAAATGTCACTTTGGAATACTCCCTCTAGCTTATTAGCACTGGTACCCAGCCCCGGCCACCAGTCCATCAGAACCAGAACCAAGGTTCTCAGGCCAAGCAACTAGCCAGGCAGGGACATACCCACTAGCTGCCTTAAGATGCCCTGAGCCCACAGCCACCCTGGGACATAGCCCTACCCACCAGCAGGCAGACACCAGCCCCAGGACCACTGCAGCCTGCAGCCTGCCATGGTAGGACCCAGCCCACCCACCAACAGGCAGGCAACAGCCCTGGGACCCCCTGGGTCCCAGCCTCACCCACTAGCAGACGAACACCAGGTATTAGCCACCTCAGGCCCATCAGCCAGCTGCCCAGACACCTGGCCCCAACCACCACCAGACTGAAACAAGCTTCAGGACACTCCAGACCTTACAGCTAGCTATGTCATGAACCAGCCCTGCCCATCAGCAGTCTGATACCACTTCTGGTACCCTTAGGTCCAACAGCCAGAGACACCAGGACCTACCAGTGGGTCAGAACTAGGCCCAGGATGTGGATTCACACACTGGTGGGTGGGTACCAGCCCTGGGATCCCTTGAGTCCTGACCCACACCACCAGTGGGCAAATGCCAGCCCAGGATCATCACAACCCTGCAGCCTACCTTATCAGGATTCAGCTTCCCACCAGGAGGCCAGCACCTGTGCTGCAACCCCCTGGGCCCTGGACCTACTCACCAGCAGGCCAACACCAGCACTGGGACACCATGGGCTCCATAGCCAGTGGCTCTGGGATCTAGCCCAACCTACCAGTGGGTAAACACCAGCTTTGGGACTCCCAGGGACCTACAGCCAGAGACCCAGGACTTACCCAGGATTCAGCTCTGCCCACCAGTGAGCCAGCACTAACCCTAGGACACCTTGGGCCCCAGACCTGCCTACCAGCACACTGACACCAGCCCCAGGACCCCAAGAGCTGGTGCCATCCACCAACAGGCCAACACCAGTTATGAGATACTTTGGACCCCTCAGCCAGCCCTGTCAGGAACCAGCCCCACATGGAAGCAGGCTGACACTAGATCTGGGAATACCAGCTCAGCAAACATCCACCCCAGAACACAGCTCTGCCAATCAGTGGGCCAGGACTAGCCCTAAGAGCCCACAGGGTTCCACAGCCAGCTACCTCATGTCTCAGCCCTGTCAACCAATGGCTGAGAGCCTCCATACATGGCAAGGCCTGGCAACCAACCAGACCAGGGCCCAGCCACACCTAGGAGACTACTCATGGTAGTGGTAGTCAGCCTGCCCACATAGGGGTCACTCCTAGAACAGACAGCTCTGGTGACCAGAGGGGAGTGTGCTGCTGGGATGCATAGGACGTCTCCTACAAAAGGCTCCGTCTCCAAGATACACAGAAAGAAAAACAGAAAATTAGGCAATATGAGGCAACAGAGTAACATGTTCCAAACGAAGGAACAAGATAAAGTCCCAGAAGAAGAACTAAGTTAAATGGAAATAGGCAATCTACCCAACAAAAAGTTCAAGGTAATAATCATGAAAATAATCAAACAACTTGGGAGAAGAATGAACACAGTGAGAAGTTTAACAACGTTAGAAGATAAAAAGAAGAACCAAACAGAGCTGAAAAATACAATACCTAAAATTAAAAATACACTACAAGGAATCAATAGGAGATTAAATGATACAGAGAAATGGAACAGTGAGCTGGAAAAGGAATAATGAAAATCACTGAAGCTGAAAAGAAAAAATAAAAAAGGAATTAAGACAGTTTAAAAGACCTCTGAGACAACATCAAGTCTATAGCATTGGCATTAGAGGCATCCCTGAAGGAGAAGAGAGAAAAAAGGGCAGAGGACATAATAGAAGACATAATAGCTGAAAACTTCCTTAGCCTGGGAAATGAAATGGACATCAAGGTCCAGGAAGCACAGAGAGTCCCAAACACAATCATCCCAAAGAGGACCACACCAAGACACACTGTAATTAAAATGAGAAAATATAAGATGAAGAGAGAATATTAAAAGCAAGGGAAAAGCAACAAGTTAGGTACAAGGCAACTCCTATAAGTCTATCAGCTAACTTTTCAGCAGAAACTCTATAGGTCATATGGGAGTGGCATGGTATATTTTAAATGATGAAAGGGAAAACCTACAACAAGAAATGCTCTACCCCACAAGGCTTTCTTTCAGATTTGATGGAGAGAGCAAAAGTTTTACAATCAGGTAAAAGCAAAGAGTTCAGCATCACCAAGCTAGCGTTTTAAGAAATGTTAAGGGAACTTCTCTATGTGAAAAAGAAAAGGCAACAACTAGAAACATAGGAAGTACAAAAGGAAAAAGCTCATTGTTAAAGGCAAATATACAGTAAAGGTAGTAAATCAACCACATACAAAGTTAGTAGGAAGGTTAAAAGACAAAAGTAGTAAAATCATCTATATTCACAATAAGCAGTTAAGGGATACACAAAACAAAAGATGTAAAAGATGATGTCAAAAACAGTAATCATGGGGGAAAGGAAGTAAAAATACAGGGTTGTTAAAATTCATTTGAAATTAAGAAATCAGAAATTGAAAATAATCATATATATATTGAGAGATTCCTATATATAAATCTCATGGTAACCTCAAAACAAAAACCTATTATAGACACACACACAAAAAGAGAAAAGAATCCAAACATGACATTAAAGATTGTCATCAAATCACAAGAGAACAAAAGAAGAAAGGGGAAAAAAGACCTACAAAACCAAATCCAAAACAATTAACAAAATGGCAATAAGAACATACTAATCAATAATTGCACTAAATGTAAACAGAATAAATGCCCCAATCAAAAGACACAGAGTGACTGAATGGATACAAAAACTATATATATATATATATATGGTGCCTACAAGAGACTCACTTCAGATCTAAGACATACAACAGACTGAAAGTGAGGGGATGTAAAAAGGTATTCCATTTAAAATGGAAAGCAAAAGAAAGCTGGGGTAACAATACTTATATCAAAAATAAAGAGACTTAGAGATTATAACAAGAAACAAAGAAGGGTATTAAATAATGATAAAGGGATCAATCCAAGAAGATAAAACAATTGTAAATATATATGCACCCAACACAGGAGCACCTAAATACATAAAGCAAATATTAATAAACATAAAGAGAGAACTTGGCAGTAACACAATAACAGTAGGGGACTTTAACATCCCACTTACATCAATGGACAGACGATCCAGACAGAAAATCAATATGGAAACACTGACTTAGATTACACATTACACCACCACTACATTAGACCACATGGACTTGTTTCTACTCCCTCATGCTGCAGCATGAGTCCCAATAAAACCTTGCCTCAATTTCTTGTCTGACCTGATCAATTTCTATTCATTAAAGAGTCCAAGGACACTGGTCAGCAACAGTATCTCACAGAAAGGAGCCTGTACACTCGTCTGGAACCCCAATTTTTTGACTGCTGCTCAGGACACCTCCAGTTTGCCCAGTTCTGGGGGCCAGCAGGGCTTACACTTGCAGTCACATGGGACTGTACATATTTGCATCCTTTAAAAGCTATTAGCGGAGGGTCTCACTTCAAATCAGCCTGAATCTAGGAATGAGATCTCCCCTCTAAGGCACTGACTGGTCTAGGAACACCCTCAATGACTGAGAATTATTACAACTAAAATAGGCTGCTTGGACAACAACAAAGGTTTGAGAGACAACCCAGACCTAAGGCAGGGTTGAATGAAAAGGTCACCTTACACAAGGCCAACCAAACAAAAATAACATTCAGAGATACAAACCACTATGTATAAAATAGATAAGCAACAAGGATACACTGTATAGTACAAGGAAATATAGCCAATGTTTTATAATAACTTTAAATGGATTATGATCTATAAAAATATTAAATCACTATGTTGTACATCTGAAACTAATACAATACTGTAAACCAACTATACTTCAATTTTAAATAGACAGAAAAAACACTAATGAAACATTGATAAGTAATACCTGAGAAAGAGTTCAGAGTAATGGTAGTAATAATATGCTCACCAAACTAAGAAGAATGGAACACAGTAAGAACTTCAACAAAGAGAAAGAAAATGTAAGAAAAATCCAAACAGAAGTCATAGAGCTAACTTCTCTAATAATTAGAGAAAGGTAATCAAAACTACAATGAGGTACCACCTCACACTGGTCAGAATGGCCATCAGTAAAAATATCTACAAATAACAAATTCTGGAGAGGGTGTGGAGAAAAGGGAATCCTCCTACACTGTTGGTGGGAATGTATACTCGTGAAGCCACTATGGAAAACAGTATGGAGGTTCCTCAAAAAACTAAGAATAGAGTTGCCAGGTGATCCAGCAATAACACTCCTGGGTATATCTGGACAAAATTATAATTCAAAGAGATACATGCACCCCTATGTTCACAGCAGCACTACTCACAATAGCCAATACATGGAAACAACCTAAATGTCCATCAACAACTGAATGGATATAGAAGATGTGGTACATACATACAATGGAATATTACTCAGCCATAAAAAAGAATGAAATAATGCCATTTGCAACAACATGGATGGACCTAGAGATTATCACATTAAGTGAAGTCAGAAAGAGAAAGACATACCATATGATATCACTTATATGTGGAATCTAAAATGTGACACAAATGAACTTACCTACAAAACAGAAACAGACTCACAGAGACTGAAAACAAACATGGTTACCAGAGGGGAAAGAGGGTAGGGGAGGGATAAATTATACAGAATGGATAAACCACAAGGTCCTAATTTATAGCCCAGGGAACTACATTCAACATCCTGTGATAAAGTATAATGGAAGAGAATATGAAAAAGAATGTATGTGCTTGTGTGCATGTGTGTGCGTGTGTATGTATGTATATATATATATATATACATACATACATACACACGCACACACATACACACGTATAACTGAATCACTGTGCTGTACAGCAGAAATTAACACATTGTAAATCAATTACAGTAAGTCCCCTACATATGAACCTTTAAATTGAGAACTTTCAAAGATGTGAACATGTGTTCACATGTCCAATCATGTAAGTTAGTTCACGTCTGGTGTACACTGTCATGTGCGTGCATCCTCTACGAGTGGTTGTGCTTTTGTGTACTTTACTTTACAGTACTATACAGAGTACAGTAGTACAGTATCTTTATTTCAAGCCCAGGATGTCCGGAAGCAAGTGTAAAAGCAGTGGTGATGTAGCTGGTACTGCTAAGAAGTACCAAGCAATAATAATGGAAACAAAAGTGAAAATAATTGAGAGAGTGGAGTGACAAGAAGAAGTAACTGAAGAACTGAAGAGATTCACAATGCAGGAAATGGCAAAGGGATTTTCTTTACTTGAGGAAGCAATGTTAGTTTTTGAGGCATAGGACCTGAATGTAGAACAGTACACATGAAGGTTGCAGCAGCCATTCAGAATGCAATCCAGAGCTACCATGTCATCTATGACAAGAAAAAAAGAGCTACTAACCAGACATCACTGAAACCTTTTTTCAAGAGGGTAGGTAGACTTGAATCTAGCAAGGAACCAGAACCTGTGTCACCAACGTCAGGCGTGAGGGAAGCTGCAGCTTGCTCTCCTTCTCCTATTTCTGATGATCCTTCAGCTCTACCATCTCCCACCTTCACTCCCTCCTTCGGTCTATAACTCTTCTTGCCTGTTCACTCGATGCCAGCTGTTGTACTGTTCTACTGTACTTTTCAAGGCACTGTACTATAAGATTAAAAATGTTTTTGTGTTTGTTTTTTATGTATTATTTGCGTGAAAAGTATTATAAACCTATTACAGTACAGTACTATATAGACAATTGTGTTAGTTGGGTACCTAGGCTAACTTTCCTGGACTTATACCAATGAACTGGACTCACGAACATGCTTTTGGAACAGAACTCGTTCGTATGTAAGGGACTTACTATATACTTCAATAAAATAAATTTTAAAAAATAAAAATTAAAAAAAAGAAGCCAGAGAACTAAAGAATATAATAACTTAACAGAAAAATATACTAGAGGGATTCAAGAGCAGACTAGATGAAGCAGCAGAAAGGATAAGAGAACTCAGACAGGGCACAAGAACCCACCTAGTCAGAGCAGCAAAAATTAAAAAAAAATTTTTAAGTGAAGATAGCTTAAGGGACTAACAGGACAACATCAAGTGGACTAACAGTCACATTATAGGATACCCAGAAGAAAGAGACAGAAAAAGCAGAAAGCGTTTTTGAGGAAATAATGGGTACAAAACTTCCCTAAGCTGGGGAAAGAAACAGACATCCAGATCCAGGAAGGCCAGAGAATTCAAAATAAACTGGACTCAAAGAGATCCACACCAGGACATGTTATAATTAAAATGTCAAAAGTTAAGGACAAAGAGATAATTTTAAAAACAGCAAGAAAGAAAAAAAAAGCAACAGGGCACCTCCATTAAACAGTCAGCATATGGACTTCCCTGGCAGTCCAGTGGTTAAGACTCCATTCTGTGCTTCCACTGCAGGGGGTATGGGTTCGATCCCTGGTCAGGGAACTAAGATCCTGCATGCTGCATGGTGTGGCCAAAAAATTAAAACAAAAGAAAAAGAAAAAAAAAAGAAATCAGCATATTTTTCAACAGAAACATCACAGGCCAGAATAGAGTGTTGTGATATACTCCAAGTGCTGAAAGAAAAAGATTCCCATCCAATACTCTACCTGGCAACATCTTTGTTCAGAATTGAAATAGAGATAAAGAGTTTTCCAGACAAGCAAAAAGCAATGGAGCTCATCACCACTAAACAATACTAACAAGAAACCTTCTTTAAGCTAAAAAGAAAGGGTGCTAATTAGTAACAAGAAAACATGTGAAAGTGTAAATGTCACTGGCAAAGGTAAATATATAGTAAACGTAGTGAATGAATCATTTATAAAGTTAGTGTGAAAGTCAGAAGTCAAAAGCAGTAAAAATAACTGCAACCACAATAATTAGTTAAGAAATACACAAGACAAAAAGATGTAAAATGTGACATCCAAAACATGAAACATGGCCATCCACCATGGCCATGGAGAGTAAAAATGTAGAGCTTTAGAATGTATTTAATGTATTTAAACTGAAGTTGTTATCAACTTAAAATAGACTGTTATAAATATAACTTGTTACATGAAAGCCTCAAGGTAACCACCATGCAAAAACCTACAGTAGATACACAAAAGATGATAAGACGTGAATCTAAACATACCACTAAAGAAAGCAAACCACAAAGGAAGAGGGAAAGAGAAATAAGACACAGACAGTGAAGGGATGGGAAAAGGATTATTCCATGCAAGTGGAAACCAAAAGAAAGCTAGAGTAGCTATACTTCTATCAGACAAAATTTGAAACAGAAACCATAACAAGAGACAAAGAAGAGTATTACATAATGATAAAGGGGTCAACCCAACAAGAGGATGTAATATTATGCAAGCAATATAGGAGCAACAAATATATAAACCAACTATTAATTGACCTAAAGGGAGAAATATATAGCAATACAATAATAGGAGACTTTAATACCCTACTTACATTAATGAATAGATCATCCAAACTGAAAATCAATAAGAAAGCATTGTCTTTAAATGACATATTAGATCAAGTTAACTTAACAAATATATACAGAACATTCCATTCAAAAGAAACAGGATACCAATTCTTCTCAAGTGCACACAGAACATTCTCCAGGATAGATTACATGTTAGGCCACAAGACAAGTTTTAACAAATTTAGGATTAGAGTAAAATCATATTAAGTTTCTTTTCCAACCACAATATTATGAAAATAAAAATAAATTACAAGAAGAAAACTGGAAAATTTACAAATATGTAAAGATTAAACATGCTATTAAACAACCAATGGGTCAAGAAAGAAATCAGAACCAAAATTAAAATAGTACCTTGAGACAAAAGAAAATGGATATACAACATACTGAAATATAGGGGATGCAATGAAAGCAGTTTTAAGAGGAAAGTTCATAGTAATAAATGCCTAACTCACAAATAAGAAAAATTTCAAATAAGTAACATAAATTTACACTCTGAGGAAAAGAAGAACAAAGCCCAAGTTTTATAGAAGAAAGGAAATAACAAAGATCACATCGGAAATAAGTGAAATGGAGTCAAAAGAAATGACTGAAAAATAATCAATAAAACCAAGAACTGGTTCTTTGAAAAGATAAACAAAAATGACAAACAATTAGCTAGACTCACAAAGAAAAAAAGATAAAAGGCTCAAATAAATAAAATCAGAAATAAAAGAGGAAACATGACAACTGATATCACAGAGATACAAAGGATCCAAAGGGACTACTATGACAATTATACACCAGCAGTATGGACAATCAAGAATAAATTCATAAATTACTACAATATACAACCTTCTAAGACTGAATCATGAAGAAAGAAAAATTGAACAGACTGATTACTACTATTAAGGATAATGAATCCATAATTTTATTTATTATCTCTGGAAATTGGCATTGTTAGGGATATTTATTCTTTTCTTGCTATTTTCTGAATATTTTAAATGTTCTACAGAGAGTACATGCTGTTACAATAAATACATACAAGTAACAGTATAAAAAAGAAAATAGCCTTGTGGGTTCTTGCTACTAAGTTTAACCTCACATTCAGTACATTTACAAAGCTAATGATCATTTTCCCTGGAACCTATCAGATTTTCCAGTGTTCGTTCACAGTGATTTCTTCAAATCCAGATACTTTTACTGAAAGCAGAGAAATTGTCAACAGTAAAGATGCAGGAATAAAGATGCAGACAAAGAGGATGGACTTGAGGACACATGGAGGGGGAAAGGTAAGCTGAGACAAAGTGAGAGAGTGGCATGGACATATATACACTACCAAATGTAAAACAGATAGCTAGTGGGAAGCAGCCGCATAGCATATGGAGATCAGCTCGGTGCTTTGTGTCCACCTAGAGGGGTGGGATAGGGAGGGTGGGAGGCAGATGCAAGAGGGAGGAGATTTTGGGATATATGTACACATATAGTTGATTTACTTTGTTATACAGAAGAAACTAACACACCACTGTAAAGCATTATACTCCAATAAAGATGTTTAAGAAAATAAATAAATAAATAAAACTCCTTACAAACAAAAGTCCAGGACCAGGACACTTCCCTGGTGAATTCCATCAAATATCCACAGAAGAATTAATACCAATCTTTCTCAAACTCGTCCAAACAACAGAAGAGGAGGAAATATCTCCAAACTCGTTTTACAAGACCAGCATTACTCTGATACCAAAACCAGACAAGGTCACCACAAGAGAAGAAAATTACAGACAAACATCCCTTAATCACATAGATGCAAAAATCCTCAACAAAATGTTAGCAAACTGATACAACAATCTATTAAAAGGATCATACATCACGAGCAAGAGAGATTTCTACCAGTGCTGCAGAAATGGTTCAATATCTACAAATCAATCAATGTGATATACCACGTTAACAAAATGAAGAACAAATGTTGTATGATCATCTCAATAGCTGTAAAAGAAAAATAATTTTACAAAATTCAACATTTATTTATGACAAAAACTCTCAACAAAGTGGGTACAGAGGAAACATACTCAACAAAAAATAGGCCATGTATAACAAACCTACAGATAATGTAATACACAAAGATGAAAAGCCGAAAGCAATTCCTCTACGATCAGGAAGAAGAAAAGGATGCCCACTCCTGCCACTTTAATCAAACATATTATTGGAAGTCCTAGCCACAGCAATTTGGCAAAATAATAATAATAATAATAATAAAAGGCATCTATATTGGAAAGGAGAAAATAAATCTGTCACTATTTGCAGATGACATGATAAAGACTACCAAAAAACTGTTAAAACTATAAATAAAGTTGCAGGATACAAAACTGATTAACAAAAATCTATTGCATTCCTATACAATAAAAATGAACTATCCAAAAGAGAACTTAAGAAAACAATGCCACTTACAATTGCATCAAAAAGAATAAAATAGCTAAGAATACATTTAACAAAGGAGGTGAAAGACCTGTACACTGAAAACTATATGTCCTTGATGGCACAAGACACAAACAAGTGGAAAGATATTCCATGCTCATGGATTGGAGGAATTACTATTGTTAAAATGTCCATAGTACTGAAAACAATCATCAGGTTCTAGGCATTCCTTATCAAATTTTGAATGGCATATTCAAAGAAATAGAACAAACAATCCTAAAATTTGTACGGAACCACAAAAGACCCTGAATAGTCAAAGCAATCTTGAGAAAGAACAAAGCTGGAGGCATCATGTGCCCTGACTTCAAACGATATTACAAAGCTATGGAAATTGAAACAGTATGATATGGGGGGAAAAACAGACATCAATCAAGGGAACAGAGTAGAGAGCCCAGAAATAAACCCACACATCTATGGTCAATCAATTTATGATGAAGGAGCCAAGAATATATAATGGAGAAAGGACCGTCTCTCTGATAAATGGTGTTGGGAAACTGGAAAACCACATGCAAAGAATGAAACTGGACCACTTTCTTACACCATTCAAAAAAATTAACTCCAAACGAATGTAAAGACTTGAATGTAAAACATGAAACTATAAAACTTCTAAAAGAAACACAGACAATAAGTTCCTTGACATAGGTCTTATTGAATTTGGGGGGTTTGACACCAAAAGCAAGGCATCAAAAGCAAAAATAAACAAGTGGAACTACATCAAACTAAAAAGCTTCTGCAGAGCAAAGGAAGCCATCAACATAATGAAATGGCAACCTACTAAATGGGAGAAAATATTTGAAAATCATATATCTAATAAAGAGTTAATATCCAAAATACATGAAGAACTCATAAAACTCAATTGCAAAAAAAAAATAGTTTCAATCTGAGTAAAAAATGAGATGATCTGAATAGACATTTTTCCAAAGAAGACATACATATGATCAATAGGTACATGAAAAGATGCTCAAAATCACTAATCAACAGGGAAATGCAAATCCAAACCACAATGAGACATCACTTCACACCTGTCAGAATTGCTACTGGCATAAAGACAAGAAATAACAAAGTGTTGGTGAAAATAGGTAAAAGGAAACCCTTGTGCACTGTTGGTGGGAATGTCAACTGGTGCAGCCACTATGGAAAAGATTATGGAGGTTCCTCAGAAAAACTAAAAATACAACTACCAGATGATCTAGGAAATATCCACTTCTGGATATTTTTCCAAAGTAAATGACAACACTAACTGGAGAAGATATATGTAGTCCCATGTTTACTGCAGCATTATTTACATTAGCCAAGGTATGGGAACAGCCTATGGGTCCACTGTTGGATGAACGGATAAAGAAAATATTATATATATATATACACATACATAAGTGCATGCACACATGCATGCATGCACGCACGCACACACACACACACACAGAGTAAAACATTATTCAGCCATGAAAAACAATGAAACCTTGACATTTGTGACAACATGGATGGACCTTGAGAGGATTATGCTAAGTCAAGTATGTCAGACAGGGAAAGACAAATACCATATGATCTCACTTACATGTGGAATCTAACACAAAATAAAACAAAAACTAAGCATATAGATACAGAGAACAGACTGGTAGTTGCCAGAGACAGGAACTGGAGGTGGGGGGCAAAATGGGTGAAGGGAGTCAAAAGGTACAAACTTCCACTCATAAAATAAACAAGTCTAGGGGATGTAATATACAGCACAGTGACAAAAGTTAATAATACTGCACTGCATATTTGAAAGTTGCTAACAGAGTAAATGTTAAAAGTTCTCATTATAAGAAAAAAAGTTCTTTAATTATGTATAGTGATAGATGTTACCTAGACTTGTGGTGATCCAGTTACAATATATATAAATACTGAATCACCATACTGTATACCTGAAAATAATATAATGTATGTCAATTATACCTCAATCAAAAAATTTTAAAGATAAAATATTATTTTATATCTGACAAGTCTGTATTGGATCAACTGTCCTGAACAAAAAGGGAAATATCTAGATTACCAAAACCCCACAAAAATCAATATACAGTTAATTTAAAGATTCAAATTCCAGATAATAATGAACTGATATAACCAAAAGGCAAAAGGCAAAATTCCAAGCAAAAGATAGTGCATAGAAAATTTTTTTAAATAATATACAAATGAAGTAAATAATAATATAAAAGGTTAAACTTCTTACAACACTTATTACTGTTTTTGTTTTTTCCTTACCTGTGAATGCTTAATTTTATCATTTTCTTTTTGTCCACCTGAATCTGCCACTAGTGTTTTTCTTGTGTCTTTCTCCAATGGTATATATTTTGAATCTTCACCTTTAACTTTTATTTTATCAATACCCATTTCTGTTGTTGTCTTGGTCTTTCCCTCACTTTTAAGTAACTCCATTTCTTGATCTTGGAAATAGTCAAGTTGCTCCTTAGCTCTTTCAGCTTCCTGTTTTTAAAAAAGTAACTTTGTCAAGCATTATTTCTATGACATTTTCCTGCCAACATGACAACGTTCAGGAATCTTCATATATTCATGCCCACACTGGTTGGTTCTTAATTTTATTTTTACAGAGTTACAGGAAACTAAATTAAACCACTGGTATAATCCATAGTTTAACAGATCCAAATTAAAATTTAAAACTATGAAGAAACCTCTTCTATTTAAAGGGCTATTTTTATACACAAGAGGTTCTACTGGCCACTGTTTTTTAAGGCTCTAATTATAATACAGGCACAATGAAAGTTAATAAAATGCATACATTACACATAGAATGTACCCAAGATAATTAAGATCTGTAATGTATAACAAAAGAAAATGTGAAAGGTAATTTATTTCTTCTAGAATAGATTTTTTAATGTCACTTTTAATATTAACAAAAGTTATTTGGGGCTTCCCTGGTGGCTCAGTGGTTGAGAATCTGCCTGCCAATGCAGGGGACACGGGTTCAAGCCCTGGTCTGGGAAGATCCCCCATGCTGTGGAGCAACTGGGCCCGTGAGCCACAACTACTGAGCCTGCGTGTCTGGAGCCTGTGCTCTGCAACAAGAGAGGCCGTGACAGTGAGAGGCCCATGCACCCCAATGAAGAGTGGCCCCTGCTTGCCACAACTAGAGGAAGCCCTCACACAGAAACGAAGACCCAACACAGCCATAAATAAATAAATAAATAAATTTTTTAAAAAAAGTTATTTGTATGAAAGAAAGAAAAAAGTTCACAGTTTCACCACAAACAGAAAGCTCACTGTTAACATGTTGATATATACTCTTTTTAAGTATTTCTAGTTATAGCTAGTGCATATATGTATATGTATTTTTAAACTTTTATCTAGACTGGATCATACTATACATAGAGGCATAATATGCTCTTTTCATTAAATAATGTCACAAGGTATGTTTTCATGATGATAATTATACATACAAATCAGAATAGCTATCAGAAGTACATTTTAATAATATACCTTAATTAATTTAGCAAATTTCTTATCAGTGGACATATTGGTAATTTTTAAAAATTTGCTATTAAAATTTTTCTATTCTACATACTTGTACAAAATCTGTGTACATTTTTTTCTTTTTTACAATAAATTTTTAGAAGTGGAATGGTTCACTGTAAAGACTATGTCTTTCCAAGACTTTTGTTATGTATTTTCTTCCAGAAAAGTATCAATCCATACTGACAATAGAAGTATGTGAAAGACTGCTCATTGCAGCATAAATCCACAAATATTGGTTATTTCTGTTCCTTATATTTTTAACAAAATGGTAGGTAAAAAATATGTATCCCTCTGCTATTTTAAAATGCATTTATTTGATAACTAGTAAGGATGAATATATCTGTATGCATTTATTGGCCATGTGTGTTTCTCAATTATGACTTGCCTATTTGTGTCCTTTGTCTATTTAAGAGGAAGAATATCCATATTTCCTGTAGATTTGTAAAAGATCTTGATATGAAACATTTAATAAAGATTTTACATTTATCTGTATATCTCATGAGTTTTTTAACCATAAAAAGTTTTATTTTATATATAGCCAAATATATTAACATATTCCTTTATGGTATAATGCTTAGGAAGCCTTGTTCTAGCCAAGACATGTAATTGTTACTCAGTGTGTCTTCCAATATATTAATAGTTCATTTATTACTTCTGGATCTTAAACCAATCTGCAACTTATTTTAGTGTATTACATTAACTAGAAACCCAACAATGTTTTCACAGTAGTTTACTTTTGTGACTATTTTATCCTTCTATGAAAAAATTTTAATAACTAAAACTATAAAATTACTACAATCATTTGAATCTGTTTCTAGACTTTTCATTCAGTACCAAATCCAGAACCACACTGCTTTAGTTATTGTGTTTTTATATTGATTTTTGGAGGGGCAAATCCTCCTTAATTGTTCTTCTGTGAAATCACCAGTTTCTTATCTCAATATATCCTATAATAATTATGCTAATTTCAAAAAAAAACCCCTGTTTGTATCTAGAAATAAATTGCTTTAAGTTTATATATCAATTTTCTTTCTAGCTTACTGTTTTGGAAAGAATACACACTAAATTTTATTAATACATTTCCACTGCATAAAATGAGAATACTTTAAAAATGGCAAAATAATATAATATACAGACTTATTAGTTTACAAAGTTAAAATTATTCATTTAAAAAGTTGTTTATAGATATTTTCTTTCCTTGTTAACAATTTCAAAGGAACATGATATCTTTTTACCTGTAAAGCTTGTTTCAGTTGTTCCCGAAGAACTCTGTTCTCGATTTTCAGAGCATGTGCTACTTTCTAGGATGTAATATGGGAGGAAAGTATTCATTGGTGTTTTTGTTTTTCTTAATTTATTGTCATAATTATTACCTTTCTAAAGTGCATAGTCAAGATGATGATTTGAGCATAAACATTTACTGCACACTTCTCAGGCAGAATGGTGGATAACTTCTGTAGCTATAGCTTCCTATTGATTTTCCATATGAAAAGTGACCTTGAATCTACGAAATTATAACTACAGTAAACATTTCATTACTCCTTTTCTCAAGGCCTGAAATATTTAAATACAAATATTTCAAATTTTAAGAAAAGAAGCAACTCTACTCTTAACACAAAAATATAGTTCTGATTTTGTAAGAAAGAGTAGATTCTACTATGCATGCAAAGTCTCAAGGATTCTCCATCAGATGGAAGACAGTTTGAGGAACCATATCTAAAGTTCCCAGTTTCTTTCTTTCCTTTTTTTTTTTTTGATGATAGCCATTCGGACTGGTATGAGATGATATCTCATTGTAGTTTTGATGCATTTCTCTAATAATTAGTGATGTTGAACATCTTTTCATGTGTCTCTTGGCCATCTGTATGTCTCCTTTGGAGAAATGTCTATTTAGGCTTTCTGTGCATTTTTTGATTGGGTTGTTTGTTTTGATGATATTAAGCCACATGAGCTGTTTGTAAATTATGGAGACTAATCACTTGTCACATCATTTGCAAAAAAAAAAAAAAAAAGTGATACAAATGAACTTATTTACAAAACAGAAACAGGCTCACAGACTTAGAGAACAAACTTATGGTTACTATGAGGGAAGCATGGGTGGAAGGGATAGTTAGGGAGTTTGGGATTGACATGTACACACTGCTATATTTAAAATGGATAACCAATAAGGAACTAGCACAGGGAACTCTGCTCAATATTCTGTAACAACCTAATTGGGAAAAGAATTTGAAGAATAGATACATGTATATGTAACTGAATCACTTTGTTGTACACCTGAAACTAACACAACTTTGTTAATCAACTATACTCCAATATAAAATAACAAGTTAAAAAAAATAAAGTCCCTGGTTTTGGTTCTGGTATAGCAGAGCAAGTTCCTACTGGACAAACCCTGCTACACACAACAACCACAAACTCTAAACAAAATACAAATATCAACACTAGAGAGCAAAGAAGAGTAGGTAGATTCTTGAGATAAGCTGACACTTGGAAGAAAGGAAGAGTCTTACATAAGATCCTTGTTTCCTGGCTTCTAGTCTGAGGGCAAACCCTCTGAGCCAGGCAGAACCCTAATAGCTAATTCAAACAAACAAACAAACCTGAGGTTTTAGACCTTAAAAACCAGGGTACAGAGTTCAGGGCAACCACAGCCACTGTAAAGGTCAGGGGAAATCACACAAAGAAGGGAGCCAGAGAGAGGGAGCCCCAAACCACTTGTACAAACTACAGAAATCTACCCCTGACCCCTTAAGCATATATGCATAAGGAAGATTCTAAACAGCCTAGCAAAAGCTACAAGAAATGAAATGTGTTTAAGTTAATGCCTAAATACAAAATTTTCATTTTGTACCCAATCATGTTAATAATAAATTAAAGCAAAATAAATAAAAATAGTACCAATCATAAGAAGAATATAGCAGAATCCAGAGCTTCAACAACATGACATTCACAATATCCAAGATACAATTAAGAATTATTTGAATCTGAAGAAACAGGAAAATGACACTTACTCTTAAAAGAAAATTTACAGGGAAGGTGGTTAAAGATAGGGCACAGCAAGAGCCTGGACTGACCTCCTACCATGGAATCAGCAAATATCTACATACAGATCAGTTCCCTCTGAAAAGAACTTTAGAACTAGCCAAACAAGTACTCCACAACAAAGAATAAAAAAGGACTATATCAAGACAGGTAGGAGAAGCAAAGAAACACTCTCACCAGAAACCCTACCCACAGCATGACAGCACACTTTAGAGAGGGATCTCACCAGACAGGCACTTTTCCCAGAGGAGCAAGGGATGCTTCCCATATCAAGTACCCTGGCTCCTGGGATCTACACCAGAGAGAGGAACCCCTGAAATGCCTTTCTTTGAAAACCAATGGGGCTGACATCCAGTGGTCCCAAAGTGCTATAGAAAACTGAGAACCCCCTCCCCCCAAAGGGCTGACATGTGGTCTCACTCACCTGGAGACCCAGGGAAATAACAGCGGTCTGAAAAGTGCCACGATTATATGTGAAGGGGAGTCATTTACAAATCTAAAAGCATCAGCTGGAGGGGTGGTGGACAGTAGAAACACTCCCCGGAAACAGAAGCACTGGCAGACACCATTATTGCACTCCCCACCTAACCTGCTAGCACAGGCTGTAGAGCTTGGATGCAGGGGTGAGCCAATCATGGCAATACCCCACTGCACTACTGAAGCCAGAGAACTCCAGACGCTGCAGTGTTCCCCCACTCCCTGGCTAGGATGGACAGGAATGAATGGTCACAGCATTTTCCTGCAACCTAGCTAAAGTCTGTAAGTGCAAGCAACTACTCTACTCCCTCTCCCTCTGGCTGGGGTTGGTGAGTGCAAGTAGTCATGGTATTATCCCTCTCCCAGACTAAAGCTGACTCAACACTCCCCTGCCCCCTAAGCTGATGGTGGCAAGACTGAGAAGTCAGGGTCTAAACCCAATGCATGCACACAGACAAGGCACTCTCAATGCTGCATTGCTAAAGCCTGTGGGCATGCAGTCAGGTCATTTTCCCACTGCCTTCCTGAAGCAAGAGAGCAAGACCTCCCCCTACACTCCCAGCTACCCAGCTAAAGCCAGTGGGAGTACACAATCCACACGAGGGAAACCCCCTGATCACTTAGCCCCAGTGGCCCATGGGGCTGGTGTTCCTGAGTTCCATGGGACTGTAACATGGATAGAGTTATTGGCAGGCCACCACCCACAGTTTTCCTGTGAAAAAGGCCTATTTACTTAGCCTGGAGCTTCACCCTGAGGGACAGGCTTCAGGTTTACCACACTTTTAGAGGCTAAGAACACACTCGCAGGAAACGTAACTAGGGAGACATCATGCTTGTGTACCCCCTTGGCCTCACCACAGCTTGACAAGACTCCTGAGAAAGAAGCTTATATACTCATTAGGAGCTTTGCTTTTTGCAAATGTCACCCAGGGGACACCTCCAGATCTCCTGGTCTGGAGACTAGCAGGGATTACAATTGTGGCCACACAGCATAGTATATATCTGCACACTTTAACAGCTACCACCTGAGGGCCTGGCATCCAATCAACCTGAAACTAGGTGTTAAATCAGATTCCTCCCCTTGGAACACTGACAGGGCATGGCACACCATCGATAACAGAAACACTTCAAGAATTAATCAAGCAGCACCCCCCACAAAACCAGGATGGGTAAATGTTCTGAGCCCTGCTCTGCCCATGCAGTAAACAGGCCACAACTTGGCCAGGCAAGGGCTTCAAGCCCTACCTAGCCCACACAGAGACCTAGCTACAACCAGGACAGACAAGTGACTCAAACTTGTGCACCAGCCTTGGTTGCATCACAGCTGGTGGATGCAGTCCAGTGTGAGGGATGCCCACAAACTGCTTTGACTCTTGTGGTCAGGGAAGATTGCGCTTTTAGACCACACAGAACAGCTCCTATAGAAGACCACTCCTTCAAGACTGCAGGAGGTAGTCACTTCCCCTAATACCTATAGACAAACAGAGAGACAGGCAAAATGAAGAGACAGGGGAATATATGTTCAACACCATAGACCAAGGCGAATACCCAGAAAAAGACCTTAATAAATCAGAGATGACCAACCTAAAAGATTTTAAAGTAATGATCATAAAAAAGCTCACCAATTTCAGGAAAGGAAAGAATGAGCATAGTGAGACCTTTAACAAAGAGTCAAAAAATACAAGAAAATACCAAACAGGAAGTTATAATGAACTGAAAAACAAACTAGATGGGTTCAACAACAGAATGATTGAAAAAGAAGCACAAATAAGCAAGTAGGAAGACAAAGCAATGGAAAACACTCAGAAAGAGCAGCAAAATGAAAAAAGAATTTTAAAAAGTGAGGATACCTTAAGGGGCCTCTTGGACAACATTAAACAAAATAACATTTGCATTTATGGGGGTCCCCAAAGGAGACAAGAGAGAGAAAAGGCCAGAAAAATTACTTGAAGAAATAATGGCTGAAAAATTCTCTAATCTGGGGAAGAAAACAGACATCCAGGTACAGAAAACAAGGAGAATTCCAAATAACATGAACCCAAAGAGAAACATACCGCTATACTTTGTAATTAAAATGGTACAAGTTAAAGATAAAGAGGGAATCTTAAAAGCAGCAAGAGAAAAGCAACTTATTAGGTACAAGGAAAACCCCATAAGGCTATGAAAAGATTTTTCAGCAGAAACTTTGTAGGCCAAAAGGGAGTGGAATGACATATTCAAAGTACTGAAAGAAAAAAAGAAACCAACCAAGAATTCTCCACCTGCCTAGGTTATCATTAAGAAATGAAGGAGAGATTAAGAGTCTTACACACAATCAAAAGCTAAAGAAATTTATAACCATTAAACCAGCCTTAGAAGAAATGTTAAAGGAACTTCTCTAAACTAAAATGAAAAGGAACTAATTAATAGTAAGAAAAAATATGAAAGTAAAAATCTCACCAGAAAAGGTAAATAAATAATAAAGGTAGTGTATGGTTGGTTCACTCATAAAGCAAGTACAAAGGATAAAAGACAAAAGTAGTAAAAGTATTAAAATACAATAATTAGTCAAGGGGTACATAGAATAAAAATATGTAAAATGTGTCATCAAAAATATAAAAACCTTGGTAGTAAAAAATATAAAGCTTTGGAATGTAACTCATAATTTATTATCAACTTACAAGAGACTGTTATATACATAGGATGTTATATGAAAACCTCACAGTAACCTCAAAGAAAAAACTTGTAGTGGATAAACAAAAGAAAATGAGAAAAGAATCTAAAAATAAAACTAAAGGAAACAATCAAATCACATGAGAACAGATAAAAAGGAAGAAAAGAACAGCCAGAAAACAATTAATGAAATGGAAATAAGTACATCCATATCAAATTTACTTTAAATGTAAAAGGACTAAACTCTCCATTCAAAAGATATAAGGTGGCTGAATGGTTAAAAAAAACATTATATATGTGTTTATAGGAGACTCACTCAAACCTACCAAATGGAAGTGAAAGAATGGAAAAAGATACATGATGCAAATGGAAACAAAAAGACAGCTGGGTAGCAATACTTATATCAGACAAAGTAGACTTTTAAAAAGACTGTAACAAAAGAGATCAATCCAACGAGAGAATATAACACTTGTAAACTTTATGCATGCAACATAGGAGCACCTACATATATAAAGCAAATATTAATAGAAATAGAGATATAAACAGCAATACAATAATAGTAGAGGACTTTAATACCCCCACTTACATCAATGGATAGAAAATTCAGACAAAAATCAATAAGGAAACACAGGCCTTAAATGACACATTCAATCAGATGAACTTACTAGATATATACAGAACATTCCATTCAAAAGAAACAATATACACTCTTTCCAAGTGCACATGGAACATTCTCCAGGATTGATCACATCCTAGGCCACAAAACAAGTCTGGATAAAATTAAGCAGACTGAAAGCATACCAAGCATTTTTTTCTGACCACAGTGGTATGTAACCAGAAATTAATTACAAGAAGAAAACTGGATAAAAACACAAACACATGGAGACTAAACAACATGCTACTTCAACAACCAATGCGCCAATGGAGAAATCAAAGAGGAAATAAGAAAAATGAAAAACAACTTTCCAAAATCTATGGGACACAGCAGAAGCAGTTCTAAAAGGGAAATTCACAGCAATACAGGCTTACTTTAAGAAACAAGAAAAATCACAAATAATATTTAAAGGAACCAGGAAAAGAACAAACAAAGCAAGTTAGTAGAAGGAAGGAAATAATAATTATCAGTGCAGAAATAAATGAAATAGAAGCTAAAAAAAACATAAAAGACCAATGAAACTAAGAGGTGGTTCTTTGTAAGGAAAACAAAATAGACAAACCTTTTGTCAGAATCATCAAGAAAAAAATGTGTGTGCAAATAAATAAAATCAGAAATTAAAGGGGAGAAATTATAATTGACACCACAGAAATACAAATAAACATAAGAGAACAGTATGAACAATTATATGCCAACAAATTAGACAACCTAGAAAAAATTTCTGGAAACATACAATCTTCCAAGACTGAATCAGAAAGAAATAGAAAATATGAATAAACCGAGTTATAATAATGAAATTGAAATAAAACTTCTAAAACTCCCAACAAAAATCCAAATGTGATGGTTTCACAGGTGAATTCTACCAAATGTTTTAAAAGAGTTAATACATACCCTTCTCAAATTACTCCAACAAATTGAGAAGGAGGGAACACTTCCAAATGTACTTTACAAAGCCAGCATTACCCCAATACCAAAACCAGGCAAAAACACTCCAAAAAAGAAAATTATAGGTCAGTATCACTGATGAACATAGATGCAAAATTTCTCTACAAAATATTGGCTAATGAAATTCAACAATACATTAAAAGGATCATACATCATGATTCAGTTGGATTCCAAACAGAGGTGCTAGGATGGTTTAACATCCAAAAATCAATCAAGGTAATATACCACATTAAAAAAAACCAAGGAATAAATATTACATAATCATCTAAATAGATGCAGAAAAGCACTTGAAAAAATTCAACATTTATTTTTGATAAAAACTCTCAACAAAGTGGGTATAGAGAGAATGTACCTCAATGTAATAAAGGCTATATATGACAAACATATAGATAACATCATACTCAATGGTGAAAAGCTGAAAGCCTTTACTCTAAGATCAGAAACAAGACAAGGATGCCCATACTCACCACATTATCCAACATAGTGTTAGAAGTCCTAGCTAGAACAATTATGCAAGAAAAATAAAGTAATCCAAATTGTAAAAGAAGAAGTAAAATTGTCATTATTTGCAAATGATGTAATACTATTATAAAAAACCCCAAAGACTTCACCAAAAAATCTATTAAAGTTGCAGGATACAAAATCAGTATACAGAATAACAAGCTATCAGAAAGAGAACTTAAGAAAACAATGTTAATTACAATTGCTTCAAAAAGAATATAATACCGAGGAATAAATCTAACCCAAAATATAAAAGACTCACTCTGAAATTTATAAGAATGATGAAAGAATTTCCACAAATGGAAAAATATTCTGTGTTCGTGGATTGGAAGAATTAATATTGTTAAAATGACCATACCACCCCAGGAGTTCAATGGATTCAATGTAATCTCTATCAAAATATCAATGGCATTTTTCACAAATAAGAACAAATAATTCTAAGATTTCTATGGTAACATAAAAGATCCTGAATAGTCAAAACAATCTTGAGAAAAGAAGAATAAGCTGGAGTTATCACACCCCGATTTCAAACTGTACTACAAAGCTATACCAATTAAAACAGGATGGAACTGCAGCAAAAACAAACACATAGATCAATGGAACCGAACAGAGAGCCCCAAACTAAACCCACACTTATATGGGTAATTAATCTATGACAAAGGAAGCAAGAATATACAATGAGGAAAAGACTGCCTCTTCAATAACTGGTGTTTGGAATGCTAGACAGCTGCATGGAATAGTCAAACTGGACTATTTTTTCACACCATATACAAAAAAACCCGCCTGAAATGTATTAAAGGCATAAATGTAAGACCTGAAACCATAAAACTTCTAGCAGAAAACATAGGCAGTAACCTCTTTGAAACTGATCTTAGCCATATTTTTTGTATATGTCTCCTCAGGGAAGGGAAACAAAAGCAAAAATAAACAAACGGAATTACAACAAACTAAAAAGCTTTTGTGCAGTGAAGGTATCAACAAAACAATAAGGCTACCTACTGAATGGGAGAAGATATTTGCAAATGATATACCGGATAAGGGGTAAATATCCAAAATACACAAAGAACTCATACAAGTCAACATCAAAAAGACAAACAACCGATTAAAAAAATGGGCAGAGTACCTAAAAAGACATTCTTCCAAAGAAGACATACAGATAGCCAATCAGTTCATGAAAAGATGCTCAACATCACTAATCATCTGGAAAATACACACAAAAACCACAGTGAGATACTCCCTTATACCTGTCAGAATGATGATCATCAAAAAGACAAGAAATAACAAGGGTTGGGGACATCCCTGGCAGTGCAGTGGTTAACACTCCACACTTCCACTGCAAGGGGCACAGGTTCAATGCCTGGTCGGGGAACTAACATCCCACATGCCACACAGTGCAGCCAAAATAAATAAGTAAATATATATATATATATATATATATATATATATATATATATATATATATATATATATATATATAAAACAAGGGTTGGCAAGGATGTGAAGAAAAGGGAACCCTAATACACTGTTGGTGGGAATGTAAATTGGTACAGCCACTGTGGAAAACAGTAGGGAGATTCCTCAAAAAAATTAAAAATAGAACTGCCATATGATCCAGTAATTTCACTTCTAGGTATTTACCCTGCCAAAAAAACCCACTAATTCAAATAATATATGTACCCCTATGTTCATTACAGCATTATTTACAATAGCCAAGATATGAAAGCAAACTAAGTGTCCATCAACAAATGAATGGTTAAAGAAAATGTGAGATGAACACACACACATATATACATACACAATGGACTATTACTCAGCCATAAAAAATGGAATCTTGCCATTTGCAACAACATGGATGGACCTAGAGTGTATTATGCTAAGTGAAATAAGTCAGACAGAGAAAGACAAATACCATATGATCTCACTTATATTATAATCTAAAAAACAAAACAAACAGACAAAATGAAATGAAAGCAGACTCAGATACCAAGAACAAATGGGTGATTACCAGGTTGGGGGGAGTGAAATAGGTGAAGGGTATCAAGAGATACAAACCCCCAGTTAGAAAATAAATTAGCCATGGGGAATGTTACATACACTGAAGGAATATGGTAAATAACATTGTAATAACTTCGTATGGGGACAGGTGGTTAATAGACTTATCATGGTGATCATTTCATAATGTATGTAAATGTGGAATCACCACGTAGCTCACCTGAAACTGTCGTAATACTGTACATCAACTATACTTTTTTTAAAAACCCCACAAACACACATATACAAATTGCTTCAGGAGAAATGAAAGGGAAAAAATAAAAGAACAGACCTAGGAATTATAATATTCAAATATCAGTTCCAGAGGGATAAAAAGAAGAAAGATAAACAATAATAAAATAAATAGGAAATAAAACTTCCTTGAGATAAATTTTAAAATTTAAGATGTAATAAAAATTTCTAGACTTCAATGAGAAATAAGAGCAAGAAGTGAAGAGATGGGGTCCCAGAAACATCAAACTATTATACCCACCTGAAACCACTTACCCAAACTTTCAATGAGAGGAAAATAATATTCTATCTGTTTAAGCCATTGAATTATATGGGATCTCTTTATATAGCAGTCTAGCCTATTTTCTAACTAATAAAGGTACAGAGAATCAAAATAACCTAGATGTAATTGAATTTTGTAAAGAGAGGAAATAAGAGGAGGACAGAAAGAAAGGGAAAAAATATATACCCCACTGTGGTAGACTACAAATAACCATAAATACTCTGCAGTAGTTCCCAAAGGTGAAATCTATTTCTTCACCCCTTGAAAATAGGCTGGCCTGTGACTTGCTTTGGCCAATAGGATGCAATGCAAATAGCACTATCTGAGGTCTGAGTTTAGGCCTCAAGAAAGTCTTGCAGGGGCTGGAAGACTGTCAAGTGGCTGCATTTTGTTTTGTTCTCTTTCTACTGAGAATCCTTCTGTAGACTACCCAGGGCTGGCCTCCTGGAAGAGAAGACTAAAAGAGGTCCTCTCTGTCCTAGATGCCCCAGCTGGGATTCCATACATACCATGCCTGCCCAGAGAGAACATCTATCCAGCCACTAAGAGAAATAATGAGTATCTGCTATTTTAAATCACTAAGTTTTGGAGTAATTTGTTATTAAGGAAAAGTTGACTGGTATATCTAGCAATAGAAAATGTACACTATGTCATTAGAACATTTACAAAAATTGAATATTGTGTTGGATTACTTCCATAAATGGGGGCAATTTCTCCTACTCTATGCCACTCCTCCCCCTGAATATAGACTAGCCTAATCACTAGGACTTCCTTACAGAATATGCTGAAAAAACTTCAAGGGTTTATAATCCCTGCCTGTAACAAGCTTAACTGTTTTTGCTTTTGCCTGCTTGGTTCTCAATCACCATATAAAGAAGCTTGACCCTGGTGGCGCAGTGGTTGGGAGTCCACCTGCCGCTGCAGGGGATGTGGGTTCGTGCCCCGGTCCGGGAGGATCCCGCGTGCCGCGGAGCGGCTGGGCCCGTGGAGCCATGGCTGCTGAGCCTGTGCTCCGCGCAACGGGAGAGGCCACAACAGTGAGAGGCCCGTGTACCACAAAAAAAAAAAAAAAAAAAAAAAAAAAAAAGAAGCTTGGGCTAGACTAGTGAATGATAGGGCACCAGACATGTGAGAAAAACTATCTTGGACATTTCTAGCTCTAGCTGAACTCCCACATGAATGCAGCCACTTGACAGAGCTTAAGCAACATGACATGAGAGACACTGCCCAGCTGAGTGCAGCAAACCCATGAATTGTGAGAAATAATAAATCATTACTGTTTTAATTCACTAAATTTGGGGGCAGTTTGATATGAAGTAATAGAAACACCTGCAAGCAAGGTGATGCAACAACAAAAACTAAAAACATTTAGCACTGGCTTTGGGTCCAGTAGGTAAGCAGAAGTTGAAGGGTAGTAAAGACACTGTTGTTGGATACCAGAAAAGTAGGAAGAAGCCCATAGGTGAAGCCTGGAGAAATGGCAAACAATCTGTTAGTGGAGGCTATAAAAGGCAGTGAGGTTGGAAAACTGATACTGGGGGCTGGAAAAGGGGGAAGGAACTCTTATGCAGTGACAGAACAACTAATAAAACTCGGGGCTGGAGTAACTTGCAAGGTTAAAAACATACCTACTAAACTTGTGGATGTGGCTAAGGAAATTTCCAGCCAAAATGATAAAAGAACTGTTTGGCTTATATTAGGGTTGGATATATAATAAGGTACTGCAAGAAGAAAGAAGAGCTAAAGAAAGAACTGATCAATTCTAAAGCAAAAATTAGAAAATATATAGAGGGTCCAGGACACTATTTCTAGTTCTCAAAAAAAATTCTCAAAGAAAGAAATTACTTTACAGCAAAGATCAAAACCATGGTATTGACAATGAAATGTAGCTTCAGAGTAAAAGTCAAATCAAGGGTGTGCTATAAAACCCTTTGTTAAAATCTCAGAAAGATTTAAATATTCTTCATAAATCCTCCTAATTAGACAAAAGAACTTATAATCTTGAGGGTACTGTCCTGCAGAAGCCTGACACAACTTTAGTAAAATAAGATCTATCTTAGAAAGAATAATGGATGTTGACTTTTGGGTAAAAAAATACACATATGACACAAATGAACTTATCTACGAAACAGAAACAGACTATAAACAGAGAAAAGACTTGTGGTTGCCAAGTGGTGGGGGAGGGATGCAATGGGAGTCTGGGATTAGCAGATGTAAACTATTATATATAGAATGAATAAATAACAAGGTCCTACTGTACAGCACAGGGAACTATATTCAATACCCTGTAATAAACCATAATGGAGAAGAATATGAAAAATAATATATATACATATATGAGTGTGTATATATGTATAACTGAATCACTTTGTTGTACAGCAGAAATTAACACAACACTGTAAATCAACTATACTTCAATAAAATAAATTTTTAAAAAAAGAATGCACCACAATAACATACATGGAAAACAGTTTTGAAGAGAAACACCATCATACTAGACTACAATGGACAGGGACATTTCAAAATGAAAAGAAATCTCCAGATCCCTAATTTTTTATGAGCAGAAAGCAGGCTGAGAGAATTATTCCACTACAAACATGGGTCATTTCTTACAGAAAAAGAATGATGAGTCAGACAGTGGATTCAATGTACCATACCATAAAATGAAGGGCTACTTATAACAATGAATTAGGAAATCATTCCCAGGAAGCAAAACTAGACCCTAATCTAGGTACATTCCCCACCCTGACAGTCAAGAGAACTAGTGACAAGTGTCTGGCTGGATTTCAGAATTGCCCTGAATCATGTGCTTTCTGTTTTCCCCTCTTTTGAATAATAGTGTCTCTTGCAGTCATCTTATTCTTTTCTCAGTAATATATTAGGCATGTGTTGGAGGGTGGTAAAAATACAATTGCCTTTTTATTTATTTTTTTCTGCTACATTTCCTCTGCTGTACAATATATCCTTGTAGCTTATGTATTTTGTACATAGTAGTTTGTAACTCTCAATCCACTACCTCTATGGTGCCCCCCACTGTTTCCCTCTCCCCACTGGTAAACACTAGTTTTTTCTCTATATCTGTGAGTCTGTTTCTGTTTTGTTATATTTATTTATTTTATTTTTTAGATTTCCAATATATATGGTAACATACAGTGTTTGTCTTCCCTGTCTGACTTATTTCACTAAGCATGATATTCTTCTGGTCCATCTGTGTTGTTGCAAATGGCAAAATTTCATTCTTTTTTAATGGTTGAGTAGTATTCTATTATATATAAATATATAAATATATATATATACACACACACATATATATATGCCACATATATATACAATTGATATATATGTATCAATAATATCTATTCATATGTTGATGGACACTTAGGTTATTTCCATATTTTGGCTATTGTAAATAATGCTACTATGAACACTGGGGTGTATGTATCTTTTAAATTAATATTCCTGTTTCCTTTGAACATATACCCAGGAGTGGAATTGCTGGATCATATGGCAGTTCTATTTTTAGTCTTATGATGAACCTTCATACTGTTTTCCACAGTGATTGCACCACTTGCCATTTTAGATAACACATCTCCAGATCAAAAGGAGCTGTGCCAAGAAGCCTCATCCATATCTAGACCTGGTATAGATGATAAGATTTTAGACTTCAAGATAAAACTAGAATGTAATGAGATTTTAGAAGGAAGAGGTGAGTACATTTTGCATGTGGGAGAAATATTCACATGTAGCCAGAGGGAAGACTATCACAGACTATTTCCAAAAATGACCGTCTATAATTTGTACCACCCCTACCTACATATGCCTTTTCTCCCATCAAAAAGTAGAATATATTTTCCCTCCCTTTGAGTCTGGGCTGGCCCCTAACCAGTAAAATGTGGGGAAATTATGTTCTAAGGCTTCTGAATGCAGGTCTTAAAGGGTCTTGCAGCTTCTTTTGACCTATTGGAGTCCAACTTCTATGTAATGATAAGTGGGCTTGACTACTAAACGATGATCAATTACATGAGAGAAAGATTCAGCCCTTAGCCATTCCACTTACCACCAGACATTTGAGGAAGCCATCTTAAACATTCTAAAGCTGAATGAAGCTACATGAGTGATCCCAGTACAACATGGAGCAGAAGAATCATCCCGATAAGCCCAGCCAACCCAAAAATCAATGAGAAATAATTAACTATTGGTGTAGTAAACCTCTAAATATTGGTTACTTTGTTATAGAGTAATAGAAAACTGAAATAAACATATGTACTTGACCACAAAAAATACCTTTTAAAACTTTCAAAAAGTCTGGACTTTCTATGTACTATTTTCTGATGTTAATTCTATAAAAAGGTAAACCAACAATGAAAAGATGAACTAAAAACATTTTTGTGAAACAAAGAAAAACTCAAACACCTATAAAATACAAATGAAGTTGTATTCAGTGAAAAATGTGTAGCCTCAATATTGTTTACTCTAATTAAACAAATGTAAAAATAAATAAACTACCTATATAACATACAGATTTGAAAAGAAACTAAACATAAACCAAAGACAAAAAGTGGTAGTAGAAATTAATAACAATAAAGGTTAGAGTAATTGAGTAGAAAACAAACAGTAACAGCAACAAGAAATAAAACAGTAAAATAGCTAAGTGAAACTCCAAACCTATTTTTATATAAAAATTATAATCCCCTGGTAAACCTGATTAAAAGGAAAAAAAAAAACCCCAATACTTCTGTAAATGGAAAAAGAGATTAGAAATAGAGGTACAGAAAAAAAAAACATATAATGTAAAATTCAAGCAGTACATTTGAAAAATCATTAGAAATGGATAAATTTATATGAAAATATAAACTACAAAAACAGATGCACCAATAATCTCAAAAGGAATTTGGAAACTTGTCAAAAAGCTACCATTTTTAAAAAGCTCCTAGATAATTTTACAGGTAAATTCTACATAAAATCTTCAAATCATTTCTCCCTTTTAAAAAAATCATTTTTGAATTCTGACTAGAAATGCAGTACATTTATTAATTTTAAGGGATTAATATATTTATAAAATTAAATCTTTCCATTTGGCAACAGTAAAATCTGAATTATAAGAAATGTTATTTACATTTCTATCTTAATACATTTAACTTATAATTAACTAGTTTATCACTGAGTTAAATTATTGCAAAAACTCTCTAATTGTTCTCCCTGACTGCAAAATCCAATCCATACCCTAATTAACAACTGATTAAAAAACTACGTCATGTAAAAAAACTAAAATATAGTTTTACATGACTTATTAAAAAATTTTACAAACATTATACTTACTTGGACAGACATAATAATACCAACTGATTCTAACACCCATGCCTGCCTGTGGAAGCAAAACTGAATACATTTTCCCTATAACGGACTCTTGAAAAACATGGGGGTTACAGGAACCCACCCAATGGAAAATCCACATATACATTTACAGCTGGCCCTTTGTATACATGGTTCCACACCTGCAGATTCAACCAACCACAGATTGTGTAGTACTACAGTACATATTTATTGGAAAAAATCCATGTATAAGTGGGCCCTCACAGTACAAACCCATGTTGTTCAAGGATTGACTGTAATTGCAAATGCTAACCAGGATTCAGAGAGCCATGTTTGCAGTTCAGATTTCAGTACCAATTTGTTCTCTAAACTAAGCAAGTCACATGTTAGCTTCTATTGGTCTCTGTAAAACAGTCTAGATCAGTGATAGTTCATAATGGAGTTTTGGAGGAGGGAGATAAATTCTCAAATTCCTTTAAAATTCTCATTAAATCCACAGACCTTCTCCAAAAAAATTATACCCACACAGAAAATTTTTACTTTAAATTCAGAAAAAAAAATTTAAATGACACTATCTGCTACAAATTGAATGCTTGTGCCCCCCCAAATTCATATATTGAAATCTAATCCCCAATGTAATGGTATTTGGAGGTGGAGCCACTGGGAGATGAATAGGTCATGAGGGTGGTACTCTCATGAATGGAATTAGCACCTTTATAAAAGAGATTCTAGAGAGCTCCTTTGCCATTTCTGCCATGTAAAGACACAGCAAGAAATGGCCATCTATGAACAAGGAATCAGGTTCTCACTGGACACCAAATCTGCTGGTGACTTGATCTTTGGACTTCACTACCTCCAGAACCGTGAGAGATAAATGTTTGTTATTTAAGCTACCCAGTCTAAAAAGTATTTTGTTAGAGAAGCCTGCTATGGTCCAAATGTTTGTGTCCTGCTCCCAAATTCATTATGTTGAAATCCTAATGCCCACTGTGATCATATTAGGAGGCAGAACCTTTGGGAGGTGATTAGGTCATGAGGGCAGAGCCTTCATGAATGAGATTAACACCCTTATAAAAGGGGCCTGAGAAAGCTCTCCTTCTGCCATACGAGAATACAAGAATTCTGAAACCCAGAAGAGGACCCTCACCCCATCACGCTGGTACTCTGATTTTGAACATCTAGCCCCCAGAACTGCTAGAAATAAATTTCTGTTGTTTATAAGCTACCCAATCTCTGGTATTTTGTTAAAGCAGTTTGAAGGGACTAAGACATGGCCCAAATGAACTAAAACATTAGTTTCAAGACTTATAATACTAATTAATAAAATGGAATTATAATAAATGTTTTTAAAATACACACAAAATGCTGTTCTATATAAAATCACCTGGTATGGTAGGCAGAATTCTAAAATGGCCTCCATGATCTCCATCCCTAAAGTTATGCTCTGTATAATCCACTCCTTTTAGTGTGAATACAACCTGTGACTTGCTTTTAGCCAACAGAATATTGCACAGTGATGACGGGCTTCCCTGGCGGTGCAGTGGTTGAGAGTCCGCCTGCCGATGCAGGGGACGTGGGTTCGTGCCCCGGTCCGGGAAGATCCCATATGCCATGATGTGGCTGGGCCCGTGAGCCATGGCCACTGAGCCTGCACGTCCAGAGCCTGTGCTCCGCAACGGGAGAGGCCACAACAGTGACAGGCCCACGTACCACAAAAAAAAAAAAAAAAAAAAAAAAAAAAATGCACAGTGATGAGATGCCAATCCCCTTATTAGACTGTATTATATATTTGACCTGTGAACAACATGGGTTTGAACTGCCTGGGTCCACTTATACAAGGATATTTTTCAATGAATATTGTACCTATATTTTCATTTTACAGATCTTTATATCAACTAAGTATAGGGAAAAGTGTGTTCGATTAGAGATCATAATATGTGGAATCAAAAGAACTAGGGTTTGAGTCTTGACTATCCAAGCTGTTTTGCCTTCCTGCCCTTTGGTGAGTCATTTATCAATTCCTTTGTTTTTGAGGCAGAGATAGTAGTATGCAAATTTTTGATTATAAGGGAGGGGATGGCATCCCTAACCTCCATGTCTTCAAGGATCAACTATATAGCTGAGGTGATAAGGTGTCACTCTCATGATCATATTATATTGCATGAGACTCTGTCTTAGCAAGAAAGAGAGACTCTTTGCTGGCCTTAAAGAAGTGAGATGCTATAATGTAAACTTTTTATGGAGAAGGCCACATGGCTAAATGCCCCAGTCCCACAACTACACAGAACTGAAATTTGCCACATCTACTTAAGTTTGGAAGAGGACTCCAAGTGACCAAAAAAAGCAGAGCCTAGCCAATGCCTTGACTGCTGTATGGTGAGGCCTTGAGCATAGGACACAGATAAGCCATGCTCAGAATGCTAAGCCATTCAAAACTATGAGACAATTTAAATTGTTTTAAGCTGCAAAATGTGAGGTAACTTGTTATGCAGAAATAGAAAACTAATACCATAAAGTTGTTCATTTTATATTCAGTATTTCAAGCAGTACTCTCATTTTCTTTGCAAATTTATGTTATTTGATTCTTGAATCATGCAGGTACGTACTTGTAGGACACTTAAGTCCAGCCACTCACGTGATGAGAGTGACCAAATGGGTGACATGATGCTCTGATGGTTAAGAAGTTAACTTGTAGCAAAAGAAAGTTTACCAAAGACAAGATGAAACAAAGGGTTACTTGTATTCTTTTCATTGGATCACATAAAAAAGAGTGGGCTATATTTACAATCTCTGAAAATTTTTTCATTTGCTTCTTGCATCTCTTATACCTTCTTGAAATAGGGCAGCTATTGTTTTACCCATTTTAGTGATGAAAACTATGAAGTTCAAGTAGGTTAAAGGGACTTGTCCAATGTCACTTAACTAGTAAGTCTGCTCTGACTCATAATATGATGTTCTTTCCTCCATGATACTGCCTATAATTGAGTGAACTATGGTAATTTTCATAACCTTGACAGTAAATGTGTCTAAATTTACCATTTGGTTTTTGAAACTTGCTGAGAAAAGTCAACTGACAAGAAAGAAGTATCTTAGGAAGAAATTTAATACACATATACACATACAAACACACATACATACACACCTATATTCATATACATACTAATATTGTCTATACATACAATTATTAGAGCCTTATTAATCAAATTTAGATGCACAGAGAGAGATTCTGTGTTACCTGGACTTGAGGCATATCTTCTTTTACTTTAAGCTCTTCCACTATAGACTTCCTGAAAAAAAATGTTTTAAAATATATCATGATATTTTATGATATTTGCATGACTACTTTGCTTTCTTGATGAGTACTTAAACCATTTTAAAGAAATGAAATTTTGAGAGGTGCACCCAAAATGATGGAGTAGGAAGACCCCGAATTTACCTCCTCCCACAGGGAAACCAAAATTACAACTATTTACAGAGCAAATACTGATGAGAATGACATGAAGACTACCAGAAAAGACTATCCACAAGTAAAGATATTAAGAAGTAACCACAATGAGATGGATAGAAGGGGCAAAGACTCAGTATAGTGAAGACCCACATTCCTGGGTAGGTGACCCACAAATGGGAGGATAATCACAATTGTAATTTTTCTCCCCCAAGGAGTGAGGGGTCTGAGCTCCACATCAGACTCCCTACCCCAGGGGTCCAACAATGAGAAGATGAGCCCCAAGAACATCTGGCTGTGAAGGCCAATAGGGCTTGCATATTGGAGAGCAGGAGGGCTGTAGGAAACGTAGATCCCACTCTTCTGGGACATGCAAAATCTCACATGCTCTGAGTCCCAGCGTAGGGTAAGTAATTTAAAAGTAGCCAGGTTCAGACCCATTTGCTGATTTTGGAGGGCCTCCTGGAGAGGTAGGAGGCAACTGGGACTCCTCTTGGGGACACAAAGGCTGGTGGCACCCATTTGGGGAGCTCATTCTACCACGAGGACAAGGTGCTCTCAAGCACCATTTTGGAATCCTCCCTCTAGACTATTAGTACCAGGGGCTTACCCACTCACCAGCAGGCTGACACTAGCCCAAGCAGCCCCTGATGCCCAGCCTTGGGTACCCAGCCCTGCCCACCAGCAGGCCAGCAACCACCACATGAGGCAGGATCTGGCACCCCACCTCAGGAAACAAACACACAAAATCTCAAATAAACAATCTCACCTTACACCTAAAGGAAGTAGAAAGAGAAGAACAAATAAAGCCCAAAATTAGTAAAAAGGAAAATAATAATACAGATAGGAACAAAAATAAATCAAATAAAGACTAAAAGAAATAATAAAAGAGGTCAAGGAAACTATGAGCTGGTTTTGAAAAGTTAAACAAAACTGATAAAACTTTATCCAGATTAAACAAGAAAAAAAGAAAGAGCAGTCCCAAATAAACAAAATAAAAAATCAAAGAGAAATTACAACTGACACCACAGAAATACATAAGAGATTAGTACAATTATACACAATAAATGGACAACCTAGAAAAAATGGATAAATTCCTAGAAATGTACAATTTCCCAAGACTGAATCAGGAAGAAATAGAGAATATGAACAGAGTGATTACCAGAAATGAAATTGAATCAGTAATCAAAAAAATCCCAATGAACAAAAGTCCATGACCAGATCACTTCACAGGTGAGTTCTAACAACCATTAAGAAAGAGTTAACACTTACCCTTCTCTAACTATTCAAAAAATTTAAAGAGGAGGAAACACTCTGAACTCATTCTATAAGGCCAGCATCACCCTGATATAAAAACCAGACAGAGACACCACAAAAAAAGGAAAGTTATAGATCAATATCACTGATAACTATAGATGCAAAAATCCTCAACAAAATATTAGCAAACCAAATTCAACAATACATTAAAAGGATCATACATCATGATCAAGTGGGATTCTAAATATGGTTGCAAGGATAATTTGACATCCAAAAAATCAACTAACATAATAAACTATATGAACAAAACAAAGAATAAACATCATATGATCATCTTCATAGATGCAGAAAAAGCTTCTGACAAAGTTCAAAATCCATTTATGAGAAAAACTTTCAACAAAGTAGATACAGACAGAATATACCTCAACATAATAAAGGTACTATATGAAAAACCCAAAGCCAACATCATATTCTACAAGAAAAAGCTAAAAACATTTTCTCTAACATCAAGAATAAGACAAGGATGCCCATCACCTTTATTCAACATAATGTTGAAACTGAAGTCCTAGCCACAGCAATCAGACAAGACAAAGATATAAAAGGAATCCAAATTGGAAAAGAAAAAAATAAAACTGTCACTGTTTGCACATGACATGATACTATATTTAGAAAATCCTAAAGATGCTACCAAAAAAGACTATTAGAAATAATAACTGAACTCAGTAAAGTTGCAGGATACAAAATTAATATACAGAAATCTCTTGGGTTTCACACACTAACAACAAACTATCAGAAAGAGAAATTAAGAAAACAATCCCTTGGGCTTCCCTGGTGGCACAGTGGTTGAGAGTCCGCCTGCTGATGCAGGGGATACAGGTTCATGCCCCAGTCCGGGAAGATCCCACATGCTGCGGAGCGGCTGGGCCCGTGAGCCATGGCCACTGAGCCTGTGCGTCTGGAGCCTGTGCTCCGCAATGGGAGAGGCCACAACAGTGAGAGGCCCACGTACTGCAAAAAAAAAAGAAAGAAAAAAGAAAACAATCCCACTCATAATTGTATCAAAAAGAATAAAGTACTTAGGGATAAATCTGACTGAGGTGGTAAAAGACCTGAACCTGGAAACCTGTTAGAAAGTGATAAAAGAAATTAAAAATAACATTAACGAATGGAAAAATATTCCATGCTTATGGAGTGGAAGAATTAACATTGTTAAAATGACACATTACCAAAAGAAATCTACAGACTCAGTACAATATCTACAAAAATACCAATGGCATTTTTCACAGAACTAGAACAAATAATTCTAAAATTTCTATGGTAACACAAAAGACCTCAAATAGCCAAAACAATCTTGAGAAAGAACAGAGCTGGAGGTATCATGTGCCTTGATTTCAACCTATACTACAAAGATATAGTAATCAAAACAGTATGGCACTGTACAAAAACAGACACACAGTTCAATGAAACAGAGTGAGAGCCCAGAAATAAATTCATACATATATGGTCAATGAATCTAAGACAATGGAGGCAAGAATATACAATGGGAAAAAGGCAGCCTCTTCAATGAATGATGTTGGGAAAACTGAACAGCTACATGTATTGTAGAAGAATCAAACTGGACTACATTCTCACACCATATACAAAAGTAAACTCAAAGTGGATTAAAGACTTAACTATAAGGCCCGCAACCATAAAACTCCTAGTAGGTAACATAAGTGGAACACTCTTTGACATTGTTGTTAGCCATATTTTTGGTATATGTCTCCTCAGGCAAGAGAAACAAAAGGAAAAATAAACAAATGGAACTACATCAAACTAAAAAAAGCTTTTGCACAGCAAAGGAAACTATCAACAGAATGAAAAGTCAGCCTACTATATGGGAGAAGATATTTCCAAATCATACATCTGATAAGGAGTTAATATCCAAATACAAAGAACTCATACAACTTAACATCAAAAAAACCAAAAAATGTGATTTTAAAATGGCAGAGAACCTGAATAGACATTTTTCCAAACAAACAAGGTGTCTAGATGGCCAACAGGTGCATGAAAAGATGCTCAACATTACTAATCATCAGGGAAATGCAAATTAAAACCTCAATGAGATATCACCTTACACCTGTCAGAATGGCTATTATCAAAAAGACAACAAATAACAAGTGCTGCAAGGATGTGGAGAAAAAGGAACCCTTGGTGCTTTGTTGGTGGAAATGTAAACTGGTGCAGTCACTATAATAAAAATTATGGGAGTTCTTCAAACAATTAAAAATAATACTACCATATGATCCATCAAGTCCACTTCTGGGTATTTTTCCAAAGAAAACAAAAACACTATCCCCAAAAAATACATGCACCCCTATGTTCATTGCATCATTATTTATAAATGCCAAGATATAGAAGTAACCTAAGTACCCATCAACAGATGAATGGATAAAGAAGATGTGATATGTATGTGTGTATATACAGATATAATATAACTCAACCATAAAAAAGAATGAAATCTTGCCATCTGTGACAACAAGGATTGTCAGACAAAGAAAGACAAATACTGTATGATTTCACTTATATGTGGAATCTAAAAAACAAATGAACAAACATAGCAAAACAGAAGCAAACTCATAGGTACAGAGAACAAACTGGTGGTTTCCAGAGGGGAGGAGGGACTGGTGGTTTCCAGAGGGGAGGAGGGAAGGGGGATAATTAAAATAGGTAAGGGAGATAAAGAAATACAAAATGCCAGTTATAAAATCAGTAAGTCATGGGGATGTAATGTATAAAGGGAGATTAAGAAATATAAAATACCAGTTATAAAATCAATAAGTCATGGGCATGTAATGTATAGCATAGGGAATATAGTCATTAACATCATAATAACTTTGTGTGGTGACAGACTTATCATGGTGATCATTTTGTAATGTATTAAAATATCGAATTACTGTGTCATATACCTGTAACTAATACAATAAGCCAATTATACTTGAATAAAAAAGAAAGTAAAATTTCATAAGAAATTCACATTTTTAAAAGCCATAAAATTCATAAATGATAAATAACTGAATAACATTTCTCAAACTGACATCTCATTGGTATGATTAAAATATGGCATGCTGAGATGGGAAAAGGATTTCCAAAGTACATTGGTCATTTTTTCTTCTCTGTTCATCTTTTCTTCTCTCAAGAAAAGGCCATTTGTCTGATGAATTTCTTTTCAGAATTTGTAGAACTCTATAAAGTTTGAATTCATAGTTTTGTTAAGCTATATATTTATATTAGGGTTTGATCAAGCAAATTCCAACTGCATAAATTATTTTATATTAGTAAAGAAAATATTCTCTTGGTAAGGGCACTTTACAATAACTCATATACATTAAAATCAGATACTTTTTTAAATAAAATAAGACAACCAAGAAGTACAGTAAAAAGGAAGAGCCCAGACTGGGGAGAGGGATTAACATACAAATTACAAATCATTAGCTAAACCATCAAGAAAATATTGTAAATCCTTTTTTCCCTAGAATTATTTGTATTTAATTGTTTACCTATTCCTGAATATCTTGTGATTTATTCTACTCTAACCCATTTTTAGTTCTTTGCTCTTCCTTTCTCAGCTTTCTCCCATAATCATATCCTGGTCTGCTTATAAAACTATATATTTGCTAATGCTATGCTTTTTTAGAAACCTTTTAGTAATGTCTATATGACCCTAAATTGTATAAAATGAAAATATAAGTTTATAAGTAAAAAATATTAAGTATCTTTATTTATGTCTTACTCTTCTGAATCTTCAGATATTCCTACATCTTTTTTCTTCTCCATTTTCATAGTTTTCTTTTGTCGCTCACTTGTAGCCTTTGTTTTCTATGTAGTTTTATATAAACCAGAAAAAAATAGTTAAGGAGACCATAAATTATAGGTAAATACATCATAATACACATTACTAAGATTGCTATTTTACTTTGAGAATCACTATACTATGTTTCAAGGGAAATTATCTGAATAAAAGCAAATGTTTGTTATAGTGCTTTACAAAATGTAAGTTGCAAATGAGCTAATACATATCAAACAATTAAATTCCTTTGACAAATTACAGTCAGTTCTGCTATAACATTGCATACAACATCCTGAAAATCACCTCACTGAAAAATCATATGATAAAAACTGCAGGATATATGGGGAAAATGGGGTAAGGTGCACAGAATGCAAAAAAATTGTCGATGATACATTTAAAAAAATAAAAACCTAGTAAGAAAATTAATCCAGTTTTATACAGTTAAATGATTAAGAAATACATACTACGAGAAACATAGCTCTTTATCTTGAATAAGACATGAAGCTTGTTTTTGGAAATGAGCATGAAACAAATTTCAACTTGTGCGTTATCATGCAGTATGGGAAGGAAGGCTATCTGAAATTGGATGAAAAGTTGTAACACCATATGTGGACTGGTGTGGTACACAATACACATGGTAAACTGAAGTAGCTAGTAGAAGCTGTTTTTCTACGTTCACCTAGTACTATTTTCAGATGAATTTGTGCATAAGCATATGTAAAATTCACATTATGCTCAAACTGTTCTGTCATGTTGTAACAAATCTGCATTTCAAAACAAATATTAGAGCAGAACTGACCACAGGTTTTAAAGTATTATTGAACTACTATGTAGTACTGGATTATTTTCTACAAGAAAGTATAGAAAAAATTTGACAATTAGATTATTGAAAATTTTAGATGATCTTAATAATAGACACTATTAGGTATTGGGAGATCATTTCCTATTTCAGACCACAACCTCCAACAGATACCAAACTCACTGTAGCAAAGTTCTCACAAGTTAAACACCAAGTATAACAATTCCTATAAAATATAGAAAATAAGTATAATAATACATTTTTAATGAGAATTGTTAAGGTTGCCAAATAATTTTCCAGTTTAAACACGAGTTTTGGTACATATTTCTATTTAGAAAAATCTAATATACTGCCAATCAAAACATACTAAAATAACGAAAGGGAAAAAAGACTAAAAAAATAACAAAACAGATCATCAGTTAGTTGTGGGACAACTTCAAGTGGATTAATATACTTAAAGTTGGAATTCATGGAGAGAAGGGGTGGGAAAAAAGAATAACTATTTGAAGAAATAATGGCCAATTTTTTTCAACTTTGATGAAAACTGTATATCCACAAATCCACAACAGTACAAGGAAAACTACACCCTCCCAAGACACATCATAATCAAATTATTTAAAAGCAGCAATAAAAAGAAAATCTTAAAAGCAGACAGAGGAGAAAAGCAGAATACACACAAGAATAAAGAAGAAAACATTTCTTGTAAGAAATAATGCAAGCCTGAAGACAAAGGAACAATATCTTTAAACCACTCAACATAGAATTCTTTATCCAGGAAAAATATCTTTCAAAACTGATGGCAAAAGATACTTCTTTTGGTCTGGAAATCAAAGAGGTGAAAGAATTCAGCAGCAGCAGCCCTGCACAACAAAAAAGATAAAGAATCCTTCAAGGAGAAGAAAAATGATACCAGATAGAAATAAGAAAATACACAAAGAAGAATACCACAAATGATAATTATGTGGGTAAATATAAAGACTGTTTTCTTGTTATTTAAATCTCTATAAAAGGTAATATTTTACAGCAAAATTAATAACAATGTGTTGTGCAGTTTACTGTTGTGCAGTAAAATGTATAAAAACAATTGCACAAAGGCCAGAAAGGGACAAATGAATGTATGTTCTAAGATTCTCATACATGAAGTGATTCAATGTCATTTGAATAGACTACAGTAAGTTAAAAAACAAGACTGTAAACCCTAAAGCAGCCAATAAAGCAACCCACTGAGCAACAAATTAAAAAGTAATACAGATTTTGCTACTTGAAAGTAGGGTGCTGTTGCAACACATAACTAAAACTATGGAAATGGCTTTGAAATAAGGCAATAATGGGCAGAGGCTGGAAGAATTTTATGGAGTATTAAAAAAAAATAGTCATGAAAAAATATTATGGGAAGAGGAAAAATCCTTTAACCTGATATATGGTTTTGAAAGAGAAAGAGAGACAGAAAGGCAGGCTGACTAATCACAAGAAAATATTCCCCTTAATATCAGGAACAACAACAAAAAATTCCTGCTTTCATACTGTGTATTCAGTATTATTTGAGAGGTCTTTCCCAGTGTAGCAAGGCAAGAAGAAGAAGGTATTACAAATTGGAAAGCAAGAAAATTTAGGCTATCATTTCCAGATACCTCAATTATGCAAGTAGGAAATAAAAATCTAACCATTATGATAGTGTAGCTAGGTTTGTAGATGGAAATTCAATATACAAAAATTTGTTACATTTCTCTAGCAATAACTTTAAAATATTTTAAAAGATACAATTAACATAGCATAAAAATACAAAGTACCTAAGATTAACCTAACAAAAGTGAATAAGAGCTTTATGAAGAAAACCATAAACACTGATTGTAAGCATTACAAAACTTTCCAAAATTGAGACATTGAATGTTTATAAACAAAAAGATGTATCTTGATATCCTATATGTAAATCTCTCAAATTTGATGTACAGCTTGAGAGCAATAGTGGAATTTGACATATTAACTCTAAAATTTACAAGAAGGTGCAAAGACCAAAAACAAATTCTCATATATAACAAGGTGGGTTAACTTGCCCACAAAATAACAGGACTTACTATAAATATATAATCATTAAAGATCTCAGGGGCTTCCCTGGTGGCGCAGTGGTTGAGAGTCCGCCTGCAGATGCAGGGGACGCGGGTTCGTGCCCCGGTCCGGGAGGATCCCACATGCCGCGGAGCGACTGGGCCCGTGAGCCATGGCCGCCAAGCCTGCGCGTCCGGAGCCTGTGCTCCGCAACGGTAGAGGCCACAACAGTGAGAGGCCCGCATATCACAAAAAAAAAAAAAAAAAAAAAAAAAAAAAAAAAGATTTCAGGCATTGGTGTAGGAATACACAAGGCCAATAGAACACAATAGAAAGAACAGAAACAAATCTTTTTTTTTTTTTTTTTTTTTTGTGATATGCGGGCCTCTCACTGTTGTGGCCTCTCCCGTTGCGGAGCACAGGCTCCGGACGCGCAGGCTCGGCGGCCATGGCTCACGGGCCCACCCGCTCCGCGGCATGTGGGATCCTCCCGGACCGGGGCACGAACCCGCGTCCCCTGCATCGGCAGGCGGACTCTCAACCACTGCGCCACCAGGGAAGCCCAAAACAAATCTTTTTATGCAGTAATATTTTTTGGCAAAAGCATACCAAAAAATATATATCTAGGAGCTCCTATTTAGGAAGCTATAGTAGAAAGCCAGGAGATGGCAGAAGTGGAATAAATAAGGAGTTAGGCTAATGTAACTGTGGTTGGCACTCTGAAAAGGCAAGGGGAGCTGCAGGTACAGTAGCAGCTCTCCTGTTATTTTCCCAGCCTTTGCCCTGTGTACTGATGAAGAGGCCGTAAAAAAATTGGCAGGAGTCCCTCCCATCAGAAAGCTTGCACAAGCCTCTTAGATAGCCTCATCCACCAGAGGGCAGTCAGCAGAAGCAAGAAGAACTACAATCTTGCAGCCTGTGGAACAAAAACCACATCCACAGAAAGATAGACAAGATGAAAATGCAGAGGACTATGTACCAGATGAAGGAACAAGACAAAACCCAAGAAAAACAACTAAATGAAGTAGAGACAGGCAACCTTCCAGAAAACAGAATTCAGAATAATGATAGTGAAGATGATCCAGGATCTCGGAAAAAGAATGGAGGCAAAGATCGAGAAGATGCAAGAAATGTTTAACAAAGGCCTAGAAGAATTAAACAACAAACACCTAGAAGAATTAAAGTACAAACAGAGATGAACAATACAATAACTGAAATGAAAAATACACTAGAAGGAATCAATAGCAAAATAACTTAGGCAGAAGAACGGATAAGTGACCTGGAAGACAGAATGGTGGAATTCACTGCCGCGGAACAGAATAAAGAAAAAAGAATGAAAAGAAATGAAGACAGCCTAAGAGATCTCTGGGACAACATTAAACACACCAACATTCACATTATAGGGGTCCCAGAAGGAGAAAAGAGAGAGAAATGACCTGAGAAAATATTCAAAGAGATTATATTTGAAAACTTCCCTAACATGGGAAAGGAAATAGCCACCCAAGTCCAGAAAGCGCAGACAGTCCCAGGCAGGATAAACCCTAGGGGAAACACGCCAAGAAACATAGTAATCAAACTGGCAAAAATTAAAGACAAAGAAAAATTATTAAAAGCAGCAAGGGAAAAACTACAACTAACATAGAAGGGAACTCCCGTATGGTTAATAGCTGATTTCTCAGAATAAACTCTACAAGCCAGTACGGAGTGGCACAATACATTTAAAGTAATAAAAGGGAAGAACCAAGATTACTTTACCCAGCAAGGATCTTATTCAGATTCAATGGAGAAATCAAAAGCTTTGCAGACAAGCAAAAGCTAAGAGAATTCAGCACCACCAAACCAGCTCTACAACAAATGCTAAAGGAACTTCTCTAATTGGGAAACACAAGAGAAGAAAAGGACCTACAAAAACAAACCCAAAACAATTAAGAAAATGGTAAGAAGAACATACATATCGATAATTATCTTAAATGTGAATGGATTAAATGCTCCAACCAAAAGACACAAGCCTGCTGAATGGAATACAAAAACAAGACCCATATATACACTGTCTACAAGAGACCCACTTCAGGCCTAGGGACAAAGACAGACTGATAGTGAGGGGATGGAAAAAGATATTCCATGCAAATGTAAATCAAAAGAAAGCTCGAGTAGCAATACTCGTATCAGAAAACTAGACTTTAAAATAAAGAATGTTACAAGACACAAGGAATGACACTACATAATGATCAAGGGATCAATGCAAGGAGATATAACAATTATAAATATAATACATGTACCCAACATAGGAGCACCTCAATACTTAAGGCAAATGCTAACAGCTATACAAGAGGAAACTGACAGTAACACAATAATAGTGGAGGAATTTAACCTCTCACTTACACCAATGGACAGATCACCCAGACAGAAAATGAATAAGGAAACACAAGCTTTAAATGACACAATAGACCAGATAGATTTAATTGATATTTATAGGACATTCCATCTGAAAACAGCAGATTACACTTTCTTCTCAAATGCACACGGAACACTCTCCAGGATAGATCACATCTTGGGTCACAAATCAAGCCTCGGTAAATTTAAGAAAACTGAAATCATATCAAGCATCTTTTCTGACCACAACCCTTTGAGATTAGAAACCAATTACAGGGAAAAAAATGTAAAAAACACAAACACATGGAGGCTAAAGAATACCTTACTAAGTAACCAAGAGATCACTCAAGAAATCAAAGAGGAAGTCAAAAAATACCTAGAGACAAATGACAAAGAAAACATGATGACCGAAAACCTAAGGGATACAGAAAAAGCAGTTCTTAAGAGGGAAGTTTATAGCTATACAATCCTACCTCAAGAGACAAGAAAAATCTCAAATAAACAATCTAACCTTACATCTAAAGCAACTAGAGAAAGAAGAACAAACAAAACCCAAAGTTAGCAGAAGAAAAGAAACCATAAAGGTCAGAGCAGGAGTAAATGAAACAGAAGCAAGGAAAACAATAGCAAAGTTCAATAAACTAAAAGCTGGTTCTTTGAGAAGATAAACAAATTGATAAACTTTTAGCCATACTCATCAAGAAAAAGAGGGAGAGGACTCAAATCAATAAAATTAGAATGAAAAAGAAGTTCCAATGGACACCGAAGAAATACAAAGCATCATAAGACACTATTACGTCCATCTACATCAATAAAATGGATGACCTGGAAGAAATGGACAAATTTTTAGAAGGCACAACCTTCCAAGACTAAACCAGGAAGAAATAGAAAATATGAACAGACCAATCACAAGTAATGAAATTGAAACTGTGATTAAAAATCTTCCAACTAACAAAAGTCCAGGACCAGATGGCTTCACAGATGAGTTCTATTAAGAGAAGAGCTAACACCCATCCTTCTCAAACTCTGTGAAAAAATTGAAGAGGAAGGAACACTCCCAAACTCATTCTATGAGGCCACCATCAACCTGATATCAAAACCAGACAAAGATACTACAAGAAAAGAAAATTACAGACCAATATCACTGATGAATACAGATGCAAAAATCCGCAGCAAAATACTAGCAAACAATCCAACAACGCATTAAAAGGTTCATACATAGAGGCGAGAATATGGCGGAAGAGTAAGACGCGGGGATCACCTTCCTCCTCACAGATACATCAGAAATACATCTACACGTGAAACTTCTCCTATAGAACACCCACCGAACGCTGGCAGAAGACCTCAGACCTCCCCAAAGGCAAGAAACTCCCCACGTACCTGGGTAGGGCAAAAGAATAAAGAATAAACAGAGACAAAGAATGGGGACTGGACCTGCAACAGTGGGAGGGAGCCGTGAAGGAGGAAAGGTTCCTACACACTAGAAGCCCCTTCGCGGGGGGAGACTGGGGGTGGCGGAGGGGCAAAGCTTCAGAGCCGTGGAGGAGAGCGAAGCAACAGGGTGTGGAGGGCAAAGGGGAGATATTCCGCAGAGGATCGGTGCCGACCAGCACTCACCAGCCCGAGAGGCTTGTCTGCTCACCTGCCGGCACGGGAGGTGCTGGGAGCTGAGCCTCGGGCTTCAGTCGGATCCCAGGGAAAGGTCTGGAGTTGGCAGAGTGAAAACAGCCTGAAAGGGTTAGTGCACCACGGCTAGGCTGGCCGGGAGGGAGTCCGGGAGAAGTGTGGAGCTGCCGAAGAGGCAAGAGACCTTTTCTTCCCTCTTCGCTTCCTGGTGCGCGAGGAGAGGTGTTTAAGTGCGCCGCTTAAAGGAGCTCCAAAAACAGGTGCAGAGCTACCGAAGAGACAGGAGACTTTTTCTTGCCTCTTTGCTTCCTGGGGCGCAAGGAGAGAGGATTAAGGGCACCGCGTAAAGGAGCTCCAGAAACGGGCGCGAGCCGCGGCTGTTGGCACAGACAACAGACGGGTGTGGGACGCTAGGGTTGCTGCTGCCGCCACCACGAGGCCTGTGTGCGAGCACAGGTCACTCTCCACACCGCACCTTCTGGGAGCCTGGGCAGCCCACCACTGCCAGGGCCCCGTGATCCAGGGACAGCTTCCCCGGGAAAACACGCAGTGCGCCTCGGGCCGATGCAGCGTCACGCTGGCCACTGCCATCGCAGGCTCGCCACGTATCCGTGCCACTCTCTCTCCCCGGCCTGAGCCAGAGCGCCCGAATCAGCTGCTCCTTTAACCCTGTCCTGTCCTGTTTGAGCGAAGGGCAGATGCCCTCGGATGACCTACACACAGAGGCGGGGCCAAGTCCAAAGCTGAACCCCAGGAGCTGTGCGAACAAAGAGGAGAGGGGAAGGTCTCTCCCAGCAGCCTCAAAAGCAGCGGATTAAAGCTCCACAGTCAACTTGAAGTGCCCTGCATCTGTGGAAAACCTGAATAGACAGCGAAATATCCCAAGTTGAGGAGGTGGACTTTGGGAGCAAGATATATTATTATATTCCCCCTTTTTCTTTTTGTGAGTGTGTATGTGTGTGCTCCTGTGTGAGATTTTCTCTGTATAGCTCTGTTTTCACCATTTGTACTAGGGTTAGAGGACCCATTTTTTTTAATAGAAATTTTTCTTCTTAATAATTATTTTTTATTTTAATAACTATATTTTATCCTACTTTATTTTGTCTTCTCCCTTTCTTTCTTCCTTTCTTCCCTCCTTTCTTCCCTACTTCCCTCCTTCCTTCCTTCCTTCCGTCCTCCCTTCCTTCCTCCCTTCTTTCCTCCCTTCCTTCATTCCTCCCTTCCTCCTTCTCTTCCTTTCTCTCCTCCTTCCTTCCTTTATTCCTCCCTCCCTCCCTTTCTTCCTTCTTTCCTTCCCTCCATCCCTCCTTCCTTTCTTTCTTTCCTTTCTATTTTTTCTCACTTTTATTTTGAGCCGTGTGGATTAAAGGCTCTTGGCACTCCAGCCAGGTGTCAAGGCTGTGTCTCTGAGGTGGGAGAACCAACCTCAGGACACTGGTCCACAAGAGACCTCCCAGATACACGCAATATCAAATGGCGAAAATCTCCCAGAGATCTCCATCTCAACACCAAGACACAGCTTCACTCAAGGACCAGCAACGAACAGTGCTGGACACCCTATGCCCAACAAAGAGCAGGAAAGGTCTACAGCCCCATCCATTAGCAGAGAGGCTGCCGAAAATCATAATAAGGCTACCAACATCCCCAAACACACCACCAGACGTGGACCTGCCCACCAGAAAGACAAGATCCAGCCTCATCCACCAGAACAGAGGCACTAGTCCCCCCAACCAGGAAACCTACTCAACCCACTGAACCAACCTCAGCCACTGGGGACAGCCACCAAAAACAGCGGGAACTATGAACCTGCAGCCTACAATAAGGAGACCCCAAACACAGTAAGATAAGCAAAATGAGAAGACAGAAAAACACACAGCAGATGAAGGAGCAAGATAAAAACACACCAGACCTAACAAATGAAGAGGTAATAGGCAGTCTACCTGAAAAAGAATTCAGAAAAATGATAGTAAAGATGATCCAAAATCTTGGAAATACAATAGACAAATTGCAAGAAACAGTTAACAAGGACCTAGAAGAAATAAAGAGGAAGCAAGCAACGATGAGCAACACAATAAATGAAATGAAAAAATACTCTAGATGGGATCAATAGCAGAATAACTGAGGCAGAAGGACGGATAAGTGACCTGGAAGATAAAATAGTAGAAATAACTACTGCAGAGCAGAGGAAAGAAAAAAGAATGAAAAGAACTGAGGACAGTCTCAGAGACCTCGGGGACAACATTAAACACACCAACATTCGAATTATAGGGGTCACCCTCAAAATGGGAGAAAATATTTGCAAATGAATCAACAAAGAATTAATGTCCAAAATATACAAGCAGCTCATGCAGTTCAATATTAAAACAACAAACGACCCAATCCAAGAATGGGTCGAAGACCTAAATAGACATTTCTCCAGAGAAGACATGTCTTCTCCGGAGAAGACATGTCTAAGACAGATGGCCAAGAGGCACATGAAAAGCTGCTCAACATCACTAATCATTAGACAAATGCAAATCAAAACTACAGTGAAGTATCACCTCACATCAGTCAGAATGGCCATCATCAGAAAATCTACAAACAACAAATGCTAGAGAGGATGTAGAGAAAAGGGAACCCTCTTCCACTGTTGGTGGGAATGTAAATTGATACAGCCACTATGGAGAAGAGTATGGAGGTTCCTTAAAAAACTAAAAATAGAATTACCATAAGACCCAGAAATCCCACTACTGGGCATATACCCTGAGAAAACCATAATTCAAAAACACACTTACACCCCAGTGTTCACTGCAGCACTATTTACAATAGCCAGGTCATGGAAGCAACCTAAATGCCCACTCACAGATGAATGGATAAAGAAGATGTGGTACATATATACAATGGAATATTACTCAGCCATAAAAAGGAACGAAATTGGGTCATTTGTAGAGATGTAGATGGACCTAGAGACTGACATACAGAGTGAAGTAAGTCAGAAAGGGAAAAACAAATATCGTATATTAACGCATGTATGTGGAATCTAGAAGAATGGTACAGATGAACCTGTTTGCAAGGCAAAAATAGAGAGACAGATGTAGAGAACAAACATATGGACCTCAAGGGTGGAAAGTGGGATGGTGGGGTGGTGGGGGTGGTGGTGGTGGTATGAACTGGGAGATTGGGATTGACATATATAGACTAATATGCATAAAATAGATAACTAATAAGAACCTGCTGTATTTTAAAAAAATAAAGTAAAATTCAATAAAATAAATAAGGAGTCAGCAAAGTGTAGGCCAAATGTCCCCTGCTGTCTGTTTTGTAAATAATATTTTATTGCAACACAGCCATGGTCATTCAGTTATGTATTTTCCGTGGCTATTTTCATATCACAGAAGCAGACTTGAGTAGTTGCAACATAGACCCTATGCTCTACAAAACCTAAAATACTTATCTTGGCCTTTACATTAAACCTTTCTGACACCTGAAATAAGTAAATGGCTAAGATATTAATTAGGGAAACATTACCAAGTACAGTGGATACCAGATATTTGTGCCCAGTATCCTTTTTCCATTCTGTTAAGAAACAGCACCAGATTTAGAAGTGTTCTTCAACTCCCTCATCTCAAACTGTCTTGGTGACATCTGACCCCAAGCAAGGCCAGTAAGATACAATCATCTAAAAATTGACATTGTGGAAGGGAAGTAGTGGAGCTTAGTAATTCCAGAACCAGTATCCAAAGGGATCGAAGAAAACAGTCATAAACTCCCTCTCTAAAATTTCCCTGAAAGGACAGAAGTAGTGGCTATCCATGAATTTCTGCTATTTTAACTCTAAGAGTTGTCCTGGTTCTATCTCTCACCAAACATGTTGTTCAATTTTCCCTCAATTCTTTGAGTTACACTACTAGCCATCCAATAAATTTCTTGCTTTAAATAGTGTCAGTTTCTCCTCCTTACAAAAAGTAAAATAAAACCCTTAACTGACACACATTAACATTTGGCAGACATAGCTCTTGATTACTAAAGTTGGTTGCCTATGAAAATAAAATTATTAAGAGATAATATCAGTTAGGAAAGCAAGCTTATTCTGGAAGAAAACTGATATAGTTGTTATTAGAAATCCTGACTTTAACATAATTCTGTAGCCATTATTCTCTTCCTACCATCCCCTTCTCTGAAAACAGGCTATCTCTCAGATCTCTTGGTCACCACCTTTGTGTGGATATAATATTGCTACTATATATGCAGTAATGCTCCTTCCACATTTCTCATTCACATCTCCATACTTCTTTAGGTTTTCACATACAAAATTTAAAGAAACAGTACAAGAAAGTAAAACCATAAACTGCAACATTTTCAAGTCATGTACGAAGCTCCAAAGATTTTGAATGTGATTAAGTGTTGAATTCTTACACTTAGCCAGACTATTCAATTATTTACTATGACAATTTACTGCTTTATTTTTATTTTCTTTTTTTATTTTTATTCCTACTGGGAACTATACCTACATGAAACTATTCCTAATTGAACTTATGTGACAGCCCTGGTCTTACATTTGACACTTATGTAGGATCACTGCTTCTCTGATTAAGTAGCAAATCTGGTACTACTTCTGTTTCCTCCTCTACTAAGGAGGAAATACCAAGTACCAACATTAGTAGATTCTAGAGTATTTTTCTTCATTCTATGTCAATTTTGTGTCAAAACATACATCTTGTAATTTTACATAGTTAATAAAAATTTGCTTCTAATCCACCATTTGACTTCATTGTGTATAGTTTGAATTTTTTTTTTTTTTTTTTGCGGTACGCGGGCCTCTCACTGTTGTGGCCTCTCCCATTGCGGAGCACAGGTCCGGACGCACGGGCCCAACGGCCATGGCCCATGGGCCCAGCCGCTCAGCGGCATGTGGGATCTTCCCGGACTGGGGTACGAATCCGTGTTCCCTGCATCGGCAGGCAGACTCTCAACCACTGCGCCACCAGGGAAGTCCCCTAGTTTGAAATTTATAAGCTATATAAAAATGGCAGAGGAGGAGGAAAAAAAAAGGAAACAAATTCTATCCTTGGTATTTCTATTCACTCTATGTGTTAAGAGTGAACTGGGACACACACATTACACAGTTGCAAAGAATACAATAAAATGCATTTAAAATATATTTGAAAACCTCATTTACTGATATTTTAATAAAGTTAAATATTTGGCTTAGAAATACCTTTCAGAATGTTTCAATTTTATGTCTGCTTTTCATAGCATCCTTTCAGTTTTGATACCTAATATGGTAATTTAGGACTTCCCTGGTGGCACAGTGGTTAAGAATCTGCCTGCCAATGCAGGGGACACAGATTTGAGCCCTGGTCTGGGAAGATCCCACATGCCACAGAGCAACTAAGTCCATGTGCCACAACTACTGAGCCTGCATTCTACAGCCTACAAGCCACAACTACTGAGCCTGCGTGCCACAACTACTGAAGCCCACACACCTAGAGCCCGTGCTCTGCAACGAGAGAAGCCACCGCAATGAGAAGCCCACACACCGCAACTAAGAGTAGCCCCCACTCACCGGAACTAGAGAAAGCCTGCGTGCAGTAACAAAGACCCAATGCAGCCAAAAATAAATATAAAATAAATAAATTTTTTAACATATATGGTAATTTAGACTATAGCATTACCTTATTGTTTTTAAAGCACAGCTGCTACCAATTATTAATATTGGTATGTATGCCATTTTCAGACACTAAAATTAACTCACCTCTGTACTCTTCAACTTTTGTAGTTCATTTTCCAGCATCAGTTTCTCCTCTGACAACACTTGGAGGTCACTTTGAATCTGTGTGTTTTTCTAAAAGAAATATTATAACTTCATTAATAATGAAAAGCAAACATATCAATATAGAGAGGTTATTTGGGCACTTAATTATTAAAGTAAAGTCTTCATTAACTCATAAAAATAATGAACCATTGGTATTAATCTGCATAGTGAAGTTATAATTGGTGCTGAAAGAGGCAAAGGAACTATCAGTGATAATGGAATTTCAAAAAACTGTGGGAATGGAATATTACTCAGCCATAAAAAGAAATGAAATTGAGTTACTTGTAGTGAAGTGGACGGACCTAGAGTCTCATACAGAGCGAAGTCAGTCAGAAAGAGTAAAACAAATACTGTATGCTAACACATATATATGGTGTCTAAAAAAAAAAGAAAAAGAATGCTTCTGAGGAACCTAGGGGCAGGACAGGAATAAAGACGTAAATGTAGAGAATGGACTTGAGGACACAGGGAGGGGGAAGGGTAAGCAGGGACGTAGTGAGAGAGTGCCATGGACATATATACACTACCAAATGTAAAACAGACAGCTAATGGGAAGCAGCCACATAGCACAGCGAGATCAGCTCCGTGCTTTATGACCACCTAGAGGGGTGGGATAGGGAGGAGGTATGGGGATATATGAATATGTATAGCTGATTCACTTTGTTATAAAGCAGAAACTAACACAACATTGTAAAGCAATAATACTCCAATAAAGATGTTAAAAAAAAAAAGACTGTGAGATGTTATAGTTCAGTATTTTAGAAGTGAAGTGTTTCTGAGTGACAATAAAGTCTAATAAAATCAAAAAAATAGACAAAGCTTTCTAGCTTACACATGCATAAAACTCTCTGGAATAAACTGACTCTCTTGACATATCCTGACAATTTCTAGACTCTATTAACAACATCAAGGACAAAGTGCAATTTCAAACTGAAAGCACTATACTTACAGCCTCTAACAAAACTTGCTCATTCATAGCTCTGAAAAACAAACCAAAAATATCTATAATGTATTATAATTTTTAATTTATATTTTTATTTATGTAATATCCTTATATATTTTCTTTGTAAAAACCTTAATATAAATAAGGTTAGAGTAAACTTTGACTAGCATTCCAAAAATTCAATGCTCTTCCTAGAGATACTGTTAGCTTGCTGTGTCTTCCCAGAACTTGTTCCATGGATTTATGTAACAGTTCATGTACCCATTCAATTCTATACTTTTTGTTAGTGGGCTGGATGTCTGTTTTGTTTTCTTTTTCACATAAATGATATTGTATATGTTGTTCTCAACTTTTTCACTTAACACAATTTCTGAGATTTATATTGATAAACATAGATCTCTCTCACTCCCTTTAAATACAACTTCTTATTCCATAGCAGGATTTGGCAAACTTTTTCTGTAAAGAGTCAGATGGTAACTATTTTAGACTTTACAGGCCAGGTGATCTCTGTCACTACTACCCAACTCTACAAAAGCAGCTACAGATGATGGGTAAATGAATGGGTATGGCTATGTTCTAACAAAATTTTATTTACAAAAATAAGCTGCAGGCTAGATTTGACTCATGGACTGCAGGTTTGCTGACAACTGTTCCATAGTATGGATAAACTATATTTTTTTGACTAATGAGTTTTTTTATTCATTATAATCAGAATTTTTTAAAGCTTTATTAAGATATGATTAACATACCATAAAATTCACTCATTTAAAATATACAATTCAATGGCTTTTAATATATTCACTAAGTTGAGTAACCATTACCACTATCTAATTTTAGCACATTTTAATATTATATCCCAGAAAGAAACGCCATAGCCATTAGCACTCACTCTCCATTTCTCCCAGCACTGCCTCAGCCCTGGCAGCCATCAGTCTATTTTCTGTCTCCACAGATTTGCCTATTCTGAATATTTCATACCAACAGAATTGCACAGTATGTGGTCTTTTGAGACTGTTTTCTCACACCTAGCATAGTGTTTGTATCATGTATCAGTACTTTGTTCCTTTTTATTGCCAAATGATATTACATTGTATGGACATGCTCATTTTATTTATTCATTCATCAGTTTATGGACATTTGGGTTGTTTCCACTTTTGGGCTATTATGAATAATGCTACTATGAACATACATGTACAAGTTTTTGTGTGGACTTATGTTTTCATTTCTCTTAGGTATAAACATAAGAATAGAATTTCTGGGTCATATGTTAACTAAATATTTAACATTTTGAGCAACTGACAAACTGTGTTCCATAGCAGAGGTACCACTTACATGATTCACCAGCAATGTATGAGGGTACCAATTTCTCTACATCCTTGTCAACAATTGTTATTGTCTGTCATTTTTATTATAGCCATCCTAGTGGTTGTGAAGTGGTATATCATTGTAGTTTTGATTCCCTAATGACTAATGATGTTGAGTATCTTTTCATGTGCTTATTGACCATCTGTATATCTTGTGTGGCAAAACGTCTATTTGGATTATTTGCCCATTGTTAAACGTGGTTATTTATCCTTTTTATTATTGTGGTGTAAGAGTTCTTATGTATATTCTGGGTGCAAGTCTCATATCAGATACATGATTTGTGAATAGTTTTCACATTCTATGAGTTGTCTTCTCACATTCTTAATGGTATTAAGAACCTGCAGCACAAGTTTAATTTTTATGTTGAGTTTATCTATTTTTTTTTCTGTTGTTGGTTGTGCTTTTGATAGCTTATTTAAGAAACCCTTGACTGGGACTTTCCTGGTGGTCCAGTGGTTAAGAGTCTATGCTTCCAATGCAGGGGTCCTGGGTTCCATCCCTAGTCGGGGAACTAAAATCCCATGTGCAATGCAGTGCAGCCAAAAAAATTTAAAAAAAAAAAAAAGAAAAAGAAACCATTGACTAACTCTAAGTTAAAAATATTTACTCCTGTGTTTAAGAGGTTTATAGTTTTAGCTTTTAGGTAATTTTGAGTTAATTTTAGTGCATGGCACAAAGAAAGGATCCAACTTAATTCTTCTGCATATGGATATCCAGTTCTCCAAGCACAGTTATTAAAAAAACTATTCTTTCCTCACTGAATTAGCCTGGACTCCATGTCGATAATCAGTTAACCATAAATAAATATAATGGTTTATTTCTGGACATCATTTCCATTCATTCTATTCCATTGATCTACCCAGGTCTATCCTCATGCCAGTATGACATTGTCTTAATTACTACAGGTGTATTTAGCTTTAAAATCACTAAAGTGTGAGTCCTCCAACGTTGTTCTTCTTAAGATTTCTTTGACTATTCTGGGTTCCTTGTATTTCCACATGAATTTTAAAATCAGCTTGCCAATTCACGCAAAAAGAAAGTTGGGATTTTGATAGAGATTGCATTAAGTCTGTAGATCAATTTGGGAAATACTGCCATTTTAAGATTAGTTAAGTCTAACAGTCCATGAAAATGGGATGCCTACCTGTTTATTTGAGTATTCTTTAAAGTACTTTCAGTGTTTTGTAGTTTTCAGTGCACAAGTCTAGCACTTCTTTTGTTAAATTTATTCTCATTCTCTTTGGTGCTTTTGTAAATGGAATTGTTTTCTTTATTTCATTTTTGGAATGTTCCTTGCTAGTGTATTACTTTCCTAGGGCTACTATGACAAAGTATCACAATCTGGGTGACTGGTGACTTAAAACAACAAGAATTTATTTGTTCACAGTTCTGGAGACTATAAATCTAAAATTAAGTTGTTGGTACAGCCATGCTCCCTCTGAAACCTCTAGGGGAGAATCCTTATTTGCCTCTTTCAACTTCTAGTACTCCCTAGCATTCCTTGGACTGTGGCAGCATAACACCAATCTCTGCCTCCATGACTGTCTTCCATCTGTGTGTATTTGCCTTCTAAAATATTATTATAAGGATACCAGTCATATTGGATTAAGGGCCCATCCCCCTCCACTATGACCTCATCTTAACTAATTACATCTACAATGACCCTATATCCAATAAGTTCATTCTGAGGTACTAGAGGTTAGAGCTTCAACATGTATTTGGTGAGGGGGGGGCATAATTCAACCCATAACAACTAGTGTATTAAAATATAATTGATTTTTATTTATGAATTTTGTATACTACAACCTTGTTAAATTAATTTACTTCTAATAGTTCTAATAGATCCCTTAGGATTGTCAATAGATAAGATCATGACATCTGCAAAGAGAGGTAGTTTTCACTTCCTTTTCTTCTCTAAATGCCCTAGATAGAACCTCTACTACAGTGGTGGACAAAAGCGGTAAGAATGTCCTATTTTGTCCCTGATCTTAGAGAGAATAGATTAAGTTTTTTCACAATTAAGTTTTTTCTTTAACATATAAGAGAGAATATATTATGATGTTAGTTATAGGTATTTGTAGATAGTCTTTATCAGATTAAGAAAGTTCCCTTCTATGCCTAGTTTGTGGAGTATTTTTTATTTTAAAAGGCTATTGGATTTTGTCAGATGTTTTTACTTTGTCTAGTAAGCTAATCATGTGATTTTTCCTCCTTTATTCAATCAATATCATGTATTACATTTATTGATATCTGCATTTATTTTTTTATAAATTTATTTATTTTATTTATTTATTTTTGGCTGTGCTGGGTCTTTATTGCTGCGTGCGGACCTTCTCCAGATGCAGTGAGTGGGGGCTACTATTCATTGAGGTGCATGGGCTTCTTACTGCAGTGGCTTCTCTTGTTGCAGAGTGCAGGCTCTAGGTGCGCGGGCTTCAGTAGTTGTGGCTCGTGGGCTCTAGAGCACAGGTTCAGTAGTTGTGGTGCGTGGGCTTAGCTGCTCCACGGTACGTGGGATCTTCCCGGACCAGGGCTTGAACCCGTGTCCCCTGTGTTGGCAGGCTGATTCTTAACCACTGTGCCACCAGGGAAGCACAATATTTGCATTTTGAACCAACTTTGCATTCCTGGGATAAACCCCACCTGCTTGTGGTATATAGCCTTTTTTATATGTTGTTGGATTCGATTTGCTAGCATTTTGTTGAGTATTTTTGTGTTCATATTCATAATATATTGGTCTGCAGTTTTCTTGTGACACTGTGGTCTGACTTTGGTCAGAGTAATACTAAACTCATAGCATGAGCTGAGAAGTATTAACTCCTTTTCTACTTTTTGAAAGAGTTTGTAAAATAGTGATATTAATTCTTCTTTAAATATCTGATAGAATTCATCAGTGAAGCCATCTGAGAATTTCTGGTTGGGAAATATTTTAATTAGTAATTGAATCTTTTTACTTGTTTCAGTTACACTCAGATTTTCCAGTTCTTGAATCAGTACAGTCTGTCTTTCTAGAAATTTGTCCATGACATGTAAGTTGTCTAATTTGTGGTCATACAGTTGCTCATAGAATTCCCTTAGAATCCTTTTACCACAGATGATTGAGTCATACTCCTACTAACAAAAAATGAAATTCTTTCTAGATTTTTGCTATTATCACAGTGATATAATAAATTTCTTTTTACACATGCCTCCTTGAGAATAGTCCTTTCTCTAGGGTAGATTAAAAGAGGTTTGATGTATAATAAGGCAAATGTTTTGTTGCTATTGTTAAGTAAACTATGCTAAATTGTTCTTGAAAGTGGGCAATTCCTATGGTACTAGCAATTTAAGAGTATTTATTACACTACATCTCTGTCAAGACTTGATATTAGAAAACTTCTACTTCTTGTTAAGCTGATGGGGAAAAAAATGTATTGTTGCTGCTTTGCTTTCTATTTCCCTGATTACATATCAGATTGAGCATCTCCTAAAACGTTTACTGGTCATTTTTTGTCTCTTCCTTAAATATCTATATATATATATGTACTTTGCCTATTATTTGAAGGTTGTTTGCCTTTTTGTGGAATTATATATTCTTATCACTCCTTTCTTCTATATGCACACATATTTTCTCCCATCCACTGCTTATCTTTTAACTTTGATTCATTTCTGAAGATACTTTTAATTTCAATAGACAAATGCCTTCCCTATATTTATGATTCTGTTTTCTGACATTTATGTCTGTAATAAACACTAAATTTAATTTTTTACAAGGAATGAAGACTCTGTCATTATCTTCTAACCAAATGGATGCCTTTTGCCTTGCCAGTGTCCTAACTGGTCACTGAAATTCATTCAAGACTTTGAATTTGCCACCTTGGAATTATGATAATTCCACCTTTAACATAACATACCTACCTGTGATACATGTACCTGGGCTAAAGACAGTTTGAAAGGCAAGACAGCTTATTATCCTTCCTTCTGACTCTTCTGCCTCTTTAGAAAAAACATCATGACAGATTTCTTAATAGGCCTGCTGTCCCCTCAGGACTACACATTATTCTGGTGATGGGCAATACTGTCACCAATGTTGACAACTTCATTCCCAAGATTAGTCACCAGATCTAAACACTCTCTTCACCAAAGAGGTACTATGCCTTGGAAAAAATACCCTGCAATCCAATCTCTACTTGGAATCCCAATATGGCCCATAATTGAAGAAAGAACTTTTCAAGGTCCTGAGTCTATGCTTACTTGTCCCTTTCCCACTATCCACAGACCAAACGGCTAGACAATGCATTGACCAGATCCTGAAAAAAAGGTATATTAGCTTCCATATATTAGCTTTCCCAAGGACTAGCATGATTGCCCTAACTTGTTACTGTATAATTCATCCATAATAACGAAATACAATCCTTTTTTCTAAATGTTATCCTATTTTCATCCCACCACATCTGCTTACCACTAAGCACCTCATAGGTAGACACCACTCCTTTTCCTGGGAACCCCCTGATCCCACCCCTCTGAATTAGTATAATTCCTGAGAAAGCTTACATGACCATAAGCCTTCGATTAGAGCTGACTGGTCCAGAAATAGGCACCTGCCTCTGGCTGCACTGACAACTGTCTCACCAAGGACTTTTAGACTTGGGAAATTCAAATATTATCCCTCAGAGTAACTAAAACTGAAAGATTAGATTTAGGAATTGTCAGCAGTCATGGCCTCCCACCTACAGGCAAAAAGTTAAAAAAGAAAATAGAAGGAAGAAAGAGATCTGCAATAGGAGAAAATGAAGCTCTTGTACAGAGGTGGGAAAAGTGTCTTGATAGTATTCAAGTTCTGGTTTATACTTGTTTCTGAAATTAAGCCATATTGTTGTTGTCTTCTTAATAAAATTCATCTTTTGCTCAGACCAATATGAGTTGGAATTTTGTCCCAAGCACTCGGCCACATGACAGAAGTTCAATAAATACAAGATACTCTTAAAATGTTAGTGTAGTATTAAGCTTCAATGACTTCAGAAGTATAAATGCTACAAACTTACCCCCAAAAATAAACATTTGAAAGTTTAATTATCTCTATTCTTTAACACATTTAGTTTTGTGAATTTTAAACAATAAATTAATTTTGTTTCAGTCTCTCTGACTGAATATGGAAAATGTTGACCCAAACAGAATTTAACCAAAAAAATTTACTATTCAAAAATTTTTAGATAAGTACAAAAGTAATGTACATAATCAAATTTCAAAATGGTGTCTTTTGAACAGTTGTATCATTATAGTCCCCAAATTATTAATTCTTAAAAGTGCACTAAGACTTTTGCCACAGCCTGTTAAAGGATACAACTGTAATAGGTTGTTAAATGGAAGCATCAACTAAGACTCTAAGCCCACTGCTTATATCATGAGGAAGATTATATTCCAATAAAGATGTGGAAAAAAATGCAAAAAAAAAAAACCCAAGAAAAAAGAAAAAAAAGAGGGACTTCCCTGGTGGTGCAGTGGTTAAGAATCTGCCTGCCAATGCAGGGGACACGGGTTTGAGGCCTGGTCCAGGAAGATCCCACATGCTGAGGAGCAACTAACCCTATGCGCCACAGCTACTGAGCCTGCGCTCTAGAGCCCACGAGCCACAACTGCTGAAGCCCACGTGCCTAGAGCCCGTGCTGCACAACAAGAGAAGCCACTACAATGAGAAGCCTGCGCGCTGCAAAGAAGAGTAGTCCCCGCTCGCTGCAACTAGAGAAAGCCCGCGCACAGCAACAAAGACCCAATGCAGCCAAAAATAAATAAATAAATTTATTTTTTTTAAAAAAAGAGGAAGAAATGAGGCAGGTGACAATTACCACCGAAGAAAACAGTAGGCAGCCAAGGGAGAGTGCTAAAAACTTTCACTCACATGGATAATATAAAAGGGTCAGGAAAGAAGATTTAGAAACAGTACTTCTAAATACTCTTTACAGAGAGCTGTCTGGTGCCTTGAGCCCTACTCAAACACTTAAGGGAGAGGTGGATATGATGGCCATTATTAGAGAGAGGCACTTCAAGGAGAATACTCAGAAAACTGGTTTATGTTATTTGAATTTATGGAGAAGGAAGGCAGTGACAGTCAAATAAGACCTTTCTTGTATACATTACCTTTCTTCCCCAAAACATGGAGAACAGAAAATACAAATAGTTAGTGAGAAAGGAGGTAAGAAAAGAGAAAAGCCAACCACATCCCCCGGTAGGCTCTAGGGAAAGGGGAGAGAATCCTAACTTTGAATGAAAATGAAAATATTGACTGTAATATCTGATAGGGGATTTTAATTTCCAATTCAGGACAGTGCTTATAATTGTATTTCAATTAATTACCTAAGAGTGATCAGAAAAGTCATGGTACTGCCCTAGTCTTTTTCTAGGAGCAGAGGGAAAACTAGCCCCAGTAAGCAAATATAAATGAATATAAGGAGTATGAAAAAAGTTGCTTTGTGATTTTATTCTACACGACATGCTTTTCAACATAACTGTGAAACTAATATAGCCACCTGTAAGAACTGTAGGTCATCCACAATGACTTTCAAGATGCTTCTCGACAAGCAAGCAATGTACTGAGCATATCCTGACCAGACAATTATACAAAGCTTATTCTGTGTATAAGACAATTCAAGTTGGAAATCTTCACCTTTATAGTAACCCATTCAGCTAATCCTTCCCACTGCTTTCTTTTATGCCCAGGAATTTTAAAACCATTTATAACTAGTACCCATAGTCTAATATGAGGAGCTAGAATAAATAATAGCAATACATATGACTGCTTTAATACCCTGTTCCAGTGGAAAGAATATTCATGGAAATCAGCCTACTAATTTAAGAATGCCCCTAGAGCATGCTAAAAGCTTTCATCTGACAAATTTGTGAAAGTTCTTACCTTACCCTTCTGATAGGAGGAATCTAATGAGATAGAAGAGGGAAAAAGTAAAATAAGGCCTAACTTGATTACATACCAAGTACCTGACCACCAATTAATGTAAGCCGTTAAGTTCTTTAGTTCCATTTTCAACAGCTGCCTAGGATATCCTTTTCTTTACATTTTATCTGTTATACTCTTCTATTAAATCTTGATCCTTGGACTTGATAATTTAAAAATCTGATCATGTAAACTTTCTCAATTTTTCAATGATAATCTAAAGAAAGTTCTTTGAAAATGCTGTGATGTGAGCTTGTCTGAATATGTTTTACTTTAATTTAAAACATTTATTTTAAAAAGAATTTTGAGTTTGCAAAGAACTATAACTAAGTGAAACATCTATATACAAACTACATTTTGTATGATTATCATTTTTTTACTGTTTTAAAACTGTAAAATACACATAAAATTTACCATATTAACCATTTTTAAGTGTTCAGTTCAGTAGTGATAATTATATTCATACTGTTGTACAATCAATCTCCAGAACTCTTTTCATCTTGCAAAACGGAAACTCTATACACATTAAAAATAACTCCACATTCCTCATTCTTCCCAGACCCTGGCAACTACCATTCTACTTTCTGTCTCTATGAATTTGGCCACTCTAAATGCCTCATATAAGTGAAATCATACAATTTTGTATTTTAATGACTGGCTTATAATTACTCAGCATTAATATCCTCAAAATGCATCCATGTCGTACCATATGTCAGAATTTCTTTCCTTTTTAAGACTGAATAATATTCCATTGCATGTATATAACACATTTTCTTTATCCATTCATCCATCATTGGACACTTGGGTTGCTTCTACCTCTTTGCTACTATGAATAATGCTACAGTCAACATGGCTGTACAAATATCTCTTCAAGACCCTGATTTCAATTTTGGGGGGTATATTCCCAGAAATGGAATTGCTGGATTTCCATTCCATGATCCAAAAAATGGATCATATTTTTTGAGGAACTGACATACTATTTTCCATTGTGGTTATACAATTTCACATTCTTAATGATTATAATTTTAACTTTTAAAATTATATATATCATAAAAATTAATAACACTAAATTTTTTAATAGTGGTTTTATTTTCTTTTCTATGTTTCCAATTTATCTGAAATAAATATGCACTTGTATTTATAATGATGAAAAGGAGTTATTTTAAAAGCTTACCTCTCTAATTTATTTTCCTGATTTTCAAATATTTTCAACATGGTATTCAATCGATTAGTCATTGTAGAAGTTTCTACTGTTAAAAAAAAAAATTTAAAGGTATTATAAATGGCAGCAGTTGTACCTGTATGCTGATACAACTCACTGCTACATGTGAGAACTAGATAAAGAGGAGACAACAGAAATGTGCAACATATATCAAGGAGACCAAATAAATCAAGTATATCAAGAAACCAAGTAAACCAGAGGCCTTGCTTTGGGAGGGTCAGTACTCCCTAAACAGTCAAAGAGTATATTGGGAGAAATCAGCTTTAGAAGAAAGAATCAAATTCAGAATTGCTTATAGGCAAGAGAGAGTAATTAAAAATGCTTGCATAGAAAGTAATATGGCACAATAAACAATATTTTAAAATTAATCTGATAATAGTGTAGGACATAATTTTAAATTATGCCTTGTATATAGTAAAGGGTTACAAAGAACATTAACTATTATTTTTGTCACAATTTGAAATTACAGTTCGCAGGAGGGAGAAAAGGCCCTGCTATGGACTGAATATTTGTATTCCCCCAAATTCATATGTTAAAACCCTAATCTCCAATATGATTATATTTAGAGATGGGGGTCTTTGAGAGGTAATTGAATCATGAGAATGGAGCCACATAAGACACAAGAGCGCTCGCTTGCTCTCTCCCTGCTCTCTCTCCATTATTTGAGGACACAGCAAGAAGACAGCCATCTGCAATACAGGAAGAAGGCTCTCACCAGAATGTGACTATGCTAGAACCTGATTTGAACTTCTCAGCCTCCAGAACTGTGAGAAATAAATTTCTGTTGTTTAATGCACTCATTCTATGGCAATTTGTTATGGAGGCCCCTAAAACAATCCCATTTCTACGATTCCACTAGTTTAGGAATTACAACTCAGTAGCATAGAATGTATAGATGGGAAGATTACACTTCCATTGCCAAATGCAACAGCTTGGGTCCAATTGCTTCTTCCTCAAGTTCTCATTATGAATAACTTTAAAACAGAAGAAAAGAGATCAGAGAACCCATGTCTTACTGAACTGTTCTTGTTAAGGCCCTTTCCTGAGCAGAGTGTCTCTGGTTAACAAAGTGGCTTATACAGTCATTTTGAAGAAGCCAAAATGGTAAAGGGAGATCCAGTTGTTTGCTGTGTATTGTGGAGGGAGGAGGACCTCTTTTCTCTATTATAATAAAGCTTCAGTATTTTATTAATAAGTAAAAAATAGTAATAATGCATGCATATTATTTATCAATGGACAGGTTTTTCTTCTTGGGAAAAAATATGAGACAGTCAGCATCTAGAATGCATGTTATATAGAAAGGTTATAAAAATGGGATAAAATGTACATATAGTGCTTTTATCTTGTTTTATCATTTTAAATATCAAGGAAAATGTTTCTAAGCATTTTATATAAAATTATCTTATTCTTTCTAAAAGCTACACAGCACTCCATTGCTAGAATGTACTGTAATTCATTGAGCCAGTCCTAAAAATGCACGTTGTTACTATGTTTTTACTCTTACAAATATGCTAACAGTAGTACTGTTTATGGAAACAGAAATATAGAAATTATCTATATGAACATCAATAGAAGAACAGTAAATAAATTATGGCATAACCATAAAATGGAATACTATATGGTCATTAAGCCTCTTATACATTCATGCATTAATTTGCATTTCCCTGATACTAGTTAGGTCAAGCATCATTTCATATATTTTTGGACATTTTAATTTCTTCTTCTGTAACATGCCTGTTCATATGTTTGTCCATTTTTCTCCTGAGTTGTCTGCCTTTTTATTACTCATTTGTAGGGGCCAATTAATACTAGCACATAGTGTGTAATACAGTTAACAATCTACTATTAATTATATACTTACTGATATTTTCTAATATACAGAATTTTTATACTTAACCAAAGTTATTGATTTTGTTCTGTAGTTTCTAGGCTTTGCTTCGTTCTTTAAAAGTCCCAATATAAATAAATTCTCTTCATATTCATTTGTATTTTATAATCATGAGCTATATTATACTTACCAAAACATAAATAAAAATATACTTATAGTTTAATGAATAATTACAAAGCAAATATCCCCACAACCACCACTCAAGGTCAACAATTAGGCACCTGGGATTGCCAATATCCTAGAAGCTCTCTATGTGGTCCGCCCCATTCATAACCCTTTCCTTCACCCTATAGGTGCCTACTAACCTTTTTTTTCTCATCTTTGTATCTTTCCTACCCTTGTTAGTATCCTTAATGAACAGAGTTAAGTTTTCCTGGCTTTTAACTTATCATAAATGAAAATACTCTCTGTATTTAGGACGTCATTCAGTCAATAATATGTTTGTAAGATCAATGATGTTATCAGCAGCTAGATTTCAAACATATTCATTATGATGTTTCTCCAACGTATGAATAGACCACAACTTATTTATCCGTTCTACTCGTCACAGATATTTGAGATCTCCAATTTGGGGACTATTACAAACAAAACTGGTATGAAAATAGTCCAAGAGTTTAAGAACGTGACATCACCAAGACAGCAGAGTAGGAGACCCCAGCCTCTGTCCCCGAACAAAGATCAACAATTGACAGTTTAACAGATTAACAATCAACAGTTCCCAGTGACCTGCTCCACTGAGGAGCCCAGCAGCTTTTACGGTTGAAGAAATCAATGGCCAGCACAGCCACTGCAGACCCCCGAAGAACTCACCAGCTTTCACCCCACAGCTTATGCCAGCTGCCTGAGTCCCTCCCTACTCCCCTTTCCCAACCACCACCATCACTACATCCCAGGAACCATGCCAGTGGCCAGCCCAAGCCTCCGTAGCTGAGTGAGTGTGAGACACCAGCCTAAACCTCTGTGGCTCCTGTAGACCATCACACGCTTACACAGGGCTAAGCCGCTCCAGCTGTACACCTGCATGCTCCCAGCCCGGCTCATCAGCAATCGCCACTGCCCTATGCATACCCATCAGGAGACTGTGCAGTCACAGGAGCCAGATCCCCATAGCTGCTTGTGGGCCCAGATCAGGCCCTGTCTTCTGTCACTGACCTGCACCACTGTACTCACTTGCAGCTAGCCCCTCCAACTGGGCACCTGCACACCCGTGGCCTATCACCAGCCTCCACTGCTGTATGCCTGTAGTAAGACCCAAAAGCCACAGTGGTGCACAGTGACCACCAGGACTCCTGAGCTGCCCGTGTGCCCACAGTTGACTCCAGCCCTTGCTGCCTGTCCTGGACCCCGCCACAATGTGTGTGCACCTGGCCACTGCTGCTACACAGGCACTTGTGGCTGGCCCTCACAACTGAGTGTGTGCATACCACCAGCTCTGGCCACTCCCACTGCCTGCCCTGGTCCCTTGCTGCTGTACCTGCAGACAATGCTGAGGACCCCAACAGCCTGTGCAGCCTCTGTAGACCCCTGGGACACATACTAAGGACCACACGATTGTCAGTGCTATGGACTACAATGGCCTGAGCAAGTGCGTCACAATGCACCCAGCCAATCCCACCACATGTCTGCACACCTGGCACCCACAGCACTACATGTGGGGTGATGGTGTACTTGGGCACTCCCTGACCTGTGGTTGGAAATCCTTCCTTAACGAAGTCACTCCATAGAGTCAGAAAGAGATGACTGTTTCTTCAAATGTGCAGATGCCTACACAAGGACACAGGGATCACAACAAATCAGGGAGACATGACTCTACCAAAGGAATACATTAAGCCTCCAGTAACTGGCCCCAAAGAAATGAAGATACAGGAAGCGCCCAACAAGGAATTCAAAATAATCGTTCTGAATATGCTCAGAGAGCTAGAAGAGAACACAGAAAAACAATTTAATGATATTAGGAAAATAATACAAGAACAAATGAGAAATTCAACAAAGAGATAGAAAACATAAAAAAGAACCATACAACTTTTTGAGCTGAAGAATACAATGAAATATATATACATTTTAAAAAGTGAAACTACCTCAGACTAAAAAGCTTCTGCACAGAAAAGGAAACCATCAACAAATTGACAAGGCAGCCTTCTGAATGGGAGAAAATATCTGTAAACCACATATCTGATACGGGGTTAATATCCAAACTACATAAAGAACTCATAAAACTCCATAGCAAAAAAATAATAATCTGATTAAAAAATGGGCAGAGAACTTGAATAGACATTTTTCCAAAGAAAGCATACAAATGGCCAACAGGTACATGAAAAGGTACTCAACTACACAAATCATCAGAGAAATGCAAATCAAAACCACAATGAGATATCACCTCATACCTGTTAGAATGGCTATTATCTAACAGACAAGAGATAACAAATGGTGATGAGGATGTGGAGAAAGGGGAACCCTGATGCACTGTTGGTAGGGATGTAAACTGGTACTGCCACTATGGAAAACAGTATGGAGGTCCCTTGAAAAATTAAAAATAAAACTACTATATGATCCAGCAGTCTCACTTCTGGGTATATATCCAAAGAGGATGAAATCACTATCTCAAAGCGATATCTGCTCTCCTGTGTCCATTGCAGCATTTTTTTGGCCACACTGCATGGCTTGTGGGATCCTAGTTTCTCGACCAGGGATTGAACCCAGGCCATGAGTCCTAACCACTGGACCTCCAGGGAACTCTGACTGCAGCATTATTTATAATAGCAAAGACATGGAAACAACCCAAATGTCCACAGACAAGCAAATGGATAAATACACACACACACACACACACACACACACACACACACACACAAAACACACACATGGTGGAATATTATTCAGCCATTAAAGAGGAAATCTTGCCATTTGCAACAACATGGATGGACCTTGAGGGAATATGCTTAGTTAAATAAGTCAGACAGAGAAAGACAAATACTGTATACTTTCCTTATATGTAGACTCTAAAAACACTGAAATGATAGAAACAGAGAGCATAATGGTGATTGCCAGGAGCTGTGGGGTGGAGAAAATTGGGAAATGTTGGTCAAAGAGTACTTTCCGTTATAAGATGATTAAGTTCCAGGGACCTAAGGTCACAGCATGGTGACTACAGCTAATACTGTATTGTATAGTTGAAAGCTGCTATAGGAGCAGAACTTTAATATTCTCTCCATAACAATACCAACAACAAAATGGTAATTATGTTAGATAAAGGAGATGTAAAAAACCTTATTTTGGTAAGCATTTCACAATATATATGTGTATCAAATCGTTATGATAAACACCTTAAACTTGTACAATGTTGTATGTCAATAATATCTCAATAAAGCCGTTAAAAAGAAAAGACTTTAAAGGTATGCACATCCACAACTTAATTAGATAAAGCTAATTTTCAAAGTGATTGTGCCAATGTATACCTCACTCACAGTTACATGTCCTTGTCAACACTTACTGTTGTCAGACTTTTTTTTCTGGCCACACCGCACAGCCTGAGGGATCTTAGTTCCCTGACCAGGGATTGAACCTGTGGCCTCAGCAGTGAAAGCATGCAGTCCTACCCACTGGACCATCAGGGAATTCCCTTTCTGGTATTTATTTTTAATTTAATTGTTTTGGGGTCTGAAGGCAGACATTATATGATTTCTATTTTTTAATTTGTTAAGGTATATTTTATAGCCTGGAATACAATCTATTTTGGTGTATGTACCATGTGAGCTTGAGAATAATGTGTATTCTGTTCTTGTTGCATGAAGTAGTCTATAGAGGTCTATTTTATCCAGCTGAATGATGGTGTTGTTGAGTTCACTAAGTCCTTACCAAATTTCTGCCTGCTGCATCTGTCTACTTCTGATAGAATGGTGTTGAAGTCTCCAGTTATAATAGTGGGTGCATCTATATCTCCTTGCAGTTTATCAGTTTTTGCCTCACTTATTTTGACTCTCTGTTGTTAGGCACATACACTTTGAGGACTATTGTGTCTTGTTGCAGAACTGACTCATTTAGAATTAAACGCCCCTATTTATTCTTAATAATTTTTTTTTGCTCCAAATTCTGCTCTGTTCAAATTAATATAGCTACTCCTGCTTTCTTTTGGTAAATGTTACCATTATCTTTATTATTATTTATTATTAACTTTATATTTAAAGTTGTAGACAATATATAGTTAGGTCCCAGGAAAAAAAAATCAGTACCAGAAAGACAACATGAAAACCCTAACATATTTTGGAGATTAGGTAACATACTACTAAATAGCTCATATGACAAAGAAGTCTCAGAGAAACTAAAATACATTTTGAACTAAATTAAAATGAAAATGTAACATCAAATTTTGTGAAATGCAGTAAAAGGGAAATTTATAGCATTGAATGAAAACATCACAACAGAAGAAAGATCTTAAATCAATAATCCAAGCTTCTGCCTTCGGAAACTAGGAAAATAAGACCAAATTAAATCTGAAGTAAGCAGAAGAAAAGAAATAAAAATTAGAGCAGATATCAATGAAAATAGGAAATTACAGAAAATCAATTAAACCAAAAGCTGATTCTTTGAAAAAATTCAAGAAAATGAGTAAGCTAACTAAGAAAAAAGAGATATGACACAAATTACTAACATCAGAAATGAAAGAGGGGACATCACAACAGATCCCATTGACATCAAAAAATAATAAAAAAGATTATGAAAAACTTATGCCAACAAATTTGATAATTTAGATGAAATGGACCAATTCCTTGAAAGACACAATTTACCAAAACTCACACAAGGAGAAAAAGATATTCTGAATAGAATATATATCTTATATATTAAAGAAACTGGATCAATAATTTGATATCATTACAAAACAGAAAGCACCAGGATCAGATGACTACACTGGCTAACTCTACCAAACCTACAGGAAAAACTATACCAGTTATCTACAATCTATTTCAGATGACAGAACCAGAAAAAACATTTCCTAACTCATTTTATGAGGCCAGTATTACTCTAATACTGAAACAAGACAAAGACATTACCAAACAAGGATAACCATGCACCAATATCTCTCATGAACACAGATGCAAAAACCCCAACAAAATATTAGCAAATTTAATCTGACAAGGTATGGGACAAATTATACACCACAACCTAGTGAAATTTATCCCAACTATACAAGGCTGGGTCAATATTTGAAAATCAGCTAATATATCTATCATATCAATAGTCCAAAGAACAAATATCATATGATCATTTCAAAAGATACAGAAAAAGCGTATGACAAAATCTAATACCCGTTCATGACAGAAACTCTTTGCAAACTAGAAACAGAATAAAACATCCTCAACTTGATAAAGAAAATCAAACAAAATACCTACAGCTAACACCATACTTTAACATTTTTATTTTATATTGGAATATAGTTGATTTACAATGTTGCATTAGTTTCAGGTATACAGCAAAGTGATTTAGTTATACATATACCTATTCTTTTTCAGATTTTTTTCCATAAAGGTTATTACAGAGTATTGAATAGAGTTCACTGTGCTATACAGTAGGTCCTTGTTGATTATATTATATATAGTAGTGTATATATATATTAATCCCAACCTCCTAATTTATACCTCCCCCCACCTTTTCCCTTTGGTAACCATAAGTTTGTTTTCTAAGTCTGTGACCTACAGCTAACACCATACTTAATGGTAAGATACTAAATGCTTTCCCCCTAGATCAGGAATAAGACAAGGATGTTCCTTCTCACCACTCCTATTAAACATCATGCTACAAGTCCTAGCTAATGCAATAATACTAGAAAAGAAAAATTATAAAGTTTGAGAAGGAAGAAGTAAAGTTGTCTTTTTTCACAGATGGCATGACTGCCTGTATAAAAAAGGTGATTCCCAAAGAATCACCAAAAATCTCCTGCAATGAGTAAGTGATTACAGAAAGATTACAGCATACAAGAGTAATATACAGAAGTAAATTGCAATTCCTTTCTTATATACCAACAATAAACAAGTAGAATTTGAAATTATAAACACACCATTTATATTAGTACCAAAAAACTCAATACTTAGGTATTAATCTAAATAAATATGTACAGAATTTATATTAAGAAAAAAATTCTCATTTAAGGAATTAAAGATACACATAAATGGAGAGATATTCCATGTCCATGGATAGGAAGACTCATGACTGTTAAGACATCAGTTCTCATCAATTTGATCTGTAGATTCAATGCAATCCCAATCAAAAACCCAGCAAGCAAAAAAAAAAAAAAAAAAAAAAAAAAAGAGGGTGGACTTGCCTGACGGACCAGTGGTTAAGACTCCAGGCTTCCACTGCAGTGGGTGCAGATTCGATCCCTGGTTGGGGAACTAAGATCCCCTATGCCACACAGCATGGAAAAACAAACAAACAACAACAACAAAAACCCAGCAAGTGATTTTGTGTGTATCAACAAATTGATTCTAAACTTTAAATGAAAAGACAACAGGTCCAAAGAATAGAATACTGAAGAACAAAGTTGGAGGAGTGACACTATCCAACTTCAAAAACTTACTATAAAGTTACAGTAATCAAGACAGTAAGGGACTTCCCTGGTGGTGCAGTGGTTAAGAATCCGTCTGCCAATGCAGGAGACACGGGTTCGAGCCCTGGTCTGGGACGATCCCACATGCCACGGAGCAACTAAGCCCGTGCACCACAACTACTGAGCCTGAGCCCTAGAGCCCTCGAGCCACAACTACTGAGCCCAAGTGCCACAACTACTGAAGCCCGAGCGCCGAGAGCCCGTGCTTGGCAGCAAGAGAAGCCACAGCAATGAGAAGCTGCACACTGCAACAAAGAGTAGCCCCCAATTGCCATAACTAGAGAAAGCCAGCGTGCAGCACTGAAGACCCAACACAGCCAAAAGTAAATAATAAATAAATAACTTTATTTTTTTAAAAAAAAGACAGTATGGTATTGGCAAAGAACAGAAAAACAGATCAATGAAACATAACAGAGATCCCAGAAATAGGCCCACACAAATACAGTCAACTGATTTTTGGCAAAGAAACAAAGGCAATTCAATGGAGAAAGGTTAGTCTTTTTAACAAATAGTACTAGAAAAACTACATTCACACACACAAAAAATTAATTTAGACACAGACTTGATTCAAAATGGATCATAGATTTAAATATAAGAGGCAAAACTATGAAATTTCTAGAAAATAACATATAAAAAAGTCCAGGTTACATTGGGTTTGAAGATGACTTTTAGGCACAACAACAAAAGCACAATCCATGAAAGAAAAGTTCAACTTCATTAAAATTCAAAACTTCTTGTCTGCAAAAGACACTGTTAAGAGAATGAAAATATAAACCACAGACTGAGAAAAACATCTTTGCAAAACACATATCTGATGAAGAACTTGTGTCAAAGATATACAAAAAACTCTTAAAACTCAACAATAAGGAAGCAAATGATCCCCCCATTTTAAAATAGGTAAAAGATCTGAACAAATACCTCACCAAAGAAGATATACGATGGCAAATAAACATATGAGAGGATGCTCAACATTATATATCATTAGGGAATCACAAATTAAAACAATGAGATAAAATTTAATTTAATTTAATTTAAAAAATGATATAACACTATGCGCCTTTTAGAATGGCTTAAATCCAAAATTCTGACATCAAATGCTGACAAAGATGTAGAGCACCAGAAATTCTCATGCTCATTTCTAGTAAAAATGCAAAATGATACAGTCCCTGTGCAAGACAGCTTGGCAATTTCTTACAAAACTAAACATACTTTTACTATATGATCTAGCAATTGTACTCCTTAGTATCTACCCAAATGAACTGAAAAACTTCTGTCTGTAGAAACACCTTTGTTTATAGTAGCTTTATTCATAATTGTAGAAACTTCGAAGCAACATAGATGTCTTTCAACAGATGAATAAACTATGGTACATCCATACAATCCATTACTATTCAACAATAGAAATAAATGAGCTATAAAAGCATAAAAAGACATGGAGAAACCTCAAATGTGTATTGCTAAGTAAAAGAAAGACCGCATAATTTCAAATATATGATATTCTCAAAAAGGCAATATTCTAGAGACAACAAAAAGATTAGTGGCTGCCAGGGATTCAGTGGATGGAGGGAGAGATGAATAGGTAGAACATGGGATTTTCAGGGCAGTGAAACTATTCTGTATGATACTGTAATGGTGAATACATGACATTATGCATTTGTCACAATCCATAGAACTGTATGACACAAAGATTGAACCCAATGTAAACTATGGACTTTAGTTAATAATAATGTATAAATACTGGTTTATCAGTTTTAACCAATGTACCACACTAATGCAAAATTTAATAATAGAGGAAATTTTGTGCGAGGAGTGGAGTGGAAAATGGGTATATGGAAACTCTGTACGTTCTGCTCAATTTTTCTATAAACCTAAAACTTCTCTAAAAGAAGAGTTCATTAATTATGAAATAAAGCAACATCAAGATTAAATTACAGTCTAAAGAACAAAAAACAGAATGAAATTCAAAGGCAGCTTTTGTCTTATTGATTTAGGGAATGAGAAGGGAAGAACAGAATAAAATTTCACTGGAGAAGATGAAAAAGGGTACTTTTAAGAGAAAAAGAGTATACAAGTGAACAGGCAGTACTGAGAAAGAGTGGACATATACCAGTAGAGCCCAGGGACTGAGACAGCTGCCATGGGAAAAGAAACTGAGGAATTTGCAAAAGGGTTTTCTCCACATGGTACAATGTAACCCTGTCCTCTGCTTCCCTTAAAAATTACAAGTAAAATTTCTACTATTATACTTTATTATTTTAGAACTTGGTTTTGTGATTGGACAATGTGTTCCACTGGCCTATAAGTGGGCACAGAGACTTCCGTTTTTGTCCTTGATGGCGCATCAGGGACCAGAGTCACCTTTTCACTTTAAACCAATTAAAAACTGGACAAAATATATAAAACAGCAATATTCAGACACTGGAAAACAGAAGGTGCAATGCAGTAATTCCTCACAGAAGGAGAACAAAGGATGGCTCTATGATGACCCCAGCTTACTGCCTGGAGTTTCCATGCCACAGCATAAGGAAGGGAAACCCAGACAAAGTTTACTGGTTTCCATGAGTTCAGAGACAAAGTTTAGAGTCTGGGGAGTCCAAAGAAGCTAGAATTCACAGGGCACAGTTATTAGACGGAAGACAGCTGCACATATTGAGGGAGAGACAGCTGCACAGATGTGCAGAGAGTTCCCCTTGATGCAGAGACAGGCTTTTACTATCTACTCCAAAGCTCTAGACACCTTTCTACCCCACCTAGTCAGGCAGGGCTGCCTCAGATTAGAAGACTCTATAGGTCTTGGGAGTAATGTAGAATATATAGCTACCCTTCATTTAAACATGGCAACATTAGGGTTTAAAGCTGAAGTTGAAAGAAGGAAGGATTTCCATCAACTTTTTTCAACCAAATCTTATTTTCTACTTCTAAAAATATATTCCACAGCATACATTACATGATTGTTTCAAAATTCTCTCCAGTATTAAAACATAAGCAAGGCAGTTTCTCCTTTCTGTTGACAAGTAGTAAGAAGTTTGAATTCTAGAAGTTTGAGTTCTAGCAGCTCTTTATATTCACAAACTGATAGGTACTCAGCTGCAGTCAAAGCACCAGTATATATGAGATAATCTATAATTCATAGTAACAAGATGTGCAGATGACCTCTTAAATTTATCACTGCTCCACCTCAAAGCCCTACCACCTCTGAAACATTTTTGTAGCATATTCTCATCACAATAAAAAATCTTCCATTCCTAGTAATAACATGGTAAGCTTTAAAAATGAGTCTATTTTTGGTAGCAAGTAGCTAACTAGGAATTTCAGTATTTGCTTGATCGCCAGCTCAACTGTATGGCTCCAAACTCTAGGGAATTTATGTTGTAACTTCATAATTATTACTTTAAATTACAGAAAATTATAGAAATTAATAAACTCAACAGAAGTTATTAATACAATGATGCTTAATGAGTGGAAACTTACGTGGCTCAGTCGCAGAAACACCTGTAATTTCTTCAGTTGAGTGTGTTTTTATGAATTCTGAAATAACAGTGAATTTGTCATGAGTTTCAATATGAATTATATTTAATTGAGTTTAAATTTTAGTTTTTATTTTAATAACTCATTCAAGAGAACAAAAATTTTAAGAAAAACAACTGAGCTGTCTATACTGTAGACCCTCCCAATCAGGCAACAAAGTGTAACATCTAAAAAAATGTGTGTAACAACTGAGTGATATGAACTCATCATTTTCTCAACAAAACTTGTTTTTCCTCTTATATTCTCCTAGTTAATGTTACCATCATCTAATCTCCCTTCCTTTCATATCCATTCACCATGTTTTGCCAATTTTATGCAGTAAATATTTCTCATATCTTCCCCTTTTCCTCTCTTTATTTGTGCTCTGATATAGGCACTTATCACACATTTAAGGTACAGCAGTAACTTCTATTTCCTACTCCCAATCCCCAAATCTAGCTTCTCAATGTGGCCAGAATAATCTCTCTAAATTAAAATTCAACATGTCACTTCCCTAGAAAAAATCTTCAATGATTCCCTATTATATATGGGGAAAAAGGAAAGTGTTCCTAAAGCATTTTAATCCCTCTGCCTAGGCTCTTTCTTATCTTACCCCTACCTATTACTTCACACTTTGATACCATTCCAGTGCTATTTCCCTATTTATGCTGTTTTTCATACTATACCCTCTTCTTAAAGTACCAAATATCTCCCATCTTCACTTGACAAAGTCCTATTCATCCTTTAAGGTTGCATAAAACCTAAATAACTCCCTCAGGTTGAACAAGCTGGCTTTCTATGGACTTACTGCAAATTACACATACCTTTATCATGCATTACACTATATTAAAATGATACGTAATGTGCTTGTATCCTTATTATGTTGTGGATTTTGAGGGTAACAACCAAGTGTTATTCATTTTATACACTCCCAGAATCTGGAACATAATAAGAACTTTTATTGAAAATATCAACTGCTATTGAATATCTTTGAGTTTATCACTGTATAATTTTTATGGCTATAAATTTTTAAACTTTAAGTCTCAAAATGTTGGTGTATTTAGGAAACCCTATAAAGGCTGGACTTGTATAAAATATTATCACCTTCAATTTTCTGCAGTACAGTTTCATAAGTTTGCACTTCTTCTGGTGAAATTTCACTATCCCTGTTACGATTTCAATAAATAAAACATATTTATTATCAAAGATTAAGCATTTAAATCACACTTAAGAACTAGAATATATGCTCTAGACATATGTAGTTAGTAAAATAAAATTTAACATGTCCTTTAACCTTTATTCACAGACATTAAGGTAAATTATCTAGTAGCAAGAAAATAAGAAAAAAAGTCAAACTATGTAATTCTATGAATTCCATGAACATAATTAGGTATACCAACAACAACATAAACAAAAATAATAAAACTGTATTTGGTAGAAGCATGAGATTTCTTTTTACCAATGTATTATTAATGGTGTAATCAATTGTTAAGAGCACAAGTTCTAGAGTCAAATTGCTTGGCTTAAAACCTGCTGTAAATTACCCACTTATTAATTATGTGGCCTTGGGTAAGTCACTTAACCTGAGTCTCAGTTTCTTAATCTATCAAAATTGGGATATTAGAGTACTTATCTCATAAAGTATTATAGTTGTAAGGACCAAAGAACACACGTAAAGTTACTAGGAAAATACCTAGTACATATCAGACATTTAAATTTCAGGTATTAATATTAATATATGTCCTGAAATTAATTTCATACCTCACAATAGATAGCTCAAGTTAATATATCTGAACCTCTGAACCAAGGCTCCATTATGCAGCTCCCACTGAAGCCAACTCAAGTATCACTGCCTTCATTCCTTTAAGTCTAGTCATTGACAGATGGAGAGATCAATAAAGTAACTGCATAATAAATAGAAGCCCAACCTAATTATGGGTACCTTCTATTTTAACACTGTAAAATAAAAGGGTTTTGTGTATGTTTAATGCAAAAAAAAGGTTGTTTATAAATGTAAACTTTTACTTGGATAAGTTACTATACTAGATATGGTTAGGGATAGGGGAACAAATGACTTTGAGTTGATTTAATTCAGATATTCCTAAAAATACTCATATTTATTTACTGTTTATTACATGTGATAGGAAATATGTAGATGTGTGTGACTGGTTCTGATTTTGAGGAAGTGACAGTCTTGACAGGAAAACTTACACATGAATGATTAAATTAATAGCTTATTAAGTTAAACTGGTAACTAATTATTGATTAATTCATAATAAAATTATTAGGTATATTATTTGATGCCAAACAATAGGGGACAAGAAAGAAGTAACAAAGGAAGAGATCACTGTAGGACGGGTTTCTCAACCCCAGCACTACCAACATTTTAGACTGGATAATTCTTTGTTGTGGGGGACTGTCCTGTGCGTTGTAGAACGCAGCATCTCTGACCTCTACCTAGTAAGTTCCAGTAGCATTCTCCCACTCCTAGTTGTGAAAACCAAAATGTCTACATACAAGTGTTCTCTGGGGCACAAAATATCCCCCACTTGAGAATCAATGCAATAGGGGAATAGCTCTACCATGGCACTCTATCAACATTACACAGATCCACAAAGGCTTGCCAGCAGTCAGACCCAAATCGTAGTAGAATGCCCTGAAATTTCTGCTGGAGAAAGAGAAGAGAAGCCTGGTCAAGAGTCTCCATGAGGCAGTTTTCCATTCCTGTCTTGTGGAAGACTAACACAAGCTCACTTCTCATCTATCTCCCTAATTTCAGTTGAGCACAGAGCTTTCTACCCCTCTCTTCTTTACAGCCCAGTTGAAGCCCTCTGTTAAGACTATAAAGCTGCATACAGCAGAAACTAACACAACATTGTAAATCAACTCTACTCCAATAAAAAATAATTTTTAAAAAACTATAAAGCTGCATGGATGTAGTTCACATTTTGCTCCTTCATGGCAGAGCAACAAATCACTTGTGTGGCCTGTCATCTGGTCCCTCCTGCTCTGTGTTGTCCTGTGGAACTAGGAACACAGGGAGCTGACACCATGCTGATCTTGCTCTTGCTGTCTGTATAAGTAACTCAAGACCATTTGTGCCCACTGTCTCCATACCAGCCTAATATTTGGAAGTATGACAAGCCAATCTCATAGCTGCCACTGTGTTGCCACTTTGGGGCTGCCTGACTGCTTGCCAATCATGTAAACAAAAGCATGTTTAAAAAATAGTTTTTAAGATACAACAATGAAAGGGGATAGAAAGTACCGAAGAAGTTTAGTGGAATGAATTGGAAAGAATTGGCAGATTATGAAGTTTATAAAGATTATAACTCAGATCTACTAAGTGAGACATCTCAAAATATGAATTCTGTTCAGGCTGACTTCTTGCTAAGGGAGAAAAGGTCTGATACTCATACAGGTATTCATAAACTGGTATGACAGTAACACTGAAATTCTCTTGATCCAATCGGTAAATAGCTCTGCCCCATGGTAAATGGGTAAATAGCCAATCAAGTGTCTGCCAGCTGCCCTCACCCCTTGACCTTCCCAGGATCCAGCACCTAAAGGAGTAATCTTTAGCACAACAAATGGTATACAGAACCCTGCTTCACTGCTAATATTTATTCTAATAAGTTGGTGCCCATATTATCCTGGTTCTTCATATTTTCAAGAACAAGACAGTATATGCCTGAAGAATATAAATTACATACACACACACGCAAACCATTTTTTTTCTGTACCAAATAAACTTTAAAAAGGAAACTTTAGGGCCTCCCTGGTAGCGCAGTGGTTGAGAGTCCGCCTGCCGATGCAGGGAACACGGGTTCGTGCCCCAGTCTGGGAAGATCCCACATGCCACGGGGCGGCTGGGCCTGTGAGCCATGGCCGCTGAGCCTGCGCGTCCGGAGCCTGTGCTCCGCAACGGGAGAGGCCACGACAGTGAGAGGCCCGCGTACCGCAAAAAAAAAAAAAAAAAAGGAAACTTTTAAAAGGACTGGAAATAAAAGCAGAGTAGAACTGTCAAATAAAGAAGGGAACAGACTAAGAAGGGCTGGCAGCAAAGCAATGGATAAAAATTACAGCAAACCAAGGAAATAAAGCTATACTAAAAATTCCTGTTAAACTAAGTAAAATAGAATTATACATTTTCCTAAAATATCTGATACCATTGTAAAATAGTTTCTTGCACTCTATATGGCTGGCTAAGGGTGATTTTATGAATGATTCATTATAACAGATAGGATATTAGAAATAACTGGGTAACTAAATTGGTTGAATAGAGACAACAGTATTAAAGAGACATCTTACTCCAAATGCATGATTTCAAGTAGGCCTTCAATATCACCAGGTAATCAAAAGATATGTCCCTGTCCATTCACTCTTCCATTTAGTGACTATTACAAATCCTCATCTCTCTTCTCAAAACTCCTATCCTATCCTCACTCTCAGCTGATAACCTTTCTTTCTACTTCCCTGAGAAGACTAAACCAACCAAAGATAACTTCCACAGGCTTCTACACCACATCTACCCTATATCAGCATCTGCACCCTGATACTCTGCCTTCCTACCTGGTTTCATACATAATTATCCAAGCCCCTATTCCATCTCCACTCACATATTCAAGGATACTGTCCCAGCAATTCCTCTTTGACTCTTTATATCATAAATCTTTTCCTAATGGGTCATTCCTATTAGCATACAAACATTCTGTTATTTTTCCTAATTTATAAGAGCCTTATTTTGTCCCCACTTCCCTCCAGCTACTATGCTATTTTTCCCCCTTTCGCAGCAAAACCACTCCAAAGCATTGTCTATGGTTACTGTCCCCAACTGCCATCTGTCCAGAGATTTCTCATAACAACTGCTCTTCTCAAGGTCAACAAATGAATCCTTTTTAAATCCACTGGTCAGTTCTTAGTCCTAATCTTCTTGACTGATCCACAGCATCTGACATCACTGACAGTCCCTTTGCATAGTCTTCCTTCTTCATTTATCTTGCAGGACAGCACATTTACTGGTTTTCTTTCTGCCTCACTAGGTCACTCCTCATTCCCCTTTGCTAGCCCCTCCTTTTGTCCCAGACTTCTTAATGTTGGAAGGGCACCAGGGATTAGTCCCTGGTCCTCTCTTCTCAATTTACACTCACTCCCTTCATGTTACATCTACCCTTAAGTTCCATCCATATGTAAATGGCATCCCAATTCCTATTTTCAACTTACACCTCTCTCCTGAACACCAAAACATATATGCAATGACTCCCTCAAATACACCTAACAACATTTCTGACAACTCAATTTCCAATATCTTCAAACCAGAACCCCTGATCTGCCTCCTCAAAACTTGCTTCACCTACAGCCTACTGCAGTGAAGGTAGTATCAATTCCATCCTTCTGCTGCTCAGGCCAAAAGCCTTGAACTCATTCTTGGCTATTTTTCCTCTCACACGCAACATCCAATCCATCAGAAGAGTTTACTGACTCCACCTTCAAAGTATGTCCAGAATCTCAATGCTCACCAACTCTACCGCAACCACTACCCTGATCTGAACCACCTGATAGTGGTTCTCTTCCATGGATTACTGCAAAAGTCTCCCAACTGGAGTCCCCATTTCTACTCCTGACCCTGTAGAGTCAACAGGATGACTTCAACTTCAACACAGCAGTCAGAATGGTCCTTTTGAAACATATGTCAGATCATGTTACGCTCTGCTCAAAACCCTCCAGTATCTCCCCAATGATAATCAGAATAAAACCCTTTTTTTTTTTAAGAATATCTAAAGAGTCTTCCATTTATTTCCTGTCAGGACCTTTTCAAGTTTGGAATAGTTTGAGATCAGGAACAAGACAAGGATGCCCAATCTAGCCTCTTTTATTCAATATAATATTGGACATTCTAGCCACAGGAATCAGACACAAATCAGACAGCAATCAGAAATAAAAGGAATCCAAACTGCAAAGGAAGAATTAAAACTGTCACTGATTGCAGATGATATGATACTATACATAGAAAAGTCTAAAGACTCCACCAAGGAACTATTAGGACTAATAATTAAATTCAGTAAAGTTGCAGAATACAAAATTAATATACAGATGTCTGTTGTATTTCTATGCACTAATAAAGCTCTATCAGAAAGAAAACTTAAGAAAACAATCCCATTTGCAATTGCATCAAAAATAATGAAATACCTAGGAACAAATTTAACTAAGGAGGTGAAAGACCTGTACTATGAAAACTAAGAGAGTGATGAAAAAAATTTAAGATGACACAAATAAATGAAAAGATATACCATTCTCATGGATTGGAAGAATTAATGTTGCTAATGTGCCCATAATAATCTAAAGCAATCTATGGATTCATTGCAATTCCTATCAAGGTACCAATGGCATTTTTCACAGAACAAATAATTCTAAAGTTTGTATGGAAACACAAAAAACCCAAAGAGACAAAGCAATCTTGAAAAAGCTAGCAGTATCATGCTCAGTGATTTCAAACTATGCTACAAAGCTATAGTAATCAAAATAGTATGGTACTGGCACAAAAAGAGACACACAGATCAATGGAACAGAATAGAAAGCCCAGAAATGAACCCATGCGTATATGGTCAATTTTCTACAACAAAGGATGCAAGAATATACAATGGGGAAGAGATAGTCTCTTCAATAAACGGTGTTGGAAAAACTGGACAGCTACATCAAAAAGAATGAAACTAGACCTCTTTCTTACACCATATATAAAAATAAACTCAAAATGGATTAAAGACTTAAATATAAACCCTGAAACCATAAAAATGCTAGAAGAAACACAGGCAGTAAACTCTTTGACAGTGGTCTTAGTAATATTTATTTGGATCTCTCTCCTCAGACAAAGGCAACAAAAGCAAAAATAAACATGTGGAATTATATCAAACTAAAAAAAAAAAAGCTTTGCAAAACAAAACAAAAAGGCAACCTAATGAATGGGATAAGACATTCACAAATGATATATCTAGTAAGAGGCTAAAATTCAAAATATACAAAGAACTCATACAACAGCAAAAAAACAATTCAATTAAAAATGGGCAGAGGACCTGAATAAATACTCTTCCAAAGAAGACATGCAGATGTCCAACAGGCACATGACAAGAGGCTCAACACTGCTAATCATCAGGGAAATGCAAATCAAAAACCACAGTGAGAAATCACCTCCCAACTGTCAGAATGGTTATCATCCAAAAGACCGAAAAAATAACTGTGGGCAAGGATGTGCAGAAAAAGGAAATTTCATGCACTGTTGATAGAAATGCAAACTGATGTAGCCACTATGGAAAACAGTGTGGAGGTTCCTCAAAAAATTAAAAATAGTACTGCCATATGATCTAGTAATTCTACTTCTGGGTATTTTTCCAGAGAATACAAAAAAACTAATTCAAAAATATATATTCTCCCCAACGTTCATATGTTCATTGCAGCATTATTTACAATAACCAGAATATGAAAGTAACCATCAATAGATGAATGGATAAACAAAATGACATATATATATATATATATATATATATATATATATATATATATACACACACATATATATTCTTAGAACCAGAAAGCAGAATGGTGGTTGCCAGGGGCTGAGGGGGACTGGGGAAATGTGGTGATGTTGGTCAAAAAGTACAAACTTCCAGTTATAAGTTGAATAAGTTCTAAAGATCTAATGTTTAGAACATTAGCATGGTGTTTACTGTTTATAATACCATTGTATTGTATACCTGAAATGTGCTGAAGGAGTAGATGTGAAGTGTTCTCACAAGAAAAAATAATTATGGAGGTGCAAAAAAATCACTGAAGATATTCTATGATGATGATTTATTCATCTATTTAATTTCAAGACAGATAAACCTCAAATATCGAACATGAGTGTCAACAGATAATGGAAGTATTCTTGTAATCATTCATCTAAATCTTCCTCCCACCTACCAAAAAGATGATTTTCTCAACTAAAAAGTACAAATTTATTCTTTGGAACATATCCCTGTCCCTATGCAATTTTTAATGACGGTGTTCTTGAACAATGAAATATTTCACTACACCTTAAATATATTATGGAAGCTACCTAATCAAACTGAGAGAAGAGTCGCCTTAGGCCCGAGCAAGAGCGGAAGGCAGGCGGGCGCGCACAGCGGCGGCCTGAGCGCCGGCGGGGGCTGGTGAGCCCCGCACCTTTGCTTCTCCTCAGCACCCGCGCCCTCGGACATGGTGGCCCCCGGCTCTGTGACCAGCCGGCTGGGCTCGGTGTTCCCCTTCCTGCTGCTCCTGGTGGACCTACAGTACGAAGGTGCTGAATGTGGAGTAAACGCAGATGTTGAGAAACATCTTGAATTGGGCAAGAAACTGCTTGCAGCTGGACAGCTAGCTGATGCCTTATCTCAAGTTTCATGCTGCAGTAGATGGTGACCCTGATAACTATATTGCTTATTATCAGAGAGCTACTGTCTTCTTAGCTATGGGCAAATCAAAAGCAGCACTTCCTGATTTAACTAAAGTGATTGAATTGAAGATGGATTTCACTGCAGCAAGATTACAGAGAGGTCACTTGTTACTCAAACAAGGAAAACTTGATGAAGCAGAAGATGATTTTTAAAAAGTGCTCAGGGCTTCCATGGTGGCGCAGTGGTTGAGAATCCGCCTGCCGATGCAGGGGACACGGGTTCGTGCTCTGGTCTGGGAAGATCCCACATCCAGCGGAGCGGCTGGGCCCGTGAGCCATGGCCGCTGAGCCTGTGCGTCCGGAGCCTGTGCTCCGCAATGGGAGAGGCCACGACAGTGAGAGGCCCGCGTACCACAAAAAAAAAAAAAAAGTGCTCAAATCAAATCCAAGTGAAAATGAAGAAAAGGAAGCCCAGTCCCAATTTACCAAATCTGATGAAATGCAGCATTTGCGTTCACAAGCACTTGATGCTTTTGAAAGCTCAGATTATATTGCTGCTATAACCTTCCTTGGTAAGATTTTAGAGGTTTGTGTTTGGGATGCAGAACTACAGGAACTTCAAGCTGAATGTTTTATAAAAGAAGGGGAACCTAGGAAAGCGATAAGTGACTTAAAAGCTGCATCAAAATTGAAGAATGATAATACTGAGGCATTTTATAAAATCAGCACACTGTACTATGAGCTAGGAGACCATGAACTGTCTCTCAGTGAAGTTCGTGAACATCTTAAACTTGACCAGGATCATAAAAGGTGTTTTGCACACTATAAACAAGTCAAGAAACTTAATAAGCTGATTAAGTCAGCTGAAGAGCTCATCAAAGAAGGCAGATACACAGATGCGACCAGCAAATATGAATCTGTCATGAAAACAGAGCCAAGTATTTCTGAATATACAATTCGTTCAAAAGAAAGGATTTGCCACTGCTTTTCTAAGGATGAGAAGCCTGTTGAAGCTATTCGAGTGTGTTCGGAAGTTTTACAATTGGAACCTGACAATGTGAACGCTCTGAAAGACCTAGCAGAGGCCTATTTAATAGAAGAAATGTACGATGAAGCTATTCAGGGCTATGAAACTGCTCAGGAACACAATGAGAATGACCAGCAGATTCGAGAAGGTCTAGAGAAAGCACAGAGGCTACTGAAACAGTCGCAGAAATGAGATTATTATAAAATCTTGGGAGTAAAAAGAAATGCCAAAAAACAAGAAATCATTAAAGCATACCGAAAATTAGCACTGCGGTGACACCCAGATAACTTCCAGAATGAAGAAGAAAAGAAAAAAGCTGAGAAAAAGTTCATTGACATAGCAGCTGCTAAAGAAGTCCTCTCCGATCCAGAGATGAGGAAGAAGTTTGACGACAGAGAAGACGCCCTGGATGCAGAAAGCCAACAAGGAGGGGGCGGCAACCCTTTCCACAGAAGCTGGAACTCATGGCAAGGGTTCAATCCCTTCAGCTCAGGCGGACCTTTTAGATTTAAATTCCACTTCAATTAAACCAACTGTTTTTCTGCTCTTCATTTTTTAAAGATTAAAAACAAAAAAACCTTGTTCCAGGATCTTAATGAAAAAAAAAAAAAAAACTGAGAGAAGAGTTTATAAGCCAGATATTTCAAAGCCAGCAGTGTCCAATAGAACTTTCAAACAATAGGCACATGTGGCTACTAGGCACTTGAAATGTGGCTAGTGTGACTAAAGAATTGGTTTTTAAATTAAATTTAATTGAATTTTAATTTTCATAGCCACATGTGCCTAATCCCATTTCAAACTATTAAAAATTTCAAATAGGAACAAGCTGACTAGATCTTCTGATTTGATTTAGAAGCTCTATTTATAGTATAAAATCTGAACCATTATCTTCCATTCATTACTAATTATATACCTACTCTTACTGTTTAATTCTTTTGACTCTTACATTTTACTTACTTGGGTTTAGATGACATGTCTTTGAAAGAGAATTTAGACCCTTCTTTAAGGCGATTTTTCAGTTCTTCAAGTTTGTGCAACTGCTTTACTATTTGTGCAATGCTTAAACTGACTGTTTTATCAGTTGCTGGAAACTCTGCTGAAAAAGTTTGACCTTTACTTATCTAAAATAATAAAATTAGTCAGTTACTTAGGAAATACTCATTTTTCTCCCATACCTCAAAGAAATTTCAACATTTCATTTATCATATATAAATAAATGTTGTATTATTATCTATCTATAGCTATAATCACATACTAATATTTCACAATATTAGTGAAATTATATGAGCAATTGCCTAGCAACAGAATTATAGCTAAGTGTTGGCTTTTACATGTCAGAGCTCAAATTCAATGTTCTGTTTATTATTTTAATATATAAGAATTTTAAGCAAGTTAAATAACAATTATAACAGGATAAGTTAAAGGCAATTCAAAATATTTAAAAGAGAACTCTAATCCTTATGATGGGAGGAAGAGCTGAAAAAAGAAAAGTAGTCAAGCCATAGTCTTAGGACATAGCAAAGAGATATTCTAACATTGGGAATTTAAAACAGAGACTTCACTTTAGTAATGGTTACCTGAATGGGATTAAGATATAACAGCAGGAAGTAAGTACTGGGCAATGTACTGGAAGTCTGAGACTGTGGGATGCAGAACAAGTGGAAGGGAAGCAGAAGTTGTATGAATACTCTATGGACAAAGGCAAGATCCCTAATAAGAGGACATCAATCATAAACTGAACCTAAAAAGTGACATAGCAATCAGCTACAATTATCAATTTATTGCCTCTCATCTAAAATCCATTCTTCATCGTCCTGTTTATAGTAGTGGAACATTTCTATCTTGACAGGCAGCATGATGTTAACTTTTGTCAGCAGAGGGCCCTAGACACTAGAGGAGGAAGAAGCTTTTTCTTCCAAATTCTGTCATCTCTCTCTGCTTAATCCTAGGGCAGTACACAGTGTAACTAGTAGTACTCACCTCCAGCAAGTTTCAAAAGCACCACCCCTATGGATGGTTTCCTGGCAAGGTCCCTGGCATGGCACGTTCCCCACAGGCAGCTTCTCCCAGAACTTTAAGGACTAAACCACAAACATAGCCAAGGTAGAACCAGAATAATTCTCTAACTCCCTAAGGCTATCCTGGAAATCATTCTGCTATATTAACAGCATACGTAAAATCTTTTCCAAAATAAGGAAAAGATAGAGAGCAGTATTTCTCAAATTGGTGGCAAAGCACGTGAAAATAAAAGTATAAAAAAATCATTAAAATAACATTAAATTTAAAGAAAACTAATATATAATTTTATGAATAAGTATATATCATATTATGCATGACTTTTTAAATACAGGAGAAATATTTAAGTTGATAAGTTTTCTCTTGCCACTTATTTACTATTTTATGTAAATTATGGAAAGAATAATAATTAAATTTCCATTTTTCAATTTTAGGAGAAAGAATGGGTCAAACTCAGAGTAGACCAGATACATGCAGGAGTATTGTACATAAATCACTACATTTATTCCTTCTTTACCTAAATCAAAAGATTATAAACAATGGTTATTAAAATTTTTTAACTTATACCCCAAATTAGTTTTCAAATGAGACAAAATATTAACTTAATTAACAAGAAATGCTACACTTACCTCTTCCATCTGATTGACCTGTTGCTGAAACCACTTTAAATAAAATAAGGAACAGAAAGGAAATAATATTGACAAGTCAATTTCTGCAGTGAAATAAATGAGTGTGTGTGTGTGTGTGTGTGTGTGTGTGTGTGTGTGTGTGTGTGTGTGAAATATTAGTCCTACACCAAACATCATTTAATCTTAGGGTTCAGAATGGGACTAAGGCAACACGTAACTGAAACGTAAAATTTTTAAATATATATAGCAGCAAGTTTGGGAGTTATTTTTACTTCCTCAAAACTTAGAAAACTCTTTTTCACTTACATGTATTTCTGTATTAAATTTTAGTAGGCAATATATTGAACATACCTTACAAAGAGATTCCAAAATCTGGAAAATAAAGTTTTAATAAAAACATTTAAAAATAAAATTCCTCACAATGTATGATATAATAAAATATTTAATTCAAGTCTCTTGAAATTTTCAATCACCAAAATACACAAGTTTCTAAAATATAACTATAAATCTATAATCCAATCACAATATTTTTATATTTACAGTTTTTAGTACATCTTGCATAGACAACTTAGTTCTAGAAAAGAAAAAGAACTTTCCATTGTTACAGATCTACATTAAAAAAACCCAAAATAATTCACATATATGATTTCATATATTTTCTTAATATAGGTAAGAAATAAAATTTAAGTTCTTCTCAGAAGAGCATTATTTTTTTTCATAGAGCTGAGAGTACAATAATGAAGAGCATTATCTTACAAACATTATTTATTCAATATAACTTTGCTAAGCTAAATGGTCTAAGAATCAAGATATAAAATATTACACTACTACTTGATTTTTTAATGGTAAATGCAAAGAACTGGTTTGGGAGATTATGAGAGAAAATGAATATACAAAACCTATCATGGTCCAAACTACCAATATTTACCATTTACAAAATGTAATGCTAAACTGATTATATTTGCCACAAAAAACAACCAAACCCACTCTATTACAACCAAATAAAAGTTTTGAATTACATTATTAAAGAAAAATTTTATTACATGCATTCAGGCAGAAGAAAAGTTGCTTAACTGAAAAAAATCAGGCTAGTCTAAATTTCTCTTCTTTGACACTAACTCTAGATCAACAGTTAAAAACTATGACACCACAACCAAAAGCATCAGCATCACTTAAACATCCATATTTTTAGTAATGCAGATTACTAGGCCCAACCACAGCCTACTGACTCCAATGCTCTGGAAGTAGGACCAGTAATTTGTATTTAAACTATCTATCCCTCCAGTTGATTCCTTCACATGCTAAAGTTTAAGAATCACTGCACTAAGTAATAAGAAAGTAATAAGAAAGAATAGGTCTAAGCAAAAAGGGCTGAGACCCTCAAGAAACATACCACAGCAAATTAATGTCCACATCTGAAGGAAAATATTTTCAGCTGTACAAGGATTTAGAAAGTAATGTCCAATAAGGCATACTACCTTGCAATAAAGTCATTCTTTCCATTTTCTGGAGAGATTCCAGGGTTCTCAAAATCTACTTTCCTGTCTGGGAATGTAATGGGAATCCCTTGTATATGTCAATTCATCCACTCATTGCAGTCAGGGTTCTACAATTACTTAAACTACTTAAAGCCTGGAGAACAGTGGCTTTCTTAACTACTGAACCATCAATTACTACTGGTACTGTTGAATGTAGGACATTATTGATAAAAATAAGTAGAATATGAAAATTGACCAGAAGTGAGGAAAACCAACATTAGACACATAACACTAAACAGAAAAAAAATTCTATGATACTATGAAGCAACATCTATAAAGTTCTTGGGGGAAATATTAAACCTCCATTCTAATTTTAAAGATATTATCATTTAAATGTGAAGTCAAAATGAAACTATTTTCAAGAATTCAGAGATTTAGAAGCTATTTTACCACACATTCTAACCTAGCAAAACAAAAAGTTAATCTCAGAAAAGTGAACACAAGAAAAAACTATAAGCAAAGTAACAAGCAAATACCCCACTCTACAAAATTGTTGTTAATGGGGCTGGCATTTAATGTAGCTGTTATAAAAAGCTTCCTAGGGCTTCCCTGGTGGCGCAGTGGTTGAGAATCCGCCTGCCGATGCAGGGGACGCGGGTTCATGCCCCGGTCCGGGAAGATCCCACATGCCGCGGAGCGGCTGGGTCCGTGAGCCATGGCCGCTGAGCCTGTGCTCCGCAACAGGAGAGGCCACGACAATAAGAGGCCCGCGTACCACAAAAAAAAAAAAAAAAAAAAAAAGCTTCCTAAAGAGAAGATAGATAGCATAATGTTTTAAAAAAGGGGGAAAATAATATTAATATGAAACTGCCATACCAGATAGACACAGGGTGTCCTAGAAGCCAAGGGAAGGGCACTTCAAGAACAAAATGGTCAACAACATCAAATTTGCTGAGGTGTCAAGAAAGATGCACACTTGATTTAACACTATGGGAGTCATTACTATCTTCAGATGGCTAGTTCAATGGACATTGGGGGCAGAAGACAAACTGCAGTACAGATAAATGGGAGAAATATGAAGTAAGTATAAGAATATTTTTGAAGAGGACTGTGTGGGTAAAGGTAGAGCAATGTTGGGCAGTACTGGAATGAAATATGCACTCAATGGAAGAATTTTATAAAACCTTGTTTAAAAGTCAACATTTTATTTTTTTATGCTGTTAACATCCATAATCACATTCCCTGGATACTAAAAATTACTAAAAGGGTAGAATACGTCTTGATATTTTTATGGGCTATTTGTATTTCCTCCTTTGCAAACAACTTTTTTATTTCCTTTGAGCATCCTGTATTGATTTACCTTATACTTATTGACAGGTAAATGTTATCTATATAGTCTGGATTTCCTCTGTCTGATACATGTGATCTAAGTATTTTCCACTATTTGAAACTTCTCCTGCACTTCTCTTTATGAATTTTTTACACAATAGAGATTTTAATTTTAATATAGTCGAATTTAGCAATCTTTCCCTTTATGACTTATATATTCTTCTGTAATTGTTCCTTGAACCAGGTCATAACGACAGCTTCCTATATGTTTCTAAATATGTTATTACTTTTGATTTTTAAAAAATTTTATTTATTTATTTTTGGCGTGTTGGGTCTTCGTTTCTATGCGAGGGCTTTCTCTAGTTGCGGCAAGCGGGGGCCACTCTTCATTGCGGTGCGCGGGTCTCTCACTATCGCGGCCTCTCTTCTTGCGGAGCACAGGCTCCAGACGCACAGGCTCAGTAGTTGTGGCTCACGGGCCTAGTTGCTCTGCAGCATGTGGGATCTTCCCAGACCAGGGCTCGAACCATTGTCCCCTGAATTAGCAGGCAGACTCTCAACCACTGCACCACCAGGGAAGCCCTTGATTTTTTATTAGGTCTTTAATCCATCAGAAAATGATTTTTGTATACACTATAAAGAATAAATGTTTTTTACCTTATAAATAACCACTGTTCCAGGGCCATTTATTAAGCTACTACTTCTCTATCATTAATAAAATCTTCCATATATAAAAGGGTCTATTTCTGAGCCTTTATTCAATTCCATTGGTCTACCTAACCTTGCACCAAAAGCACACAATCATAATATAGCTTTCTAACAAGTCTTGATATCTGCTAGGGCAAGTCCTCTCACCTGTTCTTTGTCTTCAGAACTCACTTGGTTATTCTTGGTCCATTTAACTTCTATATAAAATTCACAATCAGTTGCAAATTTCCACCAGAAAGATAAACCTATTTGGGGAATTAGGAAGTGATGACAGCAAAAATGGCTGTAGGGAGTTCCAAGGGCCTATCCTTCACAGAAACACTGAAGAAAAAGTGAGCAAAAACTGTTACAATCAACTTTGTGAAAACCCTGGGAAACAGTGAAGGCTTTACAGCAGACAAATAGTGATGGATCAAGAAAAATGCAGGTTAAATCTGCTAGGAGAACTTTGCAGCATTTAAATTTAGCCTTGCCCCACCCACTTCCCCAGAGCACTGGCAGTCTTAAAGACAGCAGCCTCCATTCCTGGTGTGGGTATTTATTATAGTTCTGGAGGAAAAAGAGGAATTGTGTTTTTCTGTTTTGTCCTGTCTAGAGGTTCCTTGAAAGACTTGTAGCTTTTACCTTTGTTTCATCTCAGAACTCTCTCAGGGCAGAAAACCAGTGAAGTGGAGAGTATTCCTCAAAAAAACTGAAAGGTAGTTAAACAAGCCACTGCTCCCTGGAGAAAATGACTATAGTTGAGGCAAACAATATACATGTCAAAGCCTAGAAGGAAAAACTGGAGAGAGTTACTTTGGAAAAATAAGGATTTTGAAATTCCCATATATTACAGGGAATCTAGTAAGCTACACACTTGCCCAGGGCAGGACTCATGCTCAGAAAATATTGTAGTAGACACTAAACTTTCACCTCTGCCTGGTCTTTACCTCCACACAAGGAGGAAACGAAGGCTAAGGCAGATCTGTAAACAGCCTGGCTAAGTTTTAAAGAAGTGCCTCAAAACAGAGCCAGTCTTCAAATGCCAGAGAATATTTTTTTTTCTCCTTTTCTTTATGTTTTTGTGGCTCCAGGCACTTAAGGAAATCTCTGTCAAACCCACTAGTTGACCACATCTATAGGAAAAGAAACCTGAGAGATGAAACACAACAAAAACTACAAACTTGAAAAATAAATAGTTTAGATTTCTATTTTCCAATTTGGCATGTAAGGAGCCTAGATTCATCATACTGTCCTGACAACAAGTAAAAACCTAAACAAGGGCTTCCCTGGTGGCGCAGTGGTTGAGAGTCTGCCTGCCAATGCAGGGGATATGGGTTCGTGCCCCAGTCCGGGAAGATCCCACATGCCATGGAGCAGCTGGGCCCGTGAGCCATGGCCGCTGAACCTGCACGTCTGGAGCCTGTGCTCCGCAATGGGAGAGCCCACAGCAGTGAGAGGCTCACATACCACACACACACACAAAAAAAGCTGAACAAATTAAAAATCAACAAATCTTCTTAAATCTATCACAGAACTAAAGTTACAGAGCAAAAACCATGGCCCGCAAAATTGGAGAGACAGGCAATACAGAAGATTACAACCTGTGGCACAAGGAGACAATGGATTATTATTCTGCACTAAAAACAAACGAGCTATCAATCCATGAAAAGACATATAGGAACCTTTAATCCTTACTACTAAGTGAAATAAGCCAATCCAAAAACACTCCATACTGTATAATTCCAACTATACAACATGGTGAAAAAGGAAAACTATGGAAACATAAAAATCAAAAGCTTTTGGGATTTTTAGGGGGCAAGGAGGGATGCATAAGTGGAGCAGAGAGGATTTGTAGGGCGGTGAAATTATTCTGTATGATAGTATCATTGTGCATGCATGTCATCATACATTAGTTAAAACCCACAGAATGTACAACACCAAGAGGAAACCTTATGTAAACTATGGACTTTGGGTGATAATGATCTGTCAACATAGCTTCATAATTCATAAAAAAGATATCACTCTGGTGCACAATGTTGATAGCAGGGGAGGTTGTGCAAGTGGGAAAAAGGGGTATATGGGAATTCTCCATACTATCTGCACAGTTTTGCTGAGAACATAAAACTGCTCTCAAAGTAAAATCTATTTTATAAAATAATAGTTTAGGAAAATCACTAAACAATCAGTACTCACAGCAAGAAATAAGAACAAAATTTGAGGAGAGGAATAAACTGATGTCCAGAATTATAAAATTCAAAACGTCTAGTTTTCAACAAAACTTATGAAGCATTCACTAGAACAAGAAAGTACGACTAATTCATTGGAAAAATAAACAAACATTGTCCCTGAGGAAGCTCACATCTTGGACTTAGTAGACAAAAGTTTTAAATCTACCGTCTTAAACATGCTCAAAAACTAAAGGAGAGGCTGGGTTCAAGATGGCAGAGTAGAAGGAAGTGCTCTCACTCCCTCTAGTGAGATCATTGGGAATCACAACTAACTGCTGAACAATCATCCACAGGAAGACACTGGAACTCACCAAAGATACCCCACATCCAGAGACAAAGGAGAAGCGACAATGAGACAGTAGGAGGGGCATAAGCACAATAAGATCAAATCCCATAACTGCTGGGTGGGTGACTCACAAACTGGAGAAAACTTATACCAAAGAAGTCCACCCACTGGAGTGAAGTTTCCAAGCCCCAAGTCAAACTTCCCAACCTGGGCGTCCGGCAACAGGAGGAGGTGTTCCTAGAGAATTACACTTTGAAGGCTAGTGGGATTTGATTACAGGACTTCAACAGGACTGGGGGAAACAGAGACTCTACTCTTGGATGGCACACACAAAGTAGTGTGCACATCGGAACCCAGGGGAAGGAGCAGTGGCTCCAGGGGGACTGAACCAGACCTACCTGCTAGTGTTGGAGGGTCTCCTGCAGAGGCGGGGCGGAGGGACTGTGGCTCACCTTGGGGAAAAGGACACTGGCAGCAGAAGTTCTGGGAAGTAGTCCTTGGCTTGAACCCTCCCAGAGTCCGTCATTAGCCCCACCAAAGAGCCCAGGTAGGCTCCAGTGTTGGGTTGCCTCAGGCCAAATAACCAACAAGGAGGGAACCCAGCCCCACCCATCAGCAGTCAAGCGGATTAAAGTTTTACTGAGCTCTGCCCACCAGGGCAACAGTCAGCTCTACCAACCACCAGTCCCTCCCATCAAATCTCTTAGATAGACTCATCTACCAGAGGGCAGAGGGCAGAAGCAAGAATAACTACAATCCTGCAGCCTGTGGAACAAAAACCACATTCACAGAAAGATAGACAAGATGAAAAGGCAGAGGGCTATGTGCCAGATGAAGGAACAAGATGAAACCTGAGAAAAACAACTAAATGAAGTGGAGATAGGCAACCTTCCAGAAAAAGAATTCAGGATAATGATAGTGAAGATGATCCAGGACCTTGGAAAAACAATGGAAGCAAAGATGGAGAAGATGCAAGAAATGTTTAACAAAGACTTAGAAGAATTAAAAGAACAAACAAACAGAGATGACAATACAATAACTGAAATGAAAAATACACTAGAAGGAATCAATAGAGTAATTAAGGCAGAAGAACGGATAAGTGACCTGGTAGACAGAATAGGGGAATTCACTGCTGAGGAGCAGAAAAAAGAATGAAAAGAAATGAAGACAGCCTAAGGGACATCTGGACAACATTAAATGCAATAATATTCACATTAAAGGGGTCCCAGAAGGAGAAGAGAGAGAGAAAGGACCCAAGAAAATATTTGAAGAGATTATAGTCAAAAACTTCCCTAACATGGGAAGGGAAACAGCCACCCAAATCCAGAAAAAGCAGAGAGTACCATACAGGATAAACCCAAGGAGAAACACAACAAGAAATATAGTAATCAAATTGCAAAAAATTAAAGACAAAGAAAGATTATTGAAAGCATCAAGGGAAAAACAACAAATAACATTCAAGGGAACTCCCATAGGGTAAGAGCTGATTTCAGAGCAGAAACTCTACAAGCCAAAAGGGAGTGGCATGACATATTTAAAGTAATGAAAGGAAGAACTTACAACCAAGATTACTCTACCCAACAAGGATTTCATTCAGATTCGATGGAGAAGTCAAAGGCTTTACAGACAAGCAAAAGCTAAGAGAATTCAGCACCACCACACCAGCTCTACAACAAATGCTAAAGGAACTTCTCTAAGTGGGAAACACAAGAGAAGAAAAGGACCTACAAAAACAAACCCAAAACAATTAAGAAAATGGTAAGAGGAACATACATATCGATAACTACCTTAAACGTGAATGGATTAAATGCTCCAAGCAAAAGACACAGGCTCGCTGAACCGATACAAAAACAAGACCCAAGTATATGCTGTCTACAAGAGACCCAATTCAGACCTAGGGACACATACAGACTGAAAGTGAGGGGATGGAAAAACATATTCCATACAAATGGAAATCAAAAGAAAGCTGGAGTAGCAATACTCAGATAAAATAGACTTTAAAATGAAGACTATTACAAGAGACAAGAAAGGACACTACATATTGATCAAGGGATCAATCCAAGAAGAAGATATAACAATTACAAATACATATGAACACAACATAAGAGCACCTCAATACATAAGGCAACTGCTAACAGCTATAAAAGAGGAAATCGACAGTAACAGAAAAATAGTGGACGAATTTAACACCTCACTTATAGCAACAGACAGTTCATCCAAACAGAAAATTAATAAGTAAACACAAGCTTTAAATGACACAAAAGACCAGATAGATTTAATTTATATTTGTAGGACATTCCTTAGAAAAACAGCAGATTACATTTTCTTCTCAAGTGCACATGGAACATTCTCCAGGATAGATCACATCTTGGGTCACAAATCAAACCTCAGTAAATTTTTAAAAATTGAAATCATATCAAGCACCTTTTCTGACCAAAATGCTATGAGATTAGAAATCGATTACATGGGGAAAAAACGGAAAAAACACAAACACATGGAGGCTAAGCAATACAATACTAAATAACCAAGAGATCACTGAAGAAATCAAGGAGGAAATCAAAAAATACCTAGAGACAAATGAAAATGAAAACACAATGATCCAAAACCTATGGGATGCAGCAAAAGCAGTTCTTAAGAGGGAAGTTAATAGAAATACAAGCCTACCTCAAGAAACAAGAAAAATCTCAAATAAACAATCTAACCCTAAATTTAAAACAACTAGAGAAAGAACAAAGAAAACCCAAAATCAGTAAATTATAAAGATCAGGGCAGAAATAAATGAAATAGAAATGAAAAAATAGCAAAGATCAATAAAACGAAAAGCAGGTTCTTTGAGAAGATAAACAAAATTGATAACCCTTAGTCAGACTCAACAAAAAAAAACGGGAGAGGATGCAAATCAATAACATTAGAAATGAAAAAGGAGAAATCAAAACTGACACCGCAGAAATACAAAGGATTATGAGAAACTGCAACAAACAACTAAATGCCAATAAAACGGACAACATGAAAGAAAGGGACAAATTCTTGCAAAGATACAATTTTCCAAGACTGAACCAGGAAGAATTAGAAAATATATACAGCACTATCACAAGTAATGAACATGAAATATAATTAAAAATCTTCCAAAAAACAAAAGTCCAAGACCAGATGGCTTCACAGGAGAATTGTATCAAACATTTAGAGAAGAGCTAACACGCATTCTTCTCAAACTCTTCCTCAAAATTGCAGAGAAACGAACACTCCCAAACTCATTTAACAAGGCCACCAGCACTCTAATACCGAAGCCAGAAAAAGATATCACAAAAAGAAAAATATAAACCAATATCACTGATGAAAATAGATGCAAAAATCCTGAACAAATTACTAGAAAACAGAATCCAACAGCACATTAAAAGGATCATACACCATGATCAAGTAGGATTTACCCCACTTGATCATGGTGTATGATGCAAGGATTCTTCAATATACGCAAATAAATCAATGTGAAACACCACATTAACAAATTAAGGAATAAAAACCATATGATCATCTCAAGAGATGCAGAAAAAGCTTTTGACAAAATTCAACACCCATTTGTTATAAAAACTATCCATTAAATGGGCATAGACGAAACCTATCTTAACATAACAAAGGCCATATATGACAAACCCACAACAAGCATCATATTCAATGGTGAAAAACTGAAAGCATTTTCACTAAGATCAGGAACAAGACAAGGATGTGCTCTCTCACCATTCTTATTCAACATAGTTTTGGAAGTCCTAGCCATGGCAATCAGAGAAGAAAAAGAAATCAAAGGAATACATATTGGAAAAGAAGAAGTAAAACTGTCACTGTGTGCAGATGACATGATACTACACATAGAAAATCCTAAAGATGCCATGAGAAAACTACTAGAACTAATCAATGAATTTGGTAAGGTTGCAGGATACAAAATTAATGCACAGAAATCTCTGCCATTCCTATACACCAACCATGAAAAATCAGAAAAAGAAATTAAGGAAACACTCCCATACCACTGCAACAAAAAGAATAAAATACCTAGGAATAAACCTGCCTAAAGAGGCAAAAGACTTGTCCTCAGGAAACTATAAAACACTGATGAAAGAAATCAAAGATGACATAAACAGATGGAGAAATATACCATGTTCTTGGATTGGAAGAATCAACATTGTGAAAATGACTCTACTACCCAAAGCAATCTACAGATTCAATGCAATCCCTATCAAACTACCACTGGCATTTTTTACAGAACTAGAACAAAAAATTTCACAATTTGTATGGAAACACAAAAGACCCCGAATAGCCAAAGCAATCTTGAAAACGAAAAATGGAGCTGGAGGAATCAGGCTCCCTGACTTCAGACTATACTACAAAGCCACAGTAATCAACAGAGTATGGTACTGGCACAAAAACAGAAATATAGATCAATGGAACAGGACAGAAAGCCCAGAGATAAACCCACACACATAACGTCACCTTATCTTTGATAAAGGAAGGAAGGATATACAGTGGAGAAAAGATAGCCTCTTCAATAAGTGGTGCTGGGAACACTGGACAGGTACATGTAAAAGTATGAAATTAGAGTACTCCCTAACACCATACACAAAAATAAACTCAAAATGGATTAAAGACCTACATGTAAGGGCAGGCACTATCAAACTCTTAGAGGAAAACATAGGCAGAACACTCTATGACGTAAATCATAGCAAGATCCTTTTTGACCCACCTCCTAGAGAAATGGAAATAAAAACAAAAATAAACAAATGGGACCTAATGAAACTTAAAAGCTTTTGCACAGCAAAGGATACCATAAACAAGACCAAAAGACAACCCTCAGAATGGGAGAAAATAGTTGCAAATGAAGCAACTGACACAGGAGTAATATCCAAAATTTATAAGCAACTCATGCAGCTCAATAACAAGAAAACAAACAACCCAATCCAAAAATGGGCAGAAGAACTAAATAGACATTTCTCCAAAGAAGATACATAGATTGCCAACAAACACATGAAAGAATGCTCAACATCGTTAATCATTAGAGAAATGCAAATCAAAACTACAATGAGATATCATCTCACACCGGTCAGAATGGCCATCATCAAAAACTCTAGAAACAATAAATGCTGGAGAGGGCGTGGAGAAAAGGGAACACTCTTGCACTGTTGGTGGGAATGTAAACTAATACAGCCACTATGGAGAACAATATGGAGGTTCCTTAAAAGAACTACAAACAGAACTACCAGATGACCCCATAATCCTACTACTGGACATATACATTGAGAAAACCATTATTCAAAGAGTCATGTACCAAAATGTTCATTGCAGCTCTATTTATAATAGCCAGGACATGGAAGCAACCTATGTGTCCATCATCAGATGAATGGATAAAGAAGATGTGGCACATATATACAATGGAATATTACTCAGCCATAAAAAGAAATGAAACTGAGTTATTTGTAATGAGGTGGATAGACCTGGAGTCTGTCATACAGAGTGAAGTTAAGTCAGAAGGAGAAAAACAAATACCGTATGCTAACACATATATATGGAATCTAAGAAAAAAAATGTCATGAAGAGATTAGTGGTAGGATGGGAATAAAACACAGACCTACTAGAGCATGGACCTGAGGATATGGGGAGGGGGAAGGGTAAGCTGTGACAAAGTGAGAGAGTGGCATGGACATATATACACCACCAAATGTAAAATAGATAGCTAGAGAGAAGCAGCCACATAGCACAGGGAGATCAGCTCTGTGCTTTGTGACCACCTAGAGGGGTGGGATGGGGAGGGTGGGAGGAAGGGAGACGCAAGAGGGAAGAGATATGGGAATATATGTATATGTATAACTGATTCACTTTGTTGTAAAGCAGAAACTAACACACCATTGTAAAACAGTTATACTCCAATAAAGATGCTTAAAAAAAAAGACAGTGATGCACTGTCATAAAGATAGATACGTATGTACACCTAAAACTAATACAGTGTTATATGTGAATGATACTTAAATTTTTAAAAATAAATATAAAAAAATAATTTAAAAGATACAGAAACCAATGGAACAGAATTGAAAACTCAGAAATAAACCCTATGATATATCGCAAACTGATTTTATACAAGAGTACCAATGGGGAAAAAAGAATCTGTTCAACAAATAATGCTGAAAGAATTAGATATCCACATGCAAAGAACAAAGTTCATCCTTCCCTTACACTTTGTATAAAAATTAACTCAAAATGGATCCATAACCTGAAAACAAGATCTAAACCTATTAAACTGCTGGAAGAAGACACAGGGAAAAAGCATCAGGAAATTGGATTTGGCAATGATTTCTTGGACATGACACCTAAAGCCCAAGTTTAACAAAAGCAAAAATAAACTAATGGGAGACTTCTCTGGTGGTCCAGTGGGTAAGACTCTGCGCTTCTAATGCAGGGGGCCTGAGCTCAATCCCTGGTTGGGGAACTAGATCCCACATGCATGCAACAACTAAGGGTCCACATGTCGCAAATAAGAAGTCCACATGTCACAACTAAGATGTCTGCATGCCACAACCACGAAGTTTGCATGTTGCAACTAAGATGCAGTGCAGCCAAAATAAATATAAATACATAGAAAAAATAAAACTTTGAAAAAGAATGAAAAAAATAAACATGGGTCTACATCAAATTAAAAAGTCACCACACATCAAAGGAAACCATCAAAAAAATGAAAAGGCAATCTGGAATGGGAGCAAATATTTGCAAGCCATATATATTACTGTAAAAAGGCTTAATATCTAGAACATATAAGGAACTCATGCAACTCAACAGCAAAATAACAAATAACCTGATTTTAAAATGGGCAAAGAAATAGAAAAATGAATAGACATTTTTCCAAACAAGACATACAAATGAACAATGGCTATATGAAAAGGTGTTGAACATCACTCATCACCAGGGAAATGCAAATCAAAATCATATGAGATATCACCTCACACCTGTGAAAACATTTATTACCAAAAAGACAAGAGAAAATAAGCACTGATAAGGATGTGGAGAGAGGGAACCCTTATGCACTGTTGGTGGGTATATAAGTTGATATAGCTACTATGGAAAACAGTATGTAGGTTTCTAAAAAAAAATTTTTAATATAAGTACCATATGATCCAGCAATCCCACTTTCAGGTATATATCCAAAGGAAACAAAATCAGTATTTCAAAAAGATATCTGCACTCCCATGGTCTTTGCAGCATTATTCACAATAGCCAAGATATCGAAACAGTCTAAGTATCCATCAATGGATGAATGGATAAAGAAATTGTGATATACATACAAAATGGAATATTATTCAGGCATTAAAAAAAGAAGGAAAACCTGCCATTTGTGACAACATTGATGAATCTGTAAGACACTACGGTAAGTGAAACAAGCCAGACACAGAAAGAAAAATATTTCATGACCCCACTTATACATGAAATCAAAACAAACAAAAACAACCCCTCATAGTAAATGAGAGAATGGTGATTACCAGGGGCCAAACAGAGGGGGTCACAGGAAGTTATTGTTTAATGCATACAGTTTCAGTTTTGCAAGATGAAAAGAGCTCTGTAGTGGAAGGCAGTGATGGTTACACAATATAAATGTACTTAACACCACTGAACTGTACACTTTAAAATGCTTAAGACAGTATACTTTATGTTCATTTTCCAATTTAAAAAATTAGAAAAAAATGTGTATATAAATATATATGTGTGTGTGTATATATATATAGCAAAACATGAAAGTATATTTCATAATGTTACTAATGCTTATGCATCAGAGTAACACTGCATATAATTTATTTTCCTATGTACTTTTCATACTTCTTCAAATGTTCCACAATAATACTTTCAAAATCAGCTAAAACACAATGTTATTTTTCAAAACTCACAAAATAAGAAAATGTATTACCAAATAATACATATGGTATTATTTAATTTCTAAAGAATAATACATATAACTATGGAAAAATAGGAAGGTAAACAAAAATATGTTGACAAGAGTTATCTCAGAGAAACAGGATTATGATGACTTTTACTTTCTTTTTGTATATCTTCATTTTAAAATTTTCATTATTTATACCATTACTTTTGTAATATAAATGTACTTATTTAAAAAACACAGTAAAATATAAATACTACATATGAAAATATTAATGACCCAGTCAATGCTGTACATAAAGCATAATTCACAGACATAAACGCCTATGATAAGTAATGCTTTCCAATGCTCTTTATAACTACTTAAGGCACTATACCTAGACTAATATTGCTGGCTGGATTATCATATTTAAGATCAAACAACCAATATAACTTTAAATACTTTATTATTAAAATAATTGTTAGTAATAATGAATAGTAATTTAATTAGTAATTATTATCAGATTATTTTGTTTTATTATTAGTAGTAGTAGCTTATAATTAAAATATTAAGTAATATTTTATGTTTAGCAGTTTACACAGAATACATACATTATGTTCTTCCTTAGCTGCTGCTTCTAACTGAGCTGCAAATTGTGAACAACATACCAAGAATGAATTCAGATCATTCCCAACCTTATGAAAAAAGGAGAAAGTTACTTTTATTTCAGAATTCATATGTATATCCATCTATACTTTAGTATATTTAACTACTTTTGAAAATAGTTTTGTGTATGTAATTTCTGTCCCTTGAAATGCATAAAACGAGAAACTATGTTCCAAATGCTATACCAGCAAATTTTCCCAGAAAGAAAGTACATTCTGGGGAGTGGCTCAGTAATGACATATACCCAGCTATGTCTCTCTCCTCACACTCTCCTCTACACAGGTGTAGAAAAGAGCTTTCCAGCCTTAGCCTTCTGAAATTTAGGGGTAGCAAAAAAAAGTACACACTTAAATATACGTTAATTAACACTTTGTGCTAAAAAATGAATGCTAATAATGACTTCTGATTATAACTATACTTGCCAAGAGATATAGTCTTTCACCCTTACTTAATGAGCAATAGAAAATTTTGAGGAAAAAAGTTACATATTAAAATGTCACAGTGACTGAATCTCCTTTCGTAGAGCAGTGATCTGTAAATCCGAGAATTGACCAAAGATAAATAAATCTCATATGCTTATATATAGTTAGAATTCTGACAGAATGTTCTCCAGGACAAATATGATCCCTCAATATTACATTTTAAACATACTCAGAGGTTCATATTTTTTTTATCATGGTAAAACCTATAATCATATAGGAGACAGAGGGGGAAACTAAAATAGTCATTCAGGAGAGTGGGAAAATGAATTAACTAGAGTTACTAATCACAAATATAAAGTGAGGCCATTAGCAGACTTGGGGATTTTCTTCCACCCACATTCAGGTGCCACAAATAGACGATGAATATCAATTTGATCAAGATACATATTCTTTTCAAGTGCACACAGAACATTATCCAGGATAGATCACATGCTGGGCCACAAAGCAAGCCTTGATAAATATAAGAAAACTGAAATATCAAGCATCCTTTCTGACCACAACACTATGAGGCTAAAAATCAACTACAAGAAAAAACTGCAAAAAACACAAACACGTGGATACTAAACAATATGCTGCTAAACAACCAATGGCTCAATGAAGAAATCAAAGAGGAAATAAAAAAATACCTAGAGACAAATGAAAATGAAAGCATGATAATCCAAAACCTACGGGATGGAGCAAAGCAGTTCTACAGAGTTAAGTTTACAGCGATACAGGCTTACCTCAGGAAACAAGAAAAATCTCAAACAACCTACCCTTACACCTAAAGCAACTAGAATAAAGAACAAACAAAACCCAAAGTTAGTGAAGAAAAGAAATCATAAAGATCAGAGCTGAAATAAATGAAATAGAGACTAAAAAAACAATAGAAAAGACCAATGAAATCAAAGCTAGTTCTTTGAAAAAACAAACAAAAGTGATAAAACTTTAGCCAGACTCATCAAGAAAAGGGAGAGCCCAAATCAATAAAATCGGAAATGAAAAAGGAAAAGTTACATCCAACAGCACAGAAATACAAAGGATCATGAGACTACTACAAGCAACTATAAGCCAATAAAATGGACAATCCAGAAGAAATGGACAAATTCTTGAACCAAGAACAAATAGAAAATATGAACAGACCAATTATCAGAACTGAAATTGAAAGAGTAATTTTAAAACTCCCAAAAAACAAAAGTCCAGGACAAGATGACTTCACAGGTGACTTCTACCAAACATTTAGAGAAGAGTTAACACCTATCCTTCCGAAAATATTCCAAAAAACTGGAGAGGAAGGAAGACTTCTGAATGCATTCTATGAGGCTACCATCACCCTGATACCAAAATCAGACAAAGATACCACAAAAAAAGAAAATTACAGCCCCATATCACTGATGAACATAGATGCAAAAATCCTCAAAATACAAGCAAACCTACTCCAACAATACATTAAAAGGTTCATACAATATGACCAAGTGGGATTTATCCCAGGGATGCAAGGATTTTTCAATATCCACAAATCAATCAATGTGATACACGACATTAACAAATTGAAGACTATAAACCATATGATCATCTCAATAGATGCAGAAAAATCTTTTGATAAAATTCAACATCCATTTATGATTAAAAAAAACTCTTTAGAAAGTGGGAATAGAGGGAACATACCCTCAACATAATAAAGGCCATATATGACAAATCCACAGCTAACATTATACTCAACTGTGAGAATGCCCACCCTCACCACTTTTACTCAACATAGTTTTGGAAGTCCTAGCCACAGCACTCAGAAAAGAAAAAGAAAAGGAATCCAAATTGGAAAAGAAGAAGTAAAACTGTCACTGTTTTCAGATGACATGATAGTATACATAGAAACTCCTAAAGACACTACCAGAAAACTACTGAAGCTCATCAATGAATTCAGTAAAGTTGCAGGATACAAAATTAATATACAGAAATCTGTAGCATTTGTATACACTAACAACAAAAGATCAGCAAGAGAAATGAAGGAAATAATCACATCACATCAAAAAATAAAATAAAGTACCTAGGAATAAACCTACCTAAGGAAACAAATGACCTGTACTCCAAAAACTGTAAGATGCTAATGAAAGAAACTGAAGGTGACACAAACAGGTGAGAAGATATACTGTGTTCTTGGATTGGAAGACTCAATAGTGTTAAAATGACCATACTACCCAAGGCAATCTATGCTTTCAATGCAATTCCTATCAAATTACCAATGTCATTCTTCACAGAACTAGAGCAAAAAAAATTAAAAATTTGTATAGAAAGCACAAAAGACCCCGAATGGCCAAAACAATCCTGAGAAAGAAGAATGGAGCTTGAGAAATCACTCTCCCTGACCTCAGACTATACTACAAAGCTACAGTAATCAAAACAGTATGGTACTGGCACAAAAAGAGACATATAGATTAATGGAACAGGACAGAAAGCCCAGAAATAAACCCAAGCACATATGGTCAAATAATCTACAAGAAAGGAGGCAAGAATATACAATGGAGAAAAGACAGCCTCTTCAATAAGTGGTGCTGGGAAAACTGGAGAGCTACATGTGAAAGAATGAAATTAGAACACTCCCTAACACCATAACACAAAAATAAACTCAAAATGGATTAAAGACCTAAATGTAAGGCCAGACACTATAAAACTCTAGAGGAAAACATAGGCAGAACACTCTTTGACATAAAACGTAGCAATATTTTTTTGGATCCCTCTCCTAGAGTAAAGGAAACAAAAACAAAACTAAACAAATGGAACATAATTAAACTTAAAAGCTTTTGCACAGCAAAGGAAACCATAAACAAAACAAAAAGACAAATTACAGACTGGGAGAAAATATTTGCAAATGATGCTACCAACAAGGGATTAATTTCCGAAATTCACAAACAGCTCATACGGCTTAATATCAGAAAAACAAACAACCTGATCAAAAAATGGGCTGAAGACCTAAATAGACACTTCTCCAAAGAAGAAATACAGATAGGCATATGAAAAAGAAGACATACAGGCACATGAAAAGATACTCAATATCGCTAATTATTAGAGAAACACAAATCAAAACTATAATGAGATATCACCTCACACTAGTCAGAATGGCCATCATTAAAAAGTCTACAGATAATATATGCTGGCAAGGGTGTGGAGCAAAAGGAACCCCCCTACCTTGTTGGTGGAAATGTAAATTGGTGCAGCCACCATGGAGAACAGTATGGATGTTCCTCAAAAAACTAAAAATAGAGTTACAATATGATATGGCAATCCCATTCCTGGGCATATATTGAGAGAAAACTCTAATTCAAAAAGATACGTGGGGACTTCCCTGGCAATCCAGTGGTTAAGAATGCGTGCTTCCATTGCAGAGGGCACAGGTTCAATCCCTGGTCAGGGAATTAAGATCCCACATGCCGCACGGCACAGCCAAAAAAAAAAAAAAAAGAGAAAGAGAGAGACAAGGAAATAAAAACATTCAGATTGGAGAAGAAGAAGTAAAACTGTCTTTATTTGAAGATGACATAATTGTCTATGCATAAAACCCCAAAGTATCTACAGAAAGATTCCTAGAATAAAGAAGTACATTGAGCAAGGTTGCAAGATGTAAGATCAACACACGAAAATCAATCATATTTCTATATAATAATAACAAACAGGTGGAAACTGAAATTAAAAATATAATGCCGGGCTTCCCTGGTGGCGCAGTGGTTGAGAGTCCGCCTGCCGATGCAGGGGACACGGGTTCGTGCCCCGGTCTGGGAAGATCCCACATGCTGCGGAGCGGCTGGGCCCGTGAGCCATGGCCGCTGAGCCTGTGCGTCGGGAGCCTGTGCTCCGCCATGGGAGAGGCCACAACAGTGAGAGGCCCGCGTAACGCAAAAAAAAAAAAAAAAAAAAAAAAAAAAAAAAATATATATATATATATATATATATATATAAAGCCTTTAAAAATCATTCCAAAAACATGAAATATTAATGTATAAATCAGAAGAACGATATACAGGATCTTTATGATGAAAATTACAGAATGCTGAAGAAAGAAATCAAACAGGACAATTAAATCAATCAAATAAATGGAGAAAAATACTATGTTCATGGTTTGAAAGACCCAACATAGGTATTTTATTACATGAAGCCAAACTCAATCCCTAACAAAACTAATTATAAAATAGAAGAATAATGACCAACGAGTACAGTGTATTAAAGTATAGTTGACTATTAAGAAATATGTAAAAATAATGTCTCATCAATAGACTGAAAGTGAACCACATAATCACCTCAATAGTTATATCATTTCAATATATACAACACAGACATTTATTAAAACTCAGTAATCTCTTCAATGTTGGGGGTTTTTTATTTAGCAAACCATAAATAGAAGAATACTTTCTTAACATAATAAAGAATATACATTGCAAATGAACAGCCAACCACAAGCTTACATATTAAACAAGAAATACATTAGCAGCAAAAGTAGGCTCAAGATATAGATATGTGGTGGTGTGATGATTTTGGAGATTGGGATTGACATGTGTACACTGATGTGTATAAAATGGATGACTAACAAGAATAAATAATAATAATAATTAATAAATAAAATGTTTAAGAACATATACAAATGAATGGAAACAAATTTAAAATTGATATCCAATAAATACTTTAGTAATAAAAAAAGATATAGACATGCCTTAATTAAACTTTAAGATAAGTGTTGGCAGAGAATGGAAAAATCAGTACACTACTTTCAAGTTTCCTAGGAGGATCATTTTCATGGATGGGGGATTCATTCTGAGAACATATACAGACTCTAAAAGAAAATCTTAGCCCTTTTCAGCATTAATGTCTCTACATTAGCGTTACATATACTTACAGAAAAGGTTAATCCTTCATGTTCAGGCTTCACAACTGGTTCTTCTCCACTTGGAATGCTAAATCCATAGGTTTCTTCCAAAGTAGAAACAACCTATGAGAAAATCAAAGCAAATTATGTACTTATATAGGGTAAAAATATAACATTAAATCTAAAAAGATATTTAATCATAATCAACTATGTCAGAACCATTTTTGCAGTAAGACTTATTTCTTTTTTTTTTTTTTTTTTTTTTGCGGTACGCGGGCCTCTCACTGTTGTGGCCTCTCCCGTTGCGGAGCACAGGCTCTGGACGCGCAGGCTCAGCGGCCATGGCTCACGGGCCCAGCCGCTCCGCGGCATGTGGGATCTTCCCGGACCGGGGCACGAACCCGTGTTCCCTGCATTGGCAGGCGGACTCAACCACTGCACCACCAAGGAAGCCCAGTAAGACTTATTTCTACCAGTACCATAACCTCAAACTTTCCATCTCATGCCCCACCTCATATCATCCTGAAAGAGTATGAGCAATAGGCCCTTGATCCCTCCCTAGCAATGAAGAAAGGCCCTATGACTTTTCCATTTCTGTGTTGAAGGGAGTCTATGAACAGCTGAAGCATCAACTCTACTTACCACCAAAGTTTTCCTCAAAACCTAACTGACTTGGCTTTCCTCTTTGAAGATAGTGGGGAAAACAGAGAGATGGAGAACAGAAAGCAATACATTTTTAAAGGAAATTCTCTGAGCTAACCCCCTGAACTTTGAGCAAACTTGTAGTTTGGAAGTTTGATGAACTATATTTTTTTGTATATTTGTGCTATTCCTCATTGTTCTCACTTGGTATTCGGTACACTTACAACTCAATTCTGGATCACTGTGCAAGGAAGAAACTCAGAAAAAAGGAAGATTTTTTTCCCCAAAAATTAAGAGTTAGAGTTTCTAAAGTGCAGAAAAGAGCTAACAGAGCAGGCATGAGACTCAGAAAAGCCAATCCTTAGAAAGATCTGCTTGTGTCTCAGAACTTGGATTTCAGGAGGGTTCCCACTATTCATTGACTGATGACAGTGGCTCACTGTCCCTAAACTCATTGTACCAACTATACTATTTATGCTGAACACCTGCTTTCCTTCGGGGAGTCTGGAATTTTGGTACATGCTAGGCAGAGAGTACCTAGGTGACCAACCTCCAATAAAACCCTGGGCACTGAGTCTCTAGTGAGCTCCTCTGGTAGACATTTCACATGTGCTGTAACAATTTGCTGTTGAAGGAATTAAGCATGTCCTGTGTGACTCTAAAGGGAAAGAAATCTTGGAAACTTGCACCTGGTTTCCTCGAGACTTCACCCCATGTGCCTTTTCCTTTTGCTGATTTTGCTTTTAATCCTTTCACTATAATATATCTTAGCCATCAATATGACTATATACTGAGTCCAGTGAGTCCTCGAAGGAAATCACTAAACCTGACGATGGTCATGGGGACCCCCAACCCAGACAACAACAAGTATCTTACCATCTTCAGATGTTCGGTAATTTTCCTGATCAATTCATCTTCTGCTATTGACTCCTTTGTCCTACTTGATGGAATGGGTAAAGCATACCTTATGATGGATTCCCCTGTTGGTGGAGATCTTAAGACCACTGGTTCAAGTTTATCACGTACTAATTTTGCACTATGTTTTTCCTTTGGTTTAGGTGACAATGGTGAATTAAATACTCCTTTTTTATATGTTAATTCTGGAACTTTTGCCAATTTACTACTAGATGCCAAAAGATGCTTTACTGGCCTCATTTTGTTATTTACTTAGCTTCCGAATTATAGATGAAAAATTTTATTCCTCCCTGTAAATAAAACATTAAGATTTCAGATTAAAAACGATGGCAGATTAAAAAGAATGAAATAATGCCATTTTGCAGCAACGTGGATGGACCTGGAGATTATCATACTAAGTGAAGCAAGTCAGACAGAGAAAGACAAATATCATATGATATCACTTATATGGGGAATCTATTATTTTTAAAAAGATACAAATGAACTTATTTACAAGACAGAAACACTCCTAGACTTAGAAAACAAACTTATGGTTACCAAAGGGGAAAGGTGGGCGGGGGGGGGGGGTCATAGATAAATTGGGAGCTTGGGATTGACATATACACACTACTATATTTAAAATAGATAACCAGGGACTTCCCTGGTGGTCCAGTGGGTAAGACTCCGTGCTCCTAATGCAGGGGGCCTGGGTTTGATCCCTGGTGGGGGAACTAGATCCCACATGCATGCCGCAACTAAGAGTTCGCATGCCACAACTAAGAAGTCCGCATGCCACAACTAAAGATACTGCATGTGGCAACTAAGCCCCAGTGCAGCCAAAACACATGAATAAGTAAAAGAGACACCCAACAAGAACCTACTATACAGCAAAGGGAACTCTACTCAATATTCTGTAATAACCTAAATGGGAAAATAATTTGAAAAAGAATAGATATACATACATAAAACTGAATCACTCTGGTGTACACCTGAAACTAACAAAACATTGTAAATCAACTATACTTCAATATAAAATAAAAATTTTTTAAAAGAAAAAAAAACGATAGCCAGACTATCAATTGCCATGAAGATGGTGAATCCCAAAATTAACTCTGGAGAAATTACAAAATGGAGAGGAAAACATTCCTAACAACAAAGAAAAAAAAAAAAAAAAACCTGTGAGAAACCCCTAGAGGTGTGATTTATGTGTGGGCATTCAGGACAGGAGCTGAAGGGAGGGAAGAAGACAGTGGCAGCAGTGAAAGAACGTATTTAGAAAACTTTAAAATTTTATTTTTACCTTTCCCCCCCATTCTTGAGCTAATATAGGCCCTTTATATACACCATTATTTCCATAGACAGTAATAGCCTATTATTTGCTGATCCCAGGGTATCAGCAGAGTAATATGGGGGCAGCACCAATGTCATGCTAGAATAAGGAAGTATAGACTGGGTAGGACTTATTAAGCTTTCATTCTCCTACTTCTCTCTTTCCAAAGCTGATTAAGACTCAGAACAGTCTCATCCCATGGGAATTGTCTGATAGACTGGCAAAATTAAGATAGAATAGCATTGGCTCTCAGTTGTCTGCAGTGCTCCACACATAGACTAGTCCCATTGTTGTGGGTTGAACTGTGTCCCCCCCAAAGAGATACATTCAAGTCCTAACCCTGGTACCTGGGAAGATGACTGTATTTGAAAATACAGTCTTTGCAGATGTGATCAAGTTAAAATGAGGTCACACTGGAATAGGGTGGGCTCTAAATCCAATGACTGGCGTCATTATAAGAAAGCCATGTGATTACACTTGTACACAGACGTACAGGGAAGAAGGCCATGAAACGACAATGGCAGAGATCGGAGGGGTGCAGCTGCAAGCCAAGGAATGTTAAGGATTGCCAGCACCCACCAGAAGCTGGGAAAAACCTTCAGGGGAGCACAGACCTGCCAACACCTTGATTTCAGACTCCTAGACTCCAGAATTGTCAAAAAATAAATTTCTCTCACAATAAATCGTTTTAGGCCACCCTTTTTGTGGCACGTTGTTACGGCAGCCCTAGGAAACTAATTTGCTGATGGAAATGATTCAGTAGAAAGCAAAAAGTATGACTGAGAGAGAGGGAATTGCTGTGACGATACCCTCGAGTTAACAAGAAGAAATGGGTTTTTTTTTTTTTTTTTTTTTTTTTTGTGGTATGCGGGCCTCACTGTTGTGGCCTCTCCCGTTGTGGAGCACAGGCTCCAGACGCTCAGGCTCAGCGGCCATGGCTCACGGGCCCAGCCGCTCCGCAGCATGTGGGATCCTCCCAGACCGGGGCACGAACCCGTGTCCCCTGCATCGGCAGGCGGACTCCCAACCACTGCGCCACCAGGGAAGCCCGAAGAAATGGGTTTTAAGGCACGAATGGGCCAACGCACTTTAGACAGGAACAGGGAAACTACCTAAGGTAGCAGACAGGAAGGCAGAGATGTGGACTACTTCAAGAAACCAACAGAAAAGGATGGCGCACTCACCAGGTGCTAGAAAACGGCCTAATAAATGGATCCATGAAAGTTCACAGAAACTTTAAAAAAAAAAATTACATGCAGTGAACACTTATAAAAAAATACTTAAGGATTTTACACATTTGCTCCCTTTAACTCTCCTAACAATGCCAGGAGGCGGATACTCTATCACCATAAAATTACCCAAGTTTATCAGTCACTTTCCACCACAAAGACAAACATTTTCTGGTTTCCCTTCAAGGATTAGCTTGATATCCATTTCAAGCCCTTTAAAGACACCTTATACCAAACTGTGGGGGTGGAAGGCATAGGGTTTACGGTCCTTAAATTCTCCATCAAGACAAGAGAAGCTCAGCCGCAGCTGAGGCAGTCACGCGGGGTGCGGGGGTGGGGGAATGAAGAGAGAAGCAAGGATGCTTTGGCCAGGGAATCTAGCGAACACGCCCACAGCTGACGAGGGAAGTCCCCCACCACTCGGTATACCTGCCGAGGCTGCTGGCAGTCAGGCTACTGGGTGGTTTGGCCCTGGCGAGGCTGGCTCTAAGGTGAAAACGCTGGAAATTCTGAGCCTCGCAGACTTCCTTCAAGACGGAAGCCTGCAAATCCTGCAGACTCCAGCACTGCTGTTTTACAAACGGGCATTTCTGCCGCCAGGAAACGCCGGGCTTTAGCGTCCCCGTGCGGCCGCAGGGAGGGTGAGACGCCAACCGCCGGACGGCCGTTGACGCCACGTCAGGACGCCGACGTCCTACGTCAGACGCCGCAGGCGCGAGCCGCCCATCCCACGGGGGCGGGGCGAGGGGCGAGGGCTTCCGGCAACGGTGGGGGTCTTCGAGGTCATGCGCGTCTCCACCGCGCCTTCCGTCTCCTATGCTATTACTTCCAGACGCTTCACACGTGGAGATGCTTACAGGCTTTTGGCCTCGAGAAATAACGACCCGTTTAGTGCTATAAGAGCTTGGGCTACACCGACAAAACCTGGGCGCCACGCCCTCCTCTGCCACCGTCTAAATTTTTCACTGCGAGGTGTTGTGTAGTCAAAATTTTTTTTATACTATTAAATATTTTGTTGTTGTCGAAGTATAGTTGATTCACAATGTGTTAATTTCTGGTGTACAACAAAGTGATTAAGGTACATATGTTAAATACCATGTTGTACCATATACATGTACCACTTACGTTATTCTTCAAGGGATAATAGGAAGATTTCTGCTTCCAGCCAAAATGGTGGAACAGAGACTGGGTTTATCCTGCTAGCTGACCAACTAAAAATTCAGACAAAATAGAAACAATGAATTTCAAGATATTGTCTATCAGGCAATTAATGACAGTGATCCCTGGGTAACAGGAAACAAACAAGATGAGCCCTGTGATTTCCTAAACTTACTTCCTTTAGAGAGGAGTTCCCAAATAATAATGCAAAGAGGGGGGAACCCAGGGAGACCCCAGAAGTCTCCCTGAGTTGAAGAAAAGATGTCCAGTAAGGCCAAGGAAATTCGAGTTAAGAGGAGGGAATACTAAAGAGGTTGAAGAAGAGTGAGAGAGTTCCATAAATTCTCAGAGGAACCCCCTTCAAGTCCACAGCAGCTTAATGTCACTGCATGCATGTATGGGCACATACATGCTAGGCTAGGGAAAGAGCCACCTAAAAACATCAAAGGGTACAATACTCAAAGCTCACAAAGAGCTGGAAACATTTTATATTTTCACCAGCTAGAGTGAAAAGCTTTATAATTTATGGATACTCCCTAAGTACTCACAAGGATTTTGCCACAGGAGGTGGTCAGAACTAGTCTTACACTAAACACTTCTCTGGCCCGGACAAATGAATCTTCAAAGAAATACTTGAAAGAATCTAACATTTCCAATAACTTGACTGAGACCCAGAACAGAGCTCAAGAATATTTATATGCATATCAATACATCTAGCACCCAACAAGTTAAAAATCACACTGTCAAGTATCCAATCAAAAGTTGCGGGGGGGGGGCTCCCCTGGTGGCGCAGTGGTTGGGAGTCCACCTGCCGATGCAGGGGACACGAGTTTGTGCCCCGGTCCGGGAAGATCCCACATGCCGCGGAGCGGCTGGGCCCGTGAGCCATGGCCAATGAACCTGTGCGTCCGGAGCCTGCGCTCCGCAACGGGAGAGGCCACAGCAGTGAGAGGTCCACGTACCGCAAAAAAAAAAAAAAAAAAAGAAAGAAAAAAGAAAAAAGTTGCAGGGGAATTCCCTGGCAGTCCAGTGGTTAGGACTCTGCACTTCCACTGCAGGGGGCACAGGTTCAATCCCTGGTCTGGGAAGTAAGATCCCACATGCTGTGCAGCACAACCAAAAAAACAAAAAGTTGCAAATCATGCAAAGAAAGAGGAAAATACAATATACTAATGTAACGGGATAAAAATCAATCAGTCAAAATGACCCCAGTCATGACAGATGATAGCATTGGTAGACAGGACAAAAAAATTATTACAACTGTATTCCATATATTCAAGAATCTAGAGGAAAGATTGAACATGTTAAGTGGAGACACAGAAGATATGAAAGCACTCAAATCAACTTTCCAGAAATGAAGATTACAATGTCTGAGAAGAAAAAATGCACTGGCTAAGAGAAACAGTAAGTTAGCAATCACAGAAGAAAAGATTCATGAACCTAATAGCAAGAGAAACCACCCAGAAAGAAAGATACAGAAAAGATTCTGTGGGGCGAAAAAAATTTCAGGATTTCTGTGAGCCATAGAACAACTTCAAATGACATAATATACATGCATGTGTGTTCCTAACTATTTTTCTAAGTATGATGAAATGTATAACTCCACAGATCCGAGATGCTCAGTGAACACCAAGCACAGGAAACATGAAGGAAACAAGACACATAATAATCAAATTGCTTAAAAGCAGTGAAAAAAAGAAAATCTTTAAATAAACCATAAGGATAAAAATGCACATTGCAAAGATAAAGTAACAAAGACAAAGATGACAACAGAGTTTTTGTCCAAAACAGTACAAGACAACATTATGCTAAGTGAGATAAGCCAGATAGACAAAGATAAGTACTGTATGGTATCATTTACATATAGAATCTAAAAAAGTCAAACTTTTAAAAAAACAGTAAAATCATGGTTACCAGAGGATAGGGGAATAGTTGGATTTTGTTTAAGGGCACAAACTTAGTAGCAGATAAGCCATGGAGATCTAATGCACAGTATAATGAATACAGACATTGTATTATGATTATGTAACGTGATAGAGGTGCTAAATATTGCCACAGTGGCAATTATGTTACAATATATAAATGTTTCAAAACTTTATTTATTTATTTACTTTTGTGGCCTTGCCCCACGTCTTATGGGATCTTAGTTTCCAGACCAGGGATCGAACCCAAGCCCCAGCAGTGAGAGCACGGAATCCTAACCACTGGACTGCAAGGAAATTCCCTCAAAAATTTTAAAAAGCAATACTGGAGACAACAGAGCAACATTATTAAAGTACTAAAAGAAAAAAATGGTTAATCTAGAATTCTTTAGCCAGAGTAATTATCTTTCAGAAAAGAAGGTGAAACAGAGAATTTTTCAGACACACAAAAACTGAAAGAATTAATCAACAGCATACCTGCACTAAATAAATATTGAAGGAACTCTTTCAGCCAGAAGGAGAATGATACCAGTTGCAAATCTAGATCTGTCAAAGAACTGAAGAGCACTAAAAATGGAAACTACGTGAGTATACATAAAAATATTTTTCTTATTTAAATCCTCAAAGGTAATTATTTAAAGAAAAATCAGTAACAACGTGATGAAGAATTTAGAACATAGGTGAAAGTAAAATGTATAACAATAATAGCACAAAAGCCAATTGGGAGAAATAGAAATACAACATTGTAAAGTTCTTATTCTATACGTGAACTGTTATAATACCACTTGAAAGCAGTCTGTGATGTAGGCTGGATAATGGCCCCCAAAGATAAAAGTTCTTAAACTCTAGAGCCTGTGAACATTCATTACCTTTTACGGCAAAGATTCAGCAGATGTGATTAAGGATTTTGATATGAGGAGATTATCTGAGATAATCTGGGCATCACAAGTGTCCTTATAAGAAAGAGGCAGAGGGGGACTTCCCTGGCGGTCCAGTGGTTAAGTCTCCACGCTTCCACTGTAGGGGGCACGGGTTTGATCCCTGTTCAGGGAACTAAGATCTTGCGTGGCACAGCCAGGAAAAAAAGAAGAGGCAGAGGGAGATTTGACACAGAAAAAAAGAATGCAGTATTACCAGGGAGGCAAAAGATGGAAGTGACATGGTCATAAGTCAAGGAATGTCAGCAGCCACCAGGAACTGGAAGAGGAAAGAAGCAAATTCCCTTCTAGAGCTTCTGGAGGGAGTGTAACCCTGCCAACACTTTGACTTTAGCCCAATGAAATATTTCACATTTCATGAGAGAATATATTTATTTTGTTTTAAGCCACCAAGTAATAATTTATAACAGAAGTTGTAAGAAACTAATACATGTAATAAGTTAAAGATGTATACTCTAAAACCTAAAGTGAACCATAAAATAAAACAGAAGAGAGTTGTAGCTAGTGACTCAAAAATAAAAAGGAGCTAAAATGGAATTTTAAAGATACCCATGGGAGGTGAAGAAGCTGGGGCCATTTGCTGCTATTTCCAATACAGAGAAGTACGATTAAGAGAATAGCAAACTGCAATCAAAGCTGTGTATCAGATAGCAAACCAGGAGTCAGTTAAATTCAAGGATCTTGCAATAGTTTGGGAGAGCTGCACTAAGGCATTTTCCTCTGTGAGGAAGAGTCTTGGAGCTGTTCTAAAAGACAAAAGAATATTAATGTCCCTTCATTTCCCTGTACTTCCCAGTGTTTAAGGTGCTTCCTCCCCAGGTGCTTGTTTTTTCTATCCTTCCATTGCCACAAAATAAATGTGTACCGTTCCAGGAACTAAATCTATTGATATTTCTTTCCAATAATCCTTTACTTTCACCCAAACTTTTCATCTGGAAGAATCAGTCAGGAGCAAGAGGGACAAGAGGATTTTCATAAAACTTATAAAGACCCATTATGTCCCCATCTTTCAGCCTGTGGGGGCCAGTACAGGGGAAAGTATAGATGCAACGCAGGGCAATAAGTGCCCAAATGCTATACAGTGCTTCCTCTGTGATTTCCCATGTGATTTTCTCTATCTCAGGAACTTTCACTAAGAGGGCCAGAGAGTGCCTTTACGGTCAAAACCCACTTCAAGAAAACTCTGACTTTCTACTGTCATCTCCGAAAGGATATAAGATTGGCTTGATAGAATTCAGGAGTTGAACTGTAAGAGGGCCAAGCTATTCCCATCCCTTCTTAACAAATATGTGTGCCTTCCCCTTATCTCCCAAGCTAACCAGCCAGAGTCCTATAGATTTGCAAGATTTCTGCCCACAGCAGACATAAATTTCCCTCTTTTCGCATTTGGCGTTGGTGAGTGTCTCTGTAATTGTTGTATGAAAAGGATCAGAACTTTCCTCTAACCCAGGGTGGATCTTAGCATTGGTTGTTATCATAGTATGCGTGTGAGGCTGACCATGAGATCGACCCTCTAGCCCTCACCCCAAGGAGAGAGAACAAGAATCAAGTCATGAACCTGCCTCCCAGTATTCAGCCTGCAGCCATTTCCCTAATTCCTCCTCAGTGACAGAGAATGGAGTGGAGGATTATTTATTGCTGGATTGAATAATATGGCTGTTATTAAATCCAAGGACTTCCCTCAAATCATGTTAAGTGAACTAAATGGACTGTGGAGAGGCTCTTGTATTTCCTGTTCCAGGAAGCCACGTTGTGTCAGTATTCCATCTTCGTCACTGAAACTATCAAGAACTGTGAAGGGTCTACAGTTTTCCTTATTTGTTAGAAAACAAGTCAGCCTACCACAGTATCATAGACACTGGCAGAAGATATGAGACTCCTGGGCCAGAGGCAAAGAACAGTTTATTAATCACAGCAATAGCAGCAGCCAGAGTAACAACATTTGTGCTGGTTCCCGAAGCCCTGACTCCTGTAGAGCAAAGCAACAGTGGCCAGCTGATGATGCCTGTACACTCAGTGAGTTGGGTTCCTTGAGAGGAATCTTGTTTAGAAAACTCCGATCTTTCCCCGCCCCCACTCTGGGAACTCACCTCCCTGAAGCTCAAGGAGGGCCCTGCTGGGGCCGATTTTGGCCCTAGTCTCACACCTTCCCATGAGCCATGGGGTAGAGTGACTAAACCCACTCAGTTCACGGCTCCAGCCATGAGCTTCCCTCCACCCTATCCCTAATCTTTTCTGAAAACGCTGGTAGCAAACCTTCTCATCCTTTTTCCGGTGGGAGACATTGTCTTTATTATCATGATCAGCCAATAAATCCGTCCTCTGCCCCACAGAGAGATGCTAAATTTCTCAAAACTATTTGCTATACAAATTATCCTTGAAAAGATAGTCCAGAACAAAAAGGTATCAGAAGATATGCAGAAACATGAAGACTCATGGAGAATTCTAATGTTACAGTGAACATTCTATGAGTGCATGCAATGTTTCTTAGTTAATTAAGTAATAAATTGAATTCAATTCCAGCTGTAGCCAGTTCTTTGAAGTTTTATCTTTAGTTTGTAATAGTTCCTTCTGAGGAATATTAGATATACGTAGTTTTTGAAATTTTTTTAATTCCCTAGTTGTTTGACGTTTTTTTCTTGAAACTAGGACTAGAAATGTCCCTCTAAGCCTCTATTTACACAAACACAAAATCATTAAATATAAATTTATAATATATAATATATATAATTGGCCCATAAATATAATGGGCCAATTCATGGTCATGAATGTTAAATAAATATTTACAGGCTTAGTACATACTTGCCTTTAGTATCAGAATGTTTAATATCAGAATGTTGAAGCACACTACCTTGCGTATAAGTCTCAAAGGGTCTTTAAACCATAACACTGGGAGGACATCATAAGTCATACACTTTTACTTGTACAGGAAACGAAACTATTGGTGTGTTAAAAGGCCACGCTGCCAGGGTTCAAATCTACCACTTTACTTACGTCCATAGTCTTTTCAATTAATTTCTCTCCTTCAACTGGTTTCTGGGAAATTTGTTAGGTTTCATCCTAGTCTATGAAGCTTTTAAATTTTTAGACCCTAACCACGAAAAAGAAAATGGAAATGAAACTATTATGTAGCAAATTGTCTTATATATATGCAGACTTCTTAGTTAACTGAGTAATAAATTGAATTCAATTCCAGGTGCAGCCAGTTATTCCAAGAATTTTCTGAAATTAGTTTACAATAGTTCTTGCTAAAGAATTTTATATGTATGCATTTTAAAATTCCCTAGTTGTCCAAGTTTTTTCGTTGAAATTTCAGTTTCTGTTTTGCACTTTGTAGCTTTTTCTTCTCTTTTGTTGAACTGGAAAGAGCGATTCCTAGGATTCCATTTTAATTAAAGGAAGTTATTTCCAATCAACACTTCACAAAAATACGTTTTCTTATTTTGTGGACTGAGAACTCCAAGAAAATACCGAGTAACAGCAAAACGGGGGGACCTTAAGTTAATCACATAGCTGAACTCTGTGGCTACTGGCATTCCATGGATCGTCTCGCAATCAATCCTATCCAGAACTAAGAATCACAGCAGAACCCCAAGCCTGCTCGCCAGCCTGAACTGGGTGACAGTAGAGAAAAAACACCCCCCACTTCTGTGCAGCAAACGGCGGCTACTCAGAGTAACTGCAGTCTGTCTCCAGGTTTAGGGGCCAAGAATGCACCTGCTAGACAGCAGAAACTCAAGAAAGGGAACCAGTCACAGCTTCTAAACAGGAGGACGAGGAAAGAAATGCTCACCCAGGGAAACTCCGCTACTCCCACTCACACACCCACCTTCCACCCCTCTAGCAGCTCGGAGCCCGCCCACCGGAAGTAAAGCTGAGTTAACGCCACTTCGAAGGAGTGGGCTGACGTAAGCGCGCCGACTTCCGGTCCCGTCCTTCCGGAGATGGGTGGTCCTGGGATAGGGAGGGGAGGCGGAGCGGAGGCGGGGCTTGGGGCTCGTTGAGGCTCTGGTGGGTAGGTGGGTTCAGACCGAAGGGACTACGGGTCGGCGTTGGGCTCAGTGGACTCGAACAAAGGACTCTCGGGCAGGGACTCGGCACGGCGTTTTCTGACGGGTAGCTGAGCGGCCGATCGCGGCTTCTCCGCCAACCAGTGCTGTCGCCGCGTGGTCCCAGTCGGCTTCTCCTTGGTTCCCCACGGCCAGCGCCGCGTTGGGGGGCCCGGCGCAGCGGCACCTGCTGCTGAGGGAACCCCGTGGCCCGCCCAGGTGCTCATGATGGGGCTGATCTTCGCTAAACTGTGGAGCCTCTTCTGTAACCAAGGTGAGAAGGATGGAGCTGCGCAACGGCTCGAATCCGAGGCAGAGGGTCTAGTCGCCGAAGGCGACACCCGAGGGGAGACAGGTTTCTAGGTGGACATAAACGTTTTGAGACTCAGAGAAGTGACTTAGTCGAGGAGGTGGGTAGAAACTCACTATTTTAGGCTGGAAGAAGGTGCAACGTGTTGGTTGGGAGAAATGGAATGTCAGGAGAGGGGGCATTTGGTGTCCCTGAATCCAAACCAAGAATTCGGGGATTTTAGCGAAGGAAAGCGGAAAGCACCTAATGATACCCGGAGGCACTTGGAGGGCCTTTTCGTTCGCTATTAGCATCCTAAGTCTTGCCCTAGGATAAGTGTCCACCCAGAAAGCAATCAACTTTTTTTTTTTTTAATTACTACTGCTGCTTTGTTTTGCGCCCTGCTCTTTAAGCCAGTGCGCCTTCACGTTCTCTCTGATTTCGCCTGCTCTCCAGGACTCGGTAATGAGTTGTCCTATTGAGATACACCGGTTTCTGGAAATCTTCGTCCTAAACCCTTTATTCCTTTCTTCGATGTTGGAAAACGAAATGCTTTTGGTTCTATGTAGGATATTGCGTATCCGTAATTAGTCTATAACTGGTTCTGAGACGTCTAAAAGTTGCAAGTCCAAAGGGCCAAGAAGTTGTAAAACCTGTTCTGAGTCAGAGTGAATGAGATGTGATGGCTTTTGAAGAGAGAAAATACCCAGACAAAAAGGGCCGGGAATAGGTAAAGTTTTAGGCATTCTTTTAACGGAGTGTTTCCTCAGTAACTGAAACCAGTTTTAAAACTCAAAAATAGTTTCATTTTGCATTTAATACCCGGGCGTAATAAAAGCCAGTGTTTTATGATGATACCAATTTGTTACTGCTAATGCGGTATTTTTTCTCTGGATTTAAGAAGTAATGAACGGAATGAAATGGTTTTAGTCACTTGTTCTGTAGGTTGATAAGAATAATAAAATAGCCTTTTTCAAGGTTACAAGTTAATAAAGATAGATATATGCATACGCATATACACGTATACACATATACGTGTGTGTATAAACGAAATTACTGCAGATAGCACTTATCAAGTGATTTCAAAGTGGCCAGAGTTTAACTCCATATAGATATTATCCATAAATTAAATATATTTTCAGTAGTTTATATTTTCTAATCCTTGTTACATGAATTTACTATGTAAAGCAGCTTTTTAAGACGTTTAAAAGTATAAAGATTAATAATCAACTGCTTATCTTTTCCCATAGTTTAAGAAATAAAACTTTACCAAAGTCGTTGGTTCTCCCTGTGTAACTTGTCCTATTCCCTTTTCTCTCCTCTCTGTTTTATTACTGTTGTTTATCTTTTTGTTTTTTTTTAGACTTTCTTAATCAGACTTGAAGGGAATGAAGGATGTAGAGGGAAAATTCAGCAGACGATGAAAGACATTCATGGGCTACTTTTGTAGTCACATAATTGTTTAGTCCTCTTAAATCCCCATTACTGTTTAGAATTTTTCTGTCCCTTTAACTTCCTTGTTGAAAATTTAGAACTACATAATGGTTATTCTGTCATTTTACTCCCATTTATTCATGCAACTAACATTTAGTCACAGGCCATAACCCAGTCATCAGTTAGGCCTAGGTGACACAAAGGTTAAAATACAGAAAAGTTACATAGTTACTTTCTCTCAAAGTACTCAAGAATCAGTAAATGAGACAGATTGGGGAAAAAAAGATGCGGCATGGTAAATTATTTCACAGGTATGTATAAAAGCATGGTGATGGTCAACAAGAAGGAAGTGATTAATTTTTTCACAGGTGGTTCCTGGAAGACTTTACAAAAAAAGGTATACTTGGACTTGAGCAATAAGTAGGTGTTTACAAGGCATACTATGTTATTTTAGGCAGAAGGACTAATACGCAAATGGGAGAGGAATGAAATAGTTTGGTGCATTGAGGGAAGCTAAAATAGTTGAGTTTGGCTATATTTTAGTTTGCCTGTGGGGGAGTTAGAGGAGATGAGGTTGGAGAGGTAGCTAGGAGAACCAGATCACAGAGGGCCTTGCGTGTAGACTAAGACGTTGAACTGCAAGCCATGGGAGCCGAGCCATTAGAGTTTGGTCATGTATGTTGTTTTTAAAGCAGGGGAATAACGTGGTCAGATTGATACTTTAGTCCTGTATTTTTACTTTCTATATGTATCACATGACAATCTCAGCATTTTCCATTTTTTACCGCTGTGACACATCTAATCCAGTGATACTCACATCACTCAGTCTTGGTCACATAGTATGCCCAATGCCCCACCTCAGATCAGTTAAATCAGAATGGGGTGGAGCGCCCTGGGCATCAATGCCAAGATGACTCAAATGTACAGGCAGAGTTGACGACAGCTTATATTACCTGAAATACTCCTTTCCCTTATCTTTCTTCCAACATTTTTTCCCTGTAGTATTTTAGAGCACCAAGCATCTTTTCATAAATTTGATACCTTTCTGGGAATAAGTATACTAAAAGCATGTATCGTCTAAATAAAGCTGTTACAAACTACGTTCTTAGTCTCTGTGATTTTGTATTGCTTGAGTGTAAGCTAGAAGACTGATTACTTCAATGCACTTATCAATTGAAGGAAATAATTTCAAATCTGATTATCTTTGCAGACATTATTGTATATATCTTTGTGTTTATGTGTGTTGTACAGGCATACCTCAGAGATACTGTGGGTTCGGTTCCAGACTACCAAAATAAAGCGAATATTGCAATAAAGCAAGTCACACAATTTCTTTTGGTTTCCCAGTGCATATAAACGTTATGTTTAGGCTATACTGCAGTCTATTAAATGTGCAGTAGCATTATGTCTAAAAAACAGTACATATCTTAATGTAAAAATACTTTATTGCTAAAAATTGCTGTCATCTGATAGCGCAGGGTTGCCACAAACCTTCAATTTGTAAAAAACGAAATATCTACGAAGTGCAATAAAATGAGGTTATGCCTATATAAAATACATACGTGTATATCTATCTTTAGATTCACCTCAGAAGTTGACCGTTCCTTTTTTTTAAACTTCTTTTTAAACTTTCATAGACCTTGGTTTTTTTCTGTCCGTTATTTCTTGTTTTTTCCAGAATTAAGAATGAATGGAATATGATTTTAATTGTAGTTCATTTTCAGAACCAAAAACAATGACATTTTAACTTAATTTCATTATCTCATCATTTCTTTCTCATTGGTGAATTTCATGGTATCATTTTGAGCACTGATATCCAATTTGTATGTCATCGTTATTGTTCTTCACTTCTGATGGCTTACATCTGATGTCTCCTGTTAGTATTCTGCTCTTAATTCTGTTCTTTTTGCTAGTTTCAAACACAACAAACTTAAATTTACCACCGTCTGCTCCCTGTTTTCCAGAACCCGCTTTATTCATACCTTCAAATGGTTCAGACTTCTGATCAAATGTCACTCCTCAGAGAGCGCTCTCCTTCCCTGACTACTCTTACCTCGCCAACATTCAGTTTCTATGTCTTAACCCTTTGTTTTTCTGAGTAACGTTTATCACTACCTGTAATCATATGATAAGTTTATTTATTTACTTGTTGTCTGTTTCAATAGAAATAAACTCCTTGAGGCATGAACTTTGTCTTATTCGCTGTTGTATCCTCAATACAAAAGCTTTTGTTCAATTTTTTGTTTTGTTTTTCAAACATAAAAATTTTATATCGAAGTAACACATACATATTCTTTTTAAAAAGTTATATAATGCTAAAGTCTGAAAATGATGTGTGTTCGTTAGATCTCTTTAATCTCCTAACTTTTTTCCCAGCATATACTTCCACATTTCTGGATAATATACATATGTGGAAATTTTAAACATTGTAATTTTTTTTTAAGACTTGAGATATAATCAACATATAACATTGTATTTATCCCAGTATAGTATTTTGGCTTAATCCACACTCTATCTTTTCATTTTTGTGACTATAAAGTTTTGTTACTACTGAGCCACAATGTGCTGTAATTATGTTTCCCTTTTTTCTACAGCTTTTTCCCCCCTAGAGTAAATAATCATATCTCATTGCCTTAGTTTTCTTTGTACATTTGGCTAAGTCATTTCGTGCCATCCAAAAGCTCTCTGTACAGTTTACACACATCACACCTATCAGATGATTTATCCTGCCTACCCGCCCCCTCAGTATTCCATCCTGCTCCAAATTGGACCTGTTTTTCCTCTGTGCCTGCCATACAGCTGTTCTGGACTTGTCTTTGCTATCATTCTAGGAATTTCCTTTGCTTTTCTGTTTTATTGGAACTTAACGTTTTTCTTGCTTTACTCTTTGATGAAGTACATCCTTCAGAAATTTCCTGCAGAGTTGCCCAGAGTGGTCATTTTTTTTGTGATTCCAAATATCTGAAGATATATTGGTCTGTCCTCACTTTTCATTTATAATTGGGCTGGATATAGTTAAGTTGAAAACGTTTCTTTCAGAATTTTGAAGGTACTGTCATTGTCCACCAGCTTCCAGTGTTGTTGTTAAGACCAGTATCATTCTTTTCTGATTTTTCCCTCTCTTTGTAGTAGATATTAGAATTTTCCATTAATTCCTGGTATTTTTAAATTTGAAAGAGGTGTGCCTTGTTGTGTCTTCATTCACTGGACCTTTTCAACACAAAGTTGCACCTTTTTCCATTGTAGGAATTCTTTCCTTCCTTCATCCCTCCCAACCTCCCTCCCTCCCTCCCTCCCTTCCTTCTTTTCTTAAATTTAGGATTTCTTCCTCTACTTTTCTGGAAATGTTATTGGTCATATGGCACTAAATTGATTATCAATTATCCTTTTCCATTTTTCTGGCTCTTTTTTTTGAGTTCTGGGATATTTCCTTTGTCTTCCAATCCTATTGACTATTTTCAGCTATCATAAATCTAATTTATAAAAACATTTTATTTGCTAAATTTTTTTATTCTTGTGGCGTTGCTTCATAATGCTATGTCTTCTAAGTGTCTTAGTTTTTTCTTTCTGTTTCTATTTATTTTTATATTAGCCCTTCACACTGGAAGCTTTCCCCATAGATCTGTTATAAGTAATTCCATGCATGAATACACCACAGTTGTCTATTCATTTGCATCATGATGAGTTATAATATTGTGAAACTGTTAGATTGTTTTCTAAAGTGGTTATACCATTTTTATACTTTCACCAGCAACATGTGAGGCTTTGTTGCCAGTAATTTACTTTTAGCTATTCTGTTGGATGTGTACTGTTATTATCTCATTTTGGTTTTAATTTGCATTTCTGTGATGATTTTTGGGTGTTAAACACTTCTTCATGTGCTAATTGGCCATTTGTATATCTTCCTTTGCAAAATGTTCAAATCCTTTGCCAGTTTTTTTTGCGGGGGGGGGGGTCAAAACAGTTATTCTTTATAATTATTTCTGTATCCCGGAATTGAGTCTTTTGTCAGATATGTTTTGTGAATATACCCCCATCCCCACCCCCAGCCTGTGGCTTCCCTATTCATTTTATTAATGGCGATTTTTGCTGAGTGGAAGTTTTTAGTTTTGGTGAAGTCTTAATTTCTCTATATATTATTATTTTTTTTAATGGCTGTTACTTTCTGTGTCCTGTGTCTTTCATCGAGAAGCTTTAGCTTTTATGCTTAGGTCTGTGAGCCATCTCAAATTATTTTGAGGTTATGATGTGAATCGGGGTTGGGCTTCATTATTTTTTTACATGGGTATCTGCTTGTCCCAGTATAATTTACTGAAGACTTTTCTTTACCAGTGAATTACTTTGGAGTCTTTGTTGAAACTCAGATGATTCTTATCTCTAGACTTTCTCTTCTCTTGCAGTGACTTCATGGTAAATTTTAAAGGTGGTGTCAGTCCCATCTTTGTTTTGTTAAATCTTTTCAAAGAAAAGATTTTAATTTTCTCTATTGTTTCTCTGTCTTCTAATTTACTAATTCTTGTTGTTTATTTCCTTCCATCTGCTTACTTTAAGTTTGCTTTACTCCCCTCCCCCCACCTTCTTAAGGGTTAGCTGGGTGTCATTGTTTTTCTTTCTTTTTCCTTTCATATATAAACATCATTGTTTTTGTTTCTTTTTCCTTTCATATATAAACAGCTGTAAATGTTCTTCTTAAGCACTGCCTTCCTTTATTCCATAGATTTTAATATATTTCATTCAGTTGGAAACATTTTTTAAATTTTTTCTTTTTAATTTCTCCTTTGAACTATGGCTTATTTATGAGTGTTGTTATAGTTTCCACATATTTGTTTTTCTTGATAGATTATTTTTGGTTCCAAATTTAATTCCATTGTGGTCAGAAACATGCTCTGTAAGCTTTCCTCTATTTTTCCCCCCAAATTTATTGAGATTTTCTATAGTTCATCTAAATGGTCTGTTTTGTTGCATATACCATTTGCGCTTGAAAAGAATGTGCATTCTGCATTTGTCTGCAGTGTTCTATAAATGTTTATTAGGTTAAGGTGGTTGTTAATTTTGTTTAGATATTTTATATCTTTATGTGTATCTCTTATAGAGAGCATATGTTGGGATCTTGTTTATTTTGTCTAGTGTGAAATTCTCTCCCTTTTAATTGGAATGTTTATCCACTTTATTAGTGTGCTTAGATTTATGGCATGGTGAAATGTTAAGGTATACTGTTTTATCATTTGTTTTCTGTTTGTTCCATCTGTGTTTGTTTTGTTATTACTCTATTCTTCCTTTCCCACTTTCTTTTGGGTTGACTTAATTTTTTTAAGAATTAAATTTAAATTTAAATTTAAATTAATTTAAGAATTAATAAATAAATTATATTGACTTTTTAAGCAATTCCTTTTCACATTATTTTTATGGTTCTTCTAGGGATTGCAACATGCTTTCTTACCTTTTTGCAGTCTACTCAGAGTTAATAATGTAACACTTGTAAAGTGTAAGAACCTTGAAACTGTATATGTAATTGCATACTCTCCTCCCTTGTCATTTATAACCATACAGCTTACATGTTATTTGTATTGTATCTACATATGTTATAAACTGCACAATACAGTGTTATAATTTTTTGCCATAGACAATCACATGTTCTTTAAAGTTTTAAGAGAGGGTAAAATTTTCTCTTATATTTACCCACATTACTATTTTTCATGTTTTGAATTTCCATCTTGTGGATTTCCTTTCAAGGTGAAGAACTCTACCATTTTTGTAGTGTGGTTTTGCAGGTAAATGAATTCTCTTAGTTTTCTTTTATCTGAAAAAGTCTTTTTTTCCCTTTATTCCTGAAGTGTATTTTTGCTGAAAATAGCATCTTGGGTTGATTTTTTCTTTTTAACTTCATAGGCCTGTAATTTCTTTATCTGTAAAATATGCAAGGTGGCCCAGGTCAGTAGTTTTGTGCATTTTTGGAGACCTGGGTTCCTCAAAGTTGCCATATAGGTAACACATTTGTTGATGAAGAAGTGGGAGACAAGGAGTAGATCTCACATTCTGCAGCCTCTTCTAAGCTATGATATTTTATGATCCTATAATTAGTATACTATAAGACAGAGTTTTTTATAGCTCTTTTTTCTTTCTTTTTGTTCTCTCCAAGAGGCAGACTGCTCCTCCTTGCTGTCCAGGGCTTCAGGGCTCAGATTGTGACATCGTATCCTCTGACATTTTACTACCTACCTGTTGCAAGAATGCAAACTTATTTTCTGTAAATGCAATATTTCAAATTTTAAGTCACCAGATTTGGCATAGGGCATTTTTATTTGTTTCGTTATATAGTTGTTTACATACTCTGTGTTCACATAGGGCTTGTTCTCATTATATAACAATTTTAGTGCAGGTATTATGTATCTAGAAGGTAGCAATCACTATTTCATGACATTTGGGTGGCTATCTTATATCTCAAAATTAAAAGTTAGTCATTTTGTCATACATTTTAACAATATCCAATTTTAACATGATAAATGTTAACATATTATTCACAGTTTATTAACACTGCCAATATTTAGTGCTTCTCTAATGCTTTTCTCATGTTAGTCTGTTTTCATTGGTATTCTGTACTAAAACTTAAAAATTCTATTTGTTTGGTATCTGTACTAAAACTACAAACTGAGTTTATTAAAAAAAAAATTTTAATTGGGTAAAGGGAGAAACTTTTTTTTCTTGTTTTTTTCTTCTACTTATTTTTTTTGAAGTTCTTTTTTCATCATTTTTCTTGTTAGCCATTTCACCTGTATTTGTCTACAAGCAAGTGAGCTTACTAATTTGCTTTGAAGCTTCATCCTGTAAAGGCATGTCTTTATGCCTTCCCTTAAAAAAAAAAAAAAGAAGAAAGAAAGAAAAGTAAAGCCAGCTTTTAAGGAAATCCAAGAGAATAAACACCAAAGCCAAGCCAATAGAGAAACTTATGTGTAAAGACTTGGTCAAAATTAAACAAAAGCTGTGTGATGGGACCTTTTCCTTCATTTGATGTAAATAAACTTGCTTTGTGTTGGGCTCTGGAGATGCATCATTAGTAACACTGGAAATACTCCTCTCACACCTTTGTTATGAGGAGCGGTGCAGCTTGGTCTCCTGGAAGAGATTTTTGTGAAATAAGATGCCCAAAGTGCCCATCTCGTGGTGTGCAGACACACTTTTAAAACATTTGGATTCCTTATAATTCTGATTGTTATGGTAATGCTTAACCCCAAATTATTTAGCTATCCACAAATCATCTTAAATTGTACATACCCCGTCCCCAACACACACATTCCTACCCCTAAGCATGGTCAGCCTATTACTCTAACATCATATTTTTAAAAATAATGCTATTGGAAAACATTGGGAAAAAGTAAATTTTCTATAATTACATTTGTGAAGTCCATTCTAAATAAAGAATTTAGTATTATCCATGTTATAGTTTTCCCTCTTTAAGGTTAACTGAGAAATAACTGTTTCAATCTATCAACTAAATATTTTGTTTTCATGGCGAGTAATTTGAAGAGTTGGAAGTTAAGAATATATGGCTTAGATATACATATTGAGGAGCAGTTGAAGTTGTAAAAGTATACAATTGTATAATTTTCTCCTCATAACTTTAGAAATTTCAATTTTAGTGAAATGGAAATCTCTGCTTCCTGCTCTTTAAATAAAAATGATGTTAAAACGTTTCATGTTCTTCTCAGTGGCAGCCATTCACAATCTGACCTTTGGCATAAAGCCTTTCTCACCTTAATTTGAGACTGACTTGAACCATAACTGATATATTTTGAAAGTTTTTTTTAACCTATTAGATAAATACATAATACAACCATCTTTCCACATCTGCTTTAGTTAATTACGACAGGCAAAAGAAATTGTTTTTATCAAAGCTACTCTATAGGAAATCACTGTTGACAGTTACATAGCTTAGTTGATCTTTTGTGTTTCAGTACATAAAATAAGATTTGTATATGGCCTGTTGATTATGCCCAACCAGAAAGACAGCAGTACAGAACAAGCACCCCTGTGTCATGTTTTTCAAGCATGAGGGCCCCCTTTTAACATCAAGTAATATGCACTACTGTGTGATCGTAGTTATGCTTTTGATATGTATTGATGTGAACATTTGATAGAGCACTGTGATTCAATAATACCTTCAAGAAACTTTATACTTGATTAATCTAGACACCACTTGGGGACATTTAAAGCAACATATTAATTTTATTTTCAATAAAAGGAGAATATGTGTCACTTTCCATATTTTTCTCATTGTTCCTTGAATAGGTAAAAATTTTACTAACATTTGTGAACTGAATGAAGTCTTTGGTCACTGACATACTCAAGTAGCAGCTAAGTACAACAGAGGCATTTGAAAAAAGAAGGAAGAATTACAGTTGTGCATAGAGTACAAACAGCTTTTATTTTGTACTTGGTTTTTTAGTAAATGCTCTTTGAACTTGATTTTACTCTTATTGTATAGATAATGTTAAAGACGTTTTTCAAAGAAAAGATTTAAAATAAGCTGGTTATTTCATGCTTTTAAGCACTTAGCTGTTCCTTTACTGTTACTTTTTTATATAAACTCAATTTTAACATCAAAAGATAGGTCTCAGTTTATCTGAAGGATAGATATACATACCTTCATCATAAGACAGAGTTGAAATTTTGTGTTTTGTCTTAATTCCTAGACTTGCCTATCAATAAAGAGGAAAAGTCACCTTAAAAAACTTAAGTTAATCGAACATTTGAAACTTTAATGAAATTCATTATCTACATTCAGGGTTTGTCATTCCTGACTTAGTTTAAACTGAGACCAGTCTTTCAAAATGATGCATTGTTTATGAGTTTTACCATCACAGGCCTTCAGTACTGTGATCATCATTATAATACAAATGTGAAGCCAGGGGCAGGCATGTTTGAAAATGGCCCTGGTGTTCACTTGAGTTAACAATGATGGTACTATCTGGTACTATCTTTCCATTCCCTCCTCCCAGCAGGAGTATCTGCACCCAGGTTGAGATTACCTTTATACTAGTGACTTCCTTCCCAAGCCGCTGGGACCACGTGGTCTCCAGATCCTGGGTAGGTGGAGTTTCCAGCTGTCACCAAAATTTCACCAAAATTTCAAATGTTTGTTCCTCCACTGGTAAGAGTGCTCTCATTCTTACACTGTAAGGGACAGAAACAGGGCAACACTTCGATTGGCTCCATTAGAAATTAGGGGATACAAATCAAAAGTCAGAAAGAGAGAATGATAGTGAGTTATAACAAGCAAACAAGTTTTCTTTTTTATACAAAGTAGCTCCTGCCACAGTGAAAATAGCCCTTCCAGAAGACCATGTCATTAAGACCATGTCCTGCATTAATATAGACAGTGCCTACAGCATGCAGGTCATGAGAAGATAGAAAGATGGTTTGTCATATAAGAACTTGTCTGTGAACTATGGCTCCTCTTTTTTTTTTTTTTAATTTTTAATTTTTGGTGCGGTACGCGGGCCTCTCACTGTTGTGGCCTCTCCTGTTGCGGAGCACAGGCTCCGGACCCACAGGCCCAGCGGCCGTGGCTCATGGGACCAGCCGCTCCGCGGCATGTGGGATCCTCCCGGACCGGGGCACAAACCCGCGTCCCCTGCATCGGCAGGCGGACTCTCAACCACTGCGCCACCAGGGAAGCCCTGGCTCTTCTTTTTGACTGATGCAATACTGATACTTTAGGAATATCAGCTGATACTTGATTAGATGTATAATCAGAATTTTGATATTCATCGGAGGTTAACAAGAGCAGCAGGGATCTGGTATGAAATGTGTCAAATTCACTACAAATCAGTTGATTACGTGCAGAAGTTCTTATGGTGACTTCCTTGCATACCCTGCTGAGTTTCACTAGTAACTTTTTAAGCATTCTGTCCTGGGGAAGAGGAATCTTCAATATATTCTGTATAGGTTAAAATCTAGAAAAGATGATCTCTGAGTTCTAAGGATGTTTCAAAATATCTACCAAGTAACAGAATAATTAGATGGGCCTTAGAAATCCTTATGAAAGAAATGATACTTTTAGGCCATGGCACCAGAGGAGGGAACTGAAGAGGTTTTTGTTGTATACAAAGAGTGGAAACAGTATCTGCTCAAAAGTTATAAAATCCAGATCGAAAAAGCCTTGAAGACTAAGTAATTGCTTATTTATCTGTAAATTAATGGAAGGAATGAAAACTGTTTGAAATTATGTGTCTTAATATTGACAGGGAAAACTCTTTAGTTTTATGTTTTCAATTGTATTTTTAAGTGAAAAGAAAAAATCTTGGTACATTTAGGTAGGAAAACATCTGGCTGTAAAAACAACTTGATGAAAAGCTAATGTGATTGGTAGAGAGGGCAAGCGGGCGTGTAAAACACTTTTTTTTTTAAACTTACATTTTAAGTCATAATGTCTCGTCAAGTTTAGTATTTGGGTTTTTCCCCCCAAATTCAGCAAAAGTGACAAAGTTCTCTTGTGCCTCCCTCTTAACCATCTCCCTCATTCTTTTATAAGAGATAGATAAAGAACGTCATAATAGATTGCCTCACTTAAGGCAAGTAGCCTTGACATCATGAAATTCTCTTTATTTCTGGTATCTTATTCCAGAAATAAATATCCAGTGAATGAGTCTCATTAGAGAGCTAACTAATAATCATTGTTGAAAGCATGCAATTGAAGTATGCAGCAGTGTTAAATGCTTATGGTTTGCTTTCTTTTTGTAGAACACAAAGTAATTATAGTGGGACTGGATAACGCAGGGAAAACCACCATTCTTTATCAATTGTAAGTATGGGTGTTTATTTAAACAGTTTTTATTATTTTTGTTATTGGAGCTAATTTTGTATCATTAATAAGAATGAGATACCATTATAATATAATGGGAAAACTTAAACACATGGTTTTGGGTTTTATTTTACCAAACACAAAATTTATTAAAAAGTGAGTAAGGTAAACTGCTGTATGTTTGCTACAGTCAAAAACACTCATCTTTTTCCAGTCTTGAAAGAAAGAATTAATATTAAACTAAAAATAAATGAAGCACACATTCTAGTGCTGGAAGGAAGGAATAAAGTACATTTCGCTTAGTTCTTCCCCCTCTGAAGTCCATGTTAATAGACTGATATCGATCTAGGAAGCTATTGCTACTCTCCTGACTAATAGTTTTGGAATTCTTTAACATACCCAGACTTGTCAAATCAAAAGAAATGAAGATCACCCCTGAAAATATTGCTTTGGTAGCTTGTAACTGTGAGAGGCTTGAGACTTTCAGAGAAATACATTAATACTTTAAGGAAATTTTTTAACAGCCACTTGTCAGACAACCTCCCATTATCCTTTCAGTGCCAATGAAATGATCCTTGTTAAACAGTGGAAATGGATCTGTGTCCCAGGCATTTAACAAATAGTTATAAAATACAGTGCTCCATTGTGTGCTTTTTATCTCTTCCCACCTCATCTTAAGTACATCAGCTGACAGCTCTCCAGAAATACTTCACTTAAGCAGGGCTTAATGGATAGCTAGTGGGAAGCAGCCGGATAGCACTGGGAGATCAGCTGGGTGGTTTGTGACCACCTAGAGGGGTGGGAGGGAGGAGGTATGGGAACATATGTATATGTATATAACTGATTCACTTTGTTGTAAAGCAGTAACTAACACACCATTGTAAAGCAATTATACTCCAATAAAGATGTTAAAAAAAAAAAAAAAAAAAGCCATGAACTTAAGGCTTGTTGTTTCAGAGTTGAATAACTACTTGTTTTTCTTTAAAACATTCATTCATTTGGCCATTGTGTAATTTAATATGACACAGCCTTTGGACATTAGAAATAAACATTTCAGAAACCTGTCATCATTGTTGAAATAATTTTGCACATAGCTTCAAAAATACATATATTAAACCCAAGGGAGGGTTGCAGGCTTCTTCCAACATAGTACTGACATGTTATAGGCAAATATGTATTTGTTGAATTAATTAATGTAGCTAAACCAATGATTATGATAATACATGTGATATGAGCATCAGTGTTCTAAATAAATTTTCATTTGCCCATAGACTGTAGTTTTGGTTAATAGGCATGCACTGATTTTTATGGTTGAGCTAAATGTCTTTTCTCACATAGACAGTCTTTAAAATGGTAGCCTACGATTCAGTGGTTACTACTTTGCAAGTGTTGATGACACAGTCACCTGGAAACTTGCTCTTTCAGGATGGGGGGTTGGTTCTGCTCTAACCGATAACAGGGCATGGGGTTATTGGCATTTTGGCCACGAAAATGCAAACTCACACCACACAGTTCCCTTCTATCCAGATCAAGACTGTAGTTTATTCCATTAAAAGAACAAAAAAACTGTCTTTCTTCAGGAGTTGTTCTTTGTCTAGGTATTTGTTTGCACAAATGTTCTCCAAGGTTCTAGTTTTGTTGCTAGTGATTACCGTCATTGGTGCAGGTAAGGAAGGTTGATTCGTATAAAAATACAGAGATAAAACTTGCTTCAGTTTCTCAAGATTTACAAAAGAGTTTTTATGGTGTCTGTCTTTTAACAGCCTAATGAATGAAGTGGTTCATACATCTCCAACCATAGGAAGCAATGTTGAAGAAATAGTTGTGAAGAACACTCATTTTCTTATGTGGGATATTGGTGGTCAAGAGTCACTGCGATCATCCTGGAACACGTACTACTCAAACACAGAGGTATACTAAAGTTACTTCCAAATTTGAATGAAGAGAACTAAGAGGTAAACCCAGAAGATAGGCAGGCTGTACATAAGGCATAGTGACAGTTCCCTTTTAATAAGATTGTTTTTTTGTAAGGAATTTGAGGTTTTCAAATAAAAGAAAAAAGGCAAGTCAGAAGAGTAATGGGAGCTCTTATTAGTGGAGTGCTTACTGTTTGCAGGCTCTCTCAATTCATCCTCAGGGCAATACTATAATATCTCCATTGTTGGAGAAAGCAGACACTAAGATAAATTACATAACCTTTCCCAACTTTATAAGAGGCCCTAGTTAGTTAGAGGAGGAATAAAATATTTTCAGCATAATTTAATATAGATTTTCAAATAACATGAATTGCACATTCAAATTTTTGGTGAGATTATAATTAAAAAGCACGTGATTTGCAATCCATCCCCCTAGCATTCTCTGTCACTTATTTTCATCATTGGAGTCAACCCGGGGAACAAATCTGGAATATCTACTATATCTGTTTTTATTTCTTCTCAGATTTTTTTTTTTTTAAACCATGCAGTGCTATTGAGAGAGGTTTATCTTCAGGAATACTAATGCACAATTGCATCTATAATTTTTCTTTACAAAGAGGTACCAAACCAATTACTTTTTCTATAATGAAACCTCTTAAAAATTGAGGGTTTTTTTTTTTTTTTTTTTTGAGGGGGATTGCAGAGGAGGTGGAAGTGTTGATGCAAGGAATTTTTGGTGAATAAGTTGCCTTTTAAAATAAAAAACATGTATTCCTCTAGATTTATATTGTAATAGCCTATGTGTATGTATGTATATATTCCAGTGCAGTGTATGACTGGTCAAACCAGATGGCATATCATAGATAATCAGCAGCTGTGGCAGCACTTAATTTTCTATTTGCGAGGAAGGATAGGTTGCCAAGCTAATATTTATGGTTATAGGTTAGTTTAATATATATTTCTACAGTAAAATAACGTTCTGAAACTAAAGTGTGTTAGAGAGTGAGGGAAGAACAACATTTTAGCATAACTGTTGTTATTTTTTCAGAGCTCAGAATTAACCCCAAGTGTGAAAAGAGCAGTTATCTTTGGTGAATAGGTCAAAGTTGGTTCTAACTGATCCCTGTATATTGATAGCATTACTAAGTTGTAGTTTTTTGAAATTGTCAACACTCTAGATTTCACATGGGTCCAGAAAGACATACATTGTTAGTGATGCCATTTATATGAAATGTTCTTGTAAACTATTTCTACAAGAATATCAAAATTACTACAAAGATCCTTTAACCTTTCATGTAGCAACACCAGCATGGCACATAGCATTTGCAGTCTTAGATTCCAGGTAGGGATCTTATCTATGTGGTGTTTCTCCGACCACTTTGTTCACCCTACTTATCTTGCTTCTTAAATTCTTTGCATGGAGGCATCATCCAAAAGCTGAAATGTCTCCCTTTTAATACAGCAAGTTACAGTTGTTGACTTAATTTCTGACACCTTCCTCTCATTAACTTACAGAGTTACTTCCCCATATTTTGTCTCTTCTGACTTTGCCATGTTTCTTATATTTATCCCCTCTATTTTCTTTCCTTTTATCTTTCTAAGCCCTTGTTTGTTTATATTCAGGTTACTCTAGTTGTCTCTTTCCCTAATTGTAAAGTCATTTGAACAATCTGATTCTACCCTTCCTGTCTGTTTATTTTACTCACTCCTATAACCCTCAAAACCATTTAATCTCATTTCTTAACTTTTTCTTGTGCATAAAATGTTCAATTTAGGGGCCTTTTCTCACTGTATCTTCTTATTTTTCTTATCAAAGATGCTTTATTTTGAATGTGTAACACACCTTTTTTTTTTTTTTTTTTTTTGCGGTACGTGGGCCTCTCACTGTTGTGGCCTCTCCCGTTGCGGGGCACAGGCTCCGGACGCGCAGGCTCAGCGGCCATGGCTCACGGGCCCAGCCGCTCCGCGGCATGTGGGATCTTCCCGGACCAGGGCACGAACCCGCGTCCCCTGCATCGGCAGGCGGGCTCTCAACCACTGCGCCACCAGGGAAGCCCTCTTTTTTCATTTACACCATTACCAATAGCTTTCTCCTGTTCTCTTTGCGCTCTTCTTTAATTTCACCTGCATCTTTAGAGTATTACTAACACCCAAGTATATATATATTTCTATTTAGCACATTTTTCTTGCCTTTTTGTTGATATTTTATGTAAAAATGTCTTATTCCTTAGTTGTTTCAAAAATGTGTTTCTCTTTTTGTTTGAAACTAACTTCTTTCTAATAGGCAGGAGACTGTCTTAAATAATTATTGTTTTCTTGAATGACTACAGAGTACTTTGAAATTTTAGTGAAAGAATAAATTACTGTGACTTTCTTTTTAAAAATTACTTTTTTTTACCTGCATTTAAAAATAAATCTTACTACCTATTGTATTGTATATTCAAACATCACCTTTTCCAGCATGGTTTTTATTTGTTGAAGTTGTGAGTTATTTTTATTAACATTTGGATTTTACTGCTTGATGTGATTCAGTATAATATAAACTCGTTATGATGAAAAAGCAGTGGACCATTTTATAGTGATGATGTTGTCATAATAGAAAGTACTTCTAGCACTTAGAGTAGTTTTGCAGAAAACTTCAGCATCCCATTTAATTTTCTTTCTTTTTACTTGTCTTCTAGTTCATCATTCTTGTGGTTGACAGCATTGACAGGGAACGACTAGCTATTACGAAAGAAGAATTATATAGAATGTTGGCTCACGAGGTAAATTTTGAAAAGCAAACGTAAAACAAATGGAGTAAGGTATCTGTACACTGGTTTAGCTTTTTCACAAAGATTAATGTCCTCTGCTGTTGATTATTTCATCATTAACAAAGTTTTATATATCAAATTGATGACAGTCATGAAGTCAAAAATTTTTAATACTTTTTCAAACTTAAGAAAACTCAACACATTAATTTGGAGGCTAATACCATTACTGAAAATATTTTTCTAAGTTAAAACTACTTAGTCATGCCTTTAAAAGTCTGATAAATTGAGGCAAGAGAAAGGAAAATTTAAGGGTTTTTTTCCTCCCTACAGTTTATAATAACTGAAAATTCTTTAGTGAATAATTTGGGATCACTTAATTCTAAATAGTTCATATATACGAAAGACTTAGCTAATAAAACACATTCATGTACCCACTAGTCAACATAAGATATTAATTATCTTATGAGACCTCTTCAATCTGATTTCCTTCCCTTGTCTCTCAGAGAATACTAAAAGAATTCCACTATCCTAAAAGTAGTGATTATTATTCCTGTGCATATTTTTATGTTTTTACTACATTTTTATGTACTTGTCAGTTCTACAGAATATTATATTTCATGTTCATAAAACTTTATATGATGGTAGTGTGTGTGTGTGTGTGTGTGTGTGTGTGTGTAATCTTTTTGTAACTTGGTTTTGGAGGGTTTTTGCACAACACTGTGATTTATCCATGGTAGTACATACAACTTTAGTTCATTCCGTTTAACAACTACATAGTATTTCACTGTAAAGAGATACCACACTTGATCTGTTCTTCTATTAATGAACATTTACGTTACTTCTAATGTTTTGATAGTATAAACAATTCTGCAGTGAACATTAATCATTGAGCTTAGGTTGTACGAAGACTTTAAGTAGTAAGTATTGCCCAACCCTTACCTTCAGTACGCTCCTTTAAATTTTGGAGAAATTCTGTAGTATTTGGCAGTGTATACTATATTTGCCTATTAGAATATTGCTCGTATAGTTTTAAGTTATTATTTCAGATTCAGGTTTATTTTACTTTTAGTTTGACCCATTTGGCCCAATAGTAGAAAAATAATTTTTAATATCTAGTTTATATTAATCTTTGTTAGAATAAATCATTAAATCATGGTTATTTGAGGTGATTTATTTTTATTTCAACAATATTTTTATATTACATAGTAGTGCCTGGTTATTTTAAAGTAGAGAGATTTCATTATAATTGTTCAGTAGGGCATATTTTATCCTGCTTCATTACTTTAATTTGAATTGTGATATTTCACATTAGAAATATTTCATGTTGATTGCAGGATTTACGGAAAGCTGCAGTCCTTATCTTTGCCAATAAACAGGATATGAAAGGGTGTATGACAGCAGCTGAAATCTCTAAATACCTCACCCTCAGTTCAATTAAGGATCATCCATGGCACATTCAGTCCTGCTGTGCTTTAACAGGAGAAGGGTAAGTACTCATCAGTGTGAGTGCAGGTATGACTTCTTTCAAATTTCTTGCAACTTTTTTCGGCCAACTTGCTTTCTTCTTTGAATCCTGTTCCATTTTTGTTCTTAAAGGTAGTTTTTATATTGTGTCTCAGGCTTACAAGGTTGGAATAATTTTAGTCAATTACTATTGTTAAATTACAATTTAACAAAGTTACAAATTTTTTGTAACGTTTAGTGTAAATGGAATATTTCACCAAAAAAGGGCAAGAACAAACTTTTCAATTAAGTTTCCACAATCTAGATTTTCAGTTGTTGTTCATTTCTTGCTTTTATCATTCACTAACTGGGAAAAAACTGTAATGTCACCTGAATGAAAGAGGAGGCTTCAAAAAAATTTCATGTTTTCTGCAAGGGCTTAATTAAGCCTAAACTCCCAGCTTTCCACAAGAGTGCATCTCAGGAGTCATTTTGGGAGGCATGCTTCTAAACAACAAACATTTAAGATAAACGCCATTCTAATGTATTCCTCCTTTCCTAAGAATTTGAGTTTGGACATAGTAGGCCAAGGAGAACCCAGTGTGTTATATATGGTTTACCCAGTTTATTTCTAGGAACTTATTTATCTTCAAATCAAACTGAACTTCTCATTATTTCTCATACTAGAAATAGCTTGTAATATAATAGCTGTATGATGACTTTTTAGACCTGTACTTTTAAGACTAGGCCATAAGCACTCCATTCTTTAGCATTTAGGAGAGTAGGGTGAAATTCCTGCCATCTTTCTATAGTGGTTTCAGTTTAGTTAATCTTTTCTTTTTCATAAATAAGCATTTATTTATTAATAAATCTTAAAGATAAATAGTGCTAGCGCTGGGTTCTGGGATCATCAAAATGAATAAGATCTCATCTGTATTCACAGTCTGATGAATTCACAGTCTGATGGTTCAAAAAAGGGAAACATTACAATAGCCAAGACATGGAAAGTACCTAAATGTCCATCGACAGATGCATGGACAAAGAAGATGTGGTATATAGTACTCAGCCATTAAAAAGAATGGAATAGTACTCAGCCATTAAAAAGAATGAAATAATGCCCTTTGTAGCAACATGGATGGACCTAGAGATTATCATACTAAGAGAAGTAAGTCAGACAGAGAAAGACAAATATCATATGATATCACTAATATGTGGAATCTAAAATACAATACAAATCAACATATCTACAAAACAAAAATAGACTCACAGATATAGAGAACAGACTTGTGGCTGCCAAGGTTGGGGGGAGGGAGGGAATGAGAGTTTGGGATTAGCAGAGGCAAACTAATATATATAGGATGGATAAACGACAAGGTCCTACTGTATAGCACAGGGAACTATTATATATTCAATATTCTGTGACAGACCATGGTGGAAAATAATATGAAAAAATTTATATATATGTATATATCTGGATCACTTTGCTGTACGGAAGAAAGTAACACAACATTGTAAATCAACTATACTTCAGTAAAATTAAAATTTTAAAAACTGGGGAATCAGGTCAGAGAAGTGTCAGTGTAAAAATGTATACTATGTCCAAATCTTGGTGCCTCCATCTTCTGGCCATGGAATGGCTGTAGCTCTTTGCACACGTTTCCAAGGAGGAGGACTAGGGAGGCGGCATCACATCAGGATCAGCAGAGGCCTGATCTGGGCAAGGTGGCTGCAGCGTGGGAGACCTCCGGCTGGTCATTCAGCCACGCGGCCACAATTTTCTCCCACATCCATTCACCAAGCCACCAAGCACGCAGTGCAACATCCGCCATTCCAGGCACACCTCGCCAGTGGGAGCAGAGACCCCCGAACCCCATGCCCCCAGTTTAGTTAATCTTAATTCGGGGGTGGGATAGTTATAGTCTTGATGGCAAAAACTCACAAAGCTGTATCTTCAAGATGAGACTAAAGCAGTTTCCCACAATTCTCAACGGATTAGTATCATTTTGTTTATATAATCTTACACTTAAAAAGTCTACTTATTGGGCTTCCCTGGTGGTGCAGTGGTTGAGAGTCCGCCTGCCGATGCAGGGGACACGGGTTCGTGCCCTGGTCCGGGAAGATCCCACATGCTGCGGAGCGTCTGGGCCCGTGAGCCATGGCCGCTGAGCCTGCGCGTCCGGAGCCTGTGCTCCGCAACGGGAGAGGCCACAACAGTGAGAGGCCCGCGTACCACCAAAAAAAAAAAAAAAGTCTACTTATTATAGTGTTACCTGAATGTTGGCAGTTAAATGTATAAATAATTATTGTAGTACCGACTTTTGCGTAAGACTTAAAAATAATAAGTATACTTTCAATTTTTAAGTATAAAGTTTTTCATTTTGAAAATACTTTTGTCTTTTGTTTCAGGTTATGCCAAGGTCTAGAGTGGATGACCTCCCGGATTGGTGTGAGATAACTTTTTGCTCGAAAGAGACTCTCTATTTATTCTGTGACATGAACATTTTTCCTAGTACCTTTGGCTGCTAAGGCAGCAGCATGTTTAATTTATAACAACACAAACCTCTATGAGCAACACTTGAATCAAGTGCAGCTGAACTGGAACATAAAAGATTTTTTCTTAACTTTTTTTTTAATGCACTAATCTTCAGTTGGATGAACATAACGTATAACTATTTTCAGCAACAGAATTCTTCTGACTGCTTATTCTAATTATTCAACGACTGCCTTGTAAGAAATGTTTATCATATGTTTAATGTTTTCTGAAGTATTGTAATAACTTTAATGACCAGTTTCTTTCATTTCTTGACTGCCCCCTCCCCCCACCAGATAATTACTGGCTTGACAGAGTAGTAGTAGAAATTGTCAGGTGCTGTTTGCAAACTTACCCAGCACTAAATATTTGCTCCCTCTGTAAACTACTTATCTTTTGGACAGAACTTATTGTAAATGAGAAAGAAATATGCCTAGAAGATATATATGTAAGGGGGAGGATGAAACATCATGAGAACTGCCTTTAAATGGGTTAATTTCCCCCACATTATTGCAAGTCATGGAATAATTTTAAGTTTCTATTAGCGTGGAAATTAAGTAGGCTATTTATCTAAAAGAATTAAGTTCATTTTTCTGCCTGCAGCACAGGATTAGTTTTGGTTAAAAACCAATCAAAATAAAATATTTATTTCAAAGCCCAACTTTGATAGTAAATATTTTGAATAAATCTGGTATTTTTAAGAATGTCACATTATTCAATGCATATATAACAATTGGAAGTTACTAAAGCATACCAGCACCAAAATTAAAACAAGATACTTGGAATATATTTTACTATATCAATTACAAACAACTTTATTATCAGCAAAAATTTCAACTGTTCCATTTGCAAGGGGCACCACATCTGCTCTGGGCAATAGCTAAAGCAGGAATACAAACAGTTCATTTTATTTCTTAGACTTTGAAATTGTGTCTATTACAGCATTTCTACCACCAGCAGTATATTACTTAAAAAAACCATATGGCTTTCCTTGAATTTGTTTGAGGTTGTAGTGTAATAGGCTTGAAACAACTTACATTTGTATAATTATGCCTCATGTTCTAAAATCTTTCACTGGATAATAGGAAACTGCTGAATTTAATCATGGCTTTTAGAATATTACTATGAGACTCAAGTTTAATACACTAACAACTTAAAATTTTTTTAAATAGTTAAAAACTCATAATCTAGCAAAAATATACTTATTGGATAGCATTAAAACATTTTCAAGGCAGTCGTCTAATATGAACAATAGTCTAAATAGTGCATACCTTAAAAGGGAGGACAGGAATTGTAATTTTGATCCTCTTTATTTCAAATGTGTGAGTTTGCTATTATGAAAGGGATGAAACACATACATAGAGAATAATCTTTATTTTTACAGTATTTTTCTTTCATCTGGGTCAAAATAGGATTCAGTGTTCATAAGAACATCAGTACCTGTTCAAAAGTGATACTTTAATTTTAATATTTTTTATCGTAAGTTGGTTTAAATTTTGCTGTTTTCAGTTATACTTGATTTATTATATTTAGTCTAATTAATTTAGTTGAATGTGGTAGCATTTTTCTGATTTCTGTTTAGTGGTAGCACACCCTGGAACTGGAAATGACCAGAGGAGAGCTTTCTGGGCTTTGGGAAGCAGTTGTTCATTAACCTTGTTCTGAACGTTTTTCTTAGTGATTCTATACCAGGTAGAGGATAAATTTTGTTTTTAATATAATGCATAATCAAGAACATGAGAGAAAAGCAGACATTAATCAATATGGATGCTTTGTGGTGTGTATGGTGCTGGGGCAGGAGAAATTATGATAGCACACTTTGCCAGAATTTCTATCTTGGTTGTATAGTTTAGCCATAAATACTGAGGATAATTCTCTGAATTCTGTCCTGAGAAAAATCATATTTAATATTCCTATATTTGTTGTTATTATGAAATCTTTCTTGTATCTAATAAGATTGGCGGGCTCCATTTTCTTCTGTCAAATTATATGGTTATTTTTTTATATTACCACATCAGCATTATATTGAAAGTGTTAATAGTTGATTGTATTTTGTCAAACTACTAGTATAAACTCAAGTTTTCAATTTGATTTTTAAAATACAATTTATTTTATTTTCTAAATCCTTTTTGAAAAAGTTTGTTTTCAGATTAGAAATAATTTATGTTAGCTGTGTGTTGAAGACGAAATCAACATCCAACTAGGTTCTGTGCCAACGATTGGGAAAAGTTCAATTAGAAAATTCATGTAAGACTTTTAAAAAGTATTTTATAGGTTCTCATTAGATATTTCCTCTTACAGTAATATGAAAACTGATTACCCTTTACTCCAAGAGAATGTTTTGACTCAAGCATGTATCTAACACTAAAGCATTGATTCTGACATTTATTGAAAATCAACCAACTATAAGATATTGTCTGATGAAAAATGTAAATTTGTGATTAGTGCCTTTATTCATATTTTGAGATAAGTTCTCAATTTTGTATTATACCTGTTCTTTAGAAGTCGTATTAGCAGGTAATTAATTTAACAATGAAATAGTTCAGCTTTCACCCTCCCCAATCAATCCCTTAATTGCCTAGCGAAGTTTCTAATAAGTGGTGGAAAGCAGGGGATCCACCCATGTTACTTTCGGGAGATTATTCTACATTTTGTTTTTAATTTGAAGATAAAGAAACTAAATTTTAACAAACCTTTTGTTATAACTAAAATGTAACTGCTACCCTTGTTAAGTTCAAGGCATTTTTCTTAATTTTGAACATGTTTCATTCTTCATATTTAAACCCATCTTTCTTATTGAAGCCCATCTGAGACCTCTTTTAGAATTAATAAGCCCTTTTATATGGGAATATACTGCATATTTTGTATTGTTAGTGTTATTTAATTCCTTAAAATTTGAAATAATATATCTATAATCTATTGAATAACACGATTAAATACAAAGTTTTGCTTTTAGGTTCTTTGGTAGTATGCTTAAAGGTATAATTTTATTCTATATTCATTAGAGGAATGATAATAAATTGAAATTTCATTGTTAAAAATCATTTTTAAAATGGATACTACTTCTGTAGCTGTAGTCATTTTGATTAAGCATAAATTAACTTTCATTACCTATAGCATAAAGAGAAAATAATTATTTTCCTATGGAAACAGTGAGTGATATAGGCAGTGCTGTAAACATTATTCTCTGAAGAGTTATGGGGAGTCGCAAGGCAAAGAAAATTTTAAAACAATAAAAGCTTTATTTTTAAAAAAATATTTTTGCTGTAATATCCTAGGACAAATTATAAATGGAATTGTCTCTGACTAACACTCATTTAATTCTTAACTATGTAAAACAATACCAGTAGAAAAAATGTACTGGTATTATACCTAGAATAGATGAATTCCACTGAGATTTATCTTTGAAGACCAACTTAATGAGCCTAACTTTTCATCTATGGCTTTGGATCCAAAACATTTCATATCTAGTTCCCTTCTAAAGGATCTTTTATATTTTGTCAGGGTAAAGTCACTTCAAGATACAGGATGATGACTTGTATCCAGTAGAATATTGTGCTGGCTATCTAAAGAAGTAGGTTTGAATCTTAATTTGGCCGTGACCTGTTTTACCTTAGACAATTACTATCGTTCATGGCCTTCCTACTATTTTTCCCATACTGAGGAACTTAAACTAGAGCACCAACACATCTTTTGGCTTTAAAATCCTGAACCTTTATACACTACTACTAAAAACTAAAAAACAAACACAAAAAACAAAAAAACCAAACCAAATGAGGGAAAGACATGTAATATGAAATTACATTTATTTTTATCTATTATTTGATTCCCACCTCATTATCATTTCATTTAGTATATGAATACAAATAAGAAAACAAAGGATCAACTAGTAACTGCTACTCCACTTAAATTGAGCTAATAGTTAATGACAATGCAAATAAGAAAATAAGCCATATTGCTAAGAAGATGATATTTAATCTACTTATAAAATACCAGTGTATATTGGAAATACTCTCTTCTAGAAAATATCTTATTTTCCTGGCTTTTACTAACTGGATGCAAGTGGTTAGTTTGTTCAGAGTTTATTGGCTTTAGAGGCTGCCTCAAGCTCCAGTTCTGTTTGACTTTCCAGTACTGAAAAGGATAGTGCAGTGAGGATGTCAATATTTTACAAATGTCTGTATAAATCTGAAAGTAGTTTATATTCAAGGTTAGTTTTTTCAGTAATGTCTCATCCTTATTCATTTAGCATTATTGTGAAGACTGAAATCTAAAAGCCAGTTTCCCTAAAAGTATTTTTTAAGAGTTTCAGGTAACCAGAGCTAAATAGAGAAGGCCAATAAAAAAAATCTTTTTTCAGCTACTTTGTTTTAAATTTAAAGTAGAAAAAATATTGTGTTCCACAGACCTAAAATCAGCTTTAAATGTATAAGGTCTAGTGAAATGTTTGGGAAATGTTAATTGGAGGTTTAGAGGCATACCTAGAAACAAAAGTCAAAGAACTTGAGAGTAAAGATTAATGTGAGATAGAAAATCTTCAATAGAAAATTTGAATGAAAACACTGAATTGCCCCCATTCAAGGACTTAAAATTACTAGAAAATTCAGTCTTTTACTCTAGAACTGGATGGCCTATATTATTTTTAATGTGACCAAAGGACTGAAGACTGATCAGGTTTCTAGAATTTGGGAGGGTAGTCAGAGAGTGGCACCTTTTGCATTTTTATAAACCAGTAATCTACCTTCTTCCCTAGAAATGGAGAAATAATAAAATGCGCTGTGCATATCTTTTGGAATAGAAAACAAAATTCTAGAAGAATGGAAATGTTCTCTTGCACAAACTTGTAAAATTTTAATTAAAAAATTACCTCATTTTTCAGTCCATAAGGTGCTTTGCTCGTCTGTGGGATGTTGCACAATCCCATAAAAATCCCCTTCACCCAAACTGTATTTGAAATATGCAAAATTCACAACTAAGGGATAGCATTCCTTGGAGATTTTGTTTTCTTTTACTCTTGTTTACCACTAGCAGGGCTAACATGGTGTAGCAGATCCACATACTGTCTTCATTAAAGCACATGGGCAAGTGCATAGTCAATATTTAATCAGTTTAATTAAAATCAAGTAAGGGAAAGGGAAAACTCTAAAATTTGATTGATTTTATTATACTGTGAATATATTTCCATCAGTGTTGGTGAGATGTCAAATGACTATCAGTTGGTGTTGGTTATGTTTATAATTTATTTGCATATTTTAGCCCTTTTCATAAGCGACTATAATAATTTTAATCTTCTTACATTTTCCTTCAGGAAATGCAGGGATTCTACAGCCCCTATTTTGTTCTCTTGGAGTAAACTGTTCAGTGTAGTTATGAAAACTTTTCATTTTGACTTTTTTAAAAAGTTGAGCTGCTAGTTCATTAAGAGTGTGAAATAAAATGATGGTTATGATATTTCCAATATGTAATAGTTATAAATTTTACCCTATTCATTTATTGTACAGAGCATGGTTAAAAAAACAAAAACTAAAAGCAGTTACAGCCTTGCTCTTGCAATTGTTCTATCAGAATATAATTATAATTACACATTGCCATCTTAACATAAATTGGTGCTTTAGAGCATTAAAGAGGAAACAGCAGCCCTACATACTTCTTGCCTCAGAATGTAAAACTACATTAAAGTGTCTATTTATATTTATGTTCATTTCTTAAGGTTTAAATACAAATTATTGTTATCCATCAAGCTTTAGGCTTTCTGCAAACACTGTAACAATATCTTAGCTAATCAGCTTGGTCAAATGAAGATGGTGTTAATAAGGCCAAAATTATGAATTGGATCTCTCTGGGGGCCCCCTGGTATTGTACAGAGCAAAAAAATGTCTTTCAGAGCCACAAACTGTGCTTCTTAATCCCAACCAAACAACTGAGATGTGTGCTGTTGGTTCAGTATATAAGCATTAATAAAATTAAAAGAACAAACAAATTAATGCATTCACATCACTTCTTGAAAGTGGTTCAAAGCACGTTCTTCTAATGGTGGGTTATTGAAAATACATGTTTTAAATTTTTAATAACTTTATTACTGTCATAAAATGCTTCTATATGTTAAGTTTAGGTTACTGGTACTCATAATTTTTTATTTCTGCAATTATGCTGTAATGAGTTGCTTGCATGCCTACTAACCCAAGTGAAAGGATGCTGTTTGCTCTGGAATGTTCATCTTTTAGACAGGTTTTGGCTCATTTGCAGTCATGGTGCAATACAGTGTAACATTCATTTGTTTTCAGTCAACAGTTTTATTTTTATCATAATAAATAATTACTTTTCCAATATGACGTGAACCGTTGTTTTTTTTTTTTTTTTTTTTAAGATAAAATTTGTTTTAACAATCTTGCTGCAAGTGATAGAAACTCACCTAGGCAAACAGAGGAATTTTTATGATTAAGAATGAGGTGGGACTTCCGTGGTGGCGCAGTGGTTAAGAATCCGCATGGGGCTTCCCTGGTGGCGCGGTGGTTGAGACTCCGCCAGCCGATGCAGGGGGCGTGGGTTCGTGCCCCGGTCCGGGAGGATCCCACGTGCCGCGGAGCGGCTGGGCCCGTGAGCCGTGGTCACTGGGCCTGCGCGTCTGGAGCCTGTGCTCCGCAACGGGAGAGGCCACAGCAGTGAGAGGCCCGCATACCACAAAAAAAAAAAAAAAAAAAAAGAATCCGCATGCCAGTGCAGGGGACATGGGTTCGAGCCCGGGTCTGGGAAGAGCCACATGCTGCGGAGCAACTAAGCCCATGCGCCACCACTACTGAGCCTGTGCTCTAGAGCTCACGAGCCACAACTACTGAGCCCATGTGCTGCAACTACTGAAGCCTGTGTTCCTAGAGCCCGTGCTCCTCAACAAGAGAAGCCCATGCACTGCAATGAAGAGCAGCCCCTATGTTCGGTTGGAAGCACAGGTAGCAATCTGAACTCTGGATCGGCATGTGAGGGGGATTGGGTGTTGAAGGTTTTTAGTACAGCCTGTAAGTTGTGGGATCTGATGCTATATCCAAGTAAATAGTGTCAGAATTGAGTTAAATTATAGGACATCAAATCAGTTTCTGCTGAGAAGTGAAGAATTGCTTGGTGGTGTTGGAAAAAAACACAATGGAGTATGTACTCCATTGACAGTTAATTGGGATAACTACACATTGTACTTAAGTTGAGCTCTTATTTAAAAAGTTGAGATGTAATCTAATTTGTGTGGGATAAGCAGTTTTCATTATATTATTTATATAGGTTCCTCTAAAGTAGTGATTTTTAACTCCTTTTTTCAAAAACCTCTTTGAGAATGTGATGAACGATACCTACGTTGAAGAATTACACATATGTACAAAGTTCAAATTTTATATGGAAGTTTAGGAATTTAAGGTACTTCAACTTAAGAGTTCTGCTATGCTCTAGTACTTCAGTGGCTGAACATTCCGATTTCTTCTGAGAAACATACCCAAATAAGGTTTCATCCTGCCTGTTTTTTAACAGCTTTATGTCGGTATAGCTCACACATATTAAACTGTACATGTTTAAAGTGTACAATTTTTTTTTTTTGGCTGAGCCACACGGCATGTGGGATCTTAGTTCCCCGACCAAGGATTGAACCCGTGCCCTCTGCAGTGGAAGCTTGTAGTCCTAACCATTGCACTGCCAGGGAATTCCTAAAGTGAACAAACTGAAAAGCTTTGGTGTGTATACACCTGTGAAACAATCACCACAATCAAGATAGTAAACATATCCATCATTCCAATTTCCCTAGTGCCCTTTGTAATTCCTCCCTTCAATTCCACTATCTACCTTCAGATAACCATTGAGTTGCTTTCTGTTGCTTTACTTTCATAGAATTGTATATAATCTCTCAGCACAATTATTTTGAGATTTATTCATTTCATTGTATCTGGTTCATTCCTTTTTATTTCTGAGTAGTATTCCATTGTATAGATGTATCACAATTTGTTTATGTACTCCCTGTTAGTGCACATTTGGGTGGTTTCCAGTTTCTAGCTATTACAAATGGAGCTGCTGGATTGCTAGAATGTTTACATGTAAGTCTTTGTATAAACATTTACTTTCACTTTTTTTGGGTAAACTAAGAAAATTAGTGGAATGGCTGGGACATATGGTAAGTGTACATTGAACTTTTTAGGAAACTGGCAAACTTTTTCAAAGTGTACTATTTCACACTTCCCACTATTGGTGTATAAGGGTCCTAGTTGCTCTACATTTTTACCGACTATTTGATCTGGTCACTCTTTGATTTTAGACATTCTAATTGGTGTCTTGTTGTGGGTTTAATTTGCATTTCTGTAATGACTAATGATGATGAACATCTTTTCAAGTGCTTTTCTGCCATCTTTAGATCTTGGCAAAGTGTTCAAATATTTTGCTCAGTTTTTAATTGGATTTTCTTATGATTGAGTTTCGGGAGTTGTTTATTCTGCACAGAAGCCATTATCAGATATATTATTTGCAATCTTCTCCCAGTCTGTGGCTTGCCTTTTCATTCTCTTAATATCTTTTTTTAACATTCTGCCTATTTTTAACACTAATTTACTAATTTAATATCTTAATTTACAGATGACCAAATATAAGAGCATCAATATGTGGATTATGGCTAATCACATGGTTAAATTTACCTAACAGATACCTATATAGCCTCCACATGTAATTTTTGTATAGTTCTCTTAATATCCATGTGGTTTTCTAATAGTTAACCCAAGCATGCTTGGATCATACTTCATAGGAGCAAAATTTTTTGGTTTTCCTTAGGGAAGCCTGATGTCAAAGTATAATTTTAAAAAGTTAAAAACAACTTATGTAATTATATCGTGATCACTTAAAGATTTACTTAAGTCAGGATTAAGGAACCAGCAGGCTCCAAAGCTGATTCAAGGGAGTATAAACCTGAAAAACTCGCAAACAAATTTTCTACACATTACCATCGAACTTTATGGAGTCTGGGGCCTAAATGATAGTAAGCAGAAGTCAGTTACATCTTCCTCTAGAAAAATCAGATGATCTTTCAGTGGACTTGGTGGACAGTGCCCTAGTATGACTTTGAAAGAGTACGGTAATCTTTTTGCCTTATTTCTAAGTTTTGGATTAATTTAAAAAAATTTTTTTTCATTTTATTAAAACTCTGGTCCATCAAAATATGGAATACAAAGTGGGTTGCAAAGAAGGGAATCAACCAACCAGAGACAGATCTTTCTGGGCTCCTGAAATCCAATGTAAATACTAACTAGTGCAGAACAGGTTCTCTGACTTACCATTTCAAAGCGCAGGATGGTTCAAACTAGGCTGATTATGCAGAGAATCTCCTGCAACCAATAGCTGCTGGGAAGTCAAACCAGAGAGAACTCTGGTCAGTGGTTTGGTTATTAACCTACACTCTCCCAAATTACAATTGAGTCAGAAAGTGGCCAAGTACCAGCACGATAGATTGTTTTGATTCTGGACGTTCCTTTAGCTCACATGAAGTACTGATTCATTCCCCAGAACCTGTGACTATGCTACCTTACATAGTAAAAGGATCTTGAGATGGGGAGATTATCCTGGATGGTTTAGGTAAACCTAGATGTAATTGCCAGGGCCCTTAAAAAAAGGGCCCGGGAGGATCAGGGTCAAGAGTAAGAGAGGTGAAGAAAGAAGCAAGATTTTGGAGTGAGGTGAGGAAGGGGCTAGGAGCCCAGGAATGCAGGAGGCCTCTGAGAAAGGCAAGGAAAGGTTGTCCCCTGAAGTCTCCAGAAGGAATGCAACCCTGCTGGCACCTTGATTTTATAATGCAGTTCTGGAACAAATTTTTGTTGTTTTTAATCACTAAATCTGTGGTAATCAGTTACATCAGCAGGAGGAAACTAAAAGAGGACCACATTTGCTTTCCCAAACTATTTGAGATCCATGAACTAGAAGGTCTAGCAGAGGTTTTACTTGGGAAGCAGTCAATTTGTGGTTTCCGTAGCTCTTACTCACAGAAAAACCTGTGTAGGTATTACATTGAGATTTATAAATTTTAAAACCTAATTGTTCCTTACATCTTTAAGTTCAACTATTTTTTTCTTTCAGTTTTATTGAGATATAATTCACATACAGCACTGTATGTTTAAGTTGTACAGCATAATGACTTACATGTATTGTTGTAATTATTTAATTACCACAGAAAGTTTAGTTAACATTATCTCATACAGATACAAAAAAAAAAACCCAGTACCCATTTATCTTGTAACCAGAAGTTTGTATCTTCTGTCCACCTTTATAAGTTCCACTTATAAATCTTAAGTTCATCTTCTAAATGACTGTTAAAATGGACTAAATTATTTACCTATTAACAGTTATCTTCAAGATTATTATTTATCCCATTATTAAACATAGTTGTATTGTCTTAAATAATTTTAAAATGTACTTTTAAATTATTTGAATATTGTAAATACTTCAAATCTTACTAAACCTTCTCACATATTTAGATAATTCTAGTAAATCTAACATGTATTTAATGTAATAGATCCTCCTTTTCTTAAATATTCAGTCTCAGCAAATTTTCTAATAACTTTTACCTTAAAATCAACAAATCTAACATCAACCATCCATTTATGCATTTTAAGTTAGAATCATAAATTAGTATGTTAGAGTCTCTAATATAACAAATCTTAAATATTACATCTATTTTACATACTAAATAGGCATGGAATATTCTTAAACTTAACACGAAAGCATTATACTATGGGTTTGATTTACTTAATCCTTCATATATTGAGTCTTGGTTTAAAAGACCCTTCTTTATTCAAACAGACCCTTCTCACTGAGAAAACAATTATATAATCCTAAGCAAAGCTGATTTACCATTTCAGTGGGCTGAGATCTCTGACCTGAGATTTTTATGGGGATTTGGAGACTTGGTGCTGTAGTCGTCTAGGAGGATTCTTCTGCAACAGTAGCAAAGGCAACATGAGTTCTATGACAGAGAATCAATGCCCTCCGAATGGGGCTGGTTATTTCATTTCTTTCAAATTAATCACTTTATTTTGGTAGACGAGGTATAAGTCAAAGTCAGGGTACATCTTAACTCGATAGGAATCATCTAATCTATCTATTGCTTGATTCTATGCTGAATTATTTTCACATTCTATTTAAATTAGAGCCTATTGAATTCTGCCTAACCATAAAATGAGATTATTTCTGGCACTGGATCCAGTTGCTGAGCCAACAGGAGATGGGAAGTCAAATATAGTCAGTTACTGTGGAACTGGTGGAGAGATGAGATGCAAGCTACAGTATTTGAGAATGTGTTGAGAGGATCAGATAACTAACTGTCATAAGTTAACAATGACATCTACTATTTTGAGCATTCCACACACCAGGCCTTATGCTAACCACTCTATTACATTAACTCATTTTTCCACAATAACCTTATGAAGGTAAATGTATTTATTCCTAGTCTGTAATAAGGAAACTGACTCAGAGAGGGAAAGTGACCTGCCCAAAGTCACAAGTTTAGTAAGTGGCAGAGCCAGGATTCAAAAGAGGTATATGTCGTTTTAAAGCTGCTATCAACAAAATGAAGGGGAAATGAAAGAATTCCCTGCGGATATGCTTTGTCCAGAAAGAAGGTTCAGGAGATGCATAGGCATGATGGAAATCCCTTGTCTAACCAAGAGAGTTTGGATTCAAAAAAGAGACCCTGTGGTCAGAAGAGGCATGTAGAAGGATTTCATGTTCTGGGGATAAATCAGTTGTATGCCAGACTGAGCTAAATAGGGACGCTGGATTCTTCTGCTTCATAACAAAACAAAAAGCAAATGTAAACCAGGTCTTTTTTGTTCCTTCTTCATTAGTGTTATAATTTCCTTTTTTGTGAATTCTTAACTTTAATAAAGTTCATAAAACAATGTGCACAACTTAATAGAATGAACATATGTACCCACATCTTGTCATTGTCCTCTTGGTCCATGCAGAATTCCTCCCTGGAAACAAACACCTTCATATGGTCATGGCTACCACTCTCATTCAATGTGTTTAAGACCGTCTTCTACCTCCAAAGTTTTCCCAGGGTGGGCTTAGGGCTGTGACTGATCCCCCCCCCCCCAAAGAACCCATAGAGCTCCCCAGTGATGGGTATAAGATATAGGGATAAGGAGAAATCGTAACAGGGGAAAGACTTTGATGTCCTATTCGCCCCTTTAATTTCCTGGAGCTTGTGACATGGAGATAACTCAGATCTGAGCTAATAGAGAAAAACACAGAATCAAAACAATTGACGCTGATAATTGTTACTTAATGGGGAAATCCTCAGTAGCAGTGGATGCCAATGAGTTATAACTTTCAAAGACCCCCACTGGATTGCATCTGCATGTGGACCCCTGCATTTCTAATGAGAGCCCCTTGGTGATATCTTCTGCTAAGAGACAACTTTCGATGCACATCCTTTTGGGAGAAACCAGACACCCCTGCTTTTGAAAGGGGAGGAACAGTCTGCGTATATGCCCATGAAGGTGGGAATAAAAAGTTTTTATGCTCCAGATTCAAGAAAAGAAGTCTGTCCTTTTGCTACAGTGCCACAGTGCAGGGAGTGGGCTGCCTGATCCAGGAGACACTGCTCATGTAGAGCACAATCCCATGGTGCCTCTCTAGCACCAGGCACTGCTGTAGTGCAAGCTATTGTCATATTTGTCCCCTAATTAGGCATGTGCACAGTCTATTCTTGCTTTCTTTCTCTCTGCACTCACTGGATCCAGTGCAATCTTTCAAAAGCACAAATCTGATTATCTAAATCCTCTTCTTGAAACTCTCCAAAGCTTGCTCATTGTCTGTCATGTGGCCTCCTCCTCTCCAGATGATTAGACCCCATGCAGCCTAAGCAGACTTATCTCACACCTGTTTCTCACTGATATTTCAGTTCCACCAGAGCGTCAAGCTTCCCTCCTACCTCAAGGCCTTTGCAAGTGATGTTTACTCTCCCAGGAAAGCACTTTTCTTTCTGCTTTGCTTAGGTAACAACTATTTATCTTTTGGATCTCTATTTGAAAGTAACTTCTACAGAGAAATCATACCTGCTCTTCTGGACCAGACCAAGTTCTGTTCCCACTAAATTCTTTCTTTGTCCCCTGTACTTTCATCATTTCATATGGCTCTGATTAATGTTTCATCCCCAGCAGACTGTTAGATTCTAGAGAGCAGGGGCTGTGGTTTTTTTTTCCACGCGGAATTTCCTGCTCAGTGTCTTAGTAGGTAAGCGCTAAATATTTGTTGGATGAATGGATACACGAAATGAAAAACATTGGATTTAAGAGTAGGCAATGTGTGTTATCATGAAAACTCCACTAATAACTAGTGTGTGATCTTAGAGTTATAGAATCTCTTGATCTCAGTTTCTTCTACTGAAAAATGAAGAAGTTAAAGTAGATCACGTTTACTGTTGTTTCAGTTATAAAGTTCTCTGAGTACAGGCACACCTTGTTTTCTTGCACTTAGCAATATGAGAAATTGCTGCGGAATTCTGGGATGAATCATTTGGAGAGAGTCAAGTTAGAATATTATCAGAAATATTTGAGATTGCTGATTGAGTCTGATGAAGTCAAACCTGGATGCCCCGGATAACTCTGGTAACCCCCTGGCGGGCACAACGAAGGCTGTGCTCTTTGCCTTACGGTGGCCAGGAATGTGTTCTTAGGGGATGTAGCTGTGGCCTGAGTGCTGCATTTGCAAGTGGCCGACGCCCTGGAGGCCAGATGGGGCCAAGCAAATTTGGTAAAGTGTAAAACCTCAATTTGGTGCATATCTAATCCACAGGGGTTTTTTTAAATTGCTTTTAAAAATGTTATTTTCTTCTCTATGGTGAAATCTGATATAATGTCGTAGAGCAAAATACTCCCCTCCACCCTTTTTTAAAACAGAATATCTTTTTTTATTTTAAGCTTTAGGGGACATTAAAGACAAAATATTTTCTATGCCATTAGTGTGTGTCCTCTAGATGGCAGAACAGGATTTCATTTTGCACCGTTGAATCCTCTTGGCTATTTAATTGAAGTTTCCTATTGCGGAAAGTTCTTAGTTATTTGGTAACTGAAAGACTCAATATGTGTTTAAAAATTTCTTTTCTTACAGATAACATCTCACCTATCCAAAGTCACAGGAATGAGAGGCAAGGTGCATTAATGGAAAATCTGAACAATACATTTTTATTTTTATTACTTTAAAAAAAATTATTTATTTATTTATTTAATTTTTGGCTGCATTGGGTCTTCGTTGCTGCACGTGGGCTTTCTGTAGTTGTGGCGAGCGGGGACTACTGTTCCTTGCGGTGCGCGGGCTTCTCATTGCGGTGGCTTCTCTTGTCGCAGAGCGCGGGCTCTAGGCGCACAGGCTTCAGTAGTTGTGGCTCATGGACTTAGCTGCTCCAAGGCATGTGGGATCTTCCTGGACCAGGGCTTGAACCTGTGTCCCCTGCACTGGCAGGCGGATTCTTAACCACTGCGCCACCAGGGAAGCCCTGAACAATACATTTTTTAAAAGTCCAAAATATTTGATGTTATCAAGTTGCATGTTACCGTGAATAAATTGCTAATTATCTTGCCAAAATGTAGATCCTGCTCTACCAGCTTTAAAGGATTCACATTTATTGTTTCGACTTAATGAATGTCACTGGAGTCCTTGAAAATTATTCTCTTACTCTCTAGGTTAAAAATGTTGTTACATTTCCCTTTATGTTGCACATTTGCTCACTGACACATTTTTTCCCCAAAACAAATTTCAAAACTAAACTTTAGAATAGACCTGGCTTAGTTATTAGGAATTTTGGATGTCACATCCAAAAGATGGAATTTACATAAGGCTCCTTAAGCAACCATCATTTATAAGAGTTTATGATATTAAGAAATGTCATCTCTGAATACAGTTGCCATCAGGGACTATTAGCTTTCCCATCTCTAAATAACCCATTCCTACCAGGGAAATATATTTTCCACAGCAGACACAATAAATACTTATACATATGAGCAGACTTAAATACAAGTCACATTCACAGCTTTGATCTGAAATATCCAAGGTGATGTATTGAGAGTACAAGTTTAATCTTTCTTTTACAGAGGATCATCTTTCTGCCACAGAAAGCTTGGATCTCATGTTTCCCAAATGAAGATCATTCTTTCTCCACTAATAGGGAGGTAAAGTAATAAAGGCTAATTTCTGGATTTTCGTTTTACATATATTGAGGTCTGCGTTCTATAGTTTTTGTTTTAGGTAGTAAAACAGTGCTTTCTCAGTCTCTGATAATTTTGCCCAAGACTGACTAAAATAAGCAAAAATGACAAATAAATGAGTAATGACAGCTATGGCGTTTAAGAGAGCGTTGCTGGGGATTCTGGGGCCAAGACTGGCTTCAGAAGGAAAGGACACTATGATTGGTGAGCATTTTCTGTCACGTGAAAGAGTGGGGAGGAGGGGCAGGAACACAAATTTGCCTTCTCGTTTGGGTTCTGGCTGCATTATCAGAGGGATTTCAAGTTCATTTCTTCAAAGGAATTCAACAGTGTGACTGCATGATTAGACCAGCTCCACTAAGAGGTCTTTTTGAGTCCACTCTGCTTATAGTTTAGGCCAGAGATGAACAATTCCAAATTTCTAATCTCTTTATGCCTTTCTGGAAGGCTTTGCCAGGCTTCTCACCAATTGCTCGTTTGTTTTTGTTTTGTTTTGTTTTGTTTTTTTGTTCTTCCCTGGTTAGCATGCAGGTAGAAGGTATTAGCTAGGAAAAAGATCTCATTACACATTTTAAGGACCGGTAGCACTGACTGTTTTCAGCTGAGGAATTTGGCCATTCATCTCAGCCACAGATACTTGTTTAAAAACTATTATGCAGCATGGCACTTTGTCAGGTGAGGGACTCACAGTGCTGGGAAAAAACACCCTTGCCCTTCTGGAGTTTCCTTTTAGGTTTGAGTTCCTCTAAAATTACTTCATTGAATGGATCTTCTGTGTCCACTTACTCCACCTATGCGCCAACAGTTATTCTAGGTGCTGTGAACCCAGCAGTGACTAAAACAGACAAAGTTTCTGCTTTCCTAAGTCTTTCATTTTAGGGGAAAGAACAGATGAATATATATAGATGGTGTCATATCAGTGATACACGCTATAAAGAAAAACAGGAGAAGGTAATAGGAGTGGAAAACTGGTCAGGGAAGGTCTCTCTGTGGATTTTGTAAATTTAAGCAGAGATATGAATGAAGTGAAGGAGACACCTATGTGAAGACCTATGGGAGGAGTGCAGAGGAGCAGTAAGTACAAGCTGAGGCTCATGCTGGGTGAGTGCAATGATCATGGAGGAAGCCACATGATCCAGTTCTGTTGAGCCCCTAAGGGGAAGTGGTAAGATAACAAATTAGACATGTAGCCAGATATGAAACCATGGTAAGGACTTTGGCTTTTATCCCAAGCCTTTTGGGGCATATTGGAGGGTTGTGAACAGGGGAATGGTACAATCTGAATTTGTGTTACAATATTCACATCGATAGAATAAAGGCCAGGGAGGAAATGAGAGTAAGCATGGAGACCAGATAATAAAACTCTATTGTAAACAGTGATAAAAATTATCATAAAATTCTATTTTAAAATATTTTAATACTTTATATACAATTATACATATATTATGGTCAAAATACTTAGAGGTTAAATCCACACACTTTTTAAGAAATTCTAAGCTTGCTAGCCCTTGTCTTATGTTGTCTAACGCAAACATCTATATATATATCACATGATATTTTAGAATTTAAAGAACATATAAAAAACAGTGATTTCTTTCTCCTTTTTTTTGGCCACACCAAGTGGCATGCGGGATCTTAGTTCACTGACCAGGGATCGAACCTGCACCCACCTGCAGTGGAAGCATGGAGTCTTAACCGCTGGACTGCCAGGGAAGTCCCCAGTAATTTCTTAATTTAGGTACAAAAGAAACACCCAGGCCCCTCACCAGACTGCATAGACACCAATGATGCTCAGTTTGAGATTACGGGGGACAAAGGAAAATACGTCCAGGCCTCAACAAAACCTACATCTGGGCAACTGAAGGTCTAAGCAGTTTGGCTGGCAGTTCCAAGAATATATAGGGTGTTAAGAAAGAATATTAATTGTTATTATTACAAACCCCCAATTTGAACATATTAGTAGGATTATTTGACCTTCAAGTTGGAAAACAAAGATAAAAGTTTCCTCACAGTGATGTTTGCTGAGGTTTGGGGGGTTAGGGGGGCAATGTTGTCGTTAGTGTTATTTGCAAACATTTCTAGTTCATTCCCATTCTGGGCACATGAAAAAAATGGGACTTTCTGGGCTTCCCTGGTGGCGCAGTGGTTTAGAATCCGCCTGCCGATGCAGGGGACACGGGTTCGTGCCCCGGTCCGGGAAGATCCCACATGCCGCGGAGCGGCTGGGCCCGTGAGCCATGGCCGCCGAGCCTGCGCGTCCGGAGCCTGTGCTCCACAATGGGAGAGGCCACAGCAGTGAGAGGCCCGTGTACCGGAAAAAAAAAAAGGGACTTTCTGACTCTTTGTGATTGGGAAGCCACATTAGTAATTCTGACCAGTGAACTGAGAGTAGAAATGATGCCCATCACTTCTGGGCCAAACCTTTAATGCTCATACAAGATACTCCAAAGCTGTTTCCTCTGGCATGGAGACCAATACTTGGGGTAGTGTTTCCCAATCAGCTTGAGTCTCACAGTAGGAACAATGAGTAAATTCTACCCCCCTGCCCAACCTCATTCCCTCCATCTCAGCTCTGGAGGACATATAGTAGGAACAGGAAATGAATCTTGGTAGTTTTATGCCACTTAAAATTTAAGATTACTTGTTAGTCCGTATAACCTACATCCTGATAGGGGCAACAAAGTTCTCTAGGAGTGGAAATACCATTTAAATGTCACTGCTAATAAACTGTCACACTTTCATTCAATTTGGCTAATAGGCCATTTCACTTATCCAAAGATACTGTTATTGACAGAGCAGTTATCAGGTGGGATTTTAAAAGCCATCAAGTCCTGTAAGAGAGTTATTAGGAAAGTATATACAACATAACATAGCACTAGATAGCTGAAGAAAAGCTCTATTTCTTACTTTTTAGATGACTTACAACTTGGATCTACTGCAGTTTTCAAAGACTGAGTCTTCACTATTTCCATCATCTTTGGGCAACGTTCAATATCATGACCACAAAAGAAAGTCACACCCAAGGTTCCAAAACTTATCTGGTCCATAGCACTAAAGTGACCCTACTGGCCTAAACTTGAAAAGGAAATATGAAACAAAATGTAAGAATTGAAAAAGGATAACCCCAAATAAGATGGCCTGGAAGATCATCTGTGTAAGCAGCCTCCAAGATGGCCCCCCAGTGACCACTGCCGTCCAGTCTTCACGCCCTTGTATAATGCTCACCCCTTGATCGTGGGCTGGGCTTAGGGATTCACGTCTAATGAACAGGAAGTGACACATATGACTGCCGCTTCTGAGATTAGGTTACAAAAGACGGTGGCTTCCACCTTTGGTTGCTCTCACTTGCTCTGAGGGAAAAGCCAGCGCCCGTGTTGTGAGCTGTCCTATGGTGACACACTTAGCAAGGAACTGAGGGAGGCTTCCAGCCCACAGCCAGTGAGGAACTTGGATTCTCAGCCCAACAACCTGAGAGGAGCTGAATCCTGCCAATAACCATGTAAGTGACCTGAGAAGCAGACCCTCCTCTAGTCAGACCTTCCCAATGTGTCCTCACCCCAGGCGCCAGTGTGACTGCAAGTTCAAGAAAGGTCTTAAGCCAGAGGCACACAGCTAAGCCACATCCAAATTCCTGGTCCACAGAAACTGTGAGATAATGAATGTTTGCTGTTTCAAGCTGCTAGGTTTTAAGGTCATTTGTTACGTAGAAATAAACAATACAATACTTTAAGTATATCCTAGCATACAATGCCAAAGAATATAAATGCAAAGCTATGGGTTTCTGAGCGTATATTTTTTAAGTGGCTGGACTAAATCCAATTATCATAAAGGAAATAGTCCTTTTAGCTAAACCATCAAGACCATGTGTCAAAAACCAGAATTGCTTGATAAGACCAAACTGTACTGTGGTAGAAACAGTTAACACTCATATCCACATGTTCCCTCTTCATTTCTCATCTTTTCTTACAGTTGGATTCACCATGTTATGAGTTCTGTCCCATGGAATGTAAGTAGAAGTAAACTGTTTTACTTCTGGGTTTATTCCTTCCCCCAATATTTCAACTAATCTTTAAGCCAGGAGATGGCAAGACTCCAGGATAGAAGAGGCATGTGGCAAGAGGGAGAAATAAACTTGAATTAAGCCACTAAGATTTCAGGTTTTATTTGTTACCATAGTGTAAGCTATTGCAGATCCTGGTTACTAGACCCAGGAATAGTCACAATGCAGTTTCTAAGTATTCTGACTGATCTGTATGTGGAGACAGTTATCACTAGTCCAATTTGTAGGACAGATTGTGTATTTTCATTTTGCTCCAATTAGGAAGGCTCTTCTCGTCCTCCACAATGATGTGGTTACACAGTCCAGAGGGGACGGAGATGCAATCTGTGCCATGGAAATTGATGCCACTTGCATTTATGCTCATTTCCCTCTAAACTTGACAACTGGTTCCCTTGTATATGAAACTTCTGTATTTTTAATATTATTGTGTGCTTGTTTGCTTTCCCTTTAGGATATAGTTAAATTCTTGGATCACTTCAGCTCTTTAGAAGCTGACAAATGGTCAAAGTATCTGCCTTAATAAAGAATTATGTGCTTTAGGGAATTCCCTGGTGGTCCAATGATTAGGACTCTGCACTTTCACTGCCAAAGGCATGGGAACTATGTGCTTTAACAAAGAACATTCCTTCCTAGCCTTGACTGGTGTGGAAACAACCCTGTATAAAAGGTGGGGCTTTTGGTTTCACTTTTATCTTTTAGGACACATTTATACACCTGGGTGTCTAGACGTGGAATGTTCTATGGAGAAAGCCCTATGATATCATGTTTCTAAAAGCAACTGTCTCCTGGTGCCAATTCACAACCACCTGTAAAAGTGCATCAACATGCTTGAATTCATCCATTCATGTTTCATCAACAATCCAACAAATATTTATCAAGTGCCTAAAATGTGATGGGCCCTATGTTAAGGGTTAGGGATGAAAAGATAAAGAAGACTGGGTCTCAGTCATCATGGACCATATAGGTCATGGGAAAGAGCCATGCTGAAAAACCATTACAAGTATGAAGAGCATTACAGGGGAAGTCTGGGGGCAATAGCGAAAGTGTAAGGGTACGAGGGAAGGAAACCTGGGTAAGGGGGCACTGTCTGAGATAATCACTGTGAGGGAGTGATGTTTAAATTGAAATTAAAGGAGAAGTGGAGTTAGCTTTTGGGGGGAGAACATGGAGAATGTTCCAGGTTTAGAGGAGGACCAGTGTGATGGCTCTGAGGTGAGGAAAAACTGAATGAGTTAGAGGAACTGAAATAAGACCAGGATGGAGGCAGGTGGATCTTCCAGGACCTAATATTGCCAACAGCATCTTATCACGGTCAGAGAAGCTTTGCAGAAGAAATAGACTCATGACTAGAAGTTTCCAAATTCAACAGAGAAAATGAAAGAATTTTTTCCTTTCTGATTCTGACTGCTCTCTTCAATATTGTCCGTGTTCTCGAAAATGAAGTTGATCAAATGCATTCTTTTCTTTTTTTTCTTTTTCAAGTTTTACTGATGGTTGAGCTTATTGTATCAATACTTGGGTCAAGCTCCCCATTCCTGGACATTTTATTTATTTAGAAGCATCAGTGACATATTAACACGCTGGGGAAGTCGAGAGGTTAAATGCTCAAGCTTTAAACAGTTGTAGAATAAATTCTGTGGTAAAGATGATGTTTAATTTTCACTGTGAAGGTTAATCAGAGGATTCAAAGTCCTTGTAAAATTCTCACTCTAAAGCCATGTTTGTGTCTCTCCTCTGACCCTGGAAACTCTCATCCTCAAACTTTAGTCAAAACACAGTCTTTTACTTTTTCCTGATTTCATTCTGGAAAACATGAGAGCTACCAAAATGTTCCATTATTCTGTCTGCACTATGTGATTATGTTTGCTAGTGGCCTGGAAATGGATCAATTGGACTGTTTTAGAAAGGATCTCTTTGCAAAAGCAAACCGTAGAATAATACGGGAGTATTTTGTTTGATGACAATCAGTGACTGGCAAAGCCACGTGGCCTGAAACATGGAGACTGCCAGGTGCCATCCACCAGATCCTGGGTGCCAAGAGTGATTTGCATTATGACACTGCTTCTCCCTGGGCTCATCTACATGTTGTGGCGGACACCCTGTGCCGGCAGCTCATTTATCAGGAAGCAGTGCCATTCACATCAATAATGTCTGCAATCAGAGCATATTAGTCCTGATTGAAAGTGAGGCGTCAGAGGTATTATGTAATCTGAGGAAGAGAAATAACATCTGGAGTCCTGTCATCTCAGTGGAACAGAGTGATGAAAACCTGGGGAAGGGTAAATGTGAGCCTTTGTAAACAAGAAGTTGTGGGGCATTTTCTTGAGCGATCAAATTCCGTATAACTGCGTAGACCTTTAACAGTACCAGTTGGCATTTACGGAGTGCCACAGGGATGGTGCTAAATGTTTACATGTGCGAATTCCAAAACTCACCACCGCCCCGTGAGAGTAATCATTATTCTCAATTTACATTTGGAGCTTTAGAAGTGGGATGAATCAATGAATCAACCACCCATACGGGGCCTCAGGATGGGGAGGCTGAGGCTGGAGTGACGGACAGTGACGCTGGACCCAGGTCTTTCGGTTCTCCACCCACATCTCTTTACCCTGCACCATACTTCCAGTTCACCAACAGAAACCAAGGCAACAGGGACTTTCCTGGCGATCCAGGGGTTAAGACTCTGCACTTCCACTGCAGGGGGGCATGGGTTTGATCCCTGGTCAGGGAACTAAGATCCGGCATGCTGCATGGTGCAGCCAAAACGAAAATAAATCAATAAAGTCTCTAAGGAAATTGTTCTCAGTATGAAAGAAAGAAAAGGAAGGAAGGAAAGAAGGAAGAAACCAAGGGGAGGAGGACCCTGAAGTTTCAGGAAAAATAGGAAGCAAAAGGCTGGCTAAATATAAGAGAACTAGGTGCTCATCTATATGATTGTTTACCAAGGACGTGTTGGGGAGGAAGAAATTTTCCTCTTATGCTTTTAGCTTCCTCTGGCTGGTCTAAGAATTAAACTGAACTGAGACAGATTAACAGGAGAAAACCAAAGTTTAATAGCTTGTATACATGGGAGAGACCCAGGAAAACTGATTAACTCACCAAAATGGCTGAAATGGCTGAAACCTTCACCCTTAAATACTGTGTGTCCCACACAGAGGGATTTTGGCAAACAGACTTTGCTAGGTTCCTTCCTGTCTTCCACACCTAGTTTATGCTACAGTTATCTATGGTGATAGCTCTAGTCCTGTAATAGGCCCTTAATCTAAATTCTGTAGGGAGCTAAGGGGGAAGGTCAAAGTTTCTTTCTGAGTCTTTTGGGCCTTGTTTGTTTTCAGCTCAAAATAATCCACATGCCAGAGACATTTTGGGATGGCAAGTTTTGCTTCCCTACAGATGAGATGCTTGGACATCCCCAGATATTTTCTTCTACCTGCTAACTGACGCTTGAAATTCCAAAGCCTTCAGCCTCAGGCTCTAATCTTGTCAAAGTATTTTTTTTTCCTCCTGTTATAATGCAGGAAGGGTAGATCTTTAAGCTCTAAATCAGTCATGGTATTTGTATAATAGGAACGAAAGGCAAGAGATCTAGTTTTCCCAGGAAAAGGGGGCACTGGGAAAGAGTGGAAGAGGCTATAAACAAGAAAGAAAAGGAGGAACACAAAGTAGGAGCATTTATTTAGACTACAATGTGAGTGGTGTGCCCAGAAGTGCCCAACAGGGTGGTGGGCAGGGAGTCGGGGCAAAGTGTGTGTGTGTGTGTGTCTGTGTGTGTGTCTGTGTGTGTGTGTGTCTGTGTCTGTGTGTCTGTGTGTTTGTGTTCAACTGAAGATGAACTGAGGACATATTCTGCTTCCTTGTCAAATACTTCTTATTGCAGTTTTTGAGGCATTTCCATGCTCAACTTTAAAATTTGCCCTACTATTACACTGGGCTGAATTTAAGGTTTCTGAAACCTGAGCTGACCTACATATTCCCTACCGTCAAATAGTCTTAACAACTTCTCCATGTTGTGACCACAGAGAACGTACGTGACATCAACACTCAGCATTATTCCATTTGGTTAAAAAAGGAAACATATAAACTGTCAGCCTCAATAGTTTATGAATATTTTATTGAGATTTGATTAGAACGGGAAAAGTTTAAAAATTTGCTTAGTATCTAAGTTATAAAAAAATTAGTCTTTTAAAAATCGTTCCTACAAGCAACGTGCTTTGAATTATCACAAAGCAGAAAAAAACAAGGGCTATGTTAGGGCCAGATGATAGAAAATGAAAGCTACATGTGGTTTTTCTAGCAAGCATTCCCAAAGGGGCCTTGATGGCTGGGTACATACTTTTGATTAAATTCACTGAGTTTCCTCTATTGTGGCTACAATTCTGAGCTGGTTACTAAATGTGTCGCTTTCATGGAGATTTGCGTATTAAAAATCACAGAAAGGTGTTCTCTGAATATGTCATATTATATGAATATTTTATAACATTATGTGAATGTTGACCATTTTGGATATGGATTTTAACTTCAAGATAATTACACCCATTGTACCTAGCTAGTGTGGGCATCCAAAGGTTAGCAAGATGGAAACTACATTTCATTCACCAGTTCCTGAAGGTTCCTTCTCCTTGCAGCATGTGTGAAAAGCCCCTTTACTGAACTGTATTTTACTGACAGGTATAGTCATTAGAGTCAAACTGCCTGGATTTGAATTCTGGCTCCATCATTCATTAACTGCTCAACTTTGGGCAAATTATTTAACCTCTTTGTGTCATGGTTTGCTTCTCTGCTAAAATGAGAACGATAACAATACCTACCTTGTTGAATTGTGACAATTAAATGAGATAATATACACTAATTGCATGGCACACAGTAAGTTTTTAATAAATATTTATTACTACTATTGCCCTTTCTAGTTTTCTTTTCCTAACCCTTCTACTCAATCTGCCCTCCATCACTCTTGCATCAAACATTTCTTAAAATACCTTATAACATTTACTGTTTGATTTTTAAGTTTCCCTCCAACTATGAGCTTAAGGTTCTAGGATTCTTTTACATGTCAAGCATTGCAATAGGTATGCTGGGAAGTACAAGATGAGTAGTAAGACGTGTTCTCTACTCTCAGATTACAGCCCTGCAAAGGAGGTAGGACAGTCTTAACTAATTGCTACATTAGGCAGAATGTGATGTGTTCTTACAAAAGTATAAAATGCACTGGTAATACTGGAAGAGGGAGGAAAGATAAATTTCAATAGGAGGGGCTTCCCTGGTGGCGCAGTGGTTGAGAATCCGCCTGCCGATGCAGGAGACACGGGTTCGTGCCCTGGTCCGGGAAGATCCCACATGCCACGGAGCGACTAAGCCCGTGATCCATGGCCGCTAGGCCTGCACGTCTGGAGCCTGTGCTCCGCAACGGGAGAGGCCACAACAGTGAGAGGCCCGCATACTGCAAAAAAAAAAAAAAAAAAAAAAAAAAAAAAAATTTCAATAGGAGAATGAAATATGATCCAGGAAAGCTTTGCAGCCAGAGTGGACTTTGCATTAGATCTTGAATGAGGACATTTTAAGATGATGGAACACATGAGCAAAGGCACTGAGGCCGGAAAGCAAAGAATGAGTCTGGAGAATTTGAGTAATTCTTTGAAATTGGAACCTATGTAATGATGATTGGCAATGCAGCTTAGGAATTAGTGATTCCTAGAGAATTAGCATGGCATGCTAAGGACTCTGAAATTTATTTTACTCTTAATGAGAAGCCATCAAAAGTTAAGAACAAGAAGGGGCAAAATAGCTCATTGTTTTTTCTTTCTTTCCGTTCTATTCCCTCTCCTGTTCCTTCTTCATCTTCACCACTGATTAAAGGGTTGCTTTTCGTTAAAGCACTAGGTCAGTCCCACCTAGGCCTTCCCTTTGCCTCACTAGACTTGCCATAACTCTGCACAGGGAGCACTGTATCCTCTGTTAAGGTCGTTTACTCTCGTTGTGGATATTAACTTACATCTACATATTCTCAGTGACAGATGCAAAAAGAACATTCTCGATAATATATATTCTGATGACCTGAGCTTCTTCAATGATTAGTTTTTGAATAAAAACATTGTAGATCAAATTGGCCTTGGGTCAAATGTTGATAATGTAAACTAATTAGTGGATTTTGGTTTATATTAGCATAAAATAGGCATTCTTTTGAAATAGTGCTCCCTTTTTGAGTACTCACATTACAACTCTATAATAAACACAAGTTTAAGGTAACTACATATGGAAAGAAAATTGCATTCTGAATCTACAAAAAACAATTAGATTTTCTGTTTTACAGTTGACCCTTGAACAACACAGGGGTTAGGGGTGCTGACCCCTGCACAGTCAAAAATCCACATATAACTTTTGATTCCCCCTAAACTTAACTACTAACAGCTTACTGTTGACCAGAAGCCTTACCGATAACATTAACAGTCAATTAACACATGTTTTGTATGTTATATGTATAATATACTGTATTCTTACAATAAAATAAGCTAGGAAAAAGAAAATGTTATTAAGAAAATCATATGGAAGAGAAATACATTTACAGGACTGTACTGTGTTTATTGATACCATAAGTTTACCAAGCCTGTTTATAAGAAGAATTCTGCCTGTACCTACATCAACATTGTCTTATATGATACAAAACACTGTAGATGTTGTACACATTAAAACACTAGACAACAAAAATGAAAAGATAATGTGAAAAAGAAATTCATATTTATTTACAGGTATAATGATTCATGCATTGATAACAAAAAAGCAGCAATATGCTTGCTTTATGGTCGCCTGGTGTCATTGATATGATTGCTTCACTGTAGCTTATACACTAATGAATGGTTATAAAACTTTTATGGCAGACAGCATTACAGTCATATTCATAATGCAGTACTGGAAATATTGTTACATTAAAAAAATCACTTACCTGTGATGATCGGTTGATAAGTAGTTTCTCTAATTATGAGATAGAGGCATATTGTCTGGTAATGTAATTCTTTGGAGGCATAGTTACAAAACAGTAAAAAACAGATGCATTATTAATTTTATATTAAATATCACTCATTTCATGCCTGTATAAGGATAGACTAGTGTGTACCTATATTTTATGCATTCATGACAAACGTTTTTCTTAATGTTTTTGATATTTCTAGGCTACACGGTTAGTCTGCAAACTTTTTCAAATTGTTGCAAATCTCCAAAAAGTTTTCTAATACATTTATTGAAAAAAATCCGCGTATATGTGGACTCGCAATTCAAACCCTTATTTTTCAAGGGTCAACTGTATTTCCATGTGAATTGATTCTTTGGTCAGTATTACAGTTTAGTATAAAAATATAAAATTTACAAACTCTTGCTTGAGTAGGACTCTATTTAATGCCCCCAAATTTAGCTGTATTCTATTAAACTAATCAAATAAGGAGACCATTAGACTGAAGTGGCTCTAGTACCTCGGGAGCCTATGTAAGCAAACAGAAACTTAAGCCAGAGGCAATGCACTCGAATCTAAGGAAAGGAAATTTAGGAACAGCCAATCATAGACAGCCAATTAGGTTTTCCCAAATAAAGCAACCAAGTACGCTATAGCCAATCAGATGATTTCCTTGCTCCACTTCTGCTCTGTCTTAGAAAAGCCTTTTTGCTAGATTCTATCCATGGAGTGCTCCTAACCGCTTTCTACTTGGCACTGCCTGATTCAAATGGTTGTTTGCTCAAATAATCTCTTGTAAATTTAATGTACCTCAGTTTCTGTCTTCTTGTTTCCTTAGAAAGTATGAACCAGATCTCACCTGTTTCCATATTTTTCTGCCTCCTCAGCAACTCTCTTAACCTCCCTGGTCTGTTTCCTTGTCTGTACCGGAGTAATTATAAAAGTAGCTACCTCATCGAAATGTGATGATTAACTAAATTTGATTATTAAGTAAGTTATGTATACTAAGCTTTTTGAATATGCCTGATATAGCAAACTCTGTGTGCCAGTAAATCTACTACTTTATCAATAAAGATGAAGTTGTTTTCTTTACTTGGTAAATTTTCTTCATTCATTACCCCACTTCAATCTTTTTTTAAAAAATATACTTTTTTTTTTAGAGCAGTTTTAGATTTATAGGAATGTTGACCAGAAGTGTAGGGAGTTCTCCCAACACCACCTTCCCACACATGCACAGCCTTCCTGACTATCAGCATACACCACCAATATGATACATACATTATAATCGATGAACCTACATTGACAGGATTTTTTAGGGCAGTGAAACTAGTCTGTATGATACTGTAATAGTGAATACATGTCATTATACACTTGTCTGAACCCTTAGAATATACAACACCAAGAGCTAACTGTAATGCAAGCTATGGACTTTGGATGATGATGTGTTAATGTAGCTTTATTTTTTTATTTTATTTTTTTGAATTTTATTTGTTTATACAGCAGGTTCTTATTAGTTATCTATTTTATACATATTAGTGTATATATGTCAATCCCAATCTCCCAATTCATCCACCCCCCCCGCTGCACCCCACTTTCCCCCCTTGGGGTCCATACGTTTGTTCTCTACATCTGTGTCTCTATTTCTGCCTTGCAAACTGGTTCATCTCTACCATTTTTCTAGATTCCACATATATGCGTTAATATACAATATTTGGTTTTCTGATTATGACTTACTTCACTCTCTATGACAGCCTCTAGGTCCATACACATCTCTACAAATGACCCAATTTCATTCCTTTTTATGGCTGAGTAATATTCCATTGTATATATGTACCATATCTTCTTTATCCATTCATCTGTCAATGGGCATTTAGGTTGCTTCCATGACCTGGCTATTGTAAATAGTGCTGCAATGAACATTGGGGTGCATGTGTCTTTCTGAATTATGGTTTTCTCTGGGTATATGTCCAGTAGTGGGATTGCTGGGTCATATGAAAATTCTTTTTTTTTTTCAACATCTTTATTGTAGTATAATTGCTTTACAATGGTGTGTTAGTTTCTGATTTACAACAAAGTGAATCAGCTATACATATACATATATCCTCCCTCTTGTATCTCCCTCCCACCCTCCGTATCCCACCCCTCTAGGTGGTCACAAAGCACCAAGCTGATCTCGCTGTGCTATGTGGCTGCTTCCCACTAGCTATCTATTTTACATTTGGTAGTGTATATATGTCCATGCCACTCTCTCACTTCGTCCCCACTTACCCTTCCCCCTCCCCGTGTCTTCAAGTCCATTGTCTACATCTGCATCTTTATTCCTGTCCTGCCCCTAGGTTCTTATGAACGATGTTTTTTTTTTTTTTAGATTCCACATATTTGTGTTAGCATATGGTATTTGTTTTTCTCTTTCTGACTTACTTCACTTTGTATGACAGTCTCTAGGTCCATCCACCTCACTACAAATAACTCAATTTCATTTCTTTTTATGGCTGAGTAATATTCCATTGCCTATATGTGTCACATCTTCTTTATCCATTCATCTGTCAGTGGACACCTAGGTTGCTTCCATGTCCTGGCTATTGTAAATATAGCTGCAATGAACATTGTGGTGCATGACTCTTTTTGAATTATGGTTTTCTCAGGGTATATGCCCAGTAGTGGGATTTCTGGGTTGTATGGTAGTTCTATTTTTAGGTTTTTAAGGAACCTCCATACTCTTCTCCATAGTGGCTATATCAATTTACATTCCCACCAACAGTGCAAGAGGGTTCCCTTTTCTCCACACCCCCTCCAATATTTGTTGTTTGTAGATTTTTTGATGATGCCCATTCTAACTGGTGTGAGGTGATACCTCACTGTAGTTTTGATTTGCATTTCTCTAATGATTAGTGATGTTCAAATTGCCTATATTGGAAATATACCAGTTCTTTTTTTTTTTTCTTTTAACATCTATATTGGAGTAAAGATGCCAGTGTCCTTTTCCCCGAGGTGAGCCACAGCCACCGCCCGCCTCTGCAGAAGACCCTCCAACACAAGCAGGTAGGTCTGGTTCAGTCTCCTATGGGGTCACTGCTCCTTCCCCTGGGTCCTGATGCACACACTACTTTGTGTGTGCCCTCCAAGAGTGGAGCCTCTGTTTCACCCAGTCCTGTCAAAGTCCTGCAATCAAATCCCACTAGCCTTCAAAGTCTGATTCTCTGGGAATTCCTCCTCCTGTTGCCAGACCACCAGGTTGGGAAGCCTGACATGGGGCTAGGAAACTCCACTCCAGTGGGTGGACTTCTGTGGTATAAGTGTTCTCCAGTTTGTGAGTCACCCATCCAGCGGTTATTGGATTTGATTTTATTGTGATTGTGCCCCTTGTTCCGTCTCATTGTGGCTTCTCCTTTTTCTTTGGATGTGGGGTGTCTTTTTGGGTGAGTTCCAGTGTCTTCCTGTCGATGATTGTTCAGTAGTTAGTTGTGATTCCATTGCTCTCGCAAGAAGTGAGTGCACGTCCTACCACTCCACCATCTTGAACCAATCTCCCATGTGGGTTTATTGATTGAAACAGATGTGGGGGATGTTGGCAGTGAGGGAAGCTGGCATGAGTGGGGCAGGGTGTATATGGGAAATCTCTGTACCTTCCTCTCGGTTTTGCTATGAACCTCAAACTGCTCTAAACAATACAGTCCATTTTTAAAAAATCCTCTATGCCAGACCTTTTCATCCTTTCCTTCCCCCCCTAATCTCTGGCAAGCACTGATCTTTTTACTGTCTTCATAGTTTTGCCTTTTCTTTAATGTCATATAGTTGGAATCATAGTCTTTCTAGATTGCCTTCTTTCACTTAGTACGTCACATACATTTAAGTTTCCTCCATATCTTTTCATGGCTTGACAGCTCATTTCTTTTTAGCACTGAATAATATAGCCAATTGTATGGATGCCCACAGTTTACTAAATCCTTAACCACTCACTGAAGAACATCTTGGTTGCTTCCAAGTTTTGGCAATTATGAATAAAGCTGCTATAAACATCTGTGGACTTCCCTGGTGGCACAGTGGTTAAGAATCCACCTGCCAATGCAGGGGACATGGGTTTGAACCCTGGTCCAGGAAGATCCCACATGCCACGGAGCACATGCCACGGAGTAACTAAGCCCATGCGCCGCAACTATTGAGCCTGAGCTCTAGAGCCCATGAGCCACAACTACTGAGCCCATGTGCCACAACTACTGAAGCCCACACGCCTAGAGCCTATGCTCTGCAACAAGAGAAACCACCACAACGAGAAGCCCGTGCATCACAGTGAAGACCCAATGCAGCCAAAAAATAAAAATAAATAAATAAATAAAAATAAAAACTGCTATAAACATCTGTGTGCAGACTTTTGTGTGGACATAAGTTTTAAACTCATTTGGATAAATACTAAGGGCCACAATTGCCAGACTGTATTGTAAGAGTACGTTCAGTTTTATAAAAACTGCTAAACTGTCTTCCAAAGTGTCTGTGCCATTTTACATTCCCACCTGCAGTGAATAAGAGCTCTTGTTGTCCCACATCCTTGTTAGCATTTAGTGTTGTCAGTGTGTTGGATTTGGGCCATTCTAATAGATCTGTAGTGGTGTCTCACTGCTGTTTAATTTGCAATTCCCTAATGATGTAAGGTGTTGAGCACCTTTTCATATGATTAATTGTCATCTGCATATCTTCTTTGGTCAGGTGTCTATTCTTTTGCTCATTGTTTAATTAGTTTATTTGCCTTATTGTTGAATTTTAAGGGTTTGTTGTATATTTTGGATAACAGTCCTTTATCAAGTATATCTTATGCAAATGTTTCTCTCAGTCTGTGGCTTGTTTTCTCATTCTCCTGACCTAAGTCAATCTTTTAAATCAAAAAAAAATTTTTTTTAATTAGAAAAACATTAAATTAGAAACTTAAAACAGAGTGACAAGAAACGACATTTGAACAACCAAAGAAGGGTGTGGTGTTTTGGTTTATATTTTTAAATTTTCGCTGAAAAATACTAAGTGGCTTGATTGCTTTTCTAGTCCTTTTTTTTTTTTCCTAATTTAAAAATATGTTTTGGCTGCGCTGGCATGTGGTATCTTAGTACCCCGACCAGGACCGAGATCGAATCTGCACTCCCTGCATTGGATGTGTGGAGTCTTAACCAATGGACCCCCAGGGAAGTCCCCGCTTTTCTAGTCTTTTAAAGAATATTTGTATTTTGAAATAATTTTGGATGTGCAGAATTGCAAAGTTAGTAGAGTCCTGGTTTACCCTTCCCCCCAGCCTCCCTTAATGTTAACATCTTTTTTTTTTTTTTTTTTTTTTTTCCGGTAGGCGGGCCTCTCACTGTTGCGGCCTCTCCCATTGCGGAGCACAGGCTCCGGACGCGCAGGCTCAGCGGCCATGGCTCACGGGCCCAGCCGCTCCGCGGCATGTGGGATCCTCCCGGACCGGGGCACAAACCCGTGTCCCCTGCATCGGCAGGCGGACTCTCAACCACTGCGCCATCAGGGAAGCCCTAATGTTAACATCTTACATAACATTGATACATAATCACAACTAAGAAATTAACATCAGAACAACACTTAGCTAAACTGCAGACTGTTAGGATTTGATCAGCTTTTCTACTAAAGTCCTTCTTCCATTCCAAGATCCCACAGAGGACATCACATTGCATTTAGTTGTTACATCTCCTTAGTGTCCAATCTTTTATGGTTTCTCTGTCCCTCCTTGTACTTCACGATTTTAACAGTTTTACCTGAGTACCAGTCAGGTATTTTGTAGAATATGTCTAAATTTCTTATGATTAATTGGACTGGGGTTATGGAGTTTGGGGAAGAATACCACAGAGGTAAGGTGACCTTCTGATCTTGACATATTAATGGGGACACGACATCAACATGACTCATACTGTTGATATTAACCTTGATCATTTGGTTAAGGTGGTGTCTGCCAGGTTTCTCTCCTGTAAAGTTACAAAATTTCCCACTCCATGTTCTGTTCATTAGAGGCTAGTCACTAAATCTGGACCCCATTCCACCTCCTGGAACTGTAGTAATTAATAGGCACCACAATAATTAATAAATACTGTGGGGTGATACTTTGAGGGTATGCTAATATCCTGTTTAATATCATGTTTCTCCTTAAAGTTTTGCCCACTAATTTTAGTATCCATCAGTGGAATTTTCCTGCAGCAATAACAACTGTAGCATTCTAATGATGGTTTTCTATTTCTGTCATTTCTGCTACATTTATTTTTGGAATCCTTTTATAAAAAAAAGTTTTGTTCCCATTTATGTATGTATTCAATCATTTACTTATGTCATGGATATTTATTTTATTCATTGTGTTATCATCCACTACTACTGTTTATTGTTTTGCTCAAATTTTCCCAGCTCTGGGCACTGGGAGATCTTTAAGGTTGTCTCCTGTATCCTGGTCACATGTCCCCATCCTGCTGCTTTTTTTTTTTTTTTAAACTCATCTCAAGTACTTTCTCACACTCTAGCTTCAAAAGATGCCCATCTTATATTTTCCCTGCCCCACATTTGGAGAACTGGCTAGAAAAAATGTATATACATATATGTATATATGTGTATACATACATATGCACACTCATACACACAAATACATCAGTGTCTATTTCTACATCTCTTCTCATGTATATGTACATATTAAAAGTCATGAGTTGACACCAATAACCCTTATTCCAAATTCAACACCTGGGTTCTTTACGGCTTTCCAAATTTCTGTATCTGTAAATTCCTTGTCTGATAGTGAGAAACCTGGCTTCCATTAACCCCGACAGGTTGACTTGTTTGCTCAACCCCCTTCTATGATCCCAATCTCCTGGCTGCACTGCTGTCACCCCAGTCCACCACTTCTGCACCTCTTCCCTCAAAGGCCTCAGTGCTGCTAATTCCCCGCAGGAAAGGGGAAGGAGGAGAGGAGCAGCCTGTTATTTTGAAGAACGTGTTTCCACAGACAAGACTCCAGAGAGACCCACACAGCCATCTTGGGATTTAGTCCTGGGGACTGAAAACCACCCAGGCAATGTGTTTTTCCCATGAAGGCTCTGAGGAAAATGTTCGTTATATTTTTTACCTGGAGCCTCAGGTTTTCGCTTGTCAACCTGCCCTAAGACACTTTCACTTATCAAGGCAGGTGCTTCTTCAGAGATACTGGGAAGAATTTCCTTCAGATCACAATATAATTCTCACTTGACCCATGGTTCCTGAAGTCACCTCAATGTGGGTAGAAGAAAACCTTTCGTCCCCAAGCAGCATCTGAAATGGACACAACCTGCCTCACATTGACCCCTTTATTTGTTTCACCAACTAGCCCAGACATGCACTTTGACATCCTGATTAGGACCAACTCTGGCATCTGCCTGTTATGCCTTCTCAGCTGCTCCCATCCGCTTGTTATGTCTCCTCAGCTGTAGGTGACATTCCCCTCCACCCCCAAGTAGGAGCCCTGTTGGGGTTGACCATGAGAACAGCCCCTATTGAGCCAGACCTGGCTTTCCTGCCCAGATGCTCTTCTCTGTCATCAACCCCATGCCAATCCTGGCTCTGAAGGGTGGAGCCTGTGACAGTCTATAGTCACGAATGTAATTTAAAAGTCAAAAGTTAGCTTAGATGAAACAGCCACGGAAGTCTGATCTCAAGAAAATCAGATCCTGGTAGCGTCAGTAAATTAGCATTTTTCTCTGAGTCAGTTTCGCTTGAACTAATTTAGTGTTCCTTTGCTCACCACCCTTTGCTGGATTTTCTCAAGCTTTCTGTGACTCATTGAAAACACACACTTGTGCCTCTCTTAATAACATTACTTAAAGAACAGCGTGTCAGCAAATAATTTATTAGCAGAGAGCTAGTGAAATGTAGGGTGACTGACAATTGCTCAATGTCTAGGAAAAACACATTACCAAATAGAGCACGTTGAGAAATGAGTATAGAGGCCTGAAAGCCTTAATCTGCAATTCTAGGTATGAATGCAGAGTGGATTAATATTAAAATGGAGAGTGTGCCTGTTGATTGATGGAAAAAAAAAATCAGGATATTCCTTTCGTGCAGTATACATTAAGCACTGACAAAGCCACCGTTTCACCATATTTTAGCTTTTCTTATATGTCATCAGAGACAGAAATTAAATTTTTTTATTTGGGCCTGTTGGATCTGAATGAGGAAAATACTAGCAAATTAGCTAAAATATTTACAGTGCTGTTTGGCATTGTGAGAGCTGAGATTTTAGAAAGGGGATGTGTGGAAAAGGACTGGGTAAGAGGAAGAAGTCATTAAAGTTACAAAGATAGCACTTTGGGGGAAGACTGAACTGTAAGGAAGAAAAATATGGCAGTGCTTGTTGCATGGTGATTCTCCTCTAGCTGATCGACATTCAAATACTGAGCATCTTCCACGTGTGGGAATGACAGTGATGGCCGTGGCAACTGAAAGAGGGAACTTTCCATGCAGGACATGAGTAGGGCGTTAGAGGTAGGATTTGTGCAGAGCGTGGGGGGCCTCCTTCCATCACTATGCTTCTGGAATATTCAGTAATGTCTGCAGTTTCTGTTATTAAAATGACACTTATCTTTGCATCATAATTTGCTTTGCTGAATGCTCTTGTTATCAGGACAGAGGAATATCTTAAACATTAATAACCATCAAAATTCTAGATTACTGGATTTCCTCCCAGCAGTGAGAAAAACTCACTAAAACAGGATGAGGGCGCACTGGGCAGTAGGCAATGATGAAAAAGGTGGGACTACTTCTGCTGAAAGTGGAAGGATGGACAAAAATAAATATACTAAACCTTCTAGAGCAAGAGCTCAGCTGCGGATCTGGAAGATTCTGATATTCAGGGGTGTTGAATGAAAAATAGGTCTTTTATCATATCAGCACATTCTTGCTTTTTTTCCCCTTTTTTTCACTACTAGCTGTGCCTGCAGTTTCTTCTATTCAAAATGCAATTAATATGACTGAAACAGTCAGTAATAGAAGTAGAAACCATTTTACCCGACTTAGATCCCTGTTCTGCATAAAATTTGGAAACTCCTAGAAGTTTGTATCCAATTATGTAATATTATAAGCAATCTACTGTTATTCAAAGCTTAAAATCTATAGTCAAAACACAACTAAAATATCATATCATATATGCTTTATTTCAAATGAATCAACTGATAAAACCCTGCAAAGCAGCTATTAACATTAGGTAATTGTCTGCATCTGAAAGTTAAATGCTCCAAGGACCCACAAGGAACACTTGGCTGACAAGGTCATGCAAAAAGGGTCCTCCCTTTTGATATTCAAAAATATTTAATTAGACAGTAGTGACAATTTGAGTTTTTATCATTATAATGTTTTGATTTGGTGGTGACTTTTGTTGTACGGATTTGTATTGTAGGAGGCCAAGCAAATTCACTTTTCAAAAATTGGGTGAGGAATAAGTTTCTCCTTAGTACAGAGTAGTTGTGTTTCGTTTTCTCTAATTTCTTGTTTGTACTCTTACCCCAGTATAGTCTATTTGCATATAACAACTAGAGTAATCTCCTCAATGTAAATAGGATTATGTCACCCTCTGCTTTAACTTTCCATCGGTTGGTATTTAAAATTGGAACTCCCTTACTCTTGTTCTGAAGCTGAAAAGAATGAACCCTTACTTTCCCACTGGCTCTTTCTAATCTCTGTTCTAATCATACAGACCATCTTTCTAGATAAACTGCCTGCTTCAGTGCTATCTTAGATCTTTGTCATTGCTGTTCACACTGCCTTGGAAGCCCTGCTCCCTGATTTTTGCATGACTGGCTGTTTAATCAGTTTCCACTCAAATGTTATCTCCCCAGTAAGGTCTTCCTTGCTTTCCAAGCCTGACGGTAACTTGATCCCAGTTAACATCACGTCACCTGGCCTTTATTTTTAAATACTATTTTTCATTATCTGAAATTATCCTGTTCAATCCTCTGTTTAATGTTTGTTCTCCCTCCACAAGAATGGAATCTCTCCACAGAGAAGGGGCCATTGTCTATCTCCCAGCCCTACTCCCATACTTCCAGTCTGATAACAGTCGGGAGCTACATAAATATTTCTTGAATGAGTAAATGAACAAATTCTTTCTTCTTTTCTTGGTTGGTTAATTGATAACCCACAGATACTGCACAGTAGTAAAGAAGAGAGTTTGACAATTAGCGTCATCAACTCCTAGAAGATCAGGTTTCTCTGGCTTTTGACCTAAGAGTAGACCTTTATGTATAGAAAAAACAAATGCTGCTGATTTATTCAGAGTATAGTCTCTTCAGATTAGTCAATCAGACAATACAAATCACTAATTAAATACAGTATAATACGGTACAAATTTAAAAGGTGGCTATGAGGGGAGTTCAAGAGAGGTTGCAGGGTAGACCTGATATATAGATTAACCAAGAGAATCCTTATTCTCAATGTCAAGGCCTCAAGATAGAATGGGAAAGGACATTGACAGAGGGCTTGGCAGTGACTCTTTGATGCTTTCTAGATGTACCAGGAAAACTGAGTTATTGTGGGACACATAGCAAGAAGGCCAATCTCTGTGTTAAACCAGCAGTTAATCTAGAGTAAGGGAAATTTTTCCACAAAAGAAAGTTGGGGAAGCAGTGGTAGAGCAATTCATAGAGGGTTAGAGAGTGAGTCTCTCTGTGTGTAGCCTAGGGGGTAAAACACAGCTAAAATAGATAAGATACTAAGGGTCTCCTGGAAGGGTGAAAAAGTTTCTAAAAATAAAACTTGTTTGTAGAGGGAGAAAGAGGCTATCTCAAACTTGGTCCTTAATGATAATTATGGGTGAGAAATGGAATGCAGTGTTGGGGACTGGTTGCAGGGCAATGAAACTCCAGCCACTTTGAACAGTAGTTCATAGTCCAATGTTTTTTGTCCACTGGTCACCTTCTTAAGCCACTAAGCAGACATGGGGAGCACAAAACAGACGCACAATAACCTCCCTGGGCAACTGAACCCATTTCAAAAGCTGTGGGCAAGAGTTTTAACCAGGCGTCCACAGGTGAACTTCAGGAATATGTGAACTCCTGAAACCACGTACACGTTTGCAATTATCCCCTTTGTGTTTTTATTTCTAGGGAGTTATTTGTAAGTTTTTCTTGCATTCTCAAAGGGATCTGAGATTTTTTAAAAAGCAGGATCCTCTGCTGGATGGCTTTGCCAATGCTACACTTTTTATGAGAAAATTTGCTCAGGTAGTAACAAGCAAGGGGATCCAAGGGGGCAAAATTGGAACTAAAAGCCTTTCTACAGTCTAGGAGGGAGCGATCCTGCTACGCAGAAAATAACTATGGCTATCAGCAACTCTGAAAAGCAAGTTCCTGTTGCAGTGTGAATAAGACTGTATAGAGACTTTGGCTGATAGACAAATGACTCACTGTCTTCGAAAATACTATAGAAAAAGCTATGCTTTGCATCTTCCTGGGGTGTAAAATTTGCTTTTGATTGACACTGTGATGGCAAACAATTTAAAGTAGAGAAGCAAAGACAAAAATGTCATCTTTGTGGGCAGATGCTACTATTAGAAGCTGAAAGTGTGACGGAAGTGCTTTTGAAAATGCGTTATTTCTCTGTGTTTTATGCTACTGTAAGCCCAGGAAAAACAATTTTTTAAATTCTTACTCTTGTTTAAAAAAAGTCGATGGAGGCTGACACTCACTGTAAGCACAAAAACATTGTGAATATGCATTGTGTGGTGGATATACAATGGTTTGCTAACAAAAGATTTGGGGGGCCTGTAACTACAATTACTGTTGCAGTTTAGAATGACGGAACAACTACTTTTTGTGAAATACCATTGTGTGAAAACTCACAAGTGTTTATTGGAAATTTTTTCTAAAACATCCAATGCTTTTTGTCCTGGAGCTTTGGGCTCAAAAGCTTTGAGTTATTGGGTAGAATGCACTGTTCTAACCCAACATCACAAGTACCAAGACACTTCTGTGGCTCCTTAAATTCAGTTAGTGATTTTGGTATTTGCAGATGATGTGTTAATTAAAAAAAATCATTAGGGAGGCTTTTAAATAAGCACTGCCACTTAGGCCTGAACAAGTTCATGTCTCTTAACCCAGGGAGTTGCCTGTATCCTGGGAAAATCAGATTTCACAAATGTAATGATGTTATCCTTAACTTACCCTAGAAAGATAAGATGGGCAACTAGCACACCGTATTCAATAATAGATAAGAAACACGTACTCTTTTCTTTTCTGAGAGCTATGTAACCTTGGGTCAATTTGTGTGTTTAGAGAATTTTTCTTTTTGTACTTTGTGGGAATTTAAAAGATATATATATACACACACCAATGAGTTTATATCAAACAAAATGACCTATTTAAAATAGAAAAAAGAGAACTGGTTCCATTCATCTGACCCAGCAGAAGCTGAAAATCCTTGACACTGTTCTTTCCTACCAACTGTCTCTCTTCAGTTGAGTTTCTTTCAATTTGCCTGACACTCCTCCTCAAAGAGGGGCTGAAACCTATCAGCCCCAACACACCTTCAAATGTGCACCCCAGTTTCTTTCTGGGAGACCTCTTGGGCTGTTCACTCCAAGTTACTATCTGATAAGACAGGACTCACATCCAGAAGCCAACTGTCACTCAGACTCTGTCCACTCTGGCCAGCCTTGAGAGTGTCCTAACAAAGGCAGATCTGTCCCCCTTTCCCTGGGGCATTCCACTCCCTGGCTCAGTGCGTCTACAGCAAGCCTTTCCTGTGCTCTGACGCTCAATGGCCACTTGGCTTTTGCCGATCTTTAGGTGTCAAGATCTTGTCACCTGCTAGTCCCAAGTGTCTGCATCACCACGTCGTTCTCGGCTTCACTTTAGCTACTGATGCCTCCCAGAACCCAGGGAGCATTCAGAATGTGAAAAGTTTAGAGAGGTTGTTATAGAGCTGAATAGTCTGATTTCCAAGGACTTTACTTTCTTACTTTCCAGTATTAATTTCTTTGAGGATTTTTGCTATTTTTCTCAAGATCATGTACGGCCAGTGGTGAGACTAATCTCCATTACTCACTTTCCAACAAACTGTAAACGTGAGCAGACATCAAACCTATTGCTTATCAGAGCCAAGGAGAGAAAGAGAGAGCACTGTATGTATGCATTTACCTCCATACATACACCATCCATGAGAAATTGGTATCCAGTATTCTAGAATTTTTTAAAAATTGAGATATAATTGACAAATAACATTATATTAGCTACACGTGTGCAATGTAATGATTTGATATTTGTATATATTGTGAAATGGTCACCATAATAAGTCTAGGTAACATCCACCAGCACACATAGTTGCAAATTTTTTTTGATGAGAACTTTTAAGATCTACTCTCTTAACAGCCTCAAATATATGATACAATATTATTGACTACAGTCACCATGCTGTACATTACATCCCCATGACTTATCTATTTACAACTGGAAGTTTGTACCTTTTGACCATCTTCACCCATTTCACTCACCCCTCACGCCAGAATTCTAGAATTTAAAAGCCCATTTTGCTTATGCCAAATAATTACTGTATCAGAAAGGTCTAGTTCCTTATTTATTATTATTTTTTAATTAAAAAAAATTTTTGGCCATGCCACGCGGCTTGCAGCATCTTATCTCCCAGACCAGGGATCGAACCTGGGTCACGGCAATGAAAGTGCTGAGTCCTAACCACTGGACCGCCAGGGAATTCCCCCTTTATGTACTTTTAAAATGAAAATTTCAGTTTAAACCATAATATCTTTAGTCATAACCTTACCTTCTTAGAACATTTTACTCTTAGAAAGCCATTCATTTATACATTACAAATTCAAAAATCCCATGAAATTATGTTGTTAGTTATGACGTTTTGGATAGATTTAGGGGAACTTTGTCAAACCAGAGATTTCTTTTCTAATACCATTCTCAAGGTGACTAAATGTATATACAGTTTTATATAAGAACTGTTTACCTCATATAGGGACAACGTGGGACAGAAGCCAGCTATATAGTGACTCGGGTATCTATTTGAATCTGTCTAAATTTAATGTAGCAAATTCAAGAAAAGAAATATTAAGTGATTCGGAATCCATTCAGATATTAAAATTCTAAAATAAAAATAAAAAACTTTACTTAAAAGATCTCAAGACATGAAATCCTATCAGTTATAATTTTCCCAGTGTTGATAGTGGGAGTAATTTAATCATATTTGGAAGCTGAAGTGACTCTTTCAGGCCGCTAGGGAGTGTACTTTTTTGTAAACTAGAGTTTTGGTGTGTATCTGATCAAGATTTGCTTATTCTGTGAGGGAACCCTCTGAAAAGTATCTGAACAAACTTCATGGACTTATTGGCTCCCCAAATCTGAAATTTTAATCATGATATTTGGAATCAGTCAGACAAAATATTCTCAAAAATAAGTGGACTCTCCTTCCACAGTGAGAATGTTGACCTGGAGTTTTGAGTAAACCACGTGGGACAGTGATCTGGTTGGAGCGCTTTCCTCTCTCTAAGAATTTGCAGGGTATGAAGTGTCCTGGGGAACCAGAGAATAGTAATCAGGCAAACATTTATCAATTGTTGTCATTCTGAAGGTTTTTAAGTGAAAAACTCACTAATCTTACAAAGTGATTTATTATTAAGCCATTATAATTTTGCATTTCATAAATGTATACACATGCATATTGAAATTCTTTTTAATAGAAAATTAGTGTCTTTTGTCAACCAAGAAATGCAGAAGGCTGCAAACAAGAAAAGAGTTTATATGGGGTCTAATAATCACAGTTTGGGAGACACAGATTTGGGTAAAACCAGAAGACTGTTCTGCGGAAGGGAAAGTCAGGGGCTTATAAGAGCAAAAGTCGCAAGGTTGTTAGAGTTGTTTGGCAAGAATTATGACTGACCTTGATTCAAGAAAGGAAATATTTGTCCTTAGGGTATAGGCTATCACGAGTTATTTTAGGGTAAGCATTCAATAAATTTCTGGTACATTGGGCAGATGTTCTGGATGCCTGCATTAAGACAATAAGTGGTCAAAGTTCAGATTCCATCCAGGTTGAGACGTGTAAGCTACACTCTCTCAATGCCTCCTGGCTCCACTTTAGACAGCTCTCTTAGCAATACTGACTCCATTTTAATTTTCCTTTCACACTTTTTAATCAGAAAATTGATGTCATTTATTATACCCAAGTGTCATTCTATTTTATTCCTTTCTGAGAAGCCCAGAAGTAACCTAATCAAAGAAAAGAGCATTACATTATAAAACAATAAATTTTATGTGTTTGATATGAAAGAAACTATGCTGTAAGCAGTAGGAAAAAATGCCTTTGTCTTTGAAGCAAATGTTTTAGAAATGATTCCCTTACTCCTAGTAAATTGAAAGATAACATCTCTTGATCAGAAAGAATCACTTCTGGGGGCCACTTTCCCTTTCTTTATCTCAGAGGATTTTTGTGAGGATAAAGTGTGCAAATGTAAAACTGTGTTTTCATTTTTTCAGAAAATTTTTACTGAATACTCATTTTATGAAAGCGTCAAATGGCTAGTCTAATTTATATAATATCTAATCTGTAAAAGCGGTTTACATAACAATGTATTGTGTCTATTTTCTCCCACCTGACATGGTGCCTTTTTAAGTAGTACATACAACCATAGAGAGAAAAAAAGGAGCTAAGGATGTGCTGACTATCTTTTTGTCTGTTAACTATGACCCCAGTGTTTTCCATTCCCTTTGCTACCTGTTCCATGCAGTCTTGTCATTAGCCAAGCCCATTAAAAATTCCTGGGAGGGACTTCCCTGGTGTGGTCCAGTGGTTACAAAACCGCCTTCCAATGCAGGGGACGCAGGTTCCATCCTGGTCAGTGAACTAAGATCCCACAGGCCGAGGGGCAACTAAGCCCGTGCGCCACAACTACAGAGCCCATGCTCTCTGGAGCCCACAAGCCACAACTGGAGAGAAGCCCGTACACCGCAATAAAAGATCCCATATGCCGCAACTAAGACCCAATGCAGCCAAAAAACAAAAACAAAAAAACAATTCCTGGGAAATAAAAATAGAATCTGGGTAATACAATGAAGTCTAACCTTTTTTTCTTTTCCTTTGTGCTTAGTTTAGTTTCACTTGCTCATAGGGTGCTGTGTGCAGATGCTTTGCACCTAGCACTTCAGACCAGAGTTTATAACATGAAATGGCTGAGCCCAACACTTCAACTTGGCAGGCTGCATGCAGAAGTGCTTCACGCCACACTCATTTCAAGATGGTGATGATGTGTGTGCAGAGATATTGCACCTGGCACTTCGATCTGGGGTGCCTCTCCCTAATGGACCAAGTTGGTCAGGAGCCAACATGTCTAAGCTTCCCTGGGCCAGAGGCAGTCCTCTCTAACCTCCTGTGGGTTATTCTGACTGAGGAGGGACTACCTATCTTAAGCAGAGGCTGTTTACCAACTCAAGGGGTACCCCCAGTTATATGAGAGTTCATGCCATTCGGATGCCTCCTATTTTGGATTTTTGAGGAATCCATTAACAGTTTGGTGCTGGTGCCAAATTTCCCAAACCAGAAATCCTATATAATACAGCCTAGCCCAATACCTGCTGGGAGATGGAGAAAGCTGGCCCATCAGTAGGTGTCTAACTTACACCATTTTATAATTGGGCCTACTATGCCAGAGACAAAATAAGTGGATGAAATTCCCCATGTTCAGATTTTTGTGGCCTTACATCAGAACAAAGGCCTTCAGAAGGGGTGTGGGTTCTCCTCCACTGAGGTAATAGTAACACCAGTCCTTGACTGTCCCCTGAGGACTTGCTTGATCTCTTCCCTAACCCTCCCCCTACTGCTCCCTCCCTCCCTCCCTCCTTCCTTTATATAACCCGATTTGGGCCGCAGGTCCGAGGCCCCCCCCCCTCCATACCAGCCCCCTTCCCCAGAGCCCAGACCAGCAAGTATGCGAAGTAGGATTAATTACCAGCCAGGGTCCAACAACCTGCCAGGACAAGTAGTCCCCTTGAGGCAGGTCCCCAGTGGAGAAGGAGGGCTCATTCAGGTACACATCCCATTTACCACTTCTGATCTATATAACTGGGAAAGTCATAGTAAGGGGTGAAGGGAAGATCCAGAGGGGTTCCTGAATCCGATTAGGGACACCTCTCAGACCCATGACCCCACCTGGGCCGACATCCAGAGCCTCCTCAATGTACCCCTAATGGGGGAAGAAAAGCCACCAAGAGGAAGCCGACAAAGAGAACAGAAACAATGCAGGTCATCCTATTTTCAGACCAGGAGATCAAGCTGTTTCAGATTAACGAACCCAAACTGGGACCACCAAGACAATGGAGAAGGGGTGGAGACAAGAGGCTGATAAAAATATGATCCCAAAGGGAATCCACCAGGCTGCTGGAAAGAAACCAGTTAGAATAAGATAAGAGAAGTCAATCGGGAGCCAACAGAAAACCCTTGGGCATTCCTGGAGCACCTCAGGGGATGCCTCTGAATCTATTCTACTGTTGACCCTGAATCTATTCTACTGTTGACCCTGACTCATTGGAAGGGAATGCAATCCTGAGGTCGTATTTCATTTCCTAAAGCACTTCTGACATTAAGCATAAACTTCAGAAACTAGAAATGGAACCAGATACCACCCCCTTTCACCTGTTGGGTGTTTAATAACCAAGATCTAGAGGAGGAAAGGTCAGAGGATCAAAAGGCCTGGAGGCAGAACCCATCTCCGGGCTGTTGTCCTCCAGTTTCAAATGGTCAGCGTGGGAATCTGGACTAACTGCCCACGGAGACTCTCAACTCTGCTGAGTGACCCCTGGCCCCCACTGAGGGACAGCAAGCCAAGGAAACTAGGACCCAATCGTTACATCATATGTAAGCAAGAGGGACACTGGAAGGCAGACTGTCCTTGCCACCCCCGAAGGGGGACAGAAACAACAGATCCCGGACACTATCCTCAAAGGCAGGTGGTCCAAAGAGATGAAGAATGGCTGGGCCAGGGCCTCCTAAGCAGGCACTCTGATTGACCCTGGAAGAGCCCTGGCTGACACTGGACATAACGGGAGAGCCTGTCAAATTCTTAGTCTACACTGGTGCCATTACTCCATTCTGAACACCAGATCCTGGCAAACTCGGTCACAAGAGTTGTAAAATTATGCAGCTATCAAGGAAGGCCCAAGAATGGGCGTTCATAGAGTCATCAGAATGCAAATTAGACGGATACACACTACTCACCCATCCCTTCCTGTATGTCCCTGAATGCCTTCTACCCCTGATAAGAAGAGATATCACATAAATTGGGGGCTACTATCCACCTAATGGGAGACAAGTTGGAGACTGGCATCCCTTTAGATAAAGGGCACAAATGATAATGTTAATGACTGAGGACAAACCTCCCCAGACGGAATAAGTCGATCTCCCCAGAGTAAATCCTGGGGTCTGGGCCCAAGGATGGGTGTGACAAGCTGGAAGAGCTAGTCCCTTGATAGTCCATCTAAAACCCAGACATACATGGCCCAATAGAAAACAGTACCCTATCCGGAGGCCTTGCTGGACATCGCCCATTATACAGGACCGAATTGAGCAGGGCCTTATTAGACCAGGCCAATCAGCCTGTAATACCCCCATTCTCCCCATAAAGATACCCACTGGGGAATACTGGATGGTACAGGACCTCAGGGCAGTAATGAAGCCACCAGGGATATACATCCAATGGTCCCTAACCCCTACACCCTGCGGGCCACTCTACCATCCACCAGGACCTGATATTCTGCATTAGATTTAAAAGATGCTTTCCTCTGTATTCCATTAGCTTCAGAAATTTTGCTTTTGAGCAGCAGGACTCAAAAGTGCAACAAAAAGAACAATGTTGCTGGACAGTCCTGCCCCAAGGGTGGGACAACCTATGGGAACCTCTCTCTGACCTGAAGCTTCTCTTCTGAAAAGCAACAAAAGTGTGACCAGGGAGATTCAGGCCCCGGCAGAGCACACTCGTCTGAAAACTGAGATACATGCTCTGTTAGGGAAAATTTGACACGTGACCATTATGCTCTTGCTAATATTTGGGCCACGGATCTTAAATCGGTTGGTGTCCTTTGTCTCTAAATGGTTAGACATCTCTCTTTCCACTGCTCTCTTTAATTCCATTATAGCCTCCCTGGCCTTCTAGCTGTCTCCAACCTTACTAAGCTCATTCCTGAGTCAAGGATTTTGCCTTTTCACTTGCTATTTCTTTTAAGATGAAATAAGATGGTTTGTTCCTTCACTTCATATAAATCTGTTTCAATGTCATTAGTTTAGAATGACCCAGGTTGACACCTTTTCCAAAATAGCATCTTCTTTCTCCAACCACTTTCTATCCCTCTAGTCTGCTTGAATTTTCTTCAGAGCACATACCAAAAACTAGAATTATTGTAACACACAACCTGTTTATGTGTTTGTTGTTTGTCATGTCCACAATTGTATAAGGTCTGGGAGAGCTGTCTGAATCCCCAGCATCTAACACAGTGTCTGGCATGTAATACTGACAGGAAATATTTGTTGGATAAGTAAGTGATAATTGTTTCCCTTATAGTATTCATCAAATATTACTTTTCTTTTATGTTTTTTCCTTGGCCTGGCCTTGTGACCTATTCTCATCTGGAACCTGAAGGCATTGGATCAATCAGTTGGTGTGCTCCATTATAACTTTAATATTAAGATTTCTAGGGGATTTCCCTGGTGGTCCAGTGGTTAGGACTCTGGGCTTTCATTGCCGAGGCCCGTGTTCAATCCCTGGTTGGGGAACTAGGGTGCCATAAGCCCTGCGGCACAGCCAAAATTTTAAAAAAAGAGATTTCTAGAGAATGTACCTGTGATAATTTAGAGTTAATAAGTTGCCAGTTAAGTTCTGCATGCATGAAAATCAGTGCTTCCAATGGCCCAGAGTATAGTAGCTGTTGAAAAGAAATATGGACTTTTTGCAAATTGATAAGAAAATACTAAAATTCTAACAAAGAACAGTCAAAAAAGAGAGACCGGGCTTCCCTGGTGGCGCAGTGGTTGAGAATCCGCCTGCCGATGCAGGAGACACGGGTTCGTGCCCTGGTCTGGGAAGATCCCACATGCCGTGGAGCAAGTAAGCCCGTGAGCCATGGCCGCTGAGCCTGTGCGTCCGGAGCCTGTGCTCCGCAACGGGAGAGGCCACAACAGTGAGAGGCCCGCATACCGCAAAAAAAAAAAAAAAAAAAAAAAAAAAAGAGAGACCAACAGACAATCTGAATAGGTCTATATCTATCAGAGAAATTAAATCAATTATTAATAACCCTCCAAAACAGAAAGTACCAGGCCAACATGGGCCCGCTGGTGAATTCTACCAAACATTTAATGAAGCAATTATACCAGTTATCTGCAGACTCTTTCAGAGGATAGAAGCAGAGGCACGACTTTATAACTTATCCTATAAGGTCAGCATTATCCCAATACTACAATTAGAATCATTTCTGGAACCCTAATGTATAGCGTGGTGACTATAATTAATAATGAGGTATTATATCCTTTAAATTCACTAGGAGAGTAGACGTCAAGTGTTTTTACCAAACACACAAAAAGGTAACTATGTGAGGTGATAGATGTGTTAATTACCTTGATTGTAGTAATCATTTCACAAAGTATATGTGTACCAAATTATCATATTGTACACCTTAAATATATACAATGTTTATTTGTTAATCTTACCTCAATAAAGCTGGGGAAAAGTAATTGCCTTTAACAAATATATTTTCCTGTAAATTTTGTTTTATCTTGTGAGTAGTTTTCCCTCTCTTTCAACATTTTCTGCATATCATTTATAACATTAAAATTGAATTTAAATATAAAATGTAAAATTACTTTAAAAAGTAACAGTTTTTAGATATTAGTTTTGATATTATATTCTTTTTCCATGGGTATTTCAAGTGTTTTTCAGTGATAAGTTATTCATAACACAACCTTTTAAATATAAATACATCAGTTTATAAAATTCAGAGGTTTTGTTGAGGAGGGAGGGATATGTAATTGATACATGAAATGGACAAAGAGGAAAATTGTAAAATATTGATATTATTTTTGAAGTAGGGTGGTGGTGGGATAAATTAGGAGTTTGGGAATTAACAGATACACATCTGCTATATATAAAATAGGTAACCAACAAGGAACACTGTATAGCATGGGGAGCTCTACTCAATATGTTGTAATAACCTGCAATGGAAAAGAATCTAAAAAAGAATATATATACATATATATACATGTATATAAATAGAATCACTTTTCTGTATACCTGAAACTAACACAACATTGTAAATCAATTATATTTCAATAAAAACTAAAAAAAAAAAAGGTAGGGTGGTGGCTATATTGTGCCTATTTTAGTATTATTCTTTACACTGTATATATAGTACATTTGTATGTATTAAATATTTCCTTATAAAAATTAAAAATATTCTGCCTTTATGTATGCTGTTACACCTGCCTTAGACAAGTTCCAAAGATGACAACGTGCTCAGGCAGAGACTCATAAAAATACTTAAATATCAGGAATTTGTCAGTTCCTGAACACAATGAAGTCTAAGGTTTATAGTAATATAGTACCTTACAGTAATATAGAGTAATATAGTAGTATCTCTCTATGTATAATATAGATATATATAATATATAGTAATATAGTCCCTTAAAGTCCCATTTAAGAATAACATCCCATCCTTAACAACTGTAATAAAAGTGAGACTAGTGAATGCTATCACATGAGGGTATTAAGAATGAAGATTTAAGGGACATTATAAGTGTATTAAAATTTTCTGTATGACTGTGAAATATTTTTAATAAGTTTAAATAAAGTGACCCTCGAGTTTAGCATTGATGTCTGAAGGAGAAATATATTTAAAGAACATGTCAGAACAACAGAAGTCTGAGACATTTTTTGTGTGTGGGAAAAAAATCATCATCGCTGTGCAGAAATCTCTAAAAATGTTATACTCTAGGGTTTGGGAAGCAGAGATGAAGCAATAAAAAATAAACTTTCTTTTGGGAGAAACGTGAGGTGAAAACTGATGAAGTAGGACTAGTGAGTGCCAAGGTTCAGCTGCATTTTTACCTCACGTGCCCACCTGCATTCATATTTGACCAGGTCAGGAGGTAAAATGTGTTTGTCTGTTCATGCCTGGTAGACATTTATCTCCATGACAAACCCACTCAATGATGAAAGGACAAGAATAGTGCAAAGAAGCCATTTCCAAATGTAAATCAGCTTTTCTATTTTGCATAAGGCCCTGTCTGACAATTGACTAGATAATTCTGCTAATTATGTTAATAATTATATGTATTGTCAAAACTCCAGGAGTAGCAAAATTAAAACTACCAGATCAATAAAATAGTATTTAGTAAAAGTTTATTGTGCATGTAAGAACAGTTTTTGAACTGGGAGCTTTGAAATTCAACACTGATATGAAGTTCAGGGGCATGGAGTTACAGGACGGCTTATAAAGTGAAAATGAGGAAGTCCATTAAACTGTACAATGATTGGTTATCACAGTAGGGGTCTCCATATGGCAGGAGACTGGTTAAAAGTGATTATCTTATACCATTTTTAGGATGATGATTTAAGTTTCTTTCATGATTATCAGAGGTATTTGCAAGAAATAATCAAAGTTAAGTTTCACTTACGTTGAAATACACTAGATTTAGTTTTGCTTAAATGATTTTGTCTGGTGATTGTCAGAGGCGGGGCTTTGGGGGGGTGGGTGAAATGGGTGAAGGGGCTCAAAAGGTAGTAACTTCCAGTTATAAAATAAATGTCATGAGGTTGTAATATACAGCATGGTGACTATAGTTAATATTGTCTTGCATATTTGAAAGTTGCTAAGAAAGTAGATTGTAAAAGTTGTCATCACAAAGCAAAAAAATTTTTGTAACTACCTACGGTGACGGATGTTAATTAGACTTATTGTGGTGATAATTTCACAATATATACAAATTTTGAATTTTTATGTTGTAAACCTGAGACTAATACAATGTTATATGTCAATTATATCTCAGTAAAAATTTTTAAAATGTAACTTATCTCTCAAAAAATCAATAAACCTATTGTGATATCTTAAAAACTCAACCAGGTTTACATATATTACAAATTAATTTCAAGTTAATGAATTACAGAAGGACTGATAAAAATTTTTTGAAAGTCACCACTTGGTAACCACCACATTAATAATAATTTCAGGTGGGACTTCCCTGGTGGTCCAGTGGTTAGGACCTCTGTGCTTTCACTGTCATAGCCCTGGAATCAGTCCCTGGTGAGGGAAGCAAGATCCAGCAAGCCATGCGGCGTGGCAAAAAAAAAAAAAAAAAAAAAAAAAGGAAAAATAATTTCAGGTAATACTCATCAATGGGTGTTAAACTAGTGGGTAAAAATTGAATTAGAAGTAGGATTTTACACTGTGTCAAGGTGTTCCCTACTCCCCCTGCCCTCTCCCATCCCCCCCAAATATTTGCTGAGAGAATTTCCAAGTCTGATCTCCATTTTATATTTAAACAGTATTTAATTACTTACTAATTTATACTACACCATGCTCCACAAATAATAGGAAGCAACTCAATTATGATATTTATATAGTTCTTTATATTTAATGTGTTTTAACGGGTTTCATTCAGTTCTAACGATAAGTCTCTGAGACCAGCATTAACAGCCCATTTTTATAGCTAGAGGAACTGCGGATCACAAAGATTAATTGACTTGCTCAGTTGAGAGGTAGGTATTAACACTGTCTTCTTGTTGGTGGGAAAATGAAGCTTAGAGCAAAGAAGGAAATTGCTAAAGTAGACATACTTCATTTGAGGTGTTATTAGGAGGTGGGATTTCAACTCAGATTTACTGACCTTAAAGACTGTCATTAAATGTTGTGGTATATTACCTCCTCAAAATGTTGCTTTTCTGATGGTTTTATCCAAAGAAAAGAGTCATTCAGTTGACTCCTATTTCCAAATACCATTTTATTTTAGAACATGGATGAATTTAGAATTAATTTCAAATTCTTCTGACAATATGAGGCAATCCATTTTGATTTCTGAAAGATTGGTCCATCCAGGGAATTCTCCTTCTGTTTTCTCCTATAATTTTTACCTAGTAAATTCTAAGAGAAAGTTAACCTTGGTAAGAAAACATTTGTTGTCTAATCTGTGGAGAAACCTAAGTCAGTGTAGTTGATTTTTTTTTTTTTTTTTTTTTTTTGCGGTATGCGGGCCTCTCACTGTTGTGGCCTCTCCCATTGCGGAGCACAGGCTCGGGACGCGCAGGCCTAGCGGCCATGGCTCACGGGCTTAGTTGCTCCGCGGCATGTGGGATCTTCCCGGACCAGGGCACGAACCCGTGTCCCCTGCATCGGCAGGCGGACTCTCAACCACTGCGCCACCAGGGAAGCCCAGTGTAGTTGATTTTTAAGAAAGATCAAAATAGCCCTCAGCAAATATGTTTTCAACCTGACAAAATAGAATCAATTGCCTGTGACTCAATTTCTTTCACCATTAAAGTGCAATTAGTTTCCAATTACATTACAGAGGTTAAAATAAGAATATAAGAAGTGACAAGGGAAAATTAACACTGGATACTATCTCTTTTTAAATCTGGACTTCATTTACTTGTGAGGATAAGCCCAAGGTTGCTTTGGGAGACATGTTCTGAGAGCTCTTTACCATGCATATAGATGAAGTAAATACTTCAATGAACTGTCTGCTCTTTGCTGAATACTAAAAAGCAATAAAATATTACTCTTCTGACGGCTGTCTGTCCTGGTTGCAGGATTTTGAGACTCTAGGGATCAGGTATGAACCTGGGACCATGCAGGTCATTTTGTCTCCTCCAGGGGTCGCTGGAACCTAGCCTCTCTATACAGTTCTTTCTATGTCTGGGGGTAGGATTGGTGGTCCTTGAGACGTTACACAAACTGCCATGTATCTTCTGTGTTCCAACTGATGTCAGGGATGTCACACTTCTGAAGTGCTTACCTAAGGAGCCCCGTAAGAATCTGAAGCCTGGAGCTTGTGCCAGTCAAGCATTTCTCCACAGCTCAGTTGCCAATGTTATCTATGCAGGATGCCTCCATGTGGTTACCTGAGACCAGCCGCTGAGATGGCTTGACTTCTGTCTCCTGTAGTAGGTGATGACGGCTTTATGTTTTTCACATTCTCATTGTGCTATGGGAACTCCTTTTAGGATGTAAAACTGATCCCCCACCACCAGCGTGTGTCCTTGAACCATTCTGATGATCCCCAGATGTAGTTGAGAACCTTCTATCTTGCATGAGCCCCTCTTCCCTGAAATCTGGTCCTTTTTTTCCTTATATTTCTGGCCAACCACTTCCCTAGGATTCTGTCACCAGATGAGACATAGGTCTTGTCAAAGCTTTTACAACACATAGGTGACAAGTTTTGCACTTACTAATGTATAACATAAACTTCTGTAAGTAGGTTGTGGAGAATTAAATTGGGAATTTCTATAATAATTAGAGAAAATTTAAAATCAATTATAAAAAATGAGGCATTAAATAATTAAAAATTGGAAATGAACAAAAAATATAGCACTTAAACTTAAGGGTGACATACAAACTTCCAGTTATAAGATAAATAAGTCCTGGGGAGATAGTGTACAGCATGGTGACTGTAGCTAAAAATACTGTATTACATATTTGAAAGCTTCTAAGAGAGTAGATCTTAAAATTTCTCATTACAGGTAAAAAAAATTTGTAACTATATATGGTGATGGATGTTAACCAGACTTATTGCAGTGATCATTTCATAATATATACAAATATTGAATCATTATGTTATACACCTGAAATTAATGTTATATGTCAAATATAACTCAAAAAAAATAAACTTAAGGGTGACAAAGATAGCATTCAATAAGCATTTCTTTAAAACCAAGTAGTTTAGGTTTATGCCTAGGTACGTCGAAACTCTGAATGGCTCACATATAATATTGTCTTGAACTAAGAATGTATTAATAGCATGCAACTTTGGCCTAATGATTGGGAAATGGATACACACTGTGAGAGCCCAGTTGTCAATAAGACCTTCATGAACTTTTGAAGAAGTGTGCTCAGTATTGACTTTGCTTTTGGAATCTAGGGCACAGCTGAATTGCTTAGTGCCAGTGGCTGACTATCTCATCTGGAGTAATCTGTCTCACAATCTTTCTTAGCCCAACAGATATTTCAATCTCACACAATCGCACCAGAGATCTACTCTCTTCTCTTCTTTCTACTGTTTCCTTGAAGAGAAGTGATAGTTAAACAAAATGAGAAATTGAAAACAAAATAGCAAACTTTACTTTCTAAAACAGTCGTGTAGAACTAAGGTTACAGTTTCATATGAGATAACTTGTCCATATACCAAACTTTGGAACCCTTGTTATATACCCATAAATGGCCTAATTTAGCATTGAAAAATAATAGTTTTTATCTATTCCTCAGTAGAAAGACATTTGAGTTGTTTCCAGTTTTTGGTGATTATGAATAAAGCTGCTATAAACATTTTTATACTGCTTTTAATGTGAATCTAAGTTTTGTTTCACTTGGATAAATATTGCTGGGTTGTACAGTAAATGTGTATTTAACTTTAATGGAACTGCCACTCTGTTTTCTAAATTGGGTGGGTGTAAATTTTGTATTCCCACTAGGAATTGAGGAGAGTTACATTTGCTCTGCATATTTCTGATCACTTGTTATTGCTAATTAAAAAAAAAATCATAGCCATTCTACAGGTGTTTAGTGGTATTTCATTATGGTTTTAATTTTCATTTCCCTGATAACTAATGTTGTTGAGAATCTTTTCATGTGCTTATTGCCAACCATATGTCTTATGTGGTGCAGTAGTTGTTCAAGTCTTTTGCTCATTAAATAATTTTTAAATATTATTGTGTTTTACGAGCCCCTTACATATTCTGCGTACAAGTCCTTTGTCAGATATGTTATTTGCAAATATTTCTTCTTAGTCCATGCCTTGTCTTTTTAATATCTTAAAAGTGTCTTTCAAGGAGTGAAAGTTCTTTTTTATGTGGTTATAAGTTTTTAAATTGAGGTGCAATTGACATGCAGTATTATATTAGTTTCATGTGTACAACATGGTGATTCGACATTTATATACATTGTGAAATGATCACCACAATACGTCTAGATACCATCTGTCACCATAGAAAGTTAAAACAATATTATTGACTGTGTTCTCCATGCTGTACATTACATCCTGGCTTATCTATCTTAAAACTGGAAGTTTGTACCTCTTGATCCCCTTAGATAGCAGAAGTTCTTAATTTTGAAGTCTAATTTATCAAATTTTTTCCTTTATGAATTGGAATTTTGGTTTCACATATAATGGAGTATAATTCAACAATAAAGGAAACAAACTAACCGATAAACATGAAAATGTGGCTGAATCTCCTATACATTAAATTAAGTGAAAGAAGTCAAATTTGAAAGGCTACATACTGTTTGATTCCATTTACTTGATGTTTTGAGAAAGACAAAACTCAAAAGACAAAAAATAGATCAGTAGTTACCAGGGGCTGGAGGTGCAGGGAGAATTCACTACAAAGAGGGAAGGGGAATTTAGGGGTGGTGGTAATGGAACTGTTCTATATCTGATTGTGGTGCAAATTGCATAACTATATGTGCTTGTCAAAACTCATAGAGCTGTTCACTAAAAAGGGTGGTTTTACTGTGTGTAGATTATGCCTTAATTATTTAAAAAGCAATAGTTTTACTTAGTTGTGCCCTTACTGCAACTTACTTCCTTTAGAAGCCTTCATTAACAATGGTCAAAAAGTGGAAACAACGTGTTTATCAATGAATAAAAAATATATGGTATATCTATGCAACTGAATATTACTCAGACATAAAAAAGAATGAACCACTGATTCACAATACAACATGGATCAACCTCAAAACCATTATGCTAAGTTAAAGCATCCAGATATGAAAATACATGTTGTATGATTCCATTCATGTAAAAAAGAATAAAAATGCTATATTAGAAAAAATATATATCAGTAGTTATCAGGTGCTACTGGTGGAGGGTGGGATATACTGCAAAAGGGCTTGAGGAAACTTCTGGGGTGATAGAAATGTTCTATAGTTTGGTTGTGGCAGTTGTTTTACAGTTGTGCTAATCTATAAAAACCCACTGAGTTGGGCTTTTATTAAATGTATACAGTTCATTTTAAATACATTCTACATCAATAAATGTGATTAATTTTTTAAATTGGGTTTCAAATTCTAACAGCTAATTTTTCTTAGCAGACAGATCTTCCTCGACTTATGATGGGGTTACAACCGGAGAAGCCCATGATTAAGTTGAAAATATCCTAAATTGAAGTGCATTTAATATGCCTAACTTACCAAACATCATAGTTTAACATAGCATCCCTTAATCATGCTCAAATACTTATATTAGCCAACAGTTGGGCAAAATCATCTAACACAAAACTTACTGAATATCTCATGTAATTTATTGAAAACTCTACTGAAAGTGAAAAAAAGAATGATTGCACAGGTACAGATTGGGTGTCAGTGTATTGGTTGTTCACCCTTGTGACCTCATGACTGGGAGTTGCTGCTCACTGCCACTGCCCAGCATCACAAGGGAGTATCGTACCACATATCACTAGCCCAGGAAAAGATTAAAATTCAAAATTCAAACTATGGTTTCTACTGAATGTGGATTGCTTTCACACAATTATAAAGTCAAAAAATCATAAATAAAATCATCATCAGTTGGGAACTCTCTATACATGTAATTCTACTGTCTTTTGGGTTCCATTGATGATAATCAGCTGTCATAGTAATTATTAGTAATTATGATTCTCTTTAGGGTAATCTGTCTCTTTTCCCCCTCTGATTGTATTAAAGGCTCCTTTTTTTTCTTTGATTTTTGGTAGTTTCTCTGTGATGTGGATTTCTCTTTATTCTGCTTGATATTTGTGAGGCTTTTTGATTCTGTGGTGAGGGGTCTTCCATAAATTTTAGAAAGCTGAAGTCATATTTCTTCAAATATTTTATTTACTTCATTCTCTTTCTCCTCTCCTTCTATTAAACTCTTTTATTTGGGCATTATTTTTTATTCCTGCACCTTTAAAACTGTGGAAACCAAAGCTTAAAATTCCTAAGCTCAGAAATTGGCTTCCTTCAAGGAATAATCTGTTTTAAATTCTTAGTACGTAGCTGGTTTTCTGCCCTCACTTAATTTTTGGCATCTGAATATTCCTTACTTTCTTGCTGGACTTAGGCATTTGAAAAGATTTTAGAATATATTTTACTTATCATTTTAACTTGTTTTGAATTAGACGATCAGTTTTGGAACCCAGTCTCTACCATCCGAAGATGCAACTGCATGGTACAGATGATGTCATTGGAAAAATTTATCATGATATATCCATTAATATTTAAATTCTTGTTTAACAATTATCCCTTAATCACTACATAGCTCAGGGTCTAAAGATGTTTCACAAGCTGAAAGAGACTTTATAAACACAAAACACATCAGAAAATCCTGAAGAAATTTTGCTTTTGTGGTATTGAATAATCTGAGGTCTGCTTCCAATGAGACTGCAATGAAACCAAAGACGTAAATTGAACAAGAGCTTATATTGCAAAGGGTGCACTGTTTCGTAACAGTTCACATTAGAAATTGTATCTGTATTTCAAAATAATCTCAAAACTACATGAAGCAAAATTTGGTAGCTGTGAAGATCTTTTGGGACAGGGCAACATTAAAAGAAAAAGGAACAATTCATTTCTTTTCTCTAGGTTGGTGAAATAATATTTCAGAAATGACAGAACTTATTGATAGAAAGTTTTAACTTTATTATTATTCAACTATGCCAATTTAAACCTGTTCAATAGAGAAGTTATTCTCAATATTTTGTAATTTGATACCTAGTCATTTCATAGTCATTTTACTTTATTTTATAGAACCTTTGAATTTCAGATATTGTGGTGGTGGTAATCAAGTTTGGGCTTCAGTATTCCTAATGTGCACTGGTCACCATGCTATCTTCTGCTTATGTAAGACAATTTTAGCTGTTTCCCAAATCTCCCAGGGGAATAACTGTACTTACAGGTTGTCAAATTGATCACGCACACACATACATACGTAAACATATATATCAATGAAATATGCATTGTTGATTTTTAGCTCTGAAAGATTTAAGCATGTTAATGAACTTATTTAGATGTCTGTGTTATTTTGTTCCTGTTATGAATGTCCTAAATATATTATATATATATATATATATATGTATATATATATATATATATAAATTTTTTTTGCGTTACGCGAGCCTCTCACTGTTGTGGCCTCTCCCATTGTGGAGCACAGCCTCTGGACGCGCAGGCTCAGTGGCCATGGCTCACGGGCCCAGCCGCTCCGCGGCATGTGGGATCTTCCCATACTAGGGCATGAACCCGTGTCCCCTGCATCGGCAGGCAGACTCCCAACCACTGAGCCACCATGGAAGCCCTGTTTGATATATTTTAATAAAGAAGGAGATTTTGAAATTATACCTTATTATGTGTCATTCTGGAGGAGATTCTTACTTTTTTTGAATAAAACTTTTCTAAGTTGTCACTTCTTGCAATGCACATTAAAGTTTGTTAGTTGTGCATTTATATTTCAGATACACGATAATTTTATATAAAGCTCTATTTCTGAAAAAAAGTATTATTTTAATAAGCGTTCCTTTATATCTCTAAACAGAAAATAGTATGGAAGACTGAGAGCAGTATTTGATATCATAGAAGGAGGGTAAATTTTGAGATTTGAGTCAAGCTCTGCTGTTCACCAGATATGTAGCCCCAGAAAAACATTGCATCTCTACAAATTTCAAATAGCTCAAATTTAAAATGAGTTGAATATTACCCAGGGTTGTTATTTATATTGATTAAGTAAAACACGTGTGATGACTGCAACACAGGTACTCAAAAAAATTAGCTTTTCTATTTTGGGGTGAATTCTGCTCATTAGCTCAAGTTTATTTAATTTGTGGGGCAAGAACTAATGGAGTCTACAATTATGCTTAAAGCTATAAAAAAGACTTTATGGTTAGAGCCTTAGTGGCAGTTTTCTAGAGGTTCATGGTAGGAATGGTAATTTGAGTATCTCTCTCCATTCCATTTACTCTCATTGTGTGACAATCAAGGACCAGTTGTGAACAATGAGGAAAGCAACCACCTTAGCTGAGAGGAGGCACTCTTATCACTTTTTTGTCAGAGAAAGTTTTTAGATGAAGGAATGCATCTATTTTTGTATTTTGAAAACCTCTGCCCCTGCAAGATGTCATAATTATGTTAAAATGATAGTTCTTATCTCCAAGAAATTTGGAGACACACAATTGGGACAGATGTTAAACTGAAGGCAGCACACAATGATTTCTCAAGAACTTATTATTTTTAGTATTTCTTAAGACCCACTGAGATAAATGATTTCTATGGAGGATTGTTTGAAGCAACTCATTCTATTCTGTGAACTAAGCCAGAGCATCAAAGAGCTATGGAGTGGTCCATATTATTTTGGTTTCCTTACAAAATTCCTTTTAAATTTCTCTTGCATACGCCCTCCCATAAATTACATTATAGGATGCATATATTTTTTCATTTATTGTAAGCAGTTGGGAAAGCAGCTGAAGATATCATCTACTGCATCACTGAGTAGCCCTTGTAAGGAAGATCCAAGGCACATATAGGGAATTATAGACTTAAAAATTATTCCTTTGTTGGCCATCAGGAAGTTCTAGAATTAATATGTGGCCCAATTTTTATAACTTTAGAACCTATAACATCCATAACTATATACTAATGCTTAGTCTTATAGTTCAGGTTTATCTTATAGTTTTCTGACCTTGTATTATATTCAATTGTTTATATTGGGTTGGCCAAAAAGTTCATTTGGTTAATGAATATGTTTTTCAATAAAGTTCTTGGTGAAAATGAAAAATGTGTCTTTTATTTTTATTTAAAACCGAATGAAATTTTTGGCCAACCCAATATTTTATTAAATTAAGCTGTCAGTTTGTCAGTATTTCATATCCTTTGTGTCTTGGTATATATGTAAGTAGATAATTCCTCTAAATAATATTTCTCTTATTAGCAACTTTCTGGAAATGCTAGTTCACTTTTGTATTAATTCCCTAGGAATATTTTAGTTTAAAATTCAGTGTTGTATTTTCAACATATTGAGGAGAATTAAGGAGAAAGAAAATGGGAAGTGTGCAAAGATTGTAAAGGTTAATAATGGTAGTTATCAAAGAAGACAGAGCTATGCATGAAACAATTACTCACTCATGTAAAATTCCAACTATTCTTTATATAATAGTTTCAAATAGCCAGGCTTTTAAGAAAAAAAAGCCTTTTTTCCAAAATAAAAATACTATACATCACAAAAATGACTATTTATGAGGTTATACATAATAATGCTTAAAACTGAGTAGTTTCTGCATTCTCAAGCTTCTCTCCCCACCAGAAAGTAACCCCTCCTACCATTTACATAATAAAAATATGTCTTGCTGCTGGGGACTGGTGAAAGTACCATTTAATTTAAGGATAGCTTTTTAGGTGTATTTCATTTTATCAATTCCCTTAAGCATAATTCTGGACTCTTGTGTCCCTCATGCCGTTCTTTCATCTTTCCTATTGCTTGAAGCAAATTTATAGTTATTATTTAGAGTCATCCAAAATTTATTAATATTTATTCATTTTTATTGTTTATCAGGTACTGTGCTAAACAGTAAAAAGATGACAAAAATATTCTTAAGTATTCATTGGCTCTTGCTGCAGTTAATTACTCTGCCATCTTTGAAACACTTTGTACAAACACTTTGTTTTTCATTCTGTCTTGGATCCCTCCTACCTCACTCTCTTTCTTTTCCAATTTACTCCCTGATATTTCTTATTTCCCTGAGGTTTGAAATTGGAATACCCCAGAGCTCTGTCCTTGGCCCTTTTCTCCATCTACACAAACCTGGAGATCTATATGGTCTTGTGGTTTAAATATCATATAATAATAATAAATATTGTTATCTTGTGGTTTAAATATGTGCTATATATTATGTGGTTTAAACATCTCAGCCCAGACCTTGCCCCTAAACTTCAGTCTTATGTGTCTAACTGTTTAGATGACATTTGTAGTTGGATCTCAAACTTTAAATTCCCTCAACTGATTCCTCAACTCTTGATTCTCCCCACAGCCTGGTCTTCTCCAGCTCAGAGAGATGTAACTCCACCTTTCTAGTTGCTCAGGCCAAAAATCTTGGGAGTTATCTTTGACTACTTTCTTAAGCTCCCATCCCCAATACAATCTCTCAGTATTACATACACCAAGGGGGTTCATTTTCAAGATATATTAAGGTTTTGACTGCTTCTATCACTGTTACCACTCTGATCCAAGCCATCATCATATTCTACTTGGATTATTGCCATAGCCTCCTGTGTTAGTCATGGAATTAACTGCTGTAACAACTCCAAAATCTCAGTGGCTTAGTGCAACAAATGTTGATTACTTGCTCACATGACAGTGAGTGGGTGAAGGGGCGCTGACCTACATGGTCATTCACGGACCCAGGATTCCTCCATCTTTCTCTAGGACATGGAATTCTCCACTGGATTCTCTGCACATGGCAGAGAATGTGGACAATGTGTGAGTTTTCTTGCCAGGCCTGGATGCTGCATCCATCACTTCTGACTGCTTCCCATGGCTGGAAGTCAGTCACATGGTCTTATCTAACTGCAAGAGAAGCTAAGAAATTGCATTGAATGTGAATACAGGGAGGAAATAAAATTATTTGGTGAACACACAGCAGTCACAGTGAGCTCATTAAAATGTAAGAATCAAATTGCTTTATTGCTGTACATTTTCCAATGGCTTAACTTCTCACTCAGAAAAACAGCTGACTCTGTACAATGGGTTAAGGGGTCCTACATGATCTGGCTACCATTACCTCTTTCACTTTATTTCTATTACTCTTTATTTTCACTCCTCTCCAGTCCCTCTGACTTCTCTGATGGTCCTCAAATGTGCATGATCTACTTCAGGGCTTTTGTGCTTGCTATTTCTTCTGCCTCCAGTAAGTTTCCTTGAAATATTGGCATGGCATTCTGCCTTATCATCTTTGTATCTTGGTTCACATATTGCTTTCTCAGTGAGTCCATTCCTGCTCACCCAAATTAAAATTGCAACCATCAACACCAGCACTCCTTACCTTGCTTCTTTGCTTAATTTTCTTTTCATAGCTATTATCACTTTCTATTGTACTATTTATTTTGTTTCTTATCTCTCTCTTGAGACTAGAATATAAGCTCCATTAGGGTAGGGATCTCGTTTGTTGTGTTCACTGCTATATCCTCATCTCCAGGAGTAGCACCTGGCACTTACTAGGTAGTGAATAATAATTATAATAAATATAATTACGTTAAAAATAATTATAATAATAATCATGATTTGTTGAATGAATGAATTCTCCATTTTCAAGCACTTTAAAATCAAGCTAGGAAGACAGACAGATAACTATATTATCTCACTACAAGACACAGATACCAAGAGTCACAGAAATAAAGAAAACTGATTTATTCTGCCTGCAATCTGGAGGCTTCACAATGAGGAAGGACAATGTTAGACCTGGGCATTGAAGAATGAATAGGTGTTTTCAGGTCTTAAGGGGCATTCTAGGAAAAAAAATAGCACAAACAAAGGCTTGGAAGCAGGAGTATTGTGACACTTGGGAAACAACTGAGGAATAGGAGGGGTCTGGAGTTGGATATGCACATGTGTATTTAAAATGGGGATATTAGACTAAAATGTTAGGTTTGTCTAAAAGTGTTTAGTACTGTAACACATTTGGATTTTACTGTTGGCAGGGGAGAAACTTGACAGTCTTTAGTAGAAATATGATGAATCCAGGTGTGCATGTATGAAAGATAAACTTGGTGAACTGTGTAGAAGACTGAGGGTAAGTGGCAGGGAACTTAGTGAGAGGCTATTCATGACAGAGCAGATGAACAGCTGATCTAAAACATTCATCAAGGGCTCATATGGACAAATCTACTAAGTCACAAGGATAGCATCTAAATTGTTTGCCTATCTCTAAATGGCAAGGGAGAGAGGTCTGCGTAAATGTGGTTAACCCTTTAGACCAGATAGATTGTTAGGAACATTGGCTTTGTTAAACCAAAGCATTCTATACCTCCATCTATGTGAAAACTGCTTCTAACGTTTTTCATGGCCATTACAGCAAGGATCTCAAAGCCTGAATCTCAAGCATCTTCTTGTGAAGATATTCTGTGAGCAAGAGCAGACATGGGCATTTACATTACTAAATGGTGACAAATTGTTTGGTTTTGAATTTGATCCTTGATTCATCAGGCCTACTTGGCCTCTCTCAAATGAACACCATGATCTGTGAATGATTTATGCTACACTGATTTTATTCCACGCAATAATTGAAAAATTATTATTGAATGCCCACAACATTCACTTTATAAAGTACTACAAGGCATAAAAATACGACGAATACTTAGAGAAAAGCATTCGAGTCACAGTGCCTGTTTATCATTGCCTCAACCCATTACAAGCATCCCCATAATAAAGTGATAGTAAAAACCTGTGGGCCTTGCAAATAATACTTGTAATAGGATGGGTTCTCTGGCAGCAAAACATCTGTGCTTATTTTAACTTTTTTTTTTTTTTTTTTGGCCACGCTGTGTGGCATGTGGGATCTTAATTTCCCAATCAGGGAAAGAACCCGCACTCCCTGAAGTGGAAACATGGAGTCTTAACCACTGGACCTCCAGGGAAGTCCTATATTAACTTTCTAAATCTGAGTTGAATCATTTCCAAAAGACACTTTTTGTTTTTGTTGTCTCTGAATGCTCTAAAATTTAGCAAGTGAAGTTGGATATAATAAGTTGTGTGTGTGTACTTATGTCCTGGCTAAGGCCCAGGACTGATAAGAAGCTAGGCTGCAACTAAGTGAGTACTAAGACCAAGATCATCCATGAGTTTTTAACTGACATGATACATTTATCCCTTTAGAGAGCACAAAATCTGGAAACAACCTTGTTTTGTTTTATAATGATAGATGCTATCATTAGTGATTTAATATTATTAATGATTTTTCTCTATTCAACATATGTGTACATTAATAGTGAAGAAATGTAAAAACCCAGGCTTACTAGGAAACTGCATATATGAAAAATCCTCTAAAGTAAACATGATAATGAATGTTTCAAGTCCTAGCACTTGGAAAATTGGTGATCTAAAGCATCTGAGCCTGGATTGTAATCCCTCTGTGAGTTCATTTCACACTGAGTGGTAGAACTCGATAAAATATACTTAACTAAATTCTGGACGCTGATGGTATTTCATTTTTGTGGGTGTTTTTAGCTTCACTGGATTTAGCCTTGTTCCAGGAGTGTAAATAACAGGCTTCTCATATCCTTTTGATCCTTTCTATTTCAGCTGCCGCATCCCTTCTCAGCTTCAGTGTCAGCTTCTCATCCTTCCTCCATCTTTCCCAGCACACGCTAGGCACTCTGAACTAAGACTTTCTTTTGGAATCCTGAACTTAGCTCTTTTCATCATTGCATAATACATGGCTGCAGATATTTCTCTTTTAGATTCATTTTCCTATAATCATTAAATTGAAAAGGCTCTGCATCCTATTGGGTACTTACTTTTGGTTTTATTTGGAAGAAAGCAATATGGTTCTAAAAAGTTAAGCAAAACATGTTTTCAGTTGTTATAAGTGTTCTGAAGAAATAGGAGGGTAGAGAAGACATATTTGCATTATTTTAGTCTAACAGATAAAAATGCTCTCCATAGAAAAGTGTACTTGCTTATTCATTTTCTTGTTCATTTGAGGAAAATGCTACAGTTTTATATTTTGCTTTGGGAGGACTTTTGATATTTCCAACGAAATAAGTGGTCATCGGTGTGAAAGGGTGAGCAGATGATCATTGAGGAGGCTGCTAAATCCCAGTGGGGATGATCCAAGAATCAGCCTGTTTTTTTAAAAAATTTCAGATTTATTGAGGTATAATTGACACATAAAATTTTAAGATACTTAAAGTGGTGATTTGATACATGTATACATTGTGAAAGGATTCCCCTATTGAGTTAATGAACACATCCATCACCTTATATATTTCTCTCTCTCTCTCGGTGAGAACGTTTAAGTTCTATTTTCTCAGGAGATTTTGATTATACAATACAGTATTATCAACTATTGTCATCATGTTTTATATTAGATCCTCAGATCTTATCCATCTTATAGCTGAAAGTTCATACCCTTTTACCAATCTGTCCCTATTTCCCACCCCCTCTCCCCACCCAGTCCTTGGCAAATACTTTTCTATTCTGTTTCTATGAGTATGACAATTTTTAAGGCTGTTATGTCGAATGAAGAAGGTTGAAGCAAATGAACTGAAAGAGCTCTTTATAAAAGCAAGTGATTCTGTAGACTAAGTCTTCCCCAGTAGTATTTCAATATCTAACTCTAGCCAAAAAATGTTTTGGTAGAATTTATCAGTTATCAGATTTCCATTATCCATAGCTCATCCCAAATGTTCTAGTCATGAACTGCTATAGTAGAACAGTGCCTGGTGTGCTGTAAGTGCTCAATAAAATACTCATCGAATGAATAATTTTGGAAGTGACATTTATTGAGTACTTACTGTAAGCTACGCATCACTCTAAGCATGGGAAATATGGTGGTATATAGCAGTACCTGAATAAAACAGTTGGAATACAGTGGGAATTCTTGTACTTTCCCCAGTGGAATTTATAAGCCATTAAACCATAGTCATCTCCCCCAAAGTGGATGTACTGGACTCTGACACACCTCACAAATGTGACATTTTAGAGTGCCTACACTGATATTATTTTCAGTCATTGTGGTTTGTAAACTTTTATGGAAACAATCCAACTTAGTCCCTGGCATACTAAGGTACTTAAAGCAAATGAGATCTTTATTTTGTGTCTTAGGTGCTTGTCAGTGTCTGGTCTGGATTATACTATTCTTTTCTCTCAAAAGACAGATGAAGACACTTCATGTCTGAGAGTCATCACCTAAGGTTCTTCTCAACGGGTACTTCCACAGGTGGGTTGAGGGTATGCAGAGATACCAAGTCCTTGGTCTCCTGCACTTGTAGATAGGCTTGTTCAAGGCCATTTGGAGGGAAACATGTGGGTCTGAAAAAGTCTCCAAAGATCTGGTCCAAGAGATAAGTGTATCATGAATTTTCTGGATTTTCTAATGTAATACCACCAGAAAGTTCGATTGATGCTTTAGATGACATTAATTTTCTGTAGAAATTCCCACAAAAATATTACAAATTATGTTCTAAGGTTTTGTTTTTAGATTGTTATAAAAAACAAAGCCACATGGACTAAATATTTAGCAATATTCATTATGTTGTTAAATATTCTTAATGAAGTTACTGGCAGGAGACTTTCTCTCTCCTGAAAATAAGAAACAAATTGGCAGCAATCATTTTCTTTCTTTTCCATTTCAGAATAATTTTATTATTTTTTGTGGGAAGCCAAATATTAAATTTTGTGCTTAACTGATGTATATCAAGAATTTAAAAATATATTTTCTTCAAATGGCTAGCATTTTTATAACGGGAGTGTACCCTAAAGATTCCTTTAAAAATATGCTTTAAAGATTGCCATGGAAATGATAGGATTGAGAAAAATACCTATTTGGCTTTTTTTCCCCCTTTGCCTTTATAATGAAGCTACAAAACTCTGATACTTTCCAAGGGATAATATAAGAATGGATCTTTTCACATCTTTGAAAATATAAAAGCTGCTTGAAATATTTTCTATCCAAAAACCTTCTCGACTCCACATTTCCCACCAGGTCTTGTCCAATTTCTCTACATCCTTCACTAGCAAACTTCTTTAAAATGGTAATGAGCACTTTCTGTTTTCTCATTCTCTACAAAACCCCCTCCAGCAGGGCCTTCTTTCTACATCATCCTACAGCTGTTTCTTATCTATGTCCTCCATGTTCCTAAATCCAGTGGTCAACTCCCAGTCCTCATCTTACTAATGGAGCAGCAGCATTTGACATCATCAGATGCCCCTTCCTCTTTGAAACTGTGTCTGCCCTTGGTCACCAGAATATCATTCCCTTTTTATTTGTACCTACCTTACTGGACTACTGCTTCTCTGTTGTCTTTGTTGGATCCTACTCAGCTTTAAGACCTCAAATATTGGAGTCTCTCAGGGTATCGTTGTTGGATCTTTCCTCTTCTCTGTCTATATTCACTCAACTGACTCATCTCATCTTGACCCAGAGATTTGACTCTCAAATGTTATGTTTTTCCCTTAAGCCCCATATTTCAAATTACCATAAAATCTTGTCAGCTCTACTTTCAAAATATATTCTAATTTTGAGCTATCAATTAAATACTTTTAGTCCAAGCCTCTATCATCTCTCACCTGGACTTTTGCATCAGGTTTGTAATGTGTCTCCCAGCTTCCCTCTTGCTCTGTGCTCATCCACCCCAGTAACAGCTTACAAATGAAATACCAAGTGCTTACCATGGCAAGTAACGTTCTCTATGAAATGGTCTTCACCTGCTTCTCTATATGCATCTCTGGCCAATCTTGGCCTCACTCACTCACCTTCAGCCACTCTTGTGGCCCTGTGGCATCTCAATCATGCTAAGTGCCCTCGGCCTTGGTACACAGGGATGCTTCTGCCAGAAGCATTTATGCGCTCGCCTCATAGCTCATTCTCACTTCATTCAGGTTTTCTATATAATGACATCTGATCCAAGAGTCCTTCCCTGAACCTTTATATGAGCCCTGCCAGCATTTTAACTACTATCTGTCCTCTTAACTGCCTTTATTTTCCTTAGAGTACCTATCAACATTAATTACCTATTGATTCAGTTGATTGATCATTGCCTTTCGCCAGTAGAATGTAGGCTCCCTAAAAACAGGGTTTACCGCTCCCCCCTCCCTTATTTTGCATTTATTGTCTCAGTGATAGAAGAGTACCTGACCTGAAGCAGGTGCTCAATAACTTATTTTTTCAATGAACGAACAGAAGAAATAGTAGATGGTTTTCAGTGTATTGGTATGGAAGTATTTGATTTTCTTATTTAAAATCTATAAAACCCTGGTTGTGGCTCTAGGATTAATCAACTCTATGACTCTTTACCTCTTTGTTCCTTTGCTGAGCTCATACAGGGAAATGGAAGATTCATTCTAAATGGGCTTTGCTAGAAGACTCTCTTCCTGCTTGGAGTTCTACTGGAAAACTGATCCACCGCTATCGAGAAACATGATTTTTGTGAAATTTCCTCTGCAACACCACTGAAGATTTCTCCTACTCCAACAGTGATAGATCAGCGACTGAACAAGATCAGCACCCTTTGGTCACTTTTTCACAAGAGCAGGATTTATTTTCAACTCCATCTAATTATTTTCTGGAACCTTCTTTTGTAGAATCATTACTGTGTTATTTTATGGCAGGATGCTGGGGGTAAACTGCTCTAAAGCAAGGATACATTGGAAATGTTTCCTCTGTGGCCAGATTGTCCAAATTTGACTTTGGAGTCAATATTTTTATTGGATATTTAGTGCTTATCAAAATCACTTGCAGCCAAAATAAAATGTCAATCAGAGGCTTATATTATACTGCTGGAAATTCAAGATTTCATAGGATTTTTGTGATGTATGGTATGGTATGTCAGAAATTAAATTGAATATGCCATTTCAAATAAATCCTGAGGATGGAAAAATATAGATAATTTTTAATATTTGCTAAAAATATATTATTCTCTAGCAGTGAATGCCACAGTCAAAATACATAACTAATTTTAAGCTAGACCCCAAATGAGTAAATACATATAAAATTTCAAATGTTGGTATGCACAGTAAAAGACAAACAAATAAAAACTAAAAGAACACTGTAGGTAGAGCTGTTTTATATAAGGTGGTCATAGACAATCTTCCAAGTCTGAGATATTAGAATTAAGACCTGAAGGGGAGGAGGGAACAGCCTGCAGGTCTGTGGAAGAAGAACTTCCAGGTGAAATAATAGCAAGTGCCAAGGTGTAGAGGTGGAGACATTCTGGGTATTGTCCAGGGAAGCAATGAAGCAGATGTGTTAGGGCAGAGTGAATGGGGTCAGGAGTGGTGTTAGATGAGTTAAGGAGGGTGGTGGGGGTGTAGGTGGTGTAGGACTTTTAGACCACTGTCATGACTTTGGCATTTACTTAGTGTGAGATTAGAATCCAAGACAGGGTTTCCACTGGAGGAGAAACGTGGTCAAGTTTCCTTTAACGGAATGACTCTGCAGTGAGGAAAATTGACTGTATAGAGAAAGAGACAATATAAAATGAGAAGAAAAAAAGGAAAACCAGTTATCAATCTCTGTACAAAAGAGAGGCAACTTTAGCTTGGAGACAGTAGAGGTGGTCAGATTCAGGATCTATTTAGAAGCTGATAGGCCTTCTGATAGACTGAGTGATGTTAAGTGAGAAGACAACCATGACTGAGACTTCTTGCTTGAGCAACTGGTCAGAGGGGATTGCCATTTATTGAGATACAAAACAGTGTGGGAGGAGCCACTTTCTGGTTCATTTTGAGTTCGTTTTTGAATATGGTATAAGGTAAGGGACCAATCTTATTCTTTTGGGGATATCCAGTTTTCTCAGCACCATTTGCGGGAAAGACTGTCCTTTCTCCATTGAATGGTCTTGGAAGTCTTGTCGACGACATTTGACCACATTTATTTCTGGGCTCTCTGTTCTGTGCCATTGGAGTATATGTTTGTCTTTATGTCAGTAACACACTGTTTTGATTACTGTCGCTTTACAGTGAGTTTTGAAATTAGGAAGTGTGAGAACTCCAATTTTGTTCTTCTTTCTCAAAATTGTTGTTTATATGTGCACAACACTGTGTAAATTTTATATATATATATCTGTATATATAACATTATATCTAACACTGTGTAGGTTTAAGGTGTACACTATGATGATCTGATACATGTATATACTGTGAAATGATTACTTCATTATGGTTAGTTCATATAATTTGATGCTATTTAGTTATTTATTTTTGGTATTATTTCTTTATTTATTTTGATCCTTTCAGGATCTTAGTTCCCTGACCAGGGATCAAACCCGGGCCCTGGCAGTGGAAGCTCAGAGTCCTAACCACTGGACCACCAGGGAACCCCCAATGTTATTTTAAATATGAATTGTTTTCTTAATTTCCTTTTGAGGTTGTTCATTGTTATTAAATAGAGATAAACTAATTTTTGGTGAATCTTTAACCCCCCCCCATATAGTATCTCTTAATATCCTGTGAAAGTAGTATTCTGAAGAGCACAGTTTGAAAAATACTGCCCAAAGGGATATCCTAATTTTTATTGTTGTTGCAGAGTCTTTCTTTGAACCTATTTGCTTTTTCACATTATTTGGAGAACTTTCTTTATGTAATTTTTAACATTTACGATGAATCATGTTCTTATTTATTTTGAAGGAAAAAACCCTACAGAATTTGAATAATGCCTATAGTACAATGAAAGTTAATTTATCCATCTAGCAGAACTCCCTATTTATTTACATTACACTAATTCAAGGGATGAAGTTCAAATTTAAATTCTACTGCATGTGAACTATATGACTTTGGACATCCTGCTTCATGATTCTGAGCTTAAGCTTTCTAAACCTGTAAGACAGAGTAACAGCATCAGGCTTATTTTTGTTATAATCAAAAAGTATACATATGTATATGTCACTTTAGAGAGTGTTTCCGGTTGGGGAATGAAGAATGTGGATTGTATTTAGACTTTGATCTTGGTTCTTTATAGTCTAAGTTATGGTATTAAACTTTTAAAAACTTGCTTTATACCCTAAAAAGTGAAGACGTATATGCAGATCATATTGTCTAATAATACCATTCATTCATTTCTATTATTTAGGCATGAGAGTGTTACTAGGCTTATTAATTTCTCTGATACGGTCTGACAAACTGATGTTTGAAAGCACAAAAGTGAGTGGTACTTCCTGAGGTAGGGGAGTTAGATGAGACATTTCTAAACATGATTTCTAGGAAACATTGTTTGAACAAACTAGTAAGTGAAAAAGAGTCAGGTCCTTGCTTTGTGGTAGCAATATTCCCTTCTCTTCATTATAAAATGCAATCATTTAATTTTATTTATTTATTTAGGCTGCACCATGTGGCTTGCAGGGTCTTAGTACAGTACCCTGACCAGGGACCCCTGCAGCTCAAGTGCAGAGTCCTAACCACTGAGCCACCAGGGAATTCCCCACAATCATTTTAATACAGCCCAACATACTGTGTAAGAATAAACTCATTAATAAGGATAAAACACCACTGAAATCATTGACTGAAGAGGCTTTACCTGAGATCTTTTATTTCCCTTATTCAAAATTGTGGAACAGATTTGCCCCCAAAGATTGTAATTATTCTTGTCTTTAATCTCAGTTCTCTGGATAAGTTTAAACTAACTTCTTACCACTAGCCTCAGAGGTGGCATTGCTGTTATCTCCATGGTGATAACGTGCTTTCTGCTACACAGAATACAGTTGCTGTTATTTCTCAAAGGGCTTACTTCCCAAGCAGGAAAGTCCATTCTAGTGTAAAAGATTCTAAAGGAGAAATGTCAGCAGTATATGGTTTCTTATTTCTTAACTCTGGTTGGAGGTAGGAAGAAGAGGAAAGAGATTCTGGTTCCCTGAGAAGTCACTGTTATCAGAGGTAGTGCATGTGTCCAGGTGCCGTCCCTGTGTTTCTGAGGTGCCTGGTGTCCTGCAGGCAGCTCTCTGTCCCTTGCTCAGGCTCAGTGAGATGGCAGGATTCCATATCATCGCTTCATCCCACCCGCCAAACCCTCAGTCCCAGAAGGGTCCCCACAGTCGTTTGTCTCTCTGTCAAAACCACAAATGCTCAAGGATCCATTCATCCTTTCCTTCTTTTATTTGTTGACTTACTCACTTGCTCATCAACATGTATGTACTGAGCACAATGTGTAAGGCATTTCTGGGGATACAGAGATGAAAAAAAAATTATGTCCTCAAGGGAATCTCAGTCTACTGAGCTGATAAACAAATAGGTAATTCAACTCCAATATGGTTCTTGTCAGAGCACAGAGGAAGGATACCTTATCCGTGAGGTGGAGGGAGAAGGTTACACTTGAGATTAAAAGATAAATGCAATTTTTCCAATTTAAGGAGTAAAGTTTGAAATTCCAGGCACAAGGGACATCTCACGTGAAAGCACAGGGCCATGTTACCAGTCAGTTCACTATTGTTGCTGAAGGATGGACAATGCTCCGGCTGTTTACACTGAGTCTCTGCTGCGGGTGGCCAGGCTGCTGCGAATTGAGCATGATGTCTTAGCAGATGGCAGGGTTGGGTGGTTCCTGTCCAGCTCCACTTTCAGAAAGTGGCCATTATCCTGCCCTTGATCACCTTATATGCATCTCTTAGAGTGATCAGACTTTTTACTATGACTTTCTTGGCCTCTGCCTCACTTGATGATCTGCATGTCTCTTTCAACAACTCACTGAGATAAAATCTTTACCGCTGGTGGGGCTAGCTAAGCCTTCTCCCCACATTTGCAGCCCTGCGATTACTCCCTGCAGACCTCCTGTGAGGCTACATGTCCTCCTTATTTTCCCATAATGGCCAGTTGGTGGACAGTCCCCTCTTTCAACTTCCATCTGGGTCTTCACAGGGACAGAAAAGGGATTGTTCCAGAAATAAGTTATAGTTCAACACTTTTAAGAGAGTAGAGGACATAAAGGAGTATAAATGGCCAATAGGAAAATAAAACAGTAAACAGTAGTAAAGAAGAGAAAATAAACACTAAAAATAGTAGAGTGGTATAGTCTTAATATATATTATTGAAATACATATCATTAAAGTGGTGGCTCCAAAGCCTTTTAGGAAGGGATGTGGCTACATTGGTTGTCTGGACACATGGATAGCAATTATGGCTTAGATCATGTATTTTACGATAATGGTTTTAAAAACATTCCATATCTATTAATTCTTTACACAAAGCCTCCACCATTAGAGTCCTCAAGTACAAAAATAATTTTGGCTTTATCTGTCATTTACCTTTATGGTGCAATCTGATACTCTAACAAATTAGGGATGTCCTGAAAAGAGCTAGCTGCTGAGGGTATGATGTGGGAAGACAGACACTGGGAGGGGCTTGTTGGGAGGAGGAAGTGTTGGGTCCCCATCCCTGAGGCTTCAGATTAGAGAGTATGCAGACATTCTTTAGGTGGCTTGCCGGGACTTGTTCAGGTGGAACTTTTCCCCAGTGTTCTGCAGGGTCTGGGGACAAGGCACTGACAGAACCCCAAGGTGCTGGCTTCACAATACACAAACTTCTAATCCATTTGCTCAAATACAATCCAAGTAATGAAAAGAAAAAAAAATCTGGCAATCTAGTCATTGGACAGAAATAAGTTAAAGTAGTCACAATGTCGCCACTGGAGTCACAGCCTCACACCTTTGACATGGATTAGTGTAACATTTCTAGGTGAAATCCAGGCTACTGGGAATTCCCTACGGGGCACCAAGACAGCTGCTAGGGCTCACAGTCGCCATGTTTGCTCTAATATATTCCTCTTGCTCCAAAGACAAAACTTGGGTAATCAACTAGTGAATTTTTCATGAGTTTCCCAGCAGAGTTTCCCCCTCTTTTTTTTTTTTTTTTGGTCAGTTACCAGGTGCTAATATGATGATGTTGGCTTAGATGGGGATCATAAATATTCAAATCAGTTCCATGAGTGCTTGTTATGTGCCCAGCTGTGGCTCCAATAAAAGACGAGTAAAACACAGTCCTGATCCTCAGAGAAGCAGGCTAATTGTTTGAGAGGAATACTAAAAATGAGGTATGATGTTGTCTCACATTTATATCAGAAGTATACCCTGAAATACTGAAATTCAGGGCAGTGTATGACAAAGGACCCAAATGAGCATCCCAGATAAAGAATTTTAGTATTTATGTATGGGTAGTAGGTCACATTAGTGTGGATTCACAGTAATACAGGAAGTTTTGGTGAACTAGTTGTGTCAACAAGAACAGAAATGGTCAGGAAAAAAAAAGCTAACAGGTAGCACTTTTTTTTTTTTTTAACTCTGGTCCTGCTCCTCATCCCGTGTCCCCATCTCAATGACACTGCCTGCAGTCACCCAAGCTAAGAAATGAAATCAGCCCCATCTCTCCTTTCTCCATGTCCACTTTAACTCCTATTAATTCTAGTTCAATAATATGCCATATCCCTCCCTCCCCTCTAATCCCTCAAGGCTTCTTTGTGGCCTTGGAACTGTTAACCTGGCTTCCAGGGTCCTTAGTGGTCTGTCTCCTGCCAACGTCCTTGCTTGTTGTCCCTACCTTCCACCCCAGAGGACATCTGCAAGCTCTAACAAATCTAGCATGCAGGTTCAGGGGTTCTCTCCATACGTCCTCAACCCCAACTCTCTTGACCTTAAGACCAGCTTAAATGCCACCTCTGAGAAGAGCCTCTCTAAACTCCAAGATTGCACTGAAGACCTCTCCTATCCAACAAGTCCCCCATTAGAGTTCCAATGACAAGGGACTGCACTTGCCTGTGTACTTGTTCCCACTGTGCCATTCACTGGCTGTCAGTACCTATTTACTCACCTGCAGAAATGGAGGTAAAAGAGTTACCTCACTTTGGGATGCTTTGAGGATGAAAATGAGCTAATAATAATGTAGCACTGAAGTTCTTTAACCTAATGCTAAAGTTTCCACTATTGCTTCTCTTTACTACACTGAGTTCCATGAGGTTCATGCCGGCTCACTCAAAGCTCTGCAGAATGCACTGCCTGTTGATCACGAATGCGCTAAATTAATGGACCCTTCTAGGTCTGAGGTCATGAAGACATAAACACGGGCCAAGCGTGGAATGACTCCACACACACACACAAAACCAGTTCCTGGAACACTTTTGGGCTTATAGCCCTACTTGACTCCATGACAATTCACCTAAATCACCTAAGCCTGGGGAGACTCCCAACTTTCCTCCTAATTCACACCCCACCCACTTCATTCACAGGCACAGGTGGGGTGAGGATATAATACTTTATTCACTCTAACACGGGCCGAGGGTATGTAATGAGGGGGAGGTGGGCGTGTTTCCAGGGACCCCGGTAGGGGATCCTTCCCTCTCCCAGTTCCAGGGCAGCCAGGGCCGCCGTCCCACCCTATCTGAGACGCAGGTGGCGGGGCAGGGAGTTGTCAAAGTTAACGCAGCCCCAGGTCGGGATACCAGTGTGCCCCTCCCCAGTTCGCACCCCGCAGAGACAAGGATGGCGGTTCAACTGCACTCACAATCTGGGCAGCTCTCGGTGGCAGTGGCTCCAGCGGGTATCTTGACGTCCCGGCCGCAGCCCGCGCAGATATAGAGACGGCGCCGCATGTGCGCGCGACGGTGGCTGACGAAGTGCTAGCTGAGGTAGAAGCGCCGGCGGCACTCGGCAGACGGGTAGGGCTGCTCGCCTGTGTGCGTGTGCACATGCTCCGCCAGGTTGGAGTGGTGGCCGAAGCCCCGGCCGCACACAGCGCAGCAGCGAAGCTTCCCGCCTGTGAGCATCCGCCGGTACTTGGCCAGCGCCGAGCTCTGCGCGAAGCGCGTGCCGCAGTCGGCGCATGCGTACGGCCGCTCGCCCGTGTGCGTGCGTCGGTGGCGCGCCAGACACGAACGGCCGCCGAAGGCGCGTCCGCAGTCCAGGCACGAGTACGGCTTCTCGCCCGTGTGCACGCGCAGGTGCTGTGCGTAGTTGGAGCTTTGCGCGAAGCGGCGGCTGCATTGTGGTCATGCATACGGCTTCTCGCCCGTGTGGCGACGGTGGTGCTGCCGCAGGTTCGAGGCGGCCGAGAAGAGCTTGTCTCATTCCGGGCGTTCGTAAGGCCTTTTGCCCGTATGCGTGTGGCTGTGTTTGGTCAGCGCTGACTTTTGCGAGTTGTGCCGGCTGCACTCGGTGCACGCAAAGGGCCACTCGCCCGTGTGTATGCTGGCGTGCTTGGCCAATGTGGAGTGGCGCGCAAAGGCACGGCCGCAGTCCCAGCACGCATGTGGGCGCGCCGGGTACGCCGACGGGGCTGGCCCCTCACTCGGGACCTCCTTGTTGTCCATGGGGATCTTGAGTTTCACCACTTTATACTTCTCTTCACCCTCATCCCCCTCACCCTTCACCAGCAGCACCTTCTCTTCTTGCATCTCTTCCTCCTCCTCTGTCTGCTGTTCACCGGGCATCTTGGTGTCCAGCCACAGGTTCGGGCGCTCGCGCTGCCCCAGGCCAGGGTGCCGGGCCCACGTAGCACTTGTGATGTGGCAGACACTTTTCTATGTTCTTTACTTTGGGGATTTACCTGGTGGTTCAGTGGTTAAGACTCCATGCTCCCAATGCAGGGGGCACAGGTTTGATCCCTGGTCGGGGAATTAAGATCCCGCATGCCACACGAGGCAGCCAAACGATAAATAAATAAAACAAGTTCTTTACTTTATTACATTACTCATTTATGCCTTGCAAAAACTCTCTATGGGGTAGGTACTATTATACTCATCCATGACGGTAGTCTGTGCTCTTAACTGCTAAATCCCATCGCTTCTCTCTCCAATGGGTACAAGACCTGTTTATGAAGAAATTTAGATAGCATTTGGAAATTCTATAATGTATGTCAAGAGAGACTGTCATCTCTATTCCGTGGGTAACATTTAATTGTTTCTTCAACATAGCATATTGTTTGAGTTAAGGATAAATAGAATGATGGCAGATAAATTTTAAAATTTTCTTCCTTGATTTGCTTTTAAAAGAGCGGAGGTAACATCAATCTATTTATTCAAATGCCTCTAAAATGATAGTTTATATTTTCTAGATATAAATTTTGTATTTTGAGATGTCGATTTATCAGACTTACTATTTGCAATGGTAAACGTTAGTGATTGATTCATACTATATACAGACTCCAAAGGAGGACTTTTCTACATATTAGATTAATTGATTGTAGGTTTTGTAGCAAAACCTACACATTTTCCTTTACACAGTGGGCAATTTGCCGAACAGCTTTTGGGTAACTTACTAATGTGCCAATAACCTGTTTTCAGCTTCACTGTGATGAGTCCTCAGTCCTTATGTCTGAAGACAGAAAAAGACCCATAGAGAAGAATATATCACTTCTCCAGTTCTTAGTATTTAAGTGGTGAATTATAAAGAGAGAACAATCTCATATTTGGCATCTGTTATTAAATATGTGGTTTCCATCTTCTTTGGGAGTAAATTTTTAAGTTGTTTCATAAAAATTCTAACACTTTTGTATTAGTAACTAATCAACACTGATAGAAGTGTACAGCATTTTAATTAATATCATATCTGACTGGACTTGATCTGAGTTTAATGATGGGAGAGATAAAATATTAATGACCTCAAAATGAATGTATGAAAACATTTTATTGGTCTTGTCCCAATTATAATTTCTTTTAACTTGGTTTTTAGTTTGAAGCATATTATTATTTTTCAAACAAGGAAGATACAGCAAGGATATATTTATTTATTTCAACACGGATTGGTTGATTTCAATTAATTTTTAAAGAAGAACAGAAAATGGTCTTATTAATGTGTAATGGAATATGATAGCTCTTATTTTAAATTTTTATTTGAATTTTTCATTTGTTGCATTGAGATGTTTTGGGCACATTGAATATTCCAGTGCAAAGTTTCAAGTTCTTTCTTTGTGGTTATTTGCAAAGAAGGACAAGAATATTAAAGACTCTGGATGAAAGAGGCTGGTCTTTCAGGAAAAAGCCTCTTCATTCAAGGGCTTTTCAAAATTTGCTTTGGGAGTACTGTTTGTCATTTAACTCTTGCTTGTGTTACCTTACTTATACAATCAAATTATTTCATTTCCTTGCAGGGATATGTGTCTTAATATGCCATTTGTAAAAAGATTTAGAATTTCTGGGTGAAAGATTTTAGTGACTCTATGGCATGTAGACAGAACAGACAAAGTGAACTTCAGAATTGCTGGGACATAAAACACCAGGCTGATTATTTGTAGAGTCTAAAGCCACTAGAATTATCTGGAGAAAGGAAAAGAAATTTTTAAAAAATGAAACAAAAAGTATGTTTATCTCCAAATGGTATTCATTGTATATTTACTCAAACAGTGATTTCTATGAGTTTAATAGCAATATTTTCCAGAATAGATAATTTTGTGACATGCAAATAAAAACCATCCCCGATTTATAATAGCAAAAATATAGTTTGATAAGTTGCTATGCAGATTGCTGACTTTCTAGTGATCATAGACCTTAAGGAATTTAGTTAGTTCTCCTGTGCGTAACATTTAAATATTAACATAATAGAAAGTACAAAACTTTAGTGATGTCTTTTTTGTCAAGACTGTGTAGGGTTGCATGAATTGTTGAGAAGAATGTGCATGAGAAGGAAGAGCAATAAATGAACATTCAAATATGTACTATTTCTGATTATAGAAATATTGTATTTACAAAACTATATTGTTGGAAGGAGCTTCAAGGTGGCGAAAGAATAAGATGTGGAGATCACCTTCCTCCTCACAAATACATCAGAAGTACATCCACACGTGGAACTGCTCCTACAGAACACCTACTGAACGCTGGCAGAAGACCTCAGACCTCCCAAAAGGCAAGAAACTCCATACGTACCTGGGTAGGGAAAAGATAAAAGAAAACACAGAGACAAAAGAATAGGGATGGCACCCGCACCAGTGGGAGGGAGCTGTGAAGAAGGAAAGGTTTCCACACACTAGAAGCCCCTTTGCGGGCGGAGACTGCGGGTGGCGGAGGCGGGGAAGCTTCGGAGCCACGTAGGAGAGCACAGCGACAGGGGTGCGGAGGGCAAAGCGGAGAGATTCCCGCAGAGGATCGGTGCCGACCAGCACTAACCAGCCTGAGAGGCTTGTCTGCTCACCCGCTGGGGCAGGGGGCTGGGAGCTGAGGCTCGGGCTTTGATCGGATGGCAGGGAGAGGACTGGGGTTGGCGGTGTGAACACAGCCTGAAGGGGCTAGTGCGCCATGGCTAGCCGGGAGGGAGTCCGGGAAAAAGTCTGGAGCTGCCAAAGAGGCAAGAGACTTTTTCTTGCCTCTGTTTTCTGGTGCGCGAGGAGAGGGGATTAAGAGCTCTGCTTAAAGGAGCTCCAGAGATGGGTGTGAGCCGCGGCTATCAGCATGGACATCAGAGACGGGCATGAGACGCTAAGGCCGCTGCTGCCACTACCAGAAGCCTGTGTGCGAGCAGAGGTCACTCTCCACACCTCCCCTCCCGGGAGCCTGTGCAGCCCGTCATTGCCAGGGTCCCGTGATCCAGGGACAACTTCCCCGGGAGAATGCACGGCGCGCCTCAGGCTGGTGCAATTTCATGTTGGCCTCTGCAGCCACAGGCTCAGCCCACATCCGTACCCCTTCCGCCCCCCGGCCTGAGTGAGCCAGAGCCCCCGAATCAAATGCTCCTTTAACCCCGTCTTGTCTGGGCGGGAACACAGGCCCTCAGGCGACCTACACGCAGACGTGGGTCCAGATCCAAAGCTGAACCCCGGGAGCTGTGCGAACAAAGAAGAGAGGCAAAAATTTCTACCAGCAGCCTCAGGAGCAGCAGATTAAATACCCACAATCAACTTGATGTATGCTTCATCTGTGGAATACCTGAATAGAGAACGAATCATCCCAAATTGAGGAGGTGGACTTTGGGAGCAACGATATATACGTATTTTTCCTTTTTTCTCCTTTTGTGAGTGTGTATGTGTATGCTTCTGTATGTGATTTTGCCTGTATAGTTTTGCTTTTACCATTTGTCCTAGGGTTCTCTCTCTCCTTTTTTTTTTCCTTTTCCTACAGTTTTTAGCACTTGTTATCATTGGTGGATTTGTTTTTTGGTTTGGTTGCTCTCTTCTTCTTTTTTTTTTTTTTGTTGCTTTATTACTTAAATTTTTTTTTAATAATTATTTTTTATTTTAATAACTTTATTTTATTTTATCTTCTTTTTTTTCTTTCTTTTTTTCCCCCTTTTATTCTGAACCGTGTGGATGACAGGCTCTTGGTGCTCCAGCCAGGCGTCAGGGCTGTGCCTCTGAGGTGAGAGCGACAAATTCAGGACAATGGTCCACAAGAGACCTCCCAGCTCCACAAAATATCAAACGGCGAAAATCTCCCAGAGATCTCCATCTCAACACCAAGACCCAGCTCCACTCAATGACCAGCAAACTACAGTGCTGGACACGCTATGCCAAACAGCTAGCAAGACAGGAACACAACCCATCCATTAGCAGAGAGGCTGCCTAAAATCATAATAAAGACACAGAAACCCCAAAACACACCAGCAGACGTGGACCTACCCACCAGAAAGACAAGATCCAGCCTCATCCACCAGAACACAGGCACTAGTCCCCTCCACCAGGAAACCTACTCAACCCACTGAACCAACCTTAGTCACTGTGGACAGACACCAAAAACAATGGGAACTACAAACCTGCAACCTGCGAAAAAGAGACCCCAAACACAGTAAGTTAAGCAAAATGAGAAGACAGAGAAACACACAGCAGATGAAGGAGCATGGCAAAAACCCACCAGACCAAACAAATGAAGACGAAATAGGCAGTCTACCTGAGAAGAATTCAGAACAATGATAGTAAAGATGATCCAAAATCTTGGAAATAGAATGGAGAAAATGCAAGAAACGTGTAACAAGGACCTAGAAGAACTAAAGAGCAAACAAACAGTGATGAACAACACAATAAATGAAATTAAAAATTCTCTAGAAGGGATCAATAGCACAATAACTGAGGCAGAAGAATGGATAAGTGACCTGGAAGATAAAATAGTAGAAATAACTACTGCAGAGCAGAATAAAGAAAAAAGAATGAAAAGAGTTTAGAACAGTTTCAGAGACCTCTGGGACAACATTAAAAGGACCAACATTCGAATTATAGGGGTCCCAGAAGAAGAAGAGAAAAAGAAAGGGACTGTGAAAATATTTGAAGAGATTATAGTTGAAAACTTCCCTAATATAGGAAAGGAAATAGTTAATCAAGTCCAGGAAACACAGAGAGTCCCACACAGGATAAATCCAAGGAGAAACATGCTAAGACACATAGTAATCAAACTATCAAAAATTAAATGCAAAGAAAAAATATTAAAAGCAGCAAAGGAAAAACAATAAATAACACACAGGGAATCCCCATAAGGTTAACAGCTGATATTTCAGCAGGAACTCTGCAAGCCAGAAGGGAGTGGCAGGACATATTTAAAGTGATGAAGGAGAAAAACCTACAACCAAGATGACTCTACCCAGCAAGGATCTCATTCAGATTTGACGGAGAAATTTAAACCTTTAAAGACAAGCAAAAGCTAAGAGAATTCAGCACCATCAAACCATCTTTACAACAAATGCTACAGGAACTTCTCTAGGCAGAAAACACAAGAGGAGGAAAAGACCTACAATAACAAACCCAAAACAATTAAGAAAATGGTAATAGGAACATACATATCGATAATTACCTTAAATGTAAATGGATTAAATGCTTCAACCAAAAGACATAGACTGGCTGAATGAATACAAAAACAAGACCTGTATATATGCTGTCTACAAGAGACCCACTTCTGACCTAGGGACACATACAGACTGAAAGTGAGGGGATGGAAAAAGATATTCCATGCAAATGGAAATCAAAAGAAATCTGGAATGGCAATTCTCATGTCAGACAAAATAGACTTTAACACAAAGACTATTACAAGAGACAAAGAAGAACACTACATAATGATCAAGGGATCAATCCAAGAAGAAGATATAACCATTGTAAATATTTATGCACCCAACATAGGAGCACCTCGATACATGAGGAAAATACTAACCGTCATAAAAGGGGAAATCAACAGTAACACAACCATAGTAGGGGACTTAAACACCCCACTTTCACCAATGGACAGATCATCCAAAATGAAAATAAATAAGGAAACACAAGCTTTAAATGATACATTACACAAGATGGACTTAATTGATATTTTAGGACATTCCAGCCAAAAACAACAGAATACACATTCTTTTCAAGTCCTTATGGAACATTCTCCGGGATAGATCATATCTTGGGTCACAAATCAAGCCTTGGTAAATTTAAGAAAATTGAAATCATATCAAGTATCTTTTCTGACCACAATGCTATGAGACTAGATATCAATTACAGGAAAAAAAAGTGTGAAAAATACAAACACATGGAGGCTAAACAATACACTACTTAATAACCAAGAGATCACTGAAGAAGTCAAAGAGGGAATCAAAAAATACCTAGAAACAAATGATAATGAAAACACGATGACCCAAAACCTTTGGGATGCAGCAAAAGCAGTTCTAAGAGGGAAGTTTATAGCTATACAAGCCTACCTTAAAAAACAAGAAACATCTCAAATAAACAACCTAACCTTACACCTAAAGCAATTAGAGAAAGAAGAACAAAAAAACCCCAAAGTTAGCAGAAGGAAAGAAATCATAAAGATCAGATCAGAAATAAATGAAAAAGAAATGAAGGAAACAATAGCAAAGATCAATAAAACTAAAAGCTGCTTCTTTGAGAAGATAAACAAAATTGATAAACCTTTAACCAGACTCATCAAGAAAAAACGGGAGAAGACTCAAATCAATAGAATTAGAAATGAAAAAGGAGAAGTAACAACTGACACTGCAGAAATACAAAGGATCATGAGAGATAACTACAAGCATTTATATGCCAATAAAATGGACAACCTGGAAGAAATGGACACATTCTTAGAAATGCACAACCTTCCAAGACTTAACCAGGAAGAAATATAAAATATGAACAGACCAATCACAAGCACTGTAATTGAAACTGTGATTAAAAATCTTCCAACAAACAAAAGCCCAGGACCAGATGGCTTCACAGGCGAATTCTATCAAATATTTAGAGAAGAGCTAACACCTATCCTTCTCAAACTCTTCCAAAATATAGCAGAGAGAGGAACATTCCCAAACCCATTCTATGAGGCCACCATCACCCTGATACCAAAACCAGACAAAGACATCACAAAGAAAGAAAACTACAGGGCAATATCACTGATGAACATAGATGCAAAAATCCTCAACAAAATACTAGCAAACAGAATCCAACAGCACATTAAAAGGATCATACACCATGATCAAGTGGGGTTTATCTCAGGAATGCACAGGTTCTTCAATATACGCAAATCAAACAATGTGTTACACCATATTAACAGATTGAAGGTGAAAAACCATATCATCATCTCAATAGATGCAGAGAAAGCTTTCAACAAAATTCAACACCCATTTATGATAAAAACCTTCCAGAAGTTAGGCATAGAGGGAACTTTCCTCAACATAATAAAGGCCATATATGACAAACCCACAGCCAACATCGTCTCAATGGTGAAAAACTGAAACCATTTCCACTAAGATCAGGAGGAAGACAAGGTTGCCCACTGTCACCACTATTATTCAACATAGTTTTGGAAGTTTTCATCACAGCAATCAGAGAAGAAAAAGGAATCCAAATTGGAAAATAAGAAGTAAAGCTGTCACTGTTTGCAGATGACATGATACTATACATAGAGAATCCTAAATATGCTACCAGAAAACTACTAGAGCTAATCAATGAATTTGGTAAAGTAGCAGAATACAAAATTAATGTACAGAAATCTCTTGCATTCCTATACACTAATGATGAAAAATCTGAAATTGAAATGAAGAAAACACTCCCATTTACCACTGCAACAAAAAGAATAAAATATCTAGGAATAAACCTACCTAAGGAGACAAAAGACCTGTAGGCAGAAAATTATAAGACACTGATGAAAGAAATTAAAGATGATACAAATAGATGGAGATATATACCATGTTCTTGGATTGGAAGAATCAACATTGTGAAAATGACTATACTACCCAAAGCAATCTGCAGATTCAGTGCAATCCCTATCAAACTACCACTGGCATTTTTCATAGAACTAGAACAAAAAATTTCACAAGTTGTATGGAAACACAAAAGACCCCCAATAACCAAAGCAATCTTTAGAAAGAAAAATGGAGCGGGAGGAATGAGGCTCCCTGACTTCAGACTATACTACAAAGTGACAGTAATTAAGACAGTATGGTACTGGCACAAAAACAGAAATATAGATCAACAGAACAAGATAGAAAGCCCAGAGATAAACCCACGCATGTATGGTCACCTTATCTTTTATAAAGGAGGCAAGAATATACAGTGGAGAAAAGGCAGCCTCTTCCATAAGTGCTGCTGGGGAAGCTGGGCAGCTACATATAAAAAAATGAAATTAGAACACTCCCTAACACCATACACAAAAATAAACTCAAAATGGAATAAGGAACTAAATGTAAGGCCAGACACTATCGAACTCTTAGAGGAAAACACAGGCAGAACACTCTATGACATAAATCACAGCAAGATCCTTTTTGACCCATCTCCTAGAGAAATGGAAATAAAAACAAAAATAAACAAATGGGACCTAATGAAACTTCAAAACTTTTGCACAGCAAAGGAAACCATAAATAAGACAAAAAGACAGCCCTCAGAATGGGAGAAAATATTTGCAAATGAATCAACAGACAAAGGATTAGCCTCCAAAATTTACAAGCAGCTTGTGCAGCTCCATATCAAAAAAACAAACAACCCAATCCAAAAATGGGCAGAAGACCTAAATAGACATTTCTCCAAATAGACATTTCTCCATCTCCATACAGATGGCCAAGAAGCACATGAAAAGCTGCTCAACATCACTAATTATTAGAGAAATGCAAATCAAAATTACAATGAGGTATCACCTCACATCAGTCAGAATGGCTATCATCAGAAAATCTACCAGCAACAAATTCTGGAGAGGGTGTGGAGAAATGGGAACCCTGTTGCACTATTGGTGGAAATGTAAATTGATACGGCCACTATGGAGAACAGTATGGAGCTTCCTTAAAAAACTAAAAATAGAACTACCATATGACCCAGCAATCCCACTACTGGGCATATACCCTGAGAAAACCATAATTCAAAAAGACACATGCACCCCATGCACCCCTTTTTTTTTTTTTTTTTTTTTTTGCGGTATGCGGGCCTCTCACTGTTGTGGCCTCCCGTTGCGGAGCACAGGCTCCAGACGCACAGGCTCAGCGGCCATGGCTCACGGGCCCAGCCGCTCCGCGGCACGTGGGATCTTCCCGGACCGGGGCACGAACCCGCGTCCCCTACATCGGCAGGCGGACTCTTAACCACTGCGCCACCAGGGAAGCCCAACCCCATTTTTCATTGCAGCACTATTTACAATAGCCAGGTCATGGAAGCAACCTAAATGCTCATCAACAGACGAATGGATAAAGAAGTTGTGGTACATATATACAATGGAATATTACTCAGCTATAAAAGTAACAAAATTGGGTCATTTTAGAGGCATGGATGGATCTAGAGACTGTCATACACAGTGAAGTAAGTCAGAAAGAGAAAAACAACTATCGTATATTAACGCATATATGTGTAACCTAGAAAAATGGTACAGATGAACTGGTTTGCAGGGCACAAATAGAGGCACAGTTGTAGAGAACAAACATATGGACACCAAGTGGGGAAAGTGGTGGTGGTGGTGGTGGTGGTGTGATGAACTGAGAGATTGGGATTGACATGTATACACACTAGTATGTATAAAATGGGTAACTAATAAGAACCTGTTGTATAAAAAAATAAATAAAATTCCAAAAAAGTTACAGTGTGTTATAATTTACTTGATGATTCTGTTATTTGTACATTTAGTTTATTTCTACTTGATCCTGTAACAATTTATGTATAATTAACATCTTGGTATATAAATCTTTGTCATCTCCATCTCATTATTTCCTTAGAATGTCTCCTAGAATTGAAACTACTGGGTTGTTTATTTATTTAATGATTCTTTGAACAAACATTCTTTGAAAGCCAACTTTCTGCTAAGAAACATTTTTAAGGCTTTTGATACATATTATAAAATTCCTATCCAGTGTGGTCATACCAATTTATTGGTGATTATGCCAAATAAACCTACCTCCTGTTATTTATGCCCTTGTCTAATTCCTTCCGTAATGAATAGGCTTGACTTGTGTAAATTAATATTTTATTACAGAAATGTTTTATGGCTGGTCACAAAAGACACTGTGGCATTTCCTTTGTTCTCTCTTAAATCCTATGCTCTAGAGGAAGCCAGGTGCCATATCATGAGAACACTCATGCAGCCCCAAAGAGTGGTACACATGGCAAGGAACTACGGCTTCCTGCCAAGAGCCAGCAAGGACCTGAGGCCTCCATCAACAGCCATAGGTGTGAGCCATATTGCAAGCAGACCTTCCAGCCCTGTTTCAGCCTTTAGATGACTGCACTCCTGGCCAACACTTCAATGGCCACTTATTAGAGCTCCTGCACCAGGACCACCCAGCTAAGCCACTGCTGGATTCTTGACCCTCAGAAACCAAGTAAGATAATAAATATTTGTTGTTTTAACTTGCTACATTTTGGAATAATTTGTTACACATCAATAGATAAATAATACCCACCCCTACCAGCAGTTGGGATAGAGTCCTGCTGACATTGTCATTTGTAGGCTAATTTGGCAGATAAAAATCATCTTATTGTTTTATTTGCACATTTTAGTTAATAATTTTCTCATGTTTATTAACTGCTTTTTTCACTTCTGATTTATAGTTATGTCCATCCATTTTGTTTTAATCAGTGTTTCATTTCTTTCCTGGGATTTGAATTTCCATTAAGAACAAATACAACAGCATAAAGATAACAATAAAAACCATAAAGAAGCCTCAGAAATGCATAATTCAAAAATTTTGTTAGATTAACTAAGGGTCTAGATTTGGACAAAAATTAACTCTTAAAAGTGCAGTTTGGTATTTCTCCTGGTACCTTCTTTGGTCATCAAAGCAACTGTGTACATTCCAAAAATGCTACAATATTTCCAATCTACATGCTCTTCCTACAATGTGAATTTCACACTCCTTCCATTAATTGGTAGGGTCTATAAACTCCATCATCTTGAACCTGGGCGGACTTGGGTGTGTAAGTGAGGCTATGTAACTTTTGAGTTAGATCATGGAAAATGATTCTTTCTGGTTCTCTTTTGATACTCACCCTTGGAACTTAGCTTCTCTGATGCAAGGAAGTCCAAACTAGTCCACTTGAGAGGACACCAGGAAACACCACTCATAGGCTTTTCTGGCCAACAGCCTAGCTGAGATTCTAGTCAACAACCACCATCAATTGCCAAATATGTAAGTGGAGATGCCTCCAGATAATTCTAGCTCCCAGCCAAAGAGTCATCTCCAATCTTTGAGTCTTCCCAGGTGTGCTGCAAACATCTTGGAGCAGAAACAATAAAGTCCATTCTGCCCTGTTCAAGTTCCTGACGGACAGAAACTGTGAGCATCATACAGTTATTTTATACCTCTAAGTTTTAAGTGCTTTTGTTATGCAGCAATAGTAACTGGCACAGCAACCATATAAAGAAAGGTAGGTGATTCAGATGGTTTTAATCCTCATTTTGGTGCTGAGAAAATACAAGCAAAGACAGAGAAGGAAGTGATATTTTCAGGGTCTCCTAATAAGTTAGTGTCAGTACAGTAATGGATTATTTCCACCATTGGATACTATTTCAAAGTTATAACTAGTGGTAAAAATATAATGGAAACATTTTACACCCAATCATTGACTCAGAAATATTTACTGAGTAGTACTTCTAGGTTCCAGGCACTAGATGAGGTTTTAGGGTTCAGTGGTGAGCAAAAAGCAGGCATGGGCTCCACCTACATGATTACATTCCAGCACAGGAGATATACATTCATCAAATAATCACACAAAAGTTAACAACTTGGCACATCAAATGAAGGAAATTATAACAGTGCTCTGAGAGGAAGAACAAATTAATAGAGATCAGGAAATTCTGAAGAACTGGCATTTAACTGAAGATGGGTGATTGTATTTAGCTGTACTTAGGTTTTCTTTTTCTCACATTATTTAGTTTTTTATTTGTTTATTCACTTTCCATTAAATTATATACTGCTTTGGGCCAGAAAATGTTTCATTTGAATAACTCCACAGAGCATATTATGCTTCTACTTATGCTCAGCCTTTTGCAAATGACTTATTAGAACACAATGGATTTAAAAGTAATTTAACCTAAGTTTCCATTTCTGTAATTGTTTCACAATGCTGCTTTAATGTCACTCACCTCCAGGGTTTAGCTGAGGTCTCTGAATCACTTGCACAAAGCTGTTCTGATGAGTATGAGAGTTTGGACCCTGATCTGCAGTGGAGGATTCAAGTGGCTGATGAGCCATGCATTTATTTGGCAAAATGATGGGTTTTGTTCACTAGTAACATGAGGGCCTCCTGTGCTATTATGTATACAGGGACATTTAATGGTCATGAATTGGTAAACCAGGAATAGTTTATGAAGATTTTCAGAACTGAATTTGTTCTTACTAATAGTGTAAGAATGGAAAGAAAGAGATGAGTAAGATCCAAAATCCCAACATTCTCTAAAACTCATTTTATAACTTACAGCCTTATTAGGATTTTCAGTATTATATAATGAAATTTCTCTGAATGAGTTATAACTTTAAAGGAAGACTCCCAGACTTAGAGGGTCTGGTGGGACACAGGATGGATAGGCAAGGAGGTGGCAGTGGGAATGTAAGGGAACATGAGGCAAAACCTCTGGACTCTCTGGTTTAGTCAAACACTGATACTCCATCAGGGCTGTAAAGAGCAGATGTTCTGAGATGAATATCACTCCAAAATTGCCTTCTGATTTATAGTCTCCTTTCTTTTGGGAGGCCTATCAATTGTGGTATTGCGCCTCTCCTAGACTTGCTGAAATACAGTCGCTTTATCTTCTTGTCAGACGCTTTAGCTCTTGAAGGACTGAGCAGTAATCGAGGTGGACAGAATAGTAGCAGGAGATGTGATATAGCAGGGTTGGGGACCAAGAGATGCCCTGAAAGGTTATATTGTCTGGCATAGGTTCTGATTTGCACCAGGGACAAATGGATGGTGCAATAGTCTTTCTAACAGCTTGAGTTAAATTAAAGCTGTTTCTTGCATTTGAATTTAACTTATCTGCTCTGATCAGTTGTATGGCGGGAAAGAAGTACAGTCATATCTGAGACTCAGAAAAGGTTACCTCAGACGTGAGACAAGATTATGAGCCTTTAGTCCATGGAGATGTCATCTGGGAAGTCATGGAGCCAAAAGTCTCATAAAAAGAGCATTTCACATTAGATACACTTACTTAAAGGGCTGATTGTTCTATATTCAAGGAAACTAGTAAACCAACAAAATTTGTTTTCAACCTGTTTAATCAGTCAATGACAATTCTATAGGCATGGTAAGAACAAACAGACCTGGTTTACGTCTCTTTAGTCGACTAATAACAAACCACTTCAGTTAAACACACATCTAAAAGCCAGCCATGAATGACAGCTTCACATTTTGAAAATTGGACAATTGATGGTGGAGTCATTCTGATGATCAAGCTTCTAAGAGGCTGATGTTAACCCAGTCCCGTCTCTGTAACCAAAATAAAACATGTTCACATCAACTCATTCCTGCTAACATAAGCAACAAAGCTCTTAAAGGAATGCTTCCTTAAAACCCTGTATAAAATCAGCAATTTATTTTGTCCAGTAAGACTGTGTTTGGTCAGCATAGCTCTCCCTTCCTTAGCTAAACAATAAATACAGTTTTTAGTTTCAGATACCAAGATGCTCTTCCTCTGATAGTTTCAAAAACCGACATGGGATAGAGCATACCATAGAAATCCAGAAAGGAGATGAATTGGGCTTTCCTGTGCTCCATCTTGGACGAGGGACCAGACCTCTGACACATGGTTATTGAGAGGATCTAGGCTCTTCTGGACTATTTTCCAGGATGTTTGTAAACATAGTGAACATAGAGTAAACATAGTAGACGTAGTGTCTTCTGGAATAAAAGGCAGGGTCGTTTGGTATGCTAGGAGGAAGGAGGCAGATCTTTAGAAGAGAGCAGATCAGGTAAGAGAAAACAAGGTGTTGAATTAATGGAGTAACAAGGGAGATAAAGGAGATGCCAACTGGGCTGATACCTTCCATTTGTCTCTCCAAAGCCTGTTCTACAGAGTGTTAGAATCCAGAAGCTGAACAGTTTGGACTATATCAATGAGTATTTTTACTTTCTGGCTTCTAATTAAGTTCAGACAATGATGTTCCCTGGCTGGACATCAGAGGGATGAAAGAGGATGAGCTCAGGGTATTTATACCTCCTTCACCCCCACGCCCCAACACCACCACCAGCTCCTTCTGTCAGGGATTGTCATGGTCTTACTGTGACCCAAGGCCATAGCTCTCATTAGGTAGCCTTTTCCAAGTAGCTTCCTCTCTCCATTAACAATTTTCTACTCTTGTTCACCTTTTAAACCTAGGGGTAGTAACAGATTTTGCTCCCTCCCTCCACATTATTGCATCTGTATCTTTATTAACCTCTCTTCAAATTGCCCAATTTGAGTGTGTCATCCTAGTACCTGACAAGACTTAATCAGTACACTATCGATGCGATGATGCAAAGGCAGAAATGAAAAGATTTAGCAACTCACTATGTTGGAGCAGAGGAGGGGAAGAGGCAAAGTCTGTGTTGTTTAACTAGTAAATAGAGGCTATTACAGAGACCAGAAAACTAGGAGAAAGTTGAGAAGAAACTCTGGCAAATAAACTTTAAGGAAATTGTGTTTGAGGTGTGGGCAGTTAAAATATAAGATTGGTGCTCAGGGCAGAAAGCAGAACTAGAGTTATAAATATATTAATCTATATAAGGAGAATATAGAAGTCATGGGAATGATTGAAAACAACCAAGGAAGACTCTACAGTAATGCTACTAAGCTAGAGCTCAGATAGCCCAGACATTAAGCAGGGTCATAACCCAGCAGCATAAGGTATCACCAAGTCTAAGTCAAAGTAATTAAAATATTTACTTGTGTTACTCAAATGTTATTAAGGAGACAATAAATAAATAGTAAACGCTTTAAATTTTTTTTCTTTGATTATTTCTCCACTGACAATTTTTTTCCCCTTGGTAGTACCTTCTTTTCACCAAGTACATGCACATCATAAAGCTTCCTTTCCTCCCATCCCATTTTCCTGATCTCTTTATCACAAAATTCTGAAAAGGGGGTTATAAATGAAAGTAGTGAGAAGAGGTCAGATTTTAGAGATATTCAGAATGTAGAGCCAATAGAGCATACTGACAAATGTGACTGAAGGTGTGAGAGAAAGAGATGACTTAGCAGCTTTGGACTGAGAAAACATTCATAAAAGAAAAAAATGTTAAGGAATCAGTGGAGGAACAAAAGAAAATATACATGTCACTTCCATTACAATTTTGACCAGCCCTGATAACTTCCTATTAACTGTAAACATATGTGCATGCATGCGTGTGTGTGTGTGTGTGTGTGTGTGTGTGTGTGTGTTTGTGTGTAACTGGTGTTAAAGTAGGGGATGGATTGACATCTGTAACTGATACATTATCTTTTGACAGGATGAAACTTAAAATAGCCCTGGAAGAGCCTCATTGGAAGTCAGTATTTTTATCAATCTGTATTCTATGAGAATTACTTCTCTAAGACCTTGAAAAGCCCTTACAAAATTGCATTTTTATATTTCTTTTCTGTTTTAGCATTAGGTGTTTACAGTTCAATTTTTAAAGCTCTCAATGCATATTTATGTATTTTTATTTTATTTTTAGGTGAGTGTTCAATTGACATTCACCTGAACTGCTTTACAGAGGAAATCTCTAAGGGATGCTGAGCAAGAGTAATGATTCAGGACCCATCCAAGCCAGACTGCAGCAGGATGCTGGTAGAAGTCAGAATACAAAATGATAAAAATGTGGAACCAAGATAGACTACAAGCATGAAAGGATAGAAGCACTTAGTTTTGTGAATGCATAAATATTAGCTTTAGGACATAATAGCTGTCATTTGCTGTTCCAAAAACATCCCCATATTTATAGTTTTAAATTAAATTCACCATCAAGAGTAAAAGTAAGACAGCCTCAAATTTACCTATGTTCACAGATGTGTTAATTTTATAAATGTAGTCATATTTTTTGTGAAAGTAAACAGTTTATCTTTATATTACAATCAGATATATAAATACTTCTTACATGTTTCTCATCTTTTTTTATCTTCACTTCCTTTGACCCCCAACACTTATGGGGTAAAGTTAAGAAAAAAGTTATATAGAATATTGAGCATATAAAGCCTTTATAATCTGGCATTTGCCTGCTCTTCTACTCTAACCTCCTTCCATTTTTTACTGAGGCAAACTTGGGGTCCGCTCGCCCAAGTGCAGTAAAGACAATCTACTGACATTGGGTTGTGGCAAAGGAAAGCACAGCATTTATTGCACGCACCAAACAAGGAGCATGGATGGCTAATGCTCAAAAGACCTGAACTTCCTGATGGGTTTCAGGGAAGAATTTTTAAAGACAGGGTAAGGGAGAGGCTTGTGGGGTGTGTGATCAGCTCATGGACATTCTTTTGATTGGTTGGTGGTGAGGTAATTGGGAGTTAACATCATCAACCTTCTGGTTCCAACTGGTCTGGGGTCTATGTGATTATGGTCAGCAGGCAGTTAACTTCTTCCACCTGGTGTGGGTTTCAGTATCTGCAAAATAAAGGGTATGGCTCAGAACATTATCTATAGCCCTTTAGGAGGAACTAAAGGTGTTTGTCTTTGTTTAATGGCTAAATTATTATTATTTTGTCTTGCTAGATGGTTTTTCTTTGTTTCTGCCTTTTCTCACTACTCTGATTAAATTTGTTCTTTGAAACTCGGGGAAGGCCTAGGTGGCTAAAGTTTTTCTACAAACAAGCATCAGGCAGAGGACATGGTGTGTGTGTGTGGTGTGGGTCTGTCCCGGGAAGTCCCTATAGGGTCCTGCTTGGTTATACATTCTTACCATCTCTTTCCTCAACATAGACACACACAACAAAATATTAATCATCTTCTGTACATGCTAAGTCTGTTCTGACTCTGCCCTTGCACATGTAGTCCTGATTTTTCTCTGCTGGGAAAGCCTTCTAGCATGTGTACATATCCTGATCAACTCTTTATACTGTAAATGTTAGTTTGAAGAGGGCTTTGAAATAAATCTCTGTTTTCATCCCAGGAAAGGAGTTGATTGTTTCAAGGACTTACTTAGCATCTAAACATCTAGCACTTACCACAAGGAATTGTAATTATTTTCTTAGTGGCAACAGACTCTTGACAGGAAGAGCTCAGCTCTTATTCTTTGTATTTCTAGTCCCAGAAGCAAAGAAGACTTACAGGAAATAGTTGTTGAATTACTGTAAAAAATTCTTTCCAACTGGTTTATGGCAACCAGTGCATGGCAGCTAGGAAATAATCAGTGAATGATATATTGGGTGAAAACCTTCTGTTTTTGACTATATTTCCTGAAATGTAAGTAGATTTTTAAAAATTTAATCATAATGGACCAAAATTTAAAAAAATAAATTCCACCTATCTTACTTGACACTTTTTTCAAGACTACAGAAATCACACCCAATTTCAACATTTTTTGGCAGTATTTGTTAATTATGATTGTTCCATTTAATAGGTTTTCTTAAATTCCATAAATCTAAACAAAGAATGTCTGCTCACAACATCTTTTTCTTGTGTTTTAGTAAAATTGTCCTTTCCTTGAATAGAATCTCAAGTGAAACAGCATTTCCGGTAAAATAACTTTTCATCCTCTGTTAAGTGTAGGGACTTGTTTGCTCAGCCTGTTTTTCTGAAATGTTTGTTAATGCCTCTCTTCCTCATAGCTGCCATTAACAGGCTTTTAGGACCACTCAAATCAAACTCTAACAAGGCCTTGCTCAGACAAAGGTAAAAGGAAAAAGAAAAAGTATATACAGATACACACAAACTCTAAAGTGTCTCAGAAAAATAATTAGTGTCTACTTTGAGTTTTTCCCTTTGAAGACATTTCTTAAAAGCAGATTTGTAGTTCATTAGGAAGACTAACAGGTAACACATTTGCAAAGAAAAGCTCCAGAGAAAAAGCACATTTCTTCCTGAGTTCTTTGTGAATATAAACTCAGAATGTATAATATAAGGGTTAGATTTATAGTTGAGATTTTGGGGACTAAAACTCATTCACAGCCAGAATTAATTTATGTCAAGAAAATGGGAAGTATCTTTAGAAAATGTCAGGAGGGAACTGTTTTTATGAAGGGGGTAAGTTTCTAATTGGCTCAGAGCCATTCTGACTTTAAAACATCATAGCACAAAGGTCAAAGCTATACTGAAGATCAACGAGCAGACTGTTGGGGTCAGTTTGTTCAAAAGCCCAGGTTTAACCTGTACTCACAGTGGGAAGTTTATAAACCTGGATTCTGGGTAAAGAGAGTAGTTCAATCAACCAAAATATTATCTCTCGACCCAGAACAGAACGCAAAAAACAGCAAGACAAAACCAAGACCAAAAGAAGATGTTTAGCATCTAAACATCTTCTAGCCCTTAGCACAAGGAATTGTAAGTATTTTCTTACATGTCAGCAGACTCTTGACATGCATTCCTTAAAAGAGAATCAACATTTATGGAGGATCATTTATGAAAAATAGCATATTAAAACAATTGTCTTCTTGCTTTCATTGCCTCTAAATTAAGCCTTTCTTTAAAATGGTTTGCATTGGCAAGTGTATAATAGAAAGAATTGGGTTATGGTAGTACCAGGGGACCAGAGTTTTGAGCTAAATGTGCCAAAATTAGACATGTCACCTTGGACGTGACCTCTAGTCTTCAGCTTTTTCCATTTGCAAATTGAGAGAATTTAATTGATAGACTGGAAAGTCTCTTCTGGCTTGAGTGTTATTTAAGAAGTATTTCAGAGGAAGGATGATTATATTTGGAAGCATAGGTCTGCAATGCCCACTGATGTCATATTAGGACATTTCCTACAGCTAAAAGTTTCTGGAAACTTGAAATTAATTACTTGCCACAGATGGTACAACATTCAGTTGATTTATGGTTTGAGCATGGGAACAGATCTGAAATTGCTCTCTAGGAAATCTCAGCACAACTTGTAAGAATTCTTCCAGCAGGTTTTGCCTGTGGTCATATTTCAAGTCAGGAACTTTACTTCTCATACTAAAGTATCTTTTTATCCTTTCTCCCCCATTTATATGTCCAATATAACAAAGATTTATACAAAGGCTATAACAAAATTTTTCAAATTTTATTGTGCAAAGAATCACCTGCAGTATTAGTTAGAATGCAGATTCCTGAATTCTACCACTAACAGAGGGATTCTCCAGCTCTGGGATGAGTTTTAAAAATATGTATTTTTAGAAGCTACCAAGAGGAATGGGCAAACTTATCTTGGAGATCATGGTTCCTCCTACTTTCAACCACTGTACCTGCCAAACTTTCACTGGGGTATTTTACCTTGAATCAGAGCAATTCCAGCAGTGACAACTGATTTTTGAAAGTGGCAATTCTAGGAGGTGGTTTTCCACAATCACTTGAGAATCATTTGTTCTATGTGTAGATTTCTGATCCCAACTCCAAAATCTAGGGACCAGTATAGGAATTTACATTTTTAAACTGCTCTTGTGTAATTCTTACATATGATTAGGGGAAACACGGGCTTAATGGACTTGTTAATTTCTCAAGATTTTCTGAGGATAATGTGATACTCATCATTCTTCTGTTAGAAAACCAGAAGTCTGCATATCTTTACAAGATCATTACCACTATGTCCTTTGCTTTCACTGAGGCTTTGATTGAAAAATAGCCATATGTTGAATAACAACATTCTTTATTCTTTACTGCTTTAGAATTCACAGCCCATTACATTCTCAATGTTCCTTATATAAAGACCCTTGGGACCAATTTTTCATAACACTCAGATTTTAAAAAAAGTTTCTTTCTTCTGATGAACTGATGTGCTTTCTCCTACCAGACAAAGAGAGGTATATACAGATCAAAATTTCCTTGTTACTTAGGCCGCTAGGAAGCTCAGGGCAAAGCTTTGAGTTCAGTTTTTATTGCTTTCATCTGTCAGAGTTTTATGGATGTTAATTATTATCTTCCATCTTTATAAACTGGCATTTAAATTTTATAATAATTATTAAATGTCCTTGTATTTGTATTTATTGTTAGCCAGCTCAAGTTGTTTCTTGAATTGGAAAGAATGGGTGGACTCAATGAGAATAAGTTACTTTTAAAAGCTGCATTTATTGACTATTTTATATGCTCTGGTGAAATATTTTCTTCCTTTTTCTTTACATCTAAGGCATGGTTTTAATGACTTACAATCTACATTAGGTAATGTGATCATCAGCTCCCTTTCCTTATCTATTGGATTAAGCACTGATTGTTTCCTATATGTCTTGACTGATTTTAATTTTTCCCCTTATTCAGTGTTTCCAAATCTTGTCTAATCATAGAATTACTTGCAAGTGCTTGTTAAAAAAAAAAACCCAGTCCCAGGATATTCTGCCTTGTCCCAAGATTCTGATTTAGTAAGTGGATAATATGATAAGGATGCATACTATTTAAGTACTTGGTTGTCTTATTGATGCTGGACTTGAGGAATGATCAAGCCACTCCTTTTGTTCCAAGATAGCTACTAATGTCAAGATTCTGCTATGCTTTCATTGAAGAATGAAGTACACCTTTCAGACAGGATTGAGACATGATATTATCTACCACCAGTTGGAGTCCTGGCTTCATGAAGAAAATATCTAAGTCAGATTGGTCTTGTTTTCATCAAGTCTTCCTATGAATTAAGAGACCAGTATTTGTGAAGGAACATCCTGTACCTGAATTGAGAAAGAGGTATAAAAATACTATTATAGGGACTTCCCTGGTGGCACAGTGGTTAAGAATCTGACTGCCAATGCAAGTTCGATCCCTGCTCCAGGAAGCTCCCACGTGCCGTGGAGCAACTAAGCCCCTGTGCCACAACTACTGAACCTGTGCTCTAGAGCCCATGAACCACAACTACTGAGCCTACGTGCTGCAACTAGTGAAGCCCGTACGCCTAGAGCCCGTACTCTGCAAGAAGAGAAGCCACCACAATGGGAAGCCCGCGTACTGCAACGAAGAGCAGTCCCCGCTCATCGTAACTGAAGAAAGACCACGAGCAACAACGAAGACCCAATGAAGCCAAAAAAAACCCCCCAAAAAACCCTATTATAAATCAAAAGCAAGGTGAGTTATAAGATGAAAAGGAGGCAAAACTCAAAGAGACTTATAGCCAATCATTCTTTGATTTATTCAACAACTATTCATTGAAATTTTATGTGTTATGCTGGGGGCTCTCGACTTTGGGTGCTTCAGTATTACCTTTGGTGCTTTAAAAAAATACAAATGCTTCAACCCAAACTCTTTGCCTGCTGAATGAGTATCTCTTGGGTTGAGTCTGAATGTGTATACAGTCGTCCCTCAGTATCCATAAGGGATTGGTTCCAGGACATGCCCCCACCAATCCCCAACAGTACCAAAATCCATAGGTGCTTAAGTCTCTTGTATAATATGGCATAGTATTTGCATATAACCTATGCAGATTCCCCTGTATACTTTAAATCATTTCTAGATTACTTCTAAAACCTAAGATAGTGTAAATGCTATGTAAATAGCTGTAAATGCTATGTAAGTAGTTGCCAGGGTGAGACAAAATTAAGTTTTGCTTTTTGGAACTTTCTGGATTTTTTTTTTCAAATATTTTTGATCTGCCATTGGTTGAATCCACACATGCAGAATCTGCAGTTATAGCAGGCCCACAGTATTTTGAACAAGTCTATTTGAGAACCCCTGAAATGGGCACACTCTTGCTGAAAAAGAGTTTATTATCTCATAATATAGATCGGTAATTCTCAATCCTGACTGTGAAACACCTGGGAAACATTGAATGATATAAATCCTTGAATTTCATTGCAATTTTATCAAATCAGAATCTTTTGGAGGTGGGACAAGAAACCTGTATTTAAAAGAAAAATCTGAATAGAATCTGATGATTTGGCTAGCTTTGAGAACCAGTCATCTAAATTTCAAGGGACTTTGGAAGAAAGAATTTATGAGAGTTTAATAAAATGATCTTTTGAATAGGCAGTAGATCTCAAGCTAACATCTGGGAAGTGGTAGAATTCTAGAGAAATATTTTTTCTAATTGTTGGTCTGAAGACAGCTGAAACAATCTTCTCTAGTACCTTCTAGTCTTCTCTTTTCATTTTCCTTCCTACCTCCCTGCCTTCCCATTTTTCATTCATGCTTGGAATCTCTATTACAGAATTTAGTTTACTGAGTTGTATAATTTATCTCAGTAAACCCTAAGATACAATTGTGATTAGGTTTAGGGTAGAATTTCTCAGATCCAACCTTACATTAGATTTACCTGGGGAGCTTAAAAAAAAAGCCTGGACTCCACCTCAGAGTAATTAAATCTGGGAGTCCTGCTACGTATAGTCTTCTGAAAGCTTTCCAGTTGATTCTAATGGTGTTCAGGTTTAAGAATAACTAGTTAGTTCATTTTGTTTGTCACTGATTCCTTCATGTTTTAAAGTTAGGACTGAGATCTTTTGCATTCTGCCTTTTTTGGTTGTTGCTTCTCATATCTTTTTAATGCAAAAATTTATATTTTAAAGGATAGACTTTAATGAGATGGTAAACTGTTTCATGGAGGTAAAAAAGAAAACAATGTGATAAGACATTACTTTGTACCTTGTAACCTGAACACTTACCACCAAGCTCTAACATCATCAATGGGGAATAAGGATATAGTCCCCCAAAAACCAAGACTTGTGATTGTGTCTTGCTATCCATTTTCTTTGTATAATTTTTAGATTCCACATATAAGTGATATCATATGATATTTGTCTTTGTCTGTCTGACTTCCTTCACTCAGTATGATGACCTCTAGGTCCATTCATGTTGCTGCAGGTAGCATTATTTCATTCTTTTTTATGGCTGAGTAATATTCCATGGTGTGTGTGTATGTGTATATTTGTAGTGAACTATGCACCTTCCTTAGAGACTAAAGTATTTAGGCCTTTAGGCCTTATAACTTCCAGGACATGACAGCATATTTCTTTCTTTATTTAAATAAATAAATAAATTATTTATTTATTTATTATCAAAGTAAGGAAAACCTTAGATTGTAATTATTTTCACAAAATCTTTTAAAAATCCATAAATAAGTGTATTTTGAAATACCTGTGTAATTGAAGGAAGTAAAATAATGAGATATTATGTTTCCTTCAGAACATTTGTATTTCTGTTTATCACACATTTAGGGAATCTCTACACGATGCAGTACTGGCCATTGGGAATGAATACACAAATAGCTTTCTGCCCTCAGGGAGTTCACATAGAATGAATGGAAAAGACATGTTCAGTGATAAGATAACATATGTGCAGTCTAGTTGGGAAAATAAAACCAATACACTGACACAAATGTTAGGAAGTTGTTATTTGACCATGGTTGGAGAATTATTACAGAATAATTAAGGGGAAAATAGAGTGCTGCTGTTTAAAGGGTAATAGGAATTGAGAAGCAATTGGAATAATTGGAATAATTATGTAGAAGGTGGGTTCTGAAAAAGAATGGGACTTGGATAGAGGGGTGTGGAATAAAAGGCCATTCATGTGTGAGCCCCAGCAGAGCAAAGAGGCCAATGTGGAATGTGGATTAATGTATGTGTAGAGGGACGGGGTATAGCAGACACAGAAGAAGTTCTTACAATTTGGAGGGGTGTCCTGAGTCCTTTTGATAAGCTAGTGAAAGCTATGCAATCTTTTCTCCAGAACAATGTATATGTATACAAATGCAAAACTTTGTATTTAATTTTAGGGATTTACAACTTCTTCCAAGACTAATGGAGGAAATGAAGCAGAAGTAGTTGGTTTCAAAATGACTACTGATTTATGAGCAGGGCAGTGAAATGGTTACACTGGGTTTAGGAATATTTTCCTGCTTTCGGGAAATTTTCCTGGTAGCAGTATGACAAATAATTGGAGTCAGGAAAGAGCTGGAAATAGAGAAATGTAAATATAAAATGAAGACGTCCTGGACTAAAAGGGCAGCTGTAGGAATGGAGATTAAAGCTATAAAAGGAAGGTATTGCTCATTAATTAACTGAAGACACATTTTTAAATGGATGAAATGCAATGAGTCATTTTCTGTGTGTGTTTAAATTTTGATGTTTAACGTTCCAAATATTTTAGGAAGACTTCTATGATATCAGCGTTTACGTTGTTAGTTATTTTAGAAGCGAGAAGACTTCAGTTGAAGTTTTTAGAAGTGGCTATTGTAAATGAAGGAAAAATAATATTTTTCACAGATTAGTTTGTGGGAGATGTAAGAAAGGAGGGTCAAAATAGGATGGTGTTAGTAAATTCTTCAAAGTTGTTGGAATTTGACAAGAAGGAAGGTTTTGCTAATAATGAGTTCACTAAAAACCTATGGTTTCAAAAAGTTTTCATTTACTAGTTTGTTCATAGCCTCCTTAGGTAACTTGGTTCTTTATAAGAAAACGTGAAATAGAAAATCTAATATGGAAAGGAAACGCACATGAGAGGAAAAGATGATGAATTTATGCTTTGAGAAAGACAGCTTTACCAGCAGAGGAAGTATGTTAACTGGGTTTTTGATAGTGTTAACATTTCTCACGTTTAGCAGTGGCTGAGTAATATGAAAAGGGTAAAAAAGCAAAGTTATAAAAGTGCCTTATACCCTGGTAAGTAGGATTAATTACATTCCTTCAGGAGAATCTCTGCATTGTGCTTTTATGAAATTGGACATGAGGCTGAAACTGGCAAACTGAAGAAAATGTGATAATAAATGTTGTTTCAGTCATGTTTGCTGTTGTGAAGTTAGTAGCTTTCTTTTCCTGCCTTCTGTTAGGATGCAGGAAGAGACGTCTGATTTTTGAGAACTAAGATGTGGTTGTGCAGATGTTCACGTTTTTGACAAAAATATTATTCCTGTACAACTTTTTTTCTTCCTAAGAAGCTTAATTGTGTTAACTTATCTTCCATTTAAATTTTATATACTAGACTTTTATGTGAAAGTTTTACTTAACTTTACACAATCCTTTTGTAACAAAAGCAAACTGATTTTAGAGCAGGCTGTGCTCATTTTGTATTACCTGCCAAAACTGAATATGACGTAGAACGAGTAAAAATAGCTGTAGTTTAAGCAATCGATTCTTCTTCAAGTTAATAGTTGCTTCAAGGTAAAAGTTGTGGGTAGTTCTTTTGGTTATTCTGTTTCAAATGTACAGAATTCCTTGAGATGACACAGACATAACCAGTATTCTTAAAGTATTAACCACAAAGGGAAAATATTACCCTATAATTAAATGAAGATGAGATTTTCAAATATGTGAAACTCAGTAAATTACATTTTTGTCAGAATTTTAATTTTGTCTCCTCTAAAAAACTGTAAATCTGGTATACATTGTTATTATAGACTAGGTATGCCCAAACCTGTTGGTTAAAAGAATGAAGTTTAATTAAGTTAATAATAACAGCTTAATTAATGGTGAAGAGTGTGATCATTCCAGAGGGAAAATAAGACAGTGTACAAGTTTACCTGGAGACTAAATAAATAAGTGAATAAATCAAGTCTAGAGGGTTGGGGACAGGAGAGATGAAAAGACAAGGGCAAGAAAATGGCAGATAAAGCTGGGATGAAATTAGTATCTAAAAACGTAATCTGTAAAGTTTATACATTTACTGAAGTTGTACACAAGTTTCACTGACTTCATAGTAGGAGATAAAAATGTTATATCATTTTCTTCTTTTTTAATTAAAAAATTTTTAACAGCTTTATTGAGATAGAACAATACACTTCATACTTGGAAAATATTCAGTTTGGTAGTTTTTAGTATATTCACAGATGCGTGCACCCATCACCTCAGTTTATTGTAGAACATTTTTATCACCTCAAATATGTATACCTTGGCTTTTACCTCTCAGTTCTTCAGCCTACCCCCTATCTTCAGCAATAAGAAGCCACTAATCTACTTTCTGTCTCTATAGATCTCCTTATTCTGGATTTTATATGAATGAAATCACATAGTATGTGGTTTTTTGTGACTGGCTTGCCTCACTTAGCATAATGTTTTCAAGGTTTATCTATGCTGTAGAATATTATCAATACTTCATTTTTTTAATGGCCAAATACTATTTCATTATATGGATATGCTTCTTTTTAAAAAAGCCTTTCCTCCATTGATGAATGGGATTATTTCCATCTTTTAGCTATCTTGAAAAATGCTGCCCTAGACAATGTGTACAAGTTTCTGTGTGGCAGCATTTGTTTTCACTTCTCCTGAGTATGTACCCAAGTGGAGCTGCTGGATCACATGGTAATTCTGTGTTTGATCATTTGAGGAACTGCCAGACTGTTTTCCAAAGTAGCTGCCCCATTTTCCATTTCCATTACCAGTGTATTAAGGTTCCAGTTTTTTAACATACTTGCAAATACTTATTATCCTTTTTTTTTTTTTTTTTTTGGCTGTGTTGGGTCTTCGTTGCTGCGCAGGCTTTCTCTAGTTGGCCAGCGGGAACCACTCTTCGTTGCGGTGCGCAGGCTTCTCATTGTGGTGGCTTCTCTTGTTGCGAAGCATGGGCTCTAGAGTGCAGGCTCAGTAGTTGTGGCACACAGGCTTAGTTGTTCTGCGGCATGTGGGATCTTCCCGGACCAGGGCTCAAACATATTCCCCTGCATTGGCAGGCGGATTCTTAACCACTGCACCACCAGGGAAGCCCCTATTATCTGATTTGTTTTTATTCTAACCATCACAGTGGGTGTGAAGTGGTATCTCACTGTGATTTTGATTTGCATTTCCCTGATGATTAACGATGGTTACTTGCTCTTTAATGATCATAGAATAAAAAGAAATAACTTGCCAAATGTTATACATCCGTATTTCTGCTATGAATAAAAAGAAATAACTTGGTAAATGTTATATATCCATATTTCTGCTATGTACATGGGCCCAAGCTAATTTTATTTTATGGATCTTCTTGAAGAGGACTCTTTAGGGAATAATCTCCTCTAGAACATTCCTGCAGTCAACATAATAATATGTCTCACAGGGTGAAGAGCAGTTAATAAATGGCTTCATGTCAGAGTTGGGGGATGTGAAACATACAAGAAAGATTACAATTTGGAACTGTGTTTTATTATCAGGGCCACCTAATGTTTCCTTTAATGATGTTGATTAAGGAGACAGCTATTGCACAAATGAACAAGTGAGGTTCACCTTTATTTGTCATTTGTGCTAATCTTGCCAAATATAAGTCCACAATTCTATTTACTGTGTTTGCTCTGCTTAAAGTTAAAAGGAAACTATTTAGGGCTGCTTTGAAGAGCTCATTCTAAAGAATACAATTCCTATTTTTCTTTCCAGGAATCTTTTGTTAGCAGGTTAGTTCTGCAAAGATTATGAATCCTGTCTCCTGCTGAATGTCTGCCCCATTAGAAACTCAGTTTCACTATGTTTTTATCCACTGTAGATTCTATGTTGATCTTCCCAGATTTCTACAGTTGGGTTGAAAATAATAATAGACAAAAGCTCTGGCAAGGATTCATCCTCTCAGGTGATTTTGCTGCTGGGACTCAAACAGGGCTATTTTCCTGTGTCCTTTTCTTAAAATAGAGCAGCAGAGCAGGCTGAAACTATGATATTAAGAACCAAAAAGGTACTCTCTTTTTCCCTCAAATTAAACCCTCTGGTGTTGAATTAGCTCCTGGAGATGATTGAATAGGGATACTGCATCTGTTCAAGAATTAGATACTTTACAGTTACAAAGACTGCATTTGATTCTATATTATTCCCTTGTCAGAACCTTATAAATCATTTCATAATTTTGAAGGAACTGTAGGAAGTTGTGATAAAACTTGACTATCTCGTTGGCAGCCCTTTGTTACTGACAGTTTCCTCTAGCTTTGGGGATTTAATCTTTTTGATGATTTGGTTAATGTGTTCTAGATTCTCTGAGTTTGGCAAAGAGAAGTTAGAATTTTTTAAAAAATCACTAACTGCCCTCTTTGTGAAATTTATGGGTTTCAAAACCTCTACTGTGAATTTTCACCAAGCATATGAAAAAAATTCATCAATATACAAAGATGTTGCTAGGCTGCCCCAGCAGATATACAAAATAACCAGGCAAAATTGTTCTGATTCATTATCATATATCAAGCACATAGTTCTATATTCTTTTATCAGTTAACTTTCAACTAGTGGGATAATTAAATTCAATCAAAATTTGATTCAAATCTGTGAATTTCCTTGGCACTACAGTGAACAAAAAAATATGTGGCTTGAGTAAAGAGGCAGAAAGAGGTAAAAAAAAAAAAGATTTACTTCCTTAACATTTTATACTTATCTGGAACTCTATTAATAATACTGTCACCAATAATAGTAAAAAAAAAAAAATGAGCCAACTTGAAGCGTTTCCCAGAAAGTCTCACCGTCCTCGCAGATTTGGTTAAATCCCCTTTGTTGTTCCCTGGCAGCTCAACAGAACAAGAAAGGAAAGGAGGATTTTCCTGGGCCAAGGTAGCCACTTCCACTGGCTCCGTCCGCTCTAATTTGTCATCATTGAATTACTCCCTATGCTCTCGGTCTGGACCATTGTGAGTTATCAGGACTTGTGTGTGACCAGTGCAGGCAGCTTGCAGTTTAATGCTCTGCAATTGCCACCTTGAAATTCTTAATAATTTAATCTTTGAATTTGTGCTAAATAAGTGAATTCTGATGGAGCAATGGAATATGCAGGGGGTGGGGAGGGGCTTGGAACCTTGTTTCAGGTGGGGGCCGCCTCCTGCCACCTCGGTGCCTCCCAGGACAGACGCTCAGGCACCGGCTCTCCTGTCCCTCCCAGCATCCGCCGTGTGGCCTCCACCGGGTGGGGGAGCGGGGGCGGGGGCGCGGGATGGTTGGAGTTGGAAAGCACCCTATGCGCGCAGTTGCGGGGCAGGGCTGTGAGGTCTCGGCTCTCCCAGGAGAGTGCAACATTAAACAGCAAGTAAACAACACCGTGGCTGGTTGAGAGATGCACGGGGAAATGGAGGAGAAAGCTTTCTGCCAGTTTTGTGAACAAGAGGTCCCGCATTTTCGTTTCGCACCGGGCCTTGCAAATTATGCAGGTGGCTCTGTCTGTTACACAGAGATTCTCCCTTCTCACCCTTGCTATCCGTTGTCTTCTTTTGAAACGCGTGGATAGCATAAAAATAACATCATGTTTTCCTTGTGTTTTTTTTTCCCCATGCGTCTGAGTGCTTTTACGGGTTTTTCCACTGGTCAGATCCACTCCTAAAGCTCAAGGATTTCAATGACACTTTCCTACAAAGCCATTGTCCTAAGTATGCTAGGGATTAATATCTGTCTGAATGGATTTTTTTTAACCTCGAGGCAATCCAAGGAACCATGACATAAAAGATTTTTGTAATGTTTGTAATGTCCCCATACTTATTTTTGTTATAGTCTGTATCCATTAACAACATAATTTTACAGTCACAGAGACTTATCCACTCACCTCTAAGGCATGACATAAAGGCTGGTCATTGGTTTTCCTATAGTTTTTTTTTTTAATTAATTGATTAATTTTTGGCTGTGTTGGGTCTTCGTTACTGTGTGTGGGCTTTCTCTAGTTGTGGTGGCTTCTCTTGTTGTGGAGCATGGGCTCTAGGCACGCAGGCTTCAGTAGTTGTGGCTCACGGGCTCTAGAGCACAAGCTCAGTAGTTGTGGTGCACGGGCTTAGTTGCTCCACAGCATGTGGGATCTTCCTGGACCAGGGCTCGAACCTGTGTCCCCTGCATTGGCAGGCGGATTCTTCACCACTGTGCTACCAGGGAAGTCCTCTTATAGTTTTTTTGATTGGAGTGCTTCCCTCAGTAGGATGGGCAAGTCCTGGGGTAAATTTTGTTTTCAGATACAGAAGGCCACTGAATACTCCTCTCTGGTCCCTGTAAAGTAAAAAATGGTCATGGACCCTTATAGATCACTCAGAAAATACTTTCAGATATTATCTAGCCCTACATATTGATATGCCATAGGGAAAATTTTTGTAATTGGTAGAATTTGATAACAAGCAAAAGACAAAAAAGTATTATATCTTTTAGCAGGAATTTGTAAGGTGTAAAACAAAATATGGACGTATTCAAATATGTGGTGATTAAATGAGCATGCTGGAATGTCATTTGGCTCAGAAAAAAATATCTGTCTCTACAATCATGACCACATGATGATATTTAACTTTTATTTACTTCTAAACTCCCATTCACACCCCAAAGCTTCTGCCTCTGATTTACCCCATCTAGTCAGAGTAAAACCTTCATTTCAAAATTTGAAAGTCTTATGGAGGCTGAAGTAAATGGATGTGTGCATAAAATTGTATTTATTTTGGGAGGTGATACTTCACTAATACTAAAGACTGTCCATTGATGGAATTACCATCAAGGAGGAATCAGTCCACGTGCATTGATGCCGAGGATGGTCTGTTCTTCTCACGTCCAGAGCAAAGCATCATGGCCTGCGAAGCTGATTTGATCACCTCTGAAGTCCAAGAGCCAGGTATCAATCCTGGGTTCTGCTGCACATACAGGACTGGATTCACTGGCCAGTGGTCGGTTTCAATGGAAATGAAAAACCTTCCACACTCCATTGGCTCAAAACTGTCTTTTCTGAGCTGTTCTGACATGCTGGCTGCTCCTGTTATTACGCCATTCCTCTACCCTCCCTGTCCTTCCTACAGCTACAGTCTTGTCTTTTTCTCTGTGATGTAGAGGCATTCTGTGTATTCTGATTTCTATCTGGGCTGAATCTCCTGGACCAATTCTTCACCTATCTTTAGCAGGCCCTAATCTCTCCCCATGGCTAGGTTATAATTCTTGAAGAGGCTCTCCACTGTTATTATTTTTTTCATTTTATTGTGGCACTCAGCTTCAAATCCTGATAATTGGGAACTCAGCATCTTGGGGACTAGAAAGGATCATAATTTTTCTGTCTTTCTCATCAAATATTAAGCTCAATTATCTTTCCCCCATCATCAGCAATTATATAGCCTTGCATAAATTTACACTGCCATGGGAGTCATATTGCCCAGCTGAATTTCTGGCAAGTATGAATGTCATTGTCAGAGGTAATTTATAGCACAAATCAAATAGAGAGCCTCCTCAACTAAACTGTCTTTCCCCTTGACTCTCTGGAAGCGTAATTAGAAAACTGTAGAAAGCTGCATGTGAGGACACGTGGAAATGTAGTTGCTATATTAAAGGAGAAGAGAATTAACAAAGTAAAATGATTATTGCTGACTTCTTTAAAGTGTGTGTGTGTGTGTGTGTGTGTGTGTGTGTGTGTGTGTGTGTGAAAGAGTAAAAATCAAGGAGAGACGGCAAGTCCTTATTTTCCTATATAGTTGGGTCAGCTCACTTAAAATTCTTTCAATAAACAACAGACATCACACATTTGTTAGTGATACAACTCAACTCTCTGCAAGGCATTGTGGATACATTGGAAAATAAGACAAAACCTTGTTTTGTTTTCGGTGAACCTTCTTGGATGAAGACCACTCTGCAGCTTTGAAAATGAGTTAAAAGAGAAGGAACGATACCTTACTTGGGCCATTTGCTATCATTCTTATGTCTATGTTGTATGGGAGGTTAAACAGTTTTTCTCCTTTTCAGTGTCCAAGCTTGGTAAGGTCATTTATGTAATGTCACTGAAGCCTGAAATAGGCAACCTACTTATTTTCTGCAATCCAAAATAATTAAAGAAAGGGTGGCCTGATGCTTTTATATGTCCTATGCTTGAAATATTTGTAGAGAAAAATGGACAGTGGTTCCTCCCTAAGATTTTGTCTATTTATCCTAGGAGATCCTGTGCCTTTTGGTATTCAGTGAGTCCCTAGTATATAAAGAATATTTGGTGTACAGTAAGATAACACAAAAGGTGATTTTCAGCTTACTAAACTTGTTAAAGTTAGATGGCATTTAATGAGACCCTGATTCTGGGGAAAAAAAAAACTTGCCCTATGTGTATTATTTTTCATTACAGTTTGTTCAGTCTCTGTGCTTGTTTTACTGCTTGAAGTTCTTCCTTTTCTCACACATTTAGTGGTGTAAGGGGAAGGAATAATAGTCAAAGTAGAAAAAATAATCCGTTCCTATTTCACACCATTCTTTGTATTTTTTAAAGGGAATAATCATGAGCTGTATTTAAAAGCAAAGTGTTGTTTTGGAGAAAGATTGGGTTTAAAAACCATCAGAATAAAACTACATTTTTCCCAAAGAAAATGACTTACTATTTTCTGCCTTAAAATTTCCTGAAAAACATTGTCATAGTTTAAAGTAAGTGCAGTCATTCTAATATCTCTTGCAGGTATCTGACATTTACTCTCCAAGCTGTACCCAAATAAATTTTCAGTTTTGGATTTAGAATTTTGAAATGTTTTTGAAATTTTATCTTTTTATGAGGATTATTCAGAAAGTAAAAATGACAACACAGATAATTAAATCCATTTCCAGGTGAAATATTAAGTATTTCATTCAGGAGGGATTTTAGTTAAATTAAGTTGACTCATAATAAAGACTCAGTGCAAATATTGTATTCCCATAGGGAGTACATTCTGCTGTTAGGAATCACCCTAATATAGATACTTCACAATTCAGAAAAATTTACCTTTCAGTTTTATGAGGTACATGTCTTATATTAAAAGCAGAAATTGTGTAGTTTTCCCCCATCTATGTATTTTACATCTGCATCATCAAACAATAATTATTTGGTGACTTTATTTTCCATCACTAATTGAAGCAAAAATTTACATTTCATTGGGAAGTGAGCTATTAGGATACAACAAATAATTAAAGGATATTTTTATTTTTTTATTATGCATTAGTAATTTTTTAAAAGAGTGGATTTTAGAAAATTCATTTATGAAATGTTGGATTGCATAGAAGCTGAAAGTTCCTGTTACCATTTTAAACACACACAAAATATGAGGGCAGAACTATGTCCACATACATTACTAATAATTATGAATAGAGATGGGTTTAAATCCATTAACACAATCTCTGAGATTCATTAAAGAAAATGAAACCAAATACTATGTTTCATTCATTCTAAGATGCATATTATTTTCACACTTGTCAACTCTGAAATTCAAAATACCTTATAACATGCCTAGGCAACACTTATGATGTAGTTGCCACTAAGCAGCACAACTTGTTTAGTATTCTTTGTGGCATGATTTGGCTATAGCAACCCTTTGATGTTTCAGTCAAATCTTTAAGGATAGTTTGAAAGAAATCTGAGTCTGTGCTGTTTGAAAACCTTCTGTTGACATCTTTAGATAAGATTAAGAAAGCACTGACATGAAACCTTGCAGGGTGAATTTCAGCAGCTTGGAAGAAAATCCTGGAGAAAGTTTGATAATCTTTTTTTTTTCAGTACGCGGGTCTCTCACTGTTGTGGCCTCTCGCGTTGCGGAGCACAGGCTCCGGACGCGCAGGCTCATTAGCCATGGCTCACGGGCCCAGCCGCTCCGCGGCATGTGGGATCTTCCCAGACCGGGGCACGAACCCGTGTCCCCTGCATCGGCAGGCGGACTCTCAAGCACTGCGCCACCAGGGAAGCCCATGATAATCTTTTAATAAATGATGTCTCGCCAATCTTCTTGATGGCATAGAGGACAATATCATATGTGAAGAAATTTTGTTCTGAGGATATCTTTACCATTTTATTTCTCTTGTCTTTTCCTTTTTTTAAGGCACGCATACAATTGTTATAAATTAACAACCAATTTCTAAGTATTGTATTTATGAGTTGTTTCAATTAGTGCAAAATTGTAGTTCTAAGTAATAAATGCATTATTTGTTTTTATATATTTATTTGTTTATGTTCATTTGTAATATACATTTTATTTATTATTGTATAGTTATTTATACATTAATTGACAGAAGTTTTTCTTTCACAGAGGTGAATAACAAAATGGTATACATATAGCCAACTTACAATTCCCTGGTGACATATGGTATTGAGAATCTTTTCATATGCTTCTTTCTTCTTTGACATTTGTCTATTTTCTTCAGGGTGGTATCTGTTCATGTATTTTGCCCGTTTTTAAAAATTGGATTCTTTGTTTTCCTATCATTGAGTTTTAAGAGTTCTTTGTGTATTTTTGATACCAGTCCTTTACCAGATATGTATTTTGCAAATAATTTCTCATAGTCTGTGGTTTATCTTTTTATTCTCTTAGTGCTTTCATAGAGCTGAAGTTTTTAATTTTAATAAAGTCTAATTTTTCAATTTTTTTCCCCTGGCTAGTGTTTTTGATGTTCTGTCTAAAAAAGTCATTGCCAACTCAAAGTCACCTAGATTTTCTTCTATGTTATCTTCTACATCGAAGATAGTATAGTTTTATAGTTTTACATTTTATATTTAGATCTATGATTCATTTTGAGTTCACTGTTATGAAAGATGGAAGGTCTGTGTTTAGATTCATTATTTTACATGTCAATGTCTAGTGTTCCAGACCATTTGTTGAAAAGACTATTGTTCTGCCAGTGACTTGTCTTTACTTCTTTGTCAAAGATCAGTGGACTGTATATGTGAGGTCAGTTTATTGGCTCTTTATTCTGTTCCATTCATCTGTTCTTTTATTCTTTTGGGGATACCCCACTGTCTCAGTCACTGTAGTTTCATAGTAAGTCTTGAAGTCAGGTAATGTCAGTCCTCTGACTTTGTTCTTCAGTGTTGATATGTTGGCTACTTTGAGTCTTTTGCCTTCCACATAAACTTTAGAATAAGTTTGTCAATAGCTATGAAATAGCTTGCAGGAGTTTCGATTGGGATTGCATTGAATCTATAGATAAAGTTGGGAAGAACTGTTTGCTTAACAATATCAAGCCTTCCTATCCAAGTACATGAAATATCCCTCCATTTACTTAGGTCTTCTTTGATTTCTTTCATCTGACTTTGGTAGTTTTCCTTATATAGATCTTGTACATATTTTGTTAGATTTATACCTAAGTATTTCATTTTTTTGATGGTAATGTAAATGGTACTGTGTTTTTAATTTCAAATAACAGTTGCTCATTGTGTATATAGGGAAGCAATTGATTTTTATATATCAACTTGTGTCTTTTAACCTTGCTATAATCACTCATTAGTTCCAGGAGTATTTTGTTGCTTCTTTGGGATTTCCTGCATGTAATCTGTGAACAAAGATAGTTTTATTTCTTCCTTCCCAGTTTGTATACCTTTTATTTCCTCTTCTTGTTTTATTGCAATAGCTATGACTTTCAGTACAATGTTGAATAGGAGAAGTTACAGTGGACTTATTTGCCTTATACCTGATCTTAGTTGGAAAATATGCAATTGCTCATAATTAAGTATGATGTTAGTTGTAGGTTTTTTTGTTGATTGTCTTTACCAAGTTGAGGAAGTTAATCTCTATTCCTAGTGTATTAGTTAGGGTTTTCCAGAGAAATAGAACCAACAGGATATATAGTTACTGTAAGAAATTTACTCGTGATTATGAGGGTTGGGAAGACTGAAAATCTGTAGTGTAAGCTGGGGACTCAGGGAAGAGTTGATGTTTCAGTCTTGAGGCTAAAAGCAGTCTGGAAGCGGAATAACTTCCTTTCCAGGGGATCTCACAGCATCTAGACTGAAGTCTGGACAGCCAACTGTGTGCCATAGCCTAGTCAACTTAACACATAAAACTAACCATCACATCTAGTTTGCTGAGAATTTTTAAAATCATGACTGGATTTTGGACTTTGCCAAATGATTTTTGAGCATTTATTGATATGATCATATGATTTTTCTTCTTTAACCTTTTGACATGATGGACCACAATAATTGATTTGCAAATGTTGAAGCAGCCGTTTGTATCTATAATAAATTTCACTTGGTTGTGGTATATAATTCTTTTTATAAATTGTTGGATTTGATTTGTTAATTGTTAATATTTTGTCAAGGATTTTTGCATCTGTGTTCGTGGGAGATATTGGCCTGTAGTTTTCCTGTCTTGTAATGTCTTTGTCTGATTTGATATTAGGATAATGCTGGCCTCAGTTAGGCCATGAGTTATGAACTATTTCATCTGCTTTAGTTTTCTGCAAGAGGTTGTAGAGAATTGGTTTAATTTCTTCCTTCAGTGTTTGGTAGACTTCATGAGTGAACCTGTCTGGAAGGGGTGCTTTCTCTTTTAGAAGATTATTAGTCATTTATTCAATTTCTTTAATACATATAGATATATTAAGATTATCTATTTCTTCTTGTGCAAGTTTTGATAAACTATCTTTCAAGGAATTTGTCAATGTCATCTATCAAATTTGTAGAGATGGATAATATTTCTTTATTATTCTTTGTATGTGGGATAAGTAGTAATAGGTCTTCTTTCATTTCTAATATCAGTAATTTTTTGTCATCTCTCTTTTTTCTGGCTAGAGGTTTATCAATTTTATTGATCTTTTCAAAGAACCAACTTTTATTTTTCTTTTTGGCCACGTGGCATGCAGGATCTTAGTTCTCTGACCAGGGATCAAACCCATGCCCCCTGCAGTGGAAGCACGGAGTCTTAACCACTGGACTGCCAGGGAGGTGACGTCAAAGATTTCATTGATCTTCTCTGTTTTCAGTGTCATTGATATCTAATTTTTATTATTTCTTTTCTTCTGCCTACGCTGCATTTAATTTATCCTTCTTTTTCTAGTTTCCTAAGGTGGAAGTTTATATTATTGATTTTAGATCTTTCTTTTTTTCTGATATATGCATTCAATGACATAAATTTCACTCCATGCACTGCTTTCACTGCATCCTACATAATTTGTATTTATTTATTTAATTTTGATTTTTAATTTTTTTCATTGAAGTATAATTGATGTACAATAATATATAAGTTAGAGTTGTATAATACAGTGATTAACAATTTTTAAAGGTTATACTCCATTTATAGTTGCTATAAAATATTGGCTCTATTACCTGTATGGTACGATTATATCTTTGTAGCTTATTTTATACCTAATAGTTTGTAATTCTTAATCCCCTACCCCTATGTTCCCCCCCTCCACCCTCTCCCCACTGGTAACCACTAATTTACTCTCTATATTTGTGATTCTACTTCTTTTTTGTTATATTCACTAGTTTGTTGTATTATTTAGATTTCACATGTGATATCATACAGTATTTATCTTTTCCTGTCTGACTTATTTCACTTAGTATGATACCCTCAAAATCCATCCATGTTGTTGCAAAAATGGCACAATTTTATTCTGTTTTATGGCTGAGTAGTGTTCCATTATATATATGCATGTATATATACTGCTTCTTCCTTATCCATTTGTCTGTTGATGGACTTTGGTTGCTCCCATGTCTTGGCAATTGCAAATAATGCTGCTATGAACATTGATGAATCCTATATAATTTGATCTTTTGGATTTTCATCAAACTCAACATCCCCTTTTTCCTTCCACAAAAAGCACATGTAACTTAGATTTTATCTGTGGATTCAAATCATAAAAAGACAATAAGGCTGATCAATTGAGAAAAATTTCATTTTAATAAGTTCAATAAGGCTTATAAGTCATGGATCACATCCATAGATCAAGGTTAAAATCATGTTTATGCTTTACAATTTTTAAACAGCTACTACTTAACTAAATAGGAATACTCAGGCAATGATTTGGATTCTCAGTCTCCATTTGTTTTTGTGGAAATTATATTTTTAATGTCTTCACAGTTGGTAGATTATTGTGATTCATGTACAAAGCTTAAAAAATCAGTATATAATTATTTGCAGTAAGCTTGTCAAACAATATAATGCATCATAAAATATCCTGTTTCTCATTAGTGTAAATGTTTTATAGCGTCTTTGTTTTTTAAAGATGTAAAAACCAATCATCTTTCATGAAATATAAAAGAAGAACATATTATTAGGTCAATTCCTCTAATAATTCTACATAAAATATCATTTCTAAGTTTGAGACTTACTTTGGAAAGAGAAATTTCCGTTTTGAATATATGAGACCAGCACTAGTTAGTGATGTTTTGCTTTAGGTTTGAGGTAATCTAAATTAGTAAATGTCTCTCATTCCCACCTTTATTAAAAGAAGCTGTACTCCCAGCAACAGTAACCTCTGAAGCTGCTTTGATTAGTTTTGCTTCTAGACAACCAACTATATAAAATATACATACAGAAAAGACCAATTTTTTGCTTTTAAGATGACTTTTTCCCTCATGAGTTTCTATAACCTTGTTGGAAAGGAAAACGTGTTCCATGACTCTCTTAGCGTCCCTGGCTGGGTCTGAAAACTTAACTGGTAAGGACAAATTAATAGGAAAAAGGCATGAAAATGTATTTAATATAAAATTTACCTGACATGGGAGCCTTCATAAGGAAATGAAGACCCAAAGAAACAGTCAGACCTGTGTCTTTTTATGTGAGGTTTGAAGAATAGGTAGTCAGGTAGAAATTTAATAGGTTAAGGAGTATAAGTGTAATAAACTGCAGAAAACTTAGCAAGGCCTGATGTGTTAAGATTATGCTTGGAGTCCCTCTGTCTGTGGAGATAAGGATGCCCTTTTCCTTTGGGTACAGGGAGGCACCTCTCGTGTGAGTGTTTTATGACCTGTTTTGGGCGAGAAGAGTGAGAGGAAGGTCAGAGAGCCCTTTCTGCTTCTGCCATTTTCCCAGACTCCTTCAGCTGAAAATATTCAATATGCAAAGGTGCTATATTTTGGGGTAGTGAGCCCCCATATTTTGTTATCTTGAACCGCATCAATCCCTACATTATTTGGGCTTAAGATTTCCCACAGGCTGGTAAAGGCACTTGGAAATGTCACCCTCATGCTTCATTAGGTAGAGAAGTATTTGGAAAGCGATTACAATTAAGTTACTCATAGTTAGAAAGTCCTATGAGCTATGGATTTCTACCAAAACACCATGTTCAAAAATGAGAACAGAATGTAGAATATAGCTGCTGATGGAGGGCTGGTTGGAAAAGAACAGGTTACCTGTATCTTCAATGTCCTGGCTCTTCACAATGTCTTCCATGAAGGTAGAAAATAGCAAAACTGAATACAATTGTGAAATCACAGAAGCCCACCACATAGGTGAAAACATTCTGAATTTCTGGAGCTCTTTCCTACTCCATATTATGCCCAGTTTACCCTCCAGCCATCATTTTGTCCTCAATTTTGCTAAGTTGCTTTTTCATCTAGTCTGTTACCTTCCTTTCCACGTCTTTCTAATAATTTCAAGTGTCTGTTTATTTTGAACTTTTCCCTTAAAACAAGAAACACACCACTTGTACTTTCCTGGGTAAGTGAGAAAATCTTTTTTTTTTTTAAATCTATTTATGTTGGACTTATATTGTGTGATTTCAATGCTTTAAATAGAATAGCATTGAATGACCCAGAATGACACCTTTCTGTTACTCTTCTTATCATCTAAATTGACCCCCTGGAGTCATAGGAAGTACACAACTCCTGAAAACTACAGTGAAAAAAGAAATGGAAGTTTACCTAATTTTCATGTCCTAACTTTGTTCATTCAACTAATGCTTCCTTAGCTCCACGGATCCTACCTGACTTGAATAAGAAATGAGTGTAGGCATGCACAGCATGGTGATTTGCCAATCAAGCCTGTTGTCGATAGTTAACTTGTCTTCCTGTAACTAGAAATTCCTGATTGAATATCTAATTTTAAAAAAAGTGAATGGCCCATGAAGATTGCTGAAAGCAGATAGCTTAAAATCATCAGACATGATTGGCTTCTAGTGGTCCCTCTTAATGTAATAATCAAATTGGGTTTTCTTTGAATAATCCAGATTTAACGTGCATCAGAATCAACTGGAGGGCTTATTAAAACAGATTGCTGGGTCCCAGTCCTAGAGGTTCTTGTTTTTTTTTTTTTTTTCCAACTTATTTTTTGGTTGCACCACTTGGCATGTAGGATCTTAGTTCCCTGACCAGGGATTGAACCTGTGACTCTTGCAGTGGAAGGGAGGAGTCCTAAGCACTGGACTGCCAGGGAATTCCCTCCTAGAGGTTCTGATTCACTGAGTAGGGTGTGGGGCCAGATAACTTGTATATCTAACACATCCCCAGTTGATGCTGATGCTGTCAGTAAGGGACCACACTTTAAGACCCCTGTTCTTAAGTGAATTCATTCCATTCTCTGACCTCCCCCCAATAGGTAATCTATAAAATAATACGTGCTGTTCTTTTCATGCTTAAGAATGTGGATTGCATCTCCTCTGAAAGGGTTACCTGAAATTTTACTTTTCCTTTCCTGAGAGTTAGAAGGTAGGCAGGGGTCAGTTTTCTCACGAAGCTAATCATTGAGAATGTCAAATAAAATCATGCCAAACACAAAAGGCATCACTCATGCACAGGAAACTTTCACTTTTATTTCAAATGCCTCTCTATTTTGTATATCTTTCTGCTCTGTTGCTGACAAATTGATGATCTACTTTAATATAAATAAAATATTTTTTTAAAAATGTGTCTTAGGACCAGTTTCAACCATGGCTGCTGTAATAATCCATCTATTATTATTATTTGTGTGTGTGTGTGTGTGTGTGTGTGTGTGTGTGTGTGTGTGTGTGTGTGGTACGCGGGCCTCTCACTGCTGTGGCCTCTCCCGTTGCGCGGAGCACAGGCTCCGGACGCGCAGGCTCAGCAGCCATGGCTCACGGGCCCAGCCGCTCCGCGGCACGTGGGATCTTCCCGGACCGGGGCACGAACCCGTGTCCCCTGCATCGGCAGGCGGACCCTCAACCACTGCGCCACCAGGGAAGCCCCCATCTATTATTTTTAAAGCCATATCAAATAACTAAACATTCTCACTTTTATTTCTATATTTTCGACAAAATGTTCAGGAGAAATTCCACTTTTGGCTTTCTATGGGTGCTTCTTCATTTTCTTAGACCACTGTCTCAGATACTTTCCTGCTATAAAATAACCCCAGTCAATTTCAGAAGTGATCACTGCCTCTATCATTGCAAGCCTCTGTTGCCTAGAGGATAGATATCCAACTGTAGTGAAAATGGTAGAGTGAAGTGTGTATGTTAATTCTCAAGTGATAAATGTACTCTTCATTTACTGCTGTAGGCTATAGACATCTCTTTTCATATAAAGATAGGAAACAGAAATCCATCTTAAAAAGATTTTATTAATCTACTCTTTTACAGTCTAATCTCCACCACCGTATAATTTACAATTTATATTGTCAGAGGAACTCTGGAGTTCCTCAGGTGATAATATTTCTTTCCACGTGGAGAAGTTTGAAATAATCGCGAGTAAACTTATTTTTAGGAGAAATAAAGTATTTTTTATGTTATCTCAAAATGTTATCTTTCTAACTGACTTGGGGTTAGTTAAATCTAAATGATTAGAAATTTTGATTCATTGCGGGTATATTTTACATAGTTCCCTGTGGCATATTATACAAATGGGAACAGATCTCTTCCATGTTTATGTACACCACTTTATATTTTTGACTTTGCCCATTGGTCCCATCAAGAGGTGGAGTCTATTTCACCATTTCTTGACTCAGAGCTTGGCCACATGACTTGCTTTGGCCAATGGGGAAAAAATATCATAAGAAGAAGCTTGAAAAATGTTTTGCAATCTGACTTGTTGCATCTGGAACTCCAAGTACAGCATGTAAATGAACATAGGCTAGCCTCATGGAGAATGAGAGGTTAATGTAGAAAAGAACAAAAGCATCCCAGCTGATATTAAGCTAACCAGCCAGATGTGTGTTAGACCACGTAGACCAGGGATGAGCAAACTATGATCTGTGGGTCGAATCCAACTCACCATAGGCTTTTGTATAGCAGGTATACTACTTTCAATAAGGTAGTATTGAAACACAGCCATGCTCATTCACTTATATATTGTCTATGGCTGCTTTTGTGCTACAAAAGCAGAGTTGAGTAACTACAACAGAGATCACATGGTCTACCAAGTCCTTTACAGAAAAGGTTTTTTGACTCTTGCCCTAAACCATCCAATCCCAGGCAAGCTGGCCAAGACCAGAAGATCCATCCAGCCAAACCACAAAATCATAGGAATAATAAATATTTGTTGCTTCAAACCTTCTAGTTTTGGGTGGTTTGTTATGCAGTATAAACTGATACTAACTGAAATTAACTGATAACTAATTTTATCCCCATCACCTCAATCCCCATTTTACTTTTATGTTGGTTAGTGATGCCCTTTCTCTGGAGCTTTTAAGCTTGGAGGCCTGGCCCATAAGCTCAATGAATAAAGAGTTGGATCATGTTAGAGATCATTTAGTCCAATCACTTCATTTTACAGACAAGAAAATAAACTCCAGGGAGAGTATTCAAGGCTACACAGATAGCTCTTTGCCAACTAACTGGCAATGGGCCTTTCACTTGTGAAACTCAAATCTTTCTTCCTTTCCAATGATACTGTGAAAATGCCTTGATTTGATTGCCCCAGGAGGCAATTTAACATTTGTTCAGTCATCCTTAATGCAATTTGCACTTCTTCCATATTATTTTTCCTAAAGGGGGACTTTGGAACAGGGAATATGGATGTAACAACTTGAGATCACTGGGAATTCTGTCATAAAAATGTTTGAGAGTGGTGTTTAAGAGAAATGATAGTTCATCTCTGATCACATCTGAATGGGTAGTTTGGTCTCATGAAGCAAAAACGTATAATTTTTTGACTTATTCCTCAGTTTCCCTGAATAATTCTGATAGGCTTCAGTTGGATAAGTTAATTAAGTTGTTTGTTTTTACCTTCTCATAGACTTCTTTTTGTATTGTATGGCAGACACTTGCAATGCAAATTTTTGAAATGCCTTGAAATATTGGTTAAAATAAATAACTCCTCAAAACTACAATTATTATTTAAGTTTATCTTGTGGGTCTCTATAGACATAAGAGCAAAATAATGAGTTTTAGGATTCATATAGGCTGGCTCTTGCAAACCTTTGGCAAGATTAATTTTAGACCTGATATTATAGAATTGATAAGGATGATGATAATTTTAAGCTTGGTTTTATTTTGATTCCATATCTAGTTATTCATGTAAAAACAACTGTCACATGTATTTCTAAAAGACTGGGAATCTAAATGCAAACTCAAAGAAAGTAGTTTTATTGATTGTATTTTTGTGGATGTATGTTAGTATTGCTTTTCTTCTGTGTTAAAAAAAGTCAATATACAGAATCAGTTACACGTGTATTATGTATTGACAGTATAATATTTGTTACGTACGTATTACAACGTTATAAAGTAGGTTGGCTATAAGTTCTTACCACTTAAAATAGGTTATATTAGTCATTTACCTCTCGCTAAGATGAATCACTCTTAATATTTGGTGTTATATTTCCATATAGCTTTCTACTAATTTGCATATATATGTATATGTCTGTATTTTTTAAACATAAACTGTATTCTAATGTACACATTGTGTATCTCCTCAATTATTTTACTGACATTTTGGGGGCATTTTCTATGTTAGAACACATAGGTCTCCCTTTTCTTAACATGTAATTTTATAAAATGGATTATCATGATATATAAACATTCTTTAATACATAGACATTTGAGTTGTTTTAATTTTTTGTTATAATCAATGCTTTAAGTAATGCTTTTGTACATATTCCCTTGTACACTTATTCAAGCATTTCTGAGGGATAAATTTGAAGAATTGAAGTACCTGGATCTATACCTGTGCCCATTTTACATTTTGACTGATTTTGTCAAACGTCCTTCAAAATGGTTGTAACACTGTGTAGTCTTACCAATAGTATAAGAGCATGCAAATATTGGATTTTATTAGTTTTTTTCACTTTACACCAAGTTGATGGTAAACTTGAATTCCTAAGGTTCTTACTAATTTGTTCATAAATGGTGATTTGAGATTTGTATTTATTCTTCTGTGATTTGCTTATTCATATGTCCTAAAGACATTTCTATTTCTTTAAAATAATAAATGTGTAGAAATCCTTTGTACACTATAATCCTTATTCTCTCATTCATTTTTACTTTGTTTAAGGGATTTTTCTTATTAAATTTTTTTTTCTTAAATTATACAAATTTTTTATGGCTTCTGGGTTTTAGTTTTGTTTAAGAAGACTTTTTCTATAAAAACATAGTAAAATTTCCTATATTTTCTCCTAAAATCTGTAGTTTTTGACAATTACATTTAGGCCTTTAGTATGACAGAAATTTATTTTTGTGAATTTGTGATATAGTGATCTATCTTTAGTTTTTCAAATGGGTAGTCGCATTTTTAAATGCTATTTTTCTCAATTATCTGAAATGTCAACAGTATCATATATTAATTATTCTTGTGTGGATAGGTCTGCTTTGCAGTATTTGGTTCCATTTATCTACTTTACCATTTCTAAGACAGACTCTCTTAGGTACTGAAACTTTTTGTTATTGTTTTGGTATTGGAGTTGGAAGGTGAATCACTCTTTCACTATTCTTTTTTATTTCTTTAAGATTTTTATAACTTATTTTGCACATTTAGTTTTTCAGTTAAATTCTAGAATCACTTTGTAAAGTTCCATAAAATTTCTGTTTAAATTTGATTAAGATTGCTTTGATTTTATGTATATATTTAAGGGAAGTTAATAGGCTTACAATATTTTTACCTTCACTCCTGAACATGGTATGATTCTCTATGTTTTCAGGTCTTATCTGTGTCCATGAATAAAGTTTAAATTTAATAGCTTTCTTGATATATCTCTTGTACATCAGTTCTCCTGTTAATTCATAGGTATTTTACAGTTTTTGTTGCTATTATAAACTGGATTTTTCTTAAAGTGAAAAATAGTGCTTCAGTCAAAAATTGTTATTTACTTGAACTATCCAACTTCTATATCGTATGATATCATATCGTGGTCTGCAAGTCTCAGAATATATTTTAATATGTAAGTGGCTTTTTGAAACTGTTTAAAAATCAAGAATCCAATATTTTATTTCCTATCATAAAAAAGTTTTGCTTGATAAAACAAACACCACTTAAAACTGCCAATGTTTGTAACTGTCATTTCCTTTTCATTATATCTCCTTGTTCTTAATTTCAGATCTTGTCTGTTTATTGGTGCTTATCAGAAATCTTGGACCTTCTTTGCTTCTCTCCATTCTTCTGAATTTATTTTTGCCATCCTCGGGGAAAGGGAAACTCATCATATGGAGTACCAAAGTTTTATTGTACTTAAGGACACCTTACTTCTTGGAATATGTTATTGTAGCTAAAGAATAAGAACACCAAGAAAGCTTTGACTCAGGTAATCACAATTCTTCCAATATAGTGTCCTCTTTCAAGTGTGTCACTACCAATGTAGGGTTTGGGGTATCATGTTTGCTGACAGTTGTTTATTTTGTGAAATAAATGATTGTTTATTTCATGTAACAAACTTTTTTGGACAACTGATATCATTTTAGTTGTTATTACCACTGGGATGGGCAGGGCAAAGGGGAATGGGGCAGGTTGTGGGTTTATGTCCTAGGTGTACAGGTCCTGAAGGTGCAAACCCAGAAACAGCCATGAGGTGGCGCCAGGCTGCACAGGTCGCTCCAGGATGCACGGTCCAGGATGCGCGATCCGGGGCTGGGAGCTGGAATCTGTCAGCAATTCCAGGAGATTCCAGGGCTGGACCTCTACAGGGCTGGTGGGCCCGGGAACCCCCCTTCCTCAGGCCTCAGCCTCAGCGGGGTTTCTCTCCAGTCCAGAGAGCCCAGCTTTGGGGCTGGGGCCAGGCCTCCGTGGTGCCCATCTGTTTGAGGTGCAGTTCGGCTGTCACAGTGGGGATGGCGTCCAGCCCTGCCAATTGGGCAGAAGGTCGGTGACCATCTTCTTCCCACGCTGCCAGGTCCTTTGCAGCAGGGAGGGCCCGAGGCCATCAGGTTACCGCGCAAAAACTCCGCATAATCCTGCGCCAGAGGTTGCGACTGTGGGTGAAGGCCACCTTGACTAACCTCCTGGAAGATGGCATAGATGTTCTGTGCAGGCAAGCTGAGCACTGGACGGAGGCCCTGTGCCCATGGTCCTCGCCATCTCCTAGCCCCTCTGGTAGGTCACCAGCTCCAAACCCATTCTACCTCAGCTTGTTCACCAGTGACGTGTCCTTGCACAGGTCAGTCTTTCAGCCCACGATGATGGGCACCTCCTTACAGAAGTGATTCACCTCCAGGTACCACCGGCTAAAGATGTTAGAGTTGTCTGGGCTAGTGACCTGGAAGCAGAGGTGCAGGATGCTGGCGCTATGGTAGAACAGGGCCGCAGGCCATCCTGGTTGACTTGTCCTGCTGTGTTCCTTGCCCTGCTGGGTCCTTGTTGGGGCAGCAATATGGATGAAGTGGGGTAGGGGGAAGTAGAAAAATTTTTTTAATCTTAATTTTCTTCTTTTTAAATTTTGTCAAATCAATAAACTTCCCACACTGTGGTATATCTAAAATCCTGGGCACAGTTATTCAAAATAATGCCTGGGGGCTTCCCTGGTGGCGCAGTGGTTGAGAATCCGCCTGCCAATGCAGGGGACACGGGTTCGTGCCCCGGTCCGGGAGGATCCCGCGTGCCGCGGAGCAGCTGGGCCCGTGAGCCGTGGCCATTGAGCCTGCGCGTCTGGAGCCTGTGCTCCGCAATGGGAGAGGCCACAACGGTGAGAGGCCCGCGTACTGCAAAAAACAAAAAACAAAAAACAAAAACAAAAAAAAACCAAAATAATGCTTGGATATTTGAAATCTAGTTTAAAGTCACCTTAACAACCTGATGACTAGGGGTACCTTAAGGATGGTGGAGGAGCAAGACATGGAGATCAACTTCCTCCCCACAAATACATCAGAAATACATCTACATGTGGAACACCTACAGAACACCTACCGAATCCTGGCAGAAGACCTCGGACTCCCCAAAAGGGAGGAAACTCCCCATGTACCCAGGTGGGTCAAAAGAAAAAAACAGAGACAAAAGAATAGGGACAGGACCTGCACCTCTGGGAGGGAGCTGTGAAGGAGGAAAAGTTTCCACACACTAGAAGACCCTTCACTTGTGGAAAGGGGGTGTGGGCGGGGTGGGGGGTAAGCTTCAGAGCCACAGAGGAGAGCGCAGCAAGAGGGGTGCGGAGGGCAAAGCGGAGAGATTCCCGCACAGAAGATCGGTGCCGACCAGCACTCACCAGCCCGAGAGGCTTGTCTGCTCACCCGCCGGGGCAGGTGGGGGCTGGGAGCTGAGGCTCGGGATTCGGAGGTCAGATCCCAGGGAGAGGACTGGGGTTGGCGGCGTGAACACAGCCTGAAGGGGCTAGTGCGCCACAGCTAGCTGGGAGGGAGTCCAGAAAAAACTCTGGACCTGCGTAAGAGGTAAGAGATCATTGTTTTGCCGTGTGCAAAGAAAGGGGATTTCTTCCCTGTTTGCTCACAGAAGGCAGAACACTGCCTAACCGAGCTCCAGAGATGGGCGCGAGCTGTCGCTATCAGCTCAGACACCAGAGATGGGCATGAGACGTTAACACTGCTGCTGCAGCCACCACGAATCCTGTGTGCAAGCACAGGGCACTGTCCACACACCCCCACACCCTCTCTGGGAGTCTGTGCAGCCCACCGCTGTCAAGGTCCTGTGATCCAGGGACAGCTTCCCCGGCAGAACACACGGCATGCCTCAGGCTCGTGCAACGTCACACTGGCCTCTGCCGCCGCAGGCTCGCCTCTCATCCGTACCCCTCCGTCTCCCCGGCCTGAGTGAGCTAGAGCCTCCGAATCAGCTGCTCCTTTAACCCCGTCCTGTCGGAGCAAAGAACAGAAGCCCTCAGGCAACCTACATGCAGAGGCGGGTCCAAATCCAAAGCTGAACCCCGGGAGCTGTGCGAACAAAGAAGAAAAAGGGAAATCTCTCCCAGCAGCCTCAGGAGCAGCAGAATAAATCCCACAAGCAACTTGATGTACCTGCATCTGTGGAACACCTGAATAGACAACGAATCATCCCAAAATTGAGGAGCAACTGTAGACTTGGGATTTGCTGTCTGTGACTGACTTGTTTCTTTTTTTTTTTTTAATTTAATTTAATTTATTTTTTTATACAGCAGGTCCTTTTTAGTCATCAATTTTATACACATCAGTGTATACATGTCAATCCTAATCACCCAATTCAGCACACTACCACCCCCCTCTCCCCGCCACTTTCCCCACTTGGTGTCCATACGTTTGTTCTCTACATCTGTGTCTCTATTTCTGCCCTGCAAACCGGTTCATCTGTACCATTTTTCTAGGTTCCACATATATGCGTTAATATACGATATTTGTTTTTCTCTTTCTGACTTACTTCACTCTGTATGACAGTCTATAGACTGATTTTTATATTTATCTTCATATAGTTTTTACCTCTTGTTATCATTGGCGGATTTATTTATTGGTTTGGTTGCTCTCCTCTTTTTTTTTTTTGATTATTACCTTTTTAAATTTTTTATTTTAATAATTTTTTTACTATAATAATTTTATCTTTTTAAAAATTTGTTATTATTTTTTTCCCCTTTTTTCTCACTTTTCTTCTGACCTGTGTGGCTGACAGTGTCTTGGTGCTCTGGCCTGGTGTCAGGCCTGAGCCTCTGAGGTGGGAGAGCTGAGTTCAGGACATTGGACCACCAGAGACCTCCCATCTCCACATAATATCAATTGGTGAGAGCTCTCCCAGAGATCTCCATCGCAAGCTAAGACCCAGCTCCACCCAATGCCAGCAAGCTCCAGTGCTGCATGCCCCATGCCAAACAACTAGCAAGACAGGAACACAACCCCACCCATTAGCAGAGAGGCTGCCTCAAATCATACTAAGTTCACAAACACACCAAAACACACCACCAGATGCAACCCTGCCCAACAGAGAGAAAAAATCCAGTCCCACTCACCAGAACACAGGCACTAGTCCCCTCTACCAGGAAGCCTATACAAGATACTGCACCAACCTTACCCAGTGGGGGCAGACACGAAAAACAATGGGAACTACGAACCTGCAGCCTGCAAAAAAGAGACCGCAAACAAAGTAAGTTAAGCAAAATGAGAAGACAGAGAAATATGCAGCAGACAAAGGAGCAAGGTAAAAACCCACCAGACCAAACAAATGAAGACGAAATAGGCAGTCTACCTGAGAAGAATTCAGAACAATGATAGTAAAGATGATCCAAAATCTTGGAAATAGAATGGAGAAAATGCAAGAAATGTTTAACAAAGACCTAAAGAAGAACTAAAGAGCAAACAAACAGTGATGAACAATACAATAAATGAAATAAGAAATTCTCTAGAAGGAATCAATAGCAGAATAACTGAAGGAGAAGAATAGATAAGTGACCTGGAAGATAAAATTATTGAAATAACTACTGCAGAGCAGAATAAAGAAAAAAGAATGAAAAGAATTGAGGACAGTCTCAGAGATCTCTGCGACAACATTAAACACACCAACATTCAAATTATAGGGGTCCCAGAAGAAGAGTAAAAGAAAGGGACTGAGAAAATATTTGAAGAGATTATAGTTGAAAACTTCCCTGATATGGGAATGGAAATAGTTAATCAAGTCCAGGAAACAGAGAGTCCCATACAGGATAAATCCAAGGAGAAACACGCCAAGACACATATTAATCAAACTATCAAAAATTAAATCCAAAGAAAAGATATTAAAAGCAGCAAGGGAAAAACAACAAATAACACACAAGGGAATCCCCATAAGGTGAACAGCTGATCCTTCAGCAGAAACTCTGCAAGCCAGAAGGAAGTGGCAGGACATGTTTAAAATGATGAAGGAGAAAAACCTACAACCAAGATTACTCTACCCAGCAAGGATCTCATTCAGATTTGATGGAGAAATTAAAACCTTTACATACAAGCAAAAGTTAAGAAATTTCAGCAGCACCAAACAAGCTTTATCACAAATGCTAAAGTAACTTCTCTAGGCAGGAAATACAAGAGGAGGAAAAGGCCTACAAAAGCAAACCCAGAACAATTAAGAAAATGATAATAGGAACATACATATCAATAATTACTTTAAATGTAAATGGATTAAATGCTCCAACCAAAACACATAGACTGGCTGAATGGATACAAAACCAAGGTCCATATATATGTTGTCCACAAGAGAACAAGTTCAGGCCCAGGGACACAAAGAGACTGAAAGTGAGGGGATGGAAAAAGATATTCCATACAAATGGAAATCAAAAGAAAGCTGGAGCCGCAATCCTCATATCAGACAAAATAGACTTTAAAATAAAGACTATTACAAGAGTCAAGGAAGGACACTACATAATGATCAAGGGATCAATCCAAGAAGAAAACATAACAATTGTAAATATTTATACATATAGGAGCACCTCAATATATATGGCAAATTCTAATCGCTAGAAAGGGGAAATCGACAGTAACACAATCATAGTAGGGGACTTTAACACCCCACTTTCACCAATGGACAGATCATCCAAAATGAAAATATAAAAGGAAACACAAGCTTTAAAAACACATTAAGCAAGATGGACTTAATCAATGTTTATAGGACATTCCATCCAAAAACAACAGAATACAATTTCTGCTCAAGTGCTCATGGAATATTCTCCAGGATATATCATATCTTGGGTCACAAATCTAGCCTTGGTAAATTTAAGAAAATTGAAATTGTATCAAGTATCTTTTCTGACCACAATGCTATGAGACTAGATATCAATTACAGGAAAAAAAAGTGGGAAAAATACAAACACATGGAGGGTAAACCATACACTACTAGATAACCAAGAGATCACTAAGGAAATCAAAGAGGAAATCAAAAAATAACTAGAAACAAATGATAATGAAAACATGACGACCCAAAACCTTTGGGATGCAGCAAAAGCAGTTCTAAGAGGGAAGTTTATAACAATACAATCCTACCTCAAGAAACAAGAAACATCTCAAATAAACAACCTAACCTTACACCTAAAGCAAGAAGAGAAAGAAGAACAAAAAACCCTCAAAGTTAGCAGAAGAAAAGAAATCATAAAGATCAGATCAGAAATAAATGAAAAAGAAATGAAGGAAACAATAGCAAAGATCAATAAAACTAAAAGCTGCTTCTTTGAGAAGATAAACAAAATTGATAAACCATTAGCCAGACTCATCAAGAAAAAAAGGGAAAAGACTCAAATCAATAGAAATAGAAATGAAAAGGGAGAAGTAACAACTGACACTGCAGAAATACAAAGGATCATGAGAGATAACTACAAGCAACGATATGCCAATAAAATGGACAACCTGGAAGAAATGGACACATTCTTAGAAATGCACAACCTGCCAAGACTGAACCGGGAAGAAATAGAAAATATGAACAGACCAATCACAAGCAGTAAAACTGAAACTGTGATTAAAAATCTTCCAACAAACAGAAGCCCAGGACCAGATGGCTTCACAGGTGAATTCTATCAAACATTTAGAGAAGAGCTAACACCTATCCTTCTCAAACTCTTCCAAAAGATAGCAGAGGGAGGAACACTCCCAAACTCTTTCTACGAGGCCACCATCACCCTGAAACCAAAACCAGACAAAGACGTCACAAAGAAAGAACACTACAGGCCAATATCACTGATGAACATAGATGCAAAAATCCTCAACAAAATACTAGCAAACAGAATCCAACAGCACATTAAAAGAATCATACACCATGATCAAGTGGGTTTTATTCAAAGAATGCATGGATTCTTCAATATATGCAAATCAAACAATGTGTTACACCATATTAACAGATTGAAGGAGAAAAACCATATGATCATCTCAATAGATGCAGAGAAAGCTTTTGACAAAATTCAACACTCATTTATGATAAAAACCCTCTAGAAAGTAGGCATGGAGGTAACTTACCTCAACATAATAAAGGCCATATATGACAAACCCACAGCCAACATCGTTCTCAGTGGTGAAAAACTGAAACCATGAGCTTCCCTGGTGGTGCAGTGGTTGAGAATCTGCCTGCCGATGCAGGGGACACGGGTTCATTCCCTGGTCCAGGAAGATCCCACATGCCGCGGAGTGGCTGGGCCTGTGAGCCATGGCCACTGAGCCTTTGCTTCCGGAGCCTGTGCTCTGCAACAGGAGAGGCCACAACAGTGAGAGGCCCATGTACCACACACCCAAAAAACAAAAAAATGAAACCATTTCCTCTAAAACAGGAACAAGAGAAGGTTGTCCACTCTCACCGCTATTGTTCAACATAGGTTTGGAAGTTTTAGCCACAGCAATCAGAGAAGAAAAAGAAATAAAAGGAATCCAAATTGAAAAATAAGTAAAACTGTTATTGTTTGCAGATGACATGATACTATACCTAGAGCATCCTATAAGTGCTACCAGAAAACCACTAGAGCTAATCAATGAATTTGGTAAAGTAGCAGGATACAAAATTAATGCACAGAAATCTCTTGCATTCCTATACACTAATGATGAAAAATCTGAAAGAGAAATTAAGGAAACACTCCCATTTACCACTGCAACAAAAAGAATAAAATACCTAGGAATAAACCTACCTAAGAAGACAAAAGGCCTGTATGCAGAAAACTATAAGACACTGATGAAAGAAATTAAGGATGATACAAACAGATGGAGAGATATACAATGTTCTTGGACTGGAAGAATCAACATTGTGAAAATGACTATACTACCCAAAGCAATCTACAGATTCAATGCAATACTTATTAAACTATCAATCTCATTTTTCACAGAATAAGAACAAAAAAATCTCACAATTTGTATGGAAACACAAAAGACCCCGAGTAGCCAAGGCAATATTGAGAAAGAAAAATGGAGCTGGAGGAATAAGGCTCCATGACTTCAGACTATACTACAAAGCTACAGTAATCAAGACAGTATGGTACTGGCACAAACACAGAAATATAGATCAACAGAACAGGATAGAAAGCCCAGAGATAAACCCACGCACTTATGGTCACCTTAACTTTGATAAAGGAGTCAAGAATACCCAATGGAGAAAAGACAGCCCCTTCAGTAAGTGGTGCTGGGTTAACTGGACAACTACATGTAAAAGAATGAAATTAAAACACTTTCTAACACCATACATAAAAATAAACTCCAAATGGATAAAAGACCTAAGTGTAAGGCCAGACCAGACCCTATCAAACTCTTAGAGGAAAACATAGGAAGAACATTCTATGACATAAATCACAGGAAGATCCTTTTTGACCTAACTCCTAAAGAAATGGAAATACAAAGTAAAATAAACAAATGGGACCTAATGAAGCTTCAAAGCTTTTGCAAAGCAAAGGAAACCATAAACAAGATGAAAAGACAACCCTTATTATGGGAGAAAATATTTGCCAACGAACAAACTGACAAAGGATTAATCTTCAAAATATACAAGCAGCTCATGCAGTCAATATCAAAAAAACAAGCAACCCAATCCAAAAATGGGCAGAAGACCTAGACATTTCTCCAAAGAAGATATACAGATTGCCAACAAACACATGAAAGAATGCTCAATATCACTAATCATAGAGAAATGCAAATCAAAACTACAATGAGGTATCACCTCACACCAGTCTGAATGGCCATCATCAAAAAATCTACAAACAATAAATGCTGGAGAGGGTGTGGAGAAAAGGGAACCCTCTTGCACTGTTGGTGGGAATGTAAATTGATACAGCCACTATGGAGAATAGTGGGCATATACCTTGATAAAACCATGAATCCTAAAGGGTCATGTACGACAATGTTAATTGCAGCACTATTTACAATAGCCAGGACATGGGAGCAACCTAAATGTCCATTGATAGATGAATGGATAAAGAAGATGTGGCACATATATACAATGGAATATTACTCCACCATAAAAAGAAACGAAACTGAGTTATTTGTAGTGAGGTGGATGAACCTAGAGTCTGTCATACAGGGTGAAGTAAGTCAGAAAGAGAAAAACAAATGCCATATGCTAATAAATATATATATGGAATCTAAAAAAAAAAAGGTTCTGATGAACTTAGGGACAGGACAGGAATAAAGATGCAGAGGTAGAGAATAGACTTGATAACATGGGGAGTGGGAAGCGTAAGCTGGGCCAAAATGAGAGAGTAGGATTGACCTATATACACTACCAAATATAAAATAGATAGCTAGTGGGAAGCAGCCGCATAGCACATGGAGATCAGCTCAGTGCTTTGTGACCTCATGGGTGGGATCAGGAAGCTGGGAGGGAGATGTAAGAGGGAGGGGAGGGGATATGGTCATATATGTATATGTATATCTGATTCACTTTGTTATAAAAGCAGATACTAACCCACCATTGTAAAGCAATTATACTCCAATAAAGATGTTAAAAAAACACAAATGTTTGATTTGCCATTTGGCAAAAGAAAAAAAAAACACCTCATGACTGAATGGCACAAGGAAAATTAAAACCACTATTTCTGCTCGATTTAGCCATAATTTTACCCCAATTTAGTATCAGTGGGGCTATTATTGGCATTTAGATTTCCTAGGCCTCATATTTATATGTGTATACATATAAAAACTGAACCCTTACTTAAGGGTATAAAAATAAGAACACATATGTTTGTAAAACACTTTATAAATTTGAAGTGCCTTTAATTCCTAATATCAACAGTACATTCTGATGTTCTAAGTGTGGTACAAATTAGAGGCATTGAAAGCATAGATAATGCATTTCCATGTTCAGCCATTAAAGAACACCCATAGTAAAAGGTAATTATTTTCCCTTGATTACGAAACATTAGGTTGTGATGCTGTATGAAGAAATTTTGTTTAATTATAAACAGAACAGCCTGGGATGACATGGTGACAATGGCTAGAAAAGCCAGGTTTAAGTGCTTTCCAAGCTGTGCTTGTTTCATTAATGTGGAACTGTCATTTTTGCTGACTTCTGGTTATTTGCTGAGGAACTGACAAGGGAAAAGTGTCCATCTCTAGTTTCTAATACTAATGTTAATCTAATCTTAAATCCAGCACATCATTTTCTCTTATATAAAAAAGTTATCAGTCAACCCCTCAGTGTCTCTGGCAGAAGGAATAAAAGCATATTTTTAAAAAAAAACATGACACATTTTATATTTTCTCAGTGCCCACTATTAGAGCTATCATTTGTTGACCATTTGTGTGCCAGAACATTTACAAACCTCTTCTACATGCCTCATAACTACAGCATAGGGTAAATTTTGTTAGCCCATTTTATAGAAATGACTATTTCTTGTAGTTGTGTGTGAAAAATTGTACAGTGATTTTGAGGCTCTGCGTGCTATCTTCTTGCCGAGAGAATTTACCTTTGCTTCTGGCATGCAGGAAGTTAGAGGAGGAGTACTTCAGACTCATTTGGGAATGAGTTGATTTGCAGCTGTATTTAAATTTTTTTGAAAACTATTCTATTTCAAGTTGCTCTTATTCCTATAGTACAGCCCCTGATGAGTCCTAAGTGAAAGCTAGGAGTGTTTACGAGGATCCTCCCTTGGTGGGATCTCATCTTTATTTTCTTAGTCCACTGAGACAACTGAACTCTCTGTTGAACTCTGCTCAGCTTTCTGGCCTCTGAGTTGCTGCCTCTTTGACTTTTCAGCCTCTTGGCCACCACCACCTGTAAAAAGCCAATGACTGAAGGGAAAATATAATGATGAATTTGGGCCTTACCTCTTTGTACTTTCCTTTTCTCGGGGACATTGGCTCCTCCTCCTAAAGTCCTTGCTGCCTTGGTAGCACATTGCCTTCAGGTGTTTTGTTTTTTTTAAAAAAATCTACCCAGCTTTTCTACTTGTTTTCAGTAGAGAATGGTCTGACAGCAGCTAGTCCCCCATAGCTGTAGGTAGAAGTCTTTCATGGAGGCTTTGTCTGGAAGCTCATGGATTTTTTTTCTTCAAAACTTAGCTCCAGCATTTTTGTGGAATCACATTGATTTTGTTGTTGCCCCTGCTCTACCAAAAACAATTCATGATCCACTAAAGCTGAAATAATACATTGCTTTCTACAATATTTCTCTTGAGTGGAAAGCTCTGTCCATCTCACAGTTGGTTGACAGGTACCCCATTCCTAATGCTGCTGTAATTACTGTTGTAATAACTAGAAGAGAGATAAACAATAAAATTAGGGGATGAGAATTCAGGAGACTTCTTTGACTCATATTCTGATTATAATATAGAATATACTGGATGTTTAGTAAAGCATTATAAAATGAAATATTTCAAGCCTGTTGTGTGTATAGTGTAAAGACCAATTAAAACTTTGGGGAAATTATCTCGTCAAAATTTGAATTTCATTTACTTTGCATGATATTTTCTTAACAAGTCAAGCCATGAGGCACTAAATAGTACAGTGATGATCAACCATGGCTGTATTAGAATCACCTGGAGAGTTTGAAAAATTAAACTATACTCCAGGTGCCATCCACAGAAATTCTGATTGAATTGATATGGGGTGGGACACAGGTGTCTTCCTACTTTATATCCCTGATCTGAATCCTACTTAACTAAAGTGTTTTCTTCTCTGTAAAATTTTCGTCCATATCTCTGGTCTGTATTTTTGTCTTAATCTGAATTTCCAAGTTTACTATACCCTTATAGTATTAGAACACTTATTTATATATTAATTCCTTATCAAATTATCTTACACAGGTCTTGCCTCACCACTAAATTGTCAACTCTTTAATTAGGGATTGTATCTCAAACTTATTTTGTATAACCATGAACTCAGCCTAGTCCCTGGCAAAGAGAAGGTACATAAAGGTGAAAAAAAGAAAAAGAGGCAGGAGAAGATACCACTCAGAGAAAGCACTACCTTTGCATAAGAAAATAATTGATAAATCATTTATGATGGAATGTGAGAACCTGAAGTTGGTATTAGTAGAAGGATACACCTGAGGCAACCAATAAGCTTGTTAAATATCCTTGCTTTAGAGATGAAGAGAAATCGGGGGGTGAGGACAAAGAAAAGGCTGGATGAGGTAGAACCTGAGAGTGGAGAAGTGAGAAAAAAACAGAAGAAATTAGAGTATGGCTGAACATAGTAGGTGGCGGGGGAAATTTCAAAGAAAGAACATTATTATTCAATTTTAAGTTGTTTCTCTTCCTGCAATTAAAAAAAAAAAAACTCTGTCTCACCCAAGAAATCAGTAGTTTGCTACATACTGCCTTATTAAACACATTATGACTTATTTAGCTTAGTTTTTTCTTTTTTAAAATAGTGGGAATTGGCCGATTACCATGTATGGTTGTCTCATGGGCCAAAAAAGAATAAAACATAAGGAAGGGCAAGACCAAGGGCAGGATGGACTAATTCAGTGAAGATCAGGGCTTGGAGTTAGAACTCACCACTTTAAGACCCTGTGTAGAAATTTGGGGAAGGTAATAAGACTTTCACAGATAATACAATGGACGTTCAAGACAATCTCATTTAAATTTTAAGGTCTTTAAGCTTTAAGATTATAAGATTTAAGATCTTAAGCCATGACAAGGGCTATAGAAAAAAATTGTTCCTTCTTATTTGATGTAAAGAACACGTGTATAAATAAATAAATAAATAAATAAATAAATAAATAAAGACTGCCTGGGTTTAAATCTCAGCTCCACTATTCATTACCTCTGTGACCTTGAGAAAGTTATTCCACTTATCTCTGCCTCAGATTTCTTAACTGAAAAATAGAGATAATAATAGTCCCAATATCAGAAGGTTATTATGGAGATCAAGTGTGCTGAGACATGTAAATCCCTCAGCCAAGCACCTGGCACATGGCAAGCATGCAAAAATTGTTAACTACTATCAACCTTTTTTCTGCAGTGGTATAGTTCTCCACCTTGCTATGCACCAGTCACCCATGGAGTTTGGGAAAAAAAGTACTTTCTCGGGTTCTACCCCAAACCCATTAATCAATATTTCTGGAATTGGAGCCTGGGCATGTATGGAAGAAAACCACAGGGATTCTGAAGTATAGTCAGCTCTGAGAAGCACTTCTAGGATATGTTCTTTGGTAGAAAAATCTGAGGATACGTGAGAATTGAGATCACCTACAGAAATTTTACCACTAGAGACACATAACTCAAGCTACCAAGCCCTAAACCCATTAGCACCAAAGTGAGTAATGTCTAGGTGTCTTTGGCTGTCAAACGCAGATGTGGAAAAGCAGCTGTTGATCACATTTGAGGGTCTGCCTGGAACACATCCTTAAGGGAAAAATGTTTGCCTGTGTATTACCAGGAGGCTCTTATTGAAAGACTATAGCATTTTTCTGTTTTGTCTTGAGAATGAATTCAAGGACTCGGAGAAACCAGTATTTCTGTGGTTATGAATGTTCCCATTAAAATGAAGAACTGTCTTTTCCCTTCAAAGTGAACCCAACTCTTATGGCTTATTAGGATTTTTGCATTGCAGAAGGCTAGAATGGGAATAATGATGTCCTGACCCTTGTGACAGATGAGGTGGACCTTTCCAAATAGTTGTGGTTTCCTGGAATCCCTCTTGCCTACCACTGACTACTACAGGTTTGTTATATTTTTGTTGCTCAAACTGATACCTGACCACATGCACATGTTCTTAACTTCTTTGTCAGGTTCTTTAAAGGTTCTTTATTATTGTGATTGCTGGATAATAAAGACTAAACTAGTTTGCTTGCATTCAAGATTCTCCAGTTTGATTCCTCCAGTGCAATTACTTTATTCTTGTTTTATCCAATTTAGCCTATTTCTGGTGTACCAAACACTCTAAAGATAGAGGTGATTTTTGATATAGTTGTTATAATTAGCCTGGATATGAACATTTGCCAGAAGACTCAGTTCTTTTCTCCTGACCTTCCCTTTACAACCTGAGGATAGGCCAATGATAATTATAAGGAGGCAAAAACTTGTAATAGGGATTCAGGGTGTGATCATATACTCCCAACATTGATCAAATTTTTAATTGGGAGGGAGGCAGAGGACTGCAATGATTAAAAGAAATACTTTGGAGGTAGATTTTTCTTAGAAAAGTTGCTTAGCTTCTACCTGATTCTAGCTAGTCCCCAGGGAACTAAAACAATGCTGGTTTAAATCATGCTTTTATCAGTTGTGTATAAAGAAACATTACTTCATGTTATTCTCATTAGATAGTGAAGTAAATTTTATTGGGAGGGGGTGTTCAAAGAAGTTGAACAATTTGCCTTAAATAAAACAATGGTAGGTAACAGAGCTGGAATTGGCAGATAGATTTAACTCTGAAGTTAACTTCTTTCTACTGGTTTTGGATAAAAGGCTAAGAGAAATGATGTGAATCAAAGACTAGTTGACAGGCAGCATTCTGTTTCTCACATAACTGTTGGAGGGACATTATGTCAGTGTTCATCATGGTCAATCATATCAAGGTCAATACTTGTGGAGTAAGTATCTATTTAGGGGTGACCATTATGAGCAATGAAAACACACTGGAATTCTGAGATGATTTTGCTTAATGGTGAAGCTAGATACTTTAAAATATATTTTCAGAACCATTTGAGCAAGTGAAATGAAGAGCTGAAAAAAATAGAGCTTTATAAATAATGGAAGTCTTGACATTCTTTAATATTACAGAGCAAATAGCTCTACATTCTAATTACTGGTGTATAATGCTGAATATCTTTGGTGAAGTTAATTAAAGAGTGGCTCTTGAATATTTTGCCTAAAATATCCATGCCTCACTTTTATGCTGCTAAGTCCTCTAAAAAACACATAATAATAACTGAGAAGAAACACAGTCTAGACTACATTTCTTTTCAGACTCTGCATCCCAGTTCTTCGTATTAAGGGGCTGCAGCAGTGGCTATTATTTATGCTGGGAGAGAAGACAGAGGGGTATCCTAAGAGTCAGTATTAGTGCTTTTTGTTCTTTTACATTCTTGCATTAATATCTTGGGTGAAGTCAATGAGCTATTCTATTTGGGGGACTTTTCATTCTTTTGCTTGTGGGTTTTGTCTTTTGTCTAATGCTGTAGTCTTGTACAATTATGCAAAAGATATCAGACTACTTTTAATGTTCAAATCATGATAGACCTGGTAGAAAGAAAATTTTACTGTTCAAGGACATGTATTGATTTTTGACTTCTTCACTATGTGGAGTTCTTTTTTAAAATTACTTATTGTGGTTGACATGACAAAAATGCTGTGAATTTTAAAATACATTCAAATAATTTGTAATGTATTAATCACTAAAATCTATTTGAAATTCAATAAGTACATGTGTTAAATACATTATTTGTTCCACCAAAATTCAATGCTTAGTGCTATGTGGATCCAACAACTTATTGTAATACTGCCTTCTAGAATTCAACAGAAATGATCTAGAAAATGCCTTCACAGAGGAGTGAGAGGGAAGGTAAGCAAAATAGCAAAGGGCAGTAGATCTCTCAGGAGAGGATGCTAAGTGTCGGATGGTTTTCAGAAATTTCTAAAACCCCAAATAAGAGACATCTAGCCTCAAAATCTAAAATTTTACATTCAGTATGGTAAAGTAAGTGAGGGATGTTCATAATAGACTCAGGTTACTCTGAAGATAAATTTGCCATTTGAATTTTCTTGTCAGTACTATATTAATTTAGAGAGATTATGAGGGGTTACTCTGAAATGTTTAGCCTATTCTTCTGCCACTAATATAGAAACCTCTGAAAGTCTAAAACCAAGTGAAGCCATTTTTAACGAGAGACCACGTTGTACAGAGGTCGGGATTCAGGTACCGACGCATGTTCTAGCTCAGATGCTTATTAGCTACCTGCCCTTGGTCATTGCATTTGATCTCATTGGTTCTCAATTTCTTTAACTGCAACAAGGAAATTTAATAGGATTGCTGTGGGGATTAAATAGATTATATTTAATGCACTTAGTACAAGTTTCGCACATTTTAGTGCTTATTAAATGATAGCTATTATTATCATTGTCATTATTATTATTAAATTCCATCCTTTCTAGATGTAACAATAATTTCTAAAGCAGAAGCTATGATGCCAGAGTTGCACAAGTAAATACTACTAGAAAAAAAAGTCCTTATATTTTCCTGTATGGATGTGTTTTGCTAATATTTCCAGTAAAACTCTTTAAACAAATCTTTTGGAATATGAATTTGTATTTGGGAGTGTCTCGACATTAAAAAAAAAAATCAGTTTGAGGGCAGTAGTCAATGTCAAAAGGGGTTTATGTGGAGGCCTTGATGTTTCTGTTGTGGTCAATATTTAGAGTGAGGGACTGGCAAGCCACATTGATATTTCAGTGGTTTACATGATGCTTTCCTTGTCATGGATACCACATCCTTACATGTAAAATTGTTGGAGAGAAAGCAGCCTATGCTGCTTATTTTCTCTCTATTATTCTAAAGCTGTTCTCATTAGAGGGCCTCGTCAAGAAAATAAAAAATATAAAAGGAAGTCTAATGCTCTCTATCCAGTGAATTTTTAAATAACAAATCTAGAAATATGAGAAGGCAATGGATTTTTATAGGTAGGTCTGATGGTACTTAAACTGAGAAAGATATTTACTTAAAATGAGAGTTCAAAAGAGAAACAGGAATGGAAAGTAAACCACTTGCCAAATAAACAGAATGAATTTTTTAGGTGAAACCATGGAGCAACTAATTTATTAAATGAAGACAGCAGCTGGAGTGGTGACATTTGTCTTATTATTGCATATTATTCCATATAATGTATGTAAGTGTTGCTGTGTAAAAATATAAAAGTAACCAAAAACGTCTCATTGAACTGCATCCTATTACCGTGAAATAAGGAAATACCACAAGCTAGAAAACTAGCTCTGCCTTTTTATTTTTGAAGCTTCAGGGTGAATTTTTGACTTTTCTAAGAAGTAACATAAATAATTCAGTGACTAGACATAACCTCATTTAAAATATTTAAAGTACAATATTACAAGAGCAACAGCATAAACCTCCTTGAAAACTCACAAAGGTGTTTTAATATTTCTAATTACATTAAAGAATACAGTGGCTGGGCCTGGGGAATAGCCCGCTGAGGAAGTCGGCTTACTCACTGATCGACCCATTTGGATAAACAGAAAAACCTGAACTCTTTTTGTGTAGTTGCTTCAGCTGAGGACCCTTGAGGCAATCTCGTTTTGCAAGTATCCTCTGAGACTCCAGAAGTGATTTGAGGAGGGAGTAGGTTGAGTGAAGCAGAAATAAAGCTCACCTAAAAATATGGGGTCTGTAAAGATAATTTCCTATCTAAGGGTATTTTTATCATAGCGGCTAATTACTAATGCTGTGGACTGAATATTTGTGTCCCCTCTAAATTCATGGATTGAAACCTAATCCCCAGCGGAATGGTATTTGGAGGTGGGGCTTGGGCGGTAATTAGTTCATGAGGCTGGGCCCTCACGTGGACTAATGCCCTTATAAAAAGAGGAAGAGAGGCGGGTTTGCTACTTCTCCCGGCATGCATCCGGGGTGTGGGGCAGTGTGAGGACCTACGGGGAAGACAGCCCTGCCCGAGACCCTGACCTCGCTGGCGCCATGACCGCAGACCTCCAGCCTCCAGAACTGTGAGACATGAGTGTTTGTTGTTTAAGCCCTCCCGTGTGTGGTATTCTGTTATATCAGCCCATACTGACTAAGACAACTACCAATTTCAACCTGTCGGTACAGAAATATATAAAAACATTTTCTCTATTACACTTTTAAGAGAAACACCCGTTAACACTGACTTCTTGTTTTTTAAGGAAGTTTATAGTTCTAAACTATTTTCTTTTGAACTTCTTTAGATTTTTTTTTTTGATACTCTTAGTTATTGTAGCTTGCGTTGCCTAATGATTTGGGAGTAATTGATAATATTTTAAGGCAGCTCTACCTCATGCACGCAATTCCAAATTAAATGGCATTAAGAAATCTGCTGTGTCATGGTAAGTTGTTTGGTATCTCAGAGAAGTATTTGTAAACAAGTGAGAACACCTGTGTTATTGGCAAAAGGTGAAATTAGAAAAGTAGAATGTGAGAAATTGATATTGAGGGACTAATTCCCTTATAAAAAGGCTCTAAGTAAACCTCTCAAGAAAATAGTATTAGAAATAGCTGATACTTTTTTTTTTTTTTTTGCGGTACGCGGGCCTCTCACTACCCCGGCCTCTCCCGTTGCGGAGCACAGGCTCCGGACGCGCAGGCCCAGCGGCCATGGCTCACGGGCCCAGCCGCTCCGCGGCATGTGGGATCCTCCCAGACGGGGCACGAACCCGTGTCCCCTGCATCGGCAGGTGGACTCCCAACCACTGCGCCACCAGGGAAGTCCAGCTGATACTTTTTAAAAAAAATTAATTTATTTATTTTTTGGCTGCGTTGGGTCTTCGTTGCTGTGTATGGGCTTTCTCTAGTTGCGGTGAGTGGGGCCTACTCTTTGTTGCAGTGTGTGGGCTTCTCATTGTGGTGGCTTCGCTTTGTTGCGGAGCACAGGCTCTAGGCACATGGGCTGCAGTACTTGTGGCACGCAGGCTTAGTAGTTATGGCTCGTGGGCTCTAGAGCACAGGCTCAGTAGTTGTGGCACACGGGCTTAGTTGCTCTGCAGCATGTGAGATCTTCCTGGACTAGGGCTCGAACCCGTGTCTCCTGCATTGGCAGGCGGATTCTTAACCACTGTGCCACCAGGGAAGTCCCAGCTGATACTTTTTATCACATTTACCAAATCAGGGTAATGCAAAGAAAACGATTTACTGAGATTCATTTATTTGGAGAGGCATGTGGTAGGTGGGATTGGAGTCAAGGTTTTCACTGAGTCTTTTGCATTATGATGATTCTAAGAACCTTGAAATATTTTGGCTTTTGAAGGAAGGGGTGGCATATAAAGAAACATGTAGAGGACTATAATGAAGAGTTTAATGGTCAAGTGTTTGCCACCTCCACTATGGGTGCAGGCATCACACAAGCAAAACAGATAGGATGGGCTAAGTGGAAGGAAAGCCACTATTGAACATAAAATTGGCTCATGGGTTGTTTCATTTCCTTTAATACAGATTTCAAAGCAGCCAAGTGTTAATCTTTGTTTAGGTAGAGCTCTTTGTTTAGATACAGGTCTGACGAGTTAATCATCTGATGCAGGAGTTAGTAAACTTTTCCTATAAAGCATCAGTAGTAAATATGTTTAGTGTAGGGGACCATGTGACCTCCGTTGCAGCTACTCAGCTTTGATGTGGTAGGATGACACAGCCTTAAACAATTTGTAAATGATGAGCATGGTTGTGTCCAATAAATCTTTATTTTAAAAAACAGGAGGCAGGTGGGATTTGAACCCTGGGTCATAGTTTGCCAACCGTGTGGGCTGATAACACTTTCCTGTGTAAGACTTGCTTGGTAGAGTTTAAGAGGAGTGATAACGAGTAAGCTCTATCTCTGTGACTTTTAAAAACTTGATTAATATGACCTTTTATGGAAACAAAACAGATTTTTAAAATTTTGCACTTATTTGCCTATATAACCCTGAGACCGATTCCAGACCACACGCATCTTAAAGGCAGAATGGATTTATTTCACTTCTGTATTCTCAGCGCACTGTATAGTACCCATCACTAAATAGATAATAGACATCTTAATTGAAGCATCAAGTGTTTAAACATTTCTAGGCTGCTTCAAGTGCAATAAAAATTCTAAAAATCTTGAAATAAGGAAAGGACTCAAGGGTTCCTTTTTAATACAATAATGAGCCCACCAGTCAATGTTTCGCTTGCCTTTTTATTGCTGCAGTACGAAAAAGTTCTTGACTGAAAGCTTTTACTTAGGGTTTCCATGGAGTCAAAGACATAGACCAGGGTAGGTTTATGTCAGAGGAATATCAAACATAATATGTGGGGCAGTAGAATACAATTTGGCGATATTGTAATGATTCCTCTATCTGTGACCCTGCAAAAACAATTTGCAGGGTGAAGCCTGATTCCATTGTCAAATCCTTTTGTATGAGCAGTAAATACGACCAGGGTGTAGCAGGTTTCCTTTAAGTTTCATTGGCAGCTGATGGGCAGGAAATGTTGACTGGTAAACTTTACAAGGACAAAGTAAGTGCCTCGTTCTATGAGAAAGTTTCACAATCATCATTGAATAGAGGGAGGTTGCAGTTATCCTTAGTAGCAGTAAAGGATTGCATGAATGAGTGACTCCCATACACAGAGTAATCAGAGTTTTCCTGTAGTTGAATAAAACTAGTACAATGAACAGAAACAATTTGTGGGATGTAATGAAAAGGTAATTCTCTCTCTTTTTTTCTCTAATAGTCCCTCCACGTTTATTTGGTGGGTCTGACTTGTCCTCTGCCCTGACTGAAAACCCTGGCAGCCCTTATCTGATGACTCTTAAGAAAGAGAAAGTCCTACCATCACTTAAGTCATAAATTTCTAAAATTAAATATGTCTTGTGTCTATTGGATTTGCTTTAATTCACGAAACAAACAAACTAGACAAAATATATGAAACAATTTTGAAGGCATTAAGCATCAGGCATGGAGAGACAGTGATGTCGGACAGAAAACAAATTAGTTGAGCCTATGATTGTTGAAGTAGCCTTGAGAAAATTCCTAGGCTGTAGTGCAGGGTGGGGGAACTTGGGTAGAATCCAGTTGACTCCCTGAATTGAAGAAATATAACTGAGAATTCAAGGTGACCAAATCAGCTTGAGTTCATGGGCTGGAGTCCTGGAAAAGAGTTGCAAAAGCCTTGTACAAAGAAAGAATCCTTGATCTGCAAGATTATTACAAGTGTTTAGCAGAGTATTGACTAGCTCATCATGTGAGAAACCAGCAAACCTGAGTTGGGGGAAGAAACCATTTGAAGGGATCAGCTGGGGAAGTTATGAGGCAATCAAAGTCAAAATAGTGCCTGTCCCATCAGCTAGACTGGAAAACTTTACAGTTATGGAGCCCTGAGTAGAGTACTCAGAGGTTCTTGCCTCAGTGTGGAATAATTATCCCAATAAAAGGCAGGGGTTGTAAGATTGGATAAAACTAACTATACAGATAGTATACAGATACATGAAAAGATACTTATCATAATTAGTGCTTAGGGCAATGCAAATTGTCTCAATGGGATACCACTGGGTATCTAATAGAATGGATAAAATTAGAAAGACTGATTCTAGCAAATGTTTGCAGAGTGTGAAGGAACTGGAACTCTCATAAACTGCTGATAGGAGTGTAAAATTTTAAAACTACTTTGGAAAACTGGCAGATTCTTACAGAATAAAAATATACCTGCCATATAACCTGTACATTCTGCTTCTGGCTATTTACCCAAGAGAAAAGAAAGCATACATCCATACAAAGACTTGTAAGTGTATGTTCATAGCATAGCAGCTTTTTCTGTAATAACCAAAAACTGGAAACAACCCAAATGTCTATAGCTTATGAATGGATAAACAAATCATGGTGTATTCATACAATGGACTACTACTCAGTAGGAAAATAGAATGAACTCTTATTACACATGACAATGCTGATTTGTCTCAAAATAATTATGTTGAGTGGATGAAGCCAGATAAAAAATATTATGCACTATATGATTTAATTTATGTAATTCTCAGAAAATGAAAACTAATCTATAGTGACAGAAGGTAGATCAGCAGTGGCCTGAGGGCACAGTGGGGGATTTGGAGGAATGAGAGGGAACAGGAAGTGATGTGTTGGTCCATTGCTTTTCCTTTGAAAGCCCAGTTCTCTGGTATCCCATCCCTGTGGTCTCAGCTCCAGTTCAGAGATGTTGAGGCTGGATTTCGTAGACTAAGTCTGAAGCATTATTGCACCTCAAATATCAATAGTATCTCCACTGAGAAACACTGTTTTTGAGTGTCAGCTGAAACATCTATTTTAATGGCACATTGCAGTCATCTATACAATTAGAAATAAATGCAGACCACACACATTAAAAAAAAAATTACAAATCAAGAGACTCTCTTCACAAGAATTAGTGTTCAGTGTGATTCAAATGTGAATCAAGTGTGTTTGCAAGCTTTATCCACATCTAGCCCCTTCTCTACTTCCATATGTTGTTTTAGGGGAATTAGCTTGAACATCTCAAAATAACAGAATTAAAGACATTTAACTGTAATTAAAATTATTAGTCAAAGCCTTTTATTACAATACTTGGTGATAGTTACACAATGGTACTGCCTTGTGGTTTGGACATGCCAGCCCCATAGTACATGTGTGTTATCTAGTTAGGGTGTCTACCTTTTTATTCCTTAAATATCAGATGACTAGAATTCAAGACGATATTTCTATGGTATTTGGACAGGAAGGTGTAGACCAGAATCATAAGTACCTCTCTACTTTCATCTAGTCACTTTTCTGCCATTCTTTCTATGACACACCTGCCCACCACCCCTAAAACATTCTTGGAAACTAGGAGTAAGTAGAAAAACTTACCTGGTTTGAGATCTAACTTGTTTCCAACGTGTTCTCCGATAACGAGTAGCCAAATAATGGAAAGGGTGGAAAAATATGACTTCCACTTTGGAAATGCTATTTTTCTCTAAGTTTTATGTTTAAAAATTTAGGAAATATTAAAAAAAATGTTTTGAACGATTGATACTGTATCTTCAGTAGCGCTTTTTAACATCTGACATCTGAAGAGAAACCGCTTTAGTTATTTTTTCATTTCTATAATCTCTGCAGTTTCCTCCCCCAATACACTTTTTGGTGCTTAAAACAATCTCACAAAGTATCGTTTGCATTTTAAGGCTTTCCTTTCTGTTCAGGCAAGGGGCTTTCTGATATCTGGGAAATATCACTCTTTCTTTAATTTGGACATTCTGGCCCATCTCCTTGAAGTATGAGGCTTACAGGCATTATATCAGTTTTGTGACTCTCCTCCAGGCTGCAATATGAGATGTTGAGTTTAAATGAAAAAATGTTGTGATTGGACTTTGGTTACCTTAGAAAAATGCCTTTTTCCCATGTAGTCTCAAAAATAAGAAAGACAAGTCTGTGTGCTCTCAGTGCTGTTTCTGTGATTAAACTTCAAGGGAAGTGGTGATAAGATATGGTTCTCATATCTTTGGATTTCGAATCTGTTCTTGGTCTGTCGGTTACATTGAAATAAAAAATTTTTAAAGCACTGCAAAACCTGTATTTTGAAGAGTTTATCTGTACAGGTGGAACTTGGCCTGCCATATTTTATTATCCAGGTCTGGCAATTTAAAAGGATAATTCTACTTAAAAGGATATGCTTATAAGGTAACTGAACAGTTCCTTTTTTTAGAAGCATTTCTGTAGACATTTAAAACTGATCATTTTGTCTGCAGGTCATAGGCTTAAATTTTTTATATCATTACTAAGAAATCATATTTATACTGCTGGTTTTGGTAAGTGCTATGCTGAGTAATTTAGACAGTAGTGCTGAATCTCACTCTAATAACACTAACTTAGGGAATTTTGAAAAGTGTATGAAATCTTAACATAAATGAATTATAGAGCTGTGTTCATAAGAGAGCTAAATGTACTTTAGAGGTGATCAGGAAACATTGTGGTTTTTAAAAATTGTTTTGAAATATTACTGTTCACTATATACAACAAAACATTTATTTCTAAAATACTCTTTTTAAAATAAAAGTGTTAATTGCAGTACTTGACCAGAAATCATACAATTATGAGTGGTTGGAATATCTTTACAATCTGCCAGATGTCTTAGCCAACTTTGTCACAGAGTTTCTACTACATAATTCGTTCATTTGCCAACTCAGATATTTTTGGTTAAAGAAAAAACATAATTGTTTCTGTTGCCTTATGAGAGGCACTAAGTTGCATCTCCCATGCCGTAGCTATTTACTACCAATGCAAATTCTTGAATTTTTTTTAACCTTAGATAAGGTGTCATTATTTTACAATGCCATGGATAAGGTATTTTTTTTAAAGTTTTTTTCCCCATATATATGTATGTATGTATTTATTTTTGGCTGCATTGGATCTTTGTTGCTGCACGCGGGCTTTCTCTAGTTTCAGTGCTCGGGCTTTCATTGTGGTGGCTTCTCTTGTTGTAGAGCACGGGCTCTAGGCGCATGGGCTCAGTAGTTGTGGCTCTCAGGCTCTAGAGTGCAGGCTCAGTAGTTGTGGCACATGGGCTTTGTTGCTCCACAGCATGTGGGATCTTCCCTGACCAGGGCTCAAACCCGTGTCCCCTGCATTCACAGGTGGATTCTTAGCCACTGTGCCACCAGGGAAGTCCCCATAAGGCATTTCTGCAGAATAAAACATAATGGGGATTATGGTGCTTATCCACATTTACCTTTTAAGCTATTACTACAGGAATATAATTTTTTCAATTTATATTTTTAGATATTTCTCCCAGACTTTTTACATGTGCAGAATTTTACTAATGTGTATATTATAGCTGTTTTCTTGTAATGTTCATTTTCATTTTATTTATTTTTTATATGACTCCAATGAACATTGATATTATCCTCAGTAGGTATACTTATTTTTTATTCTAAGAAAAATATTGCTGTAGGTAATTTAGAAATAACTTTGGTCCTGCCCTTAGAAGTAAATATAAAAATTATGTATATTATAATAATCTGGTATTAATATTATCGGACATTTCCATACATAGTAACATATCCTGGGGTGCTGTGGTAAAAACAAATGAATGAATTTGATTTGGTGATGCCTTTCTGTCCTATCATGGTTAACAATGATTTTAACATATTTCTTCTCCTTCCTCAAAACTCGGCCTCTCAAGCCCTCAGTTTTAAGCATTTCATTGATGATCTCCAACCTGTTCCATTCATTTTCTTTGACTCCATGGAGACCTCTAATCCATTGATTTCACCTCTAATCCATTGATTTCACCATTATTTCTATCAATCCTTATTCCCTTTTATGTTCTCTACTAAACATAGATTTTATGATCCAACATTATAGTTACTCTCTTGAAATTCTCCAATCCCTTGCCCTTTTCTTCGTGCATGATACTCATCTTGCAAAGCCTAACCTCCCGTTAAACTCAACTGTTTGACCTCTGTACCTGCTCTGAGCAGTTTGTTTCTAGAGCAAATCACATACTGTATTGACTGATTTCACTTTAATTACCAAAAACTTCAAATAGGAACTCAACTATCCATCAATGCTCCTAGGAGGCTTTTTCTCTCATGCATGCACATACACATGTATATAAGTACACATGCATGTATGTGAAATGAAGAAATCAATGAAAAGGAGATGTCAGGGAAACTTTCTTCTTTGGCATGTAGAACTAGGTCTTGTAGGGAACACAGGAGGCAAGTTAGGTTGAGGGCAGGATGATGAATACAGTTTTTTATATATTACAAAATAACTGACATCTTAGAGATGTCAAATAGGTGCTTATGTAGTTCTGAAATTCAGAGAAGAGTTCTGGGTGAGAAATGTCAACTCAGGGAATACTGGTAAATCTAGGAAGAGAGCATATTATGGTGAAAGAAAGGGGTAGAACTGAGCCTGGCCAGACTATAACCTCTAAAGGCAATGAGTGGTGGATGAGCCTGCAAAGGTGAGGCCAGAACATGAAGAAGTAACCAGAATAGTGTGATGTCAGGGAAGAGATGGCTTTAGAAAGGAAAGAGGGGACATCAGTGTAGAATGATGTGGAGATGTGAAATAGGATAGTAAAACTCTAAGGCTAAAATGTTGTATTACTAACATTTAATAGGCAGTGAGGTCATGAGTGACCTGAGGTGGAGAGTAGCATTTATGAGTTGTGGCAGGCAACTTAGAATGAGTGTAAGATTGAAAAGACACACGCAGCCCAATGTTCATTGCAGCACTATTTACAAAAGCCAAGGCATGGAAGCAACCTAAGTGTCCATCAACAGCTGAATGGATAAAGATGTGTTATATATACACAGTGGACTACTACTCAGCCATAAAATGAATGAAATAATGCCATTTGCAGCAACATAGAAGGACCTAGAGATTATTATACCAAGTGAAGTAAGTCAGAGAAAGACATGTATCATGATACTGCTTATATGTGGAATCTTAAAACAGAACAAAAACCCAAATGAACTTATTTCTAAAACAGAAAGAGACTCACAGACATAGAAAACAAACTTATGGTTACCAAAGGGGAAAGGGGGGTGGAGGGAGGGATAAATTAGGAGTTTGGGTTTAACATATATACTCTACTATATATAAAATAGATAACCAACAAGGACAATGTATCATTTTCCAGGTGAAAGAAATGAGGCTCAGATAAAAATTTTTTGTTTAGATTTTACTACAGTAATATTCAAAGATACACAAGAATAAGGAAAATAGTGTAAAGGAACCCCATGAAATCCAGATTTAAGAATTACTGATACTCACCAATCTTGTTTCATGTGTGCTTTCTCTCCTCCATCTCTACCATGTTTTCCTTTCCTGCAGCTCAGAGAATTTAAATGTCTTGCCCAAGGGCTACACAATTAGCATGCTTTTCAAGTCACTCTTATGGGTTAAACGCTGGGTGAGTCTTTGGGAGTATAGACACAAAGATTTGGTCCTTTTCAACATCACAACCACCATCAAGTATTTGATCTGTAATGAATAACTGAATCAGTTCTTATAGAACAACAATCCCATGAAGTTATTAGCAAGTATTATGCCCATGTCACAGATGTGGAAACTGAGTTACAGAGAGGACAAGTGACTTGGCCCGAGAGTGGTGAAGCTGGTGTCCAAGCCAGATGGTCTGGCTCCAGACTGGTACAGACTGTTAGGGAGAGCAACTCGTAAGTAACTAGAATGACTGGTGATATGACAAAAGGATATAGAAATTACAGCCTGCTAGTCTCAGCGGCCAGCCCACCCCTCTCTATCTTTTGATCTCCATCTCCACAAGGAGAGCAAATATTTGTGTGATGGCACCAACATCATTTAGAGCAGTGGTCTATCATCTGTGTCTATCTCTCCTGTAGTCTGAGCTGCTAAGTCGGCAAGAAAGCAGAGAAAATTCAGAAATTAGTGGCAGACTTTAGCCCGCTTGTGTTTAAGAGGCTGCTAACCTAACGTGTACGATGGAGAATGGTAGTATAAATTGGCAGCGTCAGCCTCTGAAAAGCCTTTCGGGGGAAATGAAACTAGAGGCTTTGAAACTGCCAGGTAGACCTTGTTTTGGCCATGCTGAATTCAAACGTGCCGGGCTCTGCCTGGAGCATGTCCACCAGATCATCATGTTACTTTAAACTACATAATATCTCAGTCGTTAATAAGCATCGTTCTTTGATCTGGAGTAGACCAGAGTAAAAAAAATTGCATAAGGAAGAAGATGATCCTCTTGATCTTTTTTTTTTTTTTTTAGTTCCCTATGTATATTCAGGATATTATGCGACTTACACTCAGATTAATTGCTTATATGGTTAGTAGTGGTTTTCGTGCCTGCTCTAGGGACTTAAATGGTAACTTCGTTACCCCATAATTCAAAGGCAAATGGATAGGGATGCAAACTTGCATACAGCTGTGGTGCTGTTAGGAAGAGGGAAAGGAGAAAAAGAGGGAAAACTGAGTATGTGGTAGAATAAAATTTGTCTCTTTTGTTAAGAAGTGTGATACTCTGAGTCAGACATTGGGTACAAGGAAATCATCACTTATAAGTGAAATTCTTCGCGGGGGGGTCAGTTGATGTCTGAATTCGTATCTTTTGGTTTGAGGTCCAGGACTGTGTAATTGCATCATTTTTATTTTGCCTTGGAACTCCTTTCTTAGAAATTCAAGCAAAACCTTCTCATGCCTGAGAACTGAAGGGCAGTTGCCTGGGTTGATGTTGAGAGTGTGCCAGTGGGAAGTTAGGTTGCTTGTGACTGAACTGTTTTGGAGAATTGTTGTTCTCTGAATTGCTTCCAAGTGTATTTTGTAAAACACAGTGGAAGGTTCTGTTTTCTAGATGCTTGGCAAACGGCTGGATATCTAGTGCTCAGCCAGTGAACCCTTTTAGCTCTTCATCAAAACAAAGGCTTGCAAATCCTCATTGAGCTTTTGATGGAAATAAACTGTGACTCTCACCCAGCTCACTTTCCTATTAAAAAAAAAAAGGGGGTGGGTGGGGAGGAAAGAAGCCTCTGTCACAATGATTCATTAGAGGCAACCGCCCATATCCCAGTTCATCTAAAGTTCATCAAGTTCCAATTCCCCCAAATGCCAAGTTCCAATAACATTGTAATCCAAGAAGTCAAGGAAATAATTTATCCCAACGGTTTAGATAGTTGTAAATGCCTTGCTAGGCTTGTGATGTACACTGTTGTGTCTGGCTCATTACTATATTTGACAAGTTTATACATTAACTTTGGGCAATAGGATTTCACACAGTGGGGAGCATACCCATTGGCCACGTGTTAGTTTAGCCACGCTTTGGAATTCTATGTTTGCGTAATTTCAAGATGTGGAATCATTGCTTTGAAGAATATTTTCCTCTTTTCAAAAATCTTTAGAACTTAGTCTGAGGAACATTGTTGTAAATTCTATTCCCTAACTTATATGCCTGTTAAAATTATTTTTGAGGGGTATTATACATTCATGTGGGGGTAATGTAAACTAGAAGGAACTGTAAAATATTAGCACAGTTGTTTTAGTTTATGCATAGTTATTAAGAGCAGGGAAGTTAAAGAAAGTAAACTTGACTCTGAGAAAAATGTATTGGTGAGGGTTAATGAACACACTAGTCATATTAATAATTACCATGAATATATACATATGTTTGAGTAAAACATCAAATTTGAAAGAAAGCTACTTGCTAAATTTGCATTCATTTTAGATATTGAAATTGTTTTTTGTGACATTGTCTATAGGATCAATTTTTTTGAAGATGAATTTTTCCATATTTATCACTGAATGGGATTATGAATGAGTGAATTATTACAAATATTGGTTGTTTTGAGTGAGAAAAAGTGATATTATAGACTATAGGAAGGGAAACATAGAAATTACCATTTTGACCTAACTATTGCTAAAATGTGATATTCATAAAACAAAGTTACTTAAACAAATGTGTTAAAAATCATGAGTCAGAGTAAATAAGACATACATTCTCTCTTTTGCCATCCCTCTTCTGAGGACTATAGGCTGTATTCCTTCCTTTATTTTTATTTTTTAAGCACAGCACATTTCATCTTACTCGGCCCATGTGGGACATCTGTCCGCACCTCCTAGTTACTCTTACAAAGATAACCCCTAGATAGTACACGGAACTGATCTTCACCTACTTAACAACAAACATTTTTTCAACAGGTATTATGTTCCAGGCACTGTTCTAGGCATTGAGGATATAATAATGAACAAAACAGGCAAAGTCCCTGACCTCAAGGGGCTTACAATCTAGTAGGAGAAACCAGATAATAAACCAATAAAAATATAACAATAAACCAGTAAGTCAATACATTTCTAGATATAGACATATAAAGACATATTGAGAAAAATAAAGCAGGGTAAGGAAATGTAGGGAAGAGAGATTTACCATTTTTGAGTGATTAAGGGAGGCAACTTTGACAAAGGCTCTTTTGACCAGAGATCTATAGAATGTGAGGGAATAAACCACAAAGTTACCTGTCTGGAGGAAGTGTGTTCTGGGCAGAGGAACACATCAGGAGGCTTGGTATGTTTGAAGGTCATCGAGGAGGCCAGTGTAGGGGAAGAACAGTAGGAGGGAACTTTGAACAGTAGCAAATGGTTGATTATGTGCGACCCTGGGGTTCTTGTAAGGACTTCGGTTTTTACGCTAAGAAAGATGGGAGCCTATTGAAGGATTTGGAGCAGAGTGACATGATCCAATTTATATTTAATAGGATTGCTCTTTTTGCAATGTAGAGATAGAGTATAAGGACACGAGAGATCAGTTAAAAAGCTGCTGCAAGAATGCAGTTGGAAGATAGTAGTGGAAGCAGGAGAGGTGGTTGTGGTGGCGTTGGTGAGGAGTGGAGGGTTCTGAATGTATTTGGATGGCAGGAGGATTTGATGATGGATCAGATGTGAGGAGTGAGAGAGTAACCCACGACCTATTTTTCTGATGTGCAGAACAGCACACTTTGTCCTATTCCCTTTCTGTCTTGTTGGGGTGGTGGTAGGATGGAGTGGGCGGGCATGGTAGGTGGGGGACTGTTGAAGTTCAGTTTGGCCTTTATGCGGCTTTGTATATGCTGTGCTCATGGGTGTAGTCCCCAAGATATAGGCTGTTGTTCCCAAGATATAGGTTGTTCCTCCATTGTGGTCATCACGTCAGTTCCCTAGATTGCCATAGCAAAGTATCACAATCTGAACATGTAAAAAAAAAAAAAAAAAAAAAAAAAAAAAAAAAAAAAATTATTCTCTCAAAGTTCTGGAGAACAAAAGTCTAACATGAAGGGTCAGCAGGGTCATGCTTCCTCCGAGACTTTAGGTAGACTCCTTCGTGGGCTCTTGCTAGCTTCTGGTGGTGGCTAATAATCCTTGTGTTCCTAGGTTTGTAGATTCATCTCTCCAATCCCTGCGGCCATTGTCACATGGCTGTCTTCCTGTATGTTTATCTTCTCATAAGGACATCAGTCATATTGGATTAGGAGCCCACTCTGCTCCAGTGTGACATCATTTTAACTAATTACCTCTGAAGCTACCCAATTTCCAAATAAAGTCACATCCTGAAGTACAGCGGGCTAATCCTTTAACACATCTTTTTGGGGGAGACAGTCCAACCCATAACAGCCATAGAAATGATGAATCCTGCTAGTGTTCACTGCGAACATGAATATCCTATAGTGATTGTAGTAGTTTTTTCTTGACATTTTGGGGGGTTTCCACCTTTCTCCCATGACAGGTTTCTTTTAAGATTGAGAATAATAGAGTTTTTAGTATTCTCTTCTTTCACCAATACCCTCTCTAAAGGTTGCTAGTGAGATTAGCAGTCACACAGAGCCAGAATTTTCTATTCTCCATTCGACATACCACTCTTTGAGATCTTTTGAGTTTGGGGTATACCTATTGCTGCTACTTTTTATTAATTTCATGAATTTTAGGAGGAGGAAATCTGTGGTCCAGCTTAACTCTGCTATCATTACCTAGAAGTTCAATATCAGAATTTGAGCATTATCTTAAATGTGTATTGTAAGTTGTCAAGAGCTGTGAATAGTCTGAGATTTTTACCATACTTGCAGACTGACAAGTCAGCCTAATGAGTTTCATGGATGCTGGTAGAACAAACCAGCATCCTGGGTCAGAGATAATGCTATTATTCATAGTAGTAACAGAGTATTAGCATTTTTACACCAGTTTCCCAGCCTCCTTTCCTAGCAGGTGCTGTGAAGAAGTCCGAAGATCCCTGCACACATAATGGACTGCACTGCAGGAGAGGAACCCTGCAGGAAATCTGAGTCTTCTGTTTTGGACAGTTGCTCTGGAGAAAGATACTATTTCTGTATGGCAAGGGAGCAGACCTACTCTCTTTTGCTCCTGAGGGGGAAATTATCTGTCTTCCAAGGCAATTTTTTTTTTTTTTTTTTTTTTTTTTTTTTTTTTTTTTTTGCGGTACGCAGGCCTCTCACTGTCGCGGCCTCTCTTGTTGCGGAGCACAGGCTCCGGACGCGCAGGCTCAGCGGCCATGGCTCACGGGCCCAGCCGCTCCGTGGCATGTGGGATCCTCCCGGACCGGGGCACGAACCCGCATCCCCTGCATCGGCAGGCAGACCCTCAACCACTGCGCCACCAGGGAAGTCCCCAAGGCTATTTTTAAATCAAATATCCTTGGAAGTCTGGAACAGAGGACAGTTAGTACCTTGCTTGCAAGGCATTCAGAGATGTAAAGGCCTTGTGGAGAATTGTCTTCCAACAATTGTTATGAGGGGATGTTTTCTCATGAGAAGCACTTACAGCAATGTTGCTGTATTTTCCAGAAAATGATCATGTGCATGAAGTTTTGCAGTGACAATATATTTAAATGCTGTTTTAAAAAAATTCGTGCATAGAATAGCTCTGTGCCATGTACAGCAGTGTGCATTTCATACATGTTTAGAAATGGTATTGTGCAGTAGTGGGGCTTTGGACAAGAGTAAGTTTTATTGCTAATTGGGCTGTTTCTTCATCCATAGGCAAATTTTAAAAAATCCTCAAAATTTTTTTCATACTTAATCCAATTTACTCCTCGTAAAAGCAGGTCAGATTAGAGAGGTTTAGTATCTCGCCCAGTGTCGTAGTGCTAATAGAAGAGAGAGTTGGGATTCAAACCAAGGTCTCTCCAACTCCCCATCCTGAATTGTTAACCACTGTATTATTACAAATCCGTGGAGTATATGGTATAATCCGTAATGGGTGTTTTACATCTAGTAGTTAAACTTTATGGGAGAAGCTTCATCAACATATCCTTGAAGAGTATTCTGAACTACTTAGACCCAGTTGTGCCAAGGCCAGAGAAATCAAAGCTGAGAACATCCCCAGAAAAGACATCTGTCATTGCAGTCATAGAAGTTGTTTTTAGAGGGAAATTTGATATAAAAAATTGTCTTCCATCCAGGCCTGGACATTGTCTATTGGCTGCTGAGATTGTTTGGCTAGGAAAGCCAGAAACACGAACAATGATTTAGATTTATATATTCATCTGATTCATCTGGGCCAAAACATTGGGACAGGAGAAGGAAATATTTATTTTATTTTGCTAGGCACAAGGACAAAACGTCTTCTGTTTCATTGGCTTGGTGTGGAAGGGAGTCCTGAGCAGTGCTTCCAGTATTTTCGTTGAGTATGTAAACAGGATTGATAGTCTGCTTACATTTTCTCCTTTGTGTGCTTGGCTTTCCCAAGTTTGTCTAACCTCTTCCACGTGGTATTTTTTTCTTTGATTTTGTTGTTATATATTTACTGAGTGTTAATGATATGCAAGCACTGTAGGAAATACCAGTTACATAGGGTCCCTTCTCAGTAAATTAAAAGTGGAAACATCACATGATATTTTCTGGAATGGTAGGTGGGTATATGTTTTTTTTTTTTTTTTTGCGGTACGCGGGCCTCTCACTGTTGTGGCCTCTCCCGTTGCGGAGCACAGGCTCCGGACGCGCAGGCTCAGCGGCCATGGCTCACGGGCTTAGTTGCTCCGCGGCATGTGGGATCTTCCCGGACCAGGGCACGAACCCGTGTTCCCTGCATCGGCAGGCGGATTCTCAACCACTGCGCCACCAGGGAAGCCCGGGTATATGTTTTTAAATTTATTTTTACAGATGGATCAGTGGATTCTCGAGTTGCATATAATCAGAGCCTATCATCTGACTTTTTTGCTAACCTTTGACATTTAATTTGGCTGGCTATTTTTTTTTTTTTTTTTTTGGTGGTACGCGGGCCTCTCACTGTTGCGGCCTCTCCCGTTGCGGAGCACAGGCTCCGGACGCGCAGGCTCAGCGGCCATGGCTCACGGGGGCCCAACCGCTCTGCGGCATGTGGGATCCTCCCGGACCGGGGCACGAACCCGCGTCCCCTGCATCGGCAGGCGGACTCTCAACCACTGCGCCACCAGGGAAGCCCTTGGCTGGCTATTTTGTTGTTGTTGTTATTGCCGGAGTTGATGCTATTCTGTTCTCCTAGCTTAATGGTATAATTGACTGTACTGCCCAGATGTTTGGGTAGAGTGCTGTTGCCAATTATTCATAAATACTACTCTTAAGGCTTAGAAGAGGAACTTTGATATTAAAATGTTTATGTTAGGGACATGCATTTGACTTCTGCATGATGTTAGTTTCCTTTGCCCTGATTAGTGCTGGAATTATCTTTTGAAGAATGCCAATTAAGTGCAGACCTGCCCTAGAAAATAAATACCTTTCAAACATTTGCAAAGGGGCACAACTTATCGGCAAAACATCAAAGTATAATGCTGGAGGATTGTATTTTAATCTTGATGACTTTCCTCATTACATTCTTAATTTGGGGCAAATCTCTTAACCTTTTGGTGACTCTCTTATTTATAATGAGAGCACATGAACATCTCTTAAACTGATATATGTAAATATATCTGACATATGGCCATAAAATGTGTATTATTAATTTTATTTCTTTAAAATTTTGTGCAGCGTTTAAGGGGTTATCCAATCACCCCTAAATTTGGTGGCTTGAAACAACAGTGTTGCCATCCCCTTTTTTCTTAATGGGTCTGCAATTTGGGCAGAACTTGCACAGGGGCAGCTCATCTTTACTGGATATCAGCTGGGGCTGCTTGTATGGAGGTTAGCAGGTCCACTTTTATCCATTTTGTTAGCTCTTGTCTCGTGGCTAGCAAGTTGGTACAGGCCACTGTCTGGGAACTCAGTCGGTCTTGTGGACTGGGGTTCTGGTTCCTGTTTACCTGGGCCTTTCCATGGGCTGTTTATAGTTTGTCACAGCATGGTGGCTGGGTTCCAAGAGCAAGTATGCCAAGAGACAGGAAGTGAAAGCTGCCAGTTTCATAAAACCTGGGCTCAGAAACCGATGCGGTGTTGCTTTTGCTATATTTTTCAAGTTTTCACAGATCTCCAGTTCAAGGGGAGGGAACACAGACGCTACCTTTCAATGAGAGGAGTGTAAAACAAAACAAAACAACCACCACATCCTATAGATGGTTCCTGAATTACTGACAGTATATCATGGACCATCGTACATAGCCTTCCCAGCGTTCAACTCTTTTTCCCTATAAAAACATGAATTATCACTTGATATCCTACATCTGCCTTCACCATTAGAGTTGTTACTGAACTCAGGTTTGACTCATGTCCCCAAAAACCAACTCCAAAGATGCTCAACCATGACAGCTTTTAAGGGGAAAAAGGGGGAAAGAATCTGTTAGCCATTGAGGCAGAAGATCAGATTCTTCATTTTTCCACTGTGTGCAGACCTGCTGACTTGTGATTTTCCTTTGGATGCTATCTTGCCTGTGTGGTCTGCCTGCAGATTTTCTAAGGGGGAAGCTGGGTGTAGAGAGTCAGTCATTCTTTAAGTATTTAATTCTTTATTCTTACCCCTTTTAATCCAGGAAAGGAATCAACAGGTTAGGCAAGGCATTGTGTACATTCAGTAGAGCAGAAGTCAGGAGTTAGGTTAAATGTTACCCAGTGATCTCATTTTTATAATTAAGGTTTAAGTGGAACAGAAATAGACAAACAGGAAAAAAAGAGCTGCTTACACATCCCCACTCGTCAGACATCATTCCATTTCCGGGAGATTAGGGGTGAAGAGCAGTCTTCTGTAACTTCTTCATGCTCACATGGGCATCATATTCTTAGAGTGGAAGATGTCGACATGGGTCTGTAGCATCTCTTTGCTGACAATTTCAGTTGCCCGCTTACATATATGGGCAGAGCAAGCTACAATTATTGATGCCCACAAAGATACAGATTATTATGAACAATAGTGTTAATCACGTTCTCTTGAGGCCAGTTCTTGGAACTGTGTTAGCCATAGACTCAGTAGTGCTCAAGATGGAGCAACTTATGTCATGGCTACAGACTGGTCATCAGTTAGCTTTTTCCCTCTGGTGGCAATTATATTATCTGTAAGAAGACTCAGGAATGTGCATCAGATACTGAGTCTGTGACCCTATTGTCCTAATCTTGAACTGCTTGAACCTGCTCTTTGTGACTCAAGGGGGGCCTGGAAGATTTCAACTTTTCTACGAACAAGAGGCAGGGGATGTGGAGGGGCCTTTGTACTTGGGGGTCCCTGTAGGTTTTTGCTCGGTTTCAGAGTTGTTTATTTCATTCATTCATGTAAGAAATTCTAATGGAGCAAGTGGTAAAAAAGACTATAAAACAGAAGAAAAATGCTACCATTTGTTGCCACCTATCTCTGAAAGTATTCAAGGCTCTCATAAAAATAGTCAATATGACTTGAATTAAGAAAAATAAAACATGTTACTGAGAAAGTCTCATTCAATGTGATATCAATGCATCGGCACAAGGAAAGCCCAAAGCAGAACTAGTGGCCAGTTTTTGATAAATTGTGCTCATACACGTGTATTTATATGACATTCTCACCTTCCTAATCAATGTCACTGATAAGCATCCTCAGCAAGAAAGGGCAGGAGTCACAATCAAGGTAGAGAAAATGCTCCACACATCGGGGTAGAGTGGCCTTTGTGAACGTTAGCTCGGCGTAGAGTAGCAGGATTTTTAAGCAGCTCTGGATATTGAGAAAGAGTTGGAGTAACTGAGCGAAAAGAATGGCCTCAAGTCTTTAAAAAATGTTCACCGAAGCACAATTTCAAAAGCTTTAGCACAAATATATCTTTAGAACAGTTGAGGTTGGAAGATACATAAACCTGATATGAAATAATCTAAAATGGGAAGAGTTTTTTGGGGGGGAGAAACTATGAGTCAAATAAGGGGGAATTGAAATTAATATGGGGCACTGAATATACTAGCCAAAGCTAAATCCTGAAGATTCCTGTAAGAGCAAGGGCATCTCTTCTGGCCCATCACCTTCCAGTAGTTCTGAGGAGGAAGGAGATGGCCATGTGAGAGTAGCTTGTATTCTGGTCACCATCCATGAAGGGTTTTCTAATTCCTCAAGCATACCTAATTCCTTGACACTTCTCTCTGTGCTCCTGGCAATTAGCACTCACCTGTGATGGCATTTTTGTGTCAGTTATGGTTTATTTGGCTATGTGTGCATTTCCTTCACTCGATATGCCATCCTACCATAATTCATTGAATGGATATGGATCTTTCTAATCCATAAAGCAGTCCATTACATTTTGTATAGTTCTACTTGCTTTTCATTATAGACATAAACTACCTCCTTGCTGTCCATGGTAAATTTAAGCCTGCCTTTTGTACCAGCAGAAAAACTGTAGAGAAATAATCATCTGTTGAAAGAGTCTTGTGAATCACAAACAAACACAGCCACATCCAATGAGGATTTGGGATTATACTTTAATTGCTTTTGCCATAACATCATGCACAATTATGTTAAGAGTAAATGCATTGATAATTACACTACTAAAATGAAAGACCAAATGAAACTGGTGGTGCTGGACTCTAGTCAGATTATCATAATGTGTTTAAGATATACTTAACTTATATTTGCTTTTTTTAGTGCATAGTGAGAGAAATTATTTTTTTAAATAGTTCATCTGAAGTTTTATTAAATACAGCATATATTTGAAAATGTAATTAAAATGATGTTTAAAAGGGATAAGAAGTCAGCAGTGTTGCTCACCTCTTGTGTCTGCCTCTACTCCCCCCTTGTTTATGTCCTCATGACCTACCTTTTTACTCCAGTCGTTGCTGTGGCAATGGTTGTATGGACGTATAACCTGATACAACTTTGTCTCAGCTGATCTAATGTTTCTGCCTCAGGACTGTTCTATGGTTGTGTTGGATTCCATGGGAGTATGCTCAGCCCCTTGGACCTATGCATACATCTGCAAGGGTGAGAGAATGAACACTTCCTGGGGGTAGCCCTTCACGAATGAGCAGAAACCTATAGGTGAATACTTATCTCTTCTGTTCTTCATGTAAACAATTCTGAAGTGAATTCAGCAAGGATAGCTGGACCACCCACCGTTGTGGTCAGCTCAGTAGTGCACATTTAGATGGGCTTTTCCTCCTCCTATGTGTTTTTATTCCATCCCTCTCACACCAAATGTGAGGTTCATTTCCCCACATCAACCGATTCTCCCACACCAATTGGGTGTCCTACAATTCAGTTCAGTCCTGACACTTAACTACCTCAAGTTTGCACAGGCCCCACAGATGAGGGGCTCCGTTCTACAAAAGTACACCCACTTTAGATGCCAGTTGTAAGACTGGGCCACCTGTCTATTTTGTTATAAAGTTAGGGGGTTCCCACAATCCTGCTCCTTGGGTTTGATGATATGCTAGAATGGCTCAGGGAAATACTTATGTTTACTGGTATATTATTGTCAACTTAAAAAAAAAAAAACCACAACACAATGTGAGAGTTGTGGGTTACGTTTTCTTGGGGGCAAAATGAGGACTATAGCCTGGAAGACAGCAACTGAGCTCTAAGAAACTGCTCCAAAGAGTAGAGGGCAAGGTCAGTATATATGTGGTTTTGGTGAAGGGGGAGTACATGTACTCAAGCAGAAGGTTTCTGCTAGTCACGAGGAGCAGACATCACCATGAAGGATTTTCGTGCTTTTCTAGATATGAGGAGATACAAGAGTTGGACTCAAAGTCGGCTCCTGAAAATATCTATCTGAAGACCTGTTCTGCCAGTTTTTCCTAGAGCACAGAGTGCCGCATTTCTGCTCTCCATCCTGAACTCCTTTCAGGGGGTGTTGAAAGTCAGCAGCTGCAGCAACACATGATTTAATCCTTGTAGAGGTAGATGGCAATTGCCAATTTGTAGTTGACATTATAAAGGATATGACTCAGGGTCAGCCAAATGGAAAAGCTGCGTAGGGCAAGGGGAGAGGAGTGCACAGAACCTCATGCCCCCTCTGCGTGCACCACCCTCCCAGCACCGCGGTGTGTTCACCAACTGGGGAGCCCTCTGAAGCTTATTGTTTAGAGGTTTTTATGGAAGTTTCTTTATATAGGCATAATTGATTCAATCATTGGCCATTTGTGCTTGAGGTCTATCTTCATTCTCTCTCTGCTCCCTGGAGGTTCTAAGACGGGGTTGATTCCTCTGGCAACCAGCCCCCATCCTGACACTATGTAGGGGCCCACCAGGAGTCACCTCATTAGCATAAGCTCAGGTATGATTGAAAGGGGCTTGTTATGAATAACAAAAGATGCTCCTATCACGCCTATCACCCAGGAACTTCCAAGTGTTTTAGAAGTTCTGTCAGGAACTGGGAACAAAGACCAAATATTTATTTCTTATGATCGTACCTTCTGTTTTTATTTTTCCCAGTCTCCCATTTGTTTCTTTTGATTACCTTCCAGACTAAAGTAGCTGCATGTAAATTCTTGTCTCAGATTCTGTCTTTTGGGGGAAACTGAGCCAAGATAGCAGAAAAAAGGGCAAAGGCAGGAAGGATCATGTTCTCGAGTATTCCTAAACACAAGAGAACCTTAGTTGTTCACTGGGCTGTCCATCACTGCCTTTGAGATGCTGCTCTTCTTATTTTGTTATGCAAAATGTGTGCTGCACAACACTATCCAATCTCCATGGCAATGACATCATGGAGATATTTACAAGTAAGCATGAGTGTATATGAAAAAAAAAACTCGTCAATGACTTGTGCCCTATGAATGTTTTTCATTTGCTCAATTCTAAATTCAAGTACACAAGTCAATCCATAAAAATGGTGCTACTGAATATGTAAAATTCATGTGGAATTCACTCTCCATGGTCATAGAATTGAAAAACTAAAACCACAAAATAGATTAGGAGCACCACTGTTATGAAAGAGGAAGAAAATATGGGAAGTAAAGAATTCACTACCCCAGCAATGTTTTTGTTTTTCTTTTTTTTTTTCTTGCGGTACACGGGCCTCTCACTGTTGTGGCCTCTCCCGTTGCGGAGACGCGCAGGCTCAGCGGCCATGGCTCACGGGCCCAGCCGCTCCGCGGCGTGTGGGATCTTCCTGGATCGGGGCACGAACCCGTGCCCCCTGCATCGGCAGGCGGACTCTCAGCCACCAGGGAAGCCCCCCAGCAATGTTTTTAAAAGGGAGAACACATAATGGTTGGAATCTTCGTTTTAGCAGCTTAATTGAATGTATAACACAATCATGTTCTTGCATTTTCTTCCTAATTTCTTATTTTTGCCTTTGTCTTTTCCTAATAAGATTTGGCTTCATCTTTAAACATTGCTATGTGATCTTTGTCCAGCTCTGGCCTGGTAATAACCACTTTGATAAGATGAATGTATACCAAACAGTAGCCCATTTCACATTAAACACATGCATATGACAAATTTCTTCCTGAAATTCTGGAAGATTTGGCTGATTTACTAATCTTTTTGATGTCCTTGAATAACCTAGGTGTCTGAGTATATATTTTTTAGTGAAGAATAACTTAAGTGTATGAAAGTAACTTGCAGAACCTGATAATGTCACTGGGCCATGCAAAAGCTTCGATAAGCAAAATGGAATATTGTCAGGAGCCAAAGCAGTGATTCTTACTATCCCACATAAATGTTCTCTTGTCTCTCTCTGGGGCCACAGGGTCTCTCATCTGTCTTTCCTCTATATGTTTGCTTCATTCTTTATCTTCATAACAGCTCCAGACCTATGTGGTCTCCCACCCAAGTGTATAGGAGACACATACTATATCCTGAGTACTTTAAGAGGCACCATTACTTTCTGTATTACTAAGAAAATATCTTGTCTATCAAATGTGATGCACAAGCTTCTGTAAGATGCCTTCTGATTTTATAAATTATAAAATACAAAAATGTGTATCTTAGTGTCAATGAAATGTGATACTAGAGTGTCTGGTGTCTGGATTCTAAATTACTGGATAGAGTGTCAACTAAAAAAGCACAACCTGGGAATTCCCTGGCGGTCCAGTGCTTAGGACTCCAAGCTTCCACTGCAGGGAGCACGGGTTCGATCCCTGGTCAGGGAAGATCATGCATGCTGCGTGGTGCCCCCCCCCCCAAAAAAAACCCCCCACAACCTAAAAGTTGAGAATTATGTTTAATTCCCTGTGTTTTCTGAGGACTTCAAGCCTCTGGGATAGTTCTGAGGGACTGCTCTGAAGAGGTAAAGGAAGAGCCAGGATATGTAGGGGTTTTTACAACAAAAACCAGGTAGTGGGAACATCAAAAGATTACTGTTAAAGAAAACCAGATATCTCAAGTTAATGAATTTAACACTTTTCTATGTATGGGAAGATGCAAGAGTCTGGGCTTACTGAAATCATTCCTTTGATATGTATTTTAATTATGTATGGCCAGTCTCCTATTCTTTCGCATCTTGAGTCCCATCAGGGCTCGCTACTGGGGACGGCTGTAGTGGCTTGATGGCTGCAACATCTTTTGTTTACTGATTTGGCAGGCAACATTTTTCATTCACATGAGAGAATCTGAGTGAATCAGGCCAGTCAGAGGATCCTCTTTGAGGCTCAGGTGTCTACCCCAGCCTTCATCAGCCATGGCAAGAAGGTGTGAAGGAAAGTTCTCAGGCAAGAGGTGGGGGGCGGTGGGGGGACAAGAATTACAAACGCCGTCTATTGAATATTGTTCTTTAACATTTTCTCGAATTTTACTTTCAATATTTTGGCAACACAAAACATTTCCATACTTGTACATTTTCTGTTGGTTTTGAATTGCTGGGAAATGAGTTGAAAAGCCATGAAAACAAAAATCTGATGTATATATTAAATTACTACTAATTTAAAAATGAAAGTGTATTTGAGTGTTGAAAATTCCATTATGGGCACAGCTATAAATTTAAAATTTTCCATTTTGTTGAGGTTTTAGGTATGACTTTTAATGAACTTTTAATTTTGAGATAATCTAGACTTACAGAAGAGTTGCAGAAAAATAGAACAGAGTATTTGGATGCCCTTCATTCAGCCTTTTCGTATGTCAGTGTTGGGGAAGAAGAAGCTTTCTTCTACCCTTCTGGGTTCTTCTGGATGGTCTAAGAATTAATTTGACATGAGACAGATTCAGAGGAGAAAATCAAAAGTTTAATAACGTGTACACAGGAGAGACCCAGGAGGACTGAGTAACTTGCCAAAATGGCTGAAGTTCTCACCTTGAATGCCATCTTCAATTCAAGACAAAAGAGGATGTTGGGGGTAATGGTTTGGGATCTCAACACGGAGGAAGGCAATTTACATAGAGATGGAAGGCAAATATTTGGTAAACAGATGTTTGCTGAGCTATGCTGAGACAATGGGCAGAGAGGAATTTTAGCAGACTTTGCTAGGTCCTTCCCTGTCTACCACACCTAGTTCATATTATAGTTGTCTACGGTGAGAGCGCCCTTCCTGGAACAGGTCCTCTACCTACACTCTTTAGGCAGTCAGGGGCAAGGTCAATTATTCTTCCTGAGTCTTTTAGGCCTTGATTGTTTTCAGCTGGAAATAAAATTCATGCCAAAAAGATACTTCGGGGTGGCAAGTTTTGCTCCCCTATGTCAGAATCTACTGTAACCACAGAGCAATGATCGAGACTAAGAAATTGACCAAGTATAATACTATTAACTAGCATACAGAACATATTTGGATTTCACCAGTTTTCTAGTAAAACCCTATTTCTATTGCCAGGATCCAATCCTGGATAGATTAGTTGACCATAAGTGCATGGGTTTATCTCTGGGCTTTCTATCTTGTTCCATTGATCTGTATTTCTGTTTTTGTGCCAGTACCTTATTGTCTTGATTACTGTAGTTTGTAGTATAGTCTGAAGTCAGGGAGTCTGATTCCTCCTGCTCCGTTTTTTTCCCTCAAGACTGCTTTGGCTATTTGGGGTCTTTTTTGTTTCCATACAAATTTTAAGATGATTTGTTCTAGTTCTGTAAAAAAAAAAATGCCATTGGTAATTTGATAGGGATTGCATTGAATCTGTAGATTGCTTTGGGTAATATAGTCATTTTCACAATATTGATTCTTCCAATCCAATAACATGGTATATCTCCATCTGTTGGTATCATCTTTAATTTCTTTCATCAGTGTCTTATAGTTTTCTGCATACAGGTCTTTTGTCTCCCTAGGTAGGTTTATTCCTAGGTATTATTTTTGTTGCAGTGGTAAATGAGGGTGTTTCCACAATTTCTCTTTCAGATTTTTCATCATTAGTGTATAGGAATGAAAGAGATTTCTGTGCATTAATTTTGAATTCTGCAACTTTACCAAATTCATTGATTAGCTCTAGTAGTTTTCTGGTGGTATTTTTAGGATTCTCTGTATAGTATCATGTTATCTGCAAACAGTGACAGTTTTACTTTTTCTTTTCCAATTTGTATTCCTTTTTTTCTTCTCTGATTGCCATGGCTAGGACTTCCAAAACTATGTTGAATAATAGTGGTGAGATGAGTATAGCTACTCCAGTGTTCTTCTGATTTCTGTTTGCATGGAATATCTTTTTCCATCCCATCACTTTTAGTCTGTATGTGTCCCTAGGTCTGATGTGGGTCTCTTGTAGACAGCATATATATGGGTCTTGTTTTTGTATCCATTCAGCAAGCCTGTGTCTTTTGGTTGGAGCATTTAATACATTCACGTTTAAGGTAATTATCGATATGTATGTTTCTATGACCATTTTATTAATTGTTTTGGGTTTGTTTTTGTAGATCCTTTACTTCCCTTGTGTTTCTCACTTAGAGAAGTTCCTTTAGCATTTTTTGTCGAGCTGATTTGGTGGTGCTGAATTCTTTTAGCTTTTGCTTGTCTGTAAGGCTTTTGATTTCTCCATCAAATCTGAATGAGATCCTTGCTGGGTATAGTAATCTTGGTTGTAGGTTCTTCCCTTTCATCACTTTCAGTATATCATGCCACTCCCTTCTGGCTTGTAGAGTTTCTGCTGAGAAATCAGATGTTAACCTTATGGGAGTTCCCTTGTATGTTATTTGTCGTTTTCCCCTTGCTGCTTTCAATAAGTTTTCTTTGTCTTTAATTTTTGCCAGTTTGATTACCATGTGTCTTGGCGTGTTTCTCCTTGGGTTTATCCTGTATGAGACTCCCTGTGCTTCCTGGACTTGGGTGGCTATTTCCTTTCCCATGTTTGGGAAGTTTTCTACTACAATCTCTTCAAATATTTTCTCTGGTCCTTTCTCTCTTCTTTTTCTGGGACACTTATAATGTGAATGTTGTCCCAGAGGTCTCTTAGGTTGTCTTCCTTTCTTTTCATTCTTTTTTCTTCATTCTGTTCTGCAGCAGTGAATTCCACTGTTCTGTCTTCCAGGTCACTTTTCCGTTCTTCTGCCTCAGTTATTCTGCTATTGATTCCTTCTAGTGTAGTTTTCATTTCAGTTATTGTATTGTTCATCTCTGTTTGTTTGTTCTTTTATTCTTCTAGGTCTTTGTTAAACATTTCTTGCATCTTCTCGATCTTTGTCTCCATTGTTTTTCTGAGGTCCTGGATCATCTTCACTATCATTATTCCAAATTGTTTTTCTGGAAGGTTGCCTATCTCCACTTCATTTAGTTGTTTTTCAGGGGTTTTATCTTGTTCCTTCATCTGGTATATAGCCCTCTGCCTTTTCATCTTGTCTATCTTTCTGTGAATGTGGTTTTTGTTGCACAGGCTGTAAGATTGTAGTTCTTTTTGCTTCTGCTATCTGCCCTCTGGTGGATGAGGCTTTCTAAGAGGCTTGATGGGAGAGACTGGTGGTGGGTAGAGCTGGCTGTTCCTCTGGTGGGCAGAGCTCAGTAAAACTTTAATCCATTTGACTGCTGATGGGTGGGGCTGGGTTCCCTCCCTGTTGGTTGCTTGTCCTGAGGCAACCCAACACTGGAGCCTACCTGGGCTCTTTGGTGGGGCTAATGACAGACTCTGGGAGGGCTCAGGCCAAGGAGTACTTCCCAGAACTTCTGCTGTCAGTGTCCTTGTCCCCAAGGTGAGCCATAGCCCCTCCCCCCTGCCTCTGCAGGAGACCCTCCAACATTAGCAGGTAGGTCTGGTTCAGACTCCTGTGGCATCACTGCTCCTTCCCCTGGGTCCCTATGTGCACACTACTTCATGCCCCTCAGGAGTGGAGTCTCTGTTTCCCCCAGTCCTGTCAAAGTCCTGCAATCAATTCCCCCTAGGCTTCAAAGTCTGATTCTTTAGGAATTTGTCCTCCCGTTGCTGGACCCTCAGGTTGGGAAGCCTGACGAGGGGCTCAGAACCTTCACTCCAGTGGGTGGACTTCTGTGGTAAAAGTGTTCTCCAGTCTGAGAGTCACCCACCCAGCAGTTATGGGATTTGATTTTACTGTGATTGCACCCCTCCGACCATCTCATTGTGGCTTCTCCTTTGTCTTTGGATGGGGGGTATCTTTTTTGGTGAGTTCCAGTGTCTTCCTGTTGATGATTGTGCAGCAGCTAGTTGTGATTCTGGTGTTCTCAAAAGAGGGGGTGAGAGCAGGTCCTTCTACTCTTCCATCTTGGTTCTGTTTTTTAAAAATAAAAACAATATTCATCTTATTACTTAAATTATGTATTGCTTCATTATTTCAAATATAATATTTTTCATAGTTATTACACTTGGCCTTTTTTGTGACTACTTTTTCTACCTTCAAATTGTCAATTTTTTTGAATATCGCTCAAATTTTTCAACTCATTTTCCTGGTCCTCCTGACAGTAATTCTGCTGTAGATTTTATATGTTGCTAATTCATCCGATTTCATTTGAGGTCATCTTAAGCTTCAGTTGTCTAGTTATTTTTGTCTGTGTGTGGTTATCTGGAGTACCCTCTGGCAACGTGAATTTGGGGATAGCCAAAAACTCAGGATCTTATCCCTGTTATTCTGGGATACTGTTAGGAGAGGGGAGATGAGAGAACACTGGTTATTATGGAGCTCTACATGGCATAACCACACCCAGAACCACCTTTATTCCTTGAAAGAGAAACAGCATTGGGCCATAGAGACTCCCCAGGTTTTAATCCTCCAGCACTGGGAGACTTGAACAGGAAGAAGTGGAGGAGGAATGCAGGAGGTCCTACCTGTTTGCATCAACCCCTAACAGGTGTTGTTTGTGCTGTAGCAAGTGTTATTTGTGCTCCTTAGACAGCCCCCTCCCTAACCGGCACCAGAGGCCTGGGCTGTTGCTGTAAATTCCTGCGAGTGTAGACATAACAGGTGTCCAGGGCAGCACAAGGGAGAGGAAGGGCCTTCCTCCTGCAGTTGTCACTCCCCCCACCAGTGTACCCCAATTTGAGACAGCTTGCATTCTTACTGGGAGTTGGTCACATTTGTTTACTTGATTTGGTTTTTTGTTCTGGAATTGGTTTGTTTCCTAATTCTGTATGTTCTCCAGGGTTGAATTTTGGGAAGAGGTATCAGCAGCTCCATGCTACCTTGCCATGTTGGCAGGTCACTTAATTTGCCGTGATCTATGAACTGATAACTGCTGGTGGAAGCCCAAGAGCTGCCAGCGCCTGTCCATTTCAGATTCCCATTGACAAGCTCTTCCTGCCCTGAACCGACCCTTCCTAGGGATGCACACTGCATGTAAAATAGCAACTTTCCTTCTCTTTCCTTCAATTCTCAATTTTATCCTTGTCACCTTCAATCTCAGTAAATGGCCAAGATTTCTGTTTGAGAAAGACAGATGAAACATGAGCTCCCCTGCCCAAGTTCTTATTTCTTCATATTCTTTTCTCATCCCAACCTTCCAATCAGTTCTAGTACTAAGTAGTTATTCCTGAAATAACCTTTCCACTTGTTCTCTGGATCCCATTTTCCCTGGGACAATTTATCCATATTCATCTTTTATATTGTTAGCATTATTTTTGTTTTAAAATAATTTTGTTACCATTTCCTAAAACTATATAAATTTACATAAAAACTTAAATATATAAGATAATATAAATTTTAATAGTAATAATAAACAGATGTAAAATAATTGTCTTAGTTCTTGTTTGCAGGCAGAATAGAGCCTGAGGCAAAAGCTTTCTGTGCTAAGCTTTATGGGGACAGAACAAAGGCGTGTGAGACAGGGAAGAAGGGTGAGCAAACACGAAGCTGTAGGTCACTGATGCTCACAGCTTTCTCAGGGAGCCTAATGCTCATTTGTGCCCTGATGTCCTCAGGGGGGCTCCATGAAGCTATTGTCCAACAAATAGTCTACTGGGGGCAAGAAAAAAGAATTTATCGATTGGGCTCTTCCTCTCATTTGTCAAAGTTTTTCTTGTCAGCTTCCTTGCATTTTCTGTCCTGCATCATTGATTGTGTGCCTCAGCAAAATCGGGACATCCAGGGTGGAAGTCGAGGTGCACAAGGAGGGGTGTGGAGAGGCAGGGGTGATTTGTGCCGAGACACATGAAGGACTAGGAGTTGTCACCTCAGAGGGTTGCTCTGTCTAGACAGCAAGGCAAAGGTGTCCCATGTACTGAATTCCAGCAAGAGTATGTAACAGGTACAAAGAATATGAGGTGGAATAACCAGGTACTCACCACCCAGATTAAGGAGGAGAGTAAAACCAGTAACACTGTGGCTTCCTAGGTATCTTTTCTCCATTCAAACCCTCTTCTTCCCCTTCCCAATGAAATCTATTCTGATTTTTGTATTATAATTCCGTTGTCAGTTGCATTTTTAAAATACGTAGTACATATTCTTAACAATATATTTATTCTGGATCTTGAACCATCTATAAATTGCATCCTGCTCCGTATTTTTCTGTGATTTGCTTTTGCAATTGTTGAGGAAATGTAACTAAAGACAAAATCTTCTGCCAACCCAGGAAACCTGTCCACGAAGGCAGAAGAGAAAGAAAACAATTTTATTATTGGGTAAGCATTAAAGCAGAGTGTGATGTAGATCACAGGCAAGTGGTGTTATAATTTGGCAATATAAGTTTACCAAGATTGTTGACTGAGTTTACCTCACATTTATGGTATATTGTTTGTTCATTTTATTTATCATTATGTGTAAAAGTCAGGTTTTTAAGTTTTCACCAATCTGATGTATGTAAAATATTCTCTCAGTTTTAATTTTCATATCCCTGATTTAAAATGAGATTGGGCATATTTTCATTTATAAGGCATTCATATTTCTTCTCTTGCTCATCTTTCAATTGGTTGTTTATCTTTTTCTTTTTGGTTTACAAGACTTGATTATATATTTTGATTTATGCTCTATGAATTGCAAAAATACCTTCTAGGTTTGGAAGTTGATTTTACATTTTCATATAAAATACTTTCTGGTGAAAGATCCTAGTTTTAATGAGTCAAGTTTATTTTTCAATCATGATTTATACTTTTGTGTCTTGTTTAAGAAAGTCATGCTCACAGGGTCCTGAAGATATTCATCTGTGTATTTTTTTTCTTATTTTTCTTTTCATTTTTTTCTTTTTTCATCTATATTTACTTTTTAAATTAAAAAAAAGTTTTCATATTTAAGGCTCTGATCTTATAAAATGATTTTTCTGTATGGTGTGAATTCCCATTTCTGTTTTTTATGTGTTTAATCAGTGTCCCAACATCGCTGTTTTATTAATCCATTTTCCATCATCATTTAAGCTCCGAGTTCATCTCTACTGATTAGCATTGCCTTCCCTGTCATATATCATGTTTCCTTGTATATAAAGGTCAATTTTAGGACTTTTTATTCCTGAGGGCCCCACTGGGGAGCCACATGTTCATTGGTGTGACAGGGATAAATTGAAAATTTTTGCATTTCTATTTTTAGTTTCTGTTTCATTCTGCTATTGATTCTCTCCTTTATCTTTCTTTGGTTTATTCTTTTGTTTTTTTTCAAATGACTTTTTTTTTAACATCTTTATTGGAATATAATTGCTTTACAATGTTGTGTTAGTTTCTGCTCTGCAACAAAGTGAATCAGTTATACATATACATGTATCCCCATATCTCCTCCCTCTTGCATCTCCCTCCCACCCTCCCTATCCTACCCCTCTAGGTGGTCACAAAGCACCGGGCTGATCTCCCTGTGCTATGTGGCTGCTTCCCACTAGCTATCTATCTTACATTTGGTAGTGTATATATGTCCATGCCACTCTCTCACTTTGTCCCAGCTTACCCTTCCCACTCCCTGTGTCCTCAAGTCCGTTCTCTGTGCACATTAGATGACATTCTTGAGATGGTTTTTAGTCCAATCTCTGTATTCTTTCTGTCTGGAAGAGTGACTCAATATATTTCAAAGTTTCTCATTCTATTTTCTGTATCTCTTAAATTCTCCTATTTAACAGCACTGCATCTGGGTCATTTCTTCAGATTTATTCTGGTTTATTAATTCTCTCTTTGGTTTTGTTTCATGTGCTGTTTAACTCTTCCCTTGAGTATTGAACTTCAATGATTATCGTTTTTAGACCTTTTTCTTGGTTCTTCATCAAATTTGCTTGGTCATTTTTAATAGTGTCTTGATCCTTGGCTATGGTTTGGTTCTTTGTTCTTTAAACATTTTATTGCTTGATTTTATCTTCTACATATTCTGGTATTAGATTCCTCGGGTATCTAAATCTGCTGTTTTTGTTTCTACTGGCTCTCACCTAAGATGACTGGTTTTCATATGTATTTGATAATTATTTTGGAGTAATATTTGACTGTGGGGAAAATCCTATGGGAGCTAAGTGGAGGATACTTTCCTCCAGAGAGGATTTGTGTGATCATCCTGGGTGCACTTGAATAAATATTTTGGCTTTTACTTCACGGATCATATGTGGGATATGAATTCAAGCCCAAGATGCATGTGGTGGCAGGTCCATGGCTAAACTATTTTTATGAGAGACCATTTGTCTTCTTTATTTCTCCCGTAGAACCAAGAATAGGACAGACAGGTTTAGCTCCCTTTGCTGTACGGCTGAGTTGTCAGGTCATTCTTTCCCTCTGGTTGTTTCTTTCTGGTTGTTGGGGCTGGGGCGGACTTCAGTCCATTTTCCATCTGCAAAGGTCCTGTCCTCAGATATCAACATGGTGGAGCTCTAGACTCCTGTTGTTGGCATTTGTCACCAGAATATTTCCAGCTTCATATTCTCTTTATCACTCTATTTTAAACTTATCATCATTATTTCTTCACTCTTGGAGATTTTCCCAGACTTTCTTTTTAGAAGAGCAATGCATTTTAAAAATATGATTTTGTAATTTATCAAATATCAATTTTTTAATGCAGTAGGTTGGCCTAGCGAGTTCAGAGTATTAATTCCCAAACGGCCAGAAACAAATGTCTTAGTGTCTTTCCAGAAATATATATGAAACAACATTTCAGTTACTCTGAGCTTCTGGAGAAGAAGGAAATAAAGGAAATAAATAATTGCCTGGCAACGTGGGAAGGTACTTTGCAAATATCTCAACATTTTGGGAGGTGGTATGGCTAAATATCATTAAGAGAAGACTTTTTACTGTAACCACAGCTTCTGAAATGCCTGCAGGATAGAAGACGTTGATTCATTAATTCTATTCTCTGTGTTAACTGTGAACTGTTGCCCTAAATTACTTTCTAAGGGCTATAAATTATAGTCAAATCCTCATGGAGAGGACTAGATGTATAGAAAATCTCAATTATAGAATCTGTAATAAAATTTTCTTAGCCAAGTCTCTGTTCTAAGATCCTTCTTTCTGACACTATGACATGTTATCTTAGAACTGATAAAATTCAGTATCTGCTGAATAGCCTCACATTTTGAGTGTCCTGACTTAATTTTATTAATGAACCAAGTGATACCACTCCAATAATGAAATTAAAGTGTTTTTTAAAATAAATCTTTTTAAAGATGTAAAACTCAGGGAAAACTGAAAATATGTTGAGTTAAATTTCTTGACACTGAAATAATACTGGAAAATTTAAATGACCTCCTGCCTTTTCAATTCATCCTGCAGACTATCATAGTATTTTCTTAAAGTACAGATCTCAGTACATGACCCTTCCTTTACTCAAGGAACTTTAATTTCTGTTTCTAACTTCTTGCCAGAAATTTCTATGCAGATGCTCAGTTTACAGTCAAATGATACTATCTGAACTAAGCTTAGTTACACTTACCCCCATTAAATCAAGATTTATTGAAGTCTTCCTTTATGTTTTATTCTGTGCAAGGCAAAGTGAGTCAAAGATGGATTAGCCGTGGTACTTACCTTCCAGGTGACTTTCAGCCCAATGGGGGTGGGTAGGAGGGACAGAAAGCATGTTTTAAAAAAAAAGAATCACATGGTATGGTAAAGGCTAAAGTGGAAATTTATACAAGTGATCCTTTCTCTTTCTCAATTTTCACAGCATTTTATCTTTATCTCTCATGACATTATTACTTTCACCTTTTAGTAGTTTTCTCCTCTGACTTCTATGACCTCAAACAAACTTTTTGAGGTGCAAAGTATAGATATTATGTTGTGTGCTTTTTAAGACAATTATTTGGGCAGTTTTAGGATTACAGAAAAATTGAGGGGGACAGAGATACCCCATTTACCCCTTCCCCGCCACCCCCCCCCCCCCCCCCCCCCCCCCCCCCCCCGCTTCCCTCACCAGAGTGATACATTTGTTACCACTGATGAACCTACATTGAAACATCAAAATTAACACCAAGTCCATAGTTTACGTTCGGGTTCTTTCTTGATGTTGTACTTTCTTTGAGTTTGGGCAAATATGTAATTACATGTATCTACCATTAGAGTATCAAAGCATATTTTCACTGCCCTGAAAATCCTCTGTTCTTGCTTATTCAGCCCTCTCTCCCCCATCATCTCTTTTTAAATTCTCTAACAACTTTAGCTGAGTGCCTTGCATGGAAAAGTAACAATAATAGAACAACAGCAGTAACACCAGTAACAATGTAAATCACTTCAATAGTGTTAACTGTGTGTTAGTCTCTGTTCTAGGGTTTTGTATGTATTAACTCATTTAATTCACACAACTCTCTACTGGGCTCTATCACTATCCCCATGCAACTAATGAGACTAAGGCACAAGTTAAGTGAAATAACTTGCTCAGACTCGCTTAGCTAGTAATGCAGAGCCCAGAGCTGGGATGCAGATAGTCAGCAAATGTTTTTTTTTTTTTTTTGTGGTACGTGGCCCTCTCGCTGTTGTGGCCTCTCCCGTTGCGGAGTGCAGGCTCAGTGGCCGTGGCTCATGGGCCTAGCCGCTCCGTGGCATGTGGGATCTTCCCAGACCGGTGCACGGACCAGTGTCCCCTGCATCAGCAGGCGGATTCTCAACCACCGCGCCACCAGGGAAGCCCCAGTAAATATATTTTGAAAACATAATTAATATCAGGTAGCTGTTTAAAGAAAAACAAACACAAGGTCAGAAATTCTGCATCTAATACTAATGCATTTTCCTTCCGTGTTCAGGTTACATAATTTGTGGAGACTGTAAAACTATATCTGTATTAAAGATTTTATTTATATCTGGTGGGAAACTCCTTAGTAGTGTTTTTTCCCTAAGACATAAAAGATTGACACATTTTACCCCTAGCAGTTCAAGTTGGATTGTCCTCAAAGGACAGAAACTTCATCAGCATGCTGGACATTTCTTGTGTTCTACATGGAAGCTTCCCCAGGTCTCTGAATATAAATAAGCTTTACCTGCAATATGTAACAGCTGACTTTATAACTTATGTATTAATGGAATACACTAAACTGAAAGTCATTTAGAAACCTGAACTTTCTGCCCTCTTCATCTTTTACCTTCAGGCCTGAAGGTAATTAGAGCTTGTTAGAATTAGAAGGGGCTTTGGATCGTGTGGTCCAACCAACTCCTTTTATGCAGAAGCAAGCTACAGTTCAGAGCAGCTCTGATTCACCTGAGGCCACGCCATAAGTTAAGAGAGAACAGAAATGAGGATAGTCCTGTTTAGAGATGAGATGGGCATGCACAAAACAATCGGAGACATGTTTGGAGGATAGCATGAGCTTTTACTGTGGGGAAAAAAACATACACCATTCTCTGTATTCAAGTAGTTTAGAGTAGGGAGAAGATAATGTAGGGGCACAAGGTACTACATTACAAGCAGACTGATAGGGTCCACACAGGTGATAGAGGCTGGTTTATATGGGATTACAGAGGAATAAGGGGTGCATTGTGGCTGTTGTATTCAGGAAAACTCATTTATTCATTTTATCATTCATTTTTATTTAGCATATGCTCTAAGCCCCACTCTACACGCTGGAGAATCGGTGATGAGTAAGATAGACATGCTTTGTCCTCATAGAGTTTATAAACTTATTGAGATAGGTAGGTCTTCATTTATTTCTGCATTGTTAACAATGAAAGTTCAGAATAAACAAAGGCTATTTATTCATTATTTATTCCCTGCTTGCTATAGCAGGGAGTCAGCCACTGCCATCACTTGAATTTGACGGAGACCCAAAGACAGGCAGAGGAGTGGGAAAACTATAATAGAGAAAAAGGGAAGGCTTCATATGTGCCCTGATTGAAGGCTATTGGCAGGGGAAGCTGTAGGCAGGCTAATAAAAGTGGACACCTTATGGGGTTAACTAGGGGTACATGTTTGGCTTTGTCCAGTTGACTCTAGGTTGGAAGCGGGTCAAAAATTAGGGAAGCAGTTATTAACACTGGTCATTTAGGGGCCAATTTGTTATAGAGGTTATTGTTTGGCTTCCTGGAATGGCTGTTAGAGATTGTAGTCTGACTTCCAACAAGTCTGATTTGTAGAAAATAGGTTGGCTTACCTGGGCTGGTTGCTACAGAGTGTGGGTCAGAGTTCTATTTTTACACATGACCTAGACATTATTTACTTAGTCTTCACTAATAAAACAAATGCTCTGAATCATATAAATAAATGCTACAGAAATAAAAAAAACCAGGGAAAGGAATAACGTGTGGTCAAAAGGTGAAAAGGATGTTATTTCAGACAGGGTAGTTGGAGAAGGCTTCTCTGAAAGTAACATTTGAGTAGAAATTTGAATGATGTGAATGAGAAAGCCATGAGACTTTGGGAGGTAAGTGGAGAAGAATGTTTCTGGTGGAGGACAAAGCAGGTGTAAAGGCTCAGTGGTGGGAAGAGCCTGGAGAGTGCTGAAGACAGCACTGTTCAGAGAGACCTGGGGCTGGGGGATTGGTGTCCTGTAGCTCTTACTCTAAGGTCATCAAAAGGCATTGGCAGTGAGATGACCTAACTGCTAAAGGTCAGTTTGGCCACCATGTGAAGAATCGTAGGTATGCAGTCGAATATGGAAGCAGGGAAAACAGTTAGAAAGCTAATGATGAGAACAAGTTTGAGCAGGATATTTAAGACTGAGCAGAAAGATGGAAAGGGTGTTTCAACGTGGAGTGGTCTGAGCAAAATTGGAGGCAGTAAAATATTTATGACAGGGGAATGGAGAGGAATTCAGACTGACGGGAGAGCTTGTGTTCTGGGTAAGGGGGTGGCTGAAAAATTGAGACTGTAGTCTAAGGCAAAATTGCACGGAATACAGGTTTTGTTCGTTAGGAAATAAGCATCTGTTATGACAATAATGTAACTAAAACTTTGGTTTAGGACATTTTATTTCTTCGTAGTTGTATGATGGGTGAGGGAGGAGGAGTTTGTTAGAAGGAACACTGGTGCTGAAGTTCTCAATAACCTGGGTATGAGACATTCCTGAAATAGAGGACACAGAGGGAATCAAGGGAAGCAATGTTTTTTGTTGTTTGAAAAATTCACAAGGTTGAAGAAATAATTCTACCGCCTGGGATAAATACCACTTCATATGTTACAATGCACTGTGGTAGCAAAAACACAGCTCTTAACATCAGCCATTTGAGCAGGGCGATGCGTAATTGCAAATAATAGGGAACAATCATAAAGCAATAAGATTCTGAATAGTGTAAGACACTTTCAGGCAACATTTGGCCTGGAGGATACAATGCCTATGCCTAAAGCTAGGAAGGTCTAAAAAACACATCACCTTGTGCAGAAGAAAATCTGTGGTGGGAGGGATCGTGTAGAAGTTAGAGGTCAGTTTCAAAGCACATTTGTCTCCAGGCGGTCTTTTTCTCTGTGCATTTAAGAATAGCTGAACTTGGACTGCAGATAAAATTCCAAGTCATTTTTCACAGGCAATATTAGAACTTTCCTCTGGCTAAAACTCTGGTAAGCATAATTTTTAAGCATATTCCTGTCTGTATGTAAACCTTTGCTAACGTTTCAGATTATTCCCTTAGGAAATATTACTAGATGAGAAATGAATGGATCATTTCTAGTTAGTCTTGTTCCTAACAGCTCTTGCATTATTTTTGAGAATGTAGGAAATTCAAGAGGTGGAGAGTCTTTTATTTTTCCTTTCAAATGCAAATGTGAGAAGTTCAGACATGAATTATAGAAGCACATCAACGGCTGACACAGAATGAAATAATAGTGATCACTGGAGTGACTGCTAATTCGTACAAGGGTTTTTATACATTATCTTCTTTAATCCTCAAAGCCTGTCCTATGAGGCAGGTGTTTTTATTCTCACATTGCAAGTGTGGAAACCGGGGGGTTAGCCCAAGGTCTTCAAACGTCTACACTTGACTCCGGAGTCTGTGGTCTTAATCTGCCGACAAACAAGACTAGACGATAACTTGAGTGGGTAGGTACACCCTAGGCATTCGTGGCTAAGGTCTTCATCCTTAACCTCATGAAGGAATTATTCTCACCTTAAACACTCCTGCCGTCTTCCTCCCAGCCTTAAATATTCTGCTGAAACTCTTTCTGTCACATTGTTTCCTAACTGTTCTGTTTGCTTCCACCTTGTTCTGTGTTAACCCTAAAACTATAACCACGAGTTTACCGTTCACTTAGTTTATAGCTTATTCTCTAGTGTAAGTGCAGTAGTTGTGAAGTAATTATTTTGTTGTCATCATAAAACATGTTGAAAAGACCCCGAACAACTAAACATTTTTGGTACGACCTTTGCACAACCTTGGCCCCTAGATGTTTCTCCCCACCCTCTTGCTAAAACCAAAATTGTCCACTAACAGCTGCTGAGCTGCCGTCTTACTTCTGGTGCCCTGCCCCATGGTAAGCCAACCTATTTCCCCAAACCTTCTGAGAATTTGAACAACAAACAGTTCCCAGAATAGGGGTTGGGTTTCCTCCTTTCTGAAGGAATAAGAGATTTTCTTTAGATATTTTAAGGACATACTTTTCAACTCAACTGACACGATTGACTTGTTTTGGCCCTAGTTTGGCTAAAACCATGTGGTCGGTGGTCTTATGCCTCAGTAATATTAAAACAGCAGTAAAATCACTTACTGAGCAGTTACTCAGTACCAGGCTCTGAGCAGTCTCTGTACACGTTTCTTAGAAGAAATGCATGGGATACACTGAGGATCTTGTTTTGAAAACAATGAAACTGAAGCTTAGTTTAAAGAACTCCCGGAGTCACACACATGGTGAGTGTCAGAGCTCAGTTTCTAAGCCACGTGTACTTGATTCCAAAGCCTGGATTCCTAACTTCTGCAGAGCCTGTATTTGTCCAGTCAAGATACCCCTTAAAACAACTACAATTTCAAACTGAAGGCATAATTCAGTTATACTTAATTGTTTGTTATGTAACCAGATGCTTAAATGTATAGTGAAATTTCCTGTTTGGTCAGCAAATTATATTTCAAATGGGTCTGCTGTTGGCTCTTCTTACTCTCAGAATACTTTCATCTGTGTAAAAACAACTGTGACTATAATATATTTTCACAACTGAAAGGGAAAGAAAGCACTTTACTGGGCCTAAAAGTCCGTTAATTTTCACTTCAATTATATTCATACCTTTGGAGACCACAGGGCACAGAACACATCTCTTATAGCTTGAAAGCACGAATTTGTTACTTATTTAAATTTTAAGAAAATCGTCAAGATTACTTGACAATACATTTGTCTAAATGACTTTTGGACTTTTTTTGTTAAAAGATCATTTCATTGATACTTTATTAAATATGTCTTTATTAAATAATACATGAGCCACTTTTTTAGCCATTTGTGCTTTTACTGAGATTGAGCCAAATGACCAGCAAAACCTTATCTAGTAAAAACAAAACCAAACCCCTCACACCTGTGGGTCCTTGCTGTCACCCCAGTTCTTTATATCTAAAGGGCAGCTTTAAATAATCTGTTGCTACTTTCCAAAGATGACCTCACAGTTTTGTGCCATCTGCCAAGGATGTTGTTTGCTAAGCTTTAGGTTACCAATCCTCCAACTAAGTCTCATTTGGTTCACTCTCTCTGGGTGTTACATTGTTAACACTAAGTCCAACAGAATGGCCACAATCCTAATTATCTGCTGTGCTGTCATTGTGGGGATGGATTTGCATCAAAGCTATTAAAGTATCAGTAAGCATTTAAAGAGGGCAGGATTTTTTTTCAAAACTCTTTTTCTTCCTTTTTTTTTCTTAAGCTTTCTGTTACTGGAGATACTGAATTATACTCGGGTCATAGATAATTCACAAAATATAAATGTTGATAGCATTTTCATACTTTTTAATCAGTGCACGGTGAAACCACTTTTTCTGCACTTTTATAGGAGAATCAGAATGCTTTGTAATAATTTACAATTGCTTGGAAAGTTGGAATCAGAATGTGTAAGTGGATTTTTTTCAAGAAAGAGTATACTCTTATGTTCCTTAATTTTCTTAATTCTAATGGGGAGGAAGGAGAAAGGAAAAGGAGACTGTTAGTTACTTGCTTTATTAATGTGGCTTCTCCTACAGAAAATGCTTTTATATAAACCCATAACAAGCCTAGAGAACAGGTAAAGTTAGAAAACAGAAATTTAGAATTTTAGGTCAATAACATATTTATCATATGAGTCTGCACACATTAAAAAAAATGTACTAAGCTCTTTTAAGGATTTTCCTAAGTCTGTTCACTGTTTTATTAAATGGTAAGTTTTCCAAGAATTAATAATACAGCAGCATTTCCTGTCAGTGAGAAGACTGAAGAGAGTGGAAGCATTTAAAGCCATTGACTGCCTCCTAAAACATTTAATTTTAATCTTAAATTCGAATTAATGGCATCTGAGGAATTGACTTTTTTTTTTTTTTTTAACCTCTGTCCATGTTTGCTGGGATGGCCATGGCCTGTTTGCTCTCTGATTCCTTCCCAGCCTTTCTCTTGCTTGGCAGTGTAGGGGTCAACATCGTTGGGCTGATTTTTTTTTTTTTTCCCCAGGTGATGTTGGCTTCCAGCTGGGCCTGGCAAACGGGAGGCTGGAGGGGCAGTGGGCGGGGATTAGATGGCAGTGGGAAGAAAAAGCCAGGGTATCCCCATACTGCTCTCTCCCCTGTGCCCACCCCTGATCTGTCTCTGCCAGCTGCTCTATCCCCTCACACGTCCCCTTTGTGCCTGGCAGGCTCACTGTTGCTTTAGCTACTACTTGGTGATAGGCATCCCTGGACTCTGATAACATCAGAGCATCTTTGTGCGTGTTACTAGTTAATATGAGGTCATACTGAAATAGAGGTCCCCAATCCAATGGCTGTTGTCCTTATAAAAAGGCCTTGTTACTACCGAGGCAAAGATCAGAGTGATATATTTACAGGCCAAGCAACACCAAGGATTGGTGCTAGCAAGCACCAGAAGCTAGGAGAGGGGCATGGAACAGATTGTCCCTCAGGAACTCTAGAAGGAACCAGTGTTGCCAATACAGTTTATTTTAAGCTTATGGCTTCCTGAAGTGTAAGAGAATAAATTTATGTTGTTTAAAGTCACCGAGTTTGTGGTACTTTGTTACAGCAGCCCTAGGAATCGAATATACCTACTGTTTTCAGTATCTGTTATTGTCATTCTTATTTTCTTCTTAATTTATGTTAGGCCGAGGCTGCTGATTTTCCCCATGATTGGGACCAGGTAATTAGCATAGTTGATCTAATGAAAAGCAAGCCATGACCTTAGAAGGGCTGGTACAATGACATTTCCCCTAAGCCACATTAATCTAAAGACATGTCAATTCAGTAATCTAATCTAAAAATGCATTTCTCTAGGAACACTACATTAAAAAAATATATAATGATATATACAAAAATATGTAATATATCTGTAAGTTGTGAAGCACAATAAGCCAAGAAACCATCACTAAATTTATGAAATGGAACAGAGGTTGCTCATGTATTTCCTACAGTATCAGATTGTTTTTGCCTGAGTATAATTAGATGATCATAGCTCTATTTTAACATAGTACACTTTATAACGTTATGTTGTAATATATTTCATTTTTGTAGCATAGTGTCAGGAATATTAAATGCTATTACTGTTATTTTGGTGGGTGATATTTGAATTGGAGGTCTAGAGACCTGGACTTCTGGAGTCCTGCTTTATGTAATCAGCACGTCCACTAAGGAAAGGTCCAACTGAATAACGATGAAGTTTCTCTCTCTCCTCTCTCTCTTTAGCATTCAATAAGCCTCATTCCAACACAATTATTCAAATAATCTAATAAAAAATTATATAATGGTGTTCTCAAAATCATTACTTTCTAAATATGATTTCAGATAATTTTCAGCCCTAAATTTCATGATTGTATACTTGATAGTGACTGTTTATGTCACCAGGCTTAGTCAAATGAATTTCTGTGGATGAGAAAAAAATGAAAAAAAAGAAAAAAATGTTTTTCTTAAGTGTTTCTTAAACCTCAATTTATTTTCCTGTTTTTATATTGTGATTCGATGTAGTGAAAATTTCTTCTAGGTCTTTTATAGTTTCAAGTCTTTAATCAATTTTAGTTTGTGTATGGTGTAAGAGAGTGGTCAATTTCATTCTTTTGCATGTGGCTGTCCAGGTTTTCCAATACCGTTTATTGAAGAGTCTATACTTTCCCCATTGTATATGCTTAACTCCTTTTGTTGTAGTAAATTAATTGATCATATATGCATGGGTTTATTTCTATGATCTCTATTTTGTTTCATTAATCTAGATGTTTGTATACAAATACCCTACTCTTAACTATTATAGCTTTGTAAAGTAGTTTTAAATCAGGAGCATGATTCCTCCTGCTTGGTTGTTTTTCAAGATTGCCTTGGCTATTTTTTTTTGTGTGTGTGTGTTTCCATACAAATTTTAGGATTATTTGTTCTGTTTCTTTGAAAAATACTATTGGAAATTTGATAGGGATTGCATGGAATCTGGATTGCTTTGGGTAGTATGGATATTTTAACAATGTTCTTTTAATCCATGAGGCTTACATATAACAAATTATATCTATAAAAGTCTATTTTAAGTGGATAGCAACTTAAGTTTGGCCCCATTCTAAAGTTCAGTGTTTTTGCTTTCTTCCACATTTTTGTTTCTGTTGCCATATTTTACATCTTTTAATCTTGTGTATCCCTTAAATAATTATTGTAACTGTAGCTTTTTTATACTACTTTTGTCTTTTATAATAGCTGTATAAATGACTAATCCACTACCTTTACTCTATATTTATCTTTCCCATGAGATTTATTTTTTCATGTTTTCTTGCTTCTAATTAGCACCCTCACACTAATTAGTTCTTTCCCATAAATATATTATCTTTTAAAAACAAATCTATTTTTATGACTTGACATTTCTCTATTGACATACCCATCCTCCAAACACCCAACAAATTATACATGCTCACTTTAAGGAATTACCACTAAGTGTATAACCACCATCTAAGTAAAAAACTGATTCTTGCCAACATCGCATAAGACCCTTTAATGCCCTCTCTCAATCTCCCTATTTTCTTTCTAAAAATAACCACAATCTTGACCTTTAACACTATGGTTTAGTTTCACCTTTATCAGCTTTAGTATATTTATATAATTGGAATCATATTTATTTTGTGGCTCTGGTCGTTGACTAATATGCTGATGTGATTCATCCAAATTTTTGTGACTAGCTGTAGTTAATTTATTTCATATGTATATACATGTACAATTTCTTACAATAGTTAAGATTTCTTTTGACTGGTGTTTGCGTGGTATACATTTTTCCATCTTTTTATTTTTTGGCCTTTATGGATCCTTATATTTAAAGTCAATCTCTTGTAAGCAACATACAATTTTTGTTGACTTTAATTCCAGTTTGACAATATTAGTCTTATCCTTGATAAGTTTAGTTGATTTAAATTTATTTTAATTGGTAGTTAGGTTTGGAGTTGTTTGTTTTCTAATTGATTCATATTTTTAATGTTCCTTTTATCTTCCTTCTCTTTTTGTATTAAATATTTTTGTTATTTTCCCTGTACTACAAATTATTATACCTTCTTTTAATATTCTTTTATTGATTACTATAGAAATGCTACTATACATCATTGCCTTATTACTAACTAATAAAAAGTATTAATTTTACCATTTCCCTAATACAGATAGAATCTTAGAATCTCTGACATTTTTTACTTTCTTTCTACCTTTTATTCTTTTGTATTTTTCTACATATAATTAAAATTTCACAAAATATCACAATTATAGTCAATTATCTGGGTTCATCCTTATTCATTCATATATATTATTTGCATAGTATTAACATTTATTTATATGCTCATATATATCCAGTATTCATTTATAGTTATTTTTACTGGTGATCTTCATTTTCTCTTGGTTTACACATTTTCTTGAATAATTTTTCTTCTGCCAGAGAAGCCTCATTACTATTACTTTTTTTCATAACTGCAAGGAAGAAAAACTCAGTCATTGGTTGCACATTTCTTTGTTAACCTTTATTTTTAAAAATTATTTTCAATGGATATGGAATTCTAGGTTGAGGGTTATTTTGTCTTAAGCCTCTGGAATTGTCTTTCCACGTCCTTCTTATTTTTATCATCACTGTTAAGCATTCTGTCATTATGTTCCTTTGAAGGTATATTTTCCCACATTGTTTACCTTTAAGTTTTATTTGTCTTTGGTTTATTGTGCTTAGGATCTACAGAGCTTCTTGAATCTGTGGATTGAAGTCTTACGTTAATAAGTTTTGGAGTTAGCTCATGCATTAACTGTTCAAGTGTTTTTTTCCTGCTCCGTTCTTTCCTCTCATTTTGGTACACCAATTATACATATGATAGATTTTTTGAGCATTTACCATTTGCCTGTTGTACTCTGTTATTTTTTCCCCCATTTCTTTCTCTTCATCTAGTTAGTTTTATTGACTTGCTTTACAATTTACTATTCTCATGTTCTGTGTTCAGTCTGTTATTTAACCTATCAGTTGAGTTCTTTATATATTCTGTTTTGCAATTTTCAGTTCTAGATTGTCCATTTGATTCTGTTTTGTAGATTGCAATTTTCTATTAAATTTCTCCATTCTTTTATATTTGATCCATATTTTCTTTCTTTAACATATTAAAGTCTTTACTAACTCTATCGTTTTTTCTTATGTTGTGCAGATAAGAGTGAGAATCTTGTTATCTCAATCCAGTTAAAAATTGAACTGGGTTGAAGCTGAGTTTGAGTTTAAGTTACACAGTCTACCTCTGGCTCATCTTTGTTCAAGGATATGGCTCTCCCAGACCTCTGGTTTAGAGCCTGGATGGTCTTATTTTTCTTAGGTGTGAAATATTGTTGTAGTTCCAATTCTGTGCTTCAGAGCCAAATCTCCAGGCTCACACCTTGCATATTTTCAAAATTTGACAAATATTGAAACAAAAACTTGACAGTGTGCTTGAAGTAAGTTTTTGTTTGCCTAAGCACTGAGAAACTAAGAATTTCAGTCTGCTTCTAGATTTTGACCTATGTCGTCTTATACCTTTATAGCCTCAAAATTCAGAAAATCTCCTGTTGAATATATGAACTATTGTTTCAATTCTCTCAAGTTTTCAATTTGCCACACTATTTCTTTAATTACTCAAAGCTTTTCACTTTACATTTTCCCCATTAGGGGCTCTGTTCTTAGGCAAACTTGAAACTTGGACAAATCAGACCTTGAGTCTACAAAAGAAATTATTTCATGTTCCATGGGAAAAGTAATCGGATGTTATTAGCTCCCCTGAGAGAATTTCTCCTCTTAGGTACTTCTTAGAATTCTCCTTAGAATTTTATTTCATGTAACGCTTTGCTTCCACAGATTCTGAGTAGCTTTTTAAAACATGCTTTGAATAATTAATTTTTTACTAGTTGCTGCAGGAGCATTGGCCTGCTGTGAAATACCTATAAACTAAAGTTTGGATTGGTTATTTTTATTATCCTTCTTCCCCTCTTTGTTGGATTTTTAGTTACATAGTCATTTCTCTATTTTAGTTTTTACCCTAGGTATTATATTACAGCATACACTTTTACCTTATTCTTAATGTCTAGACAATGAAAGGTGTTTCACCTATCTAATTTTGCACAAAAAACCATCACAAAACTTAATGCCCTAATCCAATAATTGATTATTAGTCTCATGTTTCTGTAGAGACTGAACTTACCTGGAGAATTGTCACTTGGATTCTCTTACAACTCTAGTCAGATGATGACTAGAGCTAGAATCATTGGAATGCTCAACTGGGCTGGGTGTTTTTGCTGGTTCACTCACATGGTCAGCAGTTGATGCTGGTTGGGACCTCAGCTGGGGTTGTTGATCAATTAAATTCTTTCCTATGATGTAAAGTTCTTCTATAGTAACTAGTCTCCAAAGATGTCCTCCTCAGTGAATCATGTCCCCCAATATTCACAGCATTGTATATTCCCCTACCTTTGAGTCTAGACTGACACTTTGACTCAATTTTTTCCAGTAGACTATGGCAAAAATAATGCCATATTGTTACTGAGGCAAAGTCAAAAGAAGCCTTGCAGCTTCCATCTGAGTCTCTTGGCATGTTATCCATGAAGTGCTTATTGGAATTCACTTAGCATGATACGACAAGCTCAAGTCAGGTGGAAGGACCATGGAAAAGCACTCAGTATCAACTTCAAGTGCCTTGAAGTTGATTCCCTTCTTAGTTGATCTTGAACTCCAATTTTTGGTCTACTAACCTCAGGAATCTTTGTAAAGCCCTGCTCAGCTACTCTTCCTCTTTTCTGCCTCTTTTGGATTTAGAAAACATCCCTGGGGGGAAATAGCATCAAATGCTAGCTTCACCTCTTTGGATATTCTTCTTTATCCAGGTCTTGGCCATGCAGGTTTTTTTAATGCCTCATTAGCCACTTGTTGCTGATTATAGATCTTTAAAACATTTTATGCAGCTTTCTGGTTTTTCTCTGCAGGAAAGTTTGCATTGTCACTACAGGGACTAAATAAATATAAATTTCACTTATAAGTGAAATGAACCACAGCAACTGCTAAGTGAACTTATTATTCCATGTGTACTTAGTGTTATTAAATCTGAGTTTTCTGTGATTTTAAACTGTAATCAATTTTTTTTAAAGAAAGCAATTTAAATTGAACAGTGTGTACTTTGACCTTAGTTTAATTTTTATAACAAAGGTGAAACACTTTTCTCCATACCTCCTTTTTCTTTTTGCAAAAGCATGAACCATTTAGAAGCTTGCTGTGCTATATTCCTCTTCATCTGCATTTATCCTGTCTCTTCTAGTTCTACATCTAAATACAACTTGTAATGTAGAATTAAAAAAAAAAAATAGGACTTCCCTGGTGGCACAGTGGTTAAGAATCCACCTGCCAATGCAGGGGACACAGGTTCAAGCCCTGGTCCAGGAAGATCCCACATGCTGCAGAGCAACTAAGCCTGTGTGCCACAACTACTGAGCATGTGTGCCCAGAGCCTGTACTCTGCAACAAGAAGCCACCGCAATGAGAAGCCTGTGTACCGCAATGAAGAGTAGCACCCGCTCGCCACAACTAGAGAAAGCCCATGCGCAGCTTTCCTATATCTTTTTTTAAACTTATAACATTGAACTTCTAACATCTCATTAGGACAATCAGAAGGCTTTTCCTCTGCCTCATTCCAATATCATTAGCCATTCAACAGAATGTATGGACCTTTTATATTGAGTAGAGATAGGACTCTGAGGATGATGATAAAAGAAAAATTGTTTTGATTTTTTTCCCCTTGATTTTGTTCTCAAATTCTCTTTTCTTGTAGTTCATACATTTTGATTTTGGGGCTTATGTTGGCAGGGTGACAGATTTTTAATAGCAAAGTCATGTGGAAATATTTCTGATAAAACCTGGAGAACAAATCTTTCCAACACAGCCACTTGCCTACTATGTAGGTTTTAAGTCCTTGAAGTTGTACCGTCTTGATAACTCAGTGTACTTTAATACAGTGCATTGGAATCCTCTACTTATGTTTCTAAGTCCACAGTGCAAATACAATTTCCTCAAGGACAGTGAGCATTCCTATTCATCTTCTATCCCCAGTACCTAAACACAACTGTCATATAGTCAGTGCTCAATAGATGTACCTTGATCTGACCTGATAGGAAGCACAAGCTGCAGTTTTGAGATCAGTTATTGAAAGATTTTTAACAGTTTAGGTCCTGTGGCTCTTAAGTATGAAGAGCTAAATATAAATAGCAGAGTTTAATTACTTATTCCTCTTTTTTATTTTTAATTGAAATATAGTTGAGGTACAATTTTGTTAGTTTCAGGTGAGCTACACAGTGATTCGACATTTACATACATTATGAAATGATCACCACCATAAATCTAATAACTGTCTGTTCCCATACCAAGTTCTTAATATATTACCATATTCCTTACACTGTATACTACATTCCGTGGCTTATTTTATAGCTGCAGGTTTATACCTCTTAATCGCTTCTACATATTTTACCTCCACCATCACCTGCCCTCCCTTCTGGCAACCCACCAGTTTATTCTCCTTATCTATGAGTTTGTTTTCATTTCATTTTGTTTTTCTGTTTTGTTTTTAGATTCCACGTAAAAGAGAGATCATGAGAGTTTAAATATTTTGCTCAACAATACAGACAAATTATCTAGTATTTTCTGGTATAAAACAGGGCTTAATATCAAATGATTGCAATGGTCCTTAAGTAAAAGGAAAGAAATGAACATTAAGTTGGCAGGAAAAAAAGCACTCACTGCATTTCTCCACGAATCCTATTGTTTTCTTTTGCTAAATCCCTACTTTCTCTAATTTTTCTCTTCTAATCATAGTCATCAATTAACATTATTTGGTCCCCACCTAGCACTAAGTGTTTGAAATACAAAATCAGATTATATTTTCAAAGGCAAATATTGATCACTGATTTTCCAGATATTACCTTAGGAACTTATGATACAATAGAGACAAGCAGATATTGTCACTACTTTCTTGGAAGAGTTGATAAGGTATTCACTGTATTTGATTACACAAGTGATGTGTAAATAGAAAAGGCAGCCAAATAAGCTTCATAGATTTGAAATAAGTCATTATTGCTGAAGACTGATGGGATTAGGTCTCAATGTAGAAGTAGAACTTAAATAGTGACATGATTTTTAAAGGTTGAAAGATACACTAGTTAGTTAAAATTCTTGGAACTGTGACCAACTTGAAGTCTAGTTTGAAGCATGATCCCATAAAATGACAAATTGATACATTAGACATCAAAACTTAAAATGTTTACTTTTCAAAAGATATTAAGAGAATGAAAAGACTTAGAGAAAATATTTTAAAATAACATGTCTGATAAAGGACCTGTATCCAGAATATACTAAAGAAGTATCAGCACTCAATAATAGAGCAAACAACCTAATTTTAAAAATGGGTTAGTGATTTAAAGAAAAAGACATACAGATAGAAAATACTCACTTGAAAAGATGTTCAACATCATTTATCTTTAAGGAAATGCAAATGAAAACTACAATGGATACAACTTAAACACACCTTTTAAAAAGGTTGAGCATATCAAATGCTGGTGAGGAGGGAGAACTGGAATTCTCATACACTGCTGGTAGGAATATGAAATAGACCTACCGCATGATCCTATCCATTCCCCTCCTGAGTATTCACCCAAGAAGAATTGAAATGTATACCCATACAGAGACTTGCACATAAACATTCATGGAAACTTGATTTGTAATTACCCAAAAGTACAAAGAACCCAGATATCTATCTATTGTGTGTCTATGCGATAGAATACTCTTCAGCAGTAAAATGGGGTGACCTATTGATACATCAAACAGCATGGATAAATTTCAAATACATTGAGTAAAAGAAGCTAGACGAAAAGAGTTTGTACTCTGTGTTTCCTTTTATATAAAATTCTAGAAAATTCAAAATTAATCCACGGTGATGGAAAGCAGGTCAGTTGTTGCCTGGTATATGATTATCTCTTATTATATAACAGTATCATGAAAATTTAGCAGCTTAAGACAACATCCATTTATTATCTCATGCTTCTGTGGGTTAAAAGTCTGGGCACAGCTTACTTAACTGGGTCCTCTACAAGCCTGCAATCAAGATGTTGGCCAGGAATGGGCTCTCATTTGAGGCCAGACTGGGGAAGGATCAGGTTCCAAGTTCACGTAGTTGTTGGTTCATTCAGTTCCTTGCAGGCTGCTGAGCCGAAGACATCACTTTCTCTCTGGTTTTGGACTGGAAGCTGCCCTCAGTTCCTTGCTTCATGGCCCTCTCCATATGGCAGCTCACAAATTGGTTGCTTCCTCAAGGCTAGCAAGAGAGAGATTAGGTGGACATTACAATCTATGTGCACAATCATGTACATCCTATCACCGTGGCCGTGTTCTGTTCGTTAGAAACAAGTCACAGGTCTAGCCTACACTCAAGGGGAGGAGATGATGCGAGGGCATGAACAGCAGGAGGCCACCTCCGAGTCTGTCCACCACATTTGGGGATAGGAGAGGTGATGGATACATCACTTTATCGTGGTGATTGTTTCATAGGTGTACATATATGTCCAAACACATCAAACTATATAGTAAAACATAGTTTATTGAATGGCAATATATATAAATCTGTTAAAAAATTATATTTGCTTATATATCCAGATTCAAACTGAAGCCAAGTAAGAATAAAAAGGTGAGAAAAACATAAGCATTTCCTTAGCTGTAGACAAGTGAGCCTATGTAATGACCTTGACTGTTCTCTAGATGAAACTGTACTAATGACATAAATGCAGTCATCTGTCTGTAAAGAAATGCAAAGTATACAAAACATTAGTGCCACTGATACCAATTCACATGTTACAAAGATTATGAGCACTTGTGGTTTCTGTCTTGTAAGCAATAATGAACAATGCAATTTATATATAGTTTGACTAGCAAGTAAATTCCCCACAGAAAGTATGAACAGAATAAAAAAATAACCTGTCACATTTATGAAGCTGGAATTAGAGCGCTTAGAGAAGGTATATTATTTTAATGTCAGAAAGCAAGTTCTTTTTCATTTTATGATAATGAAATTATGAAAATTTGTTTTACAACATGGAAAGCATGGTATAATTTGATAGAAATGTGGGTATTAAAATTGGGTCACTTTTATGTTTACTGCTAATTTTGAAAGTGTATGGGGAAATAGATCATCAAAGAAGGAAAGAATGAAAGCACATAGCAGTGTATTGCTTTCTGATGAGAAGAAATACTCACAGGTCAATGTAGTCTGTTAATGAAAATAGAATCAAAATGATTTCATTCGTGATGGGAAAAGTAATTAACAACTGAGTACTGACCCTCTGTTAGGAAAATATGGTAGGCATTGATGTTGTGAATTGAGTATTCAATTTTTATGAAATCCTATGAGTTATTTTTTAAAAGGCAGGAATATGGGCCTGACACCACATTGAATCATCCACGGTGATACTGGGTTTCCGATGATGGTCCACTTCATCCCAAGTATTTTGTTTCTTAATATAAAAGGCAGGGTACCATCGTGGTTAGAAGCACAAATTCTGGAGCCATTGTGCATAGATTCAAATTCTGGTTGTATCAATAGTATCTGCTTCATAGGACTGTTTGTAGGGGACGAGGAAATTTTTATAAAGGGCCTAGGACAGTGCTTGCTGTATAGTAAACATTCAGTAATTATTCTCACTGTTATTACAGGCTCTTGAGCATGTCTATTACTTAGGGTTTTCTACAGAAGCAGAACCAATAGGATTTTTTTTTTTTAAGGAATTGACTCAAACAATTATGGAGGCTGATAAGTCCCAAGGTGTACAGGGTGAATCAGCAAGGCAGAGATCCAGGAGACCTGATGTTTCAGTTTGAGTCCAAAGGTAGTAAGGTGCTGATGTCCCATTCTGAAAGCAGTCAGGTAGGTGGACTTCTCTCTTATTCAGCATAAGATGCGGGCAGGCCTATCATTGTTTTTGTTCAGGCCTTCAGTTGACTGGATGAGGCCTGCCCACATTAGGGAGGGCAGTCTGCTCCACTTAGTTTACCAATTTAAATGTTAATCTGATCCCCAAACACTTGCATAGAAACACCCAGAGTACTATTTTACCAAATATTTGGGTGCCCCGTGGTCCATTCAGGTTGACACACAAAATTAATCCGCACAGCATGGAAACCATCAGATGTAACATCAACACTATGCATAACTAGTTTCTATATTCTGTCATATTTTTGATTGAGATTTATCGATGTTGAAATGTTTTATTAAAACATTTCATAGTTAGGTTCACCCCTCTTTATTACTGAATGCTTGATGTTTCCTTGCCTTGTCCCAATCATGATTTCTCTCCCTTTTGGAGTGAACAGTTTACAAGTTATATTGACTATAACATGACAAGCTGGTTGGTTACTGTGAAAACAAGTCAGAATATTTGAGTGATGAAGGGCCAAATCTTGTGTTTGTTCATTGATGGAAGATTGATTGATTGATTGCGGTACACGGGCCTCTCACTGCCGTGGCCTCTCCCGTTGCGGAGCACAGGCTCCGGATGTGCAGGCGCAGCGGCCATGGCTCACGGGCCCAGTCGCTCCATGGCATGTGGGATCCTCCCGGACCGGGGCACGAACCCGTGTCCCCTGCATCGGCAGGCGGACTCTCAACCACTGCGCCACCAGGGAAGCCCCTCATTTATTTTTTAAAATTTTGAAGTAATTCAGAAATGTGGGGCCTTGTTGGATCTTAACTACCATTTCAGCAGCAAATGAGACATGAAACAAAAATTTTAAAATCATTACAGTGATATTAATAATACCAGTAATAACATTTACTGTTTATTGAGTACCTACTATGTTTGAAGCAATGTAACAGGAACTTCACAGCTGTTACTTCTTTAATTCTCACACACACCATGAGTTTGCAAGCATTATCTTATTCATATTTTACAGTCAAGGAAACTGATGGTCAGATATGCTAGGGCAGCAATGGAGCCAGTCTGGACTTGTAAGACTTGAGTGGTTAGACTCTTGATACCCTACTCTGTCCTCTGAAGGAAGAGGTGATGCTTCAAAGCGTGGGGCCACTTGGGAGTTGGGTTCCTTGCTGCTGGTCTTCTCTTCCAAATGACAGTTATTGGGGGGTAACGTCTTAGCTTTAGTGTCTGGTTTATACATTCCCTGTCTAGTCACTGTGATCACTCCTCCATGCTACCTTATAGTGAGAGCAGCTGTTCTTTTTCGTGATTTTTTTTTCATCTTTATTGGAATATAATTGGTTTACAATGTTGTTAGTTTCTGCTGTACTACAAAGTGAATCAGCTATATGTATACCTATATCTCTATATCCCCTCCCTCTTGTGTCTCCCTCCCACCCTCCCTATCCCACCCCTCTAGGTGGTCACAAAGCACCGAGCTGATCTCCCTGTGCTATGCGGCTGCTTCCCACCAGCTATCTATTTTACGTTTGGTAGTGTATATATGTCCATGCCACTCTCTCCCTTCCTCTCAGCTTCCCCTCCCCGCCATGTCCTCAAGTTCATTCTCTATGTCTGCATCTTTATTCCTGCCCTGCCGCTAGGTTCATCAGTACCATTTTGTTAGATTACATATACACGCGTTAGCATGTGGTATTTTTCTCTTTCTGGCTTATTTCACTCTGTATGACAGACTCTAGGTCCATCCACCTCATTACAAATAACTCAATTTCATTCCTTTTTATGAGAGGCTGTTCTAAAATGCTCTGGATTAATAGAAAACTTGAGGTATAGTAAGGCTAACGTATCGGCACACAATGTTCATTAAAAAGGTAGCTTATTACTCACGGTTCCTAAGGGGAGGGGGCATGCCATGACCTGAGGGGCCACCTGGGGAAGCATCGGGGTTAGTCATGAGGCTGAGGGATGGCAGGGGAAACTGTGCACACGAACGTTTACTGTGGCTTCCATGGGAGGGAGTGGGTGAGGCAGAGCAAGCAGGTTTAGGGTTGGTAAGTGGGCACAGGGGCTGTCCCTAGTGGTTGGATATCTGACTCCGGGGTGATTAGGCAGGTGTATGGTGGCCTGGAGTGTGAGAGCCCAAAAAGGAAGTTGGTTGGGAGTGTGGACCCTGGATGGGGTGGTTTGTATTTGAAAGGTGCACCATCTGAGAGCAGGACTCCTCGCAAGGAGAGTGGATGCTGAAGGAGGCAGGGGGCCAAGTGGAAGTGAATCGAGCACATTGTCCTGTTGTCCAGAACAAGGCATGTCCAGCACATGCTTGTAGGGCAGATGGTAAAACATCAAGTTTGCAGAAGCTGGAAACATGGTTAATAGTAATAGCTCAACTTATTTCCTTTAGAGAAAGGGGATTTCGTGAGGTTTTAAGTCTTCAGTTAGCCCTCTAATTTACCTGTTTGGGCAGAATTGTGCAGAAGTGTTCTTACAGTGCCTCTTCATTCCCTGGTGGTCCATAGACGCCCACCTGCAGTGACAGAGCCCTTTGTTTGCATCAACAGGAGCAGAGAGAAACAGCTTGTGAACGTTTGCTACTCAGCAGTGAGAGTTAACCTGGGCAGACAGGTTCTGCTGCAAGGAATGAGTGGTTGTCACAAAGGGGAAGAGGGTTAAAGATGGGAATAAAGACACAGACCTACTAGAGTGTGGACTTGAGGACACGGGGAGGGGGAAGGGTAAGCTGGGCCGAAGTGAGACAGTGGCATGGACACATATACACTAGCAAATGTAAAACAGACAGCTAGTTGTAAGCGGCCACATAGCACAGGGAGATCAGCTCGGTGCTTTGTGACCACCTAGAGGGGTGGGATAAGGAGGGTGGGAGGGAGACACAAGAGGGAGGGGATATGGGGATATATGTATATGTATAACTGATTCACTTTGTTATAAAGCAGAAACTAACACACCCTTGTAAAGCAATTATACTCCAATAAAGATGTTACAAAAAAAAAAAAACCAAAAGCCTCAGGAAGCTTTGAGGTTTGTGTGTTGTGCGGAATGCCACCCCCGCCCCCATCCACAGCTACCCAGGAACTACACATGTCGGGGCCTGCACTGTAGGTCTTTGTCTCATTCTCCATTTTCTCCCAGATTCAAACTATTTTTTACATTATATATTGAAAGTATTCTCTCTTCTGACTTCCTCCAATCTTCTTCCTCCGTCTTTCACTCCTTTTCTGTATCCTTTTGGGTATGGTTGCAACTTTCTAAAGAAAAAATTAAGAGTTTGCTGGAGACAAAATGTCATCACTGACGAGGAAAAGAAACGGAGTGAACAAGTGCTTATTGGACATAGAAACGTCCTTTTAGAAGAGAATGGAGGAAAGAAAATTTGGGAATATTTACAGTTGAAAGTGAGGGCCTGTTAGGTTTGTAGAAAGCAGATGGATTGAACTGAATAGGGTAACTTACGGATTTTAATGTGGTATGAACCTGTGGTGAAAGATTGCTCTACACATCTGTGCAGACCCAAATGTTGTTAATACGTTAGCTGTCAGAAGAACTTTAGGAGAATTTATGGATGGTGTCCTATTTCCATTCTAATGTGAAGTGCATGGCAAAAGTGCTGTGTTTCTGGGTGACCCGGAGGAACAGGATGGAAGTCTTCCTTGGATTGTCAAGGTTCTAGTGGGACGAGTTGAAAAGCATAGAGAACCCATTCCAGATGGACTCTATGTGGATAACAATGTATGACTTAGCTGAAGGAAAGAATTGTTCTGTGTATCCTTCTAGAATTCATGAGGGATTAATTAATCCATAAGAAGTATTAGTTAAAAGAAGACTTCCTTTTCTGAGTCAGTCTTACTTTCCTGCCCCTTTGATGGTCAAGGCATAGAAATGTATTACAAATGGAGCAGTAACAGAAAAGGTATGAATTTGATGGTCCAAGGATATTTCTCAAAGCTTAGACCCATCAGACCTTGAACAAATCTTTTTCAAATAGATAATGCAGTTGACTTTGGGTCTTGAATGAAATGGAAGCTAGAGAGATACTAGAAAGTGAAAATTCCATGTATAATCTAATGCAGAACTCACAAACCAGTGCACTGTAGAGTTGCCAGACTGGAAATGGAAAGGCCTTTGATTTACTCCAGTATTCCTTGTACACATGACCATGTTATAGGTGTATCATGATGGAAAAATGGTTGGAAAGTGCTGATCTGACTTGACTACAAAGTAACTGTGGTCTAGAAGGATAATACTATTTGTTATAATCACACCGCACCATTGCCTGTTTAGCACAATGTAAGATTTATCCCGTATTATAAGGGTACTTTCAAGGGCAAAGCATGTGTGTTATTCAAAAGGAAAAACCTGAAGATATGGGGTGAGTACATGTGTTTACGTGAGTGCACATGAATGAAGCACTAGAAATGATCTTGGCTTTAGCATCAGATTCATCATTGTTTATTTTGTTAATGGGGGAGCTCTAAATTAGTACATCAAGTTGGATTTATGGAAATCTGTTCTGTAGGTGAGCAGTTGAATAGAAAACTACCATCTTTCCTTCTAATATAAAATATTCTGTTTAGGTGAGTGCATTTTGTAGCACTACTGTATATTTAGGTAACTGTAAGCTGAAAATTAAGCATTCTTTCTGGGTCAAGATATCACACAAGATACGTAAATCAAGAATGCTTTGTGTTTTTCCTTTACAAATGGTGCTGAATTGCTATTTTCTTTTGTACGTTTAATACAACTTTTGGCAGCATTCTTTTATCCATATTTTCTATTTCAGTGACCGAAGTCACTAAATTCTTAGTCCTGTGAGCCAGAAATGTGTGGGTTATCTTTGACATATGCCTCTCTTTCACCTGCCATATTGAATTAGTCCTCAAGTACTTTCAGTTTTCTATTATTTCTGCCTTAGTTTATGATCCTGTGGATTATTGCAACAACTTCTTTATTGATTTCTCAAAATCCAAGCCTCCCCTTCCTCTTCTGTCCCTACTCCACATTGCTACCAGAATGTTCTTCCTAAAATGCAAGCTTGCTTTTGTTATTTGTTGTTGTTGCCTGTAAGATGAAGACCAGGTTCCTTAGCATGGTTGTGAGTAAAGTGTTAACAAAACTCTTTTCTCTTCTACATGAGAAATTTATCTTGAATTAAGTGCTTCCTTCCCCCTGAAAACTTGGTAAAGGTAGAATGTCAGCTGTATTACGAGGCAGTATTTCTAACGGTAACGTCGCCTGTCACTGGGATACTGCATCTCGTCCAGGAGAGTTTTGAGTGGAAAACCATAGCTTTGGGCTCCTCAAGTGTGGTGGTGCTTGTAACTGGACATGTCTCTGGCTCCCTTGAAGCTTTGTCTATAGAACTGTTACAAGAGATACTGGCTTCTGTGTGGGTCATGGGGCTGCTAAACTTTTGCGACTCCTACAGTCACCCATGAGACCTCACTGTGGCACCAGGGTATTGGTTGGGATGGGGCCAAAGAACACTAAACTCCGTAAGGTCATGAGGGCTTCTTCTGAGGAAATATGCCTGATACTGCCCTGCTGGCATGTCTGTGTCCTTCTAAGTTAATCTTATGCCAAGCATAGATGATTACAGCCCGGTGGGCTTGATGGTTTAGCTGAGCTCAAAGATTAACAAGAGGGGACGTGGCAATGACTTAGCAGTTCCTGTTCTGCTTTCCGCATTTTTCTCCATCCACACAAATTCATATCTTATACAACAGTTCTATTTGTAGTTCTCTGAATGTGTTATACTTCATCCTCATATCTTATTATGTGTTTCCTCTGCCTCCTTCTCTTCCTTTTTTTTCCCTTCTCCTTTTCCTCTGTCCTTGATTCCTTTTTTTCCTCCAGAATATTATTATCCTGATGAGTTCTACTTCTTTAGGTTTCAACGAAATAAAACCCCTCTTGGATGTATTCTTGAACATCTAGAGTAGGAATTGGATGGTCTGCAGGACGAGTGAGGCATACTCTTTGTGTTTTTTTTGTATGGTCTGGTGCTAGGAATGTTTTTTACATTTTGGAATGGTTGGGAAAAAAATCCAAAGGAGAATAATATTGTGGCATGTAAATTATATGCAAATCAAATTTCATTGTCCATAAAGTTGTACAAATCGTGTAACCACACTTATTTGTTTATGTATCATCTATGGCTTTTGAACTCCAGTGGCTTTAGGAATCTACTATAATTTTGCTACATTTGTCAGAATGACCAACAGGATGTTTATTGCTCTCTGTCAGCCAGGCTTTGTAATAGGCATTACATATTGAACATCCTAATTTGATTTCTACAAATTGGCAAAGTAAGTTGTTTAACTGTAGTCATCATTATATAGCTAGTACTGATTCACTATTCTCACATTATGGTTTCACTTCCCCACCCCTTGGGGATTTTAGATTTTTAAAGGAACATTCTTTAATCCAATTAAATGATTCTGTAATGCAATAATCCAGAATAACTGAAAAGGGATGGTATTGAGGAACAGAAACATAATCTCTGGTTTTCTTTTTTTTTTTTTTTGCGTTACGCGGGCCTCTCACTGTTATGGGCTCTCCCATTGCGGAGCACAGGCTCCGGACGCGCAGGCTCAGCAGCCATGGCTCAAGGGCCCAGCCGCTCCGCGGCATATGGGATCCTCCCGGACCGGGACACGAACTCGCGTCCCCTGCATCGGCAGGCGGGCTCTCAACCACTGCGCCACCAGGGAAGCCCTCTCTGGTTTTCTTGAAACCTTATCACATGGGTGATAGTCTGCTTGTGTGCCTCATTGGTGGATGCCAATGGTGTTTAAATGATATAATTCCATTTATTTATACAGTGGGGAAAGGTATCCATCTGAATGGGGGTCAGCACATGTTACTGCAAAATATGGCATCTTGGCATGTTGAATATTTTAAGTTGAAGGAATTTGAGAAAATGGCAGAATCAGACCTTCTCTCCGACCCTTCCCTTTATGACTCTGAAACAGGTCATAAAACATTCATGTGAAAGGTGCCCTCTTTACACCCAGAGCAAAAGGAGCATCCTTATCTCTGAAAACAAAGGGGCACCGAGAATAATCAGAACAAACTGTCCTTGATAAGTTTCTCTCAGTTTACTCATTTTACCTCACACTCTCCTACCTACTGTATTTCTCCATAACTGTCCACTCTTCATCAAACATGGCATAAAAATACACAGCTCTGTTTCTTTGGGTCTTAATTTTCTTAGGAAGGCTCCCATGTCATCTAGGTCTTACATTAAATGAATTTGTATACTTTTCTCCTGTTAATCTCTTTTTGCCAATTTAATTTTCAAACCCAGCCAGGGACTCTAAAAGGGTTGAGGAACACTTTTTCCTCCCCTACGTGTTGTATTTAATCTCCACAGTTATCTTGTGATAGCATAATATTTCACACTTTTGCACCAATAAAAATAGAAGTTAAAAAAAAGACTGAGAAATGAGCAAATTGGGATGAAAAAACTGGATTCCCTAACTGAAAAGCTGTGACATTTGTCTTTGTCCTTTCACACTGCTCTAACAAAATACCACAGACTGGAGAGCTTCTAGACATCAGATATGTATTTTTCATACTTCTGGTGGCTGGAAGTCTGAGATCAGGGTGCCAGCATGGTTGGGTGAGGGCCCATGCAGGTTGCATGCAGAACTTCTTGTATCTGCAAGTGGTGGACCCCATGAACTAGCTCTTTGGGGTGTGTTGTAAATGAGCATGAATTCCTTCATGAGGGCTCCACCCTTACGACCTAAGCACCTCCCAGTGGCCCCACCTCCTAATATCATCACATTGGGCATAAAGATTTCAACATATAAATTTTGGAGGGACACAAACTTTCAGACTGTAACAGCTTTCTTAATGGAAACTTCTTTAATAGACATGTTTAAGAATTAGGTGCCCTAGAATGACACATCTCCAAATATTGGAGACAATTCTGGGCTCAAGAAAATGGTGTTTATATCCAGTATGGTGACGAGGTAGGATTTCCCAGGTAGTTCAATAGGATTCTGAGTGTTGCTCTGTCTTGTTTCTCATCTACCACAGTTAAGGCCACCATTAAATAGTATCAACAACTCTGTCAACCAGGGATCTACCCATTATTTATGTCTTCCTTGAAGAGGCTCTTTCAAGTTCCTAGATTTGCGAAGTGTTCTGCAAGTCAGTTGAAACCCTCTAAAATACTTATCAGCTGTAGCCTAATGTTCTTTTAACAAATGGGCTAAGAAGAGAAAATACCTCCTGTGCAAGTTTGCTATAGCTATGTTTTATTTTAAAGATGCTCTTAAAATTCTGTCAGTAATATGTGAAAATATACTCACTGAGAAGAAAATTTAAATGAAGATTGTATGGTAGTGTAAGCCCTGACAGTTTTTGGGGGGTGTTTTGTTTTTTTGTTTTGGTTTTTTTTTGCTTTTGTAAAGCAGGTGCCTGGCTTAAGCTGTGATTGCTGAGGCATCCAGTTCATGACTAGGCAGAGAGCCAGGTGGCCTCCCCCAACTGAGGTTCCTTTGTTTTAGAGATCTTGGTTGATTTTAATAGCCAACCAGTTGGGCTATTTTTTGTCTTCCTGCATGTTAAATTCCTGCTCTTATATTTTAAATTTCCATACAGAAAGCCTGCCCACTATATATATATATACTATACCATCTTCTTTATCCATTCATCCATTGCTAAGCACTTGAGGGTATTATGCTCAGTGAAATAAGTCAGATAGCAAGACATGGCTTTTCTCCATAGGTCTCGCACATCTCAAGAGGCTAGCTCATGCATGTTATAATTGTGGAGGCAGGAATCAGAGTTGAAGAAGCGTACAAGAGTTTGTCAAGCTTCTGTTTGCATCACATTTGCTATTGTCCCAAAGCGTATCACAAGGCTAAGTGCAGAATTAGTGTGGGAACATACAAATAAAGATGTAAGTACTGGGAGATGTGAAAAATTGATGTAATTAATACAGTCTACCACAATACAAATGCAGCTTGATGTAATTAATACAGTCTACCACGATACAAATGCAGCATGATTTTATTTTATTTTCTTCATCTTTCTTGGAGTATAATTGTTTTACAATGTTGTGTTAGTTTCTGTGGTACATCAGAGTGAATCAGCTATACGTATACATATATCGCCATATCCCCTCCCTCTTGTGTCTCCCTCCCACCGCTCTAGGTCATCACAAAGCAGTGAGCTTATCTCCTTGTGCTATGCAGCAGCTTCCCAGTAGCCATCCACTTTACATTTGGTAGTTATATATATATGTCAATGCTACTCTCTCACTTGGTCCCAGCTTCCCCTTCCCCCCTCAAGTCCGTTCTTTACATCTGTGTCTTTATTCCTGCCCTGCAACTATGTTCATCAGTACCGTTTTTTTAGATTCCATATATATGCGTTAGCATGTGGTATTTGTTTTGCTCTTTGTGGCTTACTTCACTCTGTATGACAGACTCTAGGTCCATCCACCTCATTACAAGTGACTCAATTTCATTCCTTTTATGGCTGAGTAATATTCCATTGTATATCCGTGCCACATCTTCTTTATCCATTCATCTGTCGATGGACATTTAGGTTGCTTCCATGTCCTGGCTATTGTAAATAGTGCTGCAATGAACATTGTGGTACATGTATCTTTTTGAATTATGGTTTTCTCAGGGTATATGCCCGGTAATGGGATTGCTGGGTCATATGGTAGTTCTATTGTTAGTTTTTTAAGGAGCCTCCATACTGTTCTCCCTAGTGGTTGTATCAATTTACATTCCCACCAACTGTGTAACAGGGTTCCCTTTTCTCCACACCCTCTCAAGCATTTATTGTTATTTATTGTTATCCCAGTTATGCAGGGATCTTTAGTCCTTTCCAGTGTCCAAGGTCTTCTGCTAGTTTTCAGCCAGTTTTCTGTGAGAATTGTTGCATCTATACGTGTTTTCCTGATGCATCTTTGGAGAGAGATGAACTCCAAGTCCTCCTACTCCTCCACCATCTTGGATCTCTACATGATTTTAATACACCATGGTCATACCAACATTTATTAATCTGACCCTCATGATGGACATTGAATGCTTTTCATTTTCACTGTTACACTGTTGTGAAGAACATGTTACTACATATACATACATTATGGCTGCATTTAAATTTTAAATAGGAATACATTCCAAGAAAATCTAGAATTTTAAGGAAAATGAAAGGAAAAGAAAGTGTTTATGGTAAGAGACTTCTAATCTAAGTTCAGGAAAAAGGCTGCTTCCTGAGTTTACTGTTTTCTGCTTTGGGAAAGCAACATTTTGTGTCCTCAGCTTGAGCTTTTGACTTATTATTGAATCAGTAAAGAGTGAAGGCCATGCTTCTTTCAATTCTTTCGTCTCTATTCATGGTTTAAAATGGAGTCCAATAAGAAGTAGGAGCTAAGGAACTGAGTAACATTTAATGTCAGGTGAACACTGTACTTTATTCTGTACTTTTCTTTTTCATATGTTGTTGTTGCCAGAACAACTGGTACCTTGTCTCATTAAATTTTTTTTTAAATTTGGCGTATGTGGTTATTTTCCTCTTGGATCTACAGGTAGAATCAATTAAGTTACATTGAGACAAATATAATCACTAACAATTCCATATATCTTGTTCATGTTCGAACTCTCTAGATGGATCAGTGCCTAGAATGTTGTAGGTATTTAATACATTTTTTTTTTTTTGAGTAATTGTCAAAAACTTGTTTACAACCCATGCTATAAGCCCTCTGTAAGGGAGATCATATGATGGGAGAAGCTGAGCTGATATTTGGCATCTGGAAAATCTTGTATTTTAGCTTCTCAGGGACAGTTTTACATAGCATGAGGATTCTCTTTTGCTTCATTATTCATTCAGTGTCTAAGATGCTGGGGATAATAATTCTCTGCCATGATGCAGTTCCATTCAGTCTGAGATATGAGTCCTTAAGGTACGGCATACAGATCAACACATTAGAAATGGATTTGTAAAGAGTCCAGGGCCTTGTTTGGGGTCATGTAATTGAAGACAATTTTCCTGAATATAGTGAGAGCAGCCAAGGCCTAAAAGCTAAGAGTTTAAAAGGAACAGATTTATGTAAGGATGAGAAATGCCGAGCCATTATATGAAGAAAGTAATTTTTCTGTTCTCAAATTGCACTTTCTAAAAGTCAAGGCTCAATTTATTTTACTTAAAAATGAATATACCCTTTTGCCCTGCCTCCTCCCTATTTGATTGCAGGGGTTTAGTTCAGAGTAGGGAAAAAAAAATACAGTGCTGTTGGTCTCCCTTAGAGGAGAAATGATTATATAATCACCAAATTCAATTAAGAATATGGAAAATCTTTTTTAAAAATCTGCTCCATTAAAAAGTATGCTTTCATTGCCACCGACAAGAAAAAATGTAGTCTAAAAGCAAGATAACATTAGCAATCATTTTTTGTCATCCTGGAAAAATAGCTTTAAGAGGTGAAAGCTGATTCTTTCATTAACTATAATATTACCACTAGCGCTGTGTAAGTCAATCTACTGTATTTGTGCTTCCAAGTGGACAAATATGCTGAATACGCAGAAGTTCTTTTGTCCTATAAATTTAGAAGTCTTTAAGAAATAATGGCTTAAGCACAGTTAGATTCTGTCTTAGAATGAAAAACATAGAAATATTATGTAATGTAACCTGTATTTCTCCAAGTCTCATGAGAGTACATGAGGTAGCAGGAGGGTCCAAATGGGATCACTTCAAAAACAATCATCCTTTATTTTCCAACTGTTAACATCACCTACCCACGCACATCCTCAAGAGCTCCAGCCCCATTACTTTAGCAAGTCCCTGTAAGTGTTTCCAGAGCAGCACAGCACTCACCCTCTTCTCTGGTTGCTGCTGCAGCCTTGTCTCCCTGATGCTGGATGCCTGTGACATTGATTGTCCTTGAGGTGTAGTAATGTAGAGTTAGAAAAATAGTATATGTTAAGTGTTCCATTTTCTTATGAACAAGGTCAAATACAAACTGTGCATGACTAGCATTTCTGAAGGAAGGAATTCAGGCTGCCCTGTATTTAACCTAAATAAAATGTGTGAGGGTAAGTGGTGATGGCAATGGTGGTGGTACTTGTAGGAAAAGCTTACAGTACAATATGGTCTGGTGCCATGTTTATGATTATTTTCATTTTCCAGTTTGGTGAAATTATTACTTTGGAAGTAAGACCAGGTAATTCCTGTTTAGTGATGGCTTTAGTGACTTATAGATTTCATCCTGACATTTTCATAATTTATGTAATTCCAACCATAAGAGTCATGCATTGCAAACTTTGCAATTTATTAAAATGTTATGTACATTATAGAGTTAAACCTTTGTAACAACTTCGTGGAAGTATCTCTATGGGTCATATTTCTAATTAAATTTTACAAATGAAGAAACTGAGGGTCTGGGAGGTTATTTAACTTGTCCATAGTGGCAAAGGCAAAATCTGAAGCCAGGTTACTTAATTGAAATAAATACATTTCTTCCTTTACTGTAGTGATTTAAAGAGTCTATTATTTTCTGATAATTTATTAAAACAATTCTTTGGTTAAATTCTTCACATGTGCATACACATATGGGCATTCCATAAGTTCATGTTATATTATGCATCCTCCTCTCTGTTTTCCTGAGCTTCCCCTCTGCCGTTTTTTCCCTCTCCCATCAAATCACTCTGATCCTCCACCTCTAACAGAGGTATCCAATGCTAAAGACATCTTCTTCCTATTTTCTTCATGCTTAAATAACCATTTAAAATATACATGAAGATGAATAATAATTACATAATATACACAGTTGTCTGCATTTTACTTTTCTCACTTAATGCAGTCTGGAAATCTCTCCTAATTTAAGCTTTATTTCTCATTCACTCTTTTTTTTTTTTTTTTTTTGTGGTATGCGGGCCTCACTGTTGTGGCCTCTCCCGTTGCGGAGCACAGGCTCCGGACGCGCAGGCTCAGCGGCCATGGCTCACGGGCCCAGCCGCTCCGCGGCACGTGGGATCTTCCCGGACCGGGGCACGAACCCATGTCCCCTGCATCGGCAGGCGGATTCTCAACCACTGCGCCACCAGTGGTTCACTCTTTTTATTTAACTACAGGTTAGATCATGGTTGGACATGCTATAAGTTGTACAGTATTCCCTCCACAATGGGCATTTCAGTTTGTTTGCAATTTTAGCCACTATCAGCAGTGCTGATTTAACATTGTTATAATATATATGTCTTTGTATGGTTGCTGTGTTGAAGGGGTACAATATTCTTAAGTTTAATTGTTGTTGATAGATTGCTTTCCAAAAGGCTTACAATAAGGTAGTAAGAGGCCCTATTTTCATAAAAAGTGTGTCAAAGTACCCTTTCCTTTTCATTATACCTGTAAGAGATGATAAAAAATTTTTTTAGTTTTTGCCAATCTTACGGGGATAAGATGATATCTCACAGTAACTTTAATTTGCACTTCCCTTACTGCTACTATAGTTGGACATCTTTTTCTAATCTATCTTATGTCATTTGGATGAAATCTTTTGTGAATGGCCTTCCTGTATCCTTAGTCCATTTTCTACAGGTAGTTTATCTTTTCCTTGGCTATTGGTAAGAACTTACAGTATATTATATATTAATCCTTTGTTTGGATTGTGATATTTTCAAAATCTTATTCATCTATCATACAAAATTGTAAAACTTTTAATGCTCAAATAAGTTTATCTTTTATAGCTATTGGGGTTCTATCCATGGTAAAGAATATTTTCTTGGATTCTATATTGTTCAGGGATTTTATTGTTTTATGTCTTATATTTAAGTTTTTTTGTTCTTCTAAAACTTGTTTATGAGGAAAGAATGAATCTGCTTTAATTTTCTTCCCGATGGAAAGCTAGTTGTTCAGATAGCATTTGTTAAATGTCAGTTTTTCACTGAAACAAATTTTCTCCTTTGTCAAGCAGTAACTTCTTAAATACACTAGATCTGTTTCTGAATTGGGTTTTACAATTCTCTTCCAACAATTATGAAGGCTCTGAGATTTTACCTTACTTCTAAGTTAACAAGAGAGTCTGCCAGTTTTATAGATTCAGGAAGAAAAGTCACGTGAGCCAGAGGCAAAGGACAGTTCATTACTCACAATATCAGTAGCCATAGTTCCATAATTCTCTGCCCCCCATCCAGGTTCTCTGAGCCACAGTTCTACAGATTAATATGGTCAAATCTGGGTACTTTAGCTGCATTATTTGAAGGTTGATAGATTATGATTTCTTTCACTCAGTTCAAGAAATTTGCTAATTTCCACTGTGAATTCTTTGGCTCATGTATTATTTAAAGGTGTTTAATTTTCACATAGTTGGGGGGTTCTCATTTTTCTTTGTTACTGATTGCTAATTTATAATAATTCCACTGTGGTCAGATAACATACTTTGTATTATTTAAATGCTTAAAAAAATAGACTCTGTGGTTTGGATGTCTTTTTAATATGTTTTTCTTGCCTAGTTGCTCTGGGTAGGATTTCCAGTACTATGCTGAGTAGAAGTGGCAAGAGTGAGCATCCTTGTCTTATTCCTGATGTTAGAGGAAAAGCTTTCAGCTTTTCACCATTGAGTATGATGATGTTAGCTGTGGGTCATACATGGCATTTACTATATTGAGGTATGTTCCTTCTATACCTAATTTATTGATAGTTTTTATCATAAAAGGATGTTGAGTTTTGTCAAATGCTGTTTCTCCATCTGTGGAGATGATTGAATGATCTCTATCCGTCATTCTGTTAATGTGGTGTATCACATTGATTTGTGTATATTGAATCATCCCTGCAACTCGGGGATGAATCCCACTTGATCATGGTGTGTAATCCTTTTATTGTGCTGTTGAATTGTGCTATTAGCTTGTATTTTGTTGAGGATTTTGGAGAAAAAAAAACTTACTACACTGTTGGTAGAACTGTAAATTGGTATAACCATTGTGGAAAACACTATGGAGTTTCCTCAAAAAATTAAAAATAGAACTACCATATCATCCAGCAATCCACTTCTGGGTATTTATCCAAAAGAACTAAAAATAGTAGCTCAGAAAGATACCTCCACCCTTATGTTTATTGCAGCAGTATTTACAATAGCCAAGACACAGAAACAGCCAAAGTTTCCTGTAATGGATAAATGGCTAAAGAAAATGTGGTATGTATATACAATGGAAAATTATTCAGGCTTAAAAAGAAGGAAATTCTGCCATTTGTGACAGCCTGGATGAACCTAGAGGACTTTGTGCTAAGTGAAATAAGCTAGACACAGCTTGCACAAGGGTTCCCTTTTCTCCATATCTTTGCCAGAATGTGTTACTTCCTACCTTTTTGATAATAGCCATTCTAACAGGTATGAGGTGATATCTCATTGTGATTTTGATTTGCATTTCCCTGATGATTAGTGATGCTGAGTACTTTTTCATGTATCTGTTAATCTTTATGTCTTCTTTGGAAAAATGTCTGTTCAAATCCTCTGCCCAGTTATTAATCAGATTTTTTTTGGTATTGAGTTGTATGAGTTCTTTATGTATTTAATATTTAATATTTTGGATATTAAACCTTTATCAGATATATGATTTGCAAATATTTTCTTCCATTCAGAAGATTGCCCTTTCCCTTTGTTGATGGTTTCCTTTGCTGTGCAGAAGCTTTTTTTTGTTTGATTTAGTCCCATTTGTTCAATTTTGCTTTTGTTGTCTTTGCTTTTTGTGTCAAATCCAAAAAAATCATTGCCAAGACTGATGTCAGGAGTTGGCTGCTTATTTTCTTCCAGGAGATTTATGGTTTTAGGTCTTAAGTTCAAGTCTTTCATCTATTTTGAGTTGTATTTTGTATACAGTGCAAGATAGTGGTCCAGTTTCATTCTTTTGCATGGGGCTTTTCAGTTTTCTCAGCATCATTTATTGAAGAGACTACCCTTTACCCATTGTATATTCTTAGCTCCTTTGTCATAAATTAATTGACCATATATGTGTGGATTTATTTCTGGGCTCTCTAATCTGCTGCATTGATTGGTGTGCCTGTCTTTTATGCCAGGACCATACCATTTTTATTACTATATATTTGTAATATAGGTTGAGATCAGGAAGTGTGATGCCTCCATCTTTGTTCTTTCTGAAGGTTGTGTTGCCTATTCAAGGGTTTTTCATGGTTTTATGCAAAGAATTGTTTGTTCTATTTCTGTGAAAAATGCCATTGAAATTTCAATAGAGATGAATTCAATGATTTTTTTTTTTTTTTTTTTTTTTTGTGGTATGCGGGCCTCTCACTGCCGTGGCCTCTTCCGTTGCGGGGCACAGGCTCCGGACGCGCAGGCCCAGCGGCCATGGCCCACGGGCCCAGCCGCTCCGCGGCATGTGGGATCCTCCCGGACCGGGGCACGAACCCGTATCCCCTGCATCGGCAGGCGGACTCCCAACCACTGCGCCACCAGGGAAGCCCCCAATGATTTTTAAAATACTTTTTTCTCTTTATTCCTTAGATTGGAATATTTAAATTTATCTCTCATCAAGTTTGTTCTAGACATTTGGAATCTCAAATATGCTATTAAGACTATCCAGCAAAATTTCAATTTTAAATATTGTGAATTTCAATTCTATAATTGCTATTTGGTTTACTATTATAGTTTCCAAATTTATAACATTTTCATCTGTTCATTTGAAAAAAGTTTTTGTTACATTTTTGAATATGTTTATCATAGCTACTCTGAATTAGGTGCTAATTCCAACATCAGGGTAATCTTAGAGTTGGTTTCTCTTGACTGGTTTTCCTCTTGACTGTGGGACAATTTTTTGTTTTGAATTTTTTTTTTCCTCAAAAGTATCTTATGAATTCCAGGTTCTCAAAAGTATATTTTGGTTGATGAAAATACTAGTTTTACATTATTTTTTTTTAATTTTCAAGAGTTTAAAAAAATTGAAGTATAGTTGATGTGCAGTATTTAAGTTACAGGTGTACAATGTAGTGATTCAGTTTTTAAAGGTTATATTCTATTTATAGTTAAAAATATTGGCTAGATTCCCTGTGTTGTACAATATATTCTTGTAACTTATTTTATAAATGGTAGTTTGTATTTCCTAATCCTCTACCCCTATGTTGCCCCTCCCCGCTAACTTCTCCCCACTGGTAACCACTAGTTTGTTCTCTCTGTGAGTCTGTTTCTTTTTTGTTATAGTCACTAGCTTGTTGTATTTTTAAATTACATGTGTAAGTGATACTATACAGTATGTCTTTCTCTGTTTAACTTATTTCACTTAGCATAATACCCTCCAAGTCCATCCAGGTTGCTGCAAATGGCAAAGTTTCATTCTTTTTCATGGCTGAGTAGTATTACATTGTATATATTACATACTGTATGTTTTTTATCCATTCATTTGTTCATGAACACTTAGATTGCTTCCATATCTTGGCAATTGTAGATAGTGCTTCTGTGAACATTGGGGTGGATGTATCTTCTTGAATTAGTGTTTTTGGTTTTTTTCAGCTGTATACTCAGGGTGCAATTGCTGGGTCAGATGGTAGTTCTATTTTTAGTTTTTTGAGAAACTGCCACCTAGTTCTCCACAGCAGCTGCACCAAGTTACATTCCCACCTACAGTATACAAGTGTTCCCTTTTTTCACATCCTCGTCAACATTTGTTATTTGTGTACTTTTTGATGATAGCCATTCTGACAAGTGTGAGGTGATACCTCGTTGTAGTTATGATTTGCATTTCCCTGATGATTAGTGATGTTGAGCATCTTTTCATGTGCTTGTTGGCCATCTGTATGTCTTCTATGGAAAAATGTCTATTCAGGTCTTCTGCCCATTTTTTAATAGGGTTGTTTTTGTTTTTTTGATACTGAGTTGTAGAGCTGTTTATATATTTTGGATATTAACCCCTCGTTGGTCATATAATTTGCAAATATATTCTCCCATTCAGTAGGTTGTCTTTTTGTTTGGTCAATGGTTTCCCTTACTGTGCAAAAGGTTTTTAAGTTTAATTAGGTCCTATTTGTTTTTGCTTTTATTTCCTTTGTTTTAGGCAACAGATTTAAAATAATGCTGTGATTTATGTCAAAGTGTATTCTGCCTATGTTTTCCTCCAGGAATTTTTTGGTTTCTGGTCTTAGATTTAGGTCTTTAATCCATTTTGAGTTTCTTTTTTTATATGTGTTAGAGAATGTTCTAATTTGATTAGTTCACATGTAGCTGTACAGTTTTCCCATCACCATTTGTTGAAGAGACTGTCTTTTCTCTATTGTATATTCTTGCCTCCTTTGTCATAGATTAATTGACCATAAGTGCATGGCATTATTTCTGAGCTCTCTATCCTGTTCTACTGACCTATGTGTCTTTTTGTGCTGGTATCATACTGTTTTGATTATTGTAGATTTGTAGTATAGTCTGAAACCAGGGAGCATGATTCCTCTAGGTCTGGTAAGGTTGTTTTGGCTATTTGGGGTCTTTTATGTTTCCATACATATTTTAAAATTGCTCTAGTTCTGTGAAAAATGCCATTGGTATTTTGATAGGGCTTGCATTGAATCTGTAGATTGCCTTAGGTACTGTGGTCATTTTAACAGTATTGATTCTTCCCATCTGAGAATACGGTATATCTTTCCAGCTGTTTGTGTCATCTTCAGTTTCATTCATCAGTGTCTTATAGTTTTTGGAGTATAGGTCTTTTGCCTCCTTAGATAGGTTTATTCCTAAGTATCTTATTATTTTTGATGCAGTGGTAAATGGGATTGTTTAATTTCTCTTATGTTTTTGCCTTGTTTTTAATGTCAAGTATTTTTGTTGTTGTTCAATGGGCATTACTGTTGATATATTGTTGGGGTTGTGGATTTTGTCTTGCACTGTAGAATCTTGGCTTTTGTCCTAGCAGGCATTTTAATGTAATTTAATTGCAGCTCCCAGTTCTGTAACCTTTCTGGTGAGCAAGTTGCCAAAATTCCCTCTCAGTTCTTTAAGTGTCCACCTATCTCTTTCACATGGTGACTGGAAGTCCATGTGGTTCAGGGATCAGAGAAGGATTGGTGTAGAGTCTGTAAACAGATTTAGTCCCCTTTATAGCTCTTTATAGCTCTCTTCATAGGCAGTTTTCTCTCAGATCTGAGTTCACATTGTACTGAGCTGCTCAGGCTGGAAAGTGCCCTCACAGAAAAAGCTGTGTGAACATAAATTTCACACACTGCAGTTACTCTTTCAAAAGTCTTTTCTCCTTCAGTTCTGAAAGTTTTGCTTACTTTCTAGTTCCTTAACTTACAATGATTTTTTAATTCACATTTTGTCTAGAGTTTATAATTGTTATCTATGGGAGAGTTATCCACTCTGCCATTACTAGAAGAAGAATCTGTACTGATTTTTAGTATGCTAAAGTAACCATAAATTAAGGAATCTGTCTTAAGGTATCTTGGGAAAGAAAAGCCAAAAAGCATTTATGAAGGCACAGATTATTATTTTTTAAATGAACAATCAATCAAAAAATAAATGTTTTCTATTTGCAACTCATCCAGTTCACACTGTGAAATAAATCAATTATAGATATTCTAGCTTGTTGCCTAATGTAGTTTCTCCTAAACACATAGTAAGTACTGTGTGTTTAGAAAAAAACAAAGGCTGATCAGCTAATTTGTAGCAAAGCTGAACCTTGTGATGAGTACTTGTTTATTAAGGGATAGATTTTTATGTGGACTTGAAAGTTCATGGGTCAATAAAAACATGTAAAAAAAAATGTCAGTGGCAACATGGACTTTGGAGCCTTAGGATTAGTGTATGGAAAAATGTTTTGTGTTTTTGAAACTATTTATATGGAAACTGGAAATGAGTATAGGTAAAAGTTACTCAAAACACCTGGTTAAAATGATGAGGTATTTACTTTTTCATGTCACTGAAGCCAATTAAAGTTTGGTAACATTGGGTGAATGAAATGGGTTCAAGGTGACCTTTTGCTCCCTTTTAAATCACATTTTCTTTTTCTTTGCCTTTTTTGCCGAGAAGGCTGTAATTTTTATGAAACGAGTTTTATAATATGTTATTTGTTAAAAACAAACTAACCAGAGTCATTATATACTTTTCCTTACTATGAATATATGCTTTTGTAGGTTGTTGAAGAGAAGCAAAAAGAGCAAATTTCAATGTTTTAGGCATATCTGGTAATGAATTTGTATGGGAAATAATAATCAATTATTAAGAATATTGCATTCTTCTTTTTGAGGTGTTTTAAAGTGACTAGTTTTGTATGTAAAGATAAGTTAGAATGAGTACTTTGGAGATGGAACTGAATCATACTCCTTTGTATGCTGGTGTTTAACGCAGTACCTGACTCACAGTAAAAATAAAAAAATATGTTTTCCCAAAAGTGTTGTTTACTATAAATATATTTTTCAAGCAATGAAGAATAATTTAGATCATTGGATTTTTATCATTTCTATTACTTTACACATTATTTTCATGCCATATAGGCTTTGTATGAACAGTTCAATTCTAGATATTTCTTCTTTAAACTATCATTTATTGGATAAGAAAAACTTTATTCTTGACATAAAATATTAAATTTAAAAACTATGATCCCCTGTTTTGAAAATGAAACAGTTTCAAATTTTAAAATTCAAACATAGCTAAGGAGACCATTGTTTAAAGGGGAAAATGAGGAGGCTATGAGAATCTTAGGGTGATGGTTGTACTGTTCTGGTTTTTCTATTTGAAATTCCTAGCTCATAGTGAGAAATCAATAAATGTTGCATTAAATTGATGGAGAGTGAATGGTAAGGTTATTAAAATGTTGTCTTAATATTTCTTAACTAATAAACTCAATGAGAAAAAATTCATAGAATGAGAGCAATCCATTTCATGTTTATACGCTCCATCAGAATTTTCAAATATAATAACTTTTAGTGACCTACCTAAATATATTTAGCCCTCCCCCCTTTTTTTGTAGAATTTTATTACATATGTTAACTTGTTTAGTTTTGCTGTTTGTTTACTGTTTCTGGCAGCTATTACACAGTATGATGAAGAGTTGTGTGTTTTGCAGTTATTCTGACTGACAAGGGTTTTGTTAGAAGGGCTGTGTGTTGGTGAGTGGATACCAACCCAAGACTTATTTTAGGAAAAGACCACCCCAATGCTCATTGTTTTCTTTTCACCTAATATGTACTGGGACTGTTGATCATGAATATGAAGATAAATTGTCTGTAATATAGCATATTGTGTATTTGCCCTTTATTCCCAACTTTACTCTTTTGTTGACCTTGTGTTTTTCCATTCCTTTTTATGCAGCTTCTATGAAATGACAGTAAGAATAATCCATAGTTTTAATATTGTTGATATTTTTCTAGTTTCTTTCACATATACCAACTACCCAGATAAATTGAAAATAAAACAGAAGGGTCTGTTTCATATTGTCAGTCAGTAGTGTCTAGTCAGAGAAAAGAAACCACTTTGGGTATTTTGAGTAGAGAGGGATGTAATGTAGACCTCATTACAATTATGCTGATCGGGCTGGAAGAAGAAAGAGGATGATAAGTGTTACTGTCCCTTTGCTGGAGCCCAAGATTCACCCTTGACACCTATGGCTGTTGAGAACCTCACAGCTGCTGGGGAACCGCTTTCCTCCTCATTTTGAATTTGGAGATAGATTTTTTGGTTTGTTTTAAAACTTTGAGTATGTAGCTCAATAAAAGTGAACTGTATTTAATATGAGTTATCGAGTATAAAACCAAGTTAACGAAAACACTTCTATTAGTATCGGCTGGTGTAATACTACAACGGCCCCATTAGCTTTTGAATTCCTATGTGCAAGGTCCCTATCTATATTCAGTGTTTGTTGAAGTGAGTGAAGGAATTTGTGTTTTGTGTCTTCATAAAGGGTATGTGAAAGAGGGAATAGCTAGGTAACTAAATTTTATTACCCTTTTTACTCAGTCTTGGAAAACTGATTAATTTTTATGCTTCCTATTTGCTTCTAAGAATTTCAGGGAGAAACTGATAGAGTTGATATGATTGGGATGTGTCTGCTAGTTCATATTTAAAAGTATAATATTGTAGTAGGCATAATAGACTATGTTACTTGAAATTTGTTATATATTTGTATTAAATATTTGAGTACGAAGGTATGATCGTAAAATTCTAAGTTTCAGAGATTTTGTTGTTGTGGAATGAAACATTTTAAAGTATTGAATAAATTCTATGTAATGAAGGATTTCAAGGGTACAGAAAAGTGTAGAGACTAATAGGATGAATATTATTTGCCTATCACTTATTTAGCTTCAGAATTTGGAAAAGATTTTAAACATAAGAAAGCACAGTAAGTAACAATTACATTTTAATGAAATCTTTAAAAATTTGAGTTGATTCTTGAAAGTTATTTCTATCTCTAAGAACTAAAAATCCTATTTCTAAATGAGATATTCCAGAAGTGGTACACTTTAGTTATTTTAACATTTTAATAGGTGCATTAAGTATTGTCAGTTCAATCTCTTTGACTGTCAGTTTTATATTAAAAACTGTTTATCCTATTTTGGAAAATTACCTCCTTCTCTTCCTCTAGTTTATAGTATATGGCACATGAAAAACTCCATAAGAATGTCTAGATCAAAATCAAAATATGTGAGAACTTGTGCACATAATAAGAATACAGGAATATCATATATGTTTTCGGCATGTGGCATTATCAAGCATGTTTTTGTTTCACAGAATAGTTTACTTGGAATAAAATTATGGATCTATTATTTAAATGAGGTAAAGGATTATATGGTTCTTTATGCAGAAAATATATCTCGTTTCTCTTTATTATCTCATTTGGTTTTAGGTGAAGGATATCAGATTGTATAATGAGGAAACCTATTTTCATTTTCACCAAGACTGCCCAAATTTAATACATGTGCTTCAAGCTTCAGTATCCTTCTAAGTAATAATCTGCTACGTCTCTTACTATTTTGTTTGCAAATGTGGGCAAAGGCATGTGAGACTTATAATTTTGCTCTGCTCAACTGCCTGTAACAATATTAATTGAAATTATTATAGTTTTCTATGATATTAAAAGTTGTAATTTTCTCCTATTTCTAAAGTTTTTTTCAAAATTTTCAGAGTCATTGGAATCATTTGAGGTAGCGCCCAAAGACACTCCCATAAAATAATTCTAACAAATAACATAATGAAATAAATATTTAGGTTTAGGCCTGAAAGAGTTTTTTTCTTCCAATAAAATCAATTCAAAGTAAATCATTCAGTACCTATATTCTTCATGTCTTTGTACACATTTAGAAAAATAAAAGGACTAGCCTAATCTAAATGTCTTTTGTATTTTGCATCTATGTGGAATTTACTCAAAAAAAGATTACTTAAGGCTAATGTAGAATTATATTTTACTTATCCCCTTCCCAAATAGCGTACACACACACACACACGTATATCACATCTTGTCAGGTAGTCCACACTTATTTTACCCAAAGGAAAAATAAAGTAATAATAGTGGTGAAGTGCAGGGGCAAAAATAAAAGGGTCAGCTTTAACAGGCATGCCGTTTCTGGGAATAAAAATAGCAGGAGGGTTTCAAGTAATTCTTAAGAGGAGTAGAATGGCAATTTACTTAATACCACATTAAGATGAAGATTTAAAATTTATACTTCTTAGAAGGACATAATTTGATTCTCCACGTTTAATAAAATAAGGCCACCATTTACCTGGAAATGCATGCAGGAAACAAAATGGCTGCTGTTGTTGAAGCATTACCTTGATCAAATCAACCAAATAGTATTTAACTGTTTACTGCCATACTAGGCACTCAGAAATGCAAAATAATATGAATAATTTAATTGTGAGGATGAGAAACTACAAAATAATGATTTTTTAGGGCGTGTAGGGTAGATATGATTAGGAAACCTGGTTTTTAACTTGAAGGATAAGCTCTATTAGGTTAGGCAGTGGGTAGAGTTTCGGACACACAGGTGAAGAAAATACATAGGTGTGCAAATGAGTGTTAGGTGTGTAGGTAGGACCTGGGTAAAAAGGCCTGATAACACTCAAGCCCTTAGCATTACTTTAGACCTGATTTATTTGAAAAATTCAGCCCTAGGGATAAAGGTTGACTAATGGGGCAGGGTTTGATTTACCTACTGGTAAGGAAGACAAGCTGTTGTCCAGAAAACTTATAGTGAAAAATTATCAGAACCTTGGTCTGGTCCTGATAAGGCAAGGGAAAGATGCTGAAACTGCACAGGAGACTGGTGATGTTCATGAGGACATATTTACGCAGTGAGAAAACATTCAAGTATTTGTAAAGGCCCCCTTTTTGATTAACTAATCAATCTATATGGTGTAGTAAACTCTGAGACAAAACCATTACAAGAAAGTTAAACACTTTCAAAGATATTTCCTGGTTTGTTGTTATTTGATAAGAAATGAGGAAAACCTGCAGCTTTCCTCCTCTGCTAGAAATTTGATAAAGACCTGCTTTTTATTTGCAGTGCTGGGGCATTTCTCCATTATTTCCTTCTCCTAAGTCTTTTGCCTTGAGCTCAGATTTCCTTTCATGTAAGAGCAGAAGTGCTTCTATGTAATAGAATCCAATTCTTTGATTTTCTGTGATAAGTCTTTTTTAAAATGACTATAATGCAATGGATTTTGTTAATTCTTTATCTTGCATATTTTTGACCCCTTTCTTTTGAACCCCCAACTAATTATTTTACTTTCTTTTGACTATGCCTGATACAAAGAAAAAAAAAAAAAGGAAGCTAAAACTCAGTGATCTCAAGGTGGGATTTGGGTGGGTAGGGGTAAATTATTAGAAATCAATGGGAAACTTTTCATTTTTGATGTGAACATTTGGGGACATCTGGTAAATGGGGAATATGTGTTGGCCATGTCGCTTGATCTCCGAGGACCTTGTCATTTGAGAAGGTGGGACAATGTGACTTTTAAAGTGACTTAACCTTTCAATCATTCCATAAGGACATAACATGTCCTACTGAAAACTCATACTGGTTTTTATCAGCCTTTCTACATAAATTCCTGGCACCCAGCATAGTACTCTGCAAATAGTTAAGTACTCATTCATACAGGGAATGAATGGCATGGATTTTTCTGGTGTAATTGACTCCAGTTGGAAAGTCATATCGTACATAGTGCTATCTGTAAGCATTAACAGTACCTCTGTTTCTACCTGATACATTTTCCTTATCTTCCTTGTTTATTTCCTTCCTCAAACTATCAATGCCTCGTTATGTTACTGATTCCAAGAAATTTGAAAAAAACTGAGAAAAGTCTCACCTTTAAAATTTGATAGTAAATCTAACAAGTAAAATTAATTATAGCTGAAAGGATTTTCACCACATCTCTCAAATTTACTATTAAACTGTAACCAGGAAAGGTAAAGTGTAAAATCAGCAGAGATTGTTCAGAGGAGTTATATGCCAGTGAAAACAGGAAATTTTAATAGAAATGGTTTTGCACACTTTACTTTGGTGATTGTTATAATTGGAGATCCTGAATTTAAAGTGGGATGAAAATGTTCAGTGACAGACACTTTGATAGCTTTCTGAATGAAAACACCCAGGTACTTTATAGTTTTAATTCTTTTGAATGCTTAATCTCTGTTAGTTGTCCTGATCTAATTTATTTCTTTATATAGTGTCAATGTCAAAAATCTGATCTAAAAATTCTTAAAGTTTACTTAAACGTAGCTATTTATAAAGTTTTCATTTACATTAGTATTTAGCAATATGGCATTACAACTGTATTTTGAGCAATGAAATAGCTTCACATTTTCATTAGTTAAGAATGGGAAAAATCAGAGCATGACCATGACATGGCACACTCTTGCCAGATACTAGTAATGTCTTATGTGTGAAAGGCTTCACACATTTCATTAAAATGTTCATAAAGCTTTTTCTAAGTGTGCAGCATAGCCTCTTAAGTAATTCCTTGAAAGTTAGCCACACTAATTCTACTTCAATAAATTATTTTTTTTAAAGATGAAAAAAACCAGGCAAAATTGTGCTCAAAGATTTTTGCCACATCACTGTTTCAAGATATGAATAAATAGGTAGAAACTGTTACCTGAAAACTGCATTCACCTCTTGGTGGTCATTGAACCAGAAGGCACAACCAAGGCAAAGAGCAGGAGAATGAAGGATTTATTACTTGCAGCAAGAGAACTCCAGGGACCTTTCCCAAAGCAATGTCTCCCCAGTCTGCAAAATTGGAAGTTTTAAGCTAAGGCTTCATGCATATTCATGAAGGGGCCTGGATGGTGGACAGATTCCAAGCTTTAGTTAATTGAAGTCAGGAATGTCAGAAAAGGTCAACATCATCATCCCTTAGGTGCCAGTTGATCTGGTAGTTGAGCCTCAGGCTAATCTTCACCATTGAAACAGAACTGGGGCTCTTTACAACTGATACATTATCTTTGCTATTGTTACTTCTCTTTCCTGATAAGTTTGTTTCTGTTAAGATCACTAATTGTTCCCTTAAGATCACTAATTCCTGAGACCTGTTTAAGGATAATCATTGCAGCCAGGCTTAGATGACAAAATGGCTTAGGTCAGAAATGGCTTCTCTTATGGCAGGAAAGCATGCCTGGTTCTTTCTCTGGTGACCCCCTACCCTATCTGCTTATAATTCTACTTATATATGAAGATACAATTAAATATTCAGCAATAGAAAAAGAATAACCTATTTACATTCATAAAATAAAATTTATAAAAACTGACATTTTTGCACAATTTTTACTTGGTGAAACACATCTTACACACATAGTAAAACACGGTGTGATGTTAAATGGAAAAAGCAGAATAGAGGAATGAATATATGGCGTGACCTATTTATAAGTAGAACAGAGTATATTAATTGGAAGTAGAAAAAAATCAGAGCAGTTGGCTCTGCGGGATATTATTAAAGGTGATTTTAATGTTACCCTTAATAGCTTGCGTAGTTCCCACAATTATTTTGTTTTTACTCCTTTAGTTTTTCATAATATACTTTATTTTCTAGAGCATTTTAAAAAACATTTGTGTTCAGGTTTTTGTGTGGACATGTTTTTAACTCATTTGAGTAAATACCTAGGAGGGCAATTGATTATTTTTATTAAGGTAATCTAATTTATCAGTTTTTTTTTTTTCATGAATCATGCTTCTGTTATCCTATCTAAAAAGTCATCACCAAACTCAAGGTCACGTAGATTTTTTTGTTTTGTGTTGTTTTTTTGTGTTTTTTTGGCAGTACGTGGGTCTCTCACTGTTGTGGCCTCTCCCGCTGTGGAGCACAGGCTCCGGATGCACAGGCTCAGCGGCCATGGCTCATGGACCCAGCCGCCCCGCGGCATGTGGGATCCTCCCGGACTGGGCACGAACCCGCGTCCCCTGCATCAGTAGGCAGAGTCCCAACCACTGAGCCACCAGGGAAGCCCGGTCATGTAGATTTTCATACTAGGTTATCTTCTAGAAGTTTTATCATTTGTATTTTACATTTAGGTCTATGACCCATTTTTGACTTAATTTTTGTGAAAGGTGTAAAATCTCTAGATACTTTAAAAAACTTTAAGTATGCTTGATTTACAATGTTACATTCATTTCAGGTGTATAGCATAATTTAATATTTTTATAGATTATACTTCATTTAATGTTACTGTCAAATATTGTTTTGTACATAACATCTTTGTACGTTTTATAGTAGCTTATACTTATTAATTCTTTGTAGATTTTTTTGGCATGTGGATGTCCAGTTGTTCCAACACTCTGTTAGAAAGACTCCTTTTTCCATTGAATTCTTTGCTCCTTTGTCAAAGATCAGTTGACTACATTTGCATATATCTGTTTCTGGGCTCTCTATTCTGATCTGTTGGTCTATTTGTCTGTTTTTCTGGCTCTGCCACACTGTCTTGATTATTGTAGATCTATAGTAAGTCTTGATGTCAGGCAGGGCCTGTCCTCTGACTTTGTTCTCTGCTTCAGTCTTGAATTTCTTGCGATCTTAGCACATTAATCATAGTTCTTTAAATTCCCCATCTGATAATTCCAAAATCTGCCATATCTAAGTCTGCTTCTTATGCTTGCTTTATGTCTTAAGTATGTGTTTATTTTTAGCATTATCGTAATATTTTGTGAAAAGGTGGACATGATGAGCTGGGTAAAAATCAGGTAGACAGGCCTTTAGTTTGAGTTTTATGTTTACCTGGCTAGAAGTTAGGCTGTGTTTACTCTTTGCTGGAGGTCTCAGAGGCTAAAATGTCCTCTGATGGCCTTGTTATTGTCTCCTCTGTCATCTTTGGGTTTCTCTAGAAAATTCTCAAATAGGGTCTGAGATTTCTAGTTCTTGGAGCTGTAATTTCCTGCTATCATACCAGTGTCTGATTGTGTTTCTGGACTGTAAACTTGTCCAAATGCTTCTCAGCCATCCACACACCTCACACCCTCCTAGGAGAGATAGGAAGTCTAGAGGGGGCTGGAGTTGGTTAGGTTGTGGTGGAACCTACATTAATTAGGATCTGGTAAAATAGTTTTCCTTGAAGGCAAGTCTTTGTTGAGGAGAACAGAACCCTCTGAGAGTATTTCAAAGTGGTTACTTTTTCCCTCTCCCTGCTGGAAATATGTGAGGCTTTTTCACCAGTCTTTACCCTAAGAACCTGATAGGGCTCCTAGAGGTCAACTCATGAAAGTGGTGGAGGTGGGGAATCTCCCTAAGGCTGGGTTCTCAGGAAGTTTTATCTCTCAATCTTGTCCCCCCTCATTTTGCAACAATTCATTAATTACCCTTTAAGTTTCCCTACCAGTTACTGGCTCCTAGTATGGTTCCTGCTCCTGGTATATTATGATCATCTGTGTTTGCCTCTATCTCCAACTTTGGGGGTGACCTTCTGTTGTGTAACCTCAATTGATGATTTCACGTATATATAAAGTCAGTAGTCAGATATTTTTCGAAGGCTTTTATAAAAGTGTTCCCAGTTTGTATTGATGAGCCAGACTCATCAAGAAAAAAAGGTAGAGGACATAAAATCAATAGAATTAGAAATGAAAAAGGAGAAATCACAACTGACTCCACAGAAATACAAAGGATTATAAGACTACTATAGACAACTATATGCCAGTTAAAATGGACAACCACGAAGAAGTGGACAAATTCTTGGAAAGGTACAATTTTCCAAGACTGAACCAGGAAGAATTAGAAAATATACACAGACCTATCACACATAATGAAATTGATACCATAATTAAAAACCTTCCAACAAACAAAAGTCCAGGACCAGATGGCTTCATAGGAGAATTCTATCAAACATTTAGAGAAGAGCTAACACCCATCCTTCTCAAGCTCTTCCAAAAAATTGCAGAGGAAGGAACACTCACAAATTCATTCTACAAAGCCACCATCACCCTGATACCAAAACCAGAAAAAGATGTCACAAAGAAAGAAAATTACAGACCAATATCACTGATGAACATAGATGCAAAAATCCTGAACAAAATACTAACAAACAGAACCCAAAAGCACATTAAAAGGATCATACACCATGATCAAGTGGGATTTACCCCAGGGATGCAAGGATTCTTCAATATACGCAAATCAATCAATGTGATACACCATGTTAACAAATTAAGGAATAAAAACCATATGATCATCTCAATAGATGCAGAAAAAGCTTTTGACAAAATTCAACACCCATTTATGATAAAAACTCTCCAGAAAATGGGCATAGAGAGAACGTACCTCAACGTAATAAAGGCCATATACGACAAACCCACAGCAAACATCATTCTCAGTGGTGAAAACTGAAAGCATTTCCACTAAGATCAGGAACAAGACAAGGATGTCCACTCTCACCACTATTACTCAGCCTAGTTTTGGAAGTCCTAGCCACGGCAATCAGAGAAGAAAAAGAAATAAAAGAAATACAAATTGGAAAAGGAGAAGTAAAACTGTCACTGTTTGTCGATGTCATACTATACATAGAAAATCCTAAAGATGGCACCAGAAAACTACGGGAACTAATCAATGAATTTGGTAAGGTTGCAGGATACAAAATAAATGCACAGGAATCTCTGGCATTCCTATACACCAACAATGAAAAATCAGAAAGAGAAATTAAGGAAACATTCCTATTTATCATTACAACAAAAAGAATAAAATGCCTAGGAATAAACCTGCCTAAGGAGGTGAAAGCCTTGTACTCAGCAAACTATAAAACACTGATATAAGAAACCAAAGATGACATAAACAGGTTGAGAAATGTACCATGTTCTTGGATTGGAAGAATCAGTATTGTGAAAATGACTACTCTCCAAAGCAATCTACAGATTCAGTGCAATCCATTCTTCACAGAATTAGACCAGAAATTTTTACAATTTGTATGGAAACACAAATGACCCTGAATAGCCAAAGCAATCTTGAGAAAGAAAAACGGAGTTGGAGGGATCAGGCTCTCTGACTTCAAACTATACCATAAAGCTACAGTAATCAAGACAGTATGGTACTGGCACAAAAAGTACAGGATAGAAAGCCCAGAGATAAACCCACGCACATATGGGCACCTAATTTATGACAAAGGTAAGAACATAAAATGGAGAAAAGACAGCCTCTCCAATAATTGGTGCTGGGAAAACTGGACAGCTACATGTAAAAGAATGAAATTAGAACACTAACACCATATACAAAAACTCCAAATGGATTAAAGACTTTAATGTAAGACCAGACACTATAAAACTCATAGAGGAAAACATAGGAAAAACACTCTTTGGCATAAACCACAGAAAGATCTTTTTTGACCCACCTCCTAGAGTAACAGAAATAAAAACAAAAATAAACAAACGGGATGTAATTAAACTTCAAAGCTTTTGCACAGCAAAGGAAACCATACACAGGACAAAAAGACAACACTCAGAATGGGAGAAAATAGTTGCAAATGAAACAACAGACAAAGGATTAATCTCCAATGTATACCAACAGCTAATGGAGCTCAATATCAAAAAAACAATCATAGGAATAAACCTGCCTTTATGTAACTACCACCACAATCAGGATATGCAGCAGTTTCATTATTCCCCACCCACCAAAACAACCTTTTGCTACCCCTTAGTGGTCAAATTTTGCTCTGCCCTTTACTCCTGGCAACGACTGAACTTAGTTTTGTCTTTTGTAGAGCAACATATGTATAAAATTATATGGTACATAACCTTTTGAGACTGCTTTCTTTCACTCATACTAATGCCTTTGATAATCATGCAATTTGTTGTGTGTATTGATAGTGTACATCTTTTTATTGTTGGGTAGTATTCCATTGTATGGCTGTACCACAGTTATTTTTTCCATTCATCAGTTGAAGGACATTTATGTTTCCAGTTTGTAGAGGGATTATAAAAATGTTTTTATTAACATTCACATCTGTTTTTTTTTGCAAAATAATTTTTCCTTTCTCCAGGAGTGAGATTTCAATTATCATATGACCCAGCAGTTTATATATTGTAAGAAACTGCCAGACTTTCCCAGAGTGGCTGTATCATTTTTCATTCCCACCAGCAAAGCATCAGAGTTCTAGTTGTTCTGCATAATTGCTAGAATTTAATGCTAAATGTAATTATAGTTATTCTAATAGGTGTGGAGTAGTAGCTCATCATGATTTGCGTATACTTAATGACTAATGAGGTTAAAACATCATTTCATGTTTATCTGCCATCTTTACATTCTCTTTGCATTTTACACTAATTAGCTCATATATTTCCCACAACAATCTCATGAGGCTATGAGGTAGGTAATATTGTTATCCCCATTTTACAGACAGGGAAACAGACACAGGAGAAGTTAAGTAATTTGCCTACAGTCTACAGTTACACAGCCAGAAAGTGGCAGAACCAAGATTCATACTCGGGTCTCTATAAGTGGACATTTAAGCTGTTTATAATTTTCTCACTATAAATATTTCCAAGAAGAAGGTTTTGGGCATGAAACGTTTTATGTATGAGATTAGTTACTTAGGATTTTTCTTAGAGATGAATTCAGTGGATCAAAGGATAAGAAAACATTTTATAAATGTCTGTTGGTAGTATCAAATTGTTTTTCAAAAGGGCTATATAAATTTATACCACTCAGCAATCTATAAGGTTACTTGTTCCATTTTTTCTTGGCTGTGTAGTGACCCCTGGGCTTGCTTGAAGTCCTCCTAGTCTAGGTAGTCTATTAAGCCTCCTTAATATGCCTGTAAATACAATAACTGTGAAGAAGAGTGAAGGAGCTTTTATTTTTGTTTTATGCTGTTAATTTAGAATTATTTATGAGATACTAAATAGACTTTACATAAAAGTAAGTCTTTTTATACATGATTAGGTGGGCCAGCCAGTCACATGTAAGTCATATTTAGAAAGGTACCGTGAAAGAGGTCCTGCTTACCCATCAAAACATAATTTTCCTACTGACATAAAGTATTCTACCCTGTGTGATCTGTAATTGTAATTAGCAGAGTCCAGAATAGCAGAGGTGTAAGACATTATTAAAAAGTTTATTTTGTTGGCTAAGTTTTCTTAAATGGGGAGGAAGGAAAGAGGGAGAACTTTCCCAGAAGGGATGAGGTTTAATTGTATTTGACTGCAGATTCTCAGCCACTAATACTGAAGCTCTGGGAAGTCAGCTGAGGAGGTGGAACCCCCAGGGTTCAGGCCCAAGGATGACTGTGTGGAGGGCTGGGACTTGGGTCAGAGGACAGCCACCTTCTGAGCAGTATGCCCCAAGCCCACACGACACTATATTACCATCAAAAAACATTGTACAGATTCGGTCTTTAGATTTTAAAACTAAATTTCATTTCCCTCATTTTATTAAATTATCCTATATTCTTCCTCCTGGTAATGCAAGCTATTTATTTTCATCCAGTGGGTTCAACTGGTAGACTTTTAAGATCCTTACTGTCCCACTCCAGTCTTTCAATGGTTAACTCTCCTGATCCATAGATCTTAATTACTCTCAATGTTTATCCTTGAGTATTTCCAATTTTCTCTTTTATATTTGTATTGTGTACAAAGCAGTTTCAGACACTGTTGGTTTAGAAAATGTATCACATTCCAGAAATGTACCCTATGGATATATTTTAAAATAAAATCTATTTGTGTGGAGTGGTTTGTTGCAAATTATTTGTAATACAACAATTTTGAAAAGATTAAACTAGTGATAAAGGGAAACAGTTATAGAAATTGTTAAACCAACTTGATGGATTATTTGAAGGCAACATGAAATTCTCTGTAAGCCATCATGATAACTGTAAAACTGAATATGGATGAGAATATTGAAAGGAAGACAAAAAATGTACAAGTGTTAGTTTGGTTGTACTAAGGGTCATCATTGTGTATTCTTAATTGGTTTAAGGTTGAAATAGTTAAACAGTTTGAAAAAAGGAAAGATATGGTTTGTTGAGATATGACTTTAATCCTCCAGGACCTCAGTTTATAATTTAGTAGCAGGAAGATAATACATGTGTGCATAGGAAGATAACTGAAACTCTAAGGTTTCATTTGATAAGAGTTCAATGAATACCCAGGACAGTAAGAATTTTAGTTCTAGCATTTTTCTTCCTTGCTGGCATTTCCATCTCATGAGGTATTGGAGAGGTGGTGAATTCAGATTCCATCAGATGCGGAAATGTATTCCATAAAGAATAACGTCCCTAATGCATGACTCCTTCATTTCCAGCTCATTTATTTTCCATCTACAAATCCATTTGATGCTTCTCTTACACAGTGAATGATTTTCCAATTTAAACCATATTCACTGATATTTTTACTTTTTGTTTTGTCATAAAAAGGAATATTCTTTCGAATAAGACAAGGTTTATTGCTAATTAAATTTAAAAAAATATTCCACTTAATTCTTGTGAAGTTTACATTTGCATAGGGAATTGGGGACATTGTAATTCAGTTCATCCTATTTCTGAATAATTGTAAGTAAAATGTTTTTGAGGAAGTATGATTTTAATCTCTTTAGAGAGGGCTAATTTTCAACTCTGCTCTTGATGCAAAGGTTGGTATCTTACGAGGGCATATGGTTAGATAAGAGGCTAATGGATCAAATTGTAGCCTGTTTCCATATAGTCAAGTTAGGTCTGGAAATATGCTAGTAGCCTGTGTCCTGTCCTAAGGACCTTACCAATATTATAGGTTGAATTGTGTGCCCCCCAAATCCATATGTTGAACCCATAGCCCCCAATGTATTTGGAGATAAGGCTTTGGGAGATAATTTGGTTTAGATGAGGTCATGAGGGTGGGTCTTCATGATGGGATTAAGGCCCTTTTAAGAAGAGATATAGGAGAGCTTGCTATCTCCCAGACATGTAAGGACACGTGGGAAGTTGGCCATCTACACACCAGGAACGAGAAACCAACCGTGCTTGCACCTTCATCTTGGACTTCTGGCCTCCAGAACTGTGAGATGATAAATTTCTATTGTTTCAGCCACCCAATCTATATATTTTGTTGTGGCAGCCTAAGTTAAAGCACCACTTCTTGCCTAAACGTCAGGTTCAATAACCATTTTCTGCACCTTGTCTGAGAAATTTCTCTGAAGCATCCAAAGGCAGTTCAGTCTGCAGTCTGAGAAGTGCCAAGAAATTAACCAATGCTCTCTCAACCCTCAAAGCTCTGAACCACTGGCTGATGGTGTCTGACTCCTGGCCTCTAGATAATAACTCTGAGGGTGTGTTCTGCATCATTTATTATCCACATTGGTAGCTGGCTTGGTGATGGAGCTATTTTTGGCTGCCTTCCCTTTGCTGTTATATCCTCACTCCTTGATAGGAATTTCCTGCATCTCTCAAACTACTGGTACTCGAATACTTGCTCAAGGTCTACTTCTCTTGGAACACAAGACATGCTGAAACCTTCTCTTGGCCACTTGATAAAAGGCTGTGGCTGGTTACCATGGGGAAATTGCAGGAGTCTGGAAACAAACAAATGAGCAGCATCATTGTTGGAAAAAGATTGAAACACAGGATTAAGCTCTGATCTTGGTGGGTTAACAGTATCTTTATTCTTTTTTCTTCTTGCCTAGAACACCTAGGCAACACATACATGGTCATATTGAATGTGCATGTATTTACAGTGAATATTTAATTTTTCTGCTGGGTCATATAATAGCCTCTCCTATATAATAGACTTCACTCAAGCAGGGGCAGGCCTTATTCAGTCATCGTGCTGTAAGGGATGCTGCTTATTTGGTTGGTTTACTCTGGGTGTCATACTCTTAACTGCATTTGTTCATTGGAGGTGCTTTTAGAGTACATACTGACCCAGTCAAGTAGTTGTTGAAATATTCAAATAATTCCCTGTTCCTCCTAGGTAGCTTTCTTCCCCTGCCTTCTCCCTCCAAGCTGTTGAGACCCTCTTGAATATTCTCACCATACGGATCTGACAACTGAAGTGTTGATGCCTACACACCATTTTAAATTTCAGCACTACATTTAGGACAAATTAAGAAAAAAAAAAAGGGCGTTCTTAATCTAAGAATTTAAAAAACATCTTTAGAATGAGTCCACTCAATGAAATAAGCACTATTTATTTTTACTTATCAATTAGCTTATTATCAACTGGCTAAAACGTGAATATATATACATATGTATGAATGTATGTATACACAATTGTGTATATATATTTTGTGTATGTATATTATATACATATACATGTAATCACATAACAGATATTTAACACATTCATAACTAGTGAGTATGCAGTATTATTCCCACTTCTGTAGTCTGATCCTGGGCCATCATCCTCTGATCTTCTTCTTCATACCATATTGTCCCTTTTTTTGGTCAACTCTTACTACATGTACAGGAAAGCTCAGCTTTAGCTTATCGAGTCTGGGCACCTAGCAGGATAGTGGTGTGGCTCCACTAGGAAACAGTACTAATCTGAGCTCAGGGTCTCTGCAGGTTGCTAAGAATCAGCTAATGGTGTCTCCTCCATTCTGTTGACTTGTGACTATATTAGCAAAGATGGTTCATAAGAAGATTCTTCATTAAAGTTCCTGAGAAATACCTGTAGCCTGTTATCCTAGGAATGGGTTTCTATCCACTATGGAGTTTAGTCTGATCTTTGTGAACTTGCTGATCTGTGCTGTGCCAGTGGGAGGAGTTGATAGGATTTTGACAAGAAAAGAGCAACTTGTGGACTTGACAGTAACCTAGAAAAAGTCTTGTCTGGCACAAAGAACTTATGACATTTTTGTGTTAATAGAAAATATTTCTCTTGCTGTAGTGGCCTCTCAGTTTTCACTGTTTATTTGTATCAAGTTCACTGTGTGTATGTTGTACTTTCAAATGCATCATCTTTTTAAATTTCCCCAACATCAGTATGAATTAGGATGTTGGAAATTATACATTTTACTTTTATAGATGAGGAAATTGAAGTTCAATTTTTTGTGGGCTGTATTTCAGTTCACCAATGTAAAGGGCCAGATTAATAATGGCAAGAACAACAGCTTGAATGCTGTGTAAGAGCTTTCCTTTCTCGAGTCTCCTGGCATAAACGCAAACTCCTGAAGTTATAGCCATACGTAGGCAATTTGTCTGAAAAATGATGCTCAGAGATAAAGATTTTAGAAATGATTGGTAGTTTGTAAATGTGATTTTAAAGATGCTGCTTGTAATTCATCTGTTTCAGTTCTAATTACATGCTTCTGGCTGTCTTCATTTCTCTTTATTTTTACCTCTTCATCATGCTACTTATTTTTTTGCTATTGTTTTTCCTCTTTACTTTTGCACTTGTCTTAGGCAGGATCGTATACTTAGAGCTTTTTGGGTTTTTTTGATTACTAGAAAGCCATTGAATGACCACAGTACTCTTCCCCATGTTTCTGTAAAGTATACTGAAGACATTTTGAATTCATGGGGAAGATTTTTGGAGGTGGTGACCATACCTTATTCAATTTGAACCTCCTGGAGTATCTAACATGGTGTCATATGGGCATTGGGTACCTGCTTGTTGAATGAATGCTTAAAGGAGAGGAGAGTAAGACCAGTAGTAAGAGTTTATATCCTTTTAATAAAAGGAGAAAAAGTACAGGAATGACAATTTTAAAATGATGGAAAAAGATTCATAAAAATTTGTTTATCATTATTGGGTTGTACATAAAATATTAAGTAGTCAAAATAAACTTAGGTTGATGTGACAAAATGTATCAGCTTATATTCTATATAGAAAATGAAATACAATTTTTACATACTCATGAGTCTAGTCATTGATGCACTCAACAATGAACTATCTCTATGTGCCAGCCATTGTGATGGTTACTGTGGGTAGAAATAGATATGGTTTCTGTTTTCCTAGTTTATGGACTAGGATATAAAGAGAATAAATACCATCTGTGTGATATATAGGATTCTTTTGATTGTAAGCAGAACAAATGGAAAATCAACATGGTGGAGATAAAAGTGGTAGATGTGGGTAGGAAATTTTGGTACATAACTGAAAAGTGGAGGTTATTTTTCAGACCTTCTAGGGCCAGTGGACTGCTGCTCTCCATTTCCCAGCTTTGCTCACCTTGGGTAGTTTATCAGACAGGATTTCTCTATGCCTTAGCCGAGATGACTCTGTACTGCACATTTACGGGGTCCTTAGCACCAATGATCTCAGAAGCAGATAAAGGTTCCTTTCTCTGTTGTCCCAGCTCAGATGGCTTCTTATTGGACTGGCAATTACTATGGCTTGGAAGAGGACGGGTTATTCATGCCTGTGTTTGGAGCAGGTGATAGTTTATCCCCACACAAAACATTTAAATTTTGTTCTTCGTGATGAAAAGTGTTTATATTTGAGAAGAAGGAAGGAGGGATGATAGGCAGACAAAAATATTATAATATATAGGATTTACTATATTATACTGTAAATTCTAGTATATAAGTACTATATTCACTATAAATACTACTGAAAATATACAAATTATTTGAAGGAATAGAATACAATTGTATAAAATCAAGTCAATGCAGTAAAAGTAGCTAACAATAAAATGGCAATAAATATTGCTAATACTTGAATAGCACTTACTATATGGACACAACAATCAACTTTCTAAGTGAAGAAATATTAAAAACATTTCTTTTAAAATCTGCCAAAAGCCAGATGTTCCCTTGCCATTATTTACATTCACTAATTTACTGGGGGTTTGGCTATGCAGTAAGTCAAGGAAAAAATATTAAAAGCATAAAGATTAAAAAGGAGGAAATACAAATCTTATTGATTTTGTTTGATATAATTACATAAAAATTTTTTAAATCTAACAACTTATTACAAATTATTAGATCTAAAGGAAAGGCTAGCAAGGTGTCTCAATGCAAGGTCAAATCAATTTTATATAAACAAATATAAACAAGTATAAACAAATCAATTATGTCCTCATTCACCAGCAAATCGTTTTTTTAAGCACCTTTTATAGTAGCAACAAAAGCTAGAAAACACATAAATGAATCTAACAAAAGATGAGCAAGATATGTAGTTATTATAAAACTTTATAAAAAAAACATTAAATAAGCCTCAGAAAATGAGGAGGTCTGCCAAATTCAGGAATGAGAAGACTTAATATCATTAATAATTCAGTTTTTCCCAATCTGTTAGAGTCCATGCAGGGCCAATAAATATCACAACAGAGTTATTCATGGGAGCTGGACAAACTAATTTTCTTTTTTAAAAGGAAGAACAAAGGGTCAAGAAAAGTCAAAACACTCCAAAAAAAAAAAATTACTTGCGTTACCCTATATCAAGATTCTTTGGAGCTATAGTAATTATGACCTTGTGGTGTTAGTGCAAAGGTAGACACATTGAATAATGAAAAAGAATAGAATGACTAGAAATAGACTATGCATACTTGGCACTTGGTATTTGGCAGAGGTGACAAAACAGATTTAGAGTGGAGATACTATTTCGTAAATGAGATTGGGAAAATGGGTTAACTATATGAAAACATAAAATTGGATCCTTCCATTGTACCATGCTAAAAATTCAACCCCTAATGGATTGAAGACATAAATATGAAAAGTATAAAGATTTAAAACTTTTAGGAGAAAATACAAGGAAATGCGCTGCTGTCTTTAGCATTAGAAAGGCTTTCTTAAGACAAACAAGCAGCAGAGAAATTATAGGTATATTTGTTACATTAAAATTAAGAACTTCTTTTTTACTAAAAACACCTTGAAGAGCATGAAAAGGGAGGCTACCACCTAGGAAGAGATATTTATATTACAAATACCTGACAAAGTACTAGTAACCAGATTATTTAATTAACTGCTACTAATCATTAAGAACACAAAACAGCACCGCATAAAAATGGATAAAATTGTTCTCGCTTCAGCAGCACATATACTAAAAATGGGTAAAATATATGAATAAATATTTGATAGAAGGAGAAACTCGTACTGGCAGTAACTGAGAAGGCTGACAATTGCCAGTGTTAGAGATATGGATTAGCTGGAACCTTTATACGTTGCTAGTAGCTTATATGCTATTAGTAAAACTACTTAAAAACATTGGCCATTCTATTTTAATCCCTTACCCTGTAATGCAGCAATTCCAATCCTAGCTATATAGTCAAGAGAAAATTTTACTCACATGCTCCAAGAAAAATAAAAAATAATGTTCCTATTCTTTTTTTTTTTTTTTTTTTTTTTTTTTGTGGTACCCGGGCCTCTTACTGTTGTGGCCTCTCCCGTTGCGGAGCACAGGCTCCGGACACGCAGGCTCAGCAGCCGTGGCTCACGGGCCCAGCCGCTCTGCGGCATGTGGGATCTTCCCGGACTGGGGCACGAACCTGTGTCCCCTGCATTGGCAGGCGGATTCTCAACCACTGCGTCACCAGGGAAGCCCAATGTTCCTATTCTTAAGAGCAAAAAATTGGGGGAAAAAATCTAATTTTTTTATCAAAGAGTGGTAAATTATGCAATGTTTCCACTATAGAATACTTCAACTATGAATAACAGCATAGACAATATTTGTTGTATAGTTCTGAAAGAAAAAATCAAGTCCCAGAAGACTATGTGCTGGATATAATGTTCAAAAACAGGAAACACTAAGCAACATATTGTTTGGCATCTATAGAAGGATTAGCATTAATTTAGATTAGTTGTTATCTTCAGGAGGGATTTAAAGGGGGAGAAAGAGAGATGGGATAGAAGAGGAGCTTGTAGGTAGATTTAAGTTATTGTTAATTTACTAGTTTTTAGTTTGAGTTGTAAATTAAAATTGGTCATTATAGTTTTTAAATTGACTAAATGTAAGGCCATGCATAGGTTGATGATGACCAATAACCAAGGATTAATTAAATCCAGTGTTGGATTTTGGTTGCACAGCTGAAAAGATGATAAAGTAATTCACAGGGAAGCCCGAAAGAAGACCAGACTGAAAAATAAAAGACCTGTATTGAATTTTTTTTTTTTTTTTTTTGCGGTATGCAGGCCTCTCACTGCTGTGGCCTCTCCCGTTGCGGAGCACAGGCTCCGGACGCCCAGGCTCAACGGCCATGGCTCACGGGCCCAGCAGCTCCGCGGCATGTGGGATCTTCCCGGACCAGGGCACGAACCCGTGTCCCCTGCATCGGCAGGCGGATTCCCAACCACTGCGCCACCAGGGAAGCCCTGTATTGAATTTTAATGTGTCTAGTTTCTTATCACTAAGGAAATTGTTGTGGTATCGTTTAATCAGAGTGACTAAGATAATTTTTGCAGTGTTCCTTTTCTTTCTGTTTCTTCACGGTCCATGTTGTCTTATTTCTTTTTTTTCTTTACTATGATGTACTCTAGTTTATTCAGGACCCATATCACTAACTTTGTTCATACATATTTTATTTGTGAGATGATCTGTACGTATGGAAGAGGGTCCCAGATTGAACTAATGCTAGCCTATAAATGATACTCAGACATGTCTGAAAACTAACAAGGAATGTGTGTTAAAATTCTACTTGCCTGAGGGACTGAGATGCTTCCTTAAGAACTGTTCCAAAAGGTAGAGCAAGTTAGGCAGAAAATCTTGACCCGCCACAAATTAGAGCAGTTGTCATGTGTGGGGTGATACTAAATACATCATTGTGTCTTTCACTTGAATCTCACTTCCCTGATTTACATGTGTGTTTTCGGGAATGGGGAATCTGAAAATCTTTTATAAAAGAGGAAGTCTGTGTTAAGGAAACAGAATTGTTTGAGTCGATATATAGGTATTTTCCTGGTACAAATACATAGAAATAATGGATACAATACAGTATAGTACAGTACACTTTAAAAATATTATCAAGTTCAAGAAACAAGGTAGGGGAGGCATTTCCAGATGCAAAAGACAAAAATGAAAGGAATAATTGCAAATTATAGTTGATGTTAAAACAATCCATGAGGCATTAGACCTGGATGTTGACCTTTGCGGAAGGAGGTTCTAATTTTTTTTTTTTTTTGCGGTATGCGGGCCTCTCACTGTTGTGGCCTCTCCCGTTGCGGAGCGCAGGCTCAGCAGCCATGGCTCACAGGCCTAGCCGCTCCGTGGCATGTGGGATCTTCCTGGACCAGGGCATGAACCTGTGTCCCCTGCATTGGCAGGCGGACTCTCAACCACTGCGCCACCAGGGAAGCCTGCAGTTTCTAATTTTAACCAGAATATGCGGACAGGGCTTATGGCCCTGGTTCTGCACTGAGTGGAGAGCTGCAACCAGTTTTATTTGTATGAAGTTGAATTCTTGGAAGTGTTTTCCAGTCAGTGAGCTAGAGTAGAAAAACTAAGGATTATGGCTAAGTAATATGTCAGATGCTCAGTAAAAAAGTTACAGAATTTCCATCAGAAGTCAAACATCAAGATATGGAAGTGAGGTCTGACTTTACACAATATACTTGCTGTGCGAAATCCAAGCTAAACTGTAAACATAAACATTAGTCCAGAGGTGGAAAAATATAAAAATCTCCAGAAAAATAAGGGGAAAACAGTCTATATATGGACATTTGCATGAAGTAGAGCACACTGGACTCTCACAATAAAAACCTTGCATTAAAGGTTATCTCACAATTAAAAAATTATAAACCTTACAAGGAAGGGAACCATCAGAAGGTAAAGTCAACAGATAAAATAATGGGGGAATTGATGCTCTCAAGATTATAAGTAAAATTCTAGAATACAACATGTTTGAAATTCTTCAAGCAGTAAAAAATAAATTGGAACTTAGTGAAGAGCAAAACACAATGAAGAAAGAATAGACAGTATTGTTATAAGTATCAACCAGAACATCTAGAAATGAAAAATATGTTCATTATAATTAACCTGACAAAATCTGAAAGTAACAGTCTGACAGTATTACAGAATATTGGACAATGCTGTAGAGAGAATTGGTAAATTAGAAGATACAGCTAAGGGATTCAGAATAGACTCCAGAAAGTCAAAGAAATGAAAAAATATGAAAGATTTAAAAGTATAAATGTTGTACATAGATCACCAAATACAGTCAATTAGAAGTCTACAAGGAGAAAATAGAGACAGACAGATTTAGTAAGAGATAATTGGTAGAAGTTTTCTTGAATGAACAAGAATCTAAACTGAAGACAGTTACTGATTCTTAAATAGAATAAATAAAGCACATCCTACCTAGATACATTGCAGTAGAACACTAGGCACATGAGAAAACTTAAAAGCAATCAGAGAAAAGACAGTTATTTTTAAAATGACAAATATATCAAAAACAGACTTTTAACTCTAGAGTCTCCCAACAGAAACAATATCTTTGGAAGCTGGAATCAAAAACTCAAAACCTTTTAATTACAGATAATTGCCAGAAGTGCTGATAAAGACTGCACTTCAATAAGCAGGACCTTGAACCCAGAAGTAAGAAGTGGGGTTCAAGAAGCAATCGTATAAGGAGAACTGGTGTTTACCAGTTCAGTATATGAGTAATTCTATATAACTATTGACTACAACAAAAGGCAGTAAGAATTACCCCAACAATAACAATAAACATAGTGATAACTAATTTTGAGATTAAATATTTTAAAAATAAATCACTGAGATAAATAAAAATATGTATACTAACTTAAATGGTATGCAATCAGGTGAGGATGTTATGAAGGGAAAAACCAGTGGGAAAATAACATTCAATACTGTATGGTGGCAAGCAATAAAATCATTTACACTAGTAAAACAGAAAATGCCATCAAAAATTATAAAGAAAATGAGAAATTACAGGTAAAGAGTTTTAGGAATGAAAATGACTCATAAACACTCTGGAGATTTCAGAAACAATGAGAAAATACCATGGATAGATTTTTTTCCCACAAATTTGAAGACAGGTGAAATAAACAACTTTCTAGAAAAACATGCATTACAAAAACTTGTCATGAAGAAAACCATGAATAAACTAACATCTTTTTTTTAAAAAAATTATTTATTATTTTTATTCTTGGCTGTGTTGGGTCTTCGTTTCTGTGCGTTGGCTTTCTCTAGTTGTGGTGAGCGGGAGTGACTCTTCATTGCAGTGCGCGGGCGCCTCATTTTGGTGGCTTCTCTTGTTGCGGAGCATGGGCTCTAGGCGCACGGGCTTCAGTAATTGTGGCATGTGGGCTCAGTAGTTGTGGCATGTGGGCTTAGTAGTTGTGACTTGTGCGCTCTAGAGCACAGGCTCGGTAGTTGTGGCGCATGGGCTTAGTTGCTCCGTGGCATGTGGCATCTTCCCGGACCAGGGCTTGAACCCATGTCCCCTGCATTGGCAGGCAGATTTTTAACCACTGCACCACCAGGGAAGCCCCCAACATCTTTTTAAAATAAAATTTAAATTGATATTTAGAAATTTACTCATAAAGAACATGCTGATACAAACTTATGTAAACTTCAAGTTAAAAAAAAGTATACATTTAAAGGGCTATTATCTTGAAAAAATTATGACAAGTTGACTTACAAATTTAATAAGCTAACAGTTACTGTTTTTATGTGCCAGATAGTTTTCTAAATGCTTTACATAGATTAACTCATTATCATCCTCAAATCCTAGATCAAATATTAGTGAACATAATTCAGCAATATATTAGAAGAATACGTGATGATCAAATAGAATTATCTCAGAAAATTAAGAATGATTTAACTTTAACATTAGATAATCTATCAGTATGGTTTTCTACATAAATATCAGAAGGGAGAAAATCATGTAAGCTATAGATACAGATAGTTGATAAGAATTATTTTTCGGCCCCCTCTACAGTTTGGTATGACCACATTCTGGGTAATGGCTTATAATCATCTGGGATCTTTTCCTGGAAACAGCAGATTCATGTCTTTCTCCTTCTCTTCTTTGGTCCTTCCTCCATCCTACTCTTTGGATGTTGCCATCTTGGACTGTGAGATTGAGACCAGCTATGACAGTCAACAACATAAAGGAAGCTGGGTCTCCAGTTCAGACACTCTGGAGCAGTGTTTGTCTAATAATTTTTTGATCACAGATGACTAAATAATTAATAGATTCTGGGGCAATTCGTGATTTTCACATTTTATACACTGAAAGGAAAAATCAGAAGGGTTGACACCTAAGAAATGCATCTACTGAGCCATGGTTTTACTCCGTGATGAAGCCAGTTACTCTGAGAGACAGATGTTTCTGTCTTTGTGATATTATACCTTCAACTTGGAGGACTTTTATGTAGAGATAATATAAACTAGCATACATTCTTATTTCAGATTTATTTGACTTCCTTAATGCAACCATTGACATCTAAAATAATAATTTCCATAATAATTCCCAAGATTGAATTTTCAACAGCAAAGAGAGCAATTTGTTTCCCCAAATAGTAAAACGTGAAAACAGAACATCCAAGTTTAATAACTGGTAAACTGCAACTTAGATAAAAACCACCACAGACTGATTACTTTAAAATGAAAGTCACTATCAATGTTGTTTTTGATTCTTTTATAACACTAACTCAACCCTTATCCTCATCTTGATCTTCCGTGTGGTTATAATTAGTGCTGTGGATTTATTAGGCCAAGGTTCAGACACAAGGAACAAAGATAAAGCAACGTATATTTGAACTTAGATCTGCTGCTGCTTCTTGGTGATAAAATCTTTGTTTTACTAAGTGGCAAGTGAAATGACACCGGGCAAAAAAATATCATGTGTCAGTGGGAAGGAGAAATGATAAAAGAAAGCTACTAAGAAACAGTCAAGAGCTATCCAGAAAATTCTTAACACCATTTCAGCCAAAGAATTCTTTCTTTGCATCTACGAAGGCTAATATTTCAAAATATAATCCAGATTGTACACAAAGTAACTATTTTAATCTCTTACAAATAAATGGTTTGGTAAAAAGGAATGGTAGTTTGAAATTACAGATTACTTCTTACTGAAAATTAAGATACTGTTTTCTTCCTTTCCCCCCTATATCCCTAATTAGCACAGGCAATTGGAAAAGAGTTATAGCAGGTGTTAAGGTGATTTGGGGGACTCAATTTAAAGGTTCTAATAGTTTTGTGATACTTCCTGGTCCTCAAATATAAAGTTAAGGAAAAATATATTTATTATGGAGAGGATTGAAATACCTCAGAGTTTTTACTTGGCCTTATATTTCTAGTTTCAGATATCTATTGATTCTGTTTTCAGTCTAGATTTAGAAGAAAAAAGGAGTATTGCAGAAGCTTCTCCAAAATAAGCTTTCAATTCCAGCCTAGTTTTTAATCTGTAAATGCCATATCATGCAAATCTCATTGTAACCTCAAGCACCCAGAATCTGCCACTTATAGAACACTAAAAATTTCAACTAATGTCCAATTTGCAGCATGAAATGAGCTATTAATAGAGAAACAGCAAATGGCATGTGAAAAGCTGGAATAAGATAATGTGTCATGCATTAACAAATAGCGTAATATACATTTTTCTAGTTCCTCAAACTGGAAATGGAATATGAAATAATGAGAAATAAAACATGCTTTGTTCAGCCTTAAAAAATAGAGTGGAATAACTAAAATGACTATGAAACCTTTGAGAAATAAATTTACAACAAATAAAATACTGGCCTAAAAATAAAAACTAAAAAAAAAAAAAAGAAAATACTGACCTATATAGCTGAGAATAAAACAAGGACTTTGTAAGATGTTAAAGGACTCAAAAAGTCATGATAGGAAATAAAATAAATCCTCATTATTCATAGATATCATATTTGCAAATTTGCCTACTTGCCCAAGATTATTTGTAACCCCCAAATTAATACTTACTATGCATTTGTCATCATTTGTGGAAATGCAGAGTGGTGAAATATTTGAGTTGGCTGAAGCTCATGTTCTCAACTGAAGTTGAACAGGTGATGTTCTTCCTTCTTGGTTCAGCTGTCAAACTGTAAACAAAACAAAACAAAAAAAACCCTTCATGGTCTATTTATTACCACGTCTTACTCAAAGTCACTAGACATCAGGGAAGTGCAAATGAAAACCACACCTGTTAGGACGACTGGGTGGAATTGCAAAATGGTACCACTGCTATGCAAAATGGTATGGAGTTATCACATTTTTGTGCTTTTTTTTCTTTTCTTTAAACATCTTTATTGGAGTATAATTGCTTTACAATGGTGTGTTACTTTCTGCTGTATAACAAAGCAAATCAGCTATACATATACATACATCCCCATATCTCCTCCCTCTTGTGTCTCCCTCCCACCCTCTCTATCCCCCCCTCTAAGTGGACACAAAGCACCAAACTGATCTCCCTGTGCTATGCGGCTGCTTCCCAAGAGCTATATATTTTACATTTGGTAGCATACGTGCCACTCTCCACTTCGTCCCAGCTTACCCTTCCCCCTCCCCGTGTCCTCAAGTCCATTCTGTATCTCTGCATCTTTATTCCTGTCCTGCCTGTAGGTTCTTCAGAATGATTTTTTTTTTTTTTAGATTCTTTATGTATGTGTTAGCATACGGTATTTATTTTTCTCTTTCTGACTGACTTCACTCTGTATGACAGACCTTAGGTCCATCCACCTCACTACAAATAACTCAATTTCGTTTCTTTTTATGGCTGAGTAATACTCCATTGAATATATGTACCCCATCTTCTTAATCCATTAATCTGTCTGTGGGCACTTAGGTTGCTTCCATGGCCTGGTTATTATAAATAGAGCTGCAATGAACATTGTGGTACATGACTCTTTGTGAATTATGGTTTTCTCGGGGTATATGCCCAGTAGTGGGATTGCAGGGTCGTGTGGTAGTTTATTTTTAGTTTTTTAAGGAACCTCCATACTGTTCTCCATAGTGGCTCTATCTATTTACATTCCCACCAACAGTGCAAGAGGGTTCCCTTTTCTCCTCACTCTCTCCAGCATTTATTATTTGTAGATTATTTGATGATGGCCATTCTGACCGGTGTGAGGTGATACCTCGTTGTAGTTTTGATTTGCATTTCTCTAATGATTAATGATGTTGAGCGTCCTTTCATGTATTTGTTGGCAATCTGTATATCTTCTTTGGAGAAATGTGTATTTAGGTCTTCTGCCCATTTTTGGATTGGGTTGTTTGTTTTTTTGATATTGAGCTGCATGAGCTGCTTGTATATTTTGGAGATTAATCTGTTGTCAGTTGCTTCGTTTGCAACTATTTTCTCCCATTCTGAGGGTTGTCTTTTTGTCTTGTTTATGGTTTCCTTTGCTGTGCAAAAGCTTTTAATTTCATTAGGTCCCACTTGTTTATTTTTGTTTTTATTTCCATTTCTCTAGGAGGTGGGTCAAAAATGATATTGCTGTGATTTAGGTCATGGAGTGTTTTGCCTATGTTTTCCTGTAAGAGTTTTATAGTGTCTGACCTTACATTTAGGTCTTTAATCCATTTTGACTTTATTTTTGTGTACGGTGTTAGGGAGTGTTCTAATTTCATTCTCTTACATGTAGCTGTCCAGTTTTCCCAGCACCACTTACTGAAGAGACTGTCTTTTCTCCATTGTGTATTTTTGCCTCCTTTATCAATGATAAGGTGACCATATGTTCGTGGGTTTATCTCTGGGCTTTCTATCCTGTTCCATTGATCTATATTTCTGTGTTTGTGCCAGTACCATACTGGCTTGATTACTGTAGCTTGTAATATAGTCTGAAGTCAGGGAGCCTGATTTCTCCAGCTCCGTTTTTCTTTCTCATGATTGCTTTTGCTATTCAGGGTCTTTTGTGTTTCCATACAAATTGTGAATTTTTTTGTTCTAGTTCTGTGAAAATGCCAGTGGTAGTTTGATAGGGATTGCACTGAATCTGTAGATTGCTTTTGGTAGTATAGTCATTTTCACAATGTTGATTCTTCCAATCCAAGAACATGGTGTATTTCTCCACCTATTTGTATCATGTTTAATTTCTTTCATCAGTGTCTTATAGTTTTCTGCATACAGGTCTTTTGTCTCCTTAGGTAGGTTATTCCTAGATATTTTATTCTTTTTGTTGCAATGGTAAATGGGAGTGTTTCTTAATTTCACTCTCAGATTTTTCATTATTAGTGTATAAGAATGCCAGAGATTTCTGTGCATTAATTTTGTATCCTGCTACTTTACCAAATTCATTGAACTCCAGTAGTTTTCTGGTAGCATCCTTAGGATTCTCTATGTATAGTATCCTGTCATCTGCAAACAGTGACAGCTTTACTTCTTCTTTTCCTATTTGGATTCCTTTTATTTCTTTTTTTTCTCTGATTGCTGTGGCTAGAACTTCCAAAACTATGTTGAATAAGAGTGGTGAGAGTGGGCAACCTTGTCTTGTTCCTGAACTTAGAGGAAATGCTTTCAGTTTTTCACCATTGAGAACGATGCTGGCTGAGTGTTTGTCATATATGGCCTTTATTATGTTGATGTAAGTCCCTCTATACCTACTTTCTAGAAGGTTTTTATCTTAAATAGGTGTTGAATTTTGTCAAAAGCTTTTTCTGCATCTATTGATGTGATCATATGATTTTTTTTCTTCAGTTTGTTAATATGGTTTTTCTCCTTCAATTTGTTAATATGGTTTATCCCATTGACTGATTTGCATATATTGAATAATGCTTGCATTCCTGGGATAAACCCCACTTGATCATGGTGTATGATCCTTTTAATGTGCTGTTGGATTCTGTTTGCTAGTATTTTGTTGAGGATTTTTGCATCTATATTTATCAATGGTATTGGTCTGTAATTTTCTTTTTTTGTAGTATCTTTGTCTGGTTTTGCTATCAGGGTGATGGTGGACTCATAGCATGAGTTTCCGCATGTTCCTTCCTCTGCTATATTTTGGAAGAGTTTGAGAAGAATAGGTGTTAACTCTTCTCTAAATGTTTGATAGAATTCACCTGTGAAGCCATCTGGTTATGAACTTTTGTTTGTTGGAAGATTTTAAATCACAGTTTCAATTTCATTACTTGTGATTGTTCTGTTCATTTTCTGTTTCTTCCTGGTTCAGTCTTGGAAGGTTATATCTTTCTAAGAATTTGTCCATTTCTTCCAGTTTGTCCATTTTATTGGCATATAGTTGCTTGTATTAGTCTCTTAGGATGCTTTGTATTTCTGCGGTGTCAGTTGTTACCCTCCTTTTTCATTTCTAATTCTACTGATTTTAGTCCTCCTGTTTTTTTCTTGATGAGTCTGGCTAGTGAATTATCAATTTTGTTTATCTTCTCAGAGAAACAGCTTTTCAGTTAATTGATCTTTGCTATTGTTTCCTTCATTTCTTTTTCATTTTTTTCTGATCTGATCTTTATGATTTCCTTCCTTCTGCTAACTTTGGGGTTTTTTTGTTCTTCTTTCTCTAATTGCTTTAGATGTAAGGTTAAGTTGTTCATTTGAGATGTTTCTTGTTTCTTGAGGTAGGATTGTATTGCTATAAACTTCCCTCTTAGAACTGCTTTTGCTGCATCCCATAGGTTTTGGGTTGTCATGTTTTCACTGTCATTTCTTTCTAGTTATTTTTTGATTTCCTCTTTGATTTCTGCAGTGATCTCTTGGTTATTAAGTAGTGTATTGTTTAGCCTCCATGTGTTTGTATTTTTTACAGTTTTCATGTAGTTGATATCTATTCTCATAGCATTGTGGTCAGAAAAGATACTTGACATGGTTTCAATTTTCTTAACTTTACCAAGGCTTGATTTGTGACCTAAGGTATGATCTATCCTGGAGAATGTTCCATGAGCACTTGAGAAGAAAGTGTAATCTGTGGTTTTTGGATGGAATGTCCTATAAATATCAATTAAGTCCATCTTGTTTTATGTATCATTTAAAGCTTGTGTTTCCTTATTTACTTTCATTTTAGATGACCTGTCCATTGATGAAAGTGGGGTGTTAAAGTCCCCTACTAAGATTGTGTTACTGTCGATTTCCCCTTTTATGACTATTAGCATTTCCCTTATGTATGGAGGTGCTCCTGTGTTGGGTACATAAATAATTACAACTGTTATATCTTCTTCTTGGATTGACCCCTTGATCATTGCATAGTGTCCTTCTTTGTCTCCTATAATAGTCTTTATTTGTAAAGTCTATTTTGTCTGATATGAGAATTGCTACTCCAGCTTTCTTTTGAGTTCCATTTGCATGGAATATCTTTTCCTTCCCCTCACTTTCAGCCTGCATGTGTCCCTAGCTCTAAAGTGGGTCTCTTGTAGACAGCATATGTATGGGTCTTGTTTTTGTGTCCATTCAGCCAGTCTGTGTCTTTTGGTTGGAGCATTTAATCCTTTTACATTTAAGGTATTTATGATATGTATGTTCCTATTACCATTTTCTTAATTGTTCTGTGTTTGTTTTTGTAGGTCTTTTCCTCCCCTTGTGTTTCCTGCCTAGAGAAGTTCCTTTAGCATTTGTTGTAGAGCTGGGTTAGTGGTGCTGAATTCTCTTAGCTTTTACTTATTTGTAAAGGTTTTAACTTTTCCTTTGAATCTGAATGATATCCTTGCTGGGTAGAGTAGTCTTGGTTGTAGGTTTTTCCCTTTCATCACTTTAAATATGTCCTGTCACTTTCTTCTCACCTGCATAGTTTCTGCTCAAAGATCAGCTGTTAACCTTATGGGGATTCCCTTGTATGTTAATAGTTGCTTTTCCCTTGCTGCTTTTAATATTTTTTCGTTGTATTTAATTTTTGATAGTTTGATTAATGTGTGTCTTGGTGTGTTTCTCCTTGGATTCATCCTGTATGGGACTCTCTGTGCTTCCTGTACTTGATTGACTACTTCCTTACCCATATTAGAGAAGTTTTCAGCTATAATCTCTCCAAATATTTTCTCAGTCCCTTTTTTTCTCTTCTTCTTCTGGGACCCCTATAATTTGAATGTTGGTGTGATTAATGTTCTCCTAGAGGTCTCAAATCTTGTCCTCAATTCTTTTCATTCTTTTTTTCTTTATTGTGCTGTTTGGTAGTTATTTCCACTATTTTATCTTCCAGGTCACTTACCCGTTTTTCTGCCTCAGTTATTCTGCATTGATTCCTTCTAGAGAACTTTTAATTTCATTTATTGTGTTGTTCATCATTGTTTGTTTGCTCTTTAGTTCTTCTTGGTCCTTGTTGAACGTTTGTTGTATTTACTCCATTCTATTTCCGAGATTTTGGATCATCTTTACTATCATTACTGTGAATTATTTTTCAGGTAGACTACCTATTTCCTCTTCATTTGTTTGGTCTGGTGGGTTTTTACCTTGCTCCTTCGTCTGCTATGTATTTCTCTGTCTTCTCATTTTGCTTAACTTACTTTGTTTGGGGTCTCCGTTTCGTAGGCTGCAGGTTCATAATTCCTGTTGTTTGTGGTGTCTGCTCCCAGTGGGTAAGGTTGGTTCAGTGAGTTGTGTAGGCTTCCTGGTGGAGGTGACTGGTGCCTGTGTTCTGGTGGATGAGGCTGGATCTTGTCTTTCTGGTGGACAGGGCCATATCCAGTGGAGTGTTTTGGGGTGTTTCTGAACTTGCTATCATTTAGGCTGCATCTTTGCTAATTGGTGGGTTTGTTTTCCTGTCTTCCTAGTTGTTTTGCATGGGGCATCCAGCACTGGAGCTTGCTGGCCGTTTGGTGGAGGTGGGTCTTAGCATCAGAAAGAGATCTCTGGGAGAGCTTTTGCTGTTTGATATTACGTGGGGCCAGGAGGTCTGTGGTGGACCAATGTCCTGACCTTGGGTCTCCTACCTCAGAGGCTCAGGCTTGACACCCGGCCAGAGCACCAAGACCCTGTCAGCCACACAGCTCAGAAGAAAAGGGAGAAAAAAGAAAATACATAATTAAAATAAAATAATGTTATTAAAATAGAAAAGAATTATTAAAAAGTGAAAGATTAAAAAGTTAAAAAAAAAAACAGAGAAAGAAAGAAGAGAGGAAGCAGACCAAAAAACCAATCCTCCAATGATAACAAGCACTAAAAACTATACTAAAAAAAAAAGAAAAACAGTAAATCCCCCCAAACAGACAGTCAGAACCCTAGGACAAATGGCAAAAGCAAAGCTTTTTGGAAGTCTGAGGTTTTCTGTCAGCATTCAGTAGGTGTTTTGTAGGAGTTGTTCCACAAATAGATGTAGTTTTGATGTATTTGTGGGGAGGAAGGTGATCTCCACCTCTTACTCCTCTGCCATCTTGCAGGCACCCTCCATGATCCATACCCTCTCCTAGAGGTCCATGTGGAAATCTGTCTTGGATAGAGTGAAGTTCCATTTTTGTGCTTTTTGTTGATGATTTCGTTGTTTAAAATTGGCCTCAAGGATAGTGCTGAAGTACTACCTACTATACACAAGTGCAAGAAGACAATGGTGTGTCTTATGGACAAAATACGTGTGTTAGATAAGTTTCTTTCAGGCATGAGTTCTAGTGTTAATGAATCAACTGTTAGCTGTGAGTTCAGTGTTAACGAATCAACAATATATGTAACAACAGTATGTATACATACAGAATTTTTCCTTGACGTATGGAGCAAGTTGAAAGTTATACTTAGGGAGAAAAAGAATGAAGACCAGATGGGGACTTTAATAGAAGACTTTTGGTTTTGCCATTGGGTAGTTATTTTTCTCTGGGGAGAATACACCTGTTATCTTCTGGAGAACCATATTTTCCTCTCTACCTAGAAAAAAAAAATCTAACTGTGCTTTCCGTTACATTCAGTACCTTTACGTCTGGTCACCAAATGTGTGGATTTTTTCTCACATCAGCCAATTTTTAATACCAGCTGGGTGTACTACAATTGAATTCATTTCTGATACTACCTACTGGAATTAGTGTCAAATCTCTCAAGGTAAGGGCTTTGAAGTCTCAGATTGTCACCTGTACTTCTGACCAATTTGCTATCACCGGGAGGTCTTGGGAACCCTGGGTTGGTTAATTTACTAGAGCAGCTCATAGAACTCAAGGAAATACTTATAGTTTACTAGTTTATTATAATAAAGGATAAAGATGAAGAGCCATATGAAGAGACGCTTAAGCTAAGGTCTGAAAAGGTCCTGAACATGGGAACTTTGGGAACTTTATGAAGTTCCATGAAGTTGGGGTGTGCCACCTCCTGACAAGTGAATGTGTTTCTTAACCTCACAGCTCTCTGAACTCCATACCTTTAGGATTTTTATGGAGGCTTCATTGTATAGTCATGATCAATTTTTAACTCAATTTCTTGCTCCTCTCCCCACTCTAGAAATGGGGGTAGGCCTGAAATTTCCAAGCTTCAAATCATGGCTTGATCTCTGATGACCAGCCCCTTTCCAAGAATCCACCTAGAGTCACCTCATTGGAACAAAAAAATGCTTCTAACACCAAGGAAGTATCAAGAGATTTAGGAGCCCTGTGTCACATACTCCTGTCACTCAGGAAATTTTAAGGGTTTTAGGAGCTCTGTGTTAGGAAATTAGGAAACGGAATCAAAGACCAAATATTAATAGGAACCTGGGGCAGAGACTAGGTGCTCGAGTAGTAGACCTTTAACTCAGTCTTGGCCCCTCTGAGCACCACATTTCACTGGCCAAAGGGAGTGATTTAATGATGGACTTGAAACCACATCAGAGCCAAGAACATGTCTGCTGGGACTGTTGGAGAAGAGATGTGTGTGCTTTCATTGTTCCATTTGGCTCCCTGTAATCAAGAAGAATGGCTGTCTTAGCCAAGGATAAAATCTGAGAATGAAGCCAATCCAAGGAAAGACAGATCAGAGAGAAGGAAACTGAGTCCTGTGACAGTGCTTCACATTCTGGATTGGACTTTTCAGCTGTCTTAGCAATAGCTTCCTTTTTTAAATGAAAAATACAAATTTTATTCAGATTTTTAAATTTTACAATTAAGAATACGAGTAGCTACAGATACCCAACTATTGCCAGTCCTAGATTTCCGAGCTGATGAATGCTTTAGCATCAAATCTCACATGTTGCCTTGCTTAGCATAATATAGACGGAAGTGGGCAGTGATTTATTTTTGAAGGAGGAATGTACTAGGAATCCTTCCTAACCTGTGGAGAGTTTGTGGTTGGCCCTATAAAGCCCCAATAAACATAGACTAGTACCAAGGAGATGCTCAAATACTACTTCAATATTAGCTTATACATTTTTCTGGTTGTTCGAATTTCTGTTTAAGACTGAAAATATTTTAAACAAGATACAACACTTTTCACCTTGGCTTAGAATATTTTGACAACAAATATACATCAGAGGCAGTTCCATTGTGTTTTAAAAATGCTTTTCTATTTTGAAAGGAAAAACGCTGACTTCTCCATTCATTAAATTAAAATAGATTGCATTAGCCTAAACAATATGGGCAAAAATCAAATGATCATGTCTGTAATATTGCATTGGTTGTCTCAGTGGGAAGGTTCAGATACAACTGCTCTTGAGTTCTAAGATGCTTTATATAAGAAAGTTGAAGCTTGTGTACTGTAAAAGATTTCATGCATAACTATACCAAATTGGTTCTGCTTTTTTACCTTTAGTGTTTGTTAGCAGAATGTGATATAGCATTCAGTAACCTTCCTAGTAGGGCCTATACTGTATATTTGGGTTACCAATCAAAGTGATTAAATCAATACATCTAGGTCTTACCTGATAAAGTTGACAAGCAGACCTGTGCCTTTGAGAGACTTTTTGTAAATTTGACCTTTAATGTGAAAAAGCAAATTGTGCTTCTTTGGTTTTGGAGTTTACCTTGTCGTAAACCAGTCAGGGGTCTCTCTATCACATTAGTCTTAGCACAAAATTTGTTTTCAAAAATATAACTATACATTCAAAAAACCAAAAATGTCTTTAAAGTCATTTGGAAAATATGGACAAGTGCAGAAAATGGGAACTACTTGGTATCCCAATAAGCCATCCCTTTCTTAAAAGATCATTCTACTGTGAAACTCAGACATTCATCAGCTTTTAAGGATATGCTGCTTCTTAAAGGTGGGAGTGGAGAGACGAAGATTAGCTACATTACATCAATAATAATCTAAGGGTGATGCCTGGATGAGTCTCGAAAACAATGTATTAACTCAGCAAATGTGAACTCTAGAAAAGAGCTCAAAAAATGAATTCAATGCTCTATTTCTTTACACATTCATAATTCTTCTCCACCAGTGGAATGGAATAAATTGTCTATGGACACATAGACTCATAGAATAAACAACAGAATTGGGAGAGAACATAGAAATAATTTGGTCCGGCTTCTCATTTTAGAGACAGGAAATTAAGCTCATTTAAAATAAAATGAAAACCTTGGAAAGAACTTTAAGCATTTAAAGTATTTTCCTTATTTTCTTTTATTTAAATTAAAAAATTTAATCAAAGAAATAGCTGCTTGTAATTTAAAAGTCAAGTAGTACCATAAGGATTATAATATTAAAAAGCAGTTCCCTGTTCCAACGCTCTGATAATATTGTTAATATAATAATATTGATAGTATGTAAATATTGTTGACAAGTGAACTACATTGCATCAATAATAATGTTTGCTATGATGTACAGTTTTTTCCTTGGAAAATACTTTTTTTTTTTTTTAGCTTTTGGCTTAGTTTTGGACCAAACTGTAAAACTCCTCTCAATATAATCAAACTTTTTGAGAAAGGTTGCTTCAGTAGCAAACCTTTATTCTCCCCATACTTTTAATTAAGTGTTTAGTGTTAACGTAGAATTCTAGGTTAAAAATTTGTACTTCATAATTCCAGAGCACTGATACAATTGTTTTACCTTCTAGGGTTCTGGTTGAAAAGTCTCATGACATTCCGGCTCTCAGTCCGTTGTGTATATATATACATTTTTTTCTTCTGAAGACTTGTGGGACCTTTTAATAGCTGTGGTATTCTGAAAATTCATTTTTTCTTTTTTAGTTAAGAATTACCTCTGGAATTACCATATGTGTGTGTGTGCTGTGTGTAATGAGAATTTTTAAGATTTATTCTCTTAACAACTTTCAAGTATACAATAAAAGGTTGTTAACTATTGTCACCTTACTGTACAATAGATCCCCAGAAACTATTCATCTTATAACTGGGAGTTTGTACCTTTTGACCACTTTCTCCCATACCCCCACTCTTGGCAAGCAATAATCTAGTGTCTGTTTTTATATGTTCAGTTTTTTAGATTCCATGTTTAAGTGAGATCACAAATTATTTGTCTTTCTCTGTCTGAATCATTTCACTTAGCATAATGCCCTTCAGTTTCATCCATGCTGATGCAAATAGCAGGATTTCCTCTATTCTAATGGTTGAATAATATTCCATTGTGTGTATGTGTATATCTTTATCAATTACCCATCTATGGACACTTAGGTTGTTTCCATGCCTTGGCTATTATAAATAATGCTACATGCAGAATCTCTCTTAGAGATAGTATTTTCATTTCCTTTTGATAAAGACCCAGAGGTGGGATTGCTAAATCGTGAAATAGTTATATTTTTACCTTTCTGAGGAATATCCATACTGTTTTCTATAATGGCTGCAACAATTTACATGAAGGACAGCTTTTTCAGAAAAATATAATCTTTCGTTGAGTTTTTTTCTTACATTTTAAATACATCTTCCCACCCTCTCCTGGCCTACAAAGTTACTGCTGAGAAACCACTCATCTTATGGGGGGCCACCTTGTATGTGACAAGTCAGTTTTCTCTTTCTGCCTTCAGAATTTTGTTTGGTTTTGACTTTTGAATATCTAATTATAATGTGTGTCAGTGTAGATCTCTTCTGGTTCAAACTATTTGTGGTGTTTTGAGCCTTATAGATCTGAGCGTCCATTTTTCTCTCCAAGTTTGGGCAATTTTCATCCATTATTTATTTAAATAGATTATCTGTTCCTTTCTCTTCCTGTTCTTTTTTCCAGGATTACCATAATGAGTGTATTGTTACTTGTTTCCCATCAATCCCATAAGTTTTCTTCACTCTTCTTATCTTTTTCTTTCTTCAAAAAAATTTTTTTTCCTTTGCTCCTGTGGATAATTTCAAATGATCTGTCTTCAAGTTTACTGGCTCTTTCGTCTTTGTTGAGTCTGTTGAAATTCTTCAGCTCAGCCACTGTTATTCATCTCTAGGGGTTGTTTTTAATGGTTTCTATTTCTTTGTCTAAACTGTTATTTTGTTCATGCATCGTTTTCCTAATTTTCTTTAGTTGTCTGTGTGTTCTTGTAGTTCCCTGAACTTCTTTAAGAGAATTATTCTGAATTCTTTTCCAGTTTGTAGATCTTTATTTCTTTAGGGTCTTTTATTAGGGCTTTATTAGTTACCTTCAGTGGTGTAATATTTGCCTGATTTTCATAATCCTTATATCTTTGCACTGGTGTTTGCATTTTAGTAAGTGGTCTTTTTTTCCCCAGACTTTATGGATTCATTTCAGCAGGGACATACTCTCACCATTAACTCAGCTTGGGGTACTGTTGTTTCATCTGGTAGCCATCTGTGGGCAGGTGAGTCTTGCTATTTGGGTACTTAGTTGGGCAAGTCCACAGCCTGTGATTTGATTTCGGGGGGTGGGAGAGGGAGTGCTGCTAGCAGGACTCTGTAGGTGGGTGGGCTTGCTGGCTGGGCTGTGTTTTCAAGTAGGTCTGCTGGGTGGGCTTCCTGGTTGGGCAGGGCTGCTGGCTATGTTCCACAGTCAGGTGGGCTCTGCAATCACCTCTGGTCACACAGGGCTGCGGGCTGTGTTCTCTGGCAAGATGGTGCCAGTGGTTGGATTCCACAATTGGGCAGGGCTGTAGGCCATGCTCCACATTTGCCCTTGGGTGGGTGGGGCCTTAGGCTGTGCTCCCTGTCTGGATGTTTACACTGGCTGGACTGCATATGCAGGCAGGGTTTTTTGTTTGTTTTGCTATTCTGTTTGTTTTTTGGCCACATAGCATGTGGGATCTTAGTTCCCCAACCAGGGATTGAAGCTGCATCGCCTGCATTGGAAGTGCAGATTCTTAACCACTAGACTACCAGGGAGGTCCCTGCAGGCAGGGTTATATGCCAGGCTTCATGGTTAGATGGGACATCAGGCTGTGCCCCAAAGTTGGGCAGGGCTCCAGGCTGGGCTTTACAATCAGGTAGGCCATTGGTTGTGTTCTGCCTTTGGTTGAGGTCACTGGTCTGGCTCTGTGGTTGGGGAGGGCCTTCAAATGAACCCCACAGTTGAGTGAGTCTGGATGTTTATCAATCAGGCAGGGCTGTATGCTGGGCTCCCCTGCTTGGTGAGATTGTGGGCTGGGTTCTGTGTGTGGGTGGTACCATTGCCACTATGTGCTCAGAATGAAAACAACATGGGGAAGATCCACATTGGACATGAAACAGAAGTGAGAAATGATCCTGTATTGTTGTAATCCACGGAGGTCTTGGGGTAGTTTGTTGCCATCGTGTAACTTAATAAAAGCTGAGTGATGCAGAGTTCTGTTTTATTGTCTAGATGTAGCCTGGAAATGTGACCTTTTTTATTTTCATAAATTTTAGTTCCTTTCTAAAATAGAAGCTAAATATTTTTGATTGAATAAATACTTTGTAAAGTGAGTATATCATTTTTAATGAATTTGGTTCTAAATAAGAAAAAAGTGATCTCAAATTGGCCTAGACTGTGGGTGTGGGGAGAGTTCATGGTTCACATATCAGGAAAGTACAAAAGTGAAAGGGTCTTTGACGCTGGTTTGACACAGTGGCTCATTCAGTTCATCAAGGGTCAAGTTCATGTATACCTCTCCAGTCTGCCTTTGACAGTGTCAGCTTTATTCTCATTTTTCCTCATTTAGGTAATGATGCTGCCAATCATTGCCAGGGGTACATGCTTTCTTGTCAATGCTAGGAAAAGAGAAAGACCCATCTAGAAGGTCTCTCACAGAATGGTTAAACATCTTTCTTAGAATCCACAGTAAATTTCTTACATGTTAGTGACAGGAAGTGAGTCACTCATCCATTTCTGAACTAATAACTATAACCTATTAACCCTAACCTCAGATATAGATTGAACATCTTGAACCAGGTATGGAGGTATGGTTAAACCATTCCTAAAAACAAGAGGAAGGGAGTTTGCCCAAAGAAAGTTATATATGCAGGACAAAATTACAATGAACACTATGCATTAACACAGCTTTTTCATCAATTCCTGTACGTGAATATGTGATACATTGTGCCAGATGATTTGTTTCGGATTTTTTGCTGAATATTCATGTGCATTTAGCATAACCCAAGAGAAGTAGTAGTTGAAAAGTTACGATCTGGCAAGCACACAGCCTGTTTCACAGGGTCACTAGATTCATCCAGTCCAGTTTTGCAAATTATCATCTGACCAGTTCCTTAACACACTTAACACAGTCACATGTGCCAAATCTTTGATGTTTTTCCAGATTTTATGCTCTTATACTCTCTCTCTCCCTGCCTCTCTTTGATATGTAGATATAGCTATATAATTTATTTATATCTATATGTGTGTATGTTTGTTTATAGTCTGTTAAGCTTTGTGTGACGTCTTCCTTTTTTTTTCATAAGCACTAATCTTGTTGTTTTTTGAAAATATCTTCAGGCTTATTTAAGATTCATTTCATAGCATATTACAGTCCTGAAAAAGTAGTTGTTTACATATAACCTCAAAATGAATAATCTTCATAATTTTAGTGGAACATTCTTGATTTTATCTTCTTCCATTAAATATAGCAACAGTAATATAAACATTGGGCTTATTTTAGTATTATTTTCTAGTAACTCCTAATGGGTGTTTGAAGCATAATACCAATTTAACCATGAAAATCCATTTAAAACCTTGATTTTTTTCTTCCTTTTTAATCTAATTCTCAGACAGAGATGGTCTAAAGATTTTGCTAAGATACCATTTCACTTGAATAATTTATAATTAATGTGTTTTTTTTCTGGTTGTGCTAGATGACTGATCATTTGTTTCATGTTTGGGTGTTTTATATTTCAAAATAGAATTTTAATGGGCATTAAATCAATTAGAATACATTTGACAATCATTGCAGATTAACTGTATGTGAAAGTCTAACTTTTATTTTGATAAATGTGCACGGGTAAATATAATACTGAGAATTGCTGAGATTCTCATTAAAATGAGGGAAAACATTACAATGAAAAATTTCCTACTCTTATATAAAGTAGGCTCTTTAATGCACCCTAGATTTTGAAAACTTCCTGTTTTGTAACAACAAAAGAATTATAAACCATTAGTTTCCTAGTGAAAATGCCTATGCAATACTTAAATCAATCTGTAATGAATATTTGCATTTTAAATGTGCTTTTTTTTGGTAAGGGAGTTCCATTTAATTTTCTAATCACAACACTGTAAACTTCAGTTGACTTTTTTCCTCTTTTCACCTCTTACTTAGTTCAGTGAATCCATTGGGAAGATGCCTAGGGGAAATCAAAGATGGTGAAACCCTACTACCAAGCTCAGTAGCAAAGAGAGGAAGAATAGTGGTTCAAGTGCTTGGCTACAAATGAAGTTTTTGAGTGATGCAGTCATATATTTTTTTGATATTAATTGGGACCAAAGCCAGGGTGGCTAAAAAGAGGCATTTGTCTACAGTGGGGAATAGGGGACTTACCCTGTTGTCTGAAATTCGTTTATTAGAGTTTTATCCCAGGAAGAGAGAGAAGAGAGACTGCATATATCTTAAAGATGTAATGCGAAAAGCAATTAGTTTTGATCAGGCATAACTCAATTTTAATCTCCGTTGTACCTCTGAGTAGTCCTGTAATCTCTGGGCAAATTATCTCACCAGTTGAAGACCAAGCTTCACCATTGGAACAAATATTTAAGTCACTGACTAGTGGGGAGAATAATGTTAAATGTGTTAATATGTGTATAAATAATCAGGCATGATGGCTACCACATGGTAGGGGTTGAGCAAGTGCCTGGGTCCTGGCGTATCTTCTTTATTCATTCTTTCTCTCCTCTCTTTCCCCCACAGAAGGAAGTGAGAGGTCCTAGAAATTAATGTAACCACTTAAAAAAAAATTATTTTATATTGGAGCATAGTTGATTAACCATGTTGTGATAGTTTCAGGTGTACAGCAAAATGATTCAGTTATACATATACATGTATCTATTCTTTTTCAAATTCTTTTCCCATTTAAGAGTGTAACCACTTATGGTGTAGTAGAGGACTGGCTTACAGTGGAACAGCTCTTTCTAAAATGCACAGTGAAACATAGAAGATGTCTAATTTCTTACACATTAAGCTTCTCCCATCACAAGACGGTTTTAAGAATTAGGCAAATGATGACACACAAACCCTAACATGCTGTACAAGGAGAAAGCACTTTGGAGTCAGAAACATCTGATTTCATATGTGTCTAGTCCTAGAGTCATGTAAAACTTTTTATCTTCTCTGGGTTCTGGTTTTCTCTGCTTGGAATTGTAGTAAAAAAAAAAAACGAGTGTGAGATTATAGGTGTGAACTTGTGCAGCAGAGAGTTTGGCATGTAGGAGGCTCTCGGTATCTTGGGGTCCCAGGATCACCAATAAAGTGGAGCTGGTTGAACTGTGTCAAATATTAATCCAGTAACTGTCAGATGAAAGAATTAAAAAGCTGGCTGTGTGTAGGTCCCGCTTGGCATAGCCCTGAGTTACAGCTGTCACTGATAATTGCTTAACAGCTCAGTTAGCGTGGCAGCAAGTTGTTGCTTTCGGACGGCTTGTATATTTGGGAAGAGACTTCAAATCATTTCAGAGAATGTACCTGAATTTCAATTAATTCTAAAAAGAGTCTCAAGCACTTTGATGACCTTGGTTTTAAACTTTTATTCAAGTTATTTGATGTAACCTTCTCTGTCTTCTTAAAAAAGTTTATATGGGACCTAATGAATCATCTTCATCTTCACAGTCAGAACACACAGTGGCAACTTTATTACATGTTCCATCAGTCAGGAGAGCAAGAAGACTTTATTGCTGCACTTAAAATATCTAATGCTAGACATAACCACTAAATTAGCTTCAAATGTTTTAAATTCAGGGTGTATGAAATATGATTGGCCATGCTTAAGGAACTTAGCTGCTGCCAGCAACTGATACATAAATTTAACAGTGGGAACCAAGTTTGGGGATTATAGGTGAGGTGGTTAAAATATGCATATAGAACGGGTATTAGCAATGGCTGTGAAATTAGCTTTGACCATGATGTGGCCTGTTGAGGGGTAGGGCCTGTCGTAGGAACTACTACCTCCCTCTCCTTCCAGTAGCTAAATTTTCAAGATCTTTCTTGAATAATTATGCTTTGGAAAATAAACTTGTGGCAGAGACCACAGTTGCTTCAGACTTTACACGATTATTCCCATAGATTTCTTGTTTGTGGTTTCCAAGATGTAAGCGTGGCTCTTTCAACTGAGGTAGAGAAGTCCCGCCCTGATAGGATCTGCATTTAGGAGTCAGAATCCAGGGGAATGGAATGAAAAAAAATTTTTTTTTGGTTTTAATCCATCTGCTTCTGTTCATTAAAGTACTGAGCAGGGATTCTCAGAATGGAGGCATATCAGCATCACCTTGTTAAAGTAGATTGCTGGACCTCATCTCCAGAGATTAGGCTAGGGCTTGGGAATTTTATTTTCATAAATTTCCAGGTGAGACTAAGAGTGCTAGGATAGGGATCACATTTTGAGAACCCCTGGTACAGAGGAAGTGCTTCAGGTGGGATTAGAAATACTAGAACACCTGACTGAAGATGATTTAACAATAGAAAGCATTATCTTGCATAATCAGAAATCCAGAAATAGAAAGTCGCTGAGTTTGTTCAGTGGCACGAAGGTCAAGAGCCCACACCCTTTCCATCCTCTGTGACATCCTCACTGTGTTGGTTTGGTCTTCCTCATATCACTGGGCATGATTTCCACCTATCCCTGGACAGCTTCGGCAGCTCCAAGCATTGGGAACCAGTCCAACAGCATTCAAACGCAAGACAATGGAGGGATAGATATTTTTAGTATCTCCAGTGGGAACCCTCATCCAAAAAGGAGGAAGGGGGGGATTGAAATGACAGCTGATAATTAACTAACAACCATCAGAGGTAAACTCGCAAGATGTTAGGAAAAGGTCCTCTAGCTTTTGTTTCCACAAGATATTTGAAATGACACAAAAACACTGATTGCTTATGTCATCCTGGTGACTCTCTCCCTCCCTGCCTACCTGCCTTTCTTTTTGGTTTTCTGTTTCCCTGAATTCTATCGGGTTCCTGGGCTTTATCGTATGAGCTCATCATATGTTCACAGTGGGTATAGACTTTGACACACAGGCATACTTTACATTAGCCACTATAATCATTGCTATCCCCACAGGGGTAAAAGTCTTTAGTTGACTAGCAACACTTCATGGGGGCAATATTAAGTGAACCCCGGCCCTAATATGAGCTTTAGGCTTCATCTTCCTTTTCACAGTAGGTGGTCTAACTGGCATCATTCTAGCCAATTCATCACTAGACATTGTTCTTCATGATACGTGATACTACGTAGTTGCTCACTTTCACTATGTACTTTCAATAGGAGCTGTCTTTGCCATCATAGGAGGATTTGCCCACTGATTTCCACTATTCTCGGGATATACACTTAACATGAGCAAAAATCCACTTTATAATCATATTCGTAGGTGTAAACCTAACAGTCTCCCCACAACATTTCTTAGGCTTATCCGGCATGCCTCGACGATACTCAGACTACCCAGACGCCTACACAACATGAAATACTGTCTCATTAATAGGCTCATTTATCTCACTGACAGCAGTTATACTAATAGTCTTCATTATCTGAGAAGCATTTACATCTAAACGAGAAGTAATAGCAGTAGACCTCACTTCCACAAACCTTGAGTGGCTAAACGGATGTTCTCCACCATATCACAATTTGAAGAGCCAGCATATATCAGCCCAAAATGATCAAGAAAGGAAAGGAATCGAACCCTCTCCAATCGGTTTCAAGCCAACATCATAACCACCATGTCTTTCTTTATAAGTGAGATATTAGTAAAACCTAATATAACTTTGTCAAAGTTAAGTTACAAGTGAAAATCTTGTGTATCTCCATGGCATATCCCTTTCAACTAGGCTTCCAAGATGCAACATCACCCATTATAGAAGAACTCCTACACTTCCATGATCATACATTAATGATTGTTTTTCTAATTAGCTCCCTAGTCCTCTACATCATCACCCTAATACTTACAACTAAACTAACACCAGTACAATAGACGCCCAAGAGGTAGAGACCATTTGAACCATCCTTCCAGCCATCATTTTAATTCTAATTGTCTTAACCTCCCTACGAATCCTCTACATGATAGACGAAATTAATAACCGTTCTCTCACTGTAAAAACAATGGGTCACTAATGATACTGAAGCTATGAATACACCGACTACGAAGACCTAAATTTCAACTCTTACATAATCCCAACATCAGACCTAAAACCAGGAGAACTACGGCTACTAGAGGTGGACAACGGAGTAGTCTTACCCATAGAGATAACAATCCAAATACTAGTCTCCTCTGAAGACGTGCCACACTCATGGGCCGTACCTTCCCTTAGCCTAAAAACAGATGCAATCCCTGGACGCCTAAACCAAACAACCTTAATATCAACATGACCAGGCTTATTTTGCAGGCAGTGTTCAGAAATCTGTGGCTCAAATCATAGTTTTATACCAATTGTCCTCGAACTAGTACCCCTAGAGAACTCTGAAAAATGGTCTGTATCCATGCCTTAATCTCATTAAGAAGCTAAACTAGCGTTAACCTTTTAGGTTAAAGATTGAGAGCCAAAGCTCCCTTTAATGACATGCCACAACTAGATACATCAACATGATTCCTTACTATCCTATCCATATTCCTAACCCTCTTCACACTATTCCAATACACTCTGTTTCCACCATCTCTTAATGCTGTTTCCATTTAAGTTCCTTCTTCCTATGCACTAGGAATCTAAAATTGTGTTTTGGACAATAAATGACTACAGTCTGAAATTTGAGAGTCACATGGCTTCACATTCCGTAGAACAGAGTTGGATTTCCTTTCTCCCTCACGCCATTCTAAATTTCCCACCTTCACCCTCTTTGGAAAGAAGCTTTTGGACAAGACATAAGAAAAATTTGGATTGCCTTGAAGAGTTCCTCTCTTAAGAGCTGAAAAAAACCCTATAACCTGTGAGATCTGATGCTGAGCCTTTAGGGGGAACCATGACAGATGTTTAAAACCCCCAGGATTCCACCTTGACCTCCTAGGATGGAGTGCATTCCCAGATCTAGTCTTTCTACAGTCTTCCCCATTTCCATAAAAGGAAGTTCCATCTTTATATTTGTCAGGGCCATATTTGGGAGTCATTCTTGATTTCAGAAATAAAGCTGCACAGCTTGGCAGCTTTAACGGAAGAATGTGCCCAGGATCTGATGCAACTTGCATAACTCAGACACTGTGCTACAAACCAACATCCTCAGACCTAGTTTCTCTCTCATCTGGATGTTCTCCCTGCTCCCACCTTGGCCTTCTTAAATTTATTCCCCACACAGGAGCCAGAATGTTTCTATTAAAATGTAAATAAAATTACATCACTACTCTGTTTAAAACCCTTCAATGGCTTCTTATCTCATTACAATTAAGAGCCAAAGTTTTGGGACTTCCCTAGTGGCACAGTGGTTAAGAATCTGCCTGCCAACTCTGGGGACACAGGTTCGAGCCCTGGTCCGGGAAGATCCCACATGCTGTGGAGCAACAAAGTCCATGCACCACATCTACTGAGCCTGTACTCTAGAGCCCGCGAGCCACAACTACTGAGCCCACACCCCTAGAGCCCATGCACCCAACAAGAGAAGCCACCACAATGAGAAGCCCGAGCACCGCATCGAAGAGTAGCCCCTGCTTGCAGCAACTAGAGAAAGCTCGCGTGCAGCAATGAAGACCCAACGCAGCCAAGAAAAAAAAAAAAAGAGCCCATTTTTACTCTGGCCTACAAGGTTCCTTAATGACCTGTTCCCCTCCTCACTTTGCTGCCCCTTGAACATGCCAGGTATACTCCCAGTTTGGGATATTTGCCTGTTTTGTTCCCTCTCATGATCTTTCTTCCTCACGTATCACCATCTCAGTGAGTCCTTCATCACTCTATTTATTATGAAATTACATCACTGGCCCTTGTCACTCATGATTTCCCCTCTCTGTCCACTTTTCCTTTAAAGCACTTATGACCACCTGTTTAACTTATTTATTGTTTCTTTATTTACTGTTTTATTTTTTTAAATCTTCCTCCACTAGAATGTGACCTCCATGACAGTAGCAATGTTTGTTGTATTAATTGCTCTATCATCAAAACTGAGAACACCTAGCACATAAACACAAAGCAATGTTTGTTGAATGAATGATGGTTATACAATAATTTAAAATTAATATCATAGTAAATATCAAACATATACAAAGTAAAGACAGTAGTATAATGAACCCCTTGTATCAATCACCCAACTTCAACAGTTACCATCATTCTACCATTCTTATATCATTTAGCCTATTTATCCCGTGCTTGATAATTCATTGGGGACACAATTCTTTTTTGGGGGGAGAGTGGGTAAAATTATATATATTGAAATGCATAAATTTTATCTGTATGATTTTTGACAAATCTGTATACCTTAGTATACCATGTCTTTATCATGATATGAAACATTTCATCTGCCCAGAAAGTTCACTCATGTGCCTTCCAAGGCAATCTACTTTCACCACCATCCCCCTTCCTCCTAACCCAGGCAATGATTGTTTTCATTTCTTTTCACCTTAACTTGGTTTTGTCTGTTCTAGAACTTCATCTCTAAATTGAACCGTATGTTAGGGATTCTTCATTTTTTCCTGCTTTCACTCAGAACAATGTAAGATTCATTCGTGTTTTTACATGTATTATACTAATTAGTTCCTCTTCATGTTGTAGTGTTCCATTGTATGAATATATGGCAATTTGTCATTTCATTCTCCCAGTAACGGATATTTGCCATTGTTTTATGTGGTCTATCTAGCTGAATGTTTCATGTGCAATTGAAATGAGTTTGGTTTTGGCTATGGTTCAAAAGCTGCTATATACATTCTTTAAGTCTTTTTTTTTTTTGGACATATGTTTTCACTTCTCTTGGTTAAATGCTTAAGAATGGAGCTGTTAGGCTAAAGTGTTGGTGTATGTTTTTTTGTATAACAAATGCTAAGCATATCTACAAAGTATTTGTACCACTTTATATTTCCATTAGTGATGCTTTATGGCTTTAATTTGCATTTCCCTGATGGTAAATGATATTGAGCAATTTTGATGTGCTTACTGTTGATTTGTCAAAAAGAATTTCTTCTATATTCTGAATACAAGACTGTGGTCAGCTACACGTTTTGTGAATATTTTCTTCCAGTCTGTGATTTGCTGTTAATTTTCTCAATGATGTCTCTTGATGAGCAATTTTTAATTTTGAGAAAGCCTAATTTTTCTTTTTTTTCTCTTGTGATTATTTCTTTCTGCTTTCCAAGAAATTTTTGCTTAAATCTGCAAAGATTTTTTTCTATGTTTTCTTTTTAAAGTGTTATAGTTTTATCTTTTACATTTAGGACTCTGCTACATTTCAGAATAATTTTTGTATATGATGTGGAATAGGGGTGGAGGTTATTTACTCATTTTTCCATTTGGACGTCCAGTTGTCTCAGTACTGTTGGTTGAAGAGATTTTTCTTTCCCACTCAATTGCTTTGACACCTTTGTCAAATATTGATTAATCATGTAACTGTGAGTCTATTTCTGGACTCTATTTTCTACCTGTATTCCAAGCGCAAACTGATTACTGTTGCTTTATGGTAAATCTTTTAGTCAGACAACATATGTTTTACAGCTTTGTTTTTTCTTTTGCAGGACTGTTTTGTATATTCTAGGCCCTTTGTATTTCCATATGAATTTTAGAAATAGATGATCAATTCCTGTAAAAATACGTTGGTGGGATTATGACTGGAGTTTTATGGCTCAGCATGTGGTCTCTTTAGCTGAATGTTCACATGCTTTTGAAAAGAAATATATCCTACAGTTTTAGGGTATAGTGTCTATAAATGTCAATAAGATCAAGCTGGTTGATAGCCTCATAATTCTATCAGTTGCTGAGAAGGGATACAAGACTATCCAACTCTGATATTGTTAGATTTATCTAGTTTGCCTTTTAATTTTGTTAGTTTTTGCTTCTTGTAGGTTGAGGCTTTGTAGTTAGGTACATACATATTACAAGTGTTATATCTTCATGATGTATTAACTAACTCTTTTTCGTGATGAAAAGTCTTTTATTTTTTATTTTTTTCGGTACGCGGGCCTCTCACTGCTGTGGCCTCTCCCGTTGCGGGGCACAGGCTGCGGACGCGCAGGCTCAGCGGCCATGGCTCACGGGCCCAGCCGCTCCGCGGCATGTGGGATCTTCCCGGACTGGGGCACGAATCCGCGTCCCCTGCATTGGCAGGCGGACTCTCAATCACTGCGCCACCAGGGAAGCCCAAAAAGTCTTTTATTTTTGATACTGCTTGTCTTGATGTCTGTTTTGTCCAGTGTTAATATAGCCCATGATAAATCTTTTTTTCCTCCCTTTTATGTCTATTTAAGTGCATCTTTTTTTTTTTTTTTTTCCCCAGTACTAGGGCCTCTCACTGTTGTGGCCTCTCCTGTTGCGGAGCACAGGCTCCAGACGCACAGGCTCAGCGGCCATGGCTCACGGGCCTAGCTGCTCCACGGCGTGTGGGATCCTCCCGGACCGGGGCACAAATCCGTGTCCCCTACATTGGCAGATGGACTCTCAACCAGTGCACCACCAGGGAAGCCCTAAAGTGCATCTTTTAAAGACATATTATAGGGCCCTGATTTTTTTTTATCTAGCCTGACAATCTTTGCCTTTTTGGTGAAAAGTTCAGCTCATTTAAAATTAACATAATGGTTATGGTTGGATTTGAATCTACCACTTTATTAACTCTTTCTTTTTTCTTCCTTTGTCCTACTTTCTTTAGGGCAAACCAAATATTTGAAAAATATTTTGATAATTATGTTGACATTTTAGGTCTTCCCCTTTGAAAACATTTTAGTGGTACTCTAGAATTTGCAATTTGTATCTGTAATAAAAATCTACTTATAGTTAATATTGTATTAGTCCATACAAAGTATAGGAATCTTCCATCTGTGTAATACTACTTGCCTCTCTGTCCCTTGTGCCATTGCACCATATACTTACAATTACATACATTTATAAACTTCATAACACAGTGTTATAATTTTTGTTTTAAACTATTATATAACACAAAGAAATGAGCATTTTGTGATTATATTTTATATTTTGTGATGGATTAAACATGGCCACAAATATTTACTTTTGCTACTACTTCTGTTGAAGTGTGGAGTCTAATTTCCAATCCTCTTGACTTGGGGCTGACTATAATGCTACATCAATAAAATACAGTGGAAGTTATGTTATTCTCTCAATGATAGCTCATAAAAAGCCTTGCAGCTTCAGTTTGTGTTTCTTAGAACATTTCCCCTTAGAACTCAGCCACCATGCCGTGACTAGCTCAAGCTATATGGAGAAGTCTCAGGTGAGCTTCTAGTCAGCAGCCATGGTGTGAGTCATCTAAAGTTGTGTCTTTAGATGACTCTAGCCTCAGCCATCATCTGACTGAAACCACATGAGAGATCACAAGTAAGTATTGCCCAACTGATCTATAATAATAATAGAGAATAATACATTTTTATATTAAGCTACTAACTTCTGGGATGGTTTGTTAGGCTGTTATAGAAAATGTAGTCATATCCTTATAATTTCTTCCACCAATTACCACCTGGTATCATTTGCTTTCAGCCTGAGGAATATCTGTTAGTATTTCTTGGGAAGCCTATCTGTTAGTGCTGAATTTTTACATTTTATTAATAATCTGAAATGTCTGTGTTTCACCCTAATTTTTTGAATCGTCTTACTGGAGGTAGAATTCTGGGTTGACTGTTTTCTTTTTCCCTCAGTGCTTAAACTTTGTTGTTCCATTGTCGTTTAGCTTCTTCTGTTGTTAATGAGAAGTTAGCAGTAATTTTTAAAATAATTTTTCTCATGCTACTTCAGGAATATTTCTTTTGATTTTAGCATTTGATTATGATGTGTCTGATTGTGCTTTCTATGTATTTATCCTGCTTGGGACTTGGTGAGTTTCTTGGTTTTAGAAGTTGACATTTTTTATCAAATTTATGGAATCGTTGGCCATTATTTTTTGTTTTGGAAGTTTCTATTCACATATCCTCAAGCTCAGAGATTCTTTCCTCAGTCATGTCCAGTTTACTAATGAGCCTATTAAAGGCATTTACAAATTTTTATTATGGTGTTTTTGATTTCTACCCGTTCATTGTGATTCTTTCTTAGAATTTCTATCACTCTGCTTACATTTTCAATCTTCTCTTGCAGTTTGTTTACTTTTTCCATTAGAGCTCTTAGCATATTAATCATAGTTGTCTTAAATGTACAATCTGATTATTCTAACATTCATGTTGTATCTGACTCTGGTTTTGATACTTGCTCAGTCTCTTCAAGCTGTGTTTTCTGCCTTGTAGTATGCCTTGTAATTATTTCCTGATAGCCAGATATGATGTACTGGATAAGATGAACTGTGGTAAATAAGCTGTTAGTAATGTGGTGGTGAGGTATGGGAGTAGGGGAAGTATCATAGAGTCCTATGATTAGGGCTTGGTCTTTTAGTGACTGTGCCTCTGGAATGAACTTTACAAGTGCTTCTTAGAGTCCCCTTCCCCCCATTAGGTGGTATAGGATGACTAAAGGGGACTGGAGTTGGGTTTTTTCCCTTCCCGTCAGGTTGGTTTGGCTCTGATAAAAGCTCAATATGTTAAAATAGTTTCTAACAAAATAGTTTCTCTTGAGGTCAAACCTTGTTAAGGATGGAATGCATATGGAATATGGAATGACCATATTTCAAAATGGTCACTTTTTCCTTCCCACTACCTGAGGCCCAAGGGGGTTTTTCTCTCATCTTCACTGTGAAAACTTAGTAGAGCTCCAGGAGGTAAAACTCAAAATAGTGTGAGCCCCTGGCTCCCCTTAACTGTCTCCCCTTGGAGTTTTTAATTCTTAGACTTGTCCATACTGAGCCTTTAGAAATTTCAGAATGAGGGAGGGAGGGGGGTAGGTCAGGACTAGATTGATAGGAATTTAGAGTTTATTCCAAGTATGATTGAACACCCTTGCAAGGTTTAAATCAAGGGTGATTGGATCTGATTTACTATTTTAAAAGGTTTTTCTGGCCAACTTATGGAGACAGGAAAGTGGTAGGTAGGCCAAATGTAGAAGTTGGGGGACCAGCTGTTGCAGTCATTCAAGTGAGGGCTGATGTGGTCTGAGAGTCAGTTATGCAGCTAGTTTCTAATCTTGAAAACAGCCTAGAAGCTCCCTGAAGCAGAAGGGACAAGATTTAGACTATTCAGTCTAGGCTATTGCCCTCTGAGGGCAATAGATAATTGATTCTCCAATCTAAGCCCCCGAATAAATCCTGCATACCAGAAAGCAATGCCTTTATATTTAGCTTTGTTTCCATCACTTCTCTCATCCAGCCAGAAGAATTGTCACTTCCTAAACTTGTATCCTATTTCTCAGTTCTGTACTTTTACATATGACATTTCTTCCTGTTAGAAATTTATTTTCTTTATTCATTTAAACATTTGTTTATGAGATCTTATACAAATGCTACTGAGGACACTTTTTTCTTCCTCTCACTTCCAATGCAATTTTATTATATTTTTCAAGGTATATGCTATATGGTTGTTTATACCATGATTGCTATTTCCTATTGTCAAGTATTATGAATAATCTGAGAATTTATCCTAATTGCTTGCTAAAAAGTTAGCAATTCACAGTTTCATGGGTTCTGGCAGAAGACATGAGACTTCTGAGTCAAAGGACTTTGATATTTATGGCATAGCAGGCAGCATGAGCTTTGTTCAGTTGGTTCTTCTTGCTCCCTGAGTCCCATGGGAGTAACACAGAGAAGCCCAGGTGGATGCTTTATACTCAGGGGCTTTGTACCACAGTAGAGGAACCCCATACTTAGGGAGTATTTTACAGTGGGCTACAAATAAGTCTTGTAGACTCTCTCTCTGAAAGGAGACATATTTTTATACTGGACAGTCAACAAACTTGCCCTCTGTTCTTTCTGTCTTCCAAGCCTGTTCACTCTACAAACATCTTTGAAAAGATAGTCTGAAACAAGAAGCAGTTGGTGCCCCTGCTCAGAAGATGTGCAGAATCATGAGAGACCAATAGGGAATTTTCTTTCAATATCATTAGTGTAAGGACCAAGCTTCGTATATGCTATTATGGACTGAATGTTTGTGTTCGCCCTAAAATTGATACACTGAAATTCTAACCCCCAATGTGATACTATTAGCAGGTGGGGTGTTGAGAGGTAACTAGGACATAAGGGTGGAGCTCTTATGAATGGGGTTTATGCCTTCTAAAAAGAGACACGATAGAATTTAGAGCTTGCTTCTTCTCTCTGCCATGTGAGGACCCAGCAAGCAGACATCCATCTGCAAACCAAGAAGAGGGCCTTTGCCAAGAATGTGAGCATGCCGGCACCCTGATCTCTAACTTCAGCCTCCCAAACTGTGAAAAGTAAACGTCTGTTGTTTAAGCCACCCAGTCTATGGTATTTTGTTATAGCATCCCAAACTGACTAAGACATATGCTTATGTCACCTATATCCCTAGCCCATTGCCCATACATGTAGTGGCTCAAGAAATATGAGTTGAGTAAATAAAAAACTCGATTATACGGCCTCTTGCAGCTGTCTACATCTACCCAAATCCTAGCATTATGGATTTATACCAACTTAGTATATTTATTTTTTAAAAAAACCATTGTCTTTTAAATTTTGTTTAAGAGCTATAATGCTGTCAGTTCAACTCATTTTGAGACCATAGATCGTGGGGAAGAAATCAACTTTTCAGGTATTTACTAAAATGTTAACAGATTTAAAGTTGTGAGATACACAACTGAGAGTTTTACCTTAATCAGAATTGAAGAATTCTTGAAAGAGGCAGCTCAGGAAAAGTTTCTTGGCTAAGGGTAAACATGTCAGCAGAGGGAGAGAATTCTTAAACTAGACAGCAAGCGGGTTCAGTTGTTCAAAAAGAGAAACACCAGATCCTCAGCTACTTAGCCTCAGCATCTGGGGAAGCTATGAAGCCTTGCCTTGCATTGTCTTTGAGGAGAGCAGTACTAGTTTTTTTTTTTTTTTTCTCCTCAGGGTAATTCTTTGTGGTGAGGGATTGCTCATTGCATTTCAGGACATCTAGCATCCCTCACTCTCAGGCCTTAGGTGCCAGCAAAACTCTCCAGGTACTGTTCATTGTGTACATTTGTCAAAAAATACCCCATAGCCAAGAGAAAATAAAACAAAAAGATATGCCCCAAGGGGGTGGTTTTTCAAGAGCTACTGGGTGAGATGTAAAGATCTCACACTAACATACTGTGTGTCAAGATCAAGATAAATTCTAATGCCCTATGGGGACAGCTACCCAAATTGTGGATACTGGCTTCCTGGATAGAATAGTATTTTCCTTGTGGTGACCCCCACTGATACTATTAAGATTCTACATAGATGCCAACTTCCCAAGAAACTGTTGAATTCTCTTTATCTGATATATGCATTCTTAATCTAACAGCAGTCAGTCATTTGTTCAAAATGTTCATTGAGCCACTACTACGTGCCAGATACTGTTTCTGCGTAAGGACATAGGCTAAGGAAATGCCTTTGGTTTTATAAAGTTTACTGTTATCATAGGAGGAGGGAGATAAGAACAGTATGCAATTAAAATGGGTGATTTCATGTGGTAACAAGTCCTTGAAGAATCCTGGGCTGAGATAGAGCCATAGGAGGGAGGAAGGAAGGAGAGGCTTTCTTAGGCTCAGGGAAGTTGAGGCAAGTTCTGGGGGTGGGTAATTAAATGGAGATCTAAAAGATGATAAGAGGTGGGGGGCTGTGAAGAGCTGCTGGGAGTGAGTTCCAAAGGGAGGGAGGAGCAAAAATGCTGAAGAGAAAAATGAGTATGTTTTTTATACTAATCATTTGTAATTAGGTATTGTCTTGTGAAATAAAATTCATATTTTATGGCAAGACAAGAAATATTTAAACATAAAATATTGTCTCTGCCCTTTGACCTCCTCTCTCCCCTCTACTGTGCATTGTGTATCTGCTTTATGCATCAACCAAACCTTCCCCAGTCAGCAGAAATACCTGCTTAACCAGAAAGAGCAACCTCCTCGTAGCAGCAACAAGGCAACTCCTTAAAAGATAACATTCCTTCTTGATCTTCTAAGGGGCCAAAGACAGTTAGATCTGGTTTGTGTGAACTGTCAATAATGCATCATTTAATACACAGCCCTCTACTTCAAAAAACTTATATAACTATGCCTTGACTTCTAATGAATGGAGCAGGTCTTGGAGCTTTCTGAGATGCTCTTCCCAGGTTATAATCCTCAAATTTTTCTTTAATAAAATGTCCCATTTCTTTTCTAGATAAACTGATTAATTTTTCTTCGACAGTCTCATGGCATCTTTTGTTATCATAATGGTGATGGTTATCACTTTTTGAACTTTTTACAGGGACTTCACATTTATTAACTCAATCCTTACAACAATTCTTTTAGGTCAATATGATTATTAATTTAGAGATGGTGACAACTCTGTCTTGGAGAGGTTTAGCCACTTGAAGAATTTAGATTCAAAACCAGGTTGCTTTATTCAGTTCTGCCTGTTTCTGATACTGTGTTGTGGTTTTATTCTGCCTTCCTAGGTAGATTTTGAATTTTAATAAAATGATGTTTTAGTTGGCTTGGGCTACCATAACAAAATACCTGAGTAGCTTAACCCAGGTATTTTGGGTAGCTTAACCAACAGAAATGAATTTTCTCACAGTTCTGGAGGCTGGAAGTCCAAGAACAAGATGATGGCTGATTTGATTCCTGGTGAGAACCCTCTTTCTGGCTGGCAGCCTTCTCAGTGTTCTCCCGTGGTGGGAGAGACCTCTTGTCTATCTTCCTTTTCTTTTCAGAACATTAATCTCATCATGTGGGCTCTGCCTTCATGATCTAATTTAAACCTACTTAACCCCCAAAGGCCCCACCTCCACATACCATCACATTGGGATTAGGGCTTCAAAATACAAATTTTGGGGGGGACACATTTTATCCATAGCAGATGGGAAGAATGTGTTGTACATATTGGGTATGCTCTAAAATTCTCATCAACAAATACTAAGTTAATATTACTTAGAATGAAAGCTAATATGTTTTGCCCAGATAATTCCTACCTGTTTTCCAGGTTTCAGTTTAGCTGCTAGTTTTCCGGGAAGCCTGGGTTAGCTTCCATAGTACCTTACTTATCCATTAGTGTTTTGTCATCTGTCCTCTCTGACTTTGTAAGGTCCCTGAAAACCATCACCATAACATTCCTAGTGTGTGGTGGTGCAGTACCTGGTATACAGTAGCTGTTCAATAATTGTTCAGTTAAATTGATCTATCGTCTGTGATCCTTGGCAAATTGAAAGCTCTCTGAACCTTAGTTTCCTCATCTGTAAGGTGTAATCTACTTCACTCAGTTAAGAGAGTTCGATGAACTGATGGATATGAAAACATTGTTGTCTCTTTTTTCCCCCTTTGCCTCCTTGTCCACCATTTATTTATTCTCTTTTAAAGCTCTTCACGTTACTTGCAACATACCTTATGATTTAGCTGTCTGAAAAGGTTAAGCAAACGGTGACAGGTGATTTCAAAATGGATCTATATTTCTAGAATAGTAGCTGTAATTCTTTAAATGCCAAAGCTAAAACAGCACAATGATTGTTTCATCTGAAGGTGATGTTTATTACACTGAAGATATAGGCAATAGATTTTTCTGTATCTGGTGTAAAATGTTGACGACAGCACAGCATTAAGTTCTCTGATATGCCTAAATTCAATTCGTGATAGGTTAAATATATAGTTAGAGTAACAATAATTTTCAAGCAGAAAATTAGGTCACACTATCTGAAAATCATATTTATCAAAATAGTGGGATTAAATCGTTGAAATTGTAACTATTCTGGAAAATCTAATGAGGTGTGAACAGATGAGCATGGGTCTCGCTGATTTTAAGGTACATCATTACTTCCATTCCCTGGGTTACTTATTTCCCAAAAGCTCCTTGAAGATAAAGACATTTATCTATAATTATAGATGTAAGTAATATAGATATAAATATATTTTACATGAAGGATAGGAAATATAAGGAATACTTGGGCACTGTATTTTAACTTGTTATCAATTTTATTTTTATCAAAGTAATGTATGCACTTAATGTTAAAATGCCAAGCTTACCCTAAATAACAGGGGTCTGCCTCCCTAACCCCATTCAACCCTTAGTCTCTTTCTGCAAAGGCAATAAGCTTTAACTCCCTTGCTGTTTCTTCTGGCACTTATGCCCATGTTTTAAAACAACATGCAAATGTTGTGATTTCTTTTTTTAATATTATTATTTATTTATTTAGGCTGCGCCTGGCCTTAGTTGTGGCATGCAGGATCTTTAGTTGCAGCATGTGGACTTCTTAGTTGCGACATGCATGAAGGTTCTAGTTCCCTGACCAGGGATCGAACCCAGGCCCCCTGCAGTGGGAGCACTGAGTCTTACCCACTAGACCACCAGGGGAGTCCCGTGATTTCTTCTTTAAAAAAAAAAAAAAAAAAAAAAAATTATTTATTTATTTATTATTTTTGGCTGCGTTGGGTCTTCGTTTCTGTGCGAGGGCTTTCTCTAGTTGCGGCGAGTGGGGGCCACTCTTCATGATGGTGCACGGGCCTCTCACTGTCGCGGCCTCTCTTGTTGCGGAGCACAGGCTCCAGACGCGCAGGCTCAGTAGTTGTGGCTCACGGGCCTAGTTGCTCCGCGGCATGTGGGATCTTCCCAGACCAGGGCTCGAACCCGCGTTGCCTGCATTGGCAGGCAGATTCTCAGCCACTACGCCACCTGGGAAGCCCGCCGTGATTTCTTAATTATTAATGTTTAGACTTTTTGCTTCCTGTTATGGTGATTGACAGTATGCCTCTCTTAGACCATCTTACTCATTTACCACCAACACCATCGTCTTGATGAGTTGTATTATAGTTTTTATTTATGCCAATAGTGCATATTATTATTATTCACAGTGCATACCATTATTATTATGATTTGAACACTGTTGATGGTCTTCTTTCTGGCACAGCCTTTTGTCTTTTTTTCCTGGAATTAATGTCAGTCTCTGTCTCTCTGTCTCTTTGTCTCTCATCTCTCTCTTCCTTTTTCATTCATTTGCTTAGTTTTCTTTTTACATATCTTTTCCCACCAAATACTCAATAGACCAATAATTTTCAAAATATTCAAACACACCAATTAACCCACAACTTCCTATTTGTTTTCCCTGAAAAACAAATGTCCTGCTCTAGCCGTTCACCCCTGCTCCCACCTCAACCGACGGCTCTAGGTGTGCTGCCAGCTCTCATCCTGGGGCTTTCCAGTGTCTAGCCCCAGGGTTAGAAATGCTATTTCTTGAATCCCGTGTCTTCCTCTCTTGGTTTTCTACCTCGTTTTGCTATAACACATTCTACTGTAGCTTCCTAAGGAAAAGAGCATCCATGATAAATTTTCTTCTGTCCTTGTGATTTTTGAAATCTCTTTATTTTAAACTTATAACTTGATGGAAAGTTTGACTGGGCTCAAAATTCTAGGTTGAAAGTAATTTTCCCTCAAAATTTTGACATTATAAATTCATTGCTTTCACATCCCCATTGCTGCTGTTGAGAAGTCCAGTGCCATGTTGATCCTTTGTAAGTAACATTTTTTTTTCTTACTTGAATATGTAGTCAAATAAAATGTTATGTATATATGTATGTACATATATATATATAAACTTTTCATTTTGAAATAACTTTTAAATCACAGAAAAGTCACAAAAATAACACACATAATTCTTGTATATAGCTCACCCAGATTCCCTGATTTCTTTAATTCTTAATCATTCACTCTTTGTTTTCCCTGCTCTCTTTTTGGATTATTTATTAGTGGGATATGGGACACCCTAGGTCAATGCCCAAACCTTTTTTTCTCTCCCATTTTCGTGTTCTGGTGTTCTTCATTTTCTTTCTGATAGATTTTCTTTTTTATTTTCTTTCACCTCTATTATTTTATTTCAGTTAGTTAAATTTTTAAATTCCAAGAGTTTTTCCTTCTGATTGTTTCTATTCTCTAACATTCTGTTCTTGTTACTAGATATACTGTCTTAATATCTTATTTCTCTGATATTTTTTGTATCTTCTGTCCCTATGTTACTAGCTATTTCTAAAAAGCTAGTTTGAGTTGATCTCTCTCTTTCAAGTCAGAGACTGTATCAGTTAGGATCCTAGTAGGTAATAATATTTGGCAGATATTATTATCACACTTAGGAAGATCTGTTTGCAGGGTTTAAGGTAAATAAGAGATGGTGAAAAGCAGAGGTTTACAGCAGCGAAGAGCTGTTAATGTCCCTGGACCTAAAGGGCTATGGAGGGAGAAATTGTTGGGACCTGAAGAGAGCACTAGTTATAGCTGCAGCTCGGGGAGAGGGTTGCCTTAATGAGGCTGCTAAAAAAATCATTATTATATTGCTTACTAAATAATATTATATTGTCTAATGAGGGAATGTTGCTACTGATAACCTTTAGCCCCACCGAGAGGGAGATTTGACTCTTGCCCTGCCATTTCTGGCTGGTGTCTCCCATTCACCTAATCCACATAGGAGGCAGAATTCAGGAGCCTGGGTATAGTCTCTAGGGCTTGGCCTCCTGGGTCACACTGCAGGGTAGAGATGGAAGGGGGTGGCTCTGAGAGACAAAGGGAGAATATCTAGCACTGACCCTGCTTAAAATATTAGTGATCCTTTGCTATGCACTCATTTGTGAATGATGCTATATAATTTGAGACTCTAGGATTTCTTAGAGGCTGATCTTTGGTCTTCTCTATGATGAATGGAGGGAGAAAGGACTAGAATTGAAGACAGGACCTGATGTGTGCTGGGTTAGAGAGAGATCTGAGAGTCTTAAGATTTGTATACCAGCTTTTAATAAAGTCCTAATTTTCATTCCTGCAACTCAGCTCTGCTTTCCAAATCATCAGTGCCTCCAATGGCTGAAATTCTCAGGATTTCTGTGAGACATACAGCTTTTTAATCCTCCTCTTCTCTGCCAACTCCTTTGCAATTTCTCTATCCACTTTCCATCTTTCAAAATTTGTTGATCTCGTTTCTGCTATCATCTCCTTTCCTAATATCTTTGTATTTATATCTTTTTGTCTTTTGTCCTTATATCAGTTAGGTTAGGGATCAGAGAGACCATCTGCCATGTGTGATGAAAATGCTTAGATATTTTTATAAGTTGACTCATGGAGAATATAAATTTCATAAATGGGCTCAGAATTGAATGAACTAAGCAGTGATTAATAACAATTTCATCTACTAAATGCTTATGTCTAGAAATTCATGAATCTGAACACTGTAGTACAATGGAAAATACCTTTTCATAGTCACCATATAGGTGACTAGCGTTTTGGTCACTTTTTTTGTCACTTAAAACAAGAAATGTTATTGCTGTTTTTAATGTGGAGTCATGTACCTGGCAGGGATATATGTATATTCATCAATTCTTGCTCTGCTCATTCTCTGACAAAAGTGCTCAGACGCTGAAACTGCAAAGCATGAGAGGGAAAACAGGAAAGGGGATGGATTATCCACCCTTCAATGATCGAGAGTTGGCTGCACCAGACGCTGCCAAAAGAAATCTGCCCACTGTCTGTTTTAATCAAACATATTTATAACTCAGTCCTTTACATTTGTAATATAACAATTGAATTATTTCCATTTAACTGGCAGCAGATGGTGTGTGATTACTGCCTTCCTAATAAAAAAAAAAAAAGCCTGTCAATGCTTGTTAAATATGGATTAAGCCAAGGGTTACCGAAACTGCTTGGGTTTTGATGAATACAGTTAATTCAACTTGACTTTGGCAATTAAAATATGTAGAAATCACATAAATTATATATGCGTTATGCATTTTGGCACCTCAGCTTCAAAATGAAGTAGTTGGGTAGTGAATTCCTCTTGGAGATAAAACTTATTTTTGCTATTTTAAGTTAGAAAATAAAATTGTCCCTGTGTAAGCATGGGTGGTAGTTTGCATATTTTAAAGTTCATTTTGCTTGTGAGATGTTCTCCTCCAGCACGGAGTCCAGGGAGACTGGGCAGCCTGTTCATCTGCCCGGCATTCTCACTGGTTTAAAGGAAGGCAGCTTGGCGGTACTGCAAACACAGCCTCACTTACCACCCAAGCAGCAGATTGAATGTAAATGATATTTTCAACTCTTCAGGAATGGTGGTCACATTTTTTAAAAAGGTAAATTATTATCCAGCAGGTGTATAAGCCTGTTCAGAAGAGTTGAGGTTCCTTTAAAAAATTGACTCTTTGGGTCGAAACTGGAGTAACTGCAGTAGCATATAAAGTTTTGGGGATCGGAGGAGTGTTTGATCCAGTGGAACCTATTGCATTATGTATTGAAAGAAAACAATGCAAGTCATTTGGTCTCAAGCTTGAGGTTTCTGTGTGTGGTGTATATATGTGTATGTATATATATATATATATATACACATTTTTTTTTTATAAGAGTTGACTTTTTAGAGGGTTTGTTTGGTTATTGTTTTCAGGGTTTTTGCCTCTCAGGGCTTTGCCTCATCTTTCATCTTTCTGGTATTTTTCTGGGAAGACTATTTCAGGCATGGCGCAGGGATGGTCCCTACTGAAGCTCCCTTTGCTCCCTCCAGGCCTCAGCTGATCTTTCTGCTCAGTGGATCCAACACTTTCAGCTCATGAGAGCTCATCACTCATTTTTCTCCTGACCGGCTTAGATGCCTCTTTCTTCAATTTAGAAAAATACCTTTGCCAGTGATTTTTTTAAAAGAACGTTTTTAGAAAGGGGTGTGTGTGTGTGGGGGGGTATGTATGTATGTGTGTGTCCTGAGATTCTAGAATAGAATAGGAATAGACATAGAAAAAGATATGGGAATGCTGTGAAGGTAGATGTATTTTGGCATTTGAAGGAACTTTCCAATAAAGCAGGACAAAAATTCCACCATCTATTAGGGTTGGGTCCCTCATCTAAAGTCAGTCTGACACAAGTTAGGGAACACAATAGGTTGAACTGTATACAGATCTGTAGAAAATCAGCAATCGAATATCAGTAATTTTATATGACGCAACATGGTATTTTAAAGTTGTTTTTTTTTTTCAACTAGAATTAACAGGACTTGGTAACATTGCATTCGGTGGTGAAAGAGGAAGGAGTGAAGTGACTTTGGTAAATGTTGATCTTTGGTGTTTATCTTGAATTTAAATTCATGGTCATTAACATCAGGATAGATAATAGCTATCATATAAAACTTTGTTTCAGGCACATTTCTATGCTATTTATCTCCATCTGTCTATCCATCTATCCATCCATCCAATCAGCAAATCTTCTATTCTATGAGAAAGTATTATTATTATTCCTGATTTATGGAGCAGGAAAGGGAGGGTTAGAGAGAGAGCTTAGCTAACTTGCCCAGATCACTTAGGTGAAAGGTGCTGGAGGATGGGTTCTCATTCAAGCTCTCTGACTCCAGAATCTGGCCCAGAAGCCCCACGTCATTCCCCAGTGGGCTCTGAAGGCCGCCCGCTGTCACATACTTGTCCCTGGTGCATTTCTTCTCCCCTCCTCTCCTGTAGGACTGTTTTATACATCTCCTTTCTCCTCGAACCTCCAGTATCTCCTCTCCTACACGCATTCTCAGCTCATGACTTTGTTTCTCCACCACTGTTAATTCCCCCTCCTCCTAAATCTGCATCCATATATATACTCTGCCTCACCTGCAGAGGATATGGGATCAACTGTCCCAGCAGCTCCTCCCCTAGATAGTAGAGCATATCCCCTTTACTCAGCGATATTCCTGTAGCAGCTTTCTCCTCTTTTGTATTGTTAATTTGTCCCTTTCTTCTGGGTTAGTCTCATAAGCATACAAACCAGTTTTCATTTATCTTCTTAAAAAGAGAAACTCCTTGTATCTTACATCTTTTTGTCAGTTACTCTCCCACTCCTATCCCCACTGTGATAAAACTCTTGGAAGGAGTTACCTATAATCAATTCTCCAAATCCCTCTCCTCCCATGCAGTCTTGAACGCTGCGTAGGCTCTTGTCTGCTGCTCTTGACAATCATTAAGAAGCTTCACGTAGTTGCAGTAACCATCTGTTCATCTTTTCTTAGTTGATCTCTCAGCTGCATTTGACATAGATGATCACTCACTCTCTCCTCTTGAATTCTGTCTTTAGTTTCCGGAATGCCACACTGTCATGGCTTTCATCCTACGTTCCCAACTTTTGCCTCTCTGCCACTTTTGTTCCTTATCCTTCTGACCTCAAGTTGCTGGAGTGGAATAGCATTCAAAGTTTTCCTTGTCACTACCTTGGTGCTCTCATCTGCATCATGGTTTTCAATATTGTTTGCATCAGCTTTTCTTGGGTACCATTTCAGATCCTCAGAGACTCTCTTTTGTTTCAGTTCTTCGTTGCCTTCGAACTGCACCCCTGCACCTTTTGTTTTTTGCCTCCTGCCTGCCATAGATTGTTGGTGTTCTCTGAAAATTCATATGTTGAGACCAAATCCCCAAGATTTGGGACATGATTTGGTCAAAGTGAATGCAATCAGAGACCTCACTTTTATAGAGACCTCAGATTGCTTCCTCCCTGCTTCCTTCATGTGAGGACATGGAGAAGAAGGCTGTCTACGAACCAGGAAACGAGTCCTCACCAGACACTCAATGTGCTGGTGCTTTCATCTTGGACTTCCCGGTCTCCAGAACTATAAAGTTCTATGGTTTATAAGCCACCCAATCTATGGTATTTTGTTACAGAAGTCCAAACGGACTAAGACACTGCAAGAGGCTTTTTGGTTAATGCCACCTGGAGACCTCTGCGCCTGTGCAGCCCATCCCTACTTGTGCAGCCCGGGGTTTACACCACTGGGACATGAGATCCAGTGGGTAAATTCTCTCCTCTTCCACACTTTTGGGCTCGCCTATCATAGTCAGTTTTGCTGTTCCGTCCCCTGATGCTTTAGTTTTCATCACTACTTCACAACTCTCCAAAGAAAGGCAGTGAGCAATGAGTATCATTTACATTTTCCTCTAAGTACTCCAAATATAGCCTTGACAAAAATATATCTTTTCATTAGATTACAGAATTGTCTACAACAATCATATTCTACAATCTTATTTCAGGCTGGATGCTCTCTATTCAATGCTAATTTACTGCGTTGAATTACACTTACTATATAACTGTATACCTTTGGATTGTTTCATAAGTAATTTCCCTGTGTTTCTACAACATACCCACACATAAATGATCATTTTTCCTTTCCTAATTTTGCTTTCTCCTTACTAGGGAAGCAATGATAGTTGTCTTGCCTTCCGTATAGGTACTATTCCAACTTCTTAGTGATGATTTGATCTTATGTTTACCTTAGTTAGTGAATCTTTCTAATTTCTCTCTTAGTCCTGCTTGCTTTTGTTAATCATCTGCCTTAAATGTACCTTTCAGTGTCTTGCAGCAAGTGTCTCTGACTCATGCTTTCTCACTTCAAACCCACACCATACACATCTTACATTCTCTGACTGGATTTTATTCAGCTGTAATTCTAAGAACTCTGAACACAAGCAGGCCTTTAAAAGGTTGAAGCACAAGGAGTTCAAGAGAGAACAGAATGGTGAATAGAACGAGAAATACCGGAGGTGTCCTTGTTTACCACTGAAGAACAAAGAAAGAAAAACAATCATTCTCTATTATTCAGTTGGACATCTTCCTGTTCTTGCGAGTTGTTTTTTTAAAACATAAATTATTTTATTTTATTTTTGGCTGCGTTGGGTCTTCATTGCTGCGCGTGGGCTTTCTCTAGTTGCAGGGAGCGGGGGCTACGCTTCGTTGCGGTGTGCGGGCTTCTCATGGCGGTGGCTTCTCTTGTTGCAGAGCACGGGCTCAAGGCACGCAGGCTCAGTAGTTGTGGCGCACGGGCTTAGTTGCTCCGTGGCATGTGGGATCTTCCCGGACTAGGGCTCGAACCCGTGTCCCCTGCTTCGGCAGGTGGATTCTTAACCACTGCGCCACCAGGTAAGCCCTACAAGTTTTTGAAGGACCCTTCTATGAAGTTTTTAAATTACAAGCAGCCTGTCCCATGGCTCCCTCCCTCCCACCCTTACCTCTGCACTCTTGCCAAAGAACAAAGGGTAAAGAGCAAGTACAAAAGCAAAGGTCATAGATGTTAAAAAAACAAAAACAAAAACCAAAAAACAAAAACGAATGTCAAGGAACCGTGCATCACTAAGATTTAATCACATTTGGCATATTCCATGTCTGATTTATTTGGGTAGCTTCTGTCTTTAAGCCTACAATGCCAGGTCTTCTGTATGTCATGTGGAGTGATAAGAATTTTGGTCACTTGTTAGATAACATAATATGGTCCAAGTTCTACTTTTTTTTTCTAAACACAGACACATATGAACACCCAATGAATTTGTTTTCTTTATTTATAATCATGTGTTTCCCGAACTGAACTGGTCACCTTAACATCTGAATGTCCATCACTGTTGTGATGTTGCCAAGCTGTTAAAGCCTTACTACTTGAATCTAACAATATGTTGGTTTCTAATCCTTCTCTCTGTAATGATTATTATTTGTTGTCACTCTTCTCTAGCTGTCTTTGTCAAGGGTTGGCTTCCCAAACATTACAACAAAAGCTTTTGATAGGACAGATATTCAATGACTGTTCAGTAGAAGGATGGAGTTGTACTGGAGGCCTACATATATGGTTTAAGTACAAAAATTAAATTGTGAGAAGACTGGAGTGAGATTCTTCTAAATCATAGACGATATCTTTGTGAAGATTTGTAAACCTATATGAATTTTATTTTAAATAGAATTCCTTTTCCTAAACAGGGTTTCAGTGTTGCCAAGTTTAGGGATTTCATATACCCATCAGCTTTGTTTGGTATAGATTTTTACCGGGGGGATATCTATCATACTAAAACAGTGTTCTTCCCTGCGTACCATTCACAGTCTGATACAGAATTAAATAAATGAGGTAAACTCGGATCAGATAATATTGGGCATGGCCACCTTCTCCACTTATTCCACCTTACCAAATCCTACCCTTATGCAAATACGCTGTCCCCATTGTGGGAAATATGACGAGGCTGCCCGTCAAGATTGCTTGTTGCTTCAGCATGAGATCCTAAAGTTTACACTTGGACCTCAAGCAGTCTAGTTTCTCCTCTTCTGGGATCTATGCGCCAGTGAGTGCTTGGTGGTTGCTCAGCTTAAGCTGTGTGCTGACCATCCTGCTCATGGAAAGTACCCTTAGTAGAAAAAGGGGCCCTATTTCCTTCATCTTTCATTTACTACTTGATATTTCTTAGATATTCTCTGCCATCCTACTCTATCAGAGAATCACTTTTAATTTCCAATAGAAACTTTTTTTTTTTTACAACTGCGCAGCTAGAATTCCTATGAATTTCCAGCAAGACTGTGAGACCACTATTGATATTCTCATTATAGCTTAATGAAAAGTTATCTTACACAAAACATTTTTAAGTACCTTTATATTAAAATCCACAAAAAACTAAACTAAACTAAAATCCACGAGGTAAGTTTCTGGTTTGGTTAAAATTTGTAGAAAATATTTCTTTAAGTTTAATAATAAAGTTTTCTTAAAGCTAGTTGAATAGAGAGTAATCAGAAGAGATTCATTTCAAAATATGCCCTTTCCCTTAAATTTGAAATCAATGTTTTATCTTCTTAAGATCAAAATCAATATTAAATACAGTGAAAGAAGAGTCCAGTGGGGCCAGAAGGCTATGTTAGACAGCCTGGCTACTACGGCATCATATTTCAGTAAACTCGACTGCAAGCTGGGGACCTGAACCAACACGCTCCTGAATCTCTCAAGGTCACTTTTCAGTGGGATGGACTTTGAACTTGGGGTTGGTGGTCGATTGAGATCATCACCTGCCTCCACCTGCTGTCAAGACTTTGGCTGAGAAAAAGTTTAACCGTGTGCTCATAGATACCTTGAAAGAGATACTCTAATATTTGTGGAAAACCGGACCTCTTTACACCGTCTTTACTTCTGCACAGTTAGCTCTCTATAGAGTTGTATTTGTTTTAGGGCGGAAACCAGTAATAACAAACACCCACCCCACTGTGGAGGAAAGCAATAGAACCCCACAGTTTGAGAGATCATACAATTTTGATTACTCCAGGGTCTCTGGATGGCTCTTCGACTAAGAATGTGATCATCACACTATATACCCAAGTCCTGTGGGAACAAAATTGTCAGCAAAATATTCTCAAGTCTTAAAGGCAAAAATTATACGTTTAGTTTGGGGGGAAAAAAGGCTATTATAGCACAAAACTTTCTCTAAGTTTATGTCATTAGCTTTGTTATAATGTCTAAACAATGAAGGGATGGTTTCTGGAAAATTTTCTGTGCTATAGACCCAGATTCTTGCTATCCCAGCTCCCTTCTCGCTTCTCTACAAGGTATTAGAAGACACTTCCTGCTCCTCCATCTCCCAGCCCTTTATCCTTCATGAGGACCGGCCCTCCTACTGCCTGATTAGTATCTTGTCTTCCATTTCAGCATCCGCTCTTAGACCTGCATAACAAGAATGGTCTAGGAGAAAAGGTGGTAAGACGGGGTATGGGGACTGGTGCACTCATGACCTTGTGGGTAAAATGGACACCACTCAGAATGGTATGTGGGGCAAAATAATTCCTGACACAAGGTGACAGCCCAGCTGCTAATGATTTTACCAGTAGTGACCCGGGAAATAAATGCCCTCGAGGATGCAACGATTAGGTTATTTGAAACCAAAGCTCTCAAAGACAGCAGAGTTGGCTGGTTACTGCTAAGTGGTATTGGTGCCCCGCAGAGAGATGATGAGAAGCTGCACGTCCTCAGCAAGCAGTTCAAGGCTCAGAGTGAGAGCCGGCAGGCCTGCTATTCTAAGGTCAGGCCCTGGCTGCGAATACCTTAGACCCTGAAATGTGAGATTAAAACATCCACGTGAATGCCCCGAACCCTCAGAGCCTATGGGTGGTGTGGTATCGTCAAGGGGTGAGGGAACGTTGACCTTCTGTTGACCTCTCTCTCTCCACCCTGGAGTCATGGGGAGTGGGGTGGGATCCTGGTTGTGGGTGTAACAGGCTGGCCGGGAGCCCCTCTCGGCGGGTGTACTGGCTGTACCCGCCCCAAGCTGGCAGTGCTATGGCATTCAGGAAAAGAGTGGCTAGCTGCTAGAATTAACATAAATTTCTGCACACACTGAGTATCTGTACTTTAAACACATCTAATGCACTTTCGTCTCTGAAATCCTGAGTTGATGCATCCTTTCTCCCAGAATGGGCAGAACAGCTAGAATGAAGGCATGGGGAACGGGTGTTAACCTTCTTACCGATGTGGAAATAAACAAAGACCACCCAAATGAGAACACACAGAGGCTCTTTATTCCGAGCTTGGTCTAGCAAGAGAGTTAGTCGCCGTCATTCGCACAGACTCAAAGGCAGGCAGGGAAGTAGGGAAGTCTTAAAATGAAAAAAAGGGCTTCAGGTGTGGCCTCATTGGACGTTGTTGTCATGGGGAAGCTGGAGGTGGAGTAACGAGTAAAATGTGAGGCATGTTATCTGATTGGTTTGGGGACCGTGTTTGACTTTCTTTGGTTGATCTTGAGTTGGAAGCAGGGGTATGAAAGGAGAGAAGCTGGCAGTTATTGAGCAAGTCCTAACCATTCTGTGCCAGTTGCTGCAGTGGTTGTGGTTTAGTTTCCTGGCCTGGTTGCCACAGAAGTGGTGGGTCAAGTTCTGTCATCCCATGTGATTGGGTCGCCGTCTGTTTTTCTACTCAGTCTCTCACCAGGGCGGCTCCAACAGCTGCACCTTGGCACTTTCTCTTGTAGCTCGTGCTCCTTTCCCCACGTGCTACCCCATTCTCTTCCCCCACCCTCTCCAAAATCGTTCCTTTGCACGGCTGGGGGGAAGTAGGAGAGGGCCCTCCAAGGGCCAGCACTTCCCCCATGCGACAAGATGCTGCAGAGATCTCTCCTCAAGGCAACGGATGCCCTCCTTAGGAGCTGTCCCTGTCTCCTCTCCTTGGCTGCCAGGCCCATAACTAGAGTTAAATCCCAGCATGACCTGTCCGTGGATGTGCTGGGCTTGATAACAAAGGAAAGAAATTATACACTATAGAAGTTGTAAGAATCAGTCATACATGCCATACCATCCAGAGCCTAAAGAGAGCCCCAGGACTGGATTTTGAAGGTTCTGGAATGTTGGCCTGCGTAAGCAATAATTCAAGGACTTTTTTCACAACACAGGATTTTAAACCCTAGCAAAGAGTCCAGGGGATGGGGTGAACCCATTTCTCGGGGGATGCTTACAAGCCTGGAGAAAGTGATGGACAAAGGCAAAGTAGATATGCCCGAGTTTCCGGGGCAGAGAGTTTTGCTGAGGGAGACACGCTGGAGGGTTGGGGGGAGCCCAGAGGGCACGTCACTGACCAAGACCATGAGGAATGTGCTGATGAAAGGGTCACCAGCAGCACCACGTTCAGTGGTGACTCCTTTGCAGTCCAGACCTTTTGATAGGATAAATGGTCACAGAATGTGGCTCATTCTTATCCAAGGGAATGGTGGGGCCCTGAAATAATTGAGACCAGGTAGCAGGATCTAACTGCCAGAAGCCAAGAGTCTGTAACTGAGGTTCCATAATGATCCTCAAGGTCAGAGGGGCAGCTGAATGGCCTTGACCTGCAGGAAGTTGTGGATAGTGTTACTAGAGCTTGGCATCGGAGGGGGAAACACAGGTGGGCAGCCAGTGAGGGCGCTGCTTCACATCTGCCAGCAGAAAAGAGAGAAATGGAGGTGCAGAAGGTTGATGGTTGTCAGCCCAATAAAAATCATGATCTCTTGCTCAGTTCCTGGACTCAGCCTAATTTTTTTTATATTAATAGACTTTACTTTTTAGAGCAGCTTTAGGGTTACTGAGAATTGCTCTTTGCACAGGAAGTACAGAGAGTTTGGCTTCACCCCCACAGATTCTCCTATTATTAGCATCTTGCATCAGTGTGGTATGTTTGTTACAACTGATGTGCCAATATTACCATTATTATTCACTAAGGTCCATGGTTTACATTCGGGTTCACTCTGTGTTGTGCAGGACTATGGGTTTTAACAAATGCATAAAATCATGTATCCACTTTTACGGTATCATATAGGATACTTTCAACACCCTAAAAATTCTGTGTCCCCTCAATTTCTTCCTTCCTTGGAACCCTAGCAACTACTTATCTTTTCATTTTCTCTATAGTTTTTTTAAAAAATTACTTTGAAATCTTTATTTTTTTATTTTTTAAACATCTTTATTAGAGTATAATTGCTCTACAATGGTGTTAGTTTCTGCTTTATAGCAAAGTGAATCAGCCATACACATACATATATCCCCATATATCCTCCCTCTTGCGTCTCCCTCCCACCCTCTCTATCCCACTCTATAGTTTTGCCTTTTCTGAAATGTCATACATACAGTTGGAATCAAATCTTACTTCTTTTACTTAGAGTATTTAATTTCCTCCATGTCTTTTCATAACTCATTTCTTCTTATCACTAAATACTGTTCCATTGTATAGATGTACTACAATTTGTTTATCAACTCAGCTGTTGAATGACTTCTTCATATTTTCCAGTTTTTAGTGATTATCAATAAAGTGCTATAAATAACTTGTGTGGACACAGTTTTCAAATAATTTGATTAAATACCAAGGAGTGTGATTGCAGGATCATGATGTAGAGTGTGTTTAGTTTTATAAGAAACTGCCAAGCTGTCTTCCAAAGTGACTGTACCATTTTGCATTCCCATCAGCAGGGGATAAAAGTTCCTCCTTTTTTGGATTTTAGCCATTTTAATAGATGTGTAGTATTATATCATTGTTTTGACTCACAGTGACCTGCACATGTGTTATGTTGAGCATCTTTTCATATGCTTATTTGCCATCTGTATATCTTCTTAGGTGAGGTAAGTATTCATAACTTTCCCTCATTAAAATTTTTTCCCCAGTTTTATGGAGATACAGTTGATGTATAACACTGTAAGTTTAAGGTATAAAACATGTTGATTGGATGCATTTATATATTGAAAAATGATTGCCACCACGGAATTAGCTAACACCTCTGTTATGTCATATAATTACCATTTCTTTTTTTGTGATGAGAACATTTAAGATCTATCCTCTTAGCAATTTTCAGGTATTATTAATACAGTATTATTAAGTATAATTGCCATGCTGTACATCATATCCCCAGAATTTATTCATCTTTTAAGTCAAACTTTGTATGCTTTGACCAACATCTCCTCATTTCCCCCTTGTCCAGTCCCTGGTAATCACCATTCTATTCTCCTTCTATGAGTTCAGCTTTTTTGGATTCCATATGCAAGTGATATACACTATTTGTCTTTCTTTGTCTGGCTCACTGCGTGTAATGCCCTCAAGGTCCATCTATGTTGTCCCAAATGGCACCATTTTCTTCTTTCTCATGGCTGAGTAATACTCCATTGTATACGTATACCACATCTTCTTTATCCATTTATCTGTTGACAGACACTTAGGTTGCTTCCATATCTTGACTGCTGTGAATAATGCTCCAATCACTATGGGTGTGCAGATATGTCTTTGATATTCGGTTTTCATTTCCTTTGGATATATACCCAGAAATGGGCTTACTAGATCATATGGTAGTTTTACTTTTAATTTTTTGAGGAAACTACATACTGCTTTCTAGAGTGGCTATAACAATTTACATTCCCAGCAGTACACAAGAGTTCCCTTTTTTCCACATCTTCACCCACAATTATCTCTTGTCTTTTGACGACAACCATTCTAACAGGTGTGAGGTGATATCTCATTATGATTTGGATTTGCATTTCCCAGGTAATGTTGAACACCTTTTCATGTACCTTTTGACCATTTGTATGTCTTCTCTGGAAAAATGTTTATTCGGTTCTTCTGCCCATATTTTAAATTGGATTATTTGTGGGGGGTTTTGTTATTGAGCTGTGTGAGTTTTTAAAAAAATATATTTTGGATATTAGCCTTTTATCTGATATGTGATTTGCAAATATCTTCTCCCACTCCATAGGTTGCCTTTTCATTTTGTTGTTGGTTTCCTTTGCTTTGCAGAAGGTTTTTAGTTTAATATAGTCCCACTTGTTTAATTTTGCTTTTGCAGTCTTTGTTTTTGTTGTCAAATTCAAAAACAAACAAACAAACAACAAAAAATTGCCAAGACCAACATCCAGAAGCTTACTCCCTGTGCTTTCTTCTATGAGTTTTATGGTTTCTGGTCTTGGATTAGAGTCTATAATCCATTTTTCTTTTGTCCACTTTTGAATTAGATTTTTTTTAGTTGTTGAATTTTCAGCGTTCTTTATTATATTGGATTACAAGTCTTTTATCAGATAAGTGTTTTGGAAAGATTTTCTCTCAGTCTGTGGCTTGTCTTTTCATTCACTTAACAGTCTTTCAGAGACACATTTTTAATTTTAATAAAATCAAACACCCATTTTTTTTCTTTTATGTATAGTGCTTTGGGTGTTATATCTAAAAAGTCATAGTTAAACCCAAGGTCACCTAGATTTTCCCCAATGTTATTTTCTAGAATTTATAGTTAAACTTCTTACATTTAGGTTTATAATCTATTTTGAGTTAATTTTCATGAAAGTTCTAAAGTCTGTGTTTATATTAATATTTTTTTGCATGTGGATGTCCAGTTTTTCCGACACATTTGTTGTAAAGGTTGTTCTTTCTCCCCTGAATTGCCTCTGCTCCTTTGTCAGAAACCAACTTACTGTATTTGTGTGGGTTTATTTCCAGACTCTCCATTCTGTTCCATTGATTAATTTGCCTATTCTTTTACCAGTACCACATTGTTTTGGTTACTATAGCTTTATACTAACTTGTGAAGTCAGGTGGTGTATTCACACTGTTGTGAAGTCTTCTAATGTTGTTGTTCTTCAGTATTGTGTTGGTTATTGTGGGTCTTTGCCTTTCCATATGAACTTTAGAATCACTTTGTGGATATTCATAAAATAGCTTGGTGGAATTTTGATTAGAATTGTGTTGAATCCATACATCAAGTTGGGAAGAGCTGTTGACAACATTAAGTCTTCCTATCCATAAACATGGGATATCTCTCTATTTACTTAGATTTTCTATGATTTTTTTAATCAAAATTTTATAGGTTTCTTTATACTACTCTTCTACATAAGTTTTTAGATTTATATCTATACATTTCATTTTTGGGGTTCTAATAAAAATAGTTCTGTGTTTTAAATTTCAAATGCTAATTGTTTATTGCTGGTATATAGGAAAGCAATTAACTTTGTATATTACCCTTGGATCCTGCAACCTTGCTTCAGTCACTTATTAGTTTCAGGAGGTTTTTATGTGTGATTTTTAAAAGGTTTTCTACATGTAAAATTATGTCACCTGTGAACAAAGGCAGTTTAATTTCTTCCTTCCCAATCAGTATATCTTTTATTTTCTTTTCCTGTCTTACTGCATTAGCTAGGTCTTCTGCTGTGATATTGAATAGGAAGAGAGGACATCCTTGCCTTGTTTCTGATCTTAGGGAGAAAACACCTAGCCTCTCACCATTAAGTATGATGTTAGCTATAGGTTTTTGGTAGATGTTCTTTATCAAGTTGATAATTTCTTTATATTCCTAGTTTTCTGAGAGTTTTTATTATAATTAATGTTGGATTTTGTCCAATGCTTTTACTGCATCAGTTGGCATGATCATATAACTTCTTTAGACTCTTGATGTGATGGATTATATTAATTGATTTTTAAATATTGAACTGATTTTACATACCTGGAATAAATTCCACTTGGTAATATGTACAGTGGCATATAATTATTTTTATATATTTTTGGTTTAATTCTCTAGTAGTTCGTTGAGGATTTTTATATCTATGTTCATGAGAGATTGGTTTGTCACTTTTCTTTCTTTTAATGTCTTTGTCTGATTTTGGTAATAGGGTAATGCTATCCTCACAGAATAAGTTAGGAAGCATTCCCTCTGCTTCTGTTTTCTAGAAGAGATTGTAGAGAATTGGAATAATTGAAAGGACTACTTCTTTTATCAAGGGAAGTTGGAGGGGAGGGGTAAGAGATTCGAAGTACTTCCAGTCATTGCAGTCATCTGAATCCTCAGAATGCATGACTTTCTTCATTTCTGGAAAAGTTTTATTTCAAATACTGCCTCTCCATTCTTTTTAAAAAAATCTCCCCTGTAAGTTTCATTTAGTCATACTTTGGACCCTACCATTCTATGTTCCACAGTCTTAAACTATATTGTAAAATGTGTGCATACATCTCTATGGTGCATTTTGTACATTTAAAAAATATCTTCCAATTCACTAAATTCTTTATTCATTTGTTTATTTTCTTCCTACTTATACCATCTATTTTTCTTTCATTCTTAGTGATTATATATTTCCTCGTCACTTTAACAAAAGCATGGCTAGTCCCTTCTTCCTAGTGCTTATTTTAAAAATTTAATCTTTTTAACACTTGATACATAATTATTTTGTATTCACGATGACATACTGCCTATATATGACATTATCAGGTATCTAATTGTACCTTTGCTTATTTTTTTGTGCTGGCCCTGAGTCATAGAGTCTTGTATGTCATTTGCTGGTTAATTTTTCACTGTAAGCTCTTATTTGGATGGTCATAATCTATGGGAATCCTTATTGAAGGTGCCAGGAATTTTTTTCCTAGCATACTCTTCCTCTGGCTTTCTGTAGTGATAGCAGTTCTATTTCCCTATCTTATGTAGATAGAAATCTTTTAATGACCTTTCTCAGTTCATCTTTCAAGATTAGGGTTCTGGGGCACTTTTATCTGCAATAGAGCTTCAGTATTTACTCACCACTTCTTCTTGCATCTCATACCTTCTTTCAATGATTATTTCACATTAATTCTGGAATTTTCCTTAAAATCTTCTTGAGGACAGTCATTCAGTAATAAACTCTGTTGCGTTGGCTATGTCTCCTATCTCCCTTTCAACTCTTGGGAATTTACTCTGCATTTTGTAGGCTCAGGGCTCATTAATATATTTTAAAGCATTTTATATCTCACTCCATCCAGCATCTACCTTTTTTGTAGCTTGAGAATTGGCTTATTTTTTATAGAAAATATAATCCACTCTTTTTAAGCCCAAATTAGAATCAGTGTGTGTACATTTTTTATAAAGGTCTTATATGCACTTCCCAGGTTGTAAATTCTTGTAAGTTAGGTATATTGTCTTGTCTTTCATTGTATCTCTCCTATCTCCCTACGCCCAATATCTAATGTAAAGTAGGTGCTCAATCTTTTAAAAAAGGTAAAACAGTATGTCATTTCTTTTTAAAATGAATTTGTTCTGTCACTTTGCCTCTTGGGAGTCTCATCCAGAAGCAATATAATTCAATTAAAATTATATAGTCAAGCTCCATCCTTTGTGATCTTGGACAACTGAGTAATATTTTTTTAAAAGTAGAAGTAGGGAACAATGCAAGATGTTTTGGACATAATGAGACAATATGTATGATGCCCGCAGCCCAGTGTTACAACACTGGATCTCTAAGACTTGTTAGCTTTCCTCAATAAACTAGATAAAAACAACCCTGGTTGCTACCAGTATCAGTTTATTTTTTAGCCCCTTTTGGTATATGTAGAGAAAAAGTGATAAAGAAATTATCAGTTGAATATAACTTTATCTTTTGGCAACAAAATATAAATTTGCTTTATAAACTATTATACTACTGGATTATACTGATTTACCTTGGGTGCCACCATTCCAGTTCATTTCTTGTCTAAATGATGAGTGGCACTTGAAACAGTATGGAGTAATGTTATTTTTAGTAGGTGGTAACAGTTAATAAAGGAGTTTCCCAGCTGAAACTAGACAATAAACAGCTATGACAGCAATGAAATATGTGATTTTTTTCTAAATGGAAAATAGTGAATGTATAAAATGTTAGGGGACCTGAATTCAGAATCCGGATGTAAAACTGAAATGTTTCTGTGTTTGCATGCCTTTTTACACTCTTCTGCTTCATCTTTCTCTTCCTTCTTCTTTATAACTTTTTCTCATTTTTACTCTCTCCCTTCTCTTCCTTCCTTCCTTCCTTAAAATGCAAAACCTGGAATGAGCTTTGACATGATGCATTCCTTACTTATTTAGTGTAGGGGGATGGTGCAGTGCATTGCCAATGAAACACAAATTGCAATTTCAAAATCTAAAGGGCCTTTAAAAATAGCATGAGATTTAGAAATAGAAAAGCCACATTGAACACAAGAAATGTATATCTTATTTTTTCTTTTTGGATAAATATCTCTTATTTCAGAGAGACAGCAAATTTGGGCCCTTTCTCTTGTCCTTACCTATAAGAATTATATATCTTTTACGTAATGGCATTTAAAAATTTCACATCTTGCACTTATTTACATGTGCCTAGAAAAAATTGAAATGATGGTAAGCCCTCATAAATTACATTCAATAAGAAATTACTTATTGAGCAACATCTATCTGCCGGGAACTTTGCTAGTAACTGGGGATACAATAGTGAGAAAGTCACAGTCCAGCTCCAATCTTACAGACTAATGGAGGAATCACTGAAGTAAGCATGCAATGACCACACCAGCCCCAGAAGTGCTAAGATCAGTGAGAACAGAAAGCTGTGAGAGAACCCAGGAATGAAATTTAACTCAGCCTGAGAAAATAAGCCAGGATACTTTAGAGGTAGTCCTTGAAGCTGGAAACTAAAGAATAATTAGTATTCACCTGGTGCTTGGGGTGGGAAAGGGATCTCAGATCTGGAGTCTAGAGGTCGCATGTTCAGAAAACTACTAGTGTAATAACTGAGTAAGATTATGATTGAGAACAGGAAGATGTAATCAGCAGTGAACTGCAGAAGGTAAGCTGTGTTTGCAAGCCGTGCTAGGAAATATGGCACTTCCAGAAATATGTAGTAGTGACCTTATGCTTCAGAATGATCACTCTGCCTGAAGAATGGGAAATGAGTTTTGGGTAGTGGAAACATCTGGTTCAGGGTATTGCTGAGTTGAGAATTGTTGGAGTCTTGACATACATAGAATGCATGAGACTTGATGATTGACGGGTAGAACGGGTAAGGGTAGTCCAGGACCAACATGTACGTTCCTGGCTTGGCAAGATGGACAGAAGAAGGCTCCATTCACTGAAATATAGAATAGGGGAGTAAAGACAGACTGGTTGGTTGGGTGGGGGGAAGGAAGATGAAATTAGTTTTTGATTCAAGTAGGCAAGTCAATTAGGCTGTGTGTGTGTGTGTGTGTGTGTGTGTGTGTGTGTGTGTGTGTGTGTGTTCTGGAAGAACACTTAAGATGCTGGTTAGAGTAACATGTCATATCAGGACTTCAGATATAGATTTGGGAGATAACAATGTATAGATATTACTTGAAATTATGAGCATGAAGAGAAAGCCTAGAAAAAAGTATAATCTGAGCAGAGAGGAGGACTAATGTGGAACTATAAGGGTAGTCAACATTTAAGAGATATACAAAGAGAGAAGTAGGCAATGTGTTTCTTAGAATTCATTTACAAAGCAGAGAGGTAAGGAGAATAAATATTTCTGAAATTGGAATGGAGGACAGAGCAATGAAATGCTAAATTGTGTGGAGTGGTCAATTATAATAGGGCAAATTATGGATTTTCCTCCTAGAATCCTGAATGCTCATACCTTAGAACATTGTTTTTACTGAGTCTTTTTTCTTAGAATATTTGGAAAATCTGCTTTCTTTGTATCTTCTTTAAAAGCACAGAAGCGTTTTCTGTCCCTGATCTATGGTTCTTTCCACCCTGCATTCTCCAGTCGCTTCTTATAGTCTTGGTGTCTCCGTCTCTTGCAGTTATATTGCAAATTAAAAGAAGGTAGCTGAATAGAACTTCAAGATGCCTTTAAGACATCAAGTATAAAGGAATATTTTGAATATTTAACTCCATATAATTTCTATAATTATTCACCTTCATAAAATTTATTATTTATAATATAAAGTTCAGGTGTTCTGAACTTTAGTGTACTGTTCATTCTGAATATGGATCCTGAAATTGTATGTTTCACTTGTAAAAGCATATGAAGATGAATTGACATGAAAATCCGTGTACTGCAGAGGAAGAACCACTGCACTCGGTAGCAGGATATTTGAATTCCAGTTTCTAATACGAAATACTGTATTTCCTCATAAGTATCCCTTAACTTTCTTGGGTCCAAGTAGTGTGATTTGGAAAATAATGATCCCCGATGTCCCTTCAGTTTTTAAAATCCTGTGGTTTTCAGTTTATCTAAGCAAGCAATGCAAAGTTTCCATTCAGTGATAGAGGACAAGCATTTCATTCTCATGAAACAATTCTAATAATTGGGCCTGAAGTATTTGAATAAGTTTTAGTGACAATAATGTTCTAAATTACATGAACATGATTAAGCATAGGAATTAATATAGAACATTTTTATGTCACTTATAACTTTATTGTAATTTTCCTCCCATTTATGTGCCTGCCCTTCAGTTGTTAATGCTATCTCCTCAAAGAAAACTTTATCGTAAGGGCTTAAATTGCTTAAATGTTGTACAGAGGGCAATAAACATCTATGATTAGCTAGATAGAGAAATGGTGCAATTGTTCAAGTTAAATATTTTCTAAAGACACTCCCTTGAAAGAGTAGATGAACTGCCTTGGACTCATTTGTTAAGAGTTGCGGATAGTTACCAGCAGTTCCAGTCATAAGAGGCAAATCTGGAAATCAAAAAATAGAGAAGAGAGAAAGAATGTTTTTAATTATGAACCCACCCATTACAACGGCCTGATCTCTGAGAAGACGTATCAAGCAATGCTCCTCTGCCTGGCCAGAATGTTAGCTTTCCCAAAGAGTGAAGCTTTTGGTATCCTTTGGATTTCCTGCGTTTTCACCTCTGTACTGGTTCAGCAAGGAATGGAAGCCTTTCAGTGTGACAATGGGGTCTCCTTGCCTCCTGACAATGTGTGTGACTTCACAGATCAGTGTGGCGACATGAGCGATGAACAGCGATGTAAGTTCCCTTCCTCTCCTTCCTCCAAGTCCTGTCCACCTTTAGTCCAGAGGCTGCTGAGCCACCTGGGGAGGCTAAGACACCTGGCCCTGCACGGATCCCATTTATATGCCTTTAGAGTCAGTCAGAAACTAAAATACTCTTTTTAAGAAAGAGACAGATCCACAAATAGAAATAACTCTAATTAAATGGTATCAAGTTGCTAAGATTCTAACTAAGTGGGACGTGTTTTGAATCAGTTTTTACCGATTATAAAGAAGGAGTGAAATGTAGAAAGGTAGCTTTTAATGGTATATCAGTGAAACAAGATCTGAAAGAAGCTTGTGACTGCAGTTTTAAAATGCTGTGATGGAAATTATGAGCTTAAGTTTGAGTTCAGTATGGGAATATTTGAAATGAATTTTAGGTTGAGTGAGAAGATTTTATTTTTGCTTATAGGACACTACCACCAAGTGAGTTGGTGCCTCTCATACACAGAGCATAACTGACTTATATCCTTTGATTCTAAGGCAGAGGAAAGAGGGCAAGCATCAGAGAGTGCAGGGCCTAGACTTGGATCCTGGGTAAACCATCTACTAATTGTGTGATCTTGAACCTCCAGTTTATTATAAGAGGTCATAAAGTGAGATAAACTGATCTTACTGGCAGGAAAATACTTCAGGTATAACATTAATAAAAGTTCACCAAGGGAAGATATGGGTAGAGACATGCATGTTTCTGTAGTTTCTATTTGCAATATCACATCCTGAAAGAAGACTGCATTTCATCAATGGAACTAGCGCCCTTCCTACAGTCACCTTTCATAAAAAACATTATCATACAATTAAATAGGTTCATTCATATTGATTTTTAGTAAATATTGACTCAATTATTTAGAGGCACTAAGTCTAGTATTTTAGAGCAATATGCTCAAAAGTATTTTCTACTTTTTATTCAGATACTATATTAATTAGTGTTTACAGAATTCTTCATTTTCTTCTCCTACATAAGGTTCTACATGTTTGATTCTACTATTATTGGAATTCTATTCAAATATTCAGTTGTTATTACTTTAAAACGAGGAGTGACTACTGATTAATTTCTTCTCTTGAGAAGGAAACAGGTGGAGGATTTTTCTCCCATAGTTTGGGGATTGTGATCGTGCTGTTGGATTGCACTTTGTGTTTAACAATTCCTAAGACAGGGATTCATTTTATATTTGTTCCATTTCCCCAGAGATGCTACATGTGTATGTGCTGCCCTTTCCCTGGCCTGTCTGGGGGAAGCCCTTGCTTTCTTTGGTGAGCAGCTAAGACGAACCACTCGTTGGTTTGACAAGAAATGCAAAGTGCCTTCCCTTATTAATCCCTCTGAAGCTTCCTTTTAGCATGGTTGCTGTGATAACATGCGTAGTCCTGCTTCAGGGAAAAGGTTAATGCGAAAGAAGGCGAAAGCCGCTGAGTGGGAAAGGTCTCAGCTGGATGAAAGATACTAATAACCCCAGCCTTAGAGGAGAGTGAAGGAACAGATTTGTCGAATAAACAAATTTCATTTTAAATGTTACACTGGGAGGTCACCTTTTGGCTTTTTCGCTTTTCATTTTCATTTCTGAGAAGTTTCCACTTTGGTATTTTATTTAAAATGGGATAACCTGTAGATAAAATTGAGAATCGCTTTAAAGCGTGAGTTTCTTTTGTACACCACACTAGGGGGAAAATATTGTGGAGGAATAATGATGGCCAAGCAATTTTTCTCTTGAAAATTTGTGATGCTAAACTTATAGACAAGATTTTTTTTTTTTAACTGAAGCTGACTTTATAATGATGTTTCAGTAGTCACATTTGGGGAAAAAAAATAATCTATGATCCTCTTTAAAGTCCAAATGGTGTGAGCTTTAAAGAAATAGATTAATATGTTGACTTTTCTAAATGAAATTGGCATAGTTGAAGTTGAATTTCGGATGCAACTGATTCTATTAATAGTGTTTTTGAAAATTATTTTATTTTACTTGATGGACCTGTTTTTCAGAATACTTAACCTATTATTTTAACTCAGTAGTTTTAAAAGATATTAGATTTTAAATGACTAAATCTTCACAATGAAATAAATTCTATTTATACACAATATTCAACACAATAAATCATGAGCAAGAAAAATAATTTTTAGATGTAACAACTATTTGGTTCTAATGTTGACAAGAATCTCTCTTTATTAGAATTTATTAATATCCTGAGCCAGGGAAGTACATGTTGTGGTATTGATCTGGGTATTTTAAAAAAATTATGTTTCTAGTGTTGCAATGTCTGCTTGTATGCAGACCCCATTGCCTGGTCTTCCTCATTCTATTAAGCACAGCAATAATCTAGTTTCTTTTCTAGTAATTGCTCAGAATTATTTGATGTATAAAGGCTTTACTCTGTTTTAGTTTTACTCAATAATAAAACAGTAATATTACTTACGTTGCTATTCAGATCCAAGTCAACCATAAGACTATGAACTGTACTATTGATACAATGTTACAATGTTGAGATATATCCCCTGCAGTGGGTTTCTACCACTGAAATATTACCAGAAAATACTCCAGTATTTTCTCAGAAATTACTCCAGTAATTAGATAATTACTTTAGCATACCTGAAGTTAGTATTAACATTAACTGTTCCATACATTTACTTTTAGAGCTAAAATTACTGTGACTCAAAATGGAAAAATATATTCAGTTAAATAATTTCTCCCCTACCTACATGTCTTGCTTAAGAACATTTCCATTTGGTCTATTTTTAATACTTTGATTTGATGAAATATAAAGTTTTGAAGTATTACCTAACTTCTTTTGCAAACTTTTTTGGATTTAGGAATAATAATTTTTTCAAAAGGTCTTTACTCCATATAAATCTAAATTTGTGTGTGAACTGTGTGAAAATTACATTAGAGGTGCATTCTGAAAATCTGAGAGGTGATAGTGTTTAATCAGATGATAGTAGGTACATTGTTTCTTCGGTAGGATGACATAAATGTCAACTACTTTTAAAAGTAGTTGTAGAAGTTCATTGAAATACTTGAAGATAAGCATTAATAGAGTGAAATGTGAGATTTCATGTGCAATATTTAGCTTACCACTACACTGGATGCAAAATGTTTTAAGCATATTTTTAATTGATTAACTAAAAATCCTATTCATCATAGCAAAATGTCTCAATTTGGGCTATTATAACAAATTCTGTAAACTGGGTGGCTTAAACAGCAAACATTTAACTCTCTTGGTTCTGGAGGATGGGAAATCCAAGATCCTTGTGCTGGCATATTTGGTGTCTGATGATGGCCTTCCTCCTAGTTTGCAGATAGCTATTTTCTCACTGTGTCCTCACATCGTGGGGAGAGGGAGAGAGAGAGCTCTGGTCTCTCCTCCTCTTTTATAAGGGCACTGATCCTATTTCATGGGCTCCATCCTCATGACCCAATCACCTCCCAATACCATCACATTGGGGATTGAGACTTAAACATATGAATTTTGAGGGATATAAACATTCAATCCATAGCACAACAGAATTATAAGTGTAAGAAATCTAATAATAAATATGGGGAGACTAGTTGAAGAAAATTGGAAAAATAATTACAGATATCTGGAAGAAAGAGTCATGACCAGACTGTTTCTTTATGGGATGCTTCAATGGTGTAAATATATACAATTTAGTGAAATCAGTCTACATGTTAATTAAATTCTAATACAAAGTATAACCAGGATAAGTTTTAACTCTAATAAAATGACTTGCAAGTTCAGCTAGAAAAATGAGACTAGCTGGAAAAGGGGATAAGAAAAATATAAGAAAATGAATAACTTTCATTAGTGGGTTTATAATAGTGTATCAGGCACTCTCAGAGCATTCTGAAAATTGGCTGGATGGTGACTCTTTCTCCCAAAGAAGCTAAAACTTGAATTTTGTCTTGATCCATCCTACAGGGTTTCTATCATGGTCTCAACAAAAGAAGCCATAACAATTTGGGCAAACTTGGTGGAGTCATGTTTTTATGAAATGATGCCATCCTTCCAGAGCTGCTAACAGTTTCTTTAATATTTTGAGGGAGGTCATGAAAAATCAAAATGTTAGCTCTGTTAGGGTAGGAAATTTATCTAATTTCCCCAATTTCCTAGAAGACTGAGTCACACATAGAGTCAATAAATATTAGAGTGACTGATTACTGGTTTACCAACTAGCTGAATTTCTCATCTGCACTATTTCTTTCATCCTGGAATTGACTAGAACTACTCAGTCTTGCAGTGCGGTCTGTTCTTGTTTTGTGGCTCAAGTGTGCAAATTGACATAATCCAAGAAGGACGTTCAGTTTGTGAGCTCTCTTTGAAAATCTCAAAGACACCTAGTGACATCAGATGGTGAACTGTTTCTTCCACAAGCAAAATGTCTGAAGTCATCTATATAGATAGAATTACTGCCATGTTTGTCATCCTGTATACCTTTTTTGTGTGTCAATGATTATCATTTCTATGTGTAAATGTTGCCACTAAAGATTTAACTAGGAATCCTGAGAGAAGGCTTGCATTCTGTTGTCAAAGTTATCAATTTAATGAAGGCGAGGACCTTGAATCACAGCTTTTAAATAAGTTTCCATCAAAGAAGCAAGAATAGAATATAATGTTCTCTACTATCCAGAAACAATTGTGACTTTCCAGTGAATAAGTCTTAAAATGCTTGATTGGATTTGGAAGAATACTTACATTGAGAGAAATTGAAAACCTATTTAGGGGAAAAAATGACAGTTTATTAGTTTACTTGATGGAAGTTTTCTCTATGCAAGAGAGATAACTTTCCTAAGGCCCTGTATTCACGATTATAGAAACTCGTGAAAAGTCATAAGATCTTTTGGCCAAGCTGCTACTCTGGAATAGAGAATTGTATACAAACAGCTATGCAACTTTTATAATACTCACGTGAGTACTGCTGCAGGCTGGAGTGAATGCCACACATTGTCAGTATTTCTGCAGAAATCACCAGACAGTTACAAACACTTGGAGGACTCCTTTGAAATTTACTAATCTTGAAACAGTGTTAAAGTTAAAATATGGTTTGGAAATCTTTTTCTCATGTGACACTGGTGGTATCTATGTCAAATTCTTGCCAAAGATATGCTCAATGGCTTGAGATTAAAGGCAAGTATATGACAAGATTCCAACTTAAGTAATATTATATAATTCTGGTGTGAGCTGTGCAATTTCTAATTCCATCTGCAATCACATACGTTTCTGATTTACAGTTTTTCCTGTTTTTGTCTCAATGAAACTAATAAAATTAGTTCAGTGTGAAAGATAAACATTTCCCTGATAAAAATCAATGGTTTCAAATTGCCAGGCCAAATAATAGCACTCTTTCATGGAAATCTACTTTTGAGAATAAATTTTACTTTCACTTAATTGGACTATTTTGAATTTATTTCATCCTTTGCAGGAACTGGCCATTAATTTTTACATTAAATGAGAGGGAGATAATTCTTTGTACAAATGTTTTTATATGCTATCTACATGAAGGAAATCATTTTCTAAACAGTAAAATGTATGTAAAATTTTGTGACTACGTAATAAATAGCTTTCCTCAAGAAGGGAAGGAGATAAAAGCACTTAACAATCTTGGAGTAGAAGGAAATTACCTTAACACACAAATGGCTGTATATGAAAAACCCACAGCTAACGTCATACTCAATGGTGACAAACTGAAAGCTTTTACTTTAAGATCTGGAACAAAACAAGATGCCCTCTTTCATCACATCTGTCAACATAGTACTGGAAGTCCAAGCCAGAACAATTAGATAAGAAAAAGAAATAAAGGCAATTCAGATTGGAAATGAACAAGTAAAATTATCTCTGTTCACAGAAAATGTGATCCTAAATGTAGAAAACTCTAAAAAGTCTATGAAAAGAATGTCAGAGCAAAGAAACAAATTAAGCAAAGTTGCAGGATTCAAAATCAACGCACAAAAATCAGTTGCATTTCTGTGCACTAACAATGAACAATCTAAAAAGGAAATAAAGAAAAAAAAATCCATTCATAATAGCCTCAAACAATATAAAATACTTAGGAATAAACACAACCAAGGTTACAAAAACAAAAATTTGTTACTGGAAGAAATTAAAGAAGATGCAAATAAATGGAAAGACACCTCATGTTCATGGATTAGAAGAATTAATATTGTTTAGATGTCAGTAGTACCCAAAGTGATCTATAGATTCAAAGTAATCCCTCTCAAAATCCCAAGAATATTTTTTGCGGAAATAGTAAAATTCATCCTAGAATGCATATGGAATCTCAAGGGACCCTAAATATCCAAAACAGTCTTGAAAAAGAGCCACCTTATAGCCCTCACACTTAATGATTTCAAAACTTACTACAAAGCTACAGTAATTAAAAGTATGGAATTGGCATAAAGACAGACACATAGGCCAATGAAATACAATAGAGAGCCTAGAAATCAGCTGTCTCATAGATGGTCAGATGATTTTTGACAAGGGTGCCAAGACCATTCAATGGGGAAAGAATAGTCTTTTCAACAGTGTGGTAAAAACTGGATATCTGTATGCAAAAAGATTAAACTTGGACCCCTATCTTACAGCCTATCCAAAATTTATTCAAAATGGGTTAAAGAGCTAAAACTATAAAACTCGTAGAAGAAAACACAGGGGAAAAGCTTCATAACATTGGATTTGGCAATGATTTTTTGGCAATCACAGGCCGCAAAGAAAAACTAGATAAATTACAGCTCATCAAAATGAAAAACTTCTGTGTATCAAAGGACACGATCAGAATGAGAAGTCAATCCATGGAATGGAAGAAAATATTTTCAAACTATATATCTAAGACATTGTCATGCAGAATAAATAAAGAACTCGTACAATTCAACAACAAAAAATAAGCAATGAACAAAGGACCTGAATGGACATTTCTCTAGAGAAGATATCCAGATGTCCAATAAGCACATGAAAAGATGTTCAATATCTTTGATCATTTGGAAAATGCAAATCAAAACCACAATGAGATACCACCTCACATCTATTGGGATGGCTATTATAAATAAAACCCAAGAAAATAACAAGTATTGGCAAAGATGTTGAGAAATTGGAACACTTGTGCATTGCTGGTGGGAACGTAAAGCCTTTTTGCTTCTGTGGAAATGGTATGGCAATTCCATTCAATATTAGAAATAGAATTACTGTATAATACAGCCATTCAAATCTGGAGACATATCAAAAAGAAATGAAAGAAGGGACTCCAACAGATACTTGTACACCCATGTTGATAACCACCTTATTCCCAATAGCCAAAAGGTGGAAGCAACCCAAGTATCCTCCAGCAGGTGAATGAATAAATAAAATATGGTAGATACGTACAGTGCAATATTATTCAGCTTTAAAAAGGAAGGAAATTCTGACACATGCTACAACATGGCTGAACCTTGAGGACAATTATACTAAGTGAAATAAACCAATCACAAAAGGACAAATATTGCATGATTCCACTTATATGAGGTGCCTGGAGTAGTCAAATTTTTAGACAGAAAGTAGAATGGTGGTTCCGAGGGGCTGAGGGGAGGGAGGAATGAAAAGTTTCAGTTGGGGAAAATGAAATAGTTGTGGACTTGGATGGTAGTGATGGTTGCATATCAATGTGAATTATTGTTTTTATCACAGAACTATATACATGAAATGGTTTAAATGATGCATGTCATATTTTGGCACAGTTTTCCAAGAAAAGCAGGATTTAACATTAAGGAAAGTCTACAACTGTGCCTCATAGAACTTTCAGGAGGAAAAGAAATGTGCATTACTAATATAGGCCCAGGCAAAATTGTGAAATAAATGGTTTGCTTTTAATACCTTCTACCTCTCCTTTTTAGAGTTCTCCTAACTCTTACAGTTTCTCTCTCTTCTAAGAAATTTATATTGTGATGATCTACTCATATTATAATAAGTTAATCCCAAGTTCTGCATCAATTTCTTCATCACTACCACTATTAAAATTTTTTTCTATTCCTTACCATTTTCTCAGAAGCCTGCCCTATGTTAACTATCACTTGAGGATATAGTTTAATATTTTTCTCCACTTATGGTGTTAATGATTGAATCCATGAATGGCTCTGTAGTAAAATTTTAATGAGAGAATCTGGCATGGTGGAAGCCAATTCAGAAGATAATTGGGTCTTCCAAGCAACCTCAAAGCACAACATGGAGATACCGTCTCTTTTTCACTGCAGTATGCTGGACCTGTGGGATTACAAAATTAAAAACAAAATGATGAGTTGCTCAAGTTCAAAAAGCCCAGGAACATGGATTCTCCTAAGTTCCTGCATCCCATTCCTCCTGTTCCATATGTTGTCCAACTGCAGCATTGCTGTGGTAGCAGGAAAATCTCCATGCAGACAGACTTTAGTATAGTAAGTACTATCAGATTTGAATGTAGATGTGTGGGATATGAGATTATAAAAGGCAAATCAACCACAATTCAGGAAAAATTGTTCAAATGGTTTAAAATACACAATTCTTTATTGGGAGGAAAATGAATACTTAGAAAATTTTCTGATGCATTTTTGAATAATCTGGCAGTTAGTAGAAGTTCATGATTGCTTTTTTAATAACAATTAGTTGAAAAATGTATGCTCATTAGATTCATTTTGTAATAAAAGGAACCCTTGTTGAGGCTATTCAGAAATAAAAATGTTTTATTTAGCTATTTTTCTAGTTCTAACACTTCCAGAATACATCATCATTATCCTTGTTTATTAAAGAGAACAAAGAACATTGGAAACAGACATCAACTAAGTAATTGTAATGCAAGGTAGTTTCTTGGTATTTAAAAACTGACACCTATGTGAGTGTGTGTGTACATTTCATACGCATAATTGCTGAAATATGGTGATAAAAAATAGTTTAGAATATTTTGTAATCGCAGGTAGATCATTGGAAAAAATGCTCGGGCTAAAAGACTTGAAAACAGATACATACTTATGAAGATACATGCATAACTAATTGAATGACATACACATTCATATACAAATAACTATATAATTTAGTTCATTTTCTGTTTAACCAGCTTCCCTGGACCACTAGGGGTCCATGAGGTAATGATTGGGATATTCTGGATATTCTAAATATTTCAAAGGCCTTAAGGCAATTGTAAATTTAAGCACAGTATGATTCACAGACTAATCAAGTTTCTTAGCTTTTAGATAGAATGACATGAATTCTGCCTGGAAATACTGGTTTCCTCAGTATTAGAAACTCTGACAGGCCTTTAATTCTAGGTCTTTGGTAGAAATGGGTTAGTGGCTTAACAATGAGACCTTGGAACAGAGCTTTAAGAATTCAGGTTCTGGAGTCAAAAAAGACCTGGTTCCAATCTTGGCCCCAACGTTCACTGGCTGCCTGCTTCATAAGGTTTTTGTAAGGAGTAAATAAACTACTGCAATTAGAATGCCTAGCACTCATCTCCCTCAGTAAATTGTGGCTATTAAGATACCTGTTAACATTACAGAATACAGTCGCTTTGTAAAATCTTTCAATATAGGGAATCTAGGACTAAAAATAATAAAATAGACCATTGGTAATAAAGCAGGTTTAGATAATGTTTAAAAGTGTAGTTTCTAATTCAGCTTTCAGTACTCACATGGATGTTCTCAAGGATATGCACCAGATGTATTATTACTAAATAATATTTTTCCAAAATGTGACTAAATAAAAATGTTTTTGTGACTGGGTTGCCAGGCACTGTCTATCTATTAATCAGAATAACCACTGTGGCTAATGCAACCAGTTAGCACAAGAACAAGCTTGTCAAAGGAACATCTCCAGTTACTAAGAGCTACAACCCAGGGATGGTATAGTTGCCGTTGAATTAATCTGTTTTTTAGAGAGTGACATTTACAGATGGTGGATAATGGAATAAAGCCCTCCCTGGGGGGTTATTGTGAGCAACCAAGTGTCCAAATCTTTCTCCCTCTCCCAAGTCTCTTGGATCACTTACACCAAGAAAAAAAGAAAAAGCCAGAAAATGCCTTGTTGTGATTAAAAACACCGGGGATATCAAGAACATTGAGATTCAACAGAGAGGTGCTATGCTTAATTCCAGGGGTCCATCGCAGCCACAATGGCTGAATTTGTATCAGAGGGTCCTCTCTGAGTTGGTCTGCCCAAACCTGAAATTCTGATATGGCTGGAACATTAAGGTGGATTTGAAGATGTAACCTTAATAATAATGCCTTATATTTTGTGGTGCCTAAGAGTTGTATTTATATATATATTATGTCATAAGATCCTGACAGCAGTCATTTGAGGGAGAATGGGCAGGATGCCTTTATTTCCGTTTCATAGGTGAAGAAAAGGGCTTGGTGTGGTTAAGTGGTTTAGCAAGGACCTCAGTTAATAAGAGACAAAAATCAAGATTAGGTCCTCAGTCTTCTGACCTCATGTGTGGCATTCTTTCTCTATGACCACACTGGTTTTTAATATGTGGTGATTTATTCGAATGTCATATGCAAAAAAGCTTTGTATTGATAAAGTAGACTTCAATTGTGCGAAATTATCCTGATGTTAATCTCTTTGTAATTTGTTCCTAAGTTTTCTTTTTCACCTATTGTTTTATTTCTTAAAAAGCCACATGCGGGGTTGTGAAAGTGGATTTCTTTTTTCTCTCATTAGGCTCAGACTATGAAAGATGTGATTTTGAGGATGGACTCTGTAGTATGATGCAAGATCAGAGTCTGCGACTTGGCTGGGCAAAGAGGAATGGGATGACTGGCCCATCACCTCCATTTCATGACCACAATGGTGATATGTCTGGTAAGTGCTTTGAACTTAGTGGTTGGTAAGGACTCCAGTAGAATCATGGCTGATGGTTAGATATTAATGATGATAATGTCTAATTTTTAACATTCTTTAACTATATTCCAGATATTTATGATTCTAAAATGTCATATTAGATTCTTATAATTAGGTGCCTGGGACTTCAAAGGTCTATCTAGATAACAATTGAGATTTTCTAGCTATTCTGACTCTGTAAGGAAACTGAAATTTAAACATAGTACTTACATAGATTAATTTGTCAAATATCTTTGCTTTTGTTTAGACTGATTTTAGCTTTCTCTAGTAATACTTGTTTTCTTCGGCTGACTAGAAAGCTCTGATGGGAGTTCTGGAGCCAGGCATTTATTCATTTCTTTATTTGTTAACTAATGAAGTTCATTCACTTGCCATTTTATACCAGGTGATTAAGATATTTTAGTAAGCAAAAACTGACTCTGTGTCTGCCTTCGTCTGATGGGCTTACACATGGTATGAAAAGAGGTAATCTTTTGCCTGGCATAACTAATTGAAGGCTGGTGATTTTTAAATAAAATTTACACTTCTCAAGTAAATACAATTAAATGTTAAATATGAGTATTCCATAGAGACAATTTAAAGCAATTAGATGTTAGTAGTTTGGAAATGTTTACATAAATGCTATACATGTGGTTAGAATGCTGGTGCTGTCACTTACTAGCTGTATATTCTTGAGCAGTTTACTTTGTTAAACCTTGGTTTTCTCAACTCTAAAATCTATCATAAGATAGGAGTTGAGAGCTAAGTAAGATGTTGTAAGTAGAACTTGTCATAAAATATCTGATAAAAGTTGGTTTAGTACATTTCTGAATAATTTTGGTGTTCCTAATTTTAACTCTTATGGAAGTAAAATGGAGTTTATTGTCCTTGGCTTTGATGACAAAAAGAAGTTTTAAAAAAGAATTTTTAACAATTGTTAGGAATAAGCCAACTTTATCACCAAAACTAAAAACGGGGGGAGCCAGACTTCACAAACAGGACCAACTCACTGGAATTACATGAAACATTCATGATGGATACAGTTGTGTTAGATGGTGATATTAAATCTGGTTCCCAAATTTTAGCCATTGTAATACCATTTCCCTTTTAGAACCTCCTCACTGTTTTTTCCTTTTACTTAGAAGAAGATTTTTCACAGTATACAGTTACTTACCTTAGTGTCTATCATGGGCAGCATACTTGATATTTTCTTCTTATATTATATGTGGCTCTGATTCTCTTCTTGCTGTCTCATCTTGAAGTTAGACAACATCAGTGTCTCCACCTCTTTTCTTTTCTCCTTCATTTCCTCCCTCTTTCTTTCTTCCTTCTCTTTTCTTATTTTGCCATTTGATAGCATAGTAGAGAGATAAAATGGGATCAATTCATTTGAGATGTTATATAGGCAGACACTATCTTAGCTATATCGCTTGGTTTAATTTAAGATCTCTGGAGTCAGACTGGTTGTGTTTGAACCCTGGCCCTGCTAACCTGCTAGCTGTGTGGTCTCAGTTTCCTCATCTGTAAAATGGAAATAATAATAATACTAAAAGCCTCATAGGGAAAGAGGGGCAAAATGTTGCCTAGCATAATAATTGAAGGCTAGTGGTTTTAATAATAGTGATGCGTCTCTTATAACTACAGTTAAATGTTAAAATATGAGTATTTCCCTAGAGACTGCTTTAAATAAGCAAATGTTTTGCCTTCAGATATAAGGTGCTTGAAAATGTTTATGGAAAAAGTAGTCATGCTGGAATCTTGTCTCCATTCAACAATCCTTATTTCATGAGTATTAATAAAATTTTTGATTAACTTATACTTGAAATAATTTGTCAGTGCTCCAGATTAATATTTTTCATCATGTAATCAATGCCTTGAGAAGTTTTCAGAGCTAAGTTTGAAAATCTATTAGAACATTAAAAACATCACTGTGTCAATATTTGAAGTCTACTAAAGCTTGAGGCAAAGTGATTAAGATGTACTATTGATTTTTAAAAGTGTATAACATAGTAATTAGATAAAATAGTATCATTACACAAATTCAAATACATCTTTGCAATGATAGTAAAACTTTTTTTAAAGAATGGAATATAATAGTTTTTCTTATAAGAATATAAAAGTTTTTCTTATAACATAAGAGTTTTTCTTAATTCTTATAAAAATAAAGAGTTTTAAATAATTCTAGAATTCAGCTCATGGTAAAGGTGATACGTGAGGTTTTTAAAATGTATAGTTCTCTGTAAACCTAAACTGTATAGGTTTTCAAAGATAAAAAAAAATTATTTGAAAAGTTCATATTTCCTTTTCTACCACAGATTATTTTTATTATTTGGGTATTTAAAATTAGGTTTAAATGGGATTATGAGAACTTTTGTTATTTTAACCAATTGCTAAATTGGGTCTAAAACCCATATATTATATTATGAAACACACACACTATTAAACAGCAACCAGTCTTTTTATTTTGTTCTAGGGAAGTATGATAATCATAGTCTAGGACTGGAGGTCCTTTGCTATTCTCCACAGACACACCTGCAGGACCCATTTCTGTGGCATTTCTTTGGTCATGTGGGATTGTTGGGCAGCACATAATAGCTTTGAAAGTTTCATCTACACTGTGTTTCTTAATTTATGGCCATATTAGCTCTATTTTGCCTAGTAAGCTATGAACAGGATCTATGAACCCACTTATTTTTTTATTTGTATGTTCCCCCGACAAGAGTTTATTATAAAAATTTTCAAGAATGTGAAAAAGTTTGAAAAAACTTACTGTGACTAACCATATACCGACCACTTAGGTTAGGTTATGTAATTAAAATTACTATTCTATGTTTGTTTTATCAATACCTATCCATCCACCCATCCCTTTCTCCATTCATCAATCTGTCATATTTTCTATGCATTCAGAGAAAGTTACAGGAATAACTTTACCGCAAATATGGCAACATGGTATCATTAACTAGACGCAGAGATCAACAAACCATGTCCTGTGGGTCATTTTCCTATTTTTGTAAATACAGTTCTACTGGAACACAGCCATGCCCATTCATTCACAAATTGTCTGTGGCTGCTTTTGTACTACAGTCTTGGAGTTGAGTGGTTGTGACGGTGACCATATGTCGACAAAGCCTAAACTATCTGGTCACTTAAGAAAAAGTTTGTCCTTGTGCTGGAGTTAGGTATTCATTACAGTTCTTTTTTTTTCCCTTTGAAGTAAAACGTACATTATATGAAAATACCAATGTAAGTGTATCAATACTATTGGGTAAGTTCTGACAAATGCATTCACCTGTGCAACTCAAACCCCTAACAAAATGTGAAACATTACTGTCAACCAGAGAGTTCCCTCAGGTCCCTTCCTAGTCAATCCTTGCTCGCATCCTCTGCTTCCAATATAATCACTGCTTTAATCCCTTTTCCTCCTCCATAGATTAGTTTTGCCTATTCTAGAACTTCATATAAATGAACTCGTGCATTATATGCCCTTTTTGTGTAAGGCTTTTCTCACTTTGCTCTCAGATTCATCCAGGTTGTAGCATGTAACATGAGTTCTTTCCTTTTTATTGCTGAGCAGTTTGCAATTGAATAAGTTTATTCGTCCATTCTCCTATTGATGGACACCTGTGTTTCTTTCCTGTTTTGGGCTATTATGAATGCAATTGAACGTTTTTGTACAAGTCATTGTGAATATATGGTTTTTTTTGTTTGTTTTTTTGCGGTACACGGGCCTCTCCCTGTTGTGGCCTCTCCCGTTGCGGAGCACAGGATCTGGACGCACAGGCTCAGCGGCTATGGCTCATGGGCCTAGCTGCTTCGCGGCACGTGGGATCTTCCCGGACCGGGGCACGAACCCGTGTCCCCTGCATCGGCAGGCGGACTCGCAACCACTGCGCCACCAGGGAAGCCCTGAATATACGTTTTTAACTCTTTGGTAAATACCTAGAACTGAAATGCTGCGTCAATGGATGTTTAGTTTTATGAGAACTGCCAGAGCTTTTTCTAAGGTAGCTGTACAATTTCACACTCCTACCAACAATCTGTGAGACTTCCTGTTGTTCTACACCTTTGTTAATATTTTCTATTTACTGGTTTCATTTTGATCATTCTGCTAGGAATGTGGTGGTATCTCACCGCGGTTTGAATTTGAATTTTCCTGATGACTGTTGATATTGGTCTCTTTTGCATAAGCTTATTGGCTATTAATATATCTTCTTTTGTAAAGTTTCTGCTCACATATTTTGCTTAATTTTTATTGGGCTACTTGTTTTTAATGAATGAGTTGTAATTTTTAAAATAGGCTCTAATTTTGGAGTACATTCATGGCAAAATTGAATAGACATCACAGATTTCCTGTACATCCCATGCTCCCACATACACACAGCCTCCCCCCACTACAAAACTTCCTTACCGGAGTGGTACATTTGTTACAATCAATGAACCTACATGGACACATAATTTTCACGCAACGTCCGTAGTTTATATTAGGGTTCACTCTTGGCGTTGTACACTCTATGGATTTGGACAAATGTACAATGACATGTATTGATATGCATTTAAGTTTCATCCATGTCTTTTCATGGCTTGATAGATCATTTCCTTTTAGTGGTGAATAATATTCCACTGTCTGGATGTATCGTAGTTTACCCATTCACCTGCTGAAGGGCTTGGTTGTTTCCACATTTTGGCAATTATGAATAAAGCTACCATAAACATCCAGCTGCTGGTTTTTGTGTGCAGTAAGTTTTCAACTCCTTTGTATAAATACCAAGGAACATGACTGCTTGATTCTATGGTGAGAGTATGCTTAGTTTTATAAGAAACTGCCAAACAGTCTTCTAAAGTGGCTGTACCATTTTGCATTCCCATCAGCAATGAATGAGAGTTCCTTGTACCAGTTTTTATATATCTTGGCTTACCATTCTTTCTAAGATTTATGCTTACAAATATTTTCTCCAAGTCTGTGGTATGTATATTAATCTTCTTATTGATATTTTTAATGAGGTCTTTAATTTTATGAAATCCACTTTTCCTATTTTTACTGTGTCAAATTTGTTGGCATGAAGTTGTTGTTAAGAGTCAGTTATCCTTTCAGTGTCTGTAGAATGTATAGCAACAACCGCCCTTATTCCTGCTGTTGATTATTTGTGTTTTATCTCCTCTCCTTCTCTTCTCTTCTACCTAGGATTTTCCTTTTATTTCTTTTTCTTTTTTTTCTTATTTCCTGATGTGGAAATTTTGGTTCACCAGTTTTGATATATACTATTCAGTTAAAGCATTTTCTGATTTCCTTTGTAACATATTCTTTGGTCCATGGATTATTTAGAAGTGTGTTATTAAGTTTCCAAATATTATGTTTGTGGGGTTTTGACATGTTATTATTGACTTCTAATTTTTTTTTTTTTTTTTTTTTTTTTTTTTTTTTTTTTTTGGAGCACAGGCTCCGGACGCGCAGGCCTAGCGGCCATGGCTCACGGGCTTAGTTGCTCCGCGGCATGTGGGATCTTCCCGGACCAGGGCACGAACCCGTGTCTCCTGCATCGGCAGGCGGATTCTCAACCACTGCGCCACCAGGGAAGCCCCTGACTTCTAATTTTAATTACCTTTTGGTTAATACATTCTTTTATTTCAATCTTTTAAAATATTTTGAGACTTAGTTTATGATACAGCATATAATCTATCTTGGTGAAAATACAAGGTGAATTAGAAAAGAATGTATATTCTGCAGTTATTGGGTATAGGGGTCTATAACTATCAATTAGGTTAAGGTGATAAAATAGTGTGCAAGTCATCTGTCTTTTCTTATTTTTTATTTATTTTTTTTGCGGTATGTGGGCCTCTCACTGTCGTGGCCTCTCCCATTGCGGAGCACAGGCTCCAGACGTGCAGGCTCAGTGGCCATGGCTCACGGGCCCAGCCGCTCTGCGGCATGTGGGATCTTCCCGGACCGCGGCTCGAACCCATGTCCCCTGCATCGGCAGGCGGGCTCACAACCACTGTGCCACCAGGGAAGCCCTCTTATGTTGTTTTTACGATATATTTTTTCCTATTGTTTGTTTTCAACCTGTGTCTTTATACTTAAAGTGTGTCTCTGGGAGACAGCATATAGTTGAATCTTGCTTTTGTATCCATTATGATAATTCATTTCATTGGAAAGTTTAATCCATTTAATTTAATGTAATAATTGGTATTGTTAGATTTATCTCAACATTTTATTATTTGTCTTCTGTTTGAACATTCTGTTTTTGATCCTTCTGGTCTCCTTCTCTGTCTTCTTTGGGATTATTTGAATATTTTTAAAAATCCTGTTTTAATTGGCTTTTTAGATGTATGTCTTAACATTTAATTTTGTGGCAACTCTAGGGATTATGGCATATACTCTTAACACTTTATAGTATACTTAAAATTCATATTGTAAAATATACTTACAATGTAGAAAATTTAGAAAAGCATAGGTTATTTATCCCTTTCTCACTGTCCTTTACTTTATAGTGATCTCATGTATTACATCTATAATCTATAATATGTAAGTTATAAATCTTACAAGTCAATGCTATTTTTCTTTAAAAATTATTAAAAATAAATTAAGAGAAAAATATTCTTTTATCATATTCATTTCTTGAAATAATCTCCATTTCTTCTGAGTTTGTCTCTAGTATCATTTCTCTTCATCATAAAGAATTTCCTTTAGTATTTCTTGTAGTCCAGTTCTGCTGATGATAAATTGTTAGTTTTCCTTTACTGAAAATGTCTTTTATTTTCCCTTTATTCTTTTTTAATTTTATTTTTTTTAACATCTTTATTGGAGTATAACTGTTTTACAATAGTGTGTTAGTTTCTCCTTTACAACAAAGTGAATCAGTTATACATATAAATATGTTCCCATATCTCTTCCCTCTTGCATCACCCTCCCTGCCACCCTCCCTATCCCACCCCTCTAGGTCACAGAGCACAGAGGTGATCTCCCTGTGCTATGCGGCAGCTTCCCACTAGCTATCTAATACATTTGGTAGTGTATATATGTCCCTGCCACTCTCTCACTTCGTCCCATCTTACCCTTCCCCTTCCCCATATCCTCAAGTCCGTGCTCTAGTAGGTCTGTGTTTTATTCCCGTCCTATCACTAATCTCTTCATGACATTTTTTTTCTTAGATTCCATATATATGTGTTAGCATACGGTATTTGTTTTTCTTCTTCTGACTTACTTCACTCTGTATGACAGACTCCAGGTCTATCCACTTCATTACAAATAACTCAGTTTCATTTCTTTTTATGGCTGAGTAATATTCCATTGTATATATGTGCCACATCTTCTTTATCCATTCATCTGTTGATGGACACTTAGGTTGCTTCCATGTCCTGGCTATCGTAAATAGAGCTGCAATGAACATTTTGGTACATGACTCTTTTTGAATTATGGTTTTCTCAGGGTATATGCCCAGTAGTGGGATTGCTGGGTCATATGGTAGTTCTATTTGTAGTTTTTTTTTTTTTTCTTTTTTTTTTTTGCGATACGCGGGCCTCTCACTGTTGTGGCCTCTCCCGTTGTGAAGCACAGGCTCCGGATGCGCAGGCTCAGCGGCCATGGCTCACAGGCCCAGCTGCTCCGCGGCATGTGGGATCCTCCCGGACCGGGGCACGAACCCGTGTCCCCTGCATCAGCAGGCGGACTCTCAACCACTGCGCCACTAGGGAAGCCCATCTATTTGTAGTTTTTTAAGGAACCTCCATACTGTTCTCCATAGTGGCTGTATCAATTTACATTCCCACCAGCAGTGCAAGAGTGTTCCCTTTTCTCCACACCCTCTCCAGCATTTATTGTTTCTAGAGTTTTTGATGATGGCCATTCTGACTGGTGTGAGATGATATCTCAGTGTAGTTTTGATTTGCATTTCTCTAATGATTAATGATGTTGAGCATTCTTTCATGTGCTTGTTGGCAATCTGTTTATCTTCTTTGGAGAAATGTCTATTTAGTTCTTCTGCCCATTTTTGGATTGGGTTGTTTGTTTTTTTGATATTGAGCTGCATGAGTTGCTTATAAATTTTGGATATTAATCCTTTGTCAGTTGCTTCATTTGCAAATATTTTCTCCCATTCTGAGGGTTGTCTTTTGGTCTTGTTTATGGTATCCTTTGCTGTGCAAAAGCTTTTAAGTTTCATTAGGTCCCATTTGTTTATTTTTGTTTTTATTTCCATTTCTCTAGGAGATGGGTCAAAAAGGATCTTGCTGTGATTGATGTCATAGAGTGTTCTGCCTATGTTTTCCTCTAAGAGTTTGATAGTGTCTGGCCTTACATTTAGGTCTTTGACCCATTTTTAGTTTATTTTTGTGTGTGGTGTTAGGGAGTGTTCTAATTTCATACTTATACATGTAGCTGTCCAGTTTTCCCAGCAGCACTTATTGAAGAGGCTGTCTTTTCTCCATTGTATACTCTTGCCTCCTTTATCAAAGAAAAGGTAACCATACATGCATGGGTTTATCTCTGGGCTTTCTATCCTGTTCCATTGATCTATATTTCTGTTTTTGTGCCAGTACCATACTGTCTTGATTACTGTAGCTTGTAATATAGTCTGAAGTCAGGGAGCCTGATTTCTCCCGCTCCATTTTTCGTTTTCAAGATTGCTTTGGCTATTCAGGGTCTTTTGTGTTTCCATACAAATTATGAAATTTTTTGTTCTAGTTCTGTAAAAAATGCCAGGGGTAATTTGATAGGGATAGCATTGAATCTGTAGATTGCTTTGGGTAGTAGAGTCATTTTCACAATGTTGATTCTTCCAATCCAAGAACATGGTATATTTCTCCACCTATTTGTATCATCTTTAATTTCTTTTATCAGTGTCTTATCGTTTTCTGCATACAAGTCTTTTGTCTCCTTAGGTAGGTTTATTCCTAGATATTTTATTCTTTTGTTGCATTGGTAAATGGGAGTGTTTTCTAAATTTCACTCTCAGATTTTTCATCATTAGTGTATAAGAATGCCAGAGATTTCTGTGCATTAATTTTGTATCCTGCTACTTTACCAAATTCATTGATTAGCTCTAGTAGTTTTCTGGTAGCATCCTTAGGATTCTCTATGTATAGTATCATGTCATCTGCAAACAGTGACAGCTTTACTTCTTCTTTTCCTATTTGGATTCCTTTTATTTCTTTTTTTTCTCTGATTGCTGTGGCTAGAACTTCCAAAACTATGTTGAATAAGAGTGGTGAGAGTGGGCAACCTTGTCTTGTTCCTGATCTTAGTGGAAATGGTTTCAGTTTTTCACCATTGAGAACAATGCTGGCTGTGGGTTTGTCATATATGGCCTTTATTATATTGAGGAACGTTCCCTCTCTGCCTACTTTCTGCAGGGTTTTTATCATAAATGGGTGTTGAATTTTGTCAAAGGCTTTCTCTGTATCTATTGAGATGATCATATGGTTTTTCTCCTTCAGTTTGCTGATATGGTGTATCACGTTGATTGATTTGCATATATTGAAGAATCCTTGCATTCCTGGAATAAACCCCACTTGATCATGGTTTATGATCCTTTTAATGTGCTGTTGGATTCTGTTTGCTAGTATTTTGTTGAGGATTTTTGCATCTATGTTCATGAGTGATATTGGCCTGTAGTTTTCTTTCTTTGTGACGTCTTTGTCTGGTTTTGGTATCAGGGTGATGGTGGCCTCATAGAATGAATTTGGGAGTGTTCCTCCCTCTGCTATCTTTTGGAAGAGTTTGAGAAGGATAGGTGTTAGCTCTTCTCTAAATGTTTGATAGAATTCACCTGTGAAGCCATCAGGTCCTGGGCTTTTGTTTGTTGGAAGATTTTAAATCACAGTTTCAATTTCAGTGCTTGTGATTGGTCTGTTCATATTTTCTATTTCTTCCTGGTTCAGTTTCAGCAGGTTGTGCATTTCTAATAATTTGTACATTTCTTCCAGGTTGTCCATTTTATTGGCATAGAGTTGCTTGTAGTAATCTCTAATAATCTCTTGTATTTCTGCAGTGTCAGTTGTTACATCTCCTTTTTCATTTCTAATTCTATTGATTTGAGTCTTCTCCCTTTTTTTCTTGATGAGTCTGGCTAATAGTTTATCAATTTTATTTATCTTCTCAAAGAACCAGCTTTTACTTTTATTGCTGTTTGCTATTGTTTCCTTCATTTCTTTTTCATTTATTTCTGATCTGATCTTTATGATTTCTTTCCTTCTGCTAAATTTGGGGTTTTTTTGTTCTTCTTTCTCTAATTGCTTTAGGTGCAAAGTTAGGTTGTTTATTCAAGATGTTTCCTGTTTCTTAAGGTATGATTTTATTGCTATAAACTTCCCTCTTAGAACTGCTTTTGCTGTATCCCATAGCTTTTGGGTCGTCGTGTCATTGTCATTTGTTTCTAAGTATTATTTGATTTCTTCTTTGATTTCTTCAGTGATCACTTCATTATTAAGTAGTATATTGTTTAGCCTCCATGTGTTTGTATTTTTTACAGATCTTTTCCTGTAATTGATATCTAGTCTCATAGCGTGGTGGTCGGAAAAGATACTTGATAAGATTTCAATTTTCTTAAATTTGGCAAGGCTAGATTTGTGACCCAATATATGATCTACCCTGGAGAATGTTCCATGAGCACTTGAGAAAAATGTGTATTCTGTTGTTTTTGGATGGAATGTCCTATAAATATCAAGTAAGTCCATCTTGTGTAATGTATCATTTAAAGCTTGTGTTTCCTTATTTATTTTCATTTTGGATGATCTGTCCATTGGTGAAAGTGGGGTGTTAAAGTCCCCTACTGTGATTGTGTTACTGTTGATTTCCCCTTTTATGGCTGTTAGTATTTGCCTTATGTATTGAGGTGTTCCTATGTTGGGTGCATAAATATTTACAATTATTATATCTTCTTCATGGATCGATCCCTTGATCATTATGTAGTGTCCTTCTTTGTCTCTTGTAATGGTTTTTATTTTAAAGTCTATTTTGTCTGATATGAGAATTGCTACTCCAGCTTTCTTCTGATTTCCATTCACATGGAATATCTTTTTCCATCCCCTCACTTTCAGTCTGTATGTGTCTTTAGGTCTGAAGTGGGTCTCTTGTAGACAGCATATATATGGGTCCTGTTTTTGTATCCATTCAGCCAGTCTGTGTCTTTTGGTGGGAGCATTTAATCCATTTACATTTAAGGTAATTATTGATATGTGCGTTCCTATTACCATTTACTTAATTGTTTCGGGTTGTTCTTGTAGGTCTTTTTCTTCTCTTATGTTTCTTGCTTAGAGAAGTTCCTTTAGCATTTGCTGTAAAGCTGGTTTGATGGTGCTGAACTCTCTCAGCTTTGGCTTGTCTGTAAAGGTTTTAATTTCTCCATCAAATCTGAATGAGATCCTTGCTGGGTAGAGTAATCTTGGTTGTAGGGTTTTTTCCTTCATCACTTTAAATATGTCCTGGCACTCCCTCCTGGCTTGTAGGATTTCTGCTGAAAGATCAGATGTTAATCTTATGGGGATTCCCTTGTGTGTTATTTGTTGTTTTTCCCTTGCTGCTTTTAATATGTTTTCTTTGTATTTAATTTTTGACAGTTTGATTATTATGTGTCTTGGCATGTTTATCCTTGGGTTTATCCTGTATGAGACTCTCTGTGCTTCCTGGACTTGATTGACTATTTCCTTACCCGTGCTAGGGAAGTTTTCAACTATAATCTCTTCAAATAGTTTCTCAGTCCCTTTCTTTTTCTCTTCTTCTTCTGGGACCCCTATAATTCGAATGATGGTGTGTTTAATGTTGTCCCAGAGGTCTCTGAGACTGTCGTTAGTTATTTTCATTCTTCTTTCTTTATTCTGCTCTGCAGTAGTTATTTCCACTATTTTATCTTCCAGGTCACTTATCTGTCCTTCTGACTCAGTTATTCTGCTATTGATCCCATCTAGAGTATTTTTCATTTCATTTATTGTGTTGCTCATCGTTGCTTGCTTCCTCTTTATTTCTAGGTCCTTGTTAACTGTTTCTTGCAGTTTGTCTATTCTGTTTCCAAGATTTTGAATCATCTTTACTATCATTATTCTGAATTCTTTTTCAGGTAGACTGCCTATTTCCTCTTCATTTGTTAGGTCTGGTGTGTTTTTATCTTGCTCCTTCATCTGCTGTGTGTTTTTCTGTCTTCTCATTTTGCTTATCTTACTGTGTTTGGGGTCTCCTTTTTGCAGGCTGCAGGTTCGTAGTTCCTGTTGTTTTTGGTGGCTGTCCCCAGTGGCAAGGGTTGGTTCAGTGGGTTGAGTAGGTTTCCTGGTTGGGGGGACTAGTGCCTCTGTTCTGGTCGATGACGCTGGATCTTGTCTTTCTGGTGGGCAGGTCCACATCTGGTGGTGTGTTTTGGGGTGTCTGTAGCCTTATTATGATTTTCGGCAGTCTCTCTGCTAATGGATGGGGCTGTAGACCTGTCTTGCTCTTTGTTGGGCATAGGGTGTCCAGCACTGTTCGTTGCTGTTCCTTGAGTGAAGCTGGGTCTTGGTGTTGAGGTGGAGATCTCTGGGAGATTTTCACCGTTTGATATTGCGTGGAGCTGGGAGGTCTCTTGTGGACCAGTGTCCTGAGGTTGGTTCTCCCATCTCAGAGACACAGCCCTGATGCATGGCTGGAGAGCCAAGAGCCTTTAATCCACACGGCTCAAAATAAAAGGGAGAAAAAATAGAAAGGAAAGAAAGGAAGGAAGGAAGGAGGGAGGGAAGGAAGGAAGAAAGAAAGGATGAGTGGAAGGAAGAAAGCAAGAAAGGAAGGAAGGAGGAGAGGAAGAAAGGGAAGAAGGAAGAGAGGAAGAAAGGGAGGAAGAAAGGAAGGAAGAAAGAAAGGGAGAAGACAAAATAAAGTAGGATAAAATATGGTTATTAAAATAAAAAATAATTATTAAGAAAAAAAATTTCTATAAAAACAAACAAAAAAACGGGTCTAACCCTAGGACGAATGGTGCAAGCAAAGCTATACAGACAAAATCTCACACAGGAGCACACACATACACACTCACAAAAAGAAAAAAGGGGAAAATAATAATATATCTTGCTCCCAACATCCACCTCCTCAACTTGGGATATTTCGCTGTCTATTCGGGTTTTCCACAGATGCAGGGCACTTCAAGTTGATTGTGGAGCTTTAATCCGCTGTTTCTGAGGCTGCTGGGAGAGACCTCCCCCTCTCCTCTTTGTTTGCACAGCTCCTGGGGTTCAGCTTTGGACTTGGCCCCACCTCTGCATGTAGGTCGTCTGAGGTTGTCTGCCCTTCGCTCAGACAGGACGGGGTTAAAGGAGCAGCTGATTCAGTGGCTCTGGCACAGGCCGGGGGGAGGGACGGGCACGGATACGGGGCGAGCCTGTGGTGGCAGAGGCCAGTGTGACTCTGCACCGGCCCGAGGCGCGCCACACGTTCTCCCTGGGAAGCTGTCCCTGGATCCCGGGACCCCGGCAGTGGCGGGCTCCATGGGCTCCCGGAAGGGGCGGTGTGGAGAGTGACCTGTGCTCGCACACAGGCCTCTTGGTGGCGGCAGCAGCAACCCTAGCGTCCCACACCCGTCTCTGCTGTCCATGCCGACAGCCGCGGCTCACGCCTGTTTCTGGAGCTCCTTTATGAGGTGCCCTTAATCCTCTCTTCTCGCGCCCCAGGAAGCAAAGAGGCAAGAAAAAGTCTCTTGTCTCTTCGGCAGCTCTGCACTCGTTTCTGGAGCTCCTTAAAGCTGCGCGCTTAAACCCCTCTCCTCGTGCACCAGGAAGCAAAGAGGGAAGAAAAGGTATCTTGCCTCTTTGGCAGCTCAGACTTTCCTGGACACCCTCCCGGCCAGCCGTGGTGCACTAACCCCTTCAGGCTGTTATCACTCTGTCAACTCCAGACCTTTCCCTGGGATCCTCCCGAGGCTCAGTTCCCAGCCCCGCCCGCCCTGGCAGGTGAGCAGACAAGGCTCTCGGGCTGGTGAGTGCTGATCGGCACCGATCCTCTGCGGAATCTCTCCACTTTGCCCTCCGCACCCTGTTGCTGCGCTCTCCTCCACGGCTCCGAAGCTTCCCCCCTCCGCCACCCGCAGTCTCCGCCTGTAAAGGGGCTTCTAGTGTGTGGGAGTATTTCCTCCTTCACGGCTCCCTCCCACTGGTGCAGGTCCCATCCCTATTCTTTGTCTCTGCTTAATTTTTTTTCTTTTGCCCTCCCCAGGTGCGTAGGGAGTTTCTTGCCTTTTGGGAGGTCTGAGGTCTTCTGCCAGCGTTCGGTGGGTGTTCTATAGGAGCAGTTCCATGTGTATTTCTGATGTCTCTGTGAGGAGGAAGGTGATCTCCGCGTCTTACTCTTCCGCCATCTTCTTGCCTCTCTTCCCTTTATTCTTGAAATATATTCTCATTAGATATAGAATTGTTCATGGACATATTTTTCTTTTAGTGCTTTAAAGATACTATTTCCCTGTCTTCTGACCTCCCTATTCCCTGATGTGATATTCACAGTTATTAAAATGATTGTTTTGCTATATTTAATATAGCTTTGTTTTTCTTAGTGCTATCAAGATCTTTTATGTTGGTTTTAATCAATTGGCTATAATGTGCCTGGGCGTGAGATTTTAAAAGTCCTAATCAGGTTAAATAAGCTTCATGAATTTTAAATTGTTTTTGCACCAGTTTTGGAAACTGTTCTCCCCTTATTTATTCAGATCTCATTCTTTCTCTCCTCTCCTTCTTGGACTTCAGTCATCATGATGTTAGACAACATGTCTAACATATTGTTACTGAGTGTCATATATTTTGATTGTTTTCTCTTTTTTCACATGAACAATTTCAATTGATTTATTTTCAAGTTCTGTGATTTTTTTCTGTGTCATCTTTAATATGCTTATAAGCCTATCCAATGATCTTTTAAAAACATATCAGATATTGTGTAAAAACTTTCATTTGATTGCTTTTAAATTGTGTTGGTTTCTCTACTAAGATTTCTTATCCTTTCATGCATTATGAGGATATTGTCCTTCACTGAGCATCAATATAATTGTAATTTAAAAATCCTTGTCTCCTTCATCTCACAATTGACCTCTGTTGACTGTCTTTTCCCATGGCATGGTCATATCTTCCTGGTCCTCTTTCTGTCAAAATAATTTTGGATGATATCTATGACATTGTAAATTTACTACTGTAGAGTCTCTGGATTCTGTTATATTTATTGAGAGTATTTATGATTGATTTCGTTTAAGTAGATGATTAGCTTGCTTAGACTCAAATTGAGAATTTTGTTTTGTAGTTTAGATATCAATGAAGTAGTTCAAATATCAATTCAGCTCTTTTAGCTTTAGTTACTAGAAGTGTTCCCTGCACATGTGTGCTTCAGTTTTAGGTGGAGATTTGGGTAGAGTTTATTCCTAGAACATGGGTCACCCCTTTTTCTGGCTCTTTTCTTTCTAGAATTCTGCCCTTTATTTATGGCTGACCTGCGTGTCCTTGGCTTCTTTACCTGATTCTTCAGGCTAAGGAAATAGCAACCTTTCTATCAGTGTTTTAGCTGCAGTGGTAGGTTAACCTCAGGCCAAACCTTTTAGGTTTTTCTTGTTTTTTTAATATAAGCATTATATTCATCACTGGGTTTTCTAACACCAGGATGTCCTAAACTGATCTATGCTGCCCTTTCTGAAGGGCACTAGGAACCATAATCTATTTCTCAATACTTGGCAGGCTGTGTTATTTAGACAGTGACTTAGATTCTTTTATTAATAAGAAACAGCAAAAGAAAAAAAATAGAAAAGTCTCATATTCTCACTCTCTAGATCAAGTTTTTATAGCCTTTTTTTTTTTTTTTTTGCGGTACGCGGGCCTCTCACTGTTGTGGCCTCTCCCGTTGCGGAGCACAGGCTCCGGACGCGCAGGCCCAGCGGCCATGGCCCACGGGCCCAGCCTCTCCGCGGCATGTGGGATCTTCCCGGACCGGGACACAAACCCGCGTCCCCTGCATCAGCAGGCGGACTCTCAACCACTGCGCCACCAGGGAAGCCCACCTTTATCGTCTTAATATCCATTTATTTTGATGTTAGTGAAAAAGTAATGTTTATTATTTTATATATCAATTTAAAAACTTTTATTGGACATATATATTATCCCACACATTGTGTATGTGTAGCTATAATAGTGAACAAGAACACAGATCTTGTCCCCAGTAAAGCTGCAATTTAGTAACGGAGACATTAACCTGAACATTAATGTTCTATTCCAGGGATCTGCATATTTTTTTTAAAGGGCCAGATAGTAAATAATTGTGGCTTTTTAGGGTATACAGTCTGTGTCCCAACTACTCAACTCTGCCACTATACTGCGAAAGTTGCCATAAACAATACTTAAAGCATGACTATATTATAATAAACCTTTACTGACGGACGCTGGAATTTATAATTCATATAACTTTCACATGTCATAAAATACTATTCTTTTGAATTTTTTTAACCATTTAAAAGTGTAAAAACCCGGGCTTCCCTGGTGGCGCAGTGGTTGAGAGTCCGCCTGCCGATGCAGGGGACACAGGTTCGTGCCCCGGTCCGGGAAGATCCCACATGCCGCTGAGCGGCTGGGCCGGTGAGCCATGGCCGCTGAGCCAGCGCGTCCGGAGCCTGTGCTCCGCAATGGGAGAGGCCACAGCAGTGAGAGGCCCGCGTACCGAAAAAAAAAAAAAAAAAAAGTGTAAAAACCTTTAGCTCTCAGGCCATGCAAAATCAGGTGGAAGGTGAGATTTGTCTGCAGGTCATAGTTTGCTGTCCCTTAGTCTGTTCAGGAAACATTAATTGAGCATTTTTGCATCTGACAATATGCAATGGGGATACATAAGTAAAGGACAAAATTCCTCCACTAACAGATAAGTTATAATCTTAATTTTAGTGATCAATATTCAATTCATTTTTGTAGCAAACATAGGTGAATCTTACTTTGATCTATACTCTCATTTTGCAAAGAAATTAGCTTCATTACACTGTTATTTAAAAATTCATCTAAATTTTCAAATATGGAGGAGATTTTGTTACAGTAATTAAGCCTGTTTCTTATAATAAAAATAAAAATAAGAATTGTGTTCATTAAGTGGGTATACAGTGTATTTTTCCACTTGTTGCATTTTAACATTGTAGTTACACTAGGTTAAAAGTAAAAATTAAAGATGAAAAATTTATTATGTTTATGAACATGTATATATATATATTTTTTTGCTGTACACGGGCCTCTCACTGTTGTGGCCTCTCCCGTTGCGGAGCACAGGCTCCGGTGTATTTGGGAATGTCAGGAAATATGTCACCCAAAGGTTACTGATTTTGCTCATCAGTACCATTTCCTTCCCTCTTTTCCCATCTCTACCCAAACTCCTTCACAGCTGACAGTCCTATTACCAATAATTACCAGTACTGTCCAGTCAGGCAGTGGAAAGGAGAGGGTTGATGGATAATGCAACTCCTCAGCCACACCACATAATTAATTTCAAAGGCATGCACATTTGGTACTTCATAATTCATTCTGCCTCAAGTAGTGTTTTGCAGAGAGCTTCCATTTTTGTTTTTCTTTCCCACAGATTCTTTGATTGCCAAGTTCATGATATCAGGGTTCTTGATGTGTGCCTGCATGTGTGTGCTTTTAAAATAAGCTACATGAGGTTTATATAATTCTTCTATAAACGTGATGCTTATTTTTTATTGGATAATATATTTGTTTATTTCCTCATTCCTTTTATTTCAAATTCAGGTAATATGTCAGTCAGGGAATCATAATTGACAACCCAGATGATTATTTGAATTAACTGATGACATCAATGAAATTACTACACATAAACTAGTAGTAAACCTATCTTAAAGTAAATGATATTATTTCACTAATTAGAGCCAAAAAATAATATGTGCTACAATTTCTCTGTAGACATAGAATTTTTTCCTTTATATCATTTGCTTTCCTTTTGGCAGGAATTTTATCTTTACAGGCAGATGACTTATTTGTTAAATTTATATGTGTATTAATTCAAATTGATTCAGCCTCATACTGAATCCATACTGAACAGAAATACATAAAATGTATAAATACATAATACATAAAATGTATATTGAAATAAATATGATACAAATTCAAAGAATGTACCTCTTTTGACTCATAGCCAAATGGTCACTAGACTGAGATTCTGCCAAACGAAAGTGGGCAGGGACTTTTACCAATTAAAGTGGTTGGAAAGGACCCAGAAGATTTTAGTTCTCTGCAAATGAAGTCTCACAACTCTGATGATTAGTTATGCTGATTCAGTGTCCTACAACCGAATCAGTAAAGGGAGAACTCGTAGGAACATAACTACTTTAGGCCTCATAGATTTTGGTCAGTACCTTATAACATAGCAAATAGAACCAAATTAGTGACTACTGATGGTAGTAGGCAGAATTCTAAAGATGTCCCCCCAAGATTCTCATCCCCTGGTTATTCAAACACTAATCTAGGTATTTCTATCAAAGGACTTTGCAGTTGTAATTAAAGTTACCAATTAGCTGATCTTAACATGGGAAGATTATCATCGACTGTTCAAATGGGCTGATGTAATTGCATGGTTCCTTAGGACCTTCTATATACAGACCATGTCATTTGCAAATAGAGTTTTACTTTCTGTTTCCTTTCTGGCTGCCTTTTATTTCACTTTCTTGTCTAATTGCCCACCTAGAAACTTGGTTGCAATGTTGAATAGAATTGGTGATAGCAGATATCCTTATTTCCATTAGTGGAAAACTTTTTAAACTTTTACCATCAGGCTTGATGTTAGCTGAGGGTTTTTTGTAGATGTCATTTATCAGGTAAGCATGCTCACGTCTCTGACTAATATATGAAGAGTTTTTTATCCCAAGAAAGTGTTAGACTTTGTCAAATGTGTTTTCTGCCTCTATTGAGACGATCATGTCATTTGGGGCCTTTATTTATATGGTGTTGTATAGTGATTAGTTTTCATATAGTGATTGGTTTTCATATGTAGAACCAAATTTGCATTCCTGGGATAAATTCCTCTTGGTCATGGTGAATAATCCTTTTTATATCTTTATGTCTTGCTTGATGAGGCTTTCCAGTATTTTGTTTAATATGTTTATGTGTATGTTAATCAGGGATATTGATCTATAATTTTCTTTTTTTTTGATATGTTTGTGATATGTTTGCCAGATTTTGATATCAAGAAAATAATGGCCTCACAGAATGAGTCAGGAAGTCTTTCTGCTTATAATTTGTGCAAGAGTTGGTGAAGTTAGTGTTAATTCTCTAAATGTTTTATAGAATTCACTAGTTCATCCTTCTGTGACTGAAAATTTCTTTGTGGGGAGCTTTTTGGTTATTGATTCATTCTTTTGTTATCTATTCAGATTTTCTATCTCTACTAGAGTCCGTTTTGGTCCTGAATCAGTTTCTGTGTCTTGCTAGGATTTTTTTCATATTATCAAGGTTATCTAATTTGTTAGACTGCATTTGTTGATAATATTTCCTTATAATTCTTTTTATTTCTATAAAGGTGGTAGTTCTGACCCTTGTTTCACTATTCATTCAGTAAATTGAGATGTCTTCTTTTTTTATTGGTCAGTCTAGTGAAAGATTTTTTAATTTTGTTGATCTTTCCAAAAACCAACTTTTGTTTTACTTAATTTTATTGTATTGGTTGTCTATTCTCTATTTGATTTATTTATACTCTAATATTTACTATTTCCTTCTACTACTTGCTTTGGGTTTAGTTTGCTCTTCTTCCAGCTTTGTAAGGTGAAAGTTTAGATTGTTGATTTTAAAACCTTTTTTTAAATTTAGTAATTTATAGCTAGAAGAACAAATTTAACTGCATCTCATGCATTTTGATATATTGTATTTTCACAATGCTTCAAAATGCATGAGATGCAGTTAAATTAGTTATTCATATCAAGTATTTTCTAATTTATCTTCTGATTTTCACCTTTGACCCATTAGGAGTGTGTTATTTAATTTCTACATATTTGCAAATTTCCTTCATTTCTTTCTGCTCTTGACTCAAATCACTCCATTGTAGTTGTAGAACATACTTGTATGATTAACATCCTCTTAAATGTATTGAGAGTTGTTTTGTGGCCTAAAATAAGGTCTTTCCTGGAGAACATTTTGTGTACACAATAAAAGCATATGCATTTTGCTGCTGTTGGATAGAGGATTCCACATGTGTCTGTTAGGTCTAATTGGTTTATAGTGCTGCTCAAGTCTTCTATACCCTTACTGATCTTCTGTCTAACTGTTCTATTCATTCTGAAAAATGGAGTGTTGAAGTTTCCAACTATTGTTGAATTCTCTGTTTTCACTTCGATTCTATTAGTTTTTGTTTCTTATATTTTGGGGCTCTGTTTTTAGGTGCATATATATTTATAATTGTTATTTGTTTGGTGGGTTGATTCTTTTTTCATTATAAATTGTTCTTTTATGTCTCTAATAACATTTTTATTGTGCATTAAAATGTTTTATGAATTTCCAGCTCTCTTTTAGTTGTTTGTATATTTTTTATATTTCTTTATTTTCAGCCCTTTTTTGGTAGTTGAATTGTTGGCTTATGTTTTTATACAGTATATCAACCTCAGACTTTTGATTGACAAGGTAGAATTTACACCTGCTATCTGCTATTTGTTTTCTGTCTTTCTTGTTACTCTGTTCCTCCATTACTGTTTTCTTCTTTGTTATGTATATATTTTCTGTATGTATTATATATTGTATGTATATATATAATATTTTGAATTAGTTTACTGGATGCTTTAGGCATTACAATCTATGCTGGATTAGTACAATTTAATTGCAATAGTATTTAAGAAATTTGTCCTACCTAGCTCTATTCTCCCCATATTTATGCTGTTATAGCCACAAATTGCATCTTAATATATTGTGTGCCCATTAACACTGAATTTTGAGTTTGATTTTTATCAAGTATAACACTTATAGTGATTAGTTATTGATTTTATAATTTATATCTCTTTATTGATAGTCTCTACTTTGTAAGATATCATTCTCATGTTTTCTTAGTTCGTTAGACATGGTTTCCTTTAGCTCTTTGAAATATTTTAAATAGCTGATTTAAAGTCTTTTTGTCAGTAGGTCCAATGTCTGGGCTTTCTCAGAGACACTTTTGTTTGATTGTTTTTTTCCTTTGTATGAGTCACATTTTTTTGTTTCTTTGCATTTCTCACAATTTCTTTTGAAACATGGACATCTACAACAATATAATGTGGCAAGTGTGGAAATCTTTTTCCCTCACTTTTATAGTTTGTTGTTGTTTGCTGTATTTGTTGTTTTTACTTTAGTGACTTCCCTGGATTAATTCTGTAAAGTCTTTATTCCTGTCATGTGTGTCCATAGAATTCTGTGCTTGGTCAGCTGGGAATAGAGTTTCTTAAATGCCTGGAACCAATAAATTTCCCAGTGTTTGTTGAGGAACTCTATTGTGGTGTATCTTCAATACTTACCTAGGCAGTTGATATCTCTGTCTTATTCTTCACTTCCTGCCTTAAGAGAGCCTCAAAGTCAGCCAGAGATGAGAGCTTAGGGCCTTTTCAGGTCTTTCCAGAGCATGTGTACAGCCCTATGCATGCACATGTCTCTGTAGGTTTGCAGGAAGATGTTGGAGCATTTCAAAGCTCCTATGGGACATTTCAGTTTCCAGTTTTGCTTTAAGCTTTTGGTTAGTCTATTGTTGACCCCATATGTTATGTACTGCACCAAGCAACAGTAAAGTTAAAACACTTGCCAGTAATTGTTTTCAACACATGCCTACTGTAAAGAGTCTATTTGCAGTGGGCAATTTCAGACAGCCTTGTAAGTGGTGTCTTTCAGGAAACACCAGACATAACAAATAATGATAATTATTTGATAATTAATTGGTAATGAGGCTTGAAAGAGTTTTAACTCTATTCTGCTCATTTCTGTGGTTGCCATGCTGCACCAGGAATGTGGGCTGCCATTTTTTATAGTTGCTGTGGAGCTGGAGAGTGGTGGGAATAGGGCCAAGTTAAAAAGAAAAAGAAAAGAAAAAAAACCCCTAAAATTTACTGTTTTTACTGAGATTCAGTTATGTATTGAATAAAAGGCTTCCAGTTTGCCGTAAGCTTTACTGTGGCCATTTTTGCCAATATTTTCGTTGCTTTTATTGAGGAGAACAATTTCAGAGGTCTTTTTACATTGACATTTTTATTAATATCACTCTCATTTTTATTGCATTTTTTATGATTCCCTAAAGTGATTCACCTAGCCCTTTGTCACTGAAGCAGACTTAAATGTATATGGCAGCATTTATTTACACCTTGCTAGCAATTATAGGGGATTACTATCTGAGGGTATCCTTTGATACAGTTTTAACAAATAGTATGTGTTTATGTCGAACTTGTTAATTTAATGAACAGGAATGGGGCAAAACTTACGATTCAGTAGAAATGGAATTTAATAAATAGAAATTACCAACTTGAAGGAGTTTGTATCTAAGACTGTTATTTAACCTCTGTTATCTGAACTGAGCCATATTTCTGTCACAAATGAACACACTTTTCCTGTTCCAAAAGTTTTGACATTTTAACCTTTCCTTCAGGCCTTGGATCTTGTCACAATGATCCGTTCCTGCAGCCTGATTTTTTTTCATATTATCTTACTGTTAAAATACTCAGTTTTTCGAGTTCCTTTGAGCCCATTGGTTACTCTACAGCATACAATAGGATTTCTGTTTCTCCTGCTTGCATTCATTCTCATTAATCACTTAGATCTTGGGAAATGGAGGAAAGGCAAGACTGCCTATCAGTAGTTGAAGAAAGTGAGACTGAAAAGTCTATCTTATCTTTTCTAAGGATCAAGGTTGGTGGAATTCACTGCCAAAGTTATTGAATTAGCCCTCAAAACTTGATTCATGGTTTTTGTTACTTTCATATTTTATATATTTCTGGGGTTTTACTCCTACATGTACCCAGCTACTAAGAAGAAAAAGCCCTTTAACATAAACATTTAAGATTATAAATGGAATCATCCTGTCTTATTTTGTAATTTTAATAATTCTTATTTTGTAGCTTTAATAATTAACGACTTCATCACAAGGTGGTTTTAAATCTGTTTCGAAGATAGGCTATGCAGTTGCTTTTATTGATGCATGAATAAAATGGGAATTTATGAATCATATGAACAAACTGAAATGAATATGGTAGAGATTACTAGGAGACATGTGATGAGAATGGTGGTGTGTGTATGAGTGGTATGATGTTACTAGGCTCCCTCAAGGACTAAGAGGGGTGTGTGGAGAGTATATTGAATACCTTTTTAAAAAATCAGCTTTGTAAGTCTCTTCTTGATGCTTAGAGCCAGCAGTAGGAGAGGATATCAGATGAGGGAATGGGCATGTGGGAAAAACTTATGCTGCCAAGGATCTGCTTCTTTCTTTTATACTCATAGACCTGATAACTAAAGTCCTAGGGAAAGCAAGATAACTTTCTATAAGATGATGTTCTCTAAGGAACATCTCCAACTGTGAATTAAAGAACTTCTATACTCATAGGGAGCAAGGTAAAATTGAGTGTGCATTTGAGAGAATGCTATTGTCACTAAATTGGAATTTAAAAAATAAATAAATAGAAAACAAAAAACCAAGTATTGCTATTAGGTGCATTTTGAATACTTTTTTACCCCATGAAAAGAAATCTTATTACTAGAACAAATGCCAAAGGATCTCAAGTTGTTTCTGAATTTAAAACTTTACTTTTTATGATAACCTGAAGGTTAACCTCGTTTAATTTTTGACAAAATACAGAATAATTTACAGTGTTATAAAATGTACCAGATGACATAGTTAGTATTTATAAAACACCTAGCTTAAATATTCATATAATTTATTTTATTGAAAATGCTGTTTTATTATTTAATAGCTTAATGTATCAATCTGATTTTTAAGACCAAATTTCAAAAATAAATATGGTTAATTTAAGTGATTTCCTTGACAAATGAAAATAATTTTTACTGTATGTATCACAAGTGCTTTTTAGTAGCTGAATATTTGTAAACCGTAATTGAAGGCCTGTTGAATGCTGTTACCATTTGTATTGCAATAATTGTATTTAAACTGCAAACAATAAATCCATATGGCTTATTATGCTCGTTTGATATTATTCACTTGCTTAGCATTTGCTTTCTCTACTGAATATGAAGCAAGAGCAAAATAATGGTTGTCTACTTGTATCACCATGATACCAGCTCTTCATCTAAATTATGTTTATAAAATTATTCCAGGTAGTACATTTTGAGAACAATTTTCTGTTATTGCAGGGACTTCAGTTATCTTTTCTGCTTCATTAGGGTTCAGTTTTGGAATAACTGTAGGGAAGAAGAGGTTTCTTAGGTTTCATAATTTTACTATTGATTCTCTCAATGATGTGACAATTAAATTTGATTTCCAAGACAGCTTTCAAATACCACTGAATAATTTGGGTAGGTATGCCATCATAATCATCATCAACATCATTTTTTCATTCTTTTTGACAAATAGTGGCATACCAAATAGATGAGCAGGAAACAATGGTTCCTGTATTATACACTATAACCTTGTCAAGCATTGCAAAAAATCTATGAAAGCCCAGGGAATGTTCCACATTTATTTTATAGGCTTCTAAATAGTAAGTTGACTGGCATGGTCTGTACTGCAGCATACAGAAGAGCATCGGGACTCAGTATCGTTTTCCATAATCCTGGCAAAAGCTGGGGCTATTTGATCCAATTCTTTCCGGAGAAAAACAGAACAAAATAGGATCTCTTTTGAATTCTTCATTGAATTACTTATCTTGGTGGGCAGTCCCAGTATTATGTTTTCCCTGGATATCATCTTTCCTGGGTTATAACTTTCTAAGTTATGAGATGAATTTGGTCATGGACTACAGCCCATAACAGTGTTTTAGGGAGTACACTCACAATTAGTTATTTTACTGGGGAATATATTGAAGTAACAATATCAGCCAGACTATTTGCAAAAATAAATGGTACAGTTAAATATGTCATTCTTTAAACAAAAATATATTGACCCATTGTGGATATAGGCCTGAATTATTGCCTCGTATATTAAATAAGTTTACCAGTGATGGCTCTGCATCTAACACACTGACCCTTGTTTTTAACAGCTCACTTCCTCTCATTGGTCTCTAATGTGGATTCTCCTTCCTCAAACTTACGAAGCAGAGTTTTTCTTTCCACAAATAACCAACATGGTTGTCAGGTATTTGAAAGCACACAGCATTTGAATTACTTTCCACATTTGGGAACTTCTTTATTATAATTATTTGAACATTCATTATTTTTCACAGATTACATTTTATTACTTCTCCAGCCAGATGAATGGCAAATTAACAGTTGGCTTTCAAACTACCTGTGGTGGTCCTACACGGCATTTATGGCAAAGCACGGCTGGGCTCCAAAATCAATGGGAGAGGAATGTCCTCAAAATCCAGAGCCCCCAGAGATTTCAGGTATGCACGTTGTATTTTCTGTGTTTGAAGGAAAAACAATAAAGTATAGATGTTTTGCACCAGGTGAATTAAAAGCAGGATGATTAATCATCCCAGTTGTCTGAGGACTGAGGAATTTGTCAGAACTTCAAGTGCTGAAACCAAACAGAAAATTGGGATGGCCAGTCACCCTAAAAGACAATTTTTAAAAGTTTTAAATTTATGTATCAAAACTAAGGTTGTTACGTATTAACATATATTGATATATAAGTAAAATATGACCTTCTAATACTCTTCCTAATTTCTTGAATCCCTCCACTTGCCTTAAAAACTCTCACTATTCCAATCCTCTATTTCTTTTCATTTCTTATTCTTAAGAATCACTTCCCTTCCAAAGTTTTCTCATGCTTTTGAGAGAACGGGACTATCTTAGGTAATGAGGAAATAGTTTGATTTAAATACTAATTCCAAATGCTGTTTAAGTGGAATCATTGTCATATTCATTTCATGGTGAAAGTCAAATTATTCAATACGGCCTTTATTTTCCAAAATAAATTTGAGAATTAAAGCCAATGCAAGCCTGTAAAAGACAAACTTATTTATGCAGCCTAATAAAACTTATGGATGGTGGAAATTATAATCCAATAATTATTATGGGAGTTCTTGGAAAAGTATTGCTCACTTTAACATTTTGGACAGCCAAGCAAAATTTTTCAGTAAAACTGGGATCCTAAAGCATTTTATTCTCAATGAATTTGCTTTTTTAAAAAAATCTTTATTGGAGTGTAATTGCTTTACAATGGAGTGTTAGTTTCTGCTGTATAACAAAGTGAATCAGCTATACATAAACATATATCCCCATATCTCCTCCCTCTTATGTCTCCCTCCCAACTTCCCTATCCCACCGCTCTAGGTGGTCACAAAGCACCGAGCTGATCTCCCTGTGCTACGTGGATGCTTCCCACTAGCTATCTATTTTACATTTGGTAGTGTATATATGTCCATGCCACTCTCTCACTTCGTCCCAGATTCCCCTTCCCTGTGTCCTCAAGTCCATTGTCTACGTCTGTGTCTTTATTCTGTCCTGCCCCTGTGTTCGTCAGAACCATTTTTTTTTCCTAGATCCCATATATATGTGTTAGAATGCGACATTTGTTTTTCTCTTTCTGACTTACTTCACTCTGTATGACAGTCTCTAGGTCCATCCACCTCACTACAAATAACTCAATTTCGTTTATTTTTATGGCTGAATAATATTCCATTGTATATATATGCCACATCTTCTTTATCCATTCATCTGTTAATGGACACTAAGGTTGCTTCCATGTCCTGGCTATTATAAATAGAGCATTGTGGTACATGACTCTTTTTGAATTATGGTTTTCTCAGGGTATATGCCCTATAGTGGGATTGCTGGGTCATATGGTAGTTCTATTTTTAGTTTGTAAAGGAACCTCCGTACTGTTCTCCATAGTGGCTGTATCAATTTACATTCCAACCAGCAGTGCAAGAGTGTTCCCTTTTCTCCACACCCTCTCCAGCATTTACTGTTTGTAGATTTTTTTCTGATGGCCATTCTGAGCAGAGTGAGGTGATACCTCATTGTGGTTTTGATTTGCATTTCTCTAATGATTAGTGGTGTTCAGCATACTTTCATGTGTTTGATGCCAATCTGTATATCTTCCTTGGAGAAATGTCTGTTCAGGTCTTCTGCCCATTTTTGGATTGGGTTGTTTGTTTTTTTGATAATGAGCTGCATGAGCTCCCTGTATATTTTGGAGTTTAATCCTTTGTCACTTGCTTCATTTGCAAATATTTCCTCCCATTCTGAGGGTTGTCTTTTCATCTTGTTTATGGTTTCCTTTGCTGTGGAAAAGGTTTTGTAAGTTTCATTAGATCCCATTTGTTTATTTTTGTTTTTACCTCCATTTCTTTAGGAGGTGCATCAGAAGGGATCTTGCTGTGATTTATGTCATACAGTGTTCTTCCTGTGTTTTCCTCTAAGAGTTTTACAGTGCCTGGCCTTACATTTAGATCTTTAATCCATTTTGAGTTTATTTTTGTGTATGGTGTTAGGGTGTGTTTTAATTTAATTCTTTTACATGTAGCTGTCCAGTTTTCCCAGCACCACTTATTGAAGAGGCTGTCTTTTCTCCATTGTATATTCTTGCTTCCTTTATCAAAGATAAGGTGACCATATGTATGTGGGTTTACCTGTGGGCTTTCCATCCTGTTCCGTTGATCTATATTTCTGTTTTTGTGCCAAAGCTACTGTTTTGATTACTGTAGCTTTGTAGTATAGTCTGAAGCCATGGGGCCTGATTCCTCCAGCTCCATTTTTCTTTCTCAAGATTGCTTTAGCTCTTAGGGGTCTTTTGTGTTTCCATACAAATTGTGAAAGTTTTTGTTCTAGTTCTGTGAAAAATGCCATTGGTAGTTTGATAGGGTTTGCATTGAATTGGTAGATTGCTTTAGGTAATAGAGTCATTTTCACAATGTTGATTCTTCCATTCCAAGATCATGGTATATCTCTCCATCTGTTTGTATCATCTTTAATTTCTTTCATCAGTGTCTCATAGTTTTCTGCATACAGGTCTTTTGTCTCCTTAGGTAGGTTTATTCCTAAGTATTTTATTCTTTTTGCTGCAGTGGTAAATGGGAGTGTTTCCTTAATTTCTCTTTCAGATTTTTCATCATTAGTGTATAGGAATGCGAGAGATTTCTGTACATTAATTTAGTATCCTGCTACTTTACCAAATTCATTGATTAGCTCTAGTAGTTTTCTGGTAGCATCTTTGGGATTCTCTATGTATAGTATCATGTCATCTGCAAGCAGTGGCAGATTTACTTCTTCTTTTCCGATTTGGATTCCTTTTATTTCTTTTCATTCTCTGATTGCTGTGGCTAAAACTTCCAAAACTATGTTGAGTAATAGTGTTGAGAGTGGGCAACCTTGTCTTGTTCCTGATCTTATTGGAAATGGTTTCAGTTTTTCACCATTGAGAATGATGTTGGCTGTGGGTTTGTCATATATGACCTTTATTATGTTGAGTTAAGTTCCTTGTATGCCTACTTTTGGGGGAGTTTTTACAATCAGAAATGGGTGTTGAATTTTGTCATAAGCTTTTTCTGCATCTATTGAGACGTTCATATGGTTTTTATTCTTCAATTTATTTATATGGTTTATCACATTGATTGATTTGCATGTATTGAAGAATCCTTGCATTCCTGGGATAAACCCTACTTGATCACTGTGTATCATCCTTTTAATGTGCTGTTGGATTCTGTTTGCTAATATTTTGTTGAGGATTTTTGCATCTATTTTCATCAGTGATATTGACCTGTAGTATTCTTTTTTTGTGTGACATCTGTGTCTGGTTTTGATATCAGTGTGATGGTGGCCTCATAGAATGAGTTTGGGAGTGTTCCTCTCTCTGCTATATTTTGGAAGAGTTTGAGAAGGATAGGTGTTAGTTCTTCTCTAAATGTTTGATAGAATTCACCTGTGAAGCCATCTGGTCCTGGGCTTTTGTTTGTTGGAAGATTTTGAATCATAGTTTCAATTTCAGTGCTTGTGATTTGTCTGTTTATATTTTCTATTTCTTCCTGGTTCAGACTTGGAAGGTTGTGTTTTTCTAGGAATTTGTCCATTTCTTCCAGGTTGTCCATTTTATTGGCATATTATTGCTTGCAGTAATCTCTCATGATCCTTTGTATTTCTGCAGTGTCAGTCGTTTTTTCTCCTTTTTCATTTATAATTCTGTTGATTTGAGTCTTTTCTCTTTTTTTTTTCACACACACACACCGTATATTATTTTTACAAGAGATAAATAAACGGACACCAAGCCTTGTAAATGGATGAGCACAACAAAAGCAGCAATGATTGCAATTACCAAACAGGAAACACACTCATACTATATCATAATATTGACATTGAGTCCAGTAATCCTACACTGTAACAGCTCCTTTACTTTGCAGTGAAAACTGATTTGTATATTTTTTGCCTCTGAGTCCCTGTGGGATTTTTTTTTTTAATTGAAACAAAGTCACAAAAATTATAATCATTCTCATCAGTTCACTCAATCCCATGTAATTAATTTTTTTCATCTTGCTCTTTTGTTAGCACTTCTATGAATTCATCAGTTTTCCATTCGAGTTCTGAAAATGCTTATTCATTCAGTTCAGCAGTCTAGTTAGTTACCAGAAACCTGTACTTGTCAGAGTCTTTTCCATGAATTCCTTGAAGATGAAATCCTTTTATAGGAACATTTTTGCAAAAGCATCAGAGTATACACTGAACTGTCTGTAAATGACAAAAGACTTAAAAATGACCACGGTTAAAAGATTTGATGAAAGTTCATAATAATGCAATTGACAAGGAAATTTAGTCATTTCTGAGATATACATTTTAAAGTAATAACTAGAATTATGACTCATAACATTATACCAGAACATATAAGATTTTTAGAAATTTCATGTACTGTCTGAAACATTTATATTAACATATTTCCATACAGATAACCCATTGAAAGTTTAGCATTAGTTGTTTTTTGTTGTTGTTTGTTTGTTTTTTTTATAGTGCAGGTTCTTATTAGTCATCAATTTTATACACATCAGTGTATACATGTCAGTCCCAATTGCCTAATTCAGCACACCACCATCCCCACCACACTGCAGTTTTCCCCCCTTGTTGTCCATACTTTTGTTCTCTACATCTGTGTCTCAACTTCTGCCCTGCAAACCAGTTCATCTGTACCATTTTTCTAGGTTCAACATACATGCGTTAATATACGAGATTTCTTTTTATCTTTCTGACTTACTTCACTGTATGACAGTCTCTAGATCTATCCATGTCTCAACAAATGACTCACTTTCGTTCCTTTTAATGGCTGAGTAAAATTCCATTGTATATATGTACCACAACTTCTTTATTCATTCATCTGTCGATGGGCATTTAGGTTGGTTCCATGACCTGGCTATTGCAAATAGTTCTGCAATGAATATTGGGGTGCATGTGTCTTTTTGAATTATGTTTTTCACTGGGTATATGCCCAGTAGTGGGATTGCTGGATCATATGGTAAGTCTATTTTTAGATTTTTAAGGAACCTCCATACTGTTCTCCATAGTGGCAGTATCAATTTACATTCCCACCAACAGTGCAAGAGGGTTCCCTTTTCTCCACACCCTCTCCAGCATTTGTTGTTTGTAGATTTTCTGATGATGCCAATTCTAACTGGTATGAGGTGATACCTCATTGTAGTTTTGATTTGCATTTTTCTAAAAATTAATGATGTTGAGCAGCTTTTCATGTGCTTCTTGGCTATCTGTATGTCTTCCTTGGAGAAATATCTATTTAGGTCTTCTGCCCATTTTTGGATTGGGTTGTTTGTTTCTTTGATATTGAGTTGAATGAGCTGTTAATATATTTTGGAGATTAATCCTTTGTCCGTTGATTCGTTTGCAAATATTTTTTCCCATTCTGAGGCCTGTCTTTTAGTCTTGTTTATGGTTTCCTTTGCTGTGCAAAAGTTTTGAAGTTTCATTAGGTCGCATTTTTAAATTTTTGTTTTTATTTCTATGACTTTATGAGGTGGATCAAAAAAGATCTTGCTATGATTTGTGTCAAAGAGTGTTCTTCCTATGCTTACCTCTAAGAGTTTCATAGTGTCTGGTCTTACATTTAGGTCTCAAATCCATTTTGAGTTTATTTTTATGTATGGTGTTAGGGAGTGTTCTAATTTCAATTTTTTACATGTAGCTGTCCAGTTTTCCCAGCACCACTTATTGAAGAGACTGTCTTTTCTCCATTGTATATCTTTGCCTCCTTTGTCATAGATTAGTTGACCATAGTGCGTGGGTTTAGCTCTGGGCTTTCTATCTCGTTCCATTGATCTATATTTCTGTTTTTGTGCCAGTACCATATTGTCTTGATTACAGTAGCTTTGTAGTATAGTCTGAAGTCAGGGAGTCTGATTCCTCCAGCTCCATTTTTTCCCTCAACACTGCTTTGGCTATTCACGGTCTTTGTGTCTCCATACAAATTTTAAGATGATTTGTTCTAGTTCTGTAAAAAATGCCATTGGTAATTTGATAGAGATTGCATTGAATCTGTAGATTGCTTTGGGTAGTATAGTCATTTTCACAATATTGATTCTTCCAACCCAAGAACATGGTATATCTCTCCATGTGTTGGTATCATCTTTAATTTCTTTCATCAGTGTCTTATAGTTTTCTGCATCCAAGTCTTTTGTCTCCCCAGGTAGGTTTATTCCTAGGTAATTTGTTCTTTTTGTTGCACTGGTAAATGGGACTGTTTCCAAAATTGCTCTTTCAGATTTTTCATCATTAGTGTATAGGAATGCAAGAGATTTCTGTGAATTATTTTTTTATTTTTTTTGTGGTATGTGGGCCTCTCACTGTTGTGGCCTCTCCCATTGCGGAGCAGAGGATCCGGAGGTGCAGGCACAGTGGCCATGGCTCACGGGTCTAACCACTCTGTGGCATGTGGGATTTTCCTGGACCGGGACACAAACCTGTGTCCCCTGCATCAGCAGGTGGACTCTCAACCACTGCTCCACCAGGGAAGCTTTGTGCATTAATTTTGTATCCTGCTACTTTACCAAATTCATTGATTAGCTCTAGTAGTTTTCTGGTGGCATTTTTAGGATTCTCTATGTATAGTATTACGTCATCTGCAAACAGTGACAGTTTTACTTCTTCCTTTGTAATTTGTATTCCTTTTGTTTCTTTTTCTTCTCTGATTGCCATGGCTAGGACTTCCAATACTATGTTGAGTAATAGTGGTGAGGGTGGACATCCTTGTCTCATTCCTGATCTTAGAGGAAATGCTTTCAGTTTTTCACCATTGAGAATGATGTTTGCTGTGGGTTTGTCATGTATGGCATTTATTATGTTGAGGTAGGTTCCCTCTATGCCCACTTTCTGGAGAGTTTTTATCATGAATCGGTGTTGAATTTTGTCCAAAACTTTTTCTGCATCTATTGAGATGATCATATGGTTTTTGTTCTTCAATTTGTTAATATGGTGTATCACATTGTTTGATTTGCATATATTGAAGAATCCTTGCATCCCTGGGATAAATCCCACTTGATCGTGGTGTATGATTCTTTTAATGTGTTGTTGGATTCTGCTTGCTAGTATTTTGTTGATGAATTTTGCATCTGTGTTCATCAGTGATATTGGTCTGTAATTTTCTTTTTTTGTAGTATCTTTGTCTGGTTTTGGTATCAGGATGATGATGGCCTCATAGAATGAGTTTGAGAGTGTTCCTTCCTCTGCAGTTTTTTGGAAGAGTTTGAGAAGGATGGGTGTTAACTCTTCTCTAAATGTTTGATAGAATTCACCTGTGAAGCCATTTGGTCCTGGACTTTTGTTTGTTGGAAGATTTTAAATCACAGTTTCAATTTCATTACTTGTGATTGGTCTGTTCATATTTTCTGTTTCTTCCTGGTTCAGTCTTGGAAGGTTTTACCTTTCTAAGAATTTGTCCATTTATTCCAGGTTGTCCATTTTATTGGCTTAGAGTTTCTTGTAGTAGTCTCTTAGGATGCTTTGTATTTCTGTGGTGTCTGTTGTAAATTCATCTTTTTCATTTCTAATTTTATTTATTTGAGTCCTCTCCCTCTTTTTCTTGATGATTCTGGCTAATGGTTTATCAATTTTGTTTATCTACTCAAAGAACCCGCTTTTAGTTTTATCGATCTTTGGTATTGTTTTCTTTGTTTCTGTTTCATTTATTTCTGCTCTGATCTTGATTTCTTTCCTTCTGCTAACTTTGGGTTTTGTTTGTTCTTCTTTCTCTAGTTCCGTTAGGTGTAAGGTTAGATTGTTTATTTGAGTTTTTTTTTGTTTCTTGAGGTAGGCTTGTATAGCTATAAACTTCCCTCTTAGAACTGCTTTTGCTGCATCCCATAGGTTTTGGATCATTGTGTTTTCATTGTCATTTGTCTCTAGGTAGTTTTTGATTTCCTCTTTGATTTCTTCAGAGATCTCTTGGTTATTTAGTAGTGTATTGTTTAGCCTCCATGTGTTTGTGTTTTTTATGTTATTTTCCCTGTAATTCATTTCTAATCTCATAGCTTTGTTGTCAGAAAAGATGCTTGATATGGTTTCAATTTTCTTAAATTTACTGAGGCTTGATTTGTGACCCAAGATATGATGTCTACTGGAGAATGTTCCGTGCGCACTTGAGAAGAAAGTGTAGTCTTCTGTTTTTGGCTGGAATGTTCTATAAATATCAATTAAATCTATCTGGTCTATTGTGTCTTTTAAAGCTTCTGTTTCCTTATTTATTTTCATTTTGGACGATCTGTCCATTGGTGTAAGTGAGGTTTTAAAGTCCCCCACTATTATTGTGTTACTGTCGATTTCCTCTTTTATAGCTGTTAGCAGTTGTCTTATGTATTGATGTGCTCCTATGTTGGGTGCATATATATTTATAATTGTTATATCTTCTTCTTGGATTGATGCCTTGATCATTATGTAGTGTCCTTCCTTGTCTCTTGTAATAGTCTTTAATTTAAAGTCTATTTTATCTGACATGAGTATTGCTCCTCCATCTTTCTTTTGATTTCCATTTGCATGGAATATCTTTTTCCATCCACTCACTTTCAGTCTGTATGTGTCCCTAGGTCTGATGTGGGTCTCTTGTAGATAGCATATATATGGGTCTTGTTTTTTTATCCATTCAGCAAGCCTGTATCTTTTGGTTGGAGCATTTGATCCATTCATGTTTAAGGTAATTATCAATATGTATGTTCCTATTACCATTTTCGTAATTGTTTTGGATTTTTTTTGTAGGTCCTTTTCTTCTCTTGTGTTTCCCACTTAGAGAAGTTCCTTTAGCATTTTTTGTCGAGCTGATTTGGTGGTGCTGAGTTCTCTTAGCTTTTGCTTGTCTGTAAAGCTTTTGCTTTCTCCATGGAATCTGAATGAGATCCTTGATGGGTAGAGTAATCTTGGTTGTAGGTTCTTCCCTTTCATCACTTTCAGTATATCATGCCACTGCCTTCTGGCTTGTAGAGTTTCTGTTGAGAAATCAGCTGTTAACTTTATGGGAGTTCCCTTGTATGTTATTTGTCATTTTTCCCTTGCTGCTTTCAGTAAGTTTTCTTTGTCTTTCATTTTGCCAATTTGATTACTGTGTGTCTCAGCATGTTTCTCCTTGGGTTTATTCTGTATGGGACTCGCTGCACTTCCTGGACTTGGGTGGCTATTTCCTTTCCCATGTTATGGAAGTTTTCGACTATAATCTCTTCAACTATTTTCTCGGGTCCTTTCTCTCTCTCTTCTCCTTCTGGGACCCTATAATGTGAATGTTGTTGGATTTAATGTTGTCCCAGAGGTTTCTTAAGCTGTCTTCATTTCTTTCCATTCTTTTTGCTTTAGTCTGTTCCACAGCAGTTATATCCACCATTCTGTCTTCCAGGTCACTTATCTGTTCTTCTGCCTCAGTTATTCTGCTATTGATTCCTTCTAGTGTAGTTTTCATTTCAGTTATTGTATTATTCATCTCTGTTTTTCCCTTAATTCTTCTAGGTCTTTGTTAAACATTTCTTGCATCTTCACAATCTCTGCCTCCATACTCTTTCTGAGGTCCTGGATCATCTTCACTATCATTATTCCAAATTGTTTTTCTGGAAGGTTGCCTATCTCTACTTCATTTAGTTGTTTTTCTGGGGTTTTATCTTGTTCCTTCATCTGGTATATAGCCCTCTGCCTTTTCATCTTGTCTATCTTTCTGTGAATGTGGTTTTTGTTGCACAGGCTGTAAGATTGTAGTTCTTCTTGCTTCTGCTATCTGCCCTCTGGTGGATGAGGCTCTCTAAGAGGCTTGATGGGAGGGACTGGTGGACTAACCCAACCTGCTGGTGTTGGAAGGTCTCCTGCAGAGGCAGAGGGTGGCCGCGGCTCACCATGGGGACAAGGACACTGACAGCAGACATTCTGGGAAGTACTCCTTGGCATGAGCCCTCCCAGAGTCCCCCATTAGCCCCACCAATGAGCCCATGTAGGATCCAGTGTTGGGTTGCCTCAGGCCAAACAACCCTCCCTTATTTTTCTTGATGAGCCTGGCTAGTGGTTTATCAATTTTGTTTAATTCTCAAAGAACCAGCTTTTAGTTTTATTGAACTTTGCTATTGTTTACTTCATTTCTTTTTCATTTATCTCTGATCTGATCTTATGATTTCCTTCCTTCTGCTAACTTTGAGGTTTTTTTGTACTTCTTTCTCTAATTGCTTTAGGTGTAATTTTAGGTTGTTTATTTGAGGTGTTTCTTGTTTCTTGAGGTAGGATTGTTTTGCTGTAAACTTCCCTCTTAGAACTGCTTTTCCAACATCCCATAGGTTTTGGGTCATCGTGTTTTCATTGTCACTTGTTTCTAGGTATTTTTTGATTTCCTCAGTGATCTCCTGGTTATTTAGTAGTGTGTTGTTTAGCCTCCATGTGTTTGTATTTTTCACAGATTTTTTCCTGTAATTGATATCTAGTCTCATAGCATTGTTGTTGGAGGAGGTACTTGATATGATTTCAATTTTCTTAAATTTACCAAGGCTTAATTTGTGACCCAAGATATAATCTATCCTGGAGAATGTTCCATGAGCACTTGAGAAGATAGTTTATTCTGTTGTTTTTGGATGGAATGTCCTATAAATATCGATTAAGTGCATCTTGTTTAATGTATCATTTAAATCTTGTGTTTCCTTATTTATTTTCATTTTGGATGATCTGTCAATTGGTGAAAGTAGGGTGTTAATGTCCCCTACTATGATTGTGTTACTGTCTATTTCCCCATTTACGGCTGTTGGCATTTGCCCTATGTATTGAAGTGCTCCTATGTTGGGTGGATAATTATTTACAATTGTTATATTTTCTTTTTGGATTGATCCCTTGATCATTATGTTGTGTGCTTCTTTGTCTCTTGTAATAGTCTTTGTTTTAGTCTATTTTGTCTGATATGAGAATTGCTACTCCAGCTTTGTTTTGATTTCTATTTGCATGGGATAACTTTTTCCATCCCCTCACTTTCAGTCTGTATGTGTCCCTAGGTCTGAAGTGGGTCTCTTGTGGACAGCTTATGTATGGGTCTTTTTTCTGTATCCATTCAGCCAATCTATGTCTGTTGGTTGGAGCATTTAATCCATTTACATTTAAGGTAATTATCAATATGTGTGTTCCTATTACCATTTTCTTGCTTTTGGTTTGTTCTTGTAGGTCTTTTCCTTCTCTTGTGTTTCTTGCCTAGAGAATTTCCTTTAGCAGTTGTTGTAAAGTTGGTTTGGTGGTGCTGAATTCTCTTAGCTTTTGCTTGTCTGTAAAGGTTTTACTTTCTCTGTCAAATCTGAATGAGATCCTTGCTGGGTAGAGTAATCTTAGTTTTAGATTTTTCTCTTTCATCACTTTAAATATGGCTTGCCACTCCCTTCTGGCTTGCAGAGTTTCTGCTGAAAGATCAGCTGTTAACCTCATGGGATTCCCTTGTATGTTATTTGCAGCTTTTAGTTTAGCGCTTTTAATATGTTTTGTTTGTATTTAATTTTTGACAGTTTGATTATTATGTGTCTTGGCATGTTTATCCTTGGGTTTATCCTGTATGGGACTCTCTGTGCTTCCTGGACTTGATTGACTATTTCCTTACCCATGCTAGGGAAGTTTTCAACTATAATCTCTTCAAATATTTTCTCAGTCCCTTTGTTTTTCTTCTTCTGGGACCCCTATAATTCAAATGTAGATGCATTTAATGTTGTCCCAGAGGTCTCGGAGGCTGCCCTCAATTATTTTAATTATTTTTCTTTATTCTGTTCTGTGGTAGTTATTTCCACTGTTTTATCTTCCAGGTCACTTATCCATTCTTCTGCCTCAGTTTTTCTGCTATTGATTTCTTCTTGAGAATTTTTAGTTTCATTTATTGTATTGTTCACCATTGTTTGTTTGCTCTTTAGTTCTTCTAGGTCCTTGTTAAACATTTCTGTGTTTTCTCCAATCTATTTCCAAGATTTAGATCAACTTTACTATCCTTATTCTGAATTCTTTTTCATTTAGACTGCCTGTTTCCTCTTCATTTGTTTTGTCTGGTGGGTTTTTACCTTGCTTCTTCATGTGTTGTGTATTTCTCTGTCTTCTCATTTTGCTTAATTTACTGTTTGGGGTCTCCTTTTCACAGGCTGCAGGTTCGTTTTTCCCTTTCTTTTTGGTTCCTGCCCCCAGTGGGTAATGTTGGTTCAGTGGGTTTTGTAGGCTTCCTGGTGGAGGGGACTGGTGCCTGTGTTCTGATGGATGAGGCTGGATCTTCTTTTTCTGGTGGGTAGGACTGCATCCAGTGGTGTGTTTTGGTGTGTGTGTCTGTGAACTTATTATGATTTTAGGCAGCCTCTCTGCTAATGGGTGTGTTTGTGTTCCTGTCTTGCTTGTTGTTTGGCATAGGGTGTCTAGTACTGTAACTTGCTCGTCATTGAATGGAGCTGGGTCTTCACATTGAGACGGAGATCTCTGAGAGAGTTTTTGCCATTTGATATTATGTGTGGCCAGGAGGTCTCTGGTGGACCAATGTCCTGTACTCGGCTCCCCCACCTCAGAGGCTCAGGCCTGACACCCAGGTGGAGCACCAAGACCCTGTCAGCCACACAGCTCAGAAGAAAAGGGAGAGAAAGAAAGAAAGGAAGGAAGGAAGGAAGGAAGAAAGAATAAAGTTATTAAAATAAAATATAACAAATATATTATTAAAAATAAAAAAATTTAAAAAGTAATAGAAAGAAGAGAGCAACGAAACAACAAATCCACCAATGATAAGAGGCGCTAAAAACTATACTAAAAAAAAAAAAAAGATCCCCAGGACAAATGGTAAAAGCAAAGCTATACAGGCAAAAATCACACAAAGATGCATCCACATACACACTCACAACAGGGGAAGAATGGAAAAATATGTATAAAGAAAAGGAGGAGAGCAACCAAATCAATAAACAAGTGTACCAGTGATAATAAGCTCTAAATACTAAACTAACATAAACATAAAACCAGAAACAGTTAGATGCAGAAAGCAAACCCCAAGTCCACAGTCACTCCCAAAGCCCACCAGCTCAATTTTTGGGTGATTCGTTGTCTATTCAGTTATTCCACAGATGCAGGGTACATCAGTTTGATTGTGGAGATTTAATCCACTGCTCCTGAGGCTGCACAGAGAGATTTCCCTTTCTCTTCTTTGTTTGCACAGCTCCTGGGGTTCAGCTTTGGATTTGGACCCATGTCTTTGTGTAGGTCACCTGAGGGCATCTGTTCCCACCCAGGCATTACGGGGTTAAAGTAGCAGCTGATTTGGGGGCTCTGGCTCACTCAGGCCAGGGGGAGGGAGCGGTGCAGAATGCGGGGTGAGCCTATGGTGGCAGAGGCTGGCGTGGCATTGCAACAGTTTGAGGCATGCTGTGTGTTCTTCCGGGAAAGTTGTCCCTGGATCATGGGACCCTGGCAGCGGCGGGTTGCACAACCTCCTGGGAGGGGAGGTGTGGATAATGACCTGTGCTTGCACACAGGCTTCTGGTAGCTACAGCAGCAGACTTAGCATTTCATGCCCTTCTCTGGTGTCCATGCTGATAGCTGTGGCTCATCAGGCACAAGGCCAAGACACCCTGTGTCCCTTGCCTTTAGTGGCGAGTGCTGTGCAAAATGAGAACCCCAGCTACCAATAACACATCCAATTTGTTGTGGTTATTCAGGTGTCATTAGTTACTATAGAGAAGTTTCTAGTTTATTTATTATAATTTTTTTTTACATCCCTGTGTCTCTCTCTTTTTTCAATAACAACAAGAGCAACAAAACAGAGCCAAGAGTGCCTTTGAAGGGACTGAGTCACATTGACTAGATGCTGAAGTATGAGCTTGCTAAAGTCCCTCTGCATGCTTGTCTAAACTTTAAGGACTGAGATGAGACTCTTGTCTATGTATAAACTATATCAGTATTTATACATCTTTTCCAACTTTGAAACAGAGTGGATGGTAAAAGAGTCTTAAGCTGTCTTTGTCAGGCATTGTGCCTTCTTATATTTAACTGTCTCTGTCTTTCAGTCAAAGTCTTTATTAGTTTCATAATGGAGACTTGATGCTGGGCAGAGGAGAAACTTGCTGCTTGTAGGTTAAACCTTTTAAAATAACTTCTTTGGGCTTCCCTGGTGGCGCAGTGGTTGAGAATCCACCTGCAGATGCAGGGGGACACGGGTTCGTGCCCCAGTCGGGGAAGATCTCACATGCCGCGGAGCGGCTGGGCCCGTGAGCCATGGCCGCTGAGCCTGCATGTCCGGAGCCTGTGCTCCGCAATGGGAGAGGCCACAACAGTGAGAGGCCCGCGTACCACAAAAAAAAAAAAATAAAATAAATAAAATAAATAATAATAAAATAAATAAATAAATAAAATAACTTCTTTGCTTTTCTCAGCTGTCCATTCCCAAATAGCATACTATGGGTGTTGATGGTTAAATATGTGTAATAGATAAACATAAAACTTAAAATTCCCAAATATATTATCTCCAGGGCATTTCAGCTTCAGCAGAGGCAGTGAGGTTATTCACCTGCACACTTGAAAATGCAGCAGTATCTTCAGCCAAAACAGATGCACGTGTAGCATATTAATTTGTTTCTCAAAATACTTTATTGCTGACATGAAAACAGTGCTTCTACCTTAAAGGCTTTGTAAAAATTTAGGAAATCCTCTGACTATCTTGGGATCCTTTGGCTACAACAGTCTTTAAGATTGCAGGTATGTTTTAGTTCTATCCTGTCAGCAAGTGAACAGATGTTCATTTGCTTTTGTTGAGCTGGGCCACAGAGGTGTGCTGTGCTTGGAATATTGCCTGCCACCATGTAGTAGCTCTTTCCTAAAAAGCTTTAGCAAGAGGCTTATTTGAGGGCATTTTGTAATCATCGTCTTCAGGCAATATCTGCTGCCTCATCAGTTTACAGGCCTCCGAGAATTATTCTGTTTTTTGCAATTTCTCCTCCATTCTGCCTTCTGATAGTTTTAACGCCATTTATGCTTCCTTTAGAAATACCCAAATAGATTTTAATCCCAGCTGGACCCTGGCTTAGCATGGGTTTCTGAGAAAGCCTCTGGATCTGGCTCCTGTGTATGGGCTTTGTCACCTTCATCTGTAAAGGACTAGGTCCATTTCTTAATAAACCTGAATCATATGTTACTTTCTGAGAGAACAAACAAGGAATGGTGTTTACACATTTAGTCTACAAAGATGGCAGCATTTCAGAAAGTTTCTGAAGATGTTTAAGGAATAGCATCTAGCATTGATTGATTGCTTACTATGTGTAAAGCACTGCATTTAGTCCTTCATGTATATTATCTTACTGACCCTTCATGGCAGTCCTCTGAACTATAATTTATCCCACTGTTCATATTTGTATTATAAGCTTTAGAGAATAAGATAACCTACCGAATCCCATACAAGATTAGAACCTAGGATAGTTTGATTTCAGATCTCAATCATTTAGTCACTGAACCATGATAATTTTGTATCATGTTAAAGCAGTTATAAGGATTTATAAAATATAGAAAAAAATTCCAACCTCTAGATTTGGTCAGATCTAATGTGACTCATTAAATATTCTTTTGTCTGCTGTGTTAGAGGAAACATTACTATGCATTGCATGGTGCTAATTAACTGCAATCACATTTCTCAGAATTGCAGATATAAGCAATTAATTTTACTATTGTCTTCAAATATTCATAGAAGCAAAGAATATAGGCTAAATATACAGCAAAAATTTAGTCTCAAATTCAAGTGAAAAATTCCCTCACACATGATTTTTTCTGGTTCTTGAAAGGAGTTTACCTATTGGTTTTATGGGTAGGAAGGAATGAATACTATGTTACCAGTTATATCACCGACTGTGGTTTTCAAGTTGAATGTCTGGATTCTTGAGAAGTCAGTGCCTGAATTTTAAAAAGATACTGAAGCATTTTTAATATGCTACTATCTACTTGTTATTTCTTTGATATCCCATTTAGAAATGCCAGAGAGTTCACACCACTCTCCTATTCAGAAACATTAGGCTTTATTAATATGAACAAAAGATTTTACTATTAATAATAAACTGTTAACTTAATGTTACTATCAAACTTTTCAAAATCATAATATGAGAGACATTTTATCTTTTCATTCAAGAATACTTACTGTGTGAACACATGATGGAGAAAAGATTACTGTCATCTTTTTGTGTTTCACGTGTTTACATGAGAAATAATATTGAATGTGTACTACTAATTAAGAAAACTTTCACATGGTAACTATAACTACACGGGTTTCTGTTCATGTAGTTACTAGTGTAATCCAAGTGAGTTTATGTCCATTATTCACCTACCATCAAAGTTTCCTCTAAGATTTAAATCAAGTGTTCTGAGCCCTAAGCTTCACTTCAAAAGCCATCTTCTCTTAAAATGTTTGGTGTGAAAGGAATTTGTCTCATGTTTGTTGTTTGTTTGTTTATTTATTTTATTATTTTTAAACATCTTTATTGGAGTATAATTGCTTTATAATGGTGTGTTAGTTTCTGCTTTATAACAAAGTGAATCAGCTATACATATACATATATCCCCATATCTCCTCTCTCCCATCCTCCCCATCCCACCGCTCTAGGTGGTCACAAAGCACGAAGCTGATCTCCCTGTGCTATGCAGCTGCTTTGCACTAGCTATCTATTTTATATTTGGTAGTGTATATATATCCATGCCACTCTCTCACTTCATCCCAGCTTACCCTCTGCCCTCCCAGTGTCTTCAAGTCCATTGTCTATGTCTGCATCTTTATTCCTGTCCTGCCCCTAAGTTCTTCAGAACCATTTTTTTTTTTAGATTCCATATATATGTGTTAGCATACAATATTTGTTTTTCTCTTTCTAACTTACTTCACTCTGTATGACACTCTAGGTCCATCCACTTCACTACAAATAAATCAATTTTGTTTCTTTTATGGCTGAGTAATATTCCATCGTATATATGTGCCACATCTTCTTTATCCATTCATCCGTCGATGGACACGTAGGTTGCTTCCATGTCCTGGCTATTGTAAATAGTGCTGCAATGAACATTGTGGTACATGTCTCTTTTTGAATTTTGGTTTTCTCAGGGTATATGCCCAGTAGTGAGATTGCTGGGTCATATGGTATTTCTATTTATAGTTTTTAAAGGACTCTCCATACTGTTCTCCATAGTGGCTGTGTCAATTTACATTCCCACCAGCAGTGCAAGAGGGTTCCCTTTTCTACACACCCTCTCCAGCACTTGTTGTTTCTAGATTTTTTAATGATGCCCATTCTGACTGGTGTGAGGTGATACCTCATTGTAGTTTTGATTAGCATTTCTCTAATGATTAATGATGGTGAGCATCCTTTCATGTGTTTGTTGGCAATCTGTATATCTTCTTTGGAGAAATGTCTGTTTAGGTCTTCTGCCCATTTTTGGACTGGATTGTTTGTTTTTTAGATATTGAGCTGCATGAGCTGTTTATATATTTTGGAGATTAGTCCTTTGTCAGTTGCTTTGTTCGCAAATATTTTCTCCTATTCTGAGGGTTGTCTTTTCGTCTTGTTTATGTTTTCCTTTGCTGTGCAAAAGCTTTGAAGTTTCATTAGGTCCCATTTGTTTATTTTTGTTTTTATTTCCTTTTCTCTAGGAGGTGGGTCAAGAAGGATCTTGTAGTGATTTATGTCATAGAGTGGTCTGTCTATGTTCTCCTCCAAGAGTTTTATACTGTCTGGCCTTACATTTAGGTCTTTAACCCATTTTGAGTTTATTTTTGTATATGATGTTAGGGAGTGTTCTAATTTCATTCTCTTACGTGTAGCTGTCCAGTTTTTCCAGTACCACTTATTGAAGACACTGTCTTTTCTCCATTTTATATTCTTGCCTCCTTTATCAAGACTAAGGTGATCATATGTGCATGGGTTTATCTCTGAGCTTTATATACTGTTCCATTGTTCTATATTTCTGTTTTTGTGCCAGTACCATACTGTCTTGATTACTGTAGCTGTGTAGCATAGTCTGAAGTCCGGGAACCTGATTCCTCCAGCTCCGTTTCTCTTTCTCAAGATTGCTTTGGCTATTTGGGGTCTTTTGTGTTTCCATACAAATTTTAAGATTTTTTTGTCTTAGTTCCATGAAAAATGCCGTTGGTACTTTGATAGGGATTGCATTGAATTGGTAGATTGCTTTGGGTAGTATAGTCATTTTCACAATGTTGATTCTTCCAGTCCAAGATCATGGTATATTTCTCCATCTGTTTGTATCATCTTTAATTTCTTTCATCAGTGTCTTATAGTTTTCTGAATACTGGTCTTTTGTCTCCTTAGGTAGGTTTATTCCTAGGTATTTTGTTCTTTTTATTGCAGTGGTAAATGTGAGTGTTTCCTTAATTTCACTTTCAGATTTTTCATCATTAGTGTATAGGAATGCAAGAGATTTCTGTGCATTAATTTTGTATCCTGCTACTTTACCAAATTCATTGATTAGCTCTAGTAGTTTTCTGGTAGCATCCTTAGGATTCTCTATGTATAGTATAATGTCATCTGCAAACAGTGGCAGATTTACTTCTTCTTTTCCTATTTGGATTCCTTTTGTTTGTTTTTATTCTCTGATCGCTGTGGGTAAAACTTCCAAAACTGTGCTGAATAATAGTGGTGAGAGTGGACAACCTTGTTTTGTTCCTTATCTTAGAGGAAATGCTTTCAGTTTTACACCATTGAGAATGAAGTTGGCTGTGGGTTTTTCATATATGGAGTTTATTATGTTGTGCTAAGTTCCCTCTGTGCCTACTTTCTGTAAGGTTTTTATCATAAATGGCTGTTGAATTTTGTTGAAAGCTTTTTTTCAAACGTTGAGATGATGTAATGGTTTTTATCCTTCAATTTGTTAATATGGTGTATCACATTGATTGATTTCCATATATTGAAGAATCCTTGCATTCCTGGGATAAACCCCACTTGATCATTGTGTATGATCCTTTTAATGTGTTGTTGGATTCTGTTTCATAGTAGTTTGAGGAATTTTGCATCTATGTTCATCAGTGCTGTTGGCCTGTAGTTTTCTTTCCTTGTGACATCATTGTCTTTCTTTTTGACATCTTTGTGACATCTTTGTTTTGGTATCAGGGTGATGGGTGACCTTATAGAATGAGTTGGGGAGTGTTCCTCCTTCTGCTATATTTTGGAAGAGTTTGAGAAGAATAGGTGTTAGATCTTCTCTAAATGTTTGATAAAACTCACCTGTGAAGCCATCTGGTCCTGGGCTTTTGTTTGTTGGAAGATTTTGAATCATAGTTTCAATTTCAGTGTTTGTGATTGGTCTGTTTATATTTTCTGTTTCTTCCTGGTTCAGTATAGGCAGGTTGTGTTTTTCTAGGAATTTGTCCATTTCTTCCAGGTTGTCCATTTTATTGGCATATCGTTGCTTGTAGTAATATCTCATGATCCTTTGTATTTCTGCAGTGTCAGTTGTTACTTCTCCTTTTTCATTTCTAATTCTGTTGATTTGAGTCTTCTCCTTTTTTTTCTTGATCAGTGTAGCTAATAGTTTATCAATTTTGTTTATCTTCTCAAAGAACCATCTTTTAGTTTTATTGATGTTTTCTATTGTTTCTTTCATTTCTTTTTCATTTATTTCTGATATGATCTTTATGATTTCTTTCCTTCTGCTAACTTTGAGGGGTTTTTTGTTCTTCTTTCTCTAATTACTTTAGGTGTAAGATTAGGTTGTTTATTTGAGATGTTTCTTGCTTCTTGAGGTAGGATTGTATTGCTGAAAAATTCGCTCTTAGAATTGCTTTTGCTGCATCCCATAGGTTTTGGATCATCGTGTTTTCACTGTCATTTGTTTCTAGGTACTTTTTGATTTCCTCTTTGACTTCAGTGATCTCTTGGTTATTTAGTAGTGTATTGTTTAGCCTCCATGTGTTTGTATTTTTTCAGATTTTTTCCTGTAATTGATATCTAGTCTCATAGTATTGTGGTTGGAAAAGATACTTGATACGATTTCAGTTTTCATAAATTTACCAAGGCTTGACTTGTGACCCAAGATATGATCTGTCCTGGAGAATGTTCCATGAGCACTTGAGAAGATAGTGTATTTTGTTGTTTTTGGATGGAATGTACTATAAATATCAATTAAGTGCATCTTGTTTCATGTATCATTTAAAGCTTGTGTTTCCTTATTTATTTTCATTTTGGATGATCTGTCCAGTGGTGGAAGTGGGGTGTTAAATCCCCCTAGTATGATTGTGTTACTGTTGCTTTCCCCTTTTATGGCTGTTAGCATTTGCCTTATGCATGGAAGTGCTCCTTTGTTGGGTGCATAAATATTTACAATTGTTATATCTTCTTCATGGATCGATCCCTTGATCATTATGTAGTGTCCTTCTTTGTCTCTTGTAATAGTCTTTATTTTAAAGTCTATTTTGTCTGATATGAGAATTGCTACTCCAGCTTTCTTCTGATTTCTGTTTGCATGGAATATCTTTCTCCACCCCTCACTTTCAGTCTGTAGGTGTCCTAGGTCTGAAGTAGGTCTCTAGTAGACCACATATATACAGGTTTTGTTTTTGTATCCATTCAGCCAGTCTATGTCTTTTGGTGGGAGCATTTAATCCATTTACATTTAAGGTGGTTATCGATATGTATGTTCCTGTTACCATTTTCTTAATTATTTTGGCTTAGTTATTGTAGGTCTTTTCCTTCTGTTGTGTTTCCTGCCTAGAGAAGTTCCTTTAGCATTTGTAGTACAGCTGTTTGGTGGTGCTGAATCCTCTTAGCTTTTGCTTGTCTTTAAGCTTTTGATTTCTCCATGGAATCTGAATGAGATCCTTGCTGGGTAAAGTAATCTTTGTTGTAGATTTTTTCCCTTTCATCACTTTAAATATGTCCTGCCACTCCGTTCTGGCTTGCAGAGGTTCTGCTGAAAGATCGGCTGTTAACCTTATGGGGATTCCCTTGTATGTTATTTGTTGCTTTTCCCTTGCTGCTTTTAATATTTTTTCTTTGTATTAATTTTTTGATAGTTTGATTAATATGTGTCTTGGTGTGTTTCTCCTTGGATTTATTCTGTATGGGACTCTCTGCACTTCCTGGACTTGATTGACTATTTCCTTACCAATATTAAGGAATTTTCAACTATAGTCTTTTCAAATATTTTTTCAGTCCGTTTCTTTTTCTCTTCTTCTTCTTGGACCCCTATAATTCGAATGTTGGCGCATTTAAAGTTGTCCCAGAGGTCTCTGTGTCTCATGTTTATTTTTGCATCTGTGTTAGGCCATACCTGATTTTTGTGATGTTGCCAAACTCCTAACTCCATTATCTGTGTTGTGATCTGCTTTTATTTTGCTACTTCACTATTCTTTTTTTTTTTTTTTTGGCCAAGCCCCACAGCATGGGGGATCTTAGTTTCCTGACCAGGGATTGTACCCTTGACCCCTGTAGTGGAAACACAGAGTCCTAACCACTGGACCACCAGGAAAATTCCCTTTTCTTTTCTTTATTTCACCTAACACAGAAAAAGTGAGGTGGGGATGTTTGGAAAACCTTATTTGCCAAAGTTTTGGAGAAAACAAAGAATGTTAATTGCTTTTCTTAGAAACATAACTACCATATTACAAACACTGCTTCTGACTATAGGGCCTCTCTTTTTAGAAAATTATCATGGTTTTCCACTTTCTTTAACTCATTCAACCTATCCCTCTTTTCAGGATCCCACCCAAAATCCCTGGAAAATCTTTTTGTTAAATACATTTAACTGGTGTGTCTCATTGTGCCTGGTGGGTCTTCTGTTTCCTAGACACACTGATCCATTAGTAATTTCCCTACAGTTAGAGAAATTGTCCTTTACCTAAGGAAAACATTTCCTCTTTCTGTGCCAGTGGGCTCAAAAGGCAGCCGATTTTCATACTAGCATTTCTTCAGTTGAATCGAATAAATACATATTGCACACTCTGGTGAGGAGAGGATTGAAGGTAAGAAGGTAATTTAAAATCTACTTCATTAGATCAGGTGTGAAGATATACAAGTGGAAACAGGGATGGAAAGGAGGGGGTGTTAATAGGTCCTGACTGATTGGACATGTGCCTGGAGGAAAAAGTCACTCCAAAGGTCATTTTAGAGTTTTGAGCACTGAAGTTTTGAGCAGTCTTCTGAAGTTTTGAGTGTCAGGGGAGAGGTCCAAGTTGAGGAGAAAGAATGTTATGAATCAGAAGTGACTTCATGTCATCGGAGTGAAAATATCTAGCAGGCTATGGAGATGTGGGAGGAGTGCTCAAGAAAGAGGTTGACATTCCTGATGTAAATTTGTCATCAGCCTGGGTGACAGTTAAAGCCCTGAGGATGAATGGGTTTGCAGGAAGGGTGTAGAGGAAAAAAGAAGAGACTGGTGATTAGTTAACACTTATTTCCACTTCTCTCTTTAAATGTGGCTGCTACAGGTATATGCTTAGTTTGGCAAGAACTAGGGAATATATCTATGTGAGAACGGTTTCAAGAAGAATAAAGTTAATCTGTAGAGAATAGATTTTTTTAAATTGGTAAACACTATTCATCCAATAGCTTAAATATTTTAATAACTATGTTATAGTAATAGCTAACACTAATGCCAACTATAAGCCAAGTGCAATTGTACATATAATAACTCATTAATCCTTACATAAACCTTATCATATAGGTAATAACTTATTATTTTTATCAGTACCTTTTTACAAAGAAAACTGAGGCGCAGAGATATTAAGTACCTTCTCCAAGGTCTTCTTGCTATGAAGTGGTGTATCTGGGATCTGAATTCAAGGAGTCTGGTTCCAAATACACACTTTAATCACTGTGCTATATTGGCCTCATATGAAACTATCCCTATGTAACAAACTTTGATAGACTTTTTCCAGCATGGTTCTGACTTATAATTAGTCACATGGTTATTCTGTTTTATGTGAAGAGGAGATGACTTTCTGAGGGCTATATATTGATGGTTTTCTGGACACATTATGGATGTTTCTTATATTTTTAATAGACTAGTATCTGGTTCAAGAAGAAAGGTATTAGTACATCTTGTTGTACAGAAACAAAAGAGAATGCAGCACAGAAAAATGCACACCATCTGTTAAGCTACGAAGCAGTGTGATGTTTTGGCATAATAAAATGTTTATATTATGAACAAGGCTGAGCAATGCACACAAGTTTAATGCATCCATGAATTAAGCCTCACACATCATTGGTATTCATTAGTGAAAGTGGGATAATACTTTCCACCAACACACCGATTTTCTATTGATTTAAGTAATTAGGATTACTTGATCTTTCCAAGTTTCTCAGATTTATTATACCAGAGTATTTCCTGGTGGAGACTGGGCTGGCTTCACATCACAATTTAAGATTCAGTCATTTTAACAATAAGTCACTGAACAACAATTTCCAGTCAATGTCCCAAGCTATGTCTAGATAATGGCAGAAAATGTGCGGGAGGATACCACAAGGACATCCAAGGCAGGACTGTGGGTAAAATTCAGAGAACCAGAGGTGGAAATGGAGCACAGATGAAAAATGCCAAGAATCAAGAGTTCAAGATGGAACATGGGTCCAAGAACTGGTAAATATTAAATAGTATGAATGCATACGAACCAAACTCAGGAGATGATATGGGGCAGAAACCAGGTGACTGTTGCTTCATTTCACAAACATGTTACCTAACCTAGACATGTGGAGTAGAGATGACTGTACATTTTCTTGTTCTTCAAAATGTATGTTTAGATCTCTTTACACTTGGAATTGGCATGGTCACCCAAGTGCTTCTAGGAAATGACATGTTTCTTATTTGTAGGCTCTCTGCTATAAGGCTGTGAGGTAGTAATGTTCCTTGCTCTTTGTTTTTGTTTTATTTCATTTTTCTTATCCAGGTTGTTTTTGAAGGCCAGATAATTTCAACTCATGAACAGGATGAAGTCATAGCTATTGATGATATATCCTTCAGCTCAGGCTGCTTGCCTGCAAATGGTAAGAACTTTTTCTTATTTTGATCCATATTGTATAATAAATCCAGTGCAGTTTAAATATTGTGTAATGACTTTGATCTGCTCTTTATTTTTACTTAATGCTTTAGGGTGAGCTATTTTCCATTGTTCTAATACACTGTGTAACAATGACTAGATTTATGCGAGAGGTGAATACAGGGTATTTTTCACTGCTGATGCTATAAAGAGCTGAAAGGTGTAATTTAGTCTCAGATTTGGAACCTTGTAGCAACGTTTACACGTTTAGTTAAATCTTACCCAGCGAACTGTATGCCTTCTAGGAGATCAGGAGAAAACTGGCCTCCATAGACCTGAAATTATCTTCTTGGAGAATCAATTTGACTATGCCACTGAAAGACACAAATGGAGAAATATATTAATTGTAATATATTTTCTATTTAGACTGAAACAACTAGATCAATAAACCACACAGATTTAAAAAGTCATCCATATCGGTCCCTTGATTATATTAACTATATAATATTCAATTCACCAGTCACATTGTTCTCAATAGAAATGTTCAATGTTTAAAATATAAATTGGTAATGATAAAATTAACTTAGTCTAATAAGCAATAACTATACATACTCATATATATATATGATTATAGATATTTCATATTTTTCCTTTTGAAATTTTATTATGATATAGTAGAATAAAGATAGCTATTTTGTAGAGAGGATTCCCAGTTCTAATTTTGTACAAAGATATGGTAGTCGTGGTAAAAAATATTCCAGTAACAGAAGAGATGGATTGGTCTACGTAAGAGAAATCAAGGAAACTTGTTTCGATAAAGGGTGTTTGTATTGCGCTTTGATGTTTAAAAAGCACTCCTGCTGTTATGATAAGAGCTTACAGGTATGTGTCTTTTGCCACTCAAACCAAGATAAGGTTTTACAGGAGCTGATGACAGCATCTTCTAAACACTGGAACACATAAAGGTCTCTTTCATCTTTGTACTGTCAGTTCTCAGTATATGTTAGTAAGAAATCATGATAGGATAAATTGAAACATAGGTAAATTGAAATGGAGAACTTTAAAGGAACAGACTATAACCTCCACCCATTCCGAGAAGTAAACATCAGTGCCTTTTCACTAAAAGAAGATAATATTTATTAGATTTATCAGAAGAGAATCAATATACCAGTGTAGAATACATTGTTAACTCCAGACAAAGCATGATCTGCCATTCAAACGCCTCCTAATAATTCTTCTTCTGTTACCCTGCATGGTTGTTCCTGAGGCCAGAGCACAGCCTGCTTATGCTTGATTTTTAATGAGACACCTAGTCCTTGACCCTGATCACTTCAGCAGGGTCTTTATATATCTCAATTTTATAGTTTCTGCAGAAATTGACGTCTGCCAAACAAAATGATCCCTAATAGTTCCATTTATTGCCCAGTCTGGCTGATCACCCTCAAAGGAGAATAAAGCAGTGAAATCAGCTATTGGCTGGACTTTCTGAACCATCAGCAAGTTAGGAACTGGCTGTTGCCATTGAAACTTTGTTTACATTACAGATTTACACAGGAGAATACTTGGGTTGTGCTTGGGACTTGAGATCGCTTGTAATAGGACTCTGCTATCATTTCAGACATGAACTTACTCTTCATCTTTGGCTCTGGGAACCAAAGCCATTTCCCTAATTACCCATGATCCATACACTGGGACAGAGGCCGGCGTAGATGGGCCATAATAATTGTTCAGAAGACGAATGCCAGATTTTTAGTAAGCACTTAAAAGAACTCTTTAAAATCACTATAGAAATTTAAAAAAAAAAAGCAATAGTAGTGGGAGTGAGAGCATCAGAAATTTGGACATTCAAGGAAAAGTTGTGGTCACTTAGAAAAATATTGGAGTCTACAATTTCTAAGAATAGTTCTAGATAGTGTTATCACCGTATTATTTTTTATTTTTTTTTATTTTTTATTTTTTTTGTGGTACGCGGGCCTCTCACTGCTGTGGCCTCTCCCATTGCTGGGCACAGGCTCCGGACGCGCAGGCCCAGCGGCCATGGCCCACGGGCCCAGCCGCTCCGCAGCACGTGGGATCCTCCCGGACCGGGGCACGAACCCGTATCCCCTGCATCGGCAGGCGGACTCTCAACCACTGCGCCACCAGGGAAGCCCCACTGTATTATTATTATTATTATTATTTTGCGGTACGTGGGCCTCTCACTGTTGTGGCCTCTCCGGTTGCGGAGCACAGACTCCAGACGCGCAGGCGCAGCGGCCATGGCTCACGGGCCCAGCCGCTCCACGGCACGTGGGATCCTCCCGGACCGGGGCACGAACCCGTGTCCCCTGCATCGGCAGGCGGACTCCCAACCGCTGCGCCACCAGGGAAGCCCATCACCGTATTATTTTGAGGTGGTGTGGAAATAAAGTTTACTGAAGATGAGACGTGAACTTTAAAGCTAAATTATTGGGCAGGCCTTTTACATGGATATTAAAGTTATACAAGGTTACAAGGTAAGGGCCTAGAGAAGAAGACCTTGAAATCCAAGACTGAAGTGTTTAGTGAACATGGAAGTCAGATCTCCTGCATGGATGACACGGGGCTATAAGTTGGATGTCATGGGCCAAGATGTTTTTACAACATGGAGGAACGAATCATTGTATAGAAGCAACTTTGGGGATTTAGAAGGATGGTGATTTTCATTTTAGGCCTTTTGTTTTATGGGGCATTGGAAAAGGTCTCCCCTTGGGAAAGCTACAAAGGAAGTGGTCTCTTTTTGGGGCAAGCCAGTACTCAGGTAAGGTCACAGAGTGTTCTTTGACTCTTTGAAGGTGAGAGTGCAGGGGGGTTGTTTTCTGTTTTTCAAATAGAAGGAGGATTGAGATCATATTTAAACTTCTGGGAGGAAAACACAGCAGCATGAGGATTAATAATGGAGAAAAAGGATAAAGCATTATGGGATAGGACTGCACTTGGATGGAGTTCCATTTTGTAAATGGTGAGAATGTGAGAGGTGGTAAAATTAAGTAGCATTAAATTTTCAAATGAGACTCTCCAGTCAAGTTCAGGCACTATCATGATAGACTACACCTAGTTAACCATCAGAATCACATAGAAGAGTGAGAGATTCTGGGATTCACTCCAGACCTGCTAGATGGGAATCACTGAGGATGGAGACTACATTTAAAGTAATGTTCTCAGGAAATTTTTGTGAAGTCAGGCAATCCTAGGTTTAAGAACTAACCTTTTGGGACCCACAAGACCTAGTTTCGTGTTGATTATTGCACTTGGCAGTGACTGCCCTGGAGCAGGGTTCTGGATGACTAGAGTCTGTGGTTTCAGTCTCATGCGGTCCTGGTGGTGACAGTCAAGGTAGGGGAAGCAGGCAGAGACAACCCAACATCTTCTGGACATTTCCATCAGAAAATCTTACTCCAATGGACAATAGGGCTAGGTATACATTTGGAAGCAAGAAAGCAGAAATGTTTGCTTAGATGACTTACTTAATAGAGGATATAGACAGTCATGGCATAGGTTCTTCAACTCTGATACTGCTAAATTCAAGGACTAAGGGATTTCCTTTGTGTTTCCCTCATGCTTGTCATCTTATGCTCATAGAATAACCTCTCTCATTCAGGGCAGGAAGAAGGAAGTAATGGGAAGGGACATAGTTTTGGACATGTCATTCATCGGCTAGGTGATTTTCAGGCAGACAGCCTTAGTTGCTAGGGAGGCTAAGAAAACTGAAGACTTAGATTTGGCCTCTGTAATAAAGGCAGGCAAGGGGAACAGGTTGATAAGTCGAGGGCACAAATATATTTGCTACAGAAACTCAACATCGGTATGTTTACAATTAAATTCCAATCTTCTTTCAAACTCTGTTCCTTCTCCTGCGTTCCCTGTTGTAGTCGTTGGCGTCTATTTGGTCTCACCCAGGAGCCAAGGAGTCGTACCTTAAATCCTTCTTTCCTTTTCTCATCTCCACATTAATTTGGTTAAAAACATTATTGAGGGCATGTCCTTATATTTCTCAAATTGTCTCCACTTATTTATTCATTATTATGTATCCAACTCTGATTTTGTTTGCCCCACTTTTTTCTCTTGGATTGTTAAAAATTCCAGTTTCAGTCTATTTCACCCCACTATTCACTACTCCCTGCTATCCACCAGATTGTACTTTCTAACATCCAAATGTGACCAGTCTCTCTTTTGTTTAAATCCACCAGTAACTCTCATTGCCTTCAGAATGGAATTGAAATTTTTTGTCATGACCTAAGATCACCAGTATCCTGCTCTTAGACACCAGGCCAACTTCTTCCTTCTTAATTTCCCCAAGAATTCCCATATTCTGGCCAAAAAGATCTACCTGTGAATCCAGCAACACAGTGTTGTCTCATTCTTGGGTATCTTTTCAAACCTTGCTGCCTCTTCGTATTTCATGAAAACAATTTTGGGCTTGTTCTGCTACTAGATATCCTTCCAGACTGCGTCAGTGTCTCTGTTCTGAGAAGCCTTCTCTTACAGAAAATCCCCCCACACTCCCACTCCCTGTACAAACACACACACACACACACACACACACACAGTGTATTAATTTATCTCTACAACTAAATGCTGAGTTTCTTGAGGGCAAAGTTAGTAGTGTCTTACTCATTTGTGGATCCCGAGTGCAGAGCAAGTACTTAATAATTGATTGAATAAAGAATATGTGCAATTATTTAAACATCAAGTATTTGGGATTTTTTATGAATTCTTCTTCATTCCTCTAAGCTACAGCACCATTCTGTGAAAAGCAGGTTTCAAAAAAGTATCATGGGAATATGTTTAAAGCAGTACTTATGCTAAGAAATATTATATTATTTTTAGGTTTTTGTTTTAGTATCAAAAATAAAGATATGTCTTCAAACTATATAATGTGATTCTTTTATCTGGGATGAATTAATCTGGGCCATGCATTTGCCATATTTTAGTAGAAACATAGTGTTCTTGTCATTTTATAGTTGAAATATAGTACTTGGAAATGAATACTGCTTGGAAGTGAATGCTGTAATATGTCTTTTGGTGGTTATTTCGGTTATAAAAATGGTTCTAAGATAAATAGGTTTTCTGACAAGACTTCTTTATTTTCTTATTTCTTCAAACCAGTGTGCTTTCAAAAATTTGTTCTAATTTTTTTTTTTTTGAGACTAGGGAGCAATTCTATTACTGTGTTTTTATTTTCTGTGTTCTGATGCTTTGATGTCTGGGGTCTTGCTGACCCTGGAGGGACTGTCTCTTCCAGGGTGAGCCAATTTCTAGAGACAGTAAAACAGCTCACCTTACAGTGTATTTTTCAAATGGAAACCAACCAATCCAGAGCACGCACCCCAGCCACTTTAGGCTTTCACACTCTGGGTCACTATGTACCTGCCCTAATCACCCCAGGGTCAGTGCACGTTTTCTAAGACCACCATAAAAGAATACCACAGACTGGGTGGCTTAAGCAACAGAAATTTATTTTCTCATGATTCTGGAGGCTGGAAGTCCAAGATCAAGGTGTCACCAAGTTTGCTTTCTTTTGAGTCTTCTTTCCTTGCCTGTGGATGACTCTCTTCTCTCTCGATCTTCACAGTCTTCTCTCTGTGTGGGTCGATGTCCTAAGTGCCTCTTCTTATAAGGACACCAATCATATTGGTTTAGAACCCACCAATATGACCTCATTTTACCCTAATTACCTCTGTATACCTCCAAATATGGTCACATTCTGAGGTGCTGAGGGTTTGGACTTCAACATATGAATTGGGTGTGGCAGGTACAGTTCAGCCCATGAGAGCAAGGTAATAAACAACCAGGGACAGCCCTGACTGAATAAATGAAATATTGATGGATTTGCAGATCATGGCTCTTTGTTTGTTGAATCTCATGGAAATAAATACCCAAAAGTATAATTTTACTGTATATAATTTTTTAAAAAGAAATAGTAGCTTTTTACAGTTGGAAAAATTCTGATGATGAGGAATCCACCATATAGATTATTAAGTGTAGTATTATCTTCAGGGAAGAAACATAACTGATTCTCTCTACTTACTCTTTACTATAGAAATACAGCTCTCTTCATAAAAGCGCTAGATATAGGTATTTTTGTGGTTTCTGAATATTTTCAAGATGGAAAATAAAACTAAATTCTTTTTATAATATTAAAGACATCTTTTAGATTATTCCCACACTTTCAAACAGTATCTCTCTAATTACTGCCCTTCCCAAGATACGAGTATCCACTGTATATTTATTGAAAGGAAGACCTGTTTAGACTTTATCAGAGTCTAAAAAGACACAGGTTTGTGACTGTGACTAAATAAGAATGTGCTTAATCACAGATTCTTAAATAACATTGCTTCTTGAACAAATTACTGTATATTTTTATAAAGATTGCATGTTAGGGCTTGTAATCAAATATCATGAATATTCTGTGAATATTTTTAGGTTGGTTTGCCAGGACTTTGCCTTAGTCTCATTTATAAACATTCCAAATACACAAATTATTCCTTAATGAGAACCTGAATAATGCTTATATATTATCCAGTTAAATAAGCATTATTTAACTAGTTACCTTTTTTATCTTACTAACTTCTAGCTACCTTTTAAGATCTAATGACTATTCATTGAAATTCATTACTGTTTTAAGAAAACTGATAAAGAAATTGTCAAAAGCCCCTGGAGTCAAAAGTGGATGTCAGTTATAACTTTTGCTGCAAGAGCCTTGAGGCTTGGACTTCATTCTCTTCCATCTGAGTTATGTGGCCAATTTCACATAACCTGTTTGTACAAGATAAGATTTGAAGGATGGCAGGCTCTACACATGTTGGCTTCATTGATATAGAGACTTTGAAATTGTTGGCAAAGCTTCATCCTGCTGATTGTACATCATTGATGGAGAATTTTAAAATGCCAAACATAATATTCTACTCTGGATTGTGGTGCAATATAAAAATGAAAGAGAGACGGTGTGGGGAGGGAGAGAAAATGAATATAAATATAGATGACATCTTTAAATAGCTTTGAGCTCTGAAATAGAATGCACTAAAATAAAAAGCTGTCCAAGAGATTAGTTGATTGACAACTTATCCCCACCATATCATTGTTTTTGTGCTTGCAAATTCCAATTTGGAGGACTAAAGGTAGTAGAAGTGGTTGATATTGGTGAAAGATTTTTAATAGCAATTGATACATGCTGAATTTTAAACTCCATGCAATTTATAAATGACTATTTTGCTATTTTTGTTTACAGTACTTTTGTGGTTATTGTATAAATAGTGAAAAATTAAAGATAATACACAACATTTAATTGAACTCTGGCAAACATTTAATTATGCAGCTCCAGGGGCTGAAGATTTGTAGCTATTATATGAATCTACAAAAATTACAATTTTAATTGTTTCATGGTAATTGTTATTGTGCAATCTTAGTTTCATTTATTGCCCACACTCCCTTAATTTAATTGCATATGCAGTTTTATTTTCAGTGGATCTTATGTTCAAGAAGCTTTGCATATTCATCATTTGTTAGCTTCCATTATGAGAAACCAGATTATGGATGTTATTCATAAATCATTTTCACAACCAATTGCTTCAATTTTATTTCCAATACAAATGTGAACAATTTATATAGAGTCTGTGCTGTTGTAAAAGATTTCATTGACTTGGTCTTTGGTCATTTATTCATTCACTCATTAAACAAGTATATATTGAACATCTATGTTACATCAAGAATTTTTCTAGACAGGAGGGAGAGGCAGTGAAAAAACAAATGGTAATCCCTGAGTTTATGGAATTTATATTTTAGTCAGAAAGAGAAAGAAGCTAAACAAGTAAATAGAAAAATGTACTTTATGTCAAGTGGTGTTATGTGCTATGGGTACAATAAAACAGAAAACTGGGATAAGGGTGACACAGACAAGGGGGAGATAAGTTTTAAATAGAGTGGTCAGGCATGGTCACATGAACATATTTTCTGAGCAAAAAAAAAAAAAAGTTGAGAGGTCAAGCCATGTGTATATTGGAAGGAAGCCACGTGTCAAGGCGAAGGTCCTGAAGCAAGAGTAAACCTGGTTTGTAAGAGGAAGATCATGGAAAGGACTTTAGCATGCATTTCTTGTAGGATAGAAGCCCGTGTGATGATTTTTGAGCAGAGGAGACATGATTTGACTTGCTGCTTGATTTAGCTTTAATATGTTCTTCTTGTCCTTCTTTCTGTAAATGGATAAATTACAGCATTTGAGGTCAATCATTTTTCATTCCTAATGAAAACTTTTATAATTACTAATTTCCTTCTAAGTACTGTTTTAGCTATATGACATAAATTTTAGTAAGTTATATTTTCATTCAGATCAAACTACTTGGTTATTTCAAAGTCTGTTTTATTTAAACGTGTGATATTTAATTAACGAATAAATGTGGATTTCCCAGATTTGTAGTTTAATTTTGTTTTAGTCTGAGGATATTGAAAGATAATAATGGGGCAAGGGCAGTGACAAGGAGGCAAAATAAGAAGTTTTAACTATAATCCAGAAAGAATGATGTTCCCTTAACTGAGAATTGGTAGTAGTAGTGAGTACCTCGATGTAGTGAGATTCGGATGTGTTTTATAGATAAAGCAAAGATTTGCTGATGGATGGCCTGTCCGATGAAAGTAAGAGATGTATCATACATGACTCTACTCTTTTTACCTGAACTAGAAGGAAGGAGTTGCCATGGACTAGATGAGAAAAATGTGGGAGGAGAAAGTTTGGGCCGAGAAAATCAGAAAATATGCCTAGTTACAGGCAATTTCTTTTGAAATGCATGTTGGTTATCCAAGTGAAGTGGCCAAGTCAGCAACAGGATATGTCAGAGTCCAGTGAAAGGTCTGGGCCTAAGTTATAGTTCTATGAGTTATTGGCATTGGAAATGTTTTAAAGGCCTGAGACTAGGTGATATTAGCAAGATTGTGAGAAGAGACGAGATCCAAGGTTAATGTCACCTTGTGTAACATCGACGAGATGAGGGAAAACCAGCCAAGGAGATGAGAATAAACGCTAGTCATTTAAGATGAAAACCGGGAGAAAATTATGTACTAGGATCCAGTGAAGAAAACATTTCAAGAAAAAGGGAGTGATCAACTATATCAATATTACTGATATGTCAGGTATGTTGGGAAGGAAAAATTAAATATTATTGTAGGCTAACAATGGAGAGGTCAACTTTGATATATGCAGTTTCAGCGCAGTGGTAAGGGTTAAAAAAAAAAAAAAGGAATAGAGTTCTGATATATGTTACACCAACATGAATAAACCTTGACAACATCTGAGAAGTAAAAAGTCAAACACAAGAAGCTATATAATATGTGATTCCATTTTATAAAATGTGCGGAACAGGCAAAGTCATCAGAAGGCAGATCAGTGGTTGCCAGAGGCTGAGGAGGGGGAGAGAATGAGAGTGATTGCTAACAGGTACAGGGTTTTATTTTGGAGAGATGGAAATGTTTTGGAATTAGATAATGGTGATAATTGCATGACACTGAGAATGTATAAAAGCCACCAAATTGTGTACTTTTAAATGGTTAAAGTGATGAATTTTAGGTTATGTGAATTTTAACTTCATTTTTTTTTTTTTTTAAACATCTTTATTTGAGTATAACTGTTTTACAATATTGGGTTAGTTTCTCCTTTACAACAAAGTGAATCAGTTATACATATACATATGTTCCCATAACTCTTCCCTCTTTTGTCACCCTCCCTCCCACCCTCCCTATCCCACCCCTCTAGGTGGTCACTAAGTACAGAGGTGAACTCCCTCTGCTATGCTGTAGCTTCCCACTAGCTATCTAATTTACATTTGGTAGTGTGTATATGTCCCTGCCATTCTCTCACATCGTCACAGCTTACCCTTCCCCCTCCCCATATCCTCAAGTCCATGCTCTAGTAGGTCTGTGTTTTATTCCCTCCTACCACTAATCTCTTCATGACATTTTTTTTTTTTTTTTTTTTTTTTTTAGATTCCATATATATGTGTTAGCATACGGTATTTGTTTTTGTCCTTCTGACTTACTTCACTCTGTATGACAGATTCCAGGTCTATCCACCTCATTACAAATAACTCAGTTTCATTTCTTTTTATGGCTGAGTAATATTCCATTGTATATATGTGCCACATCTTCCTTATCCATTCATCTGTTGATGGACACTTAGGTTGCTTCCATGTCCTGGCTATCGTAAATAGAGCTGCAATAAACATTTTGGTACATGACTCTTTTTGAATTATGGTTTTCTCAGGGTATATGCCCAGTAGTGGGATTGCTGGGTCATATGGTAGTTCTATTTGTAGTTTTTTAAGGAACCTCCATACTGTTCTCCATAGTGGCTGTATCAATTTACATTCCCACCAGCAGTGCAAGAGTGTTCCCTTTTCTCCACACCCTCTCCAGCATTTATTGTTTCTAGAGTTTTTGATGATGGCCAATCTGGCCGGTGTGAGATGATATCTCATTGTAGTTTTGATTTGCATTTCTCTAATGATTAATGATGTTGAGCATTCTTTCATGTGTTTGTTGGCAATCTGTATATCTTCTTTGGAGAAATGTCTATTTAGTTCTTCTGCCCATTTTTGGATTGGGCTGTTTGGTTTTTTGTTATTGAGCTGCATGAGTTGCTTATAAATTTTGGATATTAATCCTTTGTCAGTTGCTTCATTTGCAAATATTTTCTCCCATTCTGAGGGTTGTCTTTTGGTCTTGTTTATGGTATCCTTTGCTGTGCAAAAGCTTTTAAGTTTCATTAGATCCCATTTGTTTATTTTTGTTTTTATTTCCATTTCTCTAGGAGATGGGTCAAAAAGGATCTTGCTGTGATTGATGTCATAGAGTGTTCTGCCTATGTTTTCCTCTAAGAGTTTGATAGTGTCTGGCCTTACATTTAGGTCTTTAACCCATTTTGAGTTTATTTTTGTGTATGGTGTTAGGGAATGTTCTAATTTCATACTTCTACAGGTAGCTGTCCAGTTTTCCCAGCACCACTTATTGAAGAGGCTGTCTTTTCTCCAATGTATATTCTTGCCTCCTTTATCAAAGATAAGGTGACCATATGTGTGTGGGTTTATCTCTGGGCTTTCTATCCTGTTCCATTGATCTATATTTCTGTTTTTGTGCCAGTACCATACTGTCTTGATTACTGTGGCCTTGTAGTATAGTCTGAAGTCAGGGAGCCTGATTCCTCCAGCTCCATTTTTCGTTCTCAAGATTGCTTTGGCTATTCGGGGTCTTTTGTGTTTCCATACAAATTGTGAAATTCTTTTTTCTAGTTCTGTAAAAAATGCCAGTGGCAATTTGATAGGGATTGCATTGAATCTGTATATTGCTTTGGGTAATACAGTCATTTTCACTATGTTGATTCTTCCAATCCAAGAACATGGTATATTTCTCCACCTATTTGTATCATCTTTAATTTCTTTCATCAGTGTCTTATAGTTTTCTGCATACAAGTCTTTTGTCTCCTTAGGTAGGTTTATTCCTAGATATTTTATTCTTTTTGTTGCAATGGTAAATGGGAGTGTTTTCTTAATTTCATTCTCAGATTTTTCATCATTAGTGTATAAGAATGCCAGAGATTTCTGTGCATTAACTTTGTATCCTGCTACTTTACCAAATTCATTGATTAGTTCTAGTAGTTTTCTGGTAGCATCCTTAGTATTCTCTATATATAGTATCATGTCATCTGCAAACAGTGACAGCTTTACTTCTTCTTTTCCTATTTGGATTCCTTTTATTTCTTTATTTTCTCTAATTGCTGTGGCTAGAACTTCCAAAACTATGTTGAATAAGAGTGGTGAGAGTGGGCAACCTTGTCTTGTTCCTGATCTTAGTGGAAATGGTTTCAGTTTTTCACCATTGAGAACGATGCTGGCTGTGGGTTTGTCATATATTGCCTTTATTATATTGAGGAAAGTTCCCTGTATGCCTACTTTCTGCAGGGTTTTTATCATAAACGGGTGTTGAATTTTGTCAAAAGCTTTCTCTGCATCTATTGAGATGATCATATGGTTTTTCTCCTTCAGTTTGTTGATATGGTGTATCACGTTGATTGATTTGCGTATATTGAAGAATCCTTGCATTCCTGGAATAAACCCCACTTGATCATGGTGTATGATCCTTTTAATGTGCTGTTGGATTCTGTTTGCTAGTATTTTGTTGAGGATTTTTGCATCTATGTTCATCAGTGATATTGGCCTATAGTTTTCTTTCTTTGTGACGTCTTTGTCTGGTTTTGGTATCAAGGTGATGGTGGCCTCGTAGAATGAGTTTGGGAGTGTTCCTACCTCTGCTATCTTTTGGAAGAGTTTGAGAAGGATAGGTGTTAGCTCTTCTCTAAATGTTTGATAGAATTCGCCTGTGAAGCCATCTGGTCCTGGGCTTTTGTTTGTTGGAAGATTTTTAATCACAGTTTCAATTTCAGTGCTTGTGATTGGTCTGTTCATGTTTTCTATTTCTTCCTGGTTCAGTCTTGGCAGGTTGTGCATTTCTAAGAATTTGTCCATTTCTTCCAGGTTGTCCATTTTATTGCCATAGAGTTGCTTGTAGTAATCTCTAATAATCTTTTGTATTTCCACAGAGTCAGTTGTTACATCTCCTTTTTCATTTCTAATTCTATTGATTTGAGTCTTCTCCCTTTTTTTCTTGATGAGTCTGGCTAATGGTTTATCAATTTTATTTATCTTCTCAAAGAACCAGCTTTTACTTTTATTGATCTTTGCTATTGTTTCCTTCATTTCTTTTTCATTAATTTCTGATCTGATCTTTATGATTTCTTTCCTTCTGCTAAATTTGGGGTTTTTTTGTTCTTCCTTCCCTAATTGCTTTAGGTGCAAAGTTAAGTTGTTTATTCGAGTTGCTTCCTGTTTCTTAAGGTATGATTGTATTGCTATAAACTTCCCTCTTAGAACTGCTTTTGCTGTATCCCATAGGTTTTGGGTCGTCGTGTCTCCATTGTCATTTGTTTCTAAGTACTTTTTGATTTCCTCTTTGATTTCTTCAGTGATCACTTCGTTATTAAGTAGTGTATTGTTTAGCCTCCATGTGCTTGTATTTTTTACAGATCTTTTCCTGTAATTGATATCTAGTCTCATAGCGTTGTGGTCAGAAAAGATACTTGATACGATTTCAATTTTCTTAAATTTGCCAAGGCTAGATTTGTGACCCAAGATATGATCTATCCTGGAGAATGTTCCATGGGCACTTGAGAAAAATGTGTATTCTGTTGTTTTTGGATGGAATGTCCTATAAATATCAAGTAAATCCATCTTGTATAATGTATCATTTAAAGCTTGTGTTTCTTTATTTATTTTCATTTTGGATGATCTGTCCATTGGTGAAAGTGGGGTGTTAAAGTCCCCTACTATGATTGTGTTACTGTCGATTTCCCCTTTTATGGCTGTTAGTATTTGCCTTATGTATTGAGGTGCTCCTATGTTGGGTGCATAAATATTTACAATTGTTATATCTTCTTCATGGATCGATCCCTTGATCATTATATAGTGTCCTTCTTTGTCTCTTGTAATAGTTTTTATTTTAAAGTCTATTTTGTCTGATATGAGAATTGCTACTCCAGCTTTCTTCTGGTTTCCATTTGCATGGAATATCTTTTTCCATCCCCTCACTTTCAGCCTGTACGTGTCCCTAGGTCTGAAGTGGGTCTCTTGTAGACAGCATATATATGGGTCCTGTTTTTGTATCCATTCAGCCAGTCTGTGTCTTTTGGTGGGAGCATTTAATCCATTTACATTTAAGGTAATTATTGATATGTGCGTTCCTATTACCATTTACTTAATTGTTTCAGGTTGTTCTTGTAGGTCTTTTCCTTCTCTTATGTTTCTTGCTTAGAGAAGTTCCTTTAGCATTTGTTGTAAAGCTGGTTTGGTGGTGCTGTACTCTCTCAGCTTTTGCTTGTCTGTAAAGGTTTTAATTTCTCCATCAAATCTGAATGAGATCCTTGCTGGGTAGAGTAGTCTTGGTTGTAGGTTTTTTTCCTTCATCACTTTAAATATGTCCTGCCACTCCCTTCTGGCTTGTAGAGTTTCTGCTGAAAGATCAGATGTTAGCCTTATGGGGATTCCCTTGTGTGTTATTTGTTGTTTTTCCCTTGCTGCTTTTAATATGTTTTCTTTGTATTTAATTTTTGACAGTTTGATTATTATGTGTCTCGGCGTGTTTATCCTTGGGTTTATCCTGTATGGGACTCTCTGTGCTTCCTGGACTTGGTTGACTATTTCCTTTCCTATATTAGGGAAGTTTTCAACTATAATCTCTTCAAATATTTTCTCAGTCCCTTTCTTTTTCTCTTCTTCTTCTGGGACCCCTATGATTCGAATGTTGGTGCGTTTAATGTTGTCCCAGAGATCTCTGAGACTGTCCTCAGTTCTTTTCATTCTTTTTTCTTTCTTCTGCTCTGCAGTAGTTATTTCCACTATTTTATCTTCCAGGTCACTTATCCGTCCTTCTGCCTCAGTTATTCTGCTACTGATCCCGTCTAGAGTATTTTTCATTTCATTTATTGTGTTGCTCATCGTTACTTGCTTCCTCTTTATTTCTTCTAGGTCCTTGTTAACTGATTCTTGCAATTTGTCTATTCTATTTCCAAGATTTTGCATCATCTTCACCATCATTATTCTAAATTCTCTTTCAGGTAGATTGGCTATTACCTCTTCATCTGTTAGGTCTGGTGTGCTTTTATCTTGTTCCTTCATCTGCTGTGTGTTTTTATGTCTTCTCATTTTGCTTATCTTACTATGTTTGGGATCTCCCTTTTGCAGGCTGCAGGTTCGAATTTCTATCTATTTTTGGTGGCTGTCCCCAGTGGCTGAGGTTGGTTCAGTGGGTTGAGCAGGTTTCCTGGTTGGGGGGACCAGTTCCCCTGTTCTGGTGGATGAGGCTGGATCCTGTCTCCCTGGTGGGTAGGTCCACGTCTGGGGGCGTGTATGGGGATGTCGGTAGCCTTACTGTGATTCTAGGCCGCCTCTCTGCTAATGGATGGGGCTGTAGACCTGTCTCGTTCTTTGTTGGGGATAGGGTGTCCAGCACTGTTTGTTGCTGGTCCTTGAGTGAATCTGGGTCTTGGTGTTGAGATGGAGATCTCTGGGAGATTTTCGCCGTTTGATATTACGTGGAGCTGAGAGGTCTCTTGTGGACCAGTGTCCTGAGGTTAGTTCTCCCACCTCAGAGACACAGCCTTGACACCTGGCTGGAGTGCCAAGAGCCTTTAATCCACACGGCTCAAAACAAAAGGGAGAAAAAAGTAGAAAGTCAAGAAAGGAAGGAAGAACGGAGGAAGGGAGGGAAGGAAGGAAGAAAGGAAGGGAGGGAGGAAGAAAGGAAGGGAGGAAGGAAGGAGGGAATAAAGAAAGGAAGGGAGGGAGGAAGGAAGGAGGGAATAAAGAAAGGAAGGGAAGGAGGAAGAAAGGAAGGGAGGGAGGAAGGAAGGAGGGAGTAAAGGAAGGAAGGGAGGGAGGAAGAAAGGAAGGGAGGAAGGAAGGAGGGAATAAAGAAAGGAAGGGAGGGAGGAAGAAAGGAAGGGAGGAAGGAAGGAGGGAATAGAGAAAGGAAGGGAGGGAGGAAGAAAGGAAGGGAGGAAGGAAGGAGGGAATAAAAGGAAGGGAAGGAGGAAGAAAGGAAGGGAGGAAGGAAGGAGGGAATAAAGAAAGGAAGGGAGGGAGGAAGGAAGGAGGGAATAAAGAAAGGAAGGGAGGGAGGAAGGAAGGAGGGAGTAAAGGAAGGAAGGGAGGGAGGAAGAAAGGAAGGGAGGAAGGAAGGAGGGAATAAAGAAAGGAAGGGAGGGAGGAAGAAAGGAAGGGAGGAAGGAAGGAGGGAATAGAGAAAGGAAGGGAGGGAGGAAGAAAGGAAGGGAAGAAGGAAGGAGGGAATAAAGAAGGGAGGGAGGAATAAAGGAAGAGAGGGAGGAAGAAAGGAAGGGAGGGAGGAAGAAAGGAAAGGAGGAAGGAAGGAGGGAATAAAGGAAGGAAGGGAGGGAGGAAGAAAGGAAGGGAGGAAGGAAGGAGGGAATAAAGGAAGGAAGGGAGGGAGGAAGAAAGGAAAGGAGGAAGGAAGGAGGGAATAAAGAAAGGAAGGGAGGAAGGAAGGAGGGAATAAAGGAAGGAAGGGAGGAAGGAAGGAAGGGAGGAAGGAAGGAAGGAGGGAAATAGGAAAAGGAGGGAAGAAAGGAAGAAAGAAAGGGGAGAAGACAAAATAAAGTAGGGTAAAATACTGTTATTAAAATAACAAAATAATTATTAAGAAGAAAAATTTCTATTAAAGAAAAAAAAAAAAAAAAAAAAAAAAAAAAGGTCGGTCTAACCCCAGGACAAATGGTGAAAACAAAGCTACACAGACACAATCTCACACAGCAGCACCCAAATACACACTCACAAAAAGAAAAAAGGGGAAAATAATAGTATATCTTGCTCCCAAAGTCCACTTCCTCAACCTGGGATATTTCGCTGTCTATTCAGGTTTTCCACAGATGCAGGGCACTTCAAGCTGACTGTGGAGCTTTAACCTGCTGTTTCTGAGGCTGCTGGGAGGGATCACCCCCTCTCTTTGTTCGCACAGCTCCTGGGGCTCAGCCCTTGACCTGGCCCCGCCTCTGTGCGCAGGTCGTCTGAGGGCGTCTGCCCTTCGCT